>NC_092125.1:80525677-82023177 GCF_043159975.1 Macaca nemestrina | reverse complement strand
ACATTATGTATCTGCAAATAGTATTTTCCTTGTGCTCATTTTTTTTTTTTTTGGAGGGGGACTCTGCTCTCCAGTCACACAAAAATTTTGGCAGAGGGGAGGGTGAGATGGCTACTTACACCTTGGTGTACCTCAGAGGACTGTCTGAAGAGTGCACTTGGCACAAGCAAAATTCCTGCCTTCCTCTCCTGGGGGAACGTTCAGTTGTTACAAGCTCTTAGCCTTCCTGTTGAGGTACAAAATCTGTTTATGGGCCAGGTGTGGTGGCTCACGCCTGTAATCCCATCACTTTGGGAGGCCGAGGTGGGCAGATCACATGAGGTCAGGAGTTTGAGAGTAGCCTGGTCAACATGGTGAAACCTCATCTTTACTAAAAATACAAAATTAGCCAGGCGTGGTGGCATGCTCCTGTAGTCCCAGCTACTCGAGAGGCTGAGGCATGAGAATCACTGGAACCTGGGAGGTGGAGGTCGCAGTGACCCCAAATTGCGCCACTGCATTCCAGCCTGGGGGACAGAGTGAGACTCTGTCTTAAGAAAAAAAAAATCTATTTATGCTTGGGTCCTGTTGATAACCTTTTGATCCTTAATTACTCCATTTATTTCAGAGCAGAAACTGTTGTCTTGGGAACTTGAGTGCCTGAATCGTGGTGAGCTGGAGCTGAGTGCCTGATACATTCCAGCTGCCTCTTAATGTCCAGTCTACACCCTCCATCCTGCTGCTTGGGAGCTGACCTCTATGGGGATCTCACGGGGGGCCCAGGGCCTATGGCTGCTGGGGGCCAGAAGAAGGGAGTAGTGCAGTTAGGGTGTTTCTTCCCTGGCTCCTTCTCTGAGAGTGTGGTTTGGCTCCATGTGGCTGTGTCCTGTGACTGCGGGGCACTGCTCCCTTCAGGTTGCACCTGTATGTGAACCACTTCCAGTGCTAGAATCCTGACAATTGCCCCCAACTCACAGATCCAGACCCTGTTCTGGGATGGACTCAGCCACGCTTCCTCCTCGGATCACAGAAGACTCTAGACACGAGCTGTCTGTTTCCAACTGTGTGCAGGGCTCCTCCGACTAGGGGGCTGCTCCTGTCAGCTGTTCACCTTCTTCACTGACTCCAGGTGTGCACGTGAGCCTGCCTGGAGGCGCTTGGACAATCATTTACCCCATTTAAAAAAACCGGCCTGCGTTCTTGACTGCAAAAACTCATTATCATAAAAATGCCATGTCCTCTTAAGTTAGCCTATAAACTTAATGTAATGCTAATAAAAATAGCAATAAGGCTAGGTACTGTGGCTCATGCCTCTAATTCTAGCACTTGGGAGGCCAGGGCCAGAGCATTTCTTGAGCCCTCAGGATTTCAAGACCAACCTGAAATCTCACTATATTGTGAGACCCTGTCTCTATAAAAATTATTTTAAAAAAATTAGCCAGCTGTGGTGTCATGCTCCTATAGTCCCAGCTACGTGGGAGGCTGAGGCAGGAGAATCACTTTGAACCTGGAGGTCAAGGCTGCAGTGAGCTATGATTGTACCACTATACTCCAGCCTGGGTGACAGAGTAAGACCCCATCTCAAAAAAAAAAAAAAAAAAAAAAAGAAATAATTTAAAAAAAGTAATAAGATTAAAATTTTTTTTGAACTTAGCTGATTCTGATAAGTTTATTTAAAAATTAAATATGGAGCATAGCTAGAAAAAAATCTAAAAGAGAAGGAAGTCTACCTCTATTAGATGTTTAAACACATCTAAAGCTACAGCAATTAAAACAGTATAGAACTTGTGCATGAGGATATAGATAAATATAAATGGCACAGAAAAAATCTAGAATCAAACCTTCTCCGTGCTCCTGTGGGGGGGCACAGTGAGATTCTTTTATAGCTGTTGGGTGTCAACACTAAGTATAGGGCCCATCTGTAGCCCCTAAGGTGCTTTTGACAGCATGTATGCCTTTTATTTTTTCCCCTCTCCAGGTTTTGACATTCCCTTTTTGCTGGATTGTTTTTCTTTTAGAACTGACTGTTTTTCTTTACAGTACATGGTGTTATTGTATTCTCTCTCTCTCTCTCTTTTGGTCAGGCCTTAGATTCTCTGTGGAATGAGGTGAGGCATATGTAAATACTAAGCAATTCTGCCTAAGTCACTGTAAAGCTAAAGCGCCTACTCCCATCGCTCATCTGCCTTTCTCATCCCGGGAGCCTGACACCTGCCTCAGTCTGTCCAGCACCCTGGACATGACCAAGGACAAGTGTCAGAGCTGGGTCCCCAGGGGATTCTGCTCATCCATGGGACAGATGGTGTCTCTGTAGAGAAGGAAGGTGGCTACCAATGACATCTCCTGCTAGCAGGGCCCTGGCTATTGCTGGCCACATTTATTACTAAAGGCAGCAGATGAGGCCCTGCCCAGAGGTTCCTAAGCTGCCCCGTTAAGGTCCTGACCATGGGCTTGACAGACCAGCCATCCCTATATCCAGGCTGCCCCCACACCCAGCCATGCCCCCACACCCAGCCATGCTTCTGTCCTGGAAGACACTCAACTGGCACAGACCTGAGAGGCTGGGGACAGAAGATGGAAGGGATTTCTGCCTTGCTTCATCTCCAGAAAAAGCCCTCCTGGGTGCCCCATGAGCCTCATGCTTAGCCAAGCAGGGGCTGCCTACACGATGGGATTTCAGGGGGCTCCTGTCCCCTTCCTCCACAAATCTCCCCTACATCTGGTCTTAATTTCTTTATCCTTATTTTTATTTTTTATTTTTTTGAGACAGGTTCTCAGTCTGTCACCCAGGCTAGAGTGCAGTGGTGCAATCATAGCTCACTGCAGCCTTGACCTCCCGGGCTCAAGTGATCCTCCTACCTCACCTTGTAGCTGGGATTACAAGCACATACCATCATGCCCAGCTAATTAAAAACCTTTTTTTTTTGTAGAGGTGTCTTGCTCTGTTGCCCAGGCTAGTCTCAAACTTCTGGTCTCAAGTGATCCTCCTGCCTCAGCCTCTCCTAGAATCACTTGAACCCAGGAGGTAGGGGTTGCAGTGAGCTGAGATTACATCACTTCACTCCAGCCTGGGCAACACAGCGAGACTCCGTCTCAAAAAGAAAAAAAAAAAAAAAAAAAGAAAGAAAAGAAAGGTCCCAAGTAGGTGGCAGGCTGGCAGGCGCTGGGGCACCTTTGCTGGCTGTCCCCGTTGCTGCTGGGCACAGGCCAAATGGCTCCACAGAGCACCCCACAGCCACGTGGAGCCCTCAGGTGGTTCTCAAACCACAAAGGAGTATAATGGAAAGACATCCCAGATAGATCTAAAAGACCAGACCAGAGGTGGGTGGGGAGAGGGGCACTGGATTGTGGTTAGAAGACCTGAATTTTATTTTATTTTATTTTTTGAGATAGAGTCTCACTCTGTCACCCAGGTTGGAGTGTGATGGTGCCATCTTGGCTCACTGCAACCTCCGCCTCCCAGGTTCAAGCAATTCTCCTGCCTCAGCCTCCCGAGTATCTGGGATTACAGGCGTCCACCACCATGCCCAGTTAATTTATGTATTTTTGGTAGAGACAAGATTTCACCATGTTGACCAGGCTGGTCTCGAACTCCTGACCTCAGGTGATCCACCCACCTTGGCCACCCAAAGAGCTGGGATTACATGCATGAGCCACCACGCCTGGCCAGAGGACCTGGATTTTGGTCCTGCTCTGGCCACTTAAGGTTGTGTGAGCTCAGATACACTTCTTAATTTCTCTGAGCCTGTTTGTTCTCAGCTGTAGAAGGATAGTGATGAGGCGTATCCTTGGCAGGTTGTTAGGATCATGTGAGGGAAGGGAAACCGGGGGTCCATGGATGGGCTTTATTGACCTGGAACCCCAAATGTTTTGTGCAAATTTGGCATACATGCAAACACATGCTATTTTCTAGAGAGACCAGTCTGTTTCTCTCCCACTCCCACTCCAAATGGTTGGGAAACACTAGAACCAGAACATGGAGTTCAAATCCCGACTGTGACCTGGGGAGACTACTCCCTCTGTGCTTCAGTTTCCTCATATATAACATAGTTTAATAATAATAGACTGTCTCATGGTGCTGAGAATTAAATGGAAAAAAAATATGCAAAGCATTGAGAACAGTGTCTCCAAGTGTTTGCTCTTTTCATTTGCTGATTTTATAGGAGTGGAAACTGAAACCCAAGGGAAGTGGAGTCTCAATTGGTACATGGTGTGCCAGACCTTAGCCACATTTGGCAGTATTGTCCTGGAAAGGGTGCCAAGGTTGCCAAGGGTGCCGACTGGTGAGGGGCAAGGAGAGAGGGTTGTGGCCGAGGGGCAGTGAGGAGGGAGGGGAGCTGCAGGGGTGAGTGGAGTGCATATGGGGTCCTTCTCACCGTCTTGAACCTTCCAAAATTCATCTTTGGAAGCAAGGGGTGTCCGAATAAGGAAGAAATAAAGGTAAATAATGAACACTGGGCGAGGTGTCCTGATGTGTGCCTGTGGTCCCAGCTACTTGGGAAGCTGAGGTGGGAGGATGGGTTGAGCCCAGGAGGTGGAGTCTGCAGCAAGCTGTGACAGCACCACTGCACTCCAGTATAGGTGATAAAGCAATCTCTTTTTAAAAAAACAAAGTACATTTTTTGAAAGAGGGGTGAGCACTGGGAAGGGTATAGATACTGAAGCATTTGCTGGAGACGAGTGTGGCCCCTCCAGAGAGGAGTGCCTACCCAGGCCTGAGCGGGTCTCCAGCCGGGGCGGTGGGGCCTCCCCTGCACTTCCCTGTAGTGCTGGATCCCGGGGCTGAGAACCGCAGCTCCTGGGAGAGGCTGGCCTTGTTCCCTGCTTTTTCCTCACACAACAGAAGGAAAGAGGGTCTCTTACCAGCCTCCCCCGTCCCGAGTCTGCGGTTGGGACCGTTCCTCTCCCTGCACCCCGGGCTGTCAGTTCTCTCAGGGAACGTTCACCACGTTTGTGCCTATGGAGGATGGGCATTCCTGTATTCATTTGCTCATTTGGTCGACGACTTTTTAGTGTCATTCTCTCTGGCCCATTCTGGGGCACCCACTGAGCTCAGTTAAGCTACTTTTGCTTATGGGTCTCTGGGAAATCCTCTCTGAATTCAAGCTTCCTCCACCCGTTCTAATTTGTTTGGGAAAGGAAGTTTGATTTGGGTTTTTAAATCATAAGCACACCGGCCTTCCCCTTCCAAGACTCACACGACCTGGATACGGGCTTCATTGCCCCCAGTGGGGCTACCGTTCTTGGGGGCCCATGGTGAGCACACCAGGTACCCAGCCCTTCCCTCCACTCCAGCTCACCCAGACCCTCCTCTGAGGACAAGGCACTCTCAGACAGACCTTATGAATGACTCCTTTAAACTACAGGGCCTTCTACTGAAAAGACAAATTCATTCAGGGCCATGTCAGTAAATTTCCAGAGCTGTGCTCCCTGGCCTGGGTGTCCGCATCCTGAAGGTCGGCTATGTGACAGGCCCAGCCCATCCTGGGGGGTGGGATGCAGCTGGGTTACTAATATTTGCGGCTCCTGGAGGTTTTCCAAGAGGAAAGCATAATATTTGCTGTGCATTTTCTCCTTCTTTTCTTTCCGCTACTGCTGTCTTTCCCTCACAAACAGAAGTGAGGCAGAGTTGGGAAGCCAGGGGAGGGGGAGCGCAGGAGAGGCTGGGCTGAGGCACCCCTGAGCCACACTAGAGTGCAGCGGCTGCTGACAGTCCTGCAGGATGGGAGGTGCGTGGGCAGGTTGGTGCTGGCTGTCACAGTCACACCCAGTGCCTGCACTGGGAAGAATGTGTGTTTGGTGAAGTAAAACACGCTGAATACCAGCGCAGCCCCCAGGAAATAACTGGGTTTGCTTACTGTTTTCTTTAGTCTCTTTATTTGTAGGCACAACTGCTCAAAGAAACAAGCTGGCCCCTGATGGTGCCAGAGTTTCTTGACCTCTGCCCAGATACCAGAGGGAGATAAGACCCCTAAAACTGGCAGAAACTGGAGCAGGCAACCCCTTGTTACATTTAGAACTTTATCATGTCATTATAATGCTAACGTCACCACCTGTAGAAGAAAATCACCACTATTTCTGAACATGTGTCAGAGGCGTGTGAACCAGAGCAACTCCATCTTGAATAAGGGCTGAGTAAAATGAGGCTGAGACCTACTGGGCTGCATTCCCAAAGGGCTAGGCATTCTAAGTCACAGGATGAGACAGGAAGTCGGCACAAGATACAGGTGATAAAGACCTTGCTGATAAAACAGTTGCGGTAAAGAAGCCGGCCAAAACCCACCAAAACCAAGATAGTGACGAGAGTGGCCTCTGGTTGTCCTCACTGCTCCACTCCAACCAGAGCCATGACAGTTTACAGATGCCATGACAACATCAGGAAGTTACCCTAAGTGATCTAAAAAGGCGAGGCACGAATAATCCACCCCTTGTTTAGCATATCATCAAGAAATAATCATAAAAATGGGCAACCAGCAGCCCTCAGGGCTGCTCTATGAAGTAGACATTCTTTTATTCCTTTATTTTCAAAATAAACTTGCTTTCACTTTACTCTACAGACTCACCCTGAATTCTTTCTTGAGAGAGATCCAAGAACGCTTTCTGAGGTTCTAGATGAGAACCCCTTTCTGGTAACACATCATGCATTGTATGGAGAGGCGTGTTTATGGCCTGCGCCTGAGCGTCTAGAGGTCCCCACCCTCCCACCCTCACCCTGCACCTGCTTACACACCTCCCTGCCCCACACCTATCTCCTTACAACTCCCCAGTTTCCACGGCTCGAGGTGAAGGTGTCTTTAGAGCAAGAGTCCCCACCTTCTCTTTCTCCTGGTCAGGAATAAAACCCTCTTGCCTTTTTTTTCCAACTGAGTGTTCCTTCTTTGCAACTGATACCAAGCAGGGACAGAACTCAGTTAACCGGTGACACACTCACACACACGCTTCACACACCGGCTGAGGGAGCTCATCTTGGAGGAAGAGCAGGCAGAACACAGAGCTGCCAAAGGGCAGCCCAGACTCCCGGATGCCCTCCGCTGCCTCCACATCCCTCACTCCATGCTTCTTGCCTGGGGCCCAGCTTGCCCGTGCCTCTGTGCACCTCCGACCTCGTGTAAGTCAACTCTGGAGGATATGTCTCTTTCCCCTCCGATCTAGTCTCAGGCTCCTTGTTGGTGCATTCCTGGCTCCGTGCCAGGCCTGTACTTGGTCTAGAGGAGACTGGTGCTGGCTCTCAGGCGGTGAGCTCACAGCCGGCAGGAGACAGTGTGGAAACAGAGGTTGCGGATGATGGTGGTGAGCATGAGGCTTTGAGTCTGAACAGGGCAGACTGGGACTGTAGGAGGGCTGGGGTGGGTGAGGATGACTTAGAGCGGGGAGCTGGGTGAGGAAGAGCAGGGGAACTTTCAGGGAGAGGGAAGGTCAAGTGCAGAGTCCAGAACAGGCAGGCACCCAGCAGTGGGGCTGGGTGCTGGGAAGTGGAGAGGGCTGGGGCTAGGCGGATTGGGTTGGACGTCTGGGCCAGGTTAGGAATCTGAACTGGCTCCTGAGGGAATTTAAGCCAAAGTTCCTTCTCCCCCTTTCCCCTTCTGCACCAGACCCTCCAAGCATAATAAAATATTTGCCTTTTTCAGAATGAATCACTCCCTGCTTCCTCTTTGCAGGAAACCTTCCTTCCAACTCTCCCTCCTTAATCATCCTTTGGGGTATCTCTCTTAACCCCTTACTGTTCCCCTCCAAGATCCTCACACTGCATCCCAGCTGACTCCTAACATGATCTGAACTTGGAATTAATCCATCCGTTTAATCATTTGCCTCCACTACTTCCATAGCTCCCTGAGGACAGGTTCTCTGGTAGCAATGCCCAAAGTGGATTAGATACAAGTATACATGCTCCTTAACTTACAGTGGGGTTAGATCTGAACAAATCCATCAGCAGTTGAAAATATTGTAAGTCAAAAATGCACTTAATACACCTTAGCCTACTGTAAACTAAAACTCAAAGTCTAAGCCCCTTAACTGACTGAATGGATGCCCCCTTAGCCAAGGGGATTCCAAGGTAACCTGAAAAACAAGTTCAGGCCACAATGGGAAGGGAGGTCGTCATGCCTCATTATATCCTACTCCTTTAGGAATTCAGGCACTGCTGACCAGCATTAACTGAAAACAGAGATCTTAAGACTCACAAAACAGACTCCTCCTAGCAATAAGATACCAAATTCCAACCAGACTCTAGTAGAGCATCACATGACAGATAGCAGGCCCTGAAATAAATCAAAGTATTTTAGCCCAAAATATATTTTTCTGACATATTTTGAAATGTCTCTGCAAAACTGTCTCTTGTGGGGAAAATCTACATTCTATAGCAGGGGTGTCCAATCTTTTGGCTTCCCTGGGCCACATTGGAAGAAGAATTGCCTTGGACCACACATAAAATACACTAACACTAACCATAGACGATGAGCTAAAAAAAAAAAAAAAAAACTCTTAATGTTTTGAGAAAGTTTACAAATTTGTGTTGGGCCACATTCAAAGCCGTCCTGGGCAGCGTGAGGGTTGGACAAGCTTAATGTAGAGAATCACCTTCCCTCCAGGTCTTTTTAGCTGAGCATCTAGTAGCACCTTTTAAAGGTCTGAATAGAAAACATTTGCCATCTGTTGCCTTTGACAGTGGCCATCTACGAGACTTCATCTATATAATCAAAACCGTGGTCTCTACAACCTCTTATCTCAACCCAGACACACTTTTCTACTGATTTCAGGTCTTTTTTTTTTTTTTTTTGAGAGAGAGTTTTGCTCTTGTCGCCCAGGCTGGAGTGCAGTGGTGCAATCCTGGCTCACTGCAACCTTCACCTCCTGTGTTCAAGTGATTCTCCTGCCCCAGCCTCTGAGTAGCTGGGACTACAGGCATACACCACCATGCCCAGTTAATTTTTGCATTTTTAGTAGAGGCGAGGTTTCACCATGTTGGCCAGGCCAGGCCAGGCTTGAACTCCTGACCTCAAGTGATCCACCTGCCTTAGCCTCCCAAAGTGCTGGAATTATAGGTGTTAGCCACTGCACCCGGCCTTGATTCCAGGTCTTTCGATAATAACTTAATGCTTTTAACTAACTGCCAATCAGAAAATCTTTGAATCCACCTGTGACCTGGAGCCCCTCCAGCTCCTGTGCCTTCCCCATCCACTTCAAGTCGTCCTGCCTTTCTGGATTGATGTCTGCCTGTAACTTCTGTCCTCCTAAAATGTAGAAAACCAAGCTGTAAACCAACCACCTTGGGCACAGGTTTTCAGGACCTCCTTGGGCTTTGGTCACTTTTATTTGGCTCAGAATAAACCTCTTTAAATCTTTCACAGAATTTGACTATTTTATCGACACTACCTAACACCATAGCTTAGCCTAGCCTGCCTTAATTGTGCTCAGAACACTTACAGTAGCCTACAGTTGGGCAAAATTATCTAAGAAGGCAAAGTCTGTTTTAAAATAAAATGTTGAGCATCTCAATGTAATTTATCGAACACTGTACTGAAAGTGAAAAACAGAATGGTTGCATGGGTACTTCAAGTGCAGTTTCTACTGAATGTGTATTGCTTTCATGCCATCGTAAAGCTGAAAAATTGCATGTCAAGCCATTACAATTCTGGGACCACCTGTAGGCATCCTGAGCAGACTCCAGGTGAGAACTGAGGCCTGCCTTGGAGTCACGGGGGAAGAGAAGAAAATGGAGGCTTGGTGATGAGTTAAGGACCTAAAATGGAGGGACTGGTTGGACACAGAGAGGGAAGAACCTTGTATAGAGAAGGGATTGTGTTTTGCTTTTGTCTTTTTTTGCTGAAGTCTCAGCCCACTGTTCTTCCTATAACAGATGCCCAGTGAAGCTGGCTGATTGCAAGCAGAAAGGCAGTTGCTGGCTTGTGCAAGTCAGGGCTCCTGGGTCCCATGGGCATCTCAGAAACGCTTGGGGGTGAGTGGCGTCCTGAAGCTGGCACATCAGCCCAGCTTGTTAAATCCTTCACTACTGTGTACCTTGGGAAGTCCCAGAAAACACATCCTCCCCACCCTGCAAACCATGAAGAGCGAATGTCCAAGCAGCTTGGGTTATTATTGGTAAAGGACAAGAAGGCCATTATTCAAAGGGGAGGAATTGTGGTGTTTTCCACAAATGGCGGCAACAATGTTTCTGGTTCCACATGTTCTTCCAGAACCCTGCCACTCTCCATCTAGAAGTGGGCTCTATGTCCCTTCCCTTTGATCCTGGGTGAGCCTTCATTGATCTCAATGAATAGGAATGGCAGAAGTGATGCTATGTGACTTCCAAGCCTAGGTCGTAAAGATGAGACAGCTCCCAGGGCTTTCTCTTGGGACATGAGCTGCTGTAAGATGTTCAGCTACCTTCAAATCCCTGTGATGGGGAGACCACAAAAGAGACAGAGATCCCTGAAGCCCCAGCTGATCCACCCTTCAGCCCTGGCACCAGACATGTGGGTGAGGGGGCCTTCAGATGACTGTGCCCATCCCCATCTGATTGCAACCACTTGAGAGACCGGGAGAGCATTGCCCAGCTCAGCCCCGTCATCCTTCAGAACCATAAGAGAGAACAAAATGCCTTGTGTTTCAAGCCATTTGTTTTAGGGTGGATTGTTACACACCAGATACAGGTGTGACAATACAGGGAGCTTGTGCTTGGGAGTCTGAACTGTAATGCATACCAGGGAGCCAGGGATAGTAAGATACACCTGCTAACAGAGTCTCCCACCGGGGGATGCCAGCAAGAGAATGGAGCCAACACTGAGAAATGCCAGTGTCAGGCCACCCAGCTGCTCTGCAGTTCCCCAGGTACCCTGGACCTGAGATGTTCCCACTGTCTCCCTGCTGATGTGTAGTTTGGAAAGACACCTGAGCTGGGAAGCTGAGCAGACAGAATGGCCTGCCAGGGGAACCATTCTCCAAGAAGCAGGGAGGGCCCTTCTCCTCCTTTGCTGTGTTCCTCCCAGTGCTAGTGGGAAGCTTGGATCTCCCCTCCCACAAGCTCAAATATCCCAGCAATGCTGCCCTGACCCCGTACATGCAATGTTTTCTCCTTGCCTACAGTATTTACTCATAATTGTGGCTGGATTAGATTGAAGCAATGCTGGAAAGTATATTTAGTTTGTCTTCAGCAACTCACCTACTGATTACCACTGCTATTTCTACCTTCCATCCGGCCACTCCCTTGTGCCAGGCTCCCCAAATGGCATTCTGTGTGCCCAGTGACCCCCACAGTACCTCCCCCTTCACTCCTGCTCTGCCAGTGGTTCTCAGTTGGGGGCATTCCATGCACCTGCAACTCTGCCAAGCCCCCAGGGGACATTTGGCAAGATCTGCAGACATTTTTGAGTGCCACACTGGGGTGTGTGGGTAGAGGCCAAGGATGCAGCTAAACATCCTATAATTCACAGGACAGCTCCCTACAATGAACAATTATCCAGTCGGTTGTGCCAAGGTTGAGAAACCCTGATGGATCTCAAATCTTACTTGTTTTTTGTGGTATTTCTTTAGAACTTTTGTTCCTTTGCTTTGCACGCTGACAGCTAGATACATGATAAACAGATCAAGATACCGAAGACTGCGCCTGGCTAAATTTCACCCTTCCTGAGACAACAGCATTTTAACAATCTCCAGCAGACCTGACACTCTGTCCCAAAGAGACACATCTCTCAAGGTCCTAGGCAGCCCAAGAAGGTGGAGAGCCACATTTTCAGGCAGCCGCGAGTCTTCGCTTTGGAAGGGAGGAGAAGGAACCTCTGAAAAGCCAATTCAGGGCCACCCCTCTGAAACTGGCAGGGAGGGGCTGCCAGAGGAAATGCACACCCCGCCAGCATGCTAGGCCTGCAAGAGGGTGGCTGATGAGTCACCGTGGGCCATCCCTTTGTTACTCATTTCACAGTCTGGCAGCAGCCCAGAAAAGGATACCCCCAAAGTAGAGTTCCCCATGCATGTACAATCACCCTGCATTTGTATCAGGGGCTGGGAGGGGAGGGGGCAGATCCTCCATTTTACTCATGCCCCACCTTCATTAACAGGAAGTCTTCAGCCTCCTTCCCTAAACTGCACACACATCAGAACTGTGAGCCACAGCCAGTGATCCAAACCACGTGTCCCAGGCCTTTCCTTTCCCTTCTCCCTGCCCCACCTGCCGGAAGGGAGGCCCTAAAAGAGAGGATGGGAGGGAGGCGAGGGTGCTGGGACTTGACATTCACTCTCCCTCTCTCAAGTCTCTTGCCTGTCTCAGCCGTGCCCTGGACCAGGAGGATGTGACCTGTGGCATGTTTCATGGTTTTTGTGTCCCTGTTCGCTGCAGCCCTGACCCTCCTGGGCCATCGCCCCCAGAGTCACTAGCCGATATCAGAGTTTTTATCTCCAGTACCCCAGCAGAGGTGGCTGTTCCTTCCTGATGGCTGCCTTCCCCCCAGGCGCAGGCAAACCCACCCTCTTCCTCCCCATTCCTGCTGTCATCACAGACCCCACAGAAGAAGGGAGGAGGAGGTGGAACCTTGCCCTCAGCCGCCAATTCCTGTCTTAAATTCCTGCTCTTCAGGAACTCTCCTTCCTTAGCTCCTGGAGGAACCACAAAGACAGTATCTATTTTCCTGACTTCCTGGGGGGATTCACAGTGCCGAACTACTAAAGTCTCGCTTGGGCTGGGGTACCAAAATACAGGAGAAACATCATCCTGAGAACGGGCCCAATAAGAATGAACATGGGAAACGTTCTCACTCTGATCCTGATCCCCAGAGAGACGGAGGAACCCCACGAGGCCCTGGGTTCCAGTGGCACTTTTCTGTCACACAGTCTTAAAGTTCCCTGCCTTGTAGGAAAAGAAAAAGAAAGGACGCAAACGTCGTCATTGTTCCCATTTTGCAGATGGGTGAGTGGAAACTTATGGCGAAAGATCACAAGGTACTGGCAGCACGTGTATGTGCTGGGAGAGGAGAGAGTCCACATTCCTTGGCACTGAAGGGCCTCTGGCCCTCTGTGGAAACATCAGGAGGCTGTGACCATTGTGTGACCCAGGAAAATTACAGCAGGAGACTCCTCTGAGTCTCTTTCCGGAGCTTCCCCCGGGACACCACCTCCTCTGTCACACCCCTCTCCAAAACTTAGGTGGCTGCCAATGTCACGTGCTAAAGCCGGGACCCAGTCCGGTATTCAAGACATGGCACAGTGTGTCTCCACCTCAGCGACCTGACCTCATTTGACAGTACTCCCCTCTAGCTGTACTCTCCCCAAAGAGAACGTGCAATCTGCATGGATTAAACCTTTACTACACACCAGCCTCTGGAGCTCTGAGCTTTATGTCTATTATTTCATTTCATCTTTACAGTCCCCTGAGGTAGACACAATTTTTTTTTTTTTTTTTGAGATGAAGTCTCACTCTGAGATGAAGTCTCACTCTGTTGCCCAGGCTGGATTGCAGTGGTGTGATCACGGCTCCTTGCAACCTGCGTTTCCTGGGTTCAAGTGATTCTCTTGCTCAGGCTTCTGAGTAGCTGGGATTACAGGTGTGTGCCACCATGCCTGGCTAATTTTTGTATTTTTAGTAGAGACAGGGTTTCACCACATTGGCCAGGCTGCTCTTGAACTCCTGATGTCAAGTGATCCACCTGCCTCGGCCTCCCAAAGTGCTGGGATTAGAGACATGAGCCACCACACCCAGCCAGTAGACACTATTATTTTATTTTTATTTATTTAGTTTTTTTTGAGATGGAGTCTCACTCCGTTGCCCAGGCTGGAGTGCAGTGGTGCGATCTTGGATCACTGCAACCTCCATCTCTCAGGTTCAAGAGATTCTCCTGCCTCAGCCTCCCAAGTAGCTGGGACTACAGGCGTGTGCCACCATGCCTGGCTAATTTTTTGTATGTTGTGTTGTATTTTTGTAGAGACAGGGTTTCACCATGTTATCCAGGATGGTCTCGATAGTAGACACTATTATTCTATTATTGTCTTCATTTCACGGATGAGGAAACTGAGGTGTGAAGAGGATAGTCATCTCCTCAAGATGACAGAGCCAGTACATGGCAGAATAAGAGGCCAACCCCTAACTGTTGGACACCAAGTCCTCATTCTCTACCCTGATATTTACAGATGTTTATTGATGTATGTTTATCTGTTTGTTTTGAGACAAGGTCTCAATCCATCACCCAGGCTAGAATGTCATGGTGCAATCACGACTCACTGCAGCCTTGACCTCCTTGGCTCAAAGTGATCCTCCCACTTCAGCCTCCCAAGTAGCTGGAACTACAGGTGCACACCACCATGCCCAGCTAATTAAAAAAAATTTTTTTTTTTGCGGAAATGGGTTCTCATTATGTTGCTTGGCTGGTCTTGAACTCCTGGGCTCAAGGGATCCTCCCGCCTCAGCCTCCCAAAGTGTTGGGATTACAGGCATGAGCCACCGTGCCCTGCTTGTTTACTGATGTCTGTGCATGCTTGGCTCCGATGTGAATACTATCCCACTATGGAGAGTAAAGGCTGAGAGGCTGGATTCCAGAGCTCAACAGTCTGCTGCCGTGCAGTGCAGCAGCCACAAGGAACATGTGGCTATTTACATTTAAATTAAATAAAATTACAAATTCAGTTCCTCAGCTGCATGAGTCATATTTCAAGTGCTCCACAGCCACACAGGGCTAGCGCTGCCATTTGGGGCAGTGCAGATATACACTGTTTCCATCATCACTAGAAGCTCTATGAGACAGGGGTGGTGGAGAGGTGGCCTCACTGCACACCTGCTGGCCAGGCCACCTCCTCCTGCGACTCAGTCATCCAGACAGTGTTGCTAGCCAGGACCCCACCAGACCTCATGGAACACACGGTCCTTCATTTCTCAAATCCCCAGATGACAGTGTCCCTTGGCTGGTCCTCTTGGGGGCTGGTGCTGAGCAAGGTGGAGATATAATTCCTCACAAACACCAGTCCAGCTAAAGCCAGGTGTGTGAGGATGCAGGGGGCTGTCGAGGAAGGTAACATTCTAAAGTCACAGAATGTCAGAAGTAGTGGGGCATCAGGAAAATCTGTTCCAACCTTCTAATCTCAGAGATAAGATAAGACAATTATGGTCATACAGGGGTGTGGCCTGGCTCCTGGCCACAGGAAGCTGGTGGAAAAGCTAAAGGGGCACCCAAACAGGCAGAGTCACCCCTGAATCCAGAGCCCATGGGTAGCAGGCTGGAGCCCTGGAATCCCGCTCTGCATGCCCTGTGGCTTTGCAGGAAGGCATATGGGAAATGGGGGATTCTTGAAGGGGGTCCCACTGCTCCTATTCCTGGAGAGGGGGCAGGGAGAGCTAAGGAGAGATTTGTTCTTCAGGCATCTGATGTAGCTGGAGACTGCGGGTACCATGGCCAAAGCTGGCGCAGCCAGGGTGGGACAGGGGCCTCCAAGCAACACAGAAGGGTTAGCGGTTCACCCGGACTTGTTTATGAGCTGTCTTAGATGCACTAAGGCAAGAGATGTCTCATCTCGTCTCTAAGATCTTAGATCTTAAATGCGGAGGGAAGGCAGCTGGGAGTGTGGACGGCAGGCACAAGGGGGAAAAGTGCAAGAGCATTTACAACCAGAAGAGAAGCTGAGGGGACACGATGGCCCATGGACAATGTCAGTGCCCTGGGAGGCTGGTAAGGGGGGTGCTGGGACTGGTGGTGAAGAGATCACTCTTAAAAAAAAGAATGGATTGGCCGGGCGTGGTGGCTCACGCCTGTAATCCCAGCACTTTGGGAGGCCGAGGTGGGCGGATCACAAGGTCAGGAGATCGAGACCATGGTGAAACCCCGTCTCTACTAAAAATAGAAAAAATTAGCCGGGCGCAGGGGCGGGCGCCTGTAGTCCCAGCTACTCGGGAGGCTGAGGCAGGAGAATGGCGTGAACCCGGGAGGCGGAGCTTGCAGTGAGCCGAGATTGCGCCACTGCACTCCAGCCTGGGCGACAGAGCGAGACTCCGTCTCAAAAAAAAAAAAAAAAAAAGAAAAAGAATGGATTTACTTTCTCCATCAAACCAGCTACCATCTATTTGCTAGTCTTTAAAAATTTTAACTACATGGGTACTTATTTATTTATTTTTTTGAGATAAGTTTTCCCTCTGTCACCCATGCTGGAGTGCAGTGGCTCCAGAACCGGGCTGGAGTGCACGGCTCACAGCAGCTTCCACCTCCTGGGCTCAAGTGATCTTCTGCTTCAGCTTCCCGAGTAGCTGGGACTACAGGCATGTGCCACCAAGCCCCGGTAATTTTTTTGTAGAGACAGAGTTTTGCTATGTTGGCCAAGCTGGTCCCAAACTCTTGGGCTCAAGTGATCCTCTTGTCTCAGCCTCCCAAAGTGCTGGGATTACAGGTGTGAGCCACTACATACTTATTAAAAAGGCACCACAAATTCCAGTAGATAGGCATCCTAAAAAATCTCTGACCAATATTCCCCAAAACTGTCAAGGTCATCAAAATCAAGGAAAGACTGAGAGACTGTCACAGCCCAGAGGAGCCGAAGGAGACTTGACAACTAAATGAAATGTGGGGTCCTGGATGGGATCCCAGAATAGAGAAAGAATCTTAGGGAAAAACTAAGAGAGTCTGCATAAAGCATGGACTTTAACAATACTGCATCAATGCTGATTCATTATAACACATGTACCACACTGATGTAACACGTTAATAATAGGGGAAACTGGGTATGAGGTATCTGGAACTTTCTGTACTGTCATCTCAGCTTTTCTATAAACCTAACACTGTTCTTTAAAAAAAGTCTATTAACATTTTTAAAGGTACTTATTATAAAAACGCATTTTTAAATTTATAATTTAAAAATTACTTGCCAGGTGTGGTGACTCACACCTGTAATCCCAGCACTTGGGAGGACAAGGCAGGAGGATTGCTTGAGTCCAGGAATTTGAAACGGCCTGGGCAACATAGTGAGACCCCATCTCCACACAGACACACACAAAAATTAGCCGGGTGAGGTGGTGCATGCCTGTAGTCCTGGCTACTCGGGAGGCTGAAGTGGGAGGATTGCTTGAGCCCAGGAGGTCGAGGCTGCAGTGAGCTATGGTTCTGTTACTGCACTCTAGTGTAGGCAACAGAGCAAGACAAAGAAAGAAAAATTATTTAAAACACTGAAATATTCAATTTTTAAAATTGAGGAATGCACATCTGACCTCTTTGTATTCATTGTCTCCCCATATGTTTCTTCTCCTGAGTTTCAGTCTGTGTGTTACCCTAACACAGGCCACAAGTTTGTCTCTCCTCGTTTTGGCATTTCCACCCTTAGATTATGAAATTTTCAAGGATGAGGATCTGGTTTCCAACCCAACTTATTTTCTTCTCCTCCTCTTCTCATCCTCCACCATTCTCTTTTTCTTCGGCAATTTGGCGAAAGGAGTTTTCACATAACTGGAATCAGTAATGATAATCCCAGTCCCTTGAATTTGTCTGGGATTCTATAGTGTGCCAAGTGTATTTGCCTGTATAAATCTCACTTTCCTCCACAGCCCTGGGAAAGGAGCCTTATTATTATTCCCATTTCACAGAAGAGAAAACTGAGGCTCAGAGAGGCTGGGTCCAAATAAATGGCTAATGAGTGGTAGAGGGAACAGGACTGGAAACTTCCCCATCTGGCTTGCCTTTCCCATTGGTCTTGCTCCTTCCCCACTCGCTGCTGAACTAGGCTGTGGTGTGGGGAATCCTGTGAGTGTTCTGGGGGTCCATGTGACATCTTGAGGAGGAGGCAGGTTGACCCACCCCTGAAGGGTCCAGGGAACATTTGCTGGGTTACAATGAAATGGGGGTGTGCTATTTCAACAGCCTTGGCAGCCTTGGGCTCTCCCCCAGGAAGCCAAAGGCCTGCAAGGTGACCTACGCCTCCCTGGCTGGGGTAGCTGCCTTCATCTGTGAGCGGTGAAGCTGTGGGGAAAGCTCAGTGGTGACCCAGTGCAAAGCAAAGCAACAGAGGTAGGAGCAGCTCAGCCTTGGACCAAGTTTTCTGGGTCCTTGGGAGCCATTTCAAGTGGCAAGCACCTGTAAGAATGTGGTTACTACCCCACAATTTCAGAGCCATATTTAGCTGCAGGGTCAGCCAGTGGAGGCTCCATCTGGGTCTCCAGCCCTTCCTCCAGCAGGGCAGATTTTTCTCTGCTGAATCAATTCTTATACAACTACGTTCTGCAATGGAGATGGCTCTTGGTGAGAGCAGCTCTGTAAACATGGTTTAAATGACTTTGGTGAAGCTTGGAATCTGAGCCTTCTGGGAAGGAGGGTGGGTATTTCTGGATTAACCATTGCTGGGCAGCACAGTAAACAGGGCAGGGCGTTGCGAAGTGCACAAGTCTAAGAATGTCACCTGCCCAAGTTCCCTGGGGGAACTGAATAAGGCTCAGGGTAGAAAGCGCAGGTAGAGAAGATGAATTTTGCTGAGAATGGTTCCTCAGCACAGCACTATGGCAAATTGGAGGGAGCATGGGTTAGGAAGAGTGTAGGATTTAAAATCAGACCAGGGTTCAATCCTTTGGCAATTATTAGCTGTGTGGCTTTACATTTACCCTCCCCTCTCTGTGTCTCAGTTTTTTTTTTATCTGTACAGTGAGATGAAAATATTTACTTTAGATATGGAATGAATACATGACATGCTGTAGTGAAAAAATGCCCCATGAATTGCATATTGTTATGTAGGTGATGGGTGCTGTTATTACTCCTTATGTGTGTAATAAAGAATGATCTTGGCCGGGCACAGTGGCTCACACCTGTAATCCCAGCACTTTGGGAGGCCGAGGTGGGTGGATCACTTGAACTCAGAAGTTCAAGACCAGCCTGCACAACATGGCAAGACCAGGTCTCTACAAAAAATACAAAAATTAGCCAGGTGTGGTGGTGTGTGCCTGTAGTCCCAGGTACTCAGAAGGCTGAGGTAGGAGGATCACTTGAGCCCAGGGGCCAAGGCTGCAGTGAGCCAAGATCCTGCCACTGCACTCCAACCCTGGGGAACAAGGTAAGACCCTGCCAAAAAAAAAAAAAAAAGAGAGAGAGAGAAAGAGAAAGAAAGAGAGAAAAAAAGGATGATCGTGTGGTGCTCTAACCCTCTAGCACAAGGAATGAGGAATAGCTGGTCAGAAACCAGGGAATGGCTTTAGAATAGCTGAATACAACATCTTACAGGGTGTCTGAGGTCACTTTATTCACTCTCCTTCCTTCTCCGCTTTTGGAAGTGATGGAAGTTCCAGGTAATTACTTGCCCAGTCTTCCGACTACCAACAGAGCTGATTCTAGGCTCATATCTCTGGCCATGTTGCAGAGTGTCACTGTCATGGCCTCTGTTCCTGGTGCTTGTGAAGTTGTTGGCATTTGGTGAAGATCAAGGCCCCATCAGCACCGTCTGCCCACATGCCAGAATCAGGGCGAGAATACGGTATACCACATTTCACAGACTGATCTAACTAGAGTCCTCCAAAATGAAAGGCCAAAAGAACAAAATGACCAATACTGCATTACACACACGCACACACACACCCGAGAAATTACAGACTAGGTACTAAGACATTTTTAAAAGGTTTACATTTTCATCTGGTTTATAATTCCCTTGGGAGGGGAATTTCTCCCAGGAATGTTAAACTTTGCTGTCTCCTCTCCAAATGGCCCAGTGGTATTTACACAGGACTTAAATCATGTATTTGTTGCTTGAACTTTGGCCCTTAAGGTGTTGTTAAACTTTGAAGCAGTTGTTAGGCAGTTGCTGTGTTTCTTTCTGGATTCTCTCTCTCTCTCTTTTTTTCTTTTTTTTTGAGATGGAGTCTCACTCTATCGCCCAGGCTGGAGTGCAGTGGTGCGATCTCCACTCACTGCAACCTCTGCCTCCTGGGTTCAAGCAATTCTCCTGCCTCAGTCTCCTGAGTAGCTGGGATTACAGGCGCCCAGCACCACGTCCAGCTAATTTTTTTTTGTATTTTTAGTAGACACAGGGTTTCACTATGTTGGCCAGGCTGGTCTCCAACTCCTGACTCAGGTGATCCACCTGCCTCAGTCTCCCCGAGTGTTGGGATTACAGACGTGAGCCACTGTTCCCGGCTGTTTCTGGATTCTGTAAAGCCCCCAGGGTTGGTCAAAGTTTCCATCAATTCCATTTTCTCTAATGAATACATTTTCCTGGAGGATCAACCTTGGGTTCCCAAGGACCTCTATCTTCTGTCTTTTGTGGGGCGAGAAGAAAAGAAATGAAAGGAGTATTTTCTGCAGGTAAGAATGTGCTCTGGCATCTCAGGAATCTGTAGAGCCTGAGCTCAGACAAGCTTTCCCACTCAGGTCACGTTCTCCCTCACAGTCTGTCTGTCCTAATGATTCACACAGATGCCCTGACATCCCTCAGGGCTAGAAAATTTTCCAGGTCCCCTCTTAGGGAGTATAGCTCAGGATTTAAACATACCCTGGGGTCAGGGGTACCAGCCCCCACTTCAGTTGTAGGAGGACCTCTGCATCCTCATCTATGAAATGAGAATAATCACGGTGATTTAGAGATAAATATTAGCTGTTATCAGCTGGTATTAGGGGTATAGGAATAACAAAACCTCTGCTAGGTGGGTGAGGACAGGAGGTACAACTCTAGTTGATTGATTTTGTTACTGATGAACTTGCCTGGGGAGCCAGCCAGCGGACGCTGATGGCAGAAAATAGATTTTTGGTTTATCAGAGCAAAATAATCTCCTCCAGTAATTATAGGCCCGCATTTATTATGAGTAAAAGAACATTGAGGGTGGATTCTATGAGAATCTTAGATAACAGCCCCAGGCCCCATTGCTGGGACTTCCTAGGAGCTTTGGGAGTTTTCATACTAAAGGTAGAGAACCCTGTGGGTTCAAACCCTCAACAAGGACTATCTCCAGAAACAAATCTGAACTTGGCTCCAGAAAGCAAGGTTTCGGACAATTCAGCTACTTTGGTTAATTTTTACTTAAATGATCATTACAGCTGTGATACCACGGTGAGCTGGTCTTGCAAACACCGAAATGCCCTGGTACTTTAACTTCCTTCAGCAGTGAGCATTAGAGTTTCCTCTTCCCTCACACTGAGTCACCTTCCCTGGTCCCTGAACCTCAGAGAACTGATGTCTCAGTGCTGTCATTGGCCTGGGCGAGTCCTCTCACCTGGTCCTCTGCCCAGAGCCTATTTCATGAACCACTGGTAATACTGGCTCCAGGAGGTGCATACCAAGGGGTGGCTGACATCCAGAAGCCCCCTGGTCCTCCCAGTGGCAGCATCTCTGTAACCTCAGCAACTAGCCCTGTGCAGGGGACACAGGAGGCCTCATTTGTGTGCCCCAGCATGGGGCTGAAGGTAGAAATATTGCCCCCTAGGGCCAAGAAATTCCATGGAGCTTCTGCAAATAGAAATTGCCAAGCTGCTCGGGAAGGGAGAGAAGCCACAGATTGTCCCTCATCTCTTCCACCCACAGCCTTACAGACAGGACCCCCCAGCTTGCTCTGAATCCATCACTTACCCAGGGCTCCTTGGCAGATGTCTGTGCGGGTGGCTCCTCCAATGATAAATTGGGGGTCAGCGCAGATCTCCTGGGAACAAGACCCACAAAGTGCTGTTAGCCCCCCAGGTAGGTGTTTCTGCAGCTAGGATGCCTCCATTCTCAGTGGATCTTCTAACCCCTTCTCCCCTCTGGGGAAAGTGTGTCATCACAGTCAGAGCTCTGTGTCATGAAGTCCTTCTGACCCCTGCTTCCTGGGCCCTGATGGGTGGATGGGCGGTCCTGTCTGAGAAGGGCAGGCATTTGGACCCTACACACTTTGGAATGCCTAGAGCTGTTTCCCAGGGGCCACAGCAGCAAGTCCAGCCTCTTCTGCCAGACGTTGAGACCATCACACTCCAGAGCCACCCTATCCACTGGGCTAGCACCCTCTCTCCTCTGTTACTGCATGCAAATTGTTTTGCTTGCATGAAATTCCTTCCTTTCCCAGTCTCTTCCCTCCTTTTCCATATTGCATCATACATTGAGGCTCACTGTCACCTCCTCTGTGAAGTCCTCCTTCCTAGTCCTTCCTAGTCCAATCTTCACTCATCCCTTCAAGTCTGAGTCCCAGAGTCTCTGGACTCTGCAATTTACTACTTAGGTACTACTCTGTCTTCCTAACACATGCCCTTTTGAGGGCAGGGGGGATCTAACCCTTTTGAATTATTCCATGGGGTCATGAAACTTAGAGCATCTATATATTCTGTACCTGCTTACATCAGAGACTGCGCTCAAAGCTTTATTGCATGGAATGGGTATTATCCCCCTTTTACAGACGAGGAAACAGCTCAAAAGGGTGAAGTGATGTGTCCAAAGTTAACACAGTTCACAGATAATAGACAGCACTGGCATTGGAACTTACTGATCAAATGCGCCAACTCTTTCTGCTCCTGCCCTGCCTCTAATTGATTTAGTACCAAGTGTCCAAGGGTGTTAAAATCTCCGGGGCCGTTGTCATGAGCAGACTGATGGAAGCCAATCTTGAACACTTCTTAGCCCTTTCAGTAGCCCTCCAAGTGTGTTTCGATTCTGAACAGCCCCACCCAAAAGCCACAGAGGAAGTTGGGGCACAAACTTGGGCCTCTCTGGGCTCAGGCAACCTTGCCTTGAAGGAGCTGCTCCTGCGTCTCATGTCCACTTGGGCTGCACACGCCTGCCTCCACCCAACGGCGCTCGGCATGCCCACTCTGTCAAGCAGAAGTTTGCCTATGTGAGACTTGGATCTAGCCCCTGATCATCCTGGCTCAGATTGTGGGAGCTCTTCCGGAAGCACCGTCTGCCGCAGAGGACATTCCCTTCATGCCTCTGCCTTGTTGCTCTCTGCTCCTATTGGTTTTGGGGATGGCAGAGAGAATCAGAATGCTCTTTTGCTGAGGCAAAGGAAGCCAGCTTGGCCCAAGGCCTGTCAGCGAGCTCTTATCCAGCTGATGGAATAGATTGGGCTTGGTGCTGGGAGCCTGTTTATTATAAAGAATCACAGTGATAATCCTGAGTGTGCCAGGCACTTACCCCAGCAGGGTTTTTCCATTATACTTCAGAAACTTTCGAATGCCGTTAGCAGACTCTAGAGAAGTCAGAGTTCAGAGTGGTGCTGAGCGATGCTTCAGAAAACTGAAACTTGCGCACAGCATGTAGGGCATCGAATCAAATATGGGACTTACCAGTCAGTGAAAACGGGTTGAGGGTTTGGGCTTTGCTGCATTATTCTGATAACCTGGGTTTAAATCCTGGCTCTGCCACTTATTGTATAGGTCCTAGGACCCTGGAAAGTCACCTAATCTTTTGAAGCCTCAGTTTTTTCACCTGCAAAATGGGAACGATGAAAATACCCAACTCAGAGGATTGTTCTGAGTGTTAAATGAGATAATAACGTAAACATGCCCTGGCAAGCACTCCATAAATGTGATCTATTATTACTACTGTTGAAGAAGTTGATGATAACAGTCACTGAACTTGGAGACAGGACATACGGGTTTGAGGCTGAGTTTGGCCAACTGAAGATAAGCAAGTGAGAAACCTCTCAGAGGTTTGATTTTCTTGGGGGAAACATAGGGGCTCACAATATCTGCCCTTGCTCCTAATGGACTGGTTGCTGGGAGGATCCGATGTGCCACCCGGATCATGCCTGCTTTCTCCTCACTGTGCCCCTGCATGGCCCTTGGACCCCACTGGACTTACTGCTTTAATCCCCCTTCCAGGTGCTGGAGCCACTCTTGCCAGTGTTGTGAAATCCTCTCTCCGAGGAAGAGCAGCTCCTCCTGCTGCAAGGCTAACCTGCTCCCCTCTCCTGCCCACAACCCGTATTCTCACTTCCTCAGGGACCCTGTTTCACTGCCCCTCCCTGCCTTTATCTTTAATCCCTTCCTCCTCGTGATTCAACATGTGACACATTCAAGTTGTTCTCATATGAAAAAAACAAACAAACAAAAAAAAAACAGGCTCTCAAAATCCAGGTCCTGCTCTACCTATCAGTTCTCCTCTCTTCCCAGGGGCCCTTCTTAAATGAGTTGATCACGTTCTTAATTTCCAGTTCCTTTACTCTGGAGTCTATAACAATCTGGCTTCTACCCTCACCTTTCCATTGAAATTGCTCTGCTAAACTCACCAATGACCTGCTAGTGTTCAAATCCAGTGGAAACAATTGTGCTCTCCTTGCCTGACCTCAGCAGCATTTGAGAAGGTAGGATAGAGGCAGACAACGCAGCCATAAAGGGTGGGCTCAACATGCACAGACTACACACAGTCCTGGATCTATGGCCTATATCCACTTGACTCTGAGCAAGGATTTAACCTTCCCAAGCCTCAATTTCTTCAACTGGCAAATGGGGATCGTAATAGTCACACTCTTCCTTGGTAGTGCAGTGCACAGCCCGCCTGCCCTAAGCAGTGGCCCTAGATCATCTCTAGACCTCTATATCCTCATCTGGAAGTCCCACAGGCATTTCCAACTGTTGGGGGACCTGTCTCTGTCACCTCACTAGCCTCAGAAGTAAGTCTTCAGAAGCAGAAACCATATGCATTGTGCCTAGCATATAGGAGGTATTCGAGAAATGCTTATTGAATGAACGAAAGAATAAGTGAATGAGTGTGAACTCACTGTGTAAACTGTAAAGTGCCATGCAAATGTAAAGTGAACACATTCTCTTGGTTTGCGTTTCATTTTTTTTTTTTTTTTTTTACTTTTTTATAGAGACAAGTCTTACTGTGTTGCCCGGGCTGGTCTTGAACTCCTGGCTCAAGCGATCCTCCCACCTTGGCCTCCCATAGTGCTGGGATTACAGGCGTGAGGCACCACGTCAGGTCAGTTTACCACTTTCGCAACCATAATTTCATCTGAGGCTCATTACAATCCTGCATCCATTCATTCTACAGTCACTTCTTTTGTGTTCACTAGTGTATCTCCTGAGCTCTCAGGACAGTGCCTGGCATGTAATAGGTGCTCCATCAATGTTGTTGAATGAATGAGTGAATGAATGAATGGATGAATACTGTGAAAGGCATGGCTATGTGCTAGGCACTGGGGATATACTGGTAAATAATATACACATGATTCCTGCAGTTCAGTAGGAAGAACAAATACATGTGATTATATTTCTAAACTGTGACAATGCTATGAAGGAAATGAGTGGGGTGAGAGTTAGAGAATAACAAGGTGGGGAGGTGGCTGCTAAGAAGGGTCAGAAAATACCTGTTTGAGGAGGGAACATGTGACTAAGTTGGAAAGAATGAGAGTGAGCCACACTCCAGGTAAGAGCGTGCCTTGCTGGTGAGAAGGCCTCGTGCAGGCAAGAACTGGCTCTTTGAGAGACTGAAAGGAGGCCAGGATGGCAGGGTCTGGAGGGCCACGAAAGAGAGAAAATATCTAGGCAGGGTGTGTTATTTTAGATGAAGACACGGAGGCACAGAGAGTTTAAACCGCTTCCTCAAGGTCACCCAGCAGGTTAGCAAGAAGGTGAATCCAAGTGCTCTGAGTCTGGGCTAGGGTGCTTCCTGCAGCCCTCGCTACCTATGAGCTGGATTTAGGGAAACAGAAGGTGACCTGGGAGGCTGCCGGGTGTGGAAGCAGAGCTGGAAGGCTTGTTCTCATAACAGGAATCTAGAAGTTGGACTTCAGGCAGGCTTCCCTAGGCGTGGTAGGGGAAGCCTGGGGAAGTCCCAAAGGAGGCGGTTCCCCAAGAAACGGAATGGACAAGTAGATTGGGGAGGGCAAGTTGTCCCAGGGCCGGGAGGTCAGAGACCCTGGGGGACGGGATAATGGGGTCTGGAGGGCTCCCGGAGCTTTCCCCAGTGAGGATTCCCACCAGGCAAATCATGAGACACCTCCGTGTCCTGGGTTAATTACCATTGTCGATGTTATGGGAGGTATCGCTGGCTCCCCTTTGGAAAAATAAATGTAACCCCAGGGCTGCATGAGACTATCCTTAGTCACAAAATGACCAGGCTCTGGCCTGTCCCCCTCCACGAACAGACAGAACCCCAGTTGGAGACGGACTTTGTCTGGTGGATGTTGCCTCTCCCTTCTCTGCAGACCCGATTCCCCTCCTCTTCCAGGTCCCCGCTACAGTTCAATTACAAGTTTCACCCCGGCCTCCTGTGTCACCCTGAGTTTTTGTGAAGTCCTAAATTGGCCTGCTAGTGGGATTTGAGTGCAGTGATTCGCCCCGACCCGCCCAGGAAAGCGTGGTGGGTGGAAGGGAGGGCAGGCCCCGGGAGTTCCCCCACGCTCGAAAGGAGTCCCAGACTCCGGCGGCGTGTAGGTGTCGCAGGCCTGCGGGGTCCTGGCTTGCGGCTTCCCCACTGCAGCACCCCGGCTGCCCCCCGCCCCAGCGCGCCGCGGGCCAGCTGCACCCCTCCCTGCCCGGCACCCCGCCCTGCCCGCGTCCTGCCGTGCACTTCCTACCGTGGGTCGCTTCCACTCGATGCCCCGGGTTTTGCTGGAGTAGGGCCCCAACTCCTTGAAGCCCAGGGCCGAGGGGATGGCCGGGAAGGAGGGGTCCTGGAAGAGCGTCCCGGCCTCCAGGCACTCGTTCCGCAGCGCCTCATAGTCCTGGTTGAGGTACTTGATGGCCCTCTCGTGGGAGCCCAGCCCCTCGGCCGCCTCCCGGTCCTTCACCAGCTTGGCCGCGATGCCCGCCATGCTGCGGCCCCGGCGGCCGTGCTGCTCAGAGAAAGGTCGGGGCGACTTCGCGCTGCGCTCGGCTGGGGCGCGGCCAGGGCCCTGCGCGCTGCTGCGGACACTGCGGGCGCCGCCGCTGCGAGCGATGATTCACCGGAGGGAAGCGGCCCGGCCCGCGGGGTGTGGCCTCAGCCGCTCCCGGCCTGATGGGCTCCCGGCCCGGGACCAGGCCAGCCTGCGGCCTGCGGAGCGCCGGGACCGCCGCGACCCGGGGCCGGTGCTGCCATCTGCGGACAGCTCCCGGGATGGCGCGGCCTGGCGCGGGAAGGCTCGCGAATCGCGGTCCAGAGTTGGGGCTCCCACCGGAACCCGAGGCCACCTTTACACTCAATGGGGAGGAAGGCTGGGCGACACCGGAGGCTAGGGTAGTTATGGCCGTCCAGAAAACACCCGGGGAGTTAGCAGAGGATCAGGTAGTGAAGTTGAGGAAACTAAATCAGCTGCCCTGAACCTTGTGCCAAACACCGTCTTAACGGCTCTGCATACATCATCTCATTCAATCCTCCCAGCAACTCTGAAGAAGGCACTGATATTGTTCCCATCTTACAGATGAGAAAACTGAGCCTCAGAGAGGCTAAATGACTTCCCAATGTGGCACAACGGTCACAGGCAGAACAGGGACTCTAAGCCACGGAGGCCTGTTGCAATCACGATGCTGCAGTTACTACTGCTCAGCTGTTTATTTGATTACAGATAGGGTTGTCAGATTTGGCCAATAAGGCTGGGCGCGGTGGCTCACGCCTGTAATCCCAACACTCTGGGAGGCTGGAGGCAGGTGGATCACCTGAGGTCAGGAGTTCGAGACCAGCCTGGCCAACATGGTGAAACCCCGTCTCTACTAAAAATACATTGTGGCAGGTGCCTGTGACCCCAGTTACTTGGGAGGCTGAGACAGGAGAATTGCTTGAACCCAGGAGGCAGAAGTTGCAGTGAGACGAGATCGCGCCACTACACTCCAGCCTGGGTGACAAAGCAAAACACCATATCAAAAACAAAATAATATAATATAAAATAAAAAGATTTGGCCAATAAAACAACAGCCCTCCCAAATGTTTAATTTGAATTTCAGATAAACAACAGATACTTTTAAAGTATATGTAGGCCCCAAATATTGCATGGGCATACATACTTATACTAAAAGAAAATATGATTCATTGTTTATCTGAAACTCATATTTAACTGGTAGGATGAGTTGGGTTACTGTTGGAGAGGGCTTAGAATAGTGCCTGTGTTGGCTACTGTGACCACTCTGTTGTGGAGTCAGGGTGTGATTCTCAGCTCACACACAGAGACATGGGTGCGTGCCAAGAAAGGCAGATGGGAAGAAATTACCTCCTCTCCTTCTCTACAGTAGTAGGAAGGAATTTGGGTTTCACTGGAAAATTGTGCATGGTGTACAGCAGTGGTTCTCCACTGGGGCAGTTGTGTCCCATATCCCACTCCAGGAAACATTTGGGAATGTCTGGAGATAGTTTTTATTGTCACAGCTAGGAGATGAGGTGCTACTGGCCTTTACTAAGTAGAAGTTAGGGATGCTACTAAGCATCTTACAATGTCCGGGATAACTCTTGTGAACCCAGAAAACCTGAAACAGGTCTCAGTTAATTTAGAAAGTTAATTTTTGCCATGGTTGAAGACGCACACCTGTGACACAGGAAGCTCTGAGGACACGTGCCCAAGGTGGTTGGGGTGCAGCTTGGATTTATACATGTTAGGGAGGCAAGAATCATCAATTAAGTACATTTAAGAAATACATTGGTTTGGTTCAGAATGGCAGGACAACTCAAAGTGAGGTGGCGGGGGGTGGGGGCGTGGGTGGGGGCAGTGGGAGTGGCTTCCAGGATATAGGTAAATATTTTAACATTTTCTGGTTGACAATTGGTTGAGTTTGCCTAAAGGCCTGGGATCAATAGAAAGGAATGTTTGGGTTGCGATAAGAGGTTGTGGAGACAAAAGTTTTATCACATAGATGAAACTTTTAACTAGCAGGCTTCAGAGTGAACAGGCTGTAAAATGTTTCTTATCAGACCTAAAGTCTGCATTGATGTTCACACCGGAGAGGTATAATGAGGCATGTCTGACCTCCCCTTTCCTTCATGGCCTGAAAATTTCAGGTTAAAATTTTAAGAGCCCCGACTAAGGGGGAACCATCCATTTAGATGGTTGGGGGTGGAGGGGTGCAGTGGGGGCTTAGAATTTTATCTTTGGTTTACATTCTGCACCCAAAAGATGATCTAGTTCAAGACATCAGTCATGCAGAGGCTGAGAAACCCTGCTTTAGAGCATCTCCTTCCAGAAGATCTGGCTCTAGCCTTTCGTTGTTTTTTTTTTTTTTTGAGATGTAGTCTCCCCCTTTCAGCCAGGCTGGAGTGCAGTGACATGATCTCAACGATCTCAGCGAACTGCAACTTCTGCCTCCCAGGTTCCAGTGATTCTCCTGCCTCAGCCTCCCAAGTAGCTGGGATTACAGGTGTACACCACCACACCTGGCTAATTTTTTATATTTTTTGTAGAGATGGGGTTTCACCATGTTGGCCAGGCTGGTCTCGAATTACTGACCTCAGGTGATCCCCTTGCCTCTGCCTCCCAAAGTGCTGAGATTACAGGTGTGAGCCTCCACACAGGCCCCTTTCATTGCTTTTGAGTTATTTTGTAACTCTAAGTTGTAGATAACTGTAGCAAAGTACAGTTATCTAAGTAACTCTAAGTAAGTTATCTAAGTTGTAGATAACTGTAGCAAAATAATTTTTCCTATGGATATGCAAATGCATTCTGTCCAGTAGAGGCCTACATTCCCCCTGTAGAGAGACTAGCTTTTTGTCTAGTTGCATATTCAATTTCAATACTCTTTATGTCATGTAAATTGTGCTGCTTTGGCTTCTCCTTTGAACCAGTTATAACATCCACCAGATTGCCTCATTTAATCAAGTTAAATGGACTCTTTTATATGTATTTTTTGAGACGGAGTTTCACTGTTGTTGCCCAGGCTGGAGTGCAATGGTGCAATCTTGGCTCACCACAACCTCTGCCTCCCAGGTTCAAGCGATTCTCCTGCCTCAGCCTCCCGAGTAGCTGGGATTACAGGTGCCCACCACCATGCCTGGCCAATTTTGTATTTTTAGTAGAGACAGGGTTTCTCCATGTTGGTCAGGCTGGCCTCAAACTCCTGATCTCAGGTGATCCGTCCACCTCTGCTTCCCAAAGTGCTAGGATTACAGGTGTGAGCCACTGCACTCCACTGAAATGGAATCTTTAAAATGTGTTTATTTTATACTAATATGAGAGCCGTGATTTTACCTTTTCTTAAAACAAGTATTTTTGTCACTATTATTCCTCTGCCCCATCTATTCTTGTCTCTGACCATGTGTCCATAGTCGCCCATTACTTACCCGCTTTGCTTGACAAAACTTTGGTCAGACTTCTCTCTTTCCTACAGATCCCTGAACTCTGCTTGCCCCCAAGCCTGAACAAGTACAAAGTGGAGTGTCCCCGCCAAGTCACCTCCCTGCCCAGCTTCTCCTGGGAATCGACTGAACACAGCTAGATCCTTTTCCTGTCAGCTCCCACAGGTCATTTCCCCTCACTCGTCCAGCTTCCCCTCCAAAGAGTCTGCTTATCTCCACTTGCCCCTCCTTTACCCTAGAAAAGAAGAACTTTTTTCTGTTTGATTCTGAGATGCTTGCAGGTTCTCTGCATTGGAATTGTCTTTCTCTCTTTCCTCCCTCCCTCCTTCCTCTCTCTCTTTCTTTCTTTCTTTCTTTCTTTCTTTCTTTCTTTCTTTCTTTCTTTCTTTCTTTCTTTCTTTCTCTCTTTCTCTCTTTCTTTCTTTCTTTCTTTCTCTTTCTTTCTTTCTTTCTTTCTTTCTTTCTTTCTTTCTTTCTTTCTTTCTTTCTTTCTCATTCTTTCTTCTCTTTCTCTCTTTTTTCTTTATTTCTCATTCCCTTCCTCCCTTCCTCTCCTTCTCTCTTTCTCTCTTTCTTTTTCTTTCTTTCTCTTTCTTTCTTCTCTTTCTCTCTTTTTTCTTTCTTTCTCCCTCCCTTCCTCTCCTTCTCTTTCTCTCTTTCTCTCTCTCTCCCTTCCTCTTTCTTTCTTTCTTTCTTTCTTTCTTTCTTTCTTTCTTTCTTTCTTTCTTTCTTTCTTTCTCTCTCTCTCTCTCTCTTTCTTTCTTTCTTTTCTTTCTCTCTCTCTCTCTCTCTCTCACACTCTTTTTTTCTTTCTTGTTTCACTCTTGTTGCCCAGGCTGGAGTACAGTGGCACAATCTCCGCTCACTGCAACCTCTGCCTCCCAGGTGCAAGTGATTCTCCTGCCTCAGCCTCCTGAGTAGCTGGGATTACAGGTGCCAGCTGCCATGCCTAGCTAATTTTTTGTATTTTTAGTAGAGACGGGGTTTCATCATGTTGGCCAGGCTGGTCTTGAACTCCTGACCTCAGGTGATCCACCTGCTTTGGCCTCCCAAAGTGCTGGGATTATAGGTGTGAGCCACCGCGCCTGGCTTGCAGTAGTTATTCTTTCTGTCGAAGTGTCCCTTTATCAAAGTCTGGATTTTTTGTGTGTGTGTGTGTGTGTGTGTGTGACAGTTTCACTCTTGTCACCCAGGCTGGAGTGCAATGGTGCGATCTTGGCTCACTGCAACCTCTACCTCCTGGTTCGAGTGATTCTCCCGCCTCAGTCTCCCATGGTTTGGTTTTTATTTGACATCCTCCCTCTCTGGTTTGCAAGTCTGGGCACGCTGCCTGATGGGCAGGTACCACCGTCCACCACCAGGTTTTGCTTTCTGTACTCTTGAATAAGATGGGGACACAGCTTTCATTGTGTAATGGTTGGCGCTCTGGACTCTGAGTCCAGAGATGGGGATACAGGCATTCATTTCTAGCTCATGGGTTTCTGGTGCAAAGGTTTTATGAAACCATTACAATTGAAAACAGAGGAAAGAGACAGCCCTGTCCTTGGAAGCTGTTCATTTGTTCCACTGTCTGATTTCCATTGGCCCCACCCTAACTTCTTCTGGGCTTGAGGCTCTTGGGAGAAAGCTTGTCCTCCTGCCCAGTGGGGCAGAGCTCAGGCTTCTCCTCCGCTGATCTCCTCAAGGACAGCTCATCTCTGGAGGAAGTGACTCCTCCCAGGCAGGTGGAGGTCGTTTCCCTCTCAAGTCATTTTAGCAACAAATGGGCAGATCAAACCTATCATTCCAGTCAAATCAGAAGCTTTGCGTAGCCAGGGAGCAGAAGAGCCTCCTGGGTTACCTGAACTTCCTTTACCCCAGCTAGGCAACACCATCTTTGGTGCAGCCCTGACAGCTCCCCTTACCAGCCTTCTAGGTATCGCTGTGCACACAGGGTGCTGCTTACAAAGGGCTTTAGTCAGTCCTATGCCACCCAAATTTATTTGCAAACACATACAATGACTGCTTTCCCCAACCATTTGGACAAAGTCTAGTTTTTAAACCTGAGTAAATGCTGCTTTTTCTACTTCCCAAAGCCTCTCACACTATGCTATCTCACTGGACCCAGCAAAGTCTTCTCTTTCTCTGACCACACAGTCCTTTTCACAGGAACACAGGGACACAGACAAACACTTCATGGTGGAAAACCTTCCTGGAGTGAGTCAGCCAGCCCTGAGGGTGGTGGTGAGTCAGAAACAGCTGGGATTGTCCAGAACTGCCTGGGTCTGGGCCACTGACCTTGTGAGTAAATGAGAGAGAGAGAGAGAGAGAAAGAGAGACAGAGAGACAGAGAGAGAGAAAAAATGAGAGTAAGAATGTGTGTGTCTCAGAGGGCCGTGGTAATGGAATCTTTTTCAGTAGCATTTTTCTTTAGATTATTTTCTCCCTGGCCCTGGATGTTTGAGATGCATCAGATGCACACTCTGCAGGTTCTGGAATTTTTTTTTTTTTTTTTTTTTGAGGCGGAATCTCTCTCTGTCACCTAGGCTGGAGTGCAATGGCACGATCTCCGCTCACTGCAACCTCTGCCTCCTGGGTTCAAGCGATTCTCCTGCCTCAGGCTCTTGAGTGTCTGGGATTACAGGCGCTTGCTGCCATGCTTGGCTAATTTTTGTATTTTTAATAGCGATGAGGTTTCGTCATGTTGTCCAAGCTGGTCTTGAACTCCTGACCTCAGGTGATCCACCCATCTCGGCCTCCCAAAGTGCTGGGATTACAGATGTGAGCCACCGTGCCCAGCCAGGTTCTGGAGATACTAACCAAAACTTCCTTTTTAATTTTGCACCTCCACATGTCAGTCTCAGTTTTTATTTGACATATTTGTGCACGGTACACATATTTACACATATTTGTGCACTTAATCTTCACAGTTAGTCAAGGGAGAGCTTATGGCCTCATTGTATGGATGAGTAAACGGAGGCCCAGTGGAGCAGCTGACATGTGTTGTAGAGCCAGCCTGGCTGCCAACACCTAGACCACGGTCCCCTGGGGTCTGTCCATGCCCAGTGTAGAAGGGCAGAGGGAACGGCAGGCCCAGGCTGAGGAAAAGACCCTGTTTTCTTCCCCTCCCTCTTTCAGGTCCATGATCTGAATCCAAAGGAGATCAGAGAGAATATGAATTCCACAGGGCTGCAAAGAACGGTTTCATCTGAAGAGATTTCTTTCTCTTCTGAAGCAGCTGCAGGGTTTCTCCTTTCCTCATAGTTGTAGCATGGGTATTGGACAAGCCTGTTAGATGCCACTCAACAGGGAGGGGGCTTCTCGAGGGATTCCAAGAGCTGAAGAGGCGATGGAAAGGCTTCTCCCTGGTGTTGCAAAAGATGAGAGGTGCTGACAGTAGAAGGAGAGAGGGAAACTCTGGAAAGAAATCCAGCAGCCCAGACAATTTTCTAAGCCCCTTCTCTTTTCCCAGTCTGTTGGAGCTTAGGGTATTACATCCCACCCTTGCCAGGAGGCTAGAGCCGAAGCTGCAGCCCCTCACCCACCAGTGCTATCTCCCAGAGGGGTTTTCATAGCTGGAGTTCCCTAGTAGTAACTTTACTATTAATACGTGAAGTCTTACATGTGTGGGGTCTGGCAATTTTCAAAATACTAACTATCCATTCTCTCATCTCTTAAAATGGGGAAATAATATCTACTTTGCATAGTTCTCAGGATTGTTATAAGCATCAAATCACAGTGTATGTGAAATTATTTGGGGAACTATAAAACCTTAGATGCTATCGTTGTTATCATCGGCAGCAATGGCGTCTTTCTTCTAAAGGCACGTGAGTACTTGACATGTGGCAGCAAATCCTGTTTTCAAGCTTCCTGATGTATGGAACAAATATAGAGAAGCATGCTTTTCTCCACTGCATGGGAAGTGATCACCTCAGATGTCAGCACCACAGGGTGCTGGGAGAGGAGCTGGCCCCATCCATAATTCCCGTCAGCCAGCTCCCTAATAAATATGTCTCCAAGTCAGAACAGGGAGCTTACCAAGCAAAAACAGCTACAAAACAAGCCTCTAGGCCCCTGCCCCAAACTCCATCTACCATCCACATTTTATTTTTTTCATCCCTAAGTCCTTCCCACATCGAAATTCTAGAACTGCCCAGATATATGCTCAAGTTCACGTGGTAAGAAAGCCAAAGTAGCACTCTGCCACTCAGTCTTCCGAGGATGTTGTCGTGGTGGTCAGCATGTCATTTCCCCAACACATCTGCTGGGGCAGAAACCAGTTTCCCCAGTATGGTTCAGCAGTGGTTCTCTGCGTGCAAGATCACCAGTGCTTGTCTAAATTGTGATTTAGGTAACCATAGGCTCTATCTTGCCTCTTTGTTTTGTTACTTTGCCCCATTCCATTTCTTTTCTCAGTCAGTCCATGGATAGACTTGTTAGCAGGGAGTGATATTGAAAGTATTCCAAACCACTGTAGTGCTGACACTGGCTTACTGAATGGGAAGTTGGTGTTGGCCCAGGGGCAGGCAGCCTCCACTGAGTTAGCCATTAATCCTGTAGTGGATGAACTGGGGGAGTATGGGAGTTGCCAGGAAGGAGCTGGTGGGCCAGGGTGCTGGAACAGGGAGGGGCAGGATGGGGCTCGGGGCAGCCAACTACCCATCTTGCTGTGACATATGACAGCCACCCAACTCCATCACCTACTCACACCAGGGCTCCACATTTCCCCTGCCTCCGTTACATTTGTTTTATGACAGTCTAGACGTGTTTCTATGTTTTCCCCTCAATTCAATGTTGTATTTCCCCTGAGATCAGGAATTTTTTTGTTGTTGTTGATATCCTTGACCACCTCCCTCCTTCCAGGCGCAGGGCTGAGCCCAGTGACATCTCATTATTTCTGTGGCCCCCCATATTGCAGGGCTGAGATTTCAGATACCCTTCTCATCTCCCTTCCCTCACCTGTGGCTCCCTTTGGTTTTCCATCCTTGTGTCACATTGACCGTGACTCAGTGGCAAACTAAGACCTCAACTGTGGGTCTGAGACAAGTGTCTTGGTCTTCCTAGACCTCAATTTCTCCATCTGTAGAATAGGGAAAATGGTGCTGACAAAGCAATTATCAGATGGGAGGAGACTTATAAATATAGCTTGAGTTGCTAATGCAATTCACACCAGCCTTTGGGCTTCCCTTCTGTAGAATAAGGCCCTAGGCGACTGAGGCGTTTCACACTTTGAGATCCATATGAAAGAATCCCAGGGTTGGATAGAACTTTAGGGGTCTTCAGTTCAATGTTTTTTGGTGTTTTTTTTAAATAGAGTCTTGCTCTGTTGCCCAAGCTGGAGTGCAGTGGTGTGATCTCGGCTCACTGCAGTGTCTACCCACTGGATTCAAGTGATTCTTGTGCTTCAGCCTCCTGAGTAGTGGGATTACAGGCATGCGCCACCACGCCCTGCGAATTTTTGTATTTTTAGTAGAGATGGGGTTTCACCATGTTGGCCAGGCTGGTCTCAAACTCCTGACCTCAAGGGATCTGCCTGCCCCGGCGTCACAAAGTGCTGGGATTACAAGTGTGAGCCACCATGGCTGGCCTAGCTCAATGTTTAACAAACTTTACTCAGCAAAACATGTTTCATGAGATGTTCATGAGAGGGTCTGTGGTGTGTGTGGATGTGAGTGTGTAGTTTTTAGTGATCAAATGAATTTGGGAAATGCTTTATACTTTTCCCTCTTGATGAGTTATAATGTGTATATTTTAATATTAAAGGCTCTGACAAGTCCTGTAGCAAAGATTTCTGTTTAACCAAGTGTGTCAACTTGAGTCCTCTGGGAAGCAAATACCAAAGCAAAGTTAGACAAGCAAGAGACTTTTTGGGGTAAGTCCTGTGTAACTAGAGGGGAGAGAGAACAGGAGGAGTCTGGAAAAGCCTTCAGACCGTAACATAAACCTTACACCTATGAAAACAGAGGGGGAAGGAAAGGCAGTGTGGTAGGAGGATCCACAGACGGCAGTGCCACTCTGAGAAAGCCTTGGCCAACCCAGTGGGGATTCTGGAGCAAAGGTGGGCCAATGAAAGTCTGCATTGCGCAGAAATGACCAGCCCAGTACCTCTACTGTGGTGTCATTGGCTGCAGCAGCCTGGAGAGAACACGTTCTTATCTCAGGTGCTTCGTACATGGCCAGGCACAGCACATTGGGAGGCAGAGTTGAGAGGACTACTTGAGCCCAGGAGTTTGAGACCACCCTGCGCAACATAGGGAGACCTCCATCTAAACAAACAAACAAAAATCAAATGCTTTGCACATATTTACTCATTTAATCCTCAGAATAACCCTATGAGATAGGTCTTGTCATTGTTTCCATGTTTACAGATGAGAAAACTGAGGCACCAAGATATTCAATGACTCACCCACAGTTATACAGTCAGTGGGTAATGGAGTCGGCATTTGAATACGAAACTGCTTTTGGGAACCTCTGTCCTAGATGGAGCAATGTGGTTTCCAAACGGGGGAGAACATGAACATTCTGAGCCTTACTTGTCAGCACACTTCCAAGTGCAATGGCCACAGTCCCCGATGACTTCCTTGATTTGAAATCCAGGGAAACCTTCTCAGTTCTTACCCTCTGTGTCCAGCAGCTGCCACTGCCACGGTTGCCATTCCCTTACTTTCTTCCCTCTGCTTCCATGGACACCTCCCTCTCCTGGTTTTTCTTCCACCTTCCTGGCTGTTCTTTCTCAATCTCCTTCACCAGCTCCTTCCTCTCCTTCCTCTACTTGTAACTTTGTGGATTTTTTTTTCCTCGAAACCTACCTAGGTCAACAACCCCTATGCTTCTCATTTCCAGTCACAGGGGCCACTTGGAAATGTAGCAGTGCTTGGGGGAATATCACCAGGACACTTCCACTGGCCGAGGCTGCGTCTCCCTCTGGGAGGTGGGTTATGTCCTATCCTCCTCGTTTTGTTCTCTTCTTGATATATATATATACGAGGAGACTTTTCTATGGACTTAGAGATAGTAATTTTTTAGCATATTAATTTCGGCTTTCACGGACAGCTAGTGGAAGTTTGATGGCGTCCAAGTCATTTTCCATATAATTTAGTATTATTTTCCTTCCTTTCTTTCTTCCTGTCTTTTCCTTTCTTTTCCTTTCCTCCCTCCCTTCCTGCCTCCCTCCCTCCCTCCCTCTCTCTCTCTCTCTCTCTCTCTCTTTCTTTCTTTCTTTCATTTTTTTTTGAGACAGGGTCTCACTCTCTCACCCAGGCTGGAGTGCAGTGGTGCGATCTCAGCTTACTGCAACCTCCACCTCCCAGGCTCAGGCAATTCTCCTGCCTTAGCCTCCCCTGTAGCTGGGATTACAGGCATGCATCATTACAGCCCAGCTAATTTTTGTATTTTTAGTAGAGACAGGGTTTTACCATGTTGACCAGGCTGGTCTTGAACTCCTGACCTCAAATGATCCACCCACCTTGGCCTCCCAAAGTGCTGGGATTACAGGTGTGAGCCACCGTGCCCGCCCGCCCGCCCTCCCTCCCTCCTTTCCTTCCTTCCTTCCTTCCTTCCTTCCTTCCTTCCTTCCTTCCTTCCTTCCTTCCTTCCTTCCTCCCTCCCTCCCTCCCTCCCTCCCTCCCTCCCTCCCTCCCTTCCTTCCCTCCTCTTTTTTTTTTTTTTTTTGAGACAGTCTGTTGCCCAGAATGGAGTGCAGTGACACTATCTCAGCTCACTGCAACCTCCATCTTCCGCATTCAAGTGATTCTCCTGTCTCAACCTCCTGAGTAGCTGGGATTACAGGTGTGCACCACCACACCTGGCTAATTTTTGTATTTTTAGTATTGACTCACCATGTTGGCCAGGCTGGTCTTGAACTCCTGACCTCAGGTGATCCTCCTGCCTCAGCCTCCCAAAGTGTTGGGATTATAGGTGTGAGCCACCGCACCTGGCCTTCTTTCTTTCTTTAAAAATATTTTTTTCTTTGCTTTTTTTTTTGTCTTCTCCACATAGTTGAACATCCTAGAAATTCGTTCCTTTGCGTTAGTCTCTGAGGATGGGCCAGTTAGCTACAGAGCCATCAGAGTCTAAGTGTCTGGCACCTGAGCTCCTCCTTGGCCCACAGAAAGGCTCTGCCCACCAGCTCCCCAGAGAGAATATGGAAATGCTACTTGGGACCAAATAAGGGAATATAATGAAATGGGCCTCAGGGCTGAGTCTGTGTCTGAGTCACATTTTAGCAAAGTGGCCACATAGCTTCTGACTCAGAGCACAAAGGTTCTTCAATTCTTCATGGCAAGAATGAGACTCACAAGAGCATAGGCTCAGAAGTGGAAAGGAGGGTAAAGCTGTCTCCTCCTGTCTAGTCTAACCAAGGCAGCTAAGAAGCTGAGGCCAGAGAAGGGAGGGTCCCGCAGCCCTAGGGAGGGCCGGAGCCAGCTGGGGCTTCCAGACTCCCGGGAGAGGTGTCATCCTGCCACCCACTCTGCAGGCTCTGCTCAGTCTGCTTGGACGCTGGGTGTGTCGGGAGGCCCTGTCACCCTGCCCCGACCCGGCTATGCTGGGGAGACCTCAGCTTCCTGACTCATACTCAGAAGGGAGTGTCTTAGAGGAATTTCTTTCCACCCAAGCAGTCTACGGACTGATCAAAAGTGCAAGTCATGTCAAGACGTAAGTGTTCTCTAACATGTATTCTGCGATGTGGACTTGAATATAAACTGAAAAGCACAATAGTGAATAATCAGAGCTGTCATCTTAGCACTTTTTACGTAACTTCTGTGAGAGCATGTATCACCTGGTGTTACAAATATTTACGTGTGCAATTCCCCGCTAGCCAGTCCATTTCTGAAACAGAGACACCATGTCTTTCTCGTTCACTTTTGTGATCCTGGCATAGTGCCTGGCACCTGGTGGGTGCTTAGTAAAGGTCTGTTGAACGAAAGGTCATAGGCACAAACCGTTCCCAGGCAAAACTTGTTGGCATCTTTGATGTCGGAATCATTGATTTAGGGTGAGGGAAACACTCCTTGGGCCCTATGTCCTGCTAAAGGGGTTGCTCAATTGAGAGCTTCGAGGAGCCCAGATTTACTATCCACTAGGATTGCTTCAAATGTCTGAGTTTAGGGTGGGGTGGAGTGAACCCTCCTTTACAAGAGAACCAGAAGGTTTCTCCCCCAGGGTTTAATGCTTGAATTCCTCTAGGAGAAAGATAAGAATGTTGCTGGACACAGCCGCACAAGCATTTCTTGTTGCTCCCTCCTCCCCCGCTCTTTCTCTGAGGTTGACTGGTCTATCCGTAAGTTGTGGGGGCTGGTGCTGGTGTGGAGAGGGGATGAAGGGCCAAGGACATCTCTATGGGGTCTACTTGGGACCAGACTGGCTGTCAACACACAGCCCAGCCTCTCCACTTCATTGCCACTCCTGGGGGCATTTCGGTGGACTAAAAAGTGCTAGAAACCACGGAGTTTCTGACGTCCCCTTGGCCCCCTGAGCATTCTGTGTGTGGGGATGGGGGTGGTTGGGTGTGTTCTGGGAGTGGGGTCCTGGGGGAGGGTGGTGGTGGTAATGTGAGGTTGGTGTCAAAAAAAAGAAAAAAAGAAAAAATATTCCATGGCACTTGTTAAGGTATGATTAGCAAGGTTTTATTCAGGACCGTTGCAATAGGAATAGGGGCCACTGCAGTGGCGTTTTGCAGGGGTGGATAGAGATTGGGCTCAACTCTGAATACGGCATGGCCAGGTGGGAATGCATAGCCAAGGATAAGAGTGGGGGTCAGTGACGGATAATTACTAAGAGGAAACATAAAGAATAAGGGGGATTCTGGCTAAACTCACCTAACCGATTCCTGCTGAAGACAGGACAGGGTCATTGGACGTCACCTCGATGGTGGAGGATGAGGAGCACAAGTAGATATTGGGGATGATCAGATAGCGAGGCATGGAGGGGTTCTGGCTAAACTGACTTAGCAGGGTCCTCTTAAAACTGAATTTTTCAAGAAAGTGCACAGATGGGCCTAGGAAAGGATTAGGAGGCTCACTAAAGTTTGGTCAAGCAAAGAATCTTTGTCAAGGGCCAGAGGAGGCCAGAAGTGAGGCCAAGAGGTGAGGAGGGACTAGCTACTATAGGACCTTGTAAGGGGAATGGAGGGATTGGAATTGGAGGGCGAAAGAGGGGAGTGTGGTGGTCAGGCTGGTGGGGAAGGAGTAGGGATCTGGGCAGCTCTGGTGGAGAGGCTCCTGAGCCCTATCACAGGTGTTCAGGGGCCATGAGAGCGTCTTCCTGAAAGCAGGACTGCAGCCCCTTGATCCTGCTGGCCTACCCTTCAGAAGCAGGCCCTGACAGAGAAGAACTTGGATTTTTATTTTTTTTAAGCGACAAGACCTTGCTCTGTCACCAGGCTGGAGTACAGTGGCATGATCATAGCTCACTGCAGCCTGCGTTTCCTGGGTTCAAGTGATCCTCCCACCTCAGCCTCCTGAGTAGTTAGGACTACAGGCATGTACCACCATGCCAAACTAATTTGTGTGTGTATATGTGTTTGTAGAGATGGGGGTCTCGCTATTTTGCCCAGGCTGATCTTGAACTCCTGGCCTTAAGTAATCCTTCTGCCTCAGCCTCCCAAGTGTGAGCTTGAGTTTATGAAGATACAATAATTTGGGGATTTCTCCCAGTCTATTTCCACCCACAATTTTTATTTTTATTTTCATTTTTTATGTTTTTTGAGGAGTCTCACTATGTCACCCAGGCTGGAGTGCAGTGGCGTGATCTCAGCTCACTGCAAACTCTGCCTCCTGGATTCAAGCAATTCTCCTGTCTCAGCCTCCCGAGTAGCTAGGACCACAGATGCTCGCCACCATGCCCGGCTAACTTTGTATTTTTAGTAGAGACGGGGTTTCACCATAATGGTCATGCTGGTCTCGAATTCTTGACCTTAGGTGATCCACCTGGCTCGGCCTCCCAAAGTGTTGGGATTACAGGCGTCAGCAGCTGCGCCCGGCCCCCACTCACAATTAAACACAGCCTGCACACGTATTTCTGCACCAACAGGCTGACAGGCTCTCATTGGAGAGAAAATAACCCACTCCCTCCTTTTGTGGAACTGGAATGATTTCTGTGTCTTGGAAAGTTTTCCTGAACAACGAGATTCCCTGAACAACAAAAATAAGCTTATAGTAGTAATGTTACTAGACCACAATCATGCTTTCCGCTGTGAGCAATGGTGGGTGATGTCCTGCCCAGGAAGCTGATGACGGTAAAATGGAGCCGCGGAGGGCCTCTTTGATGTTGCATTAGCTCCCCCACGTGGCAAAATGCAGTATTGTTATTTCAAAGCAAGAAAATCCCTTATTTAGCCGTGGAAAAGGAAACCACTATCTCAAAAGGCCTTTGATGCTTTTCAGCATCTTGCTTTGGATCTCAGGCAGTCATGACTACACATCCCAAAGCCCTCTGGAGTCTGATACTGAGCGCCTCATGAACTGATCCATCTGTTTATGTCGGTCTTTCTATCATCATTTGTGACCACATACGTGCCAGGCATAATGCTGGGTACTGAGGCTTCAACCGTGAACAGGACACTGTACTGTCCTTACAGAGGACATAGACAGTGGGCAACAGGCCATTGCAATTCACTGTGGTAAGTGCTATGGAGACAAATTACTGAGGATCCTCACCCAGATTTGGGGAGTCTTGGGTTATTTCACTTAGCATAATATCTTCATAATATCCTCAAGTTTCATCTACATTGTAGCATGTGACAGGATTTCCTTCCTTCCTTCCTTCCTTTTTTTTTTTTTTTTTTTTTTTTTTGAGATGGAGTTTCACTTTTGTTGCCCAGGCTGGAGTGCAATGGTGCAATCTCAGCTCACCGCAACCTCCGCCTCCTGGGTTCAAGCGATTCTCCTGCCTCAGCCTCCTGAGTAGCTGGGATTACAGGCACGCACCACCACACCTGGATAATTTTGTATTTTTAGTAGAGACCGGGTTTCTCCATGTTGGTCAGGCTGGCCTCGAACTCCCAACCTCAGGTGATTCGCCCGCCTCAGCCTCTGAAAGTGCTGGGATTACAGGCGTGAGGCACTGTGCCCGACCGATTTCCTGCTTTTCTAAGGTGGAATGATATTCTATTGTCTTAGATATACCACATACACTGAGAAAGTCTTTTTATATTTAATTTATTTTTTAATTTTTGAGATAGAGTCTCACTCTGTCACTCAGACTGGAGTGCACTGGCGTGATCTTGGCTCACTGCAACCTCTGCTTCTTAGGTTCAAGTGATTCTCCTGCCTCAGCCTCCCTAGTAGCTGGGATTACAGGTGCGTGCAAACACAGCCAACTTTTTTTTTTTTTTTTTTTTTTTTTAGTCAAGATGGAGTTTCGCCATGTTGGCCAGGGTGGTCTCAAACTCCTGACCTCAAGTGATCCACCTGCCTCGGCCTCCCAAGTGCTGGGATTACAGGCATGAGCCACCACGCATGGCCAGGAAGTCTTTTTTTTGAGACAGGGTCTCTCTCTGTCACCCAAGCTGGAGTGCAGTGGTGTGATCACGGCTCACTGTGGCCTCGACCTCCTGGGCTCAAATGATCCTTCCACCTCAGCCTCCGGAGTCGCTGGGGCTACAGGTGTGCACCACCACACCTAGCTACTTTTTGTATTTTTCATAGAAAAGGGGTTTCACCATGTTGCCCAGGCTGGTCTTGAACTCTTAAGCTCAAGTGATCCACCTGCCTTGGCCTCTCAAAGTGCTAGGATTACAGGTGTAAGCCACCGTGCCCGGCCCTAAGGGAGGAAGGCATCAACTGGGGCCTGAGAGCTGAGTTAAATTCGTGTAAGGATGGATGGATAGATGGAGAGAGGATAGGAAGGGGAGAGGGCTCCAAAATGACTGAGTAATGGGCTGGGAACTGAGAGAAGTTTCGGTGGCTGTAGTGTGGACTGTCAGACGAGGACGGTGATGGGAGATGAGGCCAGAGAAGAGAGCAGGTGCTGGGACACACAGGGCTTGTGAGTTCCGCGAAGGAGTTTGCCCAGTGTCCAGCAGGAGGCAGTAATGGTGGTCTCCCCATCTTGTTCTTACGGGCTGATTTAGGCTGTGGTTCTCGCTGCGTGGCTTCTCTGTGTCTGTTTCCTCAGCCAGATCTTTTCTGAGTGGACAGCACTTCGGGAAGACCTACGTGGGATGGTTGGATCCTGGAGAGGCCTACAAGTGGCCATCGATTCAGTCGGGACACTGTATTGCTCTGGAACGTGCGGGACTGGCTCACATTGGCTCCTGAGAGGAGGGAGAAAATGTGCGCAGGACAAGTTGGAGATGTTGTTTCTCAGTTTGCAGTTGGTTGGATCATGCAGCCCATCAGGATATTAGCCAGGATGGAAACGAGCCTGCCAGAGCATTTGAGGATGGGGATTTGCCACTTGGGGAATTAAAGACAACAATGACAAAATGAGCTTATCAGAGGACCCAGTAGGATTCTCATGCCTATGGCTGGGTACTGTTGGCAGGAGGGCAACTTCCTGAGTACTCGAAGGCAGGAGGAACTTGACTCTTCGCTGGGGAGAACACAGCTAACATCCTGTATTGTACAGCTGTGGCCATGCTGTTAAATTCTTGTGTCTTCTAGTTATGTTTAGAGGAATTATATCTTTTTACTGTGTCTGTTAGCATTTTTACATCAATCACGGTCCGTCTTGTAACAATAAAAAAATCTTCCAAAAACTGTTTTTCTGTTTAAATTAGCCTAAAACTCTCTCTCTCTCTCTCTCTCTCTCTCTCTCTCTCTCTCTCTCTCTCTGTCTTTTTGAGACACGGTCTCACTCTGTTACCCAGGCTGGAGTGCAGTGGCACGATCATAGCTTGATTATATCTCACTGCAGCCTTGACCTCCTAGGCTCAAATGATCCTTCCACCTCAGACTCCTGAGGAGCTGGGACTACAAGCACACACCACCACATCCAGCTAATTTTTTTTGTATTTTGTTGTAGAGGCCAGGTTTTGCCGTGTTGCCCAGACTCATATTGAACCCCTGAGCTCAAGCAATCCACCTGCCTTGGCTTCCCAAAGTACTGGAATTACATGTGTGAGCCACTGGGCCTGGCCCCTAAAACTATCTCTATCATTTTTCAGCAAAAAGTATGATGAGTACTAATTCTCTTTTCTCCCAACTTCGTGTCTAAGATTTTGAACATTGGGTGTTTAATGTCTGAAGGTATTTTCCTTCATGAAAACATGCAGGAGAGGGAGCTGCAGCTGCAAACTACAGTTCTGAGGCCTCTTCTCCCTGTTCTCCCGCAAGAAGTCCAAGGTTCATAGCACCATGGCTAAGAACACATCTTAGATAGCAGGGCCTCTGGGTAGAGTGCCAGGGGCCAGAGGAGACCAGGCTTCCCCTCCACAGGTATTAGTGTGTTTGTGGGGGTGAGTCTGCTATGGCTTGAGGCTGTCCCTGGCCATTCCACTGAGAAATAAGCCTCATGTGCTGGAGGGCCGCCTGCTGCTTTGGTCCTTTCTGCCTATGATCCAAAGGGGAGGATGGTGCCTAGTTAGCCTCATCTCACTTGTTCCCTGCTGGTTGATTGGGAAGTGTGAGCCCCCACCCCTGGGATGGCCAGACCAGTCTGCCTAAGACTACACACCATGAACTGATGTGATGGAGGCCGACACCAATCTTTTGGGGTGTCTTTTGAAGGATTTCTTTTTAAATAAACTTCAGATTTATCAAAAATTATGGAAAAATTGCAAGACTAGTCCAAACCCCTCCTGCATAATTTTTACCCAGATTCACCAATAATTTACTTTTTGCTTCATTTTTGCTTTATTATTCTACCATCCATCCATCTACATACACACCATTATATGCATATCCACAGCATTATATCCCCATTACATATGCATATATGTGCTGTGTGCCTGTGTGTGTATATTTTTTCTGAACCACTTGAGAGTCAGTTGCAGACATTGTGCCCATTTACTCCTAAGTACTTCAGGATGTATGAAAATCAGAATATTTAACACTGACATATTGCTATGATTTAATCCAATTGATATTCAAATATCATCAATTGTCCCAATAATATCTTTTATAACCTTCATAATTTTTTTTCTCAGGTAAATGATCCAGTACAGGATCATAAAATGCCTTTAGTCATTATGTCTTTTTAGTCTTCTTTAAGCTAGGACAGTTCCTCAGCCTTATTTTGTCATTCGTGACCTTGACATTTTTGAAGAACACAGTCTAGTTAGTTTGTAGAATGCCTCTCGATTTGGATTTGTCTGATGTTTCTTTATGAATGGATTCAAGTTATGCATTTTTGGCAATAATATCATAAAAGTGATATGTCTTTCTCAGGACATTACATCAGGAGGCACAAGATATTGATTTGCTCCATTTCTGATGATGATAATTTCGACCATTTAGTGAAGGTGGTGGCTGTCATTTTCTCCATTGTAAAATTACTATTTTTATAATACCTTTGAAATTAATCAATTATTTTTTGGGAACTACTTTGAGACCATATACATATTCTGTTCCTCAACAAACTTTTACCTACTGGTTTTGCATTCATTGCCTGAACCAACCACTACTATGATTATTACAAAATAGTGTTTTTAAAAATTATAGTATTTTTTCTTCCTTTATTGGCTGGTACATGACTGCTAGGAAGAGTTTTCCATTATCTCCCAGTTATTCACATAAATAAGGGCAGATGGCTTTCTATTTTGTTCAATGGATTAAATGCATTACTATTGTTATTTATTTTGACGCTCAAATTGCCCCAGATTTTGCCAGGGAGAGTCCCTTCGGGACAGCTCCTGTGCCCTTCTGACATGTCCGCATCGTTCTCCGAACATTCCCTTACTTCCTGGAACATGAAGATATTCCAGATTCCACTTATAATTTTTCTGCCCTAGCTCTGGAATTAAACATTTCTTTTTTTGTGGGGGGGAAATTAAGCATTTCTTCAAGGAGCCTTGTTTTTTGTTTTTGTTTTTTTTTTTTTTTTTCTCTAGTGGGGAATAGTATTTAGAAACCAAGATCTGACTGCTTACTGCTACTGAAATCGCTTCTAGTGCCTCAAGACAGAGAGATCTCTGTTCTCTATATTAGAGGACACTCTGTTCACTCTCTAGCTAACAGGCCCAGCCAAGAATTTTCTTATTCTTTTTTCTTTTTGTTTTGGTGGAGTCTCCAGGCTGGAGTGCAGTGGCACGATCTCGGCTCACTGCAACCTCCGCCTCCCAGGTTCCAGCAATTCTTCTGCCTCAGCCTCCCAAGTAGCTGGGATTACAGGCGCCTGCCACCATGCCCAGGTAATTTTTGTATTTTTAGTAGAGATGGGGTTTCACCATGTTGGTCAGGCTGGTCTTGAACTCCTGACCTCAGGTGATCTGCTCACCTAGGCCTCCCAAAGTGCTGGGATTACAGGTGTGAGCCACCATACCAGGATGAATTTTCTTATTCTTTAGGAGAATATACCTTGATTTGATCTGTTATTCACTATTGAATGGGACCAGGACCATAACGTTACATATTAAGATGTAGATTTTTGTCTAGTATAGCTACAAATAATTTTACTCAGGGAAAAAAATAAAACCACAAAAACTAAAACAAAAAATAAAAACCAAACAAATAAAAAACAAAAACCCTAGATCCCAAAGGTTATAGTCTTCTTGCCCTGTATAACATTAACCAGTTTTGTATACCACCCCAAAATCCTATTTTAACATCTTTTATTCAGTGCCCGTAATACTTAATCTTTCAAGTTCTCTTTAAACCAGCTTTACCATCCCACTCATTCTCTCATTAATGAGGTCAATGAGGTTTTAAAAAACCAGGTACATAAATCCTAAACATAATGCTTTCTTTATAAAAGTAAATAAATAAAATACAATTTTAACTCACAAAAAAATTAAACGTGTGCAGGCGCAGAGGCTCACACCTGTAATTCCAGCACTTTGGGAGGCCGAGGCAAGCAGACCACCTGAGGTCAGGAGTTTGAGACCAGCCTGGTCAACACGGTGAAACCCCGTCTCTACTAAAAATACTAAAATTAGCCAGGTGTGGTGGCAGAAGCCTGTAATCCCAGCTACTTGGGAGGCTGAGGCAGGAGAACTGCTTGAACCCGGGAGGTGGAAGTTGCAGTGAGCCGAGATCATGCCATTGCACTCCGCCTGGGGAGCAAGAGCGAAACTGTCTCAAAAAACAAAACAAAACAAAACAAAAAAATTATACCCAGCTGGGAGTGGTGGCTCACACCTGTAATCCTAGCACTTTGGGAGGTTCAGGTGGGCGAATCACTTGAGGCCAGGAGTTGGAAACCAGCCTGGCCAAGATGGTGAAACCCCATCTCTACTAAAAATACAAAAAATTAGCTGGGCGTGGTGGTGCATGCCTGTAGTTTCAGCTACTCAGGAGGCTGAGGCAGGAGAATTGCTTGAACCCAGGAGGCGGAGGTTGCAGTGACCCAAGGTTGCACCACTGCACTCCAGCCTGGGTGACAGTGAGACTATCTCTAAAAAAAAAAAAAAATTATACCCTGCCACTTGAGTTTAAATTGGCCTCCAATTCCAAATGACCACAATGCGATTTACTTTAACTTTCCCTCTTTCCATATTTGTAATTCTGTTCTCCAACAACAAGAAATATTGCTTTCATCCTTCTGAATATATTTATTAATTTATTTGATTCAAAAATACACAGAAAGTAGTTTTAGAATCACAAACCCATACTACCATGAAAATTACAACTACCAACTAGGGTTCAATATTTGTTTACAGTTCTTTTTGTCCTTACTGAGAAGATACAGTCAAAATGCTATAGACAAAATCTCTTGAATTAGTTCTTTTCGCCCCTATTCAATCGATTCTTTTTGAATCTGTCTAGCATGAGCCTATAATCCTAGCACTTTGGGAGGCCAAGGAAGAAGGATTGCTTGAGGCCAGGAGTTTAAGACCAACCTGGCCAACATAGCTAGATCCCATCTCTACAAAAAAAAAAAAAAAAAAAAAAAGAGGGAGAGAGAGAAATTCTTTCTGAATCTAAAATCTGTTTAGAACAGGAGTGGCTTGGTTTACTTCACTACCCTTAGCTAGAGTGTTTTTAACTGTGGAGGTTCCTTTCACATGAAAATAGGTCCTCACTTTTTGCATAGGTGGCCATAGACATATAATAGAAATAAAAATAAACAAGTAGCAGAATATACAAAACAGTTGCATTTTGATCACTTCCCCGGAGTTGTGCATTCAATTTACCAGTGACTTCATGTTTCTACTAGCCTTTTGCTGATATCCTAACTACACATTAGTTCTTTCCACCCCACATGGAAAATGACAGTATTGGCGTACTTTAATTAACTCCAGATATTTTTCTCTATTTAGAACTCTGAGAAGTTGATCTCTCTCCAGAGGACCCCAGATAATAAAAAGCAGTTCAAATTCTCTAGAGTTGGGCCATTCAAAGCCAGTTTTAAACAAGAGGTTGAATGATGTCCCCACATGTTCAATTTTATATATGGTGTTAGCATGCTTCCGGTGATAAGGGAGTTTTGTTAATGACTCGTATAAATGACAGCTTAATTTTTACTTTTTAATGGTTGTGCTGTGTGCTTTCCTCTCATTTTTAATAGTTCGTTGTGTGATTTGTGTCCTGTTAGTAACAGGATTCTAACAAAGCCTAACTCTGGGTGAAATCTGGAGTTTATCTTCAGGACCCTGGCCCTGTTGTATCACCCTTTCCCACCTTGATGGTAGTCTCCCTATTTTCCTTGTATGCAGTGCCCTGAGGAGATCTTTTTCACACATTTAAAAGTATTCTTTCATCACAGTATCTGAAAGTCATTCACACGAAGTTGTAAATATCAGATAATAGCTTAAAGTGTTACTCTTCTCCCTTAGACTCCTACAGGACAACCAGAGACAATCAGCTTCACAGGAACCTATCCTCCTCGCTGGCCATGTAATTTACATAATTTGTAGGGCTGGGTGCAAAATGAAAATGTGCTTATCTTGCTAAAAATCTAGGAAAAAAACTGTAGTTAAAATACTAAAATATAAAGCTGGCGTGGTGGCTCACACCTGTAATCCCAGCACTTTGGGAGGCTGAGGTGGGCAGATCACTTGAGGTCAGGAGTTCAAGACCAACCTGGCCAACATGGTGAAACCCTGTCTCTACTAAAAAGACAAAAATTAGCCGGGCATGGTGGTGGGGCACCTGTAAACCCAGCTACTTGGGAGGCAAGAATCACTTGAACCTGAGAGGTAGGGATTGAAGTGAGTCAAGATCGCGCTACTGCACTCCAATCTGGGCAACAGAGTGAGACTCTGTTTCAAAACAAACAAACAAACAAACCCCTAAAATATAAAGCTTTTTTTTTAAAAATTAATTTTTATTTATAAAATGTAATAGGGATAATAGTGATATATGAGTCATGACATAAACCTACAAATTGCAAAAATGTACCATTTTTTGTTTCACCAATTTATATAATACAATGGATAACAATACTTTATTGATGTGAAATCTTGATTGGTCATAAGATTTTTCTGACTCACCTTTCTGCAACTCATTTCTAAAGACATCAAAAGTTGTATTTTCTGTTTTATTTTTTAAAAGAGGGGCTATGTTAATCTTCTCTGTTTCGTTCCAATTTTAGTATATGTGCTGCTGAAGTGAGCACCAAAATTTATATTTTCAAGATGATGACAGCAGAGTAAGAAATAAAAATAAAATCCTAAGCCTCCCAACCAACTGAATGCAGTGCCTGTCAGCCAAAGGAACCCCAGAGGAACCTTAAAAACTGAGTTCCCAGCCATGAGGGGATGGGAGGTCAGACACACCTCAATATGCCCCATCCTTATTCATCTTTAACCAGAAAATTTTCCTAAGGAGTATGCAGAAATCAACCCTGGGGAACAAGAAACAGACGACTCATTAACTTATTGCCTTTAGCCAGTTATCTGAGGCTGTGACTGGACTCCCCCTTCTTTGCGTGTGCGTGTGTGTGTGTGTGTGTGTGTGTGTGTGTGTGTTTGAGATGGAGTCTTGCTCTGTTGCCCAGGCTGGAGTGCAGTGGCATGATCTCCGCTCACTGCAAGCTCCATCCCCTGGGTTCATGCCATTCTCCTGCCTCAGCCTCCGGAGTAGCTGGGACTACAGGCTCCCACCACCATGCCTGGCTAATTTTTTGTATTTTTAGTAGAGACGGGGTTTCACCATGTTAGCCAGGATGGTCTCGATCTCCTGACCTCGTGATCTGCCCGCCTTGGCCTCCCAAAGTGCTGAGATTACAGGCGTGAGCCACCACACCTGGCCTTTTTGTGGTTTTAACACAGCAACTAACCAGCATTCCTTTCTGATAAGAGATCACTTGACCACAGAGTGGTTCTCGGCAGTCTGCAGAAGATGTGCATTGAGCAGATAGATATTCCGTAGTTTAATTTCTTTAACTTAGTGCTTTATTGTATAGTTAAAATTAAAAAAAAGAAAGCAAGAAAGGAAGGAGCTATCAAGTTATGAAAGGACATTGAAGAAACTTAAATGCATATTACTAAGTGAAAGAAGTTGTATTAGTCTGTTTTCATGCTGCTGAAAAAGAAATGTCCAAGACTGGGTAATTTATAAAAAAAAAGAGGTTCAATGGACTCACAGTTTCACATGCTTGGGGAGGCCTCACAATCATTGCAGAAGGTGAAAGGCACATCTTACATGGCTGCAGACAAGAGAGACCTTGTGCAGGGAAACTCCCGTTTTTAAAACCATTAGATCTTATGAGACTTATTCACTGTCGTAAGAGCAGCACTGCAAAGACCTGCAAAAATCATTATTAGAGATAGAATGGGATTGTTTGTGATGATAGAGGCTCAAATCATTTTTCCCCATGATTCAATTACCTCCCACTGGGTCCCTCCCACAACATGTGGGAATTGTGGGAGCTACAATTTAAGATGAGATTTGGGTGGGGACATAGTCAAACCATACCACAAGTCCATCTGAAAAGGCTACATAACATATAATTCCAAATATATGACATTCTGGAAAAGGCAGAGCAATGGAGACAGTAAAAAAAAGAAGATTTCTTGGTGTTTGGTGAGGGGTAGATGAATAGGCAGAGCACAGAGGATTTTTAGGGCAGTGAAACTATTCTGTCTGATACTATAATGGTGGATACATACTATCATATATTTGTCAAAAACCATAAAATATAACATACTAAGAGGGAACCCTGATGTAAACTACAGTGATAATGACATGTCAACATAGGTTTATTGATTTTAACAAATGTACCTCAGTAGTGTGAGATGTTAATAATTGGGAAGCTGTGTGTGAACACCTGATTTTCCTCTCAATTTTTTGTAAACCTAAAACTGCTCTAAAAAATAAAATCTATTAATTAAAAAATTAATAGGAGGCTGTGTACAGAGATTCTTTTTGTACAAGGAACAAAACCAACTCAAATTAAGCCGAAAACAAAAGTAAATGCATGATAGGTCTTGGTCCTGCCATGTGATGACTTAAATCTAAGGTTATAGCAAAACATCTGAAGCTCATTGCCAGGCTGTGATAGTGCAAGACCCTAAACAGAATGCTCACAATGGAGAGGCTCATGACATTAAGCCACAGAGGCACTATGAGAAGCTTGCCACAGGTGACAGCAGCAGAGCTGTGAAACTTGCCTGTGGATCTACATTTTGGAAGTGGCCCACAAGATGAACTCGATGGGAAAGAGTTGGGCAGGTAGATCCATGGCAGGCCTGCTGAGTCCTGTGCATAGGACACCCAATGCAAAAACCTCATCCATTTTGTGCTGTCTCTTTTCTTCCTCCAAAAACCCATATGATGTATATTTCTCTTACCTTTGTTTCCTACAGTAAACCTAATCCTATAGATGCAAGAAGGCCTGTATACACAGAACAATCCCTGCAGTCAGCAATGGAGCCTCTCTTCTATTAAGTGACAGAGAAACTGAGTCACAAAATAGCCTAGGAGTAGAATGATGGTTGCTAGAGGATACAAGGAGAGGGCAATGTGGAGTTGGTGTTCAATGGAGATAAACCTGCAGTTTTGGAAGATGAACAGATGAAAGCTGTGGTTTTGGAGATGGATAGTGTGATGTTGCCTAAGAATGCAAATGTATTTAGTGCCACTGAACTGTGCACTTAAATGCTAAAGCTGGTAAATTTTATGTTACATATATTTTATCACAGTAAAAAAATGTCCAAAGTAAATGCATGCTAAAGATTCTGGAATGTCATTGTAAACCCAAGGTAGAATATGCATGGCCTCAGGAATAACCTAAACAGAGACTCAGAAAACATTGGGATCCCCTTTTCAAGGTGGGAGGAAAAGTGCCCAAGCTTTATTTTTCACAGCTTCAACCATCAGATTCAAGCCCCAAAATCTAGGGAAAAAACTCATTGACCCATGTTGGGTCAGGTACAGTCTCCGATATCAATCAACTATGCACTAAATGTCCCCATGCCACCAGGACTGTGTGGCGGCCAATTTTGGTAAGTACTCCACGTGCATTTGAAAACAACATGGACTTTGCTGCTGTTTGGTGCAGTATTCTACATAGGCTAAGGAAGCTAAGTTTGTTAATTGTGTTATTCAAATATTCTATATCCTTATTGGTGTTTTTGTCTGCTTGTTCTATCCATTACTAAGAGTATTGTATTAAAATCTCATACCAAGGTTGCATATTTTCCCTTTTTGTCTTGCCAATTTTTATTGTACCTATTTTGTGGCTACGTTGTTATAAGCATGTAATTTTACTACATCTTCCCACTGAATTGATCTTTCATGATTATGAAATCTTTCTCTTTATCTCTGATAATACTGCTTGCCTCAGGGTGTTCTTTTTCTATTACATAGCTATATCAGCTTTCTTTTGGTGTTTGCATGCATTTCTTTCTGTGCTTTCATTTTTAACCTTTCTATATATTTATAGTTAAGCTATGTCCTTTGTTGCTTTTAACTAGGCTGAGAATTTTGTTTTTAATGTAGTCATTTAGATTTAATGGAATTAGTAATATATTTGTATGTAAACCTACTTTCTTCTTTTTGCTTTTTGTTTGGCTCATCAAGTCTATGTTTTCCTTCCTCTCCTTTTTTTTTTTTTTTTTGCTTTCTTTTGCATTAACTATTTTTTATTATTTTGTTTCACCATTAGACTGGTTTTTACTATTCTTTTGGTGGTTATCCAAAATGTCGATAATGCAGAGGCTAAGAAACCCTGACTAGCCTCTTGTTTTCTCTAAACTGGCAGTGAAATCTAGAGGTTTGATTGGATTCAGTTCATTTTTTGGGGGAGGACAGAGGTCTTCACAGCTGGACCTGTATTGTACACTGTATTATATGAGAAGGCAATCATGTCCCATGCATAGATGCACAGATTGATGAGTGGCCTTGGGTGTTTCAGTCAGATCCATCTATTAACAAAGGTCTCCTTTAGGCTTTCACCTAATTGTGTTAGCATCCGTTGGTGATGGCTACCCAGACTCATTATTTCATTAAGGGTTGCAAGATGGTGACTCCTCTATCACTTGTTCTCCTATTAGCTGCAATTCTTAAGAAGAGCATCGGCTTGTTAACTACTTACAGTCCACACAGGAAAGGTAGGATAAATGCATGATTGATGAAGCAGGAAAAGAGCGTTACTATGCAATATTATACCAAACACTTGGTTTTAAATTAATCTGTGAGGCCTGTTGAAGGAAACAGACATCTAGGGGGCAGCAGAGACCACCAGCTGCTGAAGCCATCACTGATCCCTCTGACACGCATTACCACTGAGTGTTGTCGCTGCGCAGTGCAATTTCAGCTGCCTAGAATCCCAGCTGCTCTCAGAGGCCATATTCCCTTGCTCCTGCAGTGAGGAGCTGGGGTTGTCTCTGGTGCCTCCTGGTCCTTGTCACCTGCTGCTGGAAGGTGAGGGAGTATCTCACCTGGGACCAGCAGAGAAACCCAGCAGTCCTGTGTTGGGGGTAAGGGGGAGATGTGGAGGGGAGAGGGGACTCTGTCTGTGACAAGAATGCAGACTCCACCAGTTCAATTCCCTAAGTGCATTCTTTAAACAGTGTCAATATGGTATCTTGGATAAACGTGTGGGCTTTTAGCTAACACACTTGGGTTCCAGTCCTACTCCTACTACTGAGGAACTGTGGATGAAGCTCAGCTTTCTCACCAGTAGAATGTGGCTGATGATAGTTGCTATTGTACGGCATTGTTGCAGAAGCAGGAGACGGTGTGTGTAAAGGGGTCGGCCGGGGACCTGATGAGCAGGTGTGTGTGTGCACCTGTGTGGTGTCAGAACAGGGAGCCCCTCACTGTTCCCTGGTGAGGCTTGGCCCAGCTCCCAAGCTGATGGCTGTGTTCAATGCCCATCAGCCTTTCACCTCCAGAGAAGCATAGCTAGACAGGGTGCACAGGAGGGCTGGGCTCCAGGCTCCCACGCCCTCTGTGACAGATGAGCAAAGGAAGACCTTGAGTGACTTCTCCAGGTCACTCAAGAATGTGGCAGAGTAGAGGCTGGAATCTAGATTTGCAGACTGTCAGTCTTGAGCTTGTATTGGCTGCATCGAAGTTACTATTTTCTCTGGATACTCTTAGTGCTTCTCAAAATCCTTAGGTTGTCTTGGTTTAAGTTGTAGTCACAGACATTTTTAGAGACTCACACATGAAATGAGCCCTCAGTATACATGTGTACTTTAATTCATACAATTATACTCATCTGAGGCTTAACTATAGTCTATCTCTTACCAGCCCAAGAATGTGAAATACAAAGTGCAGCCTACACCCTAACTGCAAGGGAGAGTGACTGAGGGCCTGTGGATACCACCTTCCTAGCTGATTTCACCGCCAGGCCTGCTGTAGGAACAGGCTTGTTAGATCTGAGGCACCTTAGACAGGATTCTTAACTCAAAATATCTCCCTCTCTACCTGCTGTGGGGATTTCTTTTTTTACTGTCCATGTTCAAAATTGGATTAATTGTCATCCTTGATTCATAATACCCTCATTATTATTAGTCAACACAAGGCTTTCTTTACTTTATTTATTTATTTATTTATTTATTTATTTATTTATTAGGCAGAGTCTCACTCTATCACCAGGCTGGAGTGCAGTGGTGCGATCTCGGTTCACCACAACCTCCGCCTCCCAGATTCAAGCGATTCTCCCGCCTCAGCCTCCCAAGTAGCTGGGATAACAGGCATGTGCCACCACATCTGGCTAATTTTGTATTTTGAGTAGAGATGGCCTTTCACCATGTTAGCCAGGATGCTCTTGATCTCTTGACCTCATGATCCGCCTGCCTTAGCCTCCCAAAGTACGGGGATTACAGGCGTGAGCCACCGTGCCTGGCCAACACATGGCTTTCTTTAATTTCTTTAAGTTATTATTAGTAGTATGACGAACTGGTCGCAGTAGCTCATGCCTGTAGTTCCAGCTCTCTGTAAGGTCAAGGTGGGAAGATCGCTTGAGCCCAGGAGTTTGAGATCAGCTTGGGCAACATAGGGAGAGCCCTATCTCTACAAAAAATACAAAAAATTAGCCAGGCACGGTGGTGTGTGCCTATGGTCCCAGCTACGTGGGAGGCTGAAATGGGAGGATCAATTGAGCTCAAGAGTTCAAGGCTGTGGTGAGCCACGATCACACCGCCGCACTCCAGCCTAGGCAACTCTGTGAGACTGTCTCAAAAACAAAACAAAAAGTATGATGAATTCCTATGTATCCACCACCCCACCCAAGAACTAAAAAATTACCTAAAACTTTCATTTCTCTATATGCTCCTCCCTCACTTCGTTTCCCACTCTTCAGGGCGAAAGAGATCACTATTCTGTTCTTTTTGTATGTATTTTCTTTTTTTCATGAGTTTTACTTCATATATTTGTATGCATATGTTATATTTTCCACATTCAAAATTTCTCCACTAAACAGGGAAAAGAGAATGACCCTTTATGTGGAGAAGAGCTAATACGTACTCCTTGAAAATAGAGCCTGGCAGCTTCCTATACATAATTCTTATTAAAAGTATTAAAAATTGGCTGAGTGCAGCGGTTCACGCCTATACTCCCAGCACTTTGGGAGGCTGAGGCAAGCGGATCACTTCAGGTCAGAAGTTTGAGATCAGCCTGGCCAACCTGGTGAACCCCCACAATCTCTACTAAAAATACAAAAATTAGGCAGGTGTGGTGGCGGGCACCCTCTAATCCCAGTTACTTGGGAGGCTGAGACAGGAGAATCACTTGAATCTGTGAGGTGGAGGATGCAGTGAGCCAGCACAGCACCACTGCACTCCAGCTTGGGTGATAGAGTGAGACTCCATCTCAAAAAAAAAAAAAAAGAAAAAAGGAAAAAAGAAAAAAAAAAGTTAAAAATTCCTCTTCAAAAAAAAAAAAAAAAAAAAAAAAAAAACTTTGAAATGCATAGTCCAAGAAAACATGTCGTGTTGATGCTTCAGCATGTTGCCAAGCACCCCAGGGACATATGTCCCCAGTTGAAGAGCCACTTCTGGCAAGGTGGCTCTGATAGGGTGAGAGAGAGGTACAGCCCTCTGGCCAAGGAAGTCAGGGGCTGGCTGCTGGGGGTGCAAGCACACCAGAGCTTGTGAGTTTGCAAACATACAGGGCTCCAAGGGGTGTGGGCACTGATGTCATGTGCCATAGGAACCAGCACTTTAGCTTGGTCAGTGACATGGGACCTGTGTGATCTGGCTTAAGAAGGTACCAGGGCCAATTAGATATTTCTCTTTTGGCAATTTAGACAGAAACACAAAGGAGTTATTTGCTAGTAAGTTGTGAGAGCTGTATTAGGCAAGTCACAAGAGAGTTGGAACTGGAGAGGCTATGATAGGCCATGGGGAAGTCCAAGTTGTGCCGGAGCAAAAACAGTGAGTAATCAGCTGGATGCGGTGGCTCACGCCTGTAATCCCAGCACTTTGGAAGCCAGGTGGGCAGATCACTTGAGGTCAGGAGTTCGAGACCAGCCTCACCAACATTGTGAAACCTTGTCTTTACCAAAAATACAAAAATTAACTGGGTGTGGTGGCGGGTGCCTATAATCCCAGTTACTTGGGAGGCAGGAGAATCACATGAACCCTGGAGGTGGAGGTTGCAGTGAGCTGAGATCATGCCACTGTACTCCAGCCTGGGTGATAGAGTGAGATTTCAATTCAAAGCAAACAAACAAAAAACAATGAGTAGTCCAACGAGGCCAGTGGACAGTAGGACTGAATTAGATGGGTGACCAGAGCTGAAGCTTGCTAATGGGGGTGCAGCAGCGTAAGGACCCACCGTTCTGATGCTGAGGTTGCTGGAGCCATGTGCAGCCAACATACAGCGGAATTCACGTGCTGATTTTGGGAGGCCTGGCACCATCAAGGCTCTGGTTCTTAGATTTCTTGCTCTCACATATTCATAACCTTACTTAATCCAACTTTCCATCTGCCCTATGCCTGACCTGCACCTGTACAGCTCAGTGTGACTGGAGTAAAGCACATAATCAAGGTGTGGTAGTTTAAAAAAATGCCCATAAATGATTTGGTATTCCTTACTTTAAGAGGTGGAGGTTAATTCCTCTTTTTAAGCTGGACATAGCAATTTGCTTCTAATGAATAGAATAAACCTGAAGTGAGTAGACAACTTCAGAGACTAGATTGTAAAAAGCAGTTCCCTCTCTGATTTTTGTATCACTTACTTGTTGTGGAGGAAGTCAGCTGCCATATCATGATGACATTGAAACAGCCTAAGGAGAGAGCTACGTAATGAAGAACCGAGGCCTCCTGTCCGAGGCCTCCTGCCCTTGGCCATGCGAGTGAGCCATCCTGATAGGAGATCCTCCTACCACAGCTGAGCCGTCAGTTGACTATAGCTCCAGTCAGTATCTCATGAAAGTCTTAGAGGTCAGAACCACACAGCTAAATCCCCAAATTCCCTAGGCACCGAAATTGTAAGATAATAGATATTTGATGTTCTAAACCACTGAATTTGGGAAAATTTGTCATTTGCAAAAAATAAATAATATATGTGTTGATCTGTCTTACATTAAATTAATAGTCACTAACTCAACTGGCCCTTAATGCTACCTGGCAGCACCATGTCTTATCCATTTTTCAATATCACTTATTTTATTTTATTTTAAATTTTTTTTGAGGCAATGTTTCTTGCTTGTTGTCCAGGCTGGAGTGCAGTGGCATGATCTTGGCTCACTGCAACCTTCACCTCTCAGGTTCAAGCGATTCTCCTGCCTCAGCCTCCCAAGTAGCTGGGATTACAGGCATGCACTATACCTCCTGGCTAATTTTGTGTTTTTAGTAGAGATGGGGTTTCACCATGTTGGTCAGGCTGATCTCAAATTCTTGACCTCAGGTGATCCACCCACCTTGGCCTCCCAAAGTGCTGGGATTGCGGACATGAGCCACCGTGCCCAGCCAGATCACTTACTTTATACCTCCTCTCTCTCTCAAACCTCCAACACCTCTGCCCCATTCTCACTCTCAGCTAAAGCCCTTCACTCCCATTTCCATGAGAAAGGTCAAAGTGCTGAAAATAGAATTTCCCAAGGTCCCACTGTGACACCTATCCTCACACTGTATCTGCCATCTCCCCTGTGACAAGGGATGAACTATCTGTGCTCTTAGCTATGGCCAACCTCTCCCCTTGGGCTCTAGGTTTGATTTCCTCTTGGCCCTCAAAGACATCCCTCCTGAAATTCTTCCCCCTCTCTATTTCTAGGTGGAAAGAGCATCCACCCATGTCCAATTAGCTACTTACAGGTCAACTAAGAAGAGGACTGAGAGTTAACCATTGGATTGAGCAACATCAAGACCACCTGGATACTGGCCAATGATTTTACCCTGAACATCTGCCTAAAGTGATGGTAAGAGAGAAAGGCAGGACAGAAATGAAGAGACAGTGAGAATACATACTACTTTCTTTTTTTTTTTTTTTTTTTTTTTTTGAGACGGAGTCTCGCTATGTCGCCCAGGGTGGAGTGCAGTGGCCGGATCTCAGCTCACTGCAAGCTCCGCCTCCCGGGTTTTTACGCCATTCTCCTGCCTCAGCCTCCCGAGTAGCCGGGACTACAGGCGCCCACCACCTCGCCCGGCTAGTTTTTTGTATTTTTTAGTAGAGACGGGTTTTCACCGTGTTAGCCAGGATGGTCTCGAACTCCTGACCTCGTGATCCGCCCGTCTCGGCCTCCCAAAGTGCTGGGATTACAGGCTTGAGCCACCGCGCCCGGCCGAGAATACATACTACTTTCATGAAATTTTGTTGTAAAAAGAAAGAAAGAGGCCAGGCGTGGTGGCTCACACCCGTAATCCTAGCCTGGCCAACATGGCAAAACCCCACCTCTATTAAAAATACAAAAATTAGCCAGGCATGGTGGTGTGAACCTGTAATCCCAGCTCCTCAGGAGGCTGAGGCAGGAGAATCACTGGAACCCGGGGGGCAGAGGCTGCAGTGAGCCGAGATCATGCCACTGCATTCTAGCCTGGGCGATAGAGACTCCGTCTCAAGAAAAAAAAAAAAAAAAAAAAAAGAAAGGAAGGAACAGGACAGGGCCATGGAGTCAAGAAAGATTAAACATTTTTTTTAAGGCAAGGGAAACTATAGCAAACTTGTATGGGAAAGTAAATGATCCAGTAGAGAAGGAGAAAACTGACAATGCAGGTGCATCTGTGGCCGCTTGGCAGTAGGAACTGAGGGTGGGGAAGCGTGTGGTATAGTGACATGCCCAGCAAGAACAATCTCAAAGTACACTCGTAAGTCCCCATATTGCATATGGATCTCTGTGAAGGGTTGCATGATGAACTTGAGATAGACACAGTTCCTACCTTTATGGCCTTGTTTTCTAAGACTAGGTCAGAGGACTCTCCACCTTTATGCCATCTCTTTTCTATTATATTTATTTATTTATTTGAGACAGGGTCTCACTCTGTCGCCTAGGCTGGAGTACAGTGTCTATTTATGGGCATGATCATAGCTCACGGCAGTCTTGACCTCCTGGGCTCAAGCAATCCTCCCAACTCAGCCTCCCAAGGAGCTGGGACTACAGGCGTGTACCACTGCACCCAGTGAATTTCTTGTTTTTTGTAGAGACAGCAGTTTTGCCATGTTGCCCTGGCTGGTCCTGAACTCCTGGGCTGAAGCTATCATCCCACCTTAGCCTCCCAAAGTGCTGGGATTATAGGCATGAGCCCCTGCACCCAGCCTGTCTCTTTTCTAGCCAGTAGTTTTCTTTCAGAGAAAGTCAAAATGTCTCCCTATTTACACTAAATATAAGTCCTGAACTGTTTCAGCTTCTGGGGTAGGTGAGGTGAGGGTCTCTGTCAAACGCCAGCATTCAGAGGCGTATAAGAAGTATTCACTGTTTTCCTCTATTCACAACACATTTCGCTTCTGACACCAGATATGTGGGTTTTTCCCCTCACCGAACAATTTTCCAACATCAGCTGGGTGTCCTACAAGTTAACTCGATTCTGACACTAATTGCCTGAGTTACAACAAGTTAATGGCTCAGTCCTACAAGATCACCCCCACTTCAGAGTCCAGTCATAAGTGGTGGGTCCCCAGGTCACCCAAAACTTCTGTCTGACTTGGTTACAAATTGGTGGTTCCCACAACCTCCTCTTCATGTTCACTTATTTGCTAGAATAGTTCACAGAGAGCAGAAAGAAAAGTTACTAAGTTATGTGTTTATCATAACACAATGCAACTCAGGAATAGCCAGATGGGAGAGATACATAGGCATAGGGCAATGACATGATTTGGCTGTGTCCCCACTCAGATGTCATCTTGAATTGTGGCTCCCACAATTCCCACATGTTGTGGGAGGCAATTTAATCGTAAGTGCTGGTATTTCCCATGCTGTTCTCTTAATAGTGAATAAGTCTCATGAGATCTGGTGGTTTTATAACAAGGAGTTCCCCTGCACATGTCCTATTCTTGCCTGCCACCATGTAAGATGTCCCTTGCTCTTCTGCCATGATTGTGAGGCCTCCCCAACCATGTAGAACTGTGAGTCCATTAAACCTCTTTCCTTTAGAAATTATGCAGTCTCGGGTATGCCTTTATCAGTAGCATGAGAGCAAACTAATACAGGCAAGGTATGGGGAAAGGGGTGCAGAGCTTCCATGCCCTCTCTGGGCACACTACCCTCCCACCACCTCCATGAGTTCAGCAACCCGGAAGCTCTCTGAATTCTGTAGCTCAGGGATTTTTTTTTTTTTTTTTTTTTTTTACCTGTGACCTTGCCTTCTCTCTCTATCTCTCTCTCTCTCTCTCTCTCTCTCTCTCTCTCTCTCTCTCTCTCTCTGTGTGTGTATGTGTAGATTTCTTTCTTTCTTTTTAAAAACTTTTATTTTAGGTTCAGGGGTACATGTGCAAGTGCTATGGTTTGGAGTGTGTCCCCACCCAAATCTCATGTTGAACTGGAATTGCCAGTGTTGCAGGAGGGGCCTGGTGGGAGGTGACTGGATCATAGGGACAGTTTAATGTTTAGCACCACCCTCTAGTGCTGTTTTAAAAGTGTGTAGCACTCCCCCTTCCTCTTGCTCCCACTAGGTAAGATGTGCTTGCTTCCCCTTTGCCTTCTACTGTGATTGTAAGTTTCCTGAGGCCTTGACAGAAGCAGAAGCCTATACAGCCTGCAGAACTGTGAGCCAATGAAACATCTTTTCTTTATAAATTATCCAGTTTCAGATACTTCTTTATAGCAGTGTGAGAATGGACTAATAAAAAAAATTGGTACCAGAGAAGTGGGGCATTGCTATAAAGATACTTGAAAATGTGGAAGTGACTGAAACTGGGCAATGGGCAGAGGTTGGAAGAGTTTGGAGGGCTCAGAAGAAGAAAGGAAGATAAGGGAAAGTTTGGAGCTTCCTAGAAACTTGTTGAATTGTTGTGACCAAAATGCTGATAGTGATATGGACAATGAAGTCCAGGCTGAGGAGGTCTCAGATGGAGAACTCTCAGATGGAACTTATTGGAAACTGGGGTAAGGTCACTCTTGCTATGTGTTAGCAAAGAGACTGGCAGCATTATGCCCCTTCTCTAGACATCTGTGGAACTTGAACTTGAGAGAGATGATTTAGGGTATCTGGAGGGAGAAATTTCTAAACAGCAAAACATTCAAGATGTGACTTGGCTGCTTGTAAAAACCTACAGTCATATGCATAAGGAAATAAATGATCTAAAACTAGAACTTTTATTTAAAAGAGAAGCAGAGCATAAAATTTTGGAAAATTTGCAGCCTGGCCATGTAGTAGAAAAAAAAATTTCAGAAGAGGAATTCAAGCCAGCTGCAGAAATTTGCATCAGTAAAAAGGAACTGAATGTTAATAGCTGAGACAATGGGGGAAATGCCTGGAAGGCATTTCAGTGAACTTCACAGCAGCCTCTCCCTTCACAGGCTCAGAGGCCTAGGAGGGAAGAATGGTTTTGTGGTCTGGACCCAGAGCCCCACTTCCCTGCACAACCTTGGGACAGTGCTCCCTGTGTCCTGGTGGCTCAAGCTCCAGATATGCCTCAGGCAGCTGCTCCAGAGGGTGCAAGCTGCAAGCATTGGTGGCCTCCACATGGCATTAAGCCTGTGGGTGTGCAGAGGGTAAGAGTTAAGGCTTGGGAGCCTCTGCCTAGATTTCAGAAGATGTATGGAAATAGCTGGATGTCTAGGCAGAAGTCTGCTTCAGGAGTGGAGCCCTCATGGAGAACCTCTACTAGGGTAGTGCAGAGGGGAAATGTGGAGTTGAAACCCCCATGCAGAGTCTCCAGTGGGGCACTGCCTAGTGGAGCTGTGAGAAGAGGACCACCATCCTTCAGATCCCAGAATGGTAGATCCACCAACAGCTTGCACTGTGCACCTGGAAAAGCCACAGGCACTCAATGCCCTTGAGAACAGCCATGGAAGCTGAGCCCTGCAGAGCCACAGGGACAGAGCTGCCTAAGGCCTTGGGAGCCTAGCCCTTGTATCAGCGTGGCCTGGATGTGAAAGATAGAATCAAAGGAGATTATTTCAGAGCTTTAAGATTCAATGACTGCCCTGCTGAGTTTCGGACCTGCATGGGGCCTATAGCTCCTTTGTTTTGGCCAATTTCTCCCCTCTGGAAAGGAAGTATTTATCCAATGCCTATACCCCTATTGTATCTTGGAAGTAACTAACTTGTTTTTGATTTTACAGGCTCGTAGGTGGAAGGGACTTGTCTTGTCTCAGATGAGACTTTGGACTGGACTTTTGAGTTAATGCTGAAATGAGTTAAAACTTGGGGAACTGTTGAGATGGGATAATTGTGTTTTGCAATGTGAGAAGGACACAAAATTTGGGCTGGGCCAGAGACAGAATATAGTTTGGATTTGTGTTTCTGCCGAAATCTCATGTCAATTTGTAATCCCCAGTGTTGGAGAAGGGGCCTGGTGGGAGGTGATCAGATCACGGGGGTGGTTTAATAGAACCATACCCCTAGTGCTATCTTAAAAGTGTGTAGTACCTCCCCTCCACTTCCTCCTGCTCCCACCATGTAAGATGTGCTTGCTTCTCCTTTGTTTTCACCATGATTGTAAGTTTTCTGAGGCCTCCTTAGAAGCAGAAGCCTCTATAGCCTGCAGAACCATAAGCCAATTAAACAACTTTTCTTTATAAATTACTCAGTTTTAAGTATTTCTTTATAGCAATGTGAGAATGGACTAATACAGCAGGTTTGTTATATAGCTAAGCTCCTTTCATGGGAGTTTGTTGTACAGATTATTTCATCACCCAAGTACTAAGCCTAGCACCAAGTAGTTATTTTTTTTTGTTCCTCTCCCTCCTCCCACCCTCTACCTGCAAGTAGGCCCCATTGTCTGTTGTTCCTTTCTTTGTGTTCATGAGTTCTCATCACTTAGCTCCCACTTACAAGTGAGAACATGTGGTATTTGGTATTCTTGCATTAGTTTGCTAAGGACAATAGCCTCTAGCTCCATCCAAGTTTTGGTAAAAGACATAATCTTGTTCTTTTTTATGGTTGCATAGTATTTCAGGGTGTATATGCACCACCACATTTTATTTCTCCAATCTATCATTGATGGGTATTTTGGTTGATTCCATGTTTTTGCTATTGTGAAAAGTGCTGCAAGAAACATTTGCATGCATGTATCTTTATGGCAGAATGATTTATATTCTTCTGGGTATATACCCAGTAATGAGATTGCTGGATCAAATGATAGTTCTGTTTTTAGTTCTTTGTAGCTCAGGGATTTTTATCTCATAGGCATGATGGATTATCAACCTAGTCACCAGCTCCTCTCCCCTGCCTGGTGGATGGGGAGTGGGGCTGAAAGTTTCAAGCTCTTTCTTTCTTCTTTCCCTCTCCTCCTTTCCCTCTCCTCCCTCCCTTCTCTCTCTCTCCCTCTCTCTCTCTTCTTCTTTCTTCTTTTCTTTCTTTCTTTCTTTCTTTCTTTCTTTCTTTCTTTCTTCTTCTTTCTTTCTTTCTTTCTTCTCTTCTTTCTTTCTTTCTTTCTTTCTCTCTTTTTCTTTCTCTCTTTCTTTCTTTTCTTTCTTTCTCTATCTTTATCCTTTCTCTCTTTCTTTCTTTCTTTCTTTCTTCTCTATCTTTCTCTCTTTTCCTTCCTTTCCTTCCTTCCTTCCTTCCTTCCTTCCTTCCTTCCTTCCTTCCTTCCTTCCTTTCTTTCTTTCTTTCTTTCTTTCTTTCTTTCTCTTCTTTCTTCTTTCTCTTTCTTTTCCTTTCCTCTCTATCTTTCTCTCTTTTCTTCCTTCCTTCCTTCCTTCCTTCCTTCCTTCCTTCCTTCCTTCTTCCTTCCTTCCTTCCTTCCTTCCTTCTTTCTTTCTTTCTTTCTTTCTTTCTTTCTTCTCTTTCTTTCTTTCTTTCTTTCTTTCTTTCTTTCTTTCTGTCTCTCTCTCTCTCTCTCTCTCTCTCTCTCTCTCTCTCTTTTTTCTTTTCTTTCTTTTCTTTTGTTTCTGAGACAGGGTCTTTCTCTGTTTCCTAGGCTGGAGTACAGTGCACGAACATGGCCCACTACAGCCTCAATCTCCTGGCCCAAGAGATCCTCTTGCCTTGGTTTCCTGAGTAGCTGGACTACAGGTGTGTACCACTATGTCCAGCTGGTTTATTATTTTTTATTTTTAGTACAGATGTCATCTCACTATGTTGCCCAGGCTGGCCCTGAACTCCTGGGCTGAAGTGATCCTTTCACCTTGGCCTCTCAAAGTTCTGGGATTACAGTTGTGAGCACCTTGCCTGGCTTTTTCCAAGCTTCTAATCATGGCTTGTTCTTTCTGGGGACTAGCTCCCATTCAAGAGCCCACCAAGAGTCACCTTATTAGAACAAAAGACTCTTCTATTCCCAGGAAATTCCAGGGATTTAGGAGCTCTGTGTCAGGAACTGGAGTCAAAGGCCAAATATTACAAGAAAAGATGCTCCTATCACATTTATCACCCAGGAAATTACAAAGATTTTAGAAGCTTTGTGCCAGGAACTGAGGACAAAGACCAAAATACGTATTTCTTATTATATAATAAGAACACAAGAAGTATCCTGGCTGTGTCTTCCCTTCCTCCACACTCATCCCCAGTTTCTGGGACTCACAGAGGAGGGAAACTTGGGAACTCCTCTCCCTACCTGCCCAGCCCCAGTGCCACTACCTGAATTAAGCCATCATTGATTCTTGCTTGTTTCACAGCAACTGCACCCTAACTATAGAGAAGAAGTCCACACCCATTTAGGATGGCATTCAAGGACCCCAGTGTTTTTCCTCTTGTTGTTTGCCTCCTGCCTCACTCCAGGAGTGAGTGATCTAGAATAATCTCATTCTAGATAATTAATATTCTCTTGGTACTGTGTGCAGAGCTGTTCCTTATTGCCATTTTCTTACTGTTCCCCTTGCCTCCAATGCCCTTTTTACACAGACTTCTTTCAAAATCCTCATCATCCTTCAAGCACCTTATGCTACAGATCTAACTGGAAGGCCACCTCCTCCATGAAGCCTTCCTTATCACTCATCATCCTCAGAATCAACCACTCTTTCTTTGAGCACTGCCCAGTCTTTCCATTGCATGGAAGTTCTTTGTGGGCAGGCATAGTGTCTATTTGTCTTTCTTTTTTTTCTTTTCTTTTCTTTTTTCTTTTTCTTGAGACAGGGTCTTGCTGTGTCACCCAGGTTGGAGTGCAGTGGCGCGATCTCAGCTCTCTGAAACTTCCACCTCTCAGGTTCAAGTGATTCTCCTGCCTCAGCCTCTTGAGTAGCTGGTATTACAGGCACCTGCCACCATGCCTGACTAATTTTTTGAATTTTTTGTAGAGATGGGGTATCACCATGTTGCTCAGGCTGGTCTGGAACTCCTGGGCTCAAGTAATCTGCGTGCTTTGGCCTCCCAAAGTGCTGGGATTACAGGCCTAAGCAAATGCATCTGGCCTCTATTTGTCCTTTTATCTTCCTGCCAGCATCGACCCCTGCCCAGTGGAGTGTTGGCACAGAGATGGCTTGCAGATGGAGGGCTGAGTGAGTCACTGGATTTCTTCCTTTTAGGCATCACGTTTCACAGCCTACTGCCCAGATCGGGTCTCCCTGTTGGTATGTGTGGGTAGCGTGCCTTAAAAAGAGCATGGGATTTAAAATCAGAAGACTTGGTCTCAAGTTTGCTACTTGAGTGACCTTGGGTAGCCTGACAATATGATCTTTCTTACAGACTTGTCATGAATCTCTAGACAGCCATGGCAGGAAAGTGCTATGTAGACCTTGCATTCTGTTCAAATGTGAGTTTTTGCAGCATTACTTAGTCATACCAGGTCAACAGGATCTGTAGGCCTCTGGGGACAGTCTCAGCTGGCCTTCCAACTAGGTTTGACTGAGCTCTTTCCTGCCAGGATGAAGGCCTGAGGTGTGACCCCTAAGATGCCATGAGCGACCCTGCAGACCTGGAGAGAGAATGAGCCTGCACACCTCAACTCATCCAGACTTCTGGTTAGGTAGGGTTCACTCTTACAGCTCTATGCATGTGCTGGGCACTTGATATCCTGGGCAGATGGGAAGTCAATCTCTTCCTTAGAGACCACCTACCAATGCTTGAATCATAGCCAGCCTTCCCCTCTGCAATGCCTTTTTTTCTTCTTTTCAATTTTAAAATTGAGATATAACTCACATAACATAAACATCACCAAAGTGTACATTTAAAGTGTGATATTTATTTATTTATTTGAGACAGGTCTCACTTGTTCATCCAGATTGGAGTACAGTGGTGCAGTCCTAGCTCACGGTAGCCTCAACCTCCTGGGCTCAAGCGATGCTCCCAGCTCAGCCTGACAAAGTGCTGGGATTACGGTTGTAAGCCACTGCCTGGTCTAAAGGGTGATTTTTAGTTGTGCAACCATCACCACCATCTCATTCCATAATAGTTTCATCACCCCAAAAAGAAACCTTGTAACTATTAGCAGTCAGCCCCACTTCCCAATCCCTGGCAACCACTACTCTACTTTCTTTCCCTATGGCTTTGCAATTCTAGGCATTTCATAAAACTGGAATCATACAATGTATGGCCTTTTGTCATTAGCTTCTTTTACTTTGCATGTCTTTAAGGTCCATCTATGTTGTAGCATGTAACAGTATTTCACTCCTTTTATGGACTCCTTTTATGACTGAATAATATTCCATCATATGCATATAACACATTTTGTTTATCCATTTGTCCATTGATGGGCATTTAGGTTGTTTCCACTTTTTGGCTATTATGAATAATGCTCCTATGGGCATTTATGTGCACGTTTTTGTGTAGACATATGTTTTCAATTCTCTTTCAATCCTTGAAGTAGGATATTACTCAGAGTTACTGTGTAATTCTATGTTTAGCACTTTGAGGAACTGCTGGACTGCTTTCCAAAGCAGCTGCACCATTTTACATTCCCACCAGCAACGTATGAGAGCTCTGTAATCCTCTTGACACTGGATTCAACCTCTGCTTGCCTTAGCATTCTGAAACTGTCAGGCCCAAGAGAGAGAATTCTGCAGTTAGCTTTCACCCATCTTTTCCCCAAAGTTATAGTTAATGCAAGACAACAAGCTTTGCAAACTTTAATCATCTGAAAAGAACACTTGGACCCCTGGGTGCAACAAGGGTGACTTGTCTTCCTTTCTAAGGGGACAATACAGCCTTCATCCTTTTGACTAAGAGGAGCCAGGTATAGATACAGCTCAGCATCCCCACTTGGCTGGTGTGCACAGAGACGAGGCAGCACTCACCTGGGCTGTTTGCCGAGAAGTCTTATTAAGGAGATGCTGCCAGGCATGTGTCAGGTGTGTCTGCACACCCTCATCAGCCTTTGGTGGATCCTCAGGCTGCTTGGCAAGGAGCTGGCACTGGCTCCTGTGGTGCCTGGGGTGTGAGACTGGAGAGACATCTGTCCAGGTGGACAGAGACAATGGCTGCAGGCTACTTCCTCCTGGGTACCTGACTGGAGAACATGTAGACATTTGCTGTCTGCTCACAAGGCACTGGGGAGCAGAGACTTCTCAACTCCACTTGTTGTTGTTTTTTTTTTGTGCCTGGGTACACAAGGGCTCTATTTGCAGTGGCTCAGACCTGCCAGCCTCAGTGAGGAAGGGTTTGTTTGTGCAGCATCTGGATGTGGGTGCGAGGTAATCAGGCAGGTGGGGTGGGAAGGAGATTGCTAACCCCAAAGGAGTTCCCTTGTGCAGAAGGAAAATTACCAGCTGTGCTTACTCTGAAATTGGGTGGAGGAAGGGCTTGCTCATTTCAGTCAGTCTAAGGGGAATGTTTCTGGGAGGTGCAGGGGAGAAAGAGGCAAGAAAAACAATCCCATAGGATACTTGTTAATGAACTAATGACCCTGCTGGAAGGTGTCAGGTTCCTCATACCTGGTGCACATTTATCCACAGCACATCTCATAACTATAGGTGTTTATTCATGCAACAAATATTTATTGAGTCCCTACTGTGTTCCAGGAGCTTTCTAGGGTTCAGGAATACAACAATGAGTAAAACAAACAGGGGTAATTATCCTCATGAAGATCAGAGCCTTGTGGGATGGAGAGACATTAATTAAATGATTGCAGGAATTGGTGTGGGGCAGGATCTTGCAGGTTGCTATGAGAGCGTATAAGAGGGGAAAGTGGCTTAGTATGAGTGTGGAGTTGTCCAGAAAACCTCTCCTGGGGCACCCAGGTCTGCTGGATGAACAGGGCTGGGGTGGGGAGAAGAACATTTCAGGTGGAGGACACAGCAGATGTCAAGCCCTGAAGCGGTACAGAACACAACATTCCAGGAATGGAAAGAAAGCCAGGAGGGGAGAATGGAGCGGGAGGAAAGTTGGGCAGGGCCAGCTGCTCGAGGTCTAGTGGGCTGTGCAAAAGCCCCCTTGCTCTTCTCCCAGGAGCAGCGGGCAGCCATGGGGGGTTTTAAGCTTGGCAGTGACATGGCCAAGATTTGCAATGACCATTCTCTGTTGACTGAATGGAGTTGTGGTTCTGGTTTTAGGGGTAGTTGGGGCCACCCAAGCGAGACAGGGTCAAATGTGTGGGCTGGTGAAAATGTAACTGTGAACACGGGATGAGCTTAATAGTGGGCAGATGTGGAATCAAGGGGAAAGTGATGTTGAGGGAAGAAAGATGGGGTCCCTAAGGGGGCATGGACCATAGTTTTCTGAGGCTAGTTTTAGCCTCTGAAGGCCATTTTGGCCTTGAATTTCTTTCTTTCTTTCTTTCTTTCTTTCTTTCTTTCTTTCTTTCTTTCTTTCTTTCTTTCTTTCTTTCTTTCTTTCTTTCTTTCTTTCTTTCTTTCTTTCTTTCTTTTTCTTTCTTTCTTTCTTTCTCTCTCTCTCTTTCTTTCTTTCTTTCCTTCCTTCTTCTTCTTTCTTTCCTTTCTTCTTTCTTTCTCTTTCTTTCTTTTCTTTCTTTCTTTCTTTCTTTCTTTCTTTCTTTCTTTCTTTCTTTCTTTCTTTCTTTCTTTCTTTCTTTCTTTCTTTCCTTCCTTCCTTCCTTCCTTCCTTCCTTCCTTCCTTCCTTCCTTCCTTCCTTCCTTCCTTCCTTCCTTCCTTCCTTCCTTTTTTCTTTCCTTCTTTTTCAGACAGGGTTTCATCACCTCGTCACCCAGTCTGGAGTGGGTGACTCACTACAGCCTTGACCTGACCTCCTGGGCTCAAGCAATCCTCCTACCTCAGCTTCTTGAGTAGTTGGGACTACAGGCATGCACCACCATGCCCAGCTAATTTTTTCATTATTTGTTTTTTAAGAGACTGGGTCTTGTTATGTTGCCCAGGTTGGTCTTGAACTCCTGGGCTCAAGTGATCCTCCTGCCTCAGCCTCCCAAAGTGCTGAGATTACAGACCTAAGCCACCATGCCTGGCCTGGCCTTGAATTTCTGATGAAATCTGGGAAACCACATGTTTTTTTGAACACCTGGGGAGCGACTCTTCTTTCTACTTGCTCAAACCTACCCACCTAGCTAAGTGCTTAACACATGGACTGTCACTGGCTTAGAAGATCAGAGTTGGAGGCCTCAGAGGTCGGCTGGTCCAGAGCTTCTCAGTGGGCAGCCCTGGATCCTTGTATTAGCATCATCTCTGGGGTAATGGTTTGAAGACTACAGATTCCTGGGTCTTACTTCAGACCTTCTGAATTATAACTCTTTTTTTGGGGGGGATGGGGGTGGAGGATTTGTGGTAGCACCTATTAAGGAATCAGCATTTTGAGCGAGTGCTCCGGGGGATTCTTCTGCACACTGTATTTGTTTTCTGCAAGTTCTGTAACAAATGACCACAGATGTGGTGGCTCAGAACAACATACATGTATTCTCTCACCGGTCTGGAGGCCAGAAGTCCCAAGGCTGTGAAGTTGACATGTCGGCAGGCCCACGCTCCTCCAGCGGCTCTAGGGGAGAATCCATTCTTGCCCCTTCCAGTTCCTGTGGCTGCCGGTGCTCCCTGGAGTGGGGCAGGATCTCACTAACCTCTGTCTGCCTCATCTCATTGCTTCTCCTTTTTGTCTATTGTCAAATCTTCCTCTGCCTTCCTCTTTTTTTTTTTTTTTTTTTTGAGACGGAGTCTCGCTCTGTCGCCCAGCCCAGGCTGGAGTGCAGTGGCGCGATCTCGGCTCACTGCAAGCTCCGCCTCCCGGGTTCACGCCATTCTCCTGCCTCAGCCTCCCGAGTAGCTGGGACTACAGGCGCCCACAACCGCGCCCGTCTAATTTTTTGTAATTTTTAGTAGAGACGGGGTTTCACCGTGGTCTCGATCTCCTGACCTTGTGATCCGCCCGCCTCGGCCTCCCAAAGTGCTGGGATTACAGGCGTGAGCCACCGCGCCCGGCCCTGCCTTCCTCTTATGAGGATACTTGTGTATTTAGGGTCAGGATAATCTTCCCATCTCGAGATTCTTAACTTAGTCATAGCAGCAAAAACCCTTTTCCCAGATAAGGGACTATTTACAGGTTCTCAAGATGAGGACTTGGTATCTTTGTGGGACCATTTTCTAGTGTGCCACAAACACTGAACTTCAAAAAGCATTGATGTGGTTGATATCCTTCAGGTAGACCAGATGTAGGAAACTGGAGCCCAGAGAGAAGTGACTAATCCAAGGTCATACAGCTTGTAACTCACTTCTGAGATTGGAATCAAGGCTTCTGATTCCAAGGCCTCTCTGGGAATCCTGGCTCCAAGGAATAGTGATACCTGACATTCACTGAATGTTACTTCCATACTGTTCTAAGCAGATGACATGTACTATCTCATCACTCTTCCAAGCAACCCTTTGAGGTAGGGTCTCCTATGATCTTCCAGTTCATACATTAAAAAATTTAGGATAAAAGAGGTTAAATAACTTGCCCAACATGACAGAGTGAATTACTGGGGGAGCCAGGATAGAAACGGAGGCAGTCAGAGGCCAAAGCCTTCACTCACAGGTGGAACCTCCTCCAGTAGGGCTTATTCCAAATCTGGCCTATGAATCACCACTCTCTGATATTTTTTGCTTCCCTAGGAAATATGGACCCAAACTTTTCTGGCAGGAAGAGGGCCGTGTAGTAACCACTTGCCTTCTTCCTGCTCAGAGCCATGCCTCCAATTCCTTGGTGAATATTTGCTTCAAGCTGCACAATGAGCCTTCTTATCTCAGTCAATGGGCTTGATGCAAGGCAAGCGGATCTTGCAAAGAGGTATGTGGAGGGGATGCCGGGGTGGGGGTAAAGATCCTAATGGATTTCTTAGGCTAATGGCCTGGGATGGGCCCTGGAAGGTTCCCAGACCCCAAATGATTTGCAAAAGGCAGAAGAAGAAGGTGGGGCAGATTGGCCGGCCTGGACCTTGGGTACATATTTGTCCCTAACCATGACTCACTTCCTTCTGGAACAGGGCCTCAGGTGAAATGTTTGTCTGCTCCACCTCCCTTAGTGCCTTATAGCTCCCCTCCCAGTGGAGCAGGTGTCTGAGAGTACGGTGCAGCCTCGCCCTTCAGTCCACCCTACAGAGTCCACGGCATGGCAGCCCAGGCGGCTGGTGTATCTAGGCAGCGGGCTGCTGCTCAAGGTCTTGGCTCCAACCAAAAGGCTTTGAAATACTTGGGCCAGGATTTCAAGACCCTGAGGCAACAGTGCTTGGACTCAGGGGTCCTATTTAAGGACCCCGAGTTCCCGGCATGTCCATCAGCTTTGGGCTACAAGGATCTTGGACCAGGCTCTCCGCAAACTCAAGGCATCATCTGGAAGCGGCCCACGGTAAGGAAGCGGGCTTGCTGTTGAGTGACATACAGGGTGGAGGGGCCTTACATCTGATCAGGAGGAACTGAGGGAGAAGTTGAGGCTGTGGATCCTAAGTGTCTGGATCTCACATTTCAGACCCCTCCACCACCACCTTTTTTTTTTTTTTTTTTTTTTTTGAGACAGAGTCTTGCTTTGTCGCCCAGGCTGGAGTGCAATGGCACGATCTCAGCTCACCACAACCTCCACCTCTTGGGTTCAAGTGATTCTCCTGCTTCAGCCACCCGAGTAGCTGGGATTACAGGCATGTGCCACCATGTCTGGCTAATTTTGTATTTTTAGTAGAGACGAGGTTTCTCTATGTCGGTCAGGCTGGTCTCAAACTCCCAACCTCAAGTGATCCACCCACCTTGGCCTCCCAAAGTGCTGGGATAGCAGGTGTGAGCCACTGCGCCTGGACCCCCCCACCGTCTTTTGAACTCTTTTTTTTTTTTTTTTGAGACAGAGTCTCACTCTGTCACCCAGACTGGAGGGCAGTGGTGCGATCACAGCCCACTGCAGCCTCAACCTTCCTGGGCTTAGGTGATTTTCCTGCCTCAACTTCCCAAGTAGCTGGGATTACAGGCATGTGCCACCACACCCGGCTAATGTTTATATATTTTTGTAGAGACAGGATTGTGCTGTGTTGCCCAGGGTGGTCTTGAACTCCTGGGCTTAAGCCATTTGCCCACCTTAGCCTCCCAAAGTGTTAGGATTACAGATGTGAGCCACCATAGCCAGCCTGAACTCTTGTTCAGAGGCAGTGAGGTATAGAGAGAAGAGCATGGATGAGCTTTGGAACTAGGTAAGTTAGATATGAATCCTAGCCCTGCCTGTGTTGTCTTGGGCAGGTAAACTCTGTGAGCTTTAGTTTTCTCATCTGTAAAATGGCATTTACTGGCACCTTATTTTTCAGGGTTGGTATGAGAATTGGAGATAAATCTCAGGGCATAGTGCCCAGAACATAATAGACGCAGAATACATAGTTGTTATTAATGCATATGGTCCCTGGACCAGTGCACAATGGAGCAACTCAGTGCTGGATACAGTTAGCCCGCTGGTAAATTGTGACAACATCATTGCTGAAAGGTGCATGGTTGCTCAAGGTCATGAATTGACATTCCATCAGGGCTGGTGAGTGGAGAGGTGGGAGCTGGGGCTCTGGGGATGCGGATGGAAGGCAGGGGCTCCTAAATGTAGTTACTGATACTACCCAAAGCTCAAGGGCAAGGGGTGGAGAACGGTCCTCCCAAAACCTCGGCCCATGACCTATCACTATGTGACCCTTGTCAAGTGATTTAACCTCAGGGTTGAGAACCGCCCCCATACAGATTGAGAATTGAGCTCATCTATACAAGTGCTCTGTTCAACAGAGCTCATAGCAATGTCTCAGGAGCGGGACTATGAAACGACCTGGGCACCTTTTGTCTTCTAAGCCATGATAGGGAAATCAAGTCAGGGTTCCTATTTTCTTGGCAGTGGTTGAAACAGGAAGATAAAGGGAGAGCACTTCTTCTAAAATGGTCAAAATCACTATTTAACTCCAGCTACCTCTACCCTTTTTGCTTTGATCCTGTTGATTTTGTGCAACAGTTTTCATCTCTGAGAATAACTCCTTGGCCATGCTGCCCTCCCACACACCGTGGTTCATCTTCCCATTCTCCTCTGAAATCTATAATTGAGGTTACCTGGTATGTTGATAAAATCCAGATTGGGAGTTATGGTTTTATATTCTAATTTCAAGACGGCCACATTTCATTTCAACGGACAGTTTTTTTGGGCTTCTTTTTTGTGCCAGGCATGGGCTCTGCACTGATTGGGAAGGTGGTCAGGGAGAAACTGAGGAGTGAGCTGTGGTCTCAGCTCTGATGGAAAGTGTGGGGAGACACAGGTGTGAATAAAGGACTGATGCCCAAGGCAGAATGAAGTAAGAACTCTACAGAGGCATAAATGATGGGCCATGGGAACCTGGGTTGTCACCACTGGGTGGTGAAAAGCCTTAGGGAGGGGTACTATTGCAGATCCCAAGGGTCTTGGGGTAGGGGAAGAAGGGGGAGAAAAATTTCCTTTAGAGACCAAAGTCAGGTTTCAGTTAACCTTTGCTTAATTTTTCTCCTTTCTTTGAAATCCTTAGAGACTTTACCTCCTTAACCACATAGCCTATTCTTCCCCAAACCGTGTCTTCACCTGTTCTCATAGTCTGTGGAAATGCGGTAATTGTAGACTGGATGTGCTGATTTGTGGCTGTCAATGGAGGAAGTAAAATTCAGAGCATCAGGCAGTGGAACCTGAGTAATGTGGAAGGTGCAATTGAAGGGCTCCTATCTGGAGTATTCAAGTGTGTGTTGAGTAAATAAATGTGTGTCAAAATTTAACCTCTCCATCCCTAATCATCAGTGAAAAATGATCACACAGCTGCTTTTGGGCAGGCTCATGCTCATATACCACAAGGTTACATTAGAGAATGCAGACTTATCCTCTAAGATCTTACAAGTTATTGAATAGACTCCTGAATCAGTAAAGATTCTGATCCTGTCTCTATGAGGAACATACACTGAACGCTGAGAAAATTAGCCTGTTCCTAAATGGTTCATTATTATTTTTTCCTCCCAAGAGGCCTTTCAGGGGTTTGCAAACAGATTGGGGTATCCAGAAATGTGGTGCATTATAAGTTTACTTGTTGCATTTACTTATTTATTTTTAAATTGTGGTATGATACACATAACATACAATTTACCATCTTAACCACTTCTAAATGCACAGTTCAGTGGCATTAAGTACATTCCCATTGCTATGCAACCATCACCACCCTCCATCACCAGTATTTTTTTTTATCTTGCAAAACAGAAACTAAATACACATTTAAAAACTTCCCATTCATTCTTCCCCCAATTTCTTTCCTTTTCTTTTTTCTTTTTTTTTTTTTTTGAGATGGAGTTTCTCTGTTGCCAAGGCTGGAGTGCAGTGGCGCAATCTCGGCTCACTTGCAACCTCTGCCTCCCGAGTTCAAGCGATTCTCCTGCCTCAGCCTCCCAAGTAGCTGGAATTACAGGCGCCCGCCACTATGCCTGGCTTATTTTTTGTATTTTTAGTAGAGATGGAGTGTTGCCATGTTGGCCAGGATGGTCTGGAACTCCTGACCTGAAGTGATCTGCCCACCTTGGCCTCCCAAAGTGCTGGGATTACAGGTGTGAGCCTTTGCGCCTAGCCATTCCCCTAGTTTCTGACAACCACTGTTCTACTTTCTGTCTCTTTGAATTTGACTGTGCTGGGTACCTCATATAAGTGGAATTATACAGTATTTATCTTTTTGTGACTGGCATAACTCACTTAGCATAATATCCTCAAGATTCATCCATGCTGTGGCATATGTCAGAATTTCCTTCCTTTGAAGGTTGAATAGTATTCTGTAGTGTATATAGACCACAATTTGTTTATTCACTCATCCATTTTTGGTCTTGGGTTGCTTCCACCTTTTGGTTATTGTGAATCATGCTGCTACAAACATGGGTATACAAACTTCTCTTTGAGACCCTGCTTCCAGTTCTTTTTGTTATATACCCAAAAGATATGACCTGTGGCTGGATCATATGGTAGTTCTATGTTCAAGTTTTTGAGGAACCGCTGTACTATTTTATATAGTGGTTGTGCCATTTTGCATTCCCACAGCAGTGCACAGGGTTCTGATTTCTCCACATCCTTGCCAGTGTTTGTTATTTTCTTTCTTTCTTTTTTCTTTCTTTCTTTTTTCTTTCTTTCTTTCTTTCTTTCTTTCTTTCTTTCTTTCTTTCTTTCTTTCTTTCTTTCTTTCTTTCTTTCCTTCTTTCTTTCTTTCTTTCTTTCCTTTTCCCTTCCCTTCCCTTCCCTTCCCTTCCCTTCCCTTCCCTTCCCTTCCCTTCCCTTCCCTTCCCTTCCCTTCCCTTCCCTTCCCTTCCCGGTGGAGTTTCACTCTTATCACCCAGGCCAGAGTGCAATGGCGCAATCTTGGCTCACTGCAACCTCTGCCCCTCAGGTTCCAGTGATTCTCCTGCCTCAGCCTCCTGAGTAGCTGGGATTACAGGCACTCGTCACCATGCCCAGCGAATTTTAAATTTTTAGTAGAGACAGGGTTTTGCCATGTTGGCCAGGCTGGTCTTGAACTCCTGACCTCAGGTGATCTGCCCCCGTTGGCCTCCCAAAGTGCTAGGATTATAGGCGTGAGCCACTGCGCCAGTCATTTTCTGTTTTTTGATAGTAGCCATCCTAATGGGTGTGAGGTAATATCTTATTGTGGTTTTGATTTGTGTTTCCCCAAAGATCAGTGATGGTGAGCATCTTTTCATGTGCTTATTGACCATTTATAGATTATCTTTGGAGAAATGTCTAACCAAGTCCTTTGCCTTTTTTTTTTTTTTTTTTTTTTTTTTTTTTTAAAGGCAGAGTCTCACTCTGTTGCCCAGGCTGGACTGCAGTGGCGCGATCTCAGCTCACTGCAACCTCTACCTGCCGGATTCAAGTGATTCTCATGTCCCAGCCTCCCAAGTAGCTGGGACCACAGACTCCCACCACAACATTTGTCTAATTTTTTTTGTATTTTTAGTAGAGATTGGGTTTTGCCATGTTGGCCAGGTTGGTTTCAAACTCCTGGTCTCAAGTGATCCATCTGCCTCGGCCTCCCAAAGTGTTGGGATTACAGGTGTGAGCTACTGCGCCCAGCCCCTTTGCCTATTTTTAATTGTGCCATTTGCTTTTTTGTTTCATTGCTGCTTTTGAGGGTGATTTTGTACTTCTTCAGTGTTGGGGGCTTTAAGTCAGTTGACTAAATGTGACTCCTATGATCCTGGTTCCCACACAGACGTTAACTTCTACCGGCCTTTGGGGGAAAGGAGATGAGATGTGCTGAACGTATATGTACACATGTTTTTGTCCTTTCAATAATAAAATAAAGCTTGATACTTAGATGTTTTCTGAAATCATACCATTTGACATCTTGTCACTGCTGGGTGTTTCTGCCTGTTCATAAGCAACTGGGCAAAGATTTGCTTGGGCTCTTGTCCCAAGGGTTTCAGGACAAGTTTGCCCAGAGGAAAGGCTCAAGGTCAAGCATGGGTTCTCAGGATGAGCTTTTGGTTATTCACAATCCTGAGACTATTTAGGGTTGGGCAAGAACAATCCTATCACAAACAGCATGGTTGGCTATGCGAGATCAGGGGGTGTTCTTAGCAGGCAGATTTTTGCCTCCTTATTTTCTGACTTCCCCTCTGTGCTTGGTCAATGCCCAGCCCAGGTCCTGTGGTTTGAGGAATGCCCAGCATGAGCAGGCCCTGGTGCAGCGCAGTCAATGATATTCTTCCCTGAAGTGTCCACTTTTTGGCAATTAAGTGGTTTATTGATCTTAAGGAGAAATACAGCAAGACAGCAATGAAGTGATGTCAGCTGCATAGTAAGGACCCAGTTCAAGAGAAATGTCAAGGGGATGAATTGTTGGGAGGTTAGGATAAGGATGAGGGTGAGAGGTCTCAGCTTGGAGCGACTCTTTCTTCAGCTGCTATGTCTTAGATTAGTGAATCTGGAGTTTTCAGTTTAGCCATGATTTATTGCGTGCTGGTTGTGTTCAGATGCTGGAGAGGAGGCTTTGTGGAGCTTTGGCTCCTCAGGGAGAGACATATGGACAGCTGGCAGGCTGCAGAGTGGTTAAGAGCATGAGCTCGTGCGTCAGGTAGATCAGGTTTCTGGTCCCCTCTGTGCCATTTGCTAGCTGAGGAACCATGGAGAAGTTACTAACCACCCCAAGACTCAGTTTCCTCATCCATAAAATAGGGATAATAATATTACCCACCCACTGTTTTTTGGGAGGCTTGAATGAGGAAATCTAGCTATTATTATAAGACAGAATATCCAGAGGGTGAAATAAGTAGAAATATGAACAAAATGCATGGGAGTTCATGGGAAGAAGCAGTTAAATTTGACAGTGAAATTGGGGCAGGTTAATTACTGGAGACATTTGAGTTGGGATTGTTGGAAGAGAATCGGGAGAGAGACTGAAGAGAAGGCGCAGGTGTGGGCAGAGGCACTGGGTTGTGGCAGTGCATCGGGAGCAAGTGTATTCAGAGGAAGGTGGGAGTCTGTCGTGATGGGAGGAGAGTCGTAATCACTCACTGTGGGAAACTGACAGACAAAGCTGGAAACATCCAGTGGGGCCAGATCACAGAGGGATGGAAGTTCTGGGTCAAGCAATGTGGCTCTCCTTGAAGGTGATGATGATGAAGATGGCAGCATCTCTGGGGGTTCTAAAAACCAGGGCTCCTAAAGTGCAAACCAAAGCTATCAGACATGGGTAACGCTCTAGGAGAGCAGTGTGGCCAAGTAGTCAGCATCACTGAGACAGTGTGGATTTCAGTCACTTACTGCCTTGGATTCTTAACTGATACCTGTATTTCCTTAGGCCTGGTCATCAGAGGCTGATCCTAGGTTAGAGTAATTTGTATTTATGGAGTGTTTTGAAATCTTCACTTGAGTAATAGAAAACAGTATTACTAAAAAGACACGGTTGTTATTAGGAAAGATTAAAAAAGGGTTCCAAGTGTGGGTAGGTGTGAGGCTGCCTCTTTACAGAATTCTGCCTCTTTAAAACCTCTCTGACTGCCAATTACTTTGTATCTCTGATCTGTGCTTCAACAGCAACTTAGGAATGGAGAGAAGACTTGGGGTAAGTTCTTTGGGCATCATAGTGAGATGCAATCTCCTTGCAAAGCTGGGAATTTTCTTTTTCTTTTTTGAGACAGAATTTCACTCTGTCACCCAGGCTGGAGTGCGGTGGCGCAATCGTGGCTCACTGCAACCTCTGCCTCCTGGTTTCAAACAATTCTTATGCCTCAACCTCCTGAGTAGCTGGGATTACAGGTGCACACCACCATGCCCAGCTAGTTTTTGCATTTTTATTTGTAGAGACGGGATTTCACCATGTTGACTGGGCTGGTCTCAAACTCCTGATATCAAGTGATCAGCTCACCTTGACCTCCCAAAGTGCTGAGATTACAGGCATGAGCCACCATGCCCAGCCCAAAGCTGGGGACTTTCTGTGGTCCCTGAAAGATTCATGCAACATATTAGTCATGACATTTCTTGGTGTGTGTGTATGTGTTTTTCTGGAGTGGGGACATTTTTGAATTATACTGAGTACCACATAGTAAAATGGACATTCCATCTACCTACAAATCACTTAGCACCATTCTGTATATTTCACTTTCAGTTGTCTGTAGCCTTTGCCAATCACTCTGTCTTCCAACCCAAACTCAACATTTTAATAGAACTTGGGAAGCTTATTAGATATGAATCTAATGAAATTCTATCTCATGAGCACTGTGACACAAGTAATTGAAGATACAGTTCAGGGAGTTATTTTGGAAGCATCAGCATCTTCTGCGGTTAATAGTTGAAGCCATGGGGTTGAATGATGTCACCGAGCAAAAATACTTAGGGGTGTTACTGCTGTATGAAATGGGATAATCTCAGAGGGTTCAGGACCAAGAGCCAGGGGTTCCTTGGTACTTAGGGGCAAGCACAGTGGAGGAACGCATGAAAGAGACTGAGAAGAAATGCTCAGAGAGGTGAGGAGAAAATCAAGTGTGAGTAAGGGTATGGAAGTCAAGGGAGCAGAACTTTCAGAGAGGAATAGCCAATGGTACCAAATCCAAAGAGAGGTTAGTTATTGGTGACATGGGTGAGAGGAGTTTCATGAAGCTATGGATGTAGAAGTCAGATTTCAGGAGACTGACAGATGAATGGAGAATGAAGAACAGGAACCTATTTATCTATTTATTTTTTGAGACAGAGTCTCACTCTGTTGCCCAGGCTAAAGTACAGTAGTGCAATCTTGGCTCACTGCAACCTCTGCCTTCCAGGTTCAAGTGATTCTCTTGCTTCAGCCTCCTGAGTAGCTGGGACTACAGGCGCCCACCACCACGCCTGGCTAATTTTTGTGTTTTTAGTAGAGACAGGGTTTTGCCCTGTTGGCCAGGCTGGTCTGGAACCCCTGACCTCAGGTGATCCACCTGCTTTGGCCTCTCAAAGTGTTGGGATTACAGACATGAGCCACCACGCCCAGCCAAGAACCTATTTTAAGAGAGTTTTTAAGAAAAGAGATTCTTCCAAACCTCTATAGAGTGTGCTGTCTTTTCTTCCCTCTTGACAATACAGCCTTTTCCTTCTTTTGTTTTTAAAACAACATTAAAATTAAAAATTGTTTTCTCTTTCTTTTTACTTATTACTCTTTCAGATCTCTCTGCATTTTATTTGCCAAAAAATGACTGCCTGGAGACTGGGAGCTCTTGAGCACCCAGGGTGAACATTTGCAGCTACACACTTTTAGAACACCCAGATTGGCTGGTGCCACCTTTCTCTTTAAGTTGCTACCAGAGATTGCAAAAGACTGAAAGCGAATGAATAAATGAAAAACTAAAGGTCCATCACTAGAGAACTTTTATTTACAAATAAATAAATAGAAACAAAATAAACAAGCTAAATAACGTGTGATACTTTTAATGAAGTTACAAAACTCTCTATGTCCTAAGAAAAGACGCAAGTACAAGACATATGTGACAAAAATGTGTGTATGTATATAGATGTGCTTTTATATCAGAAGACAGTTTCTGGAGGGACACTTAAGAAACGTTACCAGTGCGGACTCTGAGGTGGAAGGGATTGTGTGTTTTACACCATTATTTACTGTTGGGGATTTTCTCATGTTCATGTACTAATTTTTCAATGAAAAACAGGTAAATAAATTTTTGTTGTTGTTGTTGTTGTTTTTGAGACGGAGTTTCACTCTTGTTGCCCAGGCTGGAGTGCAATGGTGTGATCTTGGCTTACTGCAACCTCCGCCTCCTGGATTCTCCTGCTTCAGCCTCCTGAGTAGCTGGGATTATAGGGGCGCATCACCACGCCTGGCTAATTTTTGTATTTTTAGTAGAGACGGGGTTTCACCATGTTGTCTAGGATGGTCTCGAAATCCTGATGTCAGGTGATCCGCCCGCCTCAGCCTCCCAAAGTGCTGGGGTTACAGGCATAAGCCACTGCACCCGGCATAAATTTTTTTAATACTTGAAAAAAAAAAAAGTCAGCCCACAGGAACTGTTTCTGCCATTTCAGCAGGAGCTGTCACCTTATAGAGGCTATGGGGCTGCCACCTGGAAGGCTCCACCTCCCACAACAGAATCCCAGAATCCCTGTTGCCAGCTCCATCCAGACCCCAAGCGTCTGCCCTCAGCCCACCCTCCTGCTTCCCGGTCCTTTTTGATCTGCCCTTTCTTCACCTCTATGAAGTAAGAACGAAATGATTCTCTCTCTCTGTGGCCAGACAGTCTTTGATGTAGTGCAGCCCAGGATGCCTCTGATTAAATGTAGGCTGACTTCCGTTTTGTCCGTTGAGGTCCTGTCCTTTTCCCCTTGTAGTTTGCCTGGTGAACAGGTAGACCCATCTCTTCTTTAGGAACCAGTACGTAGACTGCTCCTGCATCCTACCTTTCTAACGGACAGGCATCATCTCCCACCCACTAAATCTCGCAGCCATCATCCTTGTTGGGCCCTTCTCATTTTTCTCTCTTTGTGTTTTTTCTCCTTTTGTGGATATAGCCTACATTCTATTATTATGCACTAGCCTTTTTTCTCTGACTTTTTCATAATGTCAGTCTTGGTTTCCTATATACACCACAAGCACCTTGAGGCCAAGAACTATGTGGTTTATTTCTTTTCTTTCTGCATTTCACCATGTTTCCCTCTTTCCCCTGCCTGCCATGGTTCAAAGGGTACTGGATACAAAATGGGCACTCAAAAAATCCTTGCTGGGTAAACAAAGAAAGGATGACTAAAGCATGTGTCATTGTGCCCCAACAGAGCACCAGGGCCATGAGACTGCTTGTAGGCAGATGCCAGTTGAGATAGGTGAGTGGAGGAAGTGCAGGTCAGGTGTGTGAATGTATCAGAGACGAGTTCTCTTCTCAGGATACATGGTACTTCTGACACCTCAGTGTGTCCATCAGCACATGGAGTCATTATCATTTAGTCAAGACTTTAACGAGTGCCCACAGGGTGCACAGCAGTGTGCTAAATATTCTTCTAATCTTCTCTTTATGTAAATAGGGGTGTTTTCTGAATAGGTGATATCATTTTTCATCACATATTATCTCAGCCTTTGCCTACCTCCGTGTTCCTCACCACCTTTTCACACCCACACACTCACACCACACATATAGTATTAAAACACTAGTCCTATCCGGGTGCTGTGGCTCATGCCTGTAATCCCAGCACTTTGCGAAGTCGAGGCAGATGGATCACTTGAAGTCAGGAGTTCGAGACCAGCCTGCCTATAATGGTGAAATCCCGTCTCTACTAAAAATACAAAAAAACAAAAAACAAAAAACAAACAAACAAAAAAACATTAGCCAGGTGTGGTGGCACATGCCTGTAATCCCAGCTATGTGGTAGGCTGAGGCAGGAGAATCACTTGAATCTGGGAGGCGGAGGTTGCAGTGAGCCGAGATCATGCCACTGCACTCCAGCCTGTGCAACAATGTGAGATACTGTCTCAAAAAAAAAAAATAAAATAATAAGAATAAAAAAAAAAAATGAAAACACTAGTTCTGGCAGGGGCTCTGGACTCCAGCTCCTGCTCTGTTCATCCCCGGCTGTGTGACTGTGGGCAGGGCTCGTCTCCTTTCTGGGCTTCAGAGTCCTCAGCAATAAAACAATGTGATGGGCAGTAGACGATCTCCTGGTTTTCCTCCTGCTCTGCACTCTGGGACTCTGATGTTCCTTTCCCCAGGCTGCCACCGTCACTGAGCACCTTGTGACTTGTGTTTTGTTCCAAATTGCTTTCAGGAGTTGTGTCCCAGCCCTCAGTTTATCATTGGTGGAGCCACGCGCACAGACATTTGTCAGGGCGGTCTAGGTGAGTAATCGGGGAGAGTCTTATTTGTTCTGGGAGAGGGTGGGTGTGTATGTGTCATGAGTAAACATCAGATGAAGCTGTGAGACTTCACTGAGTGAATTAGGTACCTGATGTGTCTGTCTGGGTTTGTGCTTTTTGAGACTACATCCTTCACTGTGGGTCCAAATGCTGGAACTACCTCTTGGCTCCCCCTAATGAGAGATTTTGCCAGCTCATTTAACCACTTTAATGCTGGAGCAAGGAGCCAGGATTACAGGCGTAGAGTACATATCTGTGCTATACCGTGTTTTTGTTGTAGTTTCCTTTAAGTAGGCATAATTTGTCCTATGGAATGACGGGCTGTCATAATAAGTGCTTTTATAATTAGTAGGAAAACAAGAATCTTATTTTTCTAGCCAGGCATTCTTTCATAGGCCTGGGATCCTGTAATCAAAAGCCTTCATTTCTGACCTTATCATGCTCCTTTTAAATTGGGGGCAGTTGAGTTTAAGACATAATTTCATTTCGTTTTGTAAGTTCTAGCCTCCATTGTCAGAAACCGAGGCTCTCCTTGGTAGCAGACGAGCTTTATTGATCTCATAAGCCCTCCTGATACCAAGGCCTCACAGATGGGAGTTTCTGTGTTGAATTGGACAATCCTTACATTTTATGGACAACATGGCTCTGAACTGAATTTGAGGGGCTTCCAAACCACCATCCAGTGACAGCTGCAAAATACAGAACTGGAAATGAAGGCGGAAAAGAAACAAATGCTGCTCACTGAAAATCGGCAACACAAACAGAAACCTCAGCATCACATGGATCCCATAACCACCCCCCCTTTATTTTTTTCAGGAGGTTTTCTCTTTTTCTTATTCTTATTGTCACCAGGAAAGCCCTTTCTCTTCAACCTGCTGGAAATGTTCATGATTTTGAAAATCACAAGGCGTTTTATTTTAAATGCTTCCAATGTTCTCTCCTTTAATGAATATAGCAAATACACCTTAGAAAGAGCTCACAGAGCGTGACATCAAGCAGCGGGAATGATTCGGGGTGCCACATGCGAGCGCGTGCCCGGTTCCCTGAAAACCACAGCCTCCATTTCCCGAGCTTTTGTGTGAGGGCTCACAGAGGGGTAGCGTTCTGACCTTTTCTTGTTCTGGGTTAGTGTGGTGCCTTTTTACTTCCAGCTCCATGTTTAACCTAATTATGCCTGTGTCTCAGGGACACACAACTTCGAGTGCGCCCCAAACAGCTCCTTGTTGGAGATGTGTTAACTGTGGGAAAGGTATTTAATAAGTACCTTTTCCTTGATGGGCTTGGATGGATTTTTCTTTGAATAGGTTTAAGCAAGGAGAAGTGAGGGTTTCCAAAAAGCGGCCTGAGCGTTACCATGGTGAGTGCGTGCTGCCAATGGAGACGGAGGCTGTTAGCACAGGAAATGAACCCAACCAGCTCTCCGAATCCAGCTCACATCAGAACAAATGGGGCAGCCTCTGTGGTGGCTGCCCCGGGGAGCCCAGCCACTGCGGTGGTTTTTAATGAACAGAGTGGAAAGGGGCTAGGGAGTCCAACCTCCTGAAAGGAGCCAGGCGCAGACTGAGCCTCTGCCAGTAGAAAAGAAGATTCACAGCGCCAAGGCTATAACCCAGAGCATCAGGGTGGGGAGCTAGGGGCTGAGTTGCAACAGCCTCTGTGGCCTGAGGGATCTGAGTCAGGGCTGGTCCTGAACAGTGGGTAAATTGTGAGAGATTAAGAGGAGAGATTTCCCACTCGACATACTGTGTGTATTCCCAAAAACAAGGGAGCAGCACACAGCACTTGTTGAATTGGGGCCTGATACGCATTAACGTTTGTTAAATGTTCTGTTGGCTTTTCAGAGTACAACACAGCACAGTGTAATCTGCTCTAAGGGTTTCTAAAAAAAATGTTTATATATATATAAAATAAATAAATAAATAAAAATATAAATAAATATATACATTCATATATATTTATATATTTTTATATATATATGTATTTTTTTTTTTTTTTTTTTTTTTTTTGAGACAAGGCCTGGCTCTGTCTCCCAGGCTGGAGTGCAGTGGCCTGATCTCAGCTCACTGCAACCTCCTTCTCCTGGGCTCAAGTGATCCTCCCACCTCAGCCTCCTGAGCAGCTGGGACAACAGGCGTGCACCAACACACCCAGCTAATTTTTTTGTATTTTTTGTAGAGACAGGGTTTTGCTGTGTTGTCCAGGCTGGGTTTTTTTAAAACAGTTTATTTGTATGATGAAAATGATGTCTTTTTCATAGAGTTCTGTGTTATTATTTCATCATTATTTTGAATACACACAATACAAAAATTAAAGCAACTGGGCCGGGCGCGGTGGCTCAAGCCTGTAATCCCAGCACTTTGGGAGGCCGAGGCGGGCAGATCACAAGGTCAGGAGATCGAGACCACAGTGAAACCCCGTCTCTACTAAAAATACAAAAAATTAGCCGGGCGCGGTGGCGGGCGCCTGTAGTCCCAGCTACCCAGGAGGCTGAGGCAGGAGAATGGCGTGAACCCGGGAGGCGGAGCTTGCAGTGAGCCGAGATCGCGCCACTGCACTCCAGCCTGGGCAACAGCGTGAGACTCCGTCTCAAAAAAAAAAAAAAAAAAAAAAAATTAAAGCAACTGAAAACACCCAGTGAAGTCTGTTTCCCAGCTGTCTCCACTGACTCCATTGCTCACTGCCTTGCAGCCACTCAAAAAATTTCCTCCGTGTTTCTTTATGCAAATTCAAGCAAATCTAAGTACATATTCTAAATATCCCTTTCTTGTATTGAAGGCAGCACACTATCAACACTGTTTGGCACCTTGCCATTATTTGGTGTTATTTCACTTAATAAAGTATTTGGGAGATCTTTCCACACCAGTCTATAAAGAACTTGGTTCTCTGTGAACCATTCCAAGTGTTGCACTCCGTCGTGAGTGTGCACTGTGGTGGATTTATCCTGTCTCCAAAGGATGGACATTTGAGTTATTTTCTCTCTTGCATTCGTATAGAACACGTGGCAGTGGATCTCCTTGTTCACACTTCATGTTGGGTGTGTGAGGCTATTTGCCAGCAGGTCCGAAGTCTGGCTGCTTCTGTCAGGGTGGGCTATGTGTTGTCCCTTCCTCCCTACTGTCCTTGCTAAGCCAAATTTTCATCCTAAATGTGTGAGTCTCTTGGCCACCATCAGATCTTATGCTTACATAGAGCCCAGGAGCTGGCTTCCTTGAAGACATATTTTAGGAAAATAAAGATTGAGGGAGCTGAATGCCAAGGATCCAATTGTTTCAAGTGATTTTTTCCTGTAGAATATGACTTTTCTTTGGGCAGCTCAGTCCCCGAAGGAGGACAGTATGATTTTACCTCCATTTAAGTAATTAAATGACTAATCCTTTGTTGAAACAGCCCTCAAATGAAAGCCCTCCCACAACACTCAGGCCTCCTGGCACACTGAGAAGGAGAGTTCTTCTTCAAAGTTGCTGTTCCTGGCAATCCCAGCCTTTCCTTGCTCCATCTTCTCAGTGGAGCCTATTCTCACCATGTCTAGCAAGGGCCACCCACACTCAGTGTCTTACTGGAGTGCGAGGCAGACTCAGGGCTGCCCCATGTGGTGATGGAGTAAGCTGTAAGTGTGTGGTCCCCTGTGGGTCATGTCTGTGGGTGCTTTTTCCAGTGGACGCTCAAGGGTGCACATCACTCAGGAAACTGCAGGGACCCAGCCAGTCTCTCCACTGCTCGTTCCATCACAGTCTCTCTCCCTTGCATTTTGGCCTATGCATATTTCAGAGCATCTCCAGACCTCTGTGGCCACTGAAATAGACTTTGTCCTATGAATATAGTACCCATTTCTGGCTTTGTGCAACGCCTTATAAGTCATACCCATATATCAACTAGAACTCCTTTGGTCACTGGCTTTTAAAGTCCAACCCAACTATTAATAGCTTAAGGAAAAGGAGAATTTACTGGCTTATCCAACTAGATCATGGAAGGCGAACAGCATTGTTGGCCTCGAAGCCTGGTTCCAGGGATCTAAATGTTCCTGGCACACTCTCTGCCCATCTCTCTTCTCTGTTGGTGTCTACAGGTTGGCTTCATTATCTTCCATGGCAGACAGGACCTATCTGGCAGGAAACAGGACCACTAATGATTCCAGACTTTCTCTCAGTATAATTGTAAACCTGCTTCGGTTTTACTGATCTCAGAAAAGGACTGTGATGTTATGGTTTGGGTCTTCTGCCACTCCTTGAGCCAGTTACTGCAGCCAGGGCAGTGAGGTGCCATATGGTTAGCCCAGCCTGGATCAGGGGCCCATTCTTGTTGTTGGGAGGCTCTTGTGACTGGGAACCTTCTCTAAAACCACAGGGAGAACTCTCCAAAAGAAGGGGCATGGCCATGGCTCTGGGCAGACAGAATAAGGCAGGTACACCCCAACATGTAAATGGAGGGGGATCCCAGGTCTGGTCCAGCCTGCACTCTCCCTCTCCAAGGCCACCTCTTCCCTCTGAGCCCCATGGCCCTGGCATCTTTCCCCCTCTCCTAAATCCATCACTCTGCAATGCTCCTGGAAATGTCTTTGCCAAGGGCCCCTCCTCTCTCTCTCTTGATCTACCACTAGCAGCATCTAATTCAGTATGCACAGGTAGTCTTCTTGTTGCACCTCTGCCCTCCCCATCTCAGATTTCACAGCTGTAAAGTGTGGATATAATCAAAGCCAGCTGGTCAGGTGGCTGTGATAGGTAGAGAGTTGACACTTGGTTCCTTGTCCTTTAGGAAATGGGGGCTCCCATGGGTGGAGGGGGATGTTAATAACCCTGGGAGTCCTGACTGTGCACTCCATGAGACTGTCTTACACATTGATATATCCATGGTGCCTGGTGCCTAGCAGGGCTCCATAAATGTCTGTTGCACTTTTGATCTGTTGGTGTAAACCCTCTGCCTGTCATCATTATTAAATCATTTGAAAACACAGACAGCCTAAATCCAAGGGTTTTTGTATTTTTCATTTTCCTTTGCCAGTATCACTCTTGGCAATCAGGCTGGATCAGGCATTTAGAATAAAAATTCCATCCTGAGGTTGCCTATGTGTCTCTATTTTCAAAAGATTTCAGAGTTTCATGCAAACCAGCTTGTCTACATGTCTGTCCCCAGCTTGCTGACACTGCTGGGTGGGTACATTAAGGGGGTTGGAAGTGCTGGCTGATCCTTGACAGTGGAAGGATGTCCTGGGAACAGGTCATGAAGGAGACTGTCCCCAGCCTGTGATGGTGGCTGTGGATAAAGGAACACAGTGCTCATTGCATCCTGGGGACCCCAGCAGGACTCTCAGAGTAAGCCTGTCTCTCACAGGCTCAGTAGTAACTGCTAACTCTACCTGCCATGCAAGCTCCATCCAGTTCTTACCTGAGTGCATCCACAGGTAGGGAAACACTAAGGCATGGTATCATTTGTGCCTATGGTTGTGAAAATGCAACAGGACTTGAATCGTCTTTATGTGTAACTAGGCCCAGAGGCCACATGAGCAATGCTACATATAGAAGTAGAAGAACTTGGTCTCTAAAAACTGAAATTTGATGCTTGCTGCTTTCAGGAATGGGGAGCAAGAGACTTTCTTCTTTCCTAAATGAGGACCAGAGACTTCCAGAATGTAGAAAGAAATTAGAGTGCTTTTTGAGTAACACATTGCTAAAACGTTTATCCAAACTTTGAATCTAGTGGGTGGTTTATTTTCCACTGGGATTCATGAGTGAGATGAGCTTTGCCTTAAGGGTTTGGTAAGTGCCAGGGTTTCTTTCTCTATCTCCTGCCTTACCCATCTATTTTTCACTCTGTCTTATACTGCGTGTGTTTGTGCTTGTGTGTGTTTTTCTCTTCTAACCCCCTTTTCTCTATTGACCTGATTTTTCTCTTCACCTCTATGAAATGGATGTCTTTTTCATTTTTGTTGCATTTATTGAGTAGAGTTTTATATTCTGTATTTCTGTTTTGTAAAAAGAATGACTGGACCTTTTCATATGTCTCTAAAGGCAAACAAGGAACCAACAGCAACAACCTAAATCCAGTTGCCTTCTCTTCTGCATCCAGCACATTGATTTTCCTCTGTGAGTCCACGCTTCCCCACAGAGCCAGGCCTGGACTCCTGGAACAGGGTCCTGGCGTGCACATCTCTAGTCAGTAATTGGGAGTAGCGTCAGCATCTTTAAGATCACTTTCCTGGACACCTTTTGATCTGTAGCATCCTTCGAGGACTGTGGCAAAGTAAATCAATTCACTAGGACTGAGCAGATACTTTTAATGAGCAATCAGGGAAACCTCAGGGAACGTAAAGGGCCAAATCTACTCATTGATTCTGGAGAGCACAGGGTCAGGCCTCCGGCAGGTGGGAAAAACTGCAGATGACAGCTCCATGCGATCCAGGGGGCTTAACTGATTCAGGGGAAGTTCACTTTGCTACCCGCAGTGGTTCCCTTTCTCCGCGGCACATCTTTTACCTCCATCTTGGGTCCTGGTGCTCATCCCCCTCCGGTTTTGTTACACTAACACCACTCTCCTTTCTACTCTGAACAAAGGGTCCAGGACAACTCCTTCCACTTTAATGAGAGTTTGAGGTCGTGGATTACAGGAGGATTTGCATATTGCACGTTATTTCAGGAGCACGAAAGAATTCTGCTTTGCGTGGAGAGTTCCACAAACCTTCACTAACTTAGCTCCTTGCAGTATTACTGCAGGAGATGAAGTACAGTCATGGAAATCCGGGGTAATTTTCATATCACATGACAGTTGCTGCAAATATCCAAAACCCCACGTCTGCTCACTGCCATTTCATAATTATGTTGTCTGTCAGGCCCCTCTCCAAATCTTTTGTTCAAGACATTAATAGAAAGCATAGCATTATTATACTTTTTAATAAACATATTTTGATAACTTTCAGTATAATTGTTTTTATGGCCCTATTTTTAGTCTGAAGCATTTGCCAAAGAGGTCCTTCCTGTAAACCAACAAGTGACCGCAGCAAGTCTCAATCAATTTGAGGTTTTATTTTGCTAAGGTTGAGGACACATCTGGGAAAAAGAAACACAAGTCACAGTAGGATCTGTGACCTGTTCTTTTTCCAAAGAGGGTTTTGGGAACTTCAACATTTAAAGAGGAAACAGCAAGCAGGAGGGAAGAAAAAAAAGGAGAGGGTAGGCAATGAGGCAAGTGGTTATATTCTTGTGAGGCTCTGATTAGTGCTCAGTGAATCTACATTTTACATGTGAAAAGAAGTGGGTAGAGGAAAAGTCATTGATGCATTTTTCTTGTGTTCAGTAAATCTGCATTTTACATAGGATAAAGCAAGCCTGTGAAATTACAACTATCTGTTTGGGAAGAAAAGAAAGGTAGTTTTTGGGCAACTCAATTCCCAAGTTTAAATTTTCCTTTACCATAATGAGTTTGGGGTCCCAAGATTCCACTTTTCTTTCACAATGCACAGGAAAGGTTAAGAATCTTGCCTCACAGGCATGCTGGGCTCCTTCTGCCAGGGGAGACTTCTTTTTGCCAGAAGAGAATTTTGTCAGTGTTCTCCAGTTTCACCTACTCAGAGGTGACCTGACTATTCCTCCCTTTGTAAGAAAAGTGCAAAATTGCCAATGAGCCTGAGTCTCCAGGAAGACACCTTCTGAACCTTATGGGAGGTGGCAGGTGGTCCCAGGCCAGGAGATGCTCTCTGAGCTCCAGCTCAGCTGGGCCGCCTGAGGTTTGGGTCTGAAAATCAAGTCTTAGAGTGTTCCTGATTCCTACTGAGAGGGTTGCTTGTTAAAATGAATCTGTTCTGCATTCTAGGGGATAATTATTTTAACACCTCTCACAGACCCCAGTGGTAGGACTTGACTTCACACCTACCAGCTCTGCTCTCTGCCTGTGCCTTCAGTTTTGCAGACATCATCCCAGGGCCGAAGGACAATTTCTCTGTCACAGACTGGCCGTGAGTCTTGGGTTTCTTCAGCTCTCTCTGACTTATTAGGGGTACCCTGCTGCCCCGCCTCAGCCATTAGTTCCAGCACTTGTGGATGGTTCTTAAAGGGGACAACTAAAAGAGATCTGAAGACAATGCCATTGATTAAGCATCAGTAATGCAATGTTCCAGTCCCCAAGGCTCAAGGGAGCCTATGCGTGCTCTCTTGGGGATGTGGTTGAAGAGAAAAAGGTGGAGGCAGGCTGGTGCAGAAGTAGGAAGCGTGAGGTTACAGGCTGTGTTAAGGCCTCTGTCACATTCAGGGCAGCTCTGGGCATTTACTGGAAGCCCTGGCAGCAGCATCTGGCACTGGCTGGGAGATGTACACCCTCAGTTCTTCAGTAGGCTGGCTCCCGCCATCCCAGGAATAGAGCAGGATGCTCCCAGAAAAGGCTGATCCTTCTGGAAGCAAATCCATACCACCTGCTCACGGGAGAAAGGACAGGTGACACCCTTCTAAGAGGCCATGAACCTGAGGAATGGAAACAAGTCCCATCTAACAAGTCCTGTGCAGACACTGTTCTCTCTCTAGTGCTTTCTCTTGGCCCTGTGGTTGCTGTGTCACCTCCCTCTTGTTGTCTCAGCTGTTCTTGCTGCTTTGGGCTGGGCAATCCCTCGCCAGCTGGCAGAAGTGGATTGGGTCTTCCCTGTACAGAGTGCAGTCTATTTTCCCCACAGTACTCCCATAGTCACCTTGTAAATTTACAGGTGGCATTTCTTGCTGGCTTAGGGAATGGGATGAAGCCACTCCATACCTTGCCCCAAACCTGCTCCTTGAAAGTGGAGCACTTTGGTTTACCCTCTCCCTTCTGCTCTGGGAGGCCTCTTTGTGCCTCCCTCAGGGGTCCCATAGGGTAGCTAAGCAGCCCTGGGATGTGTTCTCTGGCTTCATGACCCAGTACCTGGTTACTTTGGTCTGCATTCTTGTTCAACCTTGGTCCCTGATGCTCTGCCACCTGGGACCCCAGCCTTCCGCTCTATAGTGGGAGAGAGACCTGGGGATCCCTCCCCAGTTGCATCTGGAGCCCCTTCTGTACACGTGTTCAGGACTCAAAAACTGTGTTTCTCCATCATTTAACAGGACAATGCCTGGAGTGGTCCCCCCATCCCCTTCAGACTTGGCTTAGGCTCATATTTCCTCAAATTCCATTTGCTCTGACTTGTTTTGCATGCCAGCTTGGGAGCAGTGTCTCCTTCCTCTGCTGGATCCTGGGTATCCAGAGTTGGAGGGTGTGATGGTTAATACTGATTGTCAACTTGATTGGATTGAAGGATGTAAAGTATTGTTCCTGGGTGTGTCTGTGAGGGTGTTGCCAAAGGAGATTAACATTTGAGTCAGTGGACTGGGAGAGGCAGACCCACCCTCATTCTGGGTGGGCACCATCTGATCAGCTGCCAGCGTGGCCAGGATAAAAGCAGGCCGAGGAATATGGAAGGACAGGGCTTGCCGAGTCTTCCCAACTTCATCTTTCTCCTGCGCTGGATGCTTCCTGCCTTCGAACATCGGACTCCAAATTCTTCAGCTTTTGAACTCTTGGACTTACACTAGTGGTTTGCCAGGGGCTCTCGGGCCTTTGACTACAGACTGAAGGCTGCACTGTTGGCTTCCCTGCTTTTGGGGTTTGGGGACTGCAAAGCTCCGCAGCTTGCAGACAGCTTATTGTGGAACTTCGTCTTGTGACCGTGTGAGTCAATACTCCTTAATAAACTCCCTTTCATATATATATCTATCCTATTAGTCCTGTCCCTGTAGAGAACCTTGACTAATACAGACAGATCTAGGGAAGGATTAACTCTGGGGGCCACAACTCCGATGCCTACAGAGGCCACATAAATGAGTAAAACAGTCCAGGAGGAGGTAACAAGAGAGAGCAGTGGGGACTGTGGCAAACCAGAGAGCATGCACTGTGTGAGGAGGAAGCCATGAGAGAAGGAGGAGGAACCACGAGCAAGGAAGTCACCTCACTCTAGCTGGATGTCACCACGCAGGAGCTGGGAGACCTTCCCTGACTGCCCTGCATTTCCTAGTGCTTCCCTAGAAACTCTCACTCCCCTCACCCTGCTCTGGTTTCTTTACAGGATTTACCACCACCTGCCACATGTGTTTATGTATTGTTTGCCGTTCTCACTAGTATGTATACTCCATAACATCAAGGATTTTATTTTTCCCCACTGTTGTATCCTTAGGGCCTGGAATACTTGGCACAGAGTGAATGCTCAGTAAACATTTGTAGAATAAGTAAAGAGAGAAATTTTGGCCAGATTTTGCAGTTTTTCTAAGAAATCAGAAATCTAGGAAATTCCATCATGGTGTACTATGGTCAGGGCCAGAAAGTGCAGAAGGCTGTGACAGAGCCCATCGATCTCATCTTCAGATTCTTACAAAATAGATTCCAGATTCAGGTATGGCTCTATGAGCAAGTGAATATCTGGATAGAAGGCTGTATCACTGGTTTTGATGAGTATATGAACTTTGTATTAGTTGATGCAGAAGAGATTTATTCTAAAACAAAGTTAAGAAAACAACTGGGTTGGATCATGCTAAAAGGAGATAATATTACTCAGCTACACAGTGTCTCCAACTAGAAATGATCAATGAAGTGAGAAATTGTTGAGAAGGATATAGTTTGTTTTTAGGTGTCCTTTGTCCAATATGAACATTTATTCATATGTTTTGATTACCCTTTTGTTATTACAAGATGACAATAAGTACTGTGGGATTGTTTGTATTAAATTTTTTTTTTTAAAAAAAGGAAATCAGGAGTCTAGATTTTCTAGAAATCTAGAAATCACTACGCTGGCCAGGACTGTATGCACTGGACAGACGAGATCTGCAAGCAGGTTAGGACAGGTTTATCGCCTTCAGTCTACATCAAGCCCCTATTGGGCCTGAATTATGGTGCGGACCCTGGGGACTTTCTACATTCCAGTCAGCTTTCACCTGTGATCTGCGTTGAGCTACTGCAAGCTGTCCTCACTTTGGTGTTTAGAGAAACTCTGTGCTTCTGTAGATTGTGTTCCAGGCTTCTGTGCAGTCAGAAGGCTTTCTCTGCAGTGGCCCTGCCCACCAGCCTGGCCAGGGTCCCCTCTACTACTCCTTTTAAGAGTTTTGCTTCCTTCCTATTTCCTTTCACATATTTTTGCTCTTCAGCATTGTACTCAGGATATTTTCCCAGCCTCAAAATATCTTGTTTTCTGCTCACATCACCCCACTGGGTTCCTTGGCATTTTAACATTTGAGGGCAGTTCATCTCATCTCAGTATATTTGAGCCTGGAAGACCACTCTCATCTTGCTAGGAGATGCCATTATCTCTGTTTAATATTCGATGCAATTTAAAGATCTCTGTACATTTGGAAACCTCAGGATACCTAGCCCGGAGTTGGAACTGCCGTGCCACTTAGGATCATTTTTGGAGGGGACGTTTGACAGTGTGTCAAGACTGTCCCCAGCAATAACGACAACATGCCATTTTTGTATCTCATCATGTGTATTTCAGCCGTGGCTGGAGCTAACAATTCCATCTCAGTGCTCATCTTTTCATTTCTTTCCCTGTTATACCTGACTTCTAGCATTTTTGTCTTATTTTTGAAACCAAAGAGCATTATAATTAAACTCAGTAAGCAAGCTGCTTTCCCTTGAAACAGGCTCTGAGATGTATTTACATAAGCCTCAAATATATTTACTCAGTGGGTTTTTTCCCCCTCTGGTGAATCAATTCCATTTTTTAATTTACTAAGAAAAATTTTTCCCTCTAAGCAGCATTAAAGGTTTGATTTAAAGCTGGAGGTGAGGCAGAAAGTCCTGAAGCTGTTTCATGCCATTCAGTCTTATTCCTTCCACAATCACAGAAACAAGATGGATGAGAATTGGCTTGGTGGGCTTCATAAGCAACTAGGAGGAGCTCTGAAATAATCTGAACAAGCTTCTTCAGCTGTGAAGAGTTTGCTTGCTTTTTTTTTGCCTTTCCCTCTCCACTGAAAACTTAGAAGGTAAGGCAAAAATGGCTTCTGATTCAAAGATGACCCGCCAGCCTTTCCTGTTCTTTCCTCTGTTTTGAAGTACATTAACTCTCTGGGGTGCTCTGTAGCTCCTGGAAGCCAAAGACCCCCCTGGCCCAGAATTGTCCTCGGCCAAATGTAGTGATGTGTGATAGCTGCCTTCCCTGTGGAGCTGGCCCCCACGCTGCTATCAGGTCTGACATCAGGTCTGAGAGGCCCCTTCTGGGTCGTCATGGGAACCAGGAGTGGAGGTGCTGGGAAACCTTTGGGGGGCAGCAGAAGTGGATTATTTAGTGTGCCTTATTATATGTAGCATGACTCCAAAGAGTTATTTTGAGGCTATAAAAAATATAGTTGCCATAAATGAGTCATGTTACCATTGTTCAGAAAAACACCAGTACTTTGGGGGCTAATCTTTGAAACTCTTTGTTTCAGAAAAATACCAGACTTGGGGCTAATCTTTGAAACTCTTAGTGGCTTTCTTCCCTGGGTGACCCCAATAACCCACCGTCTGCTGAAAACACAGCACTTGGGCCCTTTTGAGTTTTCTGGGTATCTGTTATGCCCAGGATTGGTGTTCTCTATAATCTTGCTTCTAGAACACTGGTAACTTGCTATCATCCACTCTAAAAGGAGGATGATGTTCTAGTAAGGTGTGCCAGGTTCTTAATTTACAGGTACAGTAGGAGGTGGGCTCACGGTGTTGAATGGTGGTGGATTGAAGTACTGTTGGTTGGTTGTGGATGCTTATAGGAGTGAGGAAACATGTGGTTTATCTGACATACTCATTTGTCAGAATCAGGAAGAACTTTCACAGCCCACTTACTCATTTAAATATTTGTCAAGTGTCTTCTTCATGCCAGGAAACAGCAGAGAACAAATAGGCACTCTTTCCTCTTCTGGGAAAGAGGGTGGGGAAGAGGGTTCCAGGCTGCAGGAAGGAGATGATAAAGGTCCTTTGGCTAGGAAGTGCATAGCACTGGGGCAGGGGACTTGCAAAGTAGTGGTAGGACTGGGGCAAACATGGAGCAGTCAGTGCAAAGGCTGAGAGTGGAGAGGGGGGCAGTGGCCAGATCACGCAGGGCTCCAGCACTGTGTGAAGAATTCTGGACTTTATTCCTAAGGGCAATGGGGAATATGGAAGATTTTAGAGCAGGGCTGTTTATAGCCAGATTTGCTGCAGTGTGGAGAGTGCAGACACCAGAAAGAGACAATTGCAAGACAGGAAACCTTCATTATTTGCAGATAACTGATACTGGAAAGGGACCACTGAAAGTAAAATGGGGGCCCATATTTCTTAGTAAACAGTTTTTTTAAAAAAGGTTTGATTAGTATCTTACTTTGAAAAAAATACAAACAAATATAAAAAATTTTCATGTGACTTCATATTTCGTGATACTTATGTAATAATTGCAGCTTTGCGCTAGCTCTTAGAACAAGGAATGAATCAGTTATTGACTTTTTGGAGGGAGAACTCATGCTGAAAAGATGACAAGACATCAGGATGCAACACTTTTCACTTCCCGATTGAGTTTTGAGGAAGAATCATGAAAACTTTCAAAGATTTCATTAGTTTCTCTAAGGCCCTCCTTCAGTACTTTGACACTCAAACCATTCCCTTTTCAAGGACCAGTCCTGCCTTGAACCTCAGTACTTTTCCTTCCTCAGCTGCAACCGCTTTAACTCTGCCAACTTCTTCTTGGTCAGTGGCACTGAAGCAGATCTCCAGTATCACTTTCATCGACTTCATGAAATCCAGCAATTTGAGCAGAATGTTCAGTGTCACTTTGCAACCACCTTGCATTGTATCTGCATGTGAGGTGGGCATGGTTGGTAATTCTAGTGTGTCTAGTGTTAGGTGGGGAGGGATGGTTGGGTGAAAACTCATGAATATTTTCACATCATGACAATTTTGCTTCTTTTTGCAACCTCCTAATTACTGCTCCTGGATAATGACTATTTGGAGAAAGAGGGTCCCTTATAGTCTTACTGGGAGTGGAGGCAATGGCAGGAATGTTAGGGAGGAGGATAGGATTTGAGAGCTATTTAGGAATAAAATCAAAAGCACTTGGGAAGCAATTGGATATGAAAGGAGTGAAGAAAAGGAATCAGAATGGCTCCTGGGCTTCAGCAACTGACAAACTAGTGATTCTGATGCCCGAGACAGGACACCTGGGCAGGAAGGCAGGTGGTAGGAGTGAGATAGTAGTCCTACATCCTATACCAAACACAGGGGTGGATACGGAAGGACACCAGCAACTTCCTGGTATCATTTCAGTTTTTGTTTTCCTATAGGCAGTAGACGCTCAATAAACATTTGCTGATTCACTTGTTTGGGTTCCCTGGTGTTTGTGTTAATTGTATGTTGGGTGATAACAGTGAATAATAAGGAGGTTTATTGAGGGCTTTCTATGTGGCAGGCACTCAGCTAGGCACCTTGTGTATCTTATCTTATTTTTATCTTTATAACAACTCTAGGAGTCAGGCTGTTTTATGTTATTGCAATGTAAGGAGATGCTATTTCATGAGGTAAGTCAGAGGGTGAACCAAATGCTAGCAAAGGATGGGGAGAAAGGGTGGTTGGTGGCAATTGGAAAGTGAGGATGAAAAGGGGCTGATGAGAAGCTATGTGTAGGTTTACAGGAGGAGGGACTGCTCCTGAAATTTCTTTTTTCTCTTGTACAGAGGTCTAGGGCATTTATTTCAAATGATGTGAATGTATTTACTTCAGGTTCCACGTGGCACTGCAAGATTTGGGAAGGCAGAAAACTCATCATCTTGCTAGAACTAGTCCTGGCGCTGACACTGTCCGGCCTTCGGGGTCCCTTGAGCTCAGAGCCTCAGCTTTACTTGTCTGGCAAATGGTCATTAAATAGCCACTTTGTCTTGTGCAAAGCACAGGCAGATTCAAATACAGGAAGTGTTAAAGGAAAAACTTTAGACAAAATAAATGTGACAGGGTTTATTCAAGCAAAGAAGGATTCGTGATTTGGGCAGCCCTGAAAACCAGAAGAGATTCAGAGAGCTCCGCTGCAGCAGCGTGGGCTTTTAGAGGCTGAATATGGAAGTAAGAGAAATACAACACATTTGATTGATTACATGGAAAGACTGGTTTTAGGGATTAGTTGGTGGTTTCTGATTGGTAAAGTCTCTAGTTTCATTTTACTGTTTGCATCGGGCTTTGGCTTGCTTAGGTAAAAACTTAAAGTGGTTTAGCTGCCCCAGTCTAATGGCTTCCCAATTAAAATGATTGTAACAGAAGCCACTCTCCTTGTGCAATACACTGATGAGGGTGTGGCTTACGTGATTTCAACTCTTGGAGGGTAAAAGGCTGAGCCTACAGTACATTTTTTTTCTCATGTGCACTTTCTAGGAACTTACCCTGTCCAAAAGCCATCTGATTAATCTACTTTATTTTATTTACTTATTTATTTTTTGAGACAGAGTCTTTCTCTGTGACCCAGGTTGGAGTGCAGGGGCACTATCTCCGCTCACTGCAACCTCTGCCCTCTGGGTTCAAACAATTCTCCTGCCTTAGCCTCCTGAGTAGCTGGGATTACAGGTGCGGGCCACCACGTCCAGCTAATTTTTGTATTTTTAGTAGAGATGGGGTTTCACTATGTTGGCCAGGCTGGTCTCAAATTCCTGACCTCAGGTGATCCACCTGCCTTGGCCTCCCAAAGTGTTGGGATTACAGGCGTGAGCCACCTCACCTGGTCAGATTAACCTACTTTAATTCTACATTAGCAGGATTTATTGTGGGCAACTTCCAGATGTGCAAAGTCCATTAGGCTGAAGTACATTTGCAGGTTCAAAGAAGGTACAGAGAACGGTGCTTTAAACCTGACTCAGAGCAGGCAGGTGGTAATGGGGTGAATGGATTAGGACAGAGCAGGGCCCCAGCATAGCGACTCATGTTTTTAATTGTGCATGTGAGCTTCTGCCTGAGATTGTTTCCTTTGGTTCTACGTTGTTTGTTTGAGGGAGAGTAGGGACCACAGAGCCTGGGGTGTCAGCAGAAGGCCCTGCCTACAATTCCCAGAGGCACTGAAGGTCCTATTTTGTCCTGAATATGGAAAGGCCAGGGAATTGTTCCTTATCAGCAAAAAAAGCAGTTGCTTATTGGAAGAGATTGTACTCAGTCGGGGAGAGAGAAGCTGGCTTACCCTTGGGGGAACATTAATCAAGATACTCCAGAGGCGCTCTAAAAATATCATACCTGCTGTTACATATACACTCATGTGTATCTTTGATATCTTTTATGTCATGATGTCCTCCCTAGCCAACTGGAGACTACACACACACACACACACACACACACACACACACACACACACACCCGCCATACAGTCTTCCCTCTGTATCTGTGGCGTACTGGTTCCAGGATCCCCGTGAATACCAAAATCCACAGATGCTCAAGTCCCTGATATAAATGATGTAATATTTGCATATAGCCCATGCATATCCTCCCATATACTTTAAATCACATCTGGATTACTTATAATACTTAATACAGTGTAAATGTTATGTAAATAGTTGTTATATGATATCATTTAGGGAATCATGACAAGAAAAAGTCTGTACATGTTCAATACAGACAAACCATCCATTTTTTAAAAATATTTTCAGCCTGCAGTTGGTTGAACCCATGGATATGGAACCCATGAATATGGAACCCATGGATACAGAAGGTCAACTGGAGATATATACAGATATCCCTAAACATTTTTCTTGTTACAAATACACCCTTTTTGCTCAGTATCAGATGATCTTGTACAATAAACTATGAGGTCCAAACTCATTTTACAGATTAGAAAACTGAGAATCCTAGGAGTCAAGTGATTGCTGCTGGTCACTCAACAGATAAGTAAGGGGCCGGGGCTTTGAACACAGGCTTTCCGAGTCCAAAACCTGTGCTATTTCTACTCTTCTAAGTTTGTAGCCTTCTCAAGGACAGAGACAGTGTCCTTTAGGTCTCTCTTGTCCTAGTGTCCTGCAGATGGCCCCACACATGGTGATACTTGGTAAGCACTGGTGAGTGATGATGGCATACAGGAGCTACCCCTTAAGCCTGAAGGGAGAGGACCTCCAGGAGGGTTGGAGGTTGGTGCAAGATAGGGGAGATTTACTAAGTGATTCTAAGAAGATGGGAACTTAAACAGAGGATCCTGCTTAGGATGCTCAGGAGTAGGAACATGGCTGACTCATTCACTCCCCAGTCCCATGTGCCACCTGGCCAGCCTGCCCAGGTGCTGCTGCTGGATGGTGATGGGAATCAGGGGAGCAGGTGACAGGAGCAAACAGGAGTACCTGAGGATGCTAAGAGGCCATGGCAGAGCTGGAGCCATCTGTGCTCCAGGGCTGGGCTGGGGAAGAGGGCAGAGGTGGAGTGTGGCTACAGATAGTGCTAGGGCTACAGGGCGGGGGCACAGGAGACCCAGTTGAGCTGGTGTCCGCCAGGTTTAGAAAAGTCTAGGTTCACCTCTGGTCACAGTGGGTAAGGGTGGGCATCTTTATCATTTGGAGGGAATGAAGAATGGTATAATTACATGGCTTGAGGGAAGTCAAAAGGTCAGTCTCTCAAATCCAGGTAGACCTGAGTCTAACCATGATACACATAGAGTCTTCAGAGAGGTGGGTGTCAGAAGGTGGGGGAGATGAGGCTCTACTTGAGGCATGGGGACCAAGCTTGAGAAGCAAGTCAGAGCCTTTCTTTGAATGTCAAAATTTGCTTTTAGCCAGAGAAGGCAGAAGTGAGAGAAAAAGGGGGGAAGCAGAAAGTGAGTCCCAGAAAGCTTTACTAGTGACAGGCTACTCAAGATCTGAATTTTCAAATCACCTTTGACACAATTATATTGAGGTGAGTTCAGTCAGTAAGCATTTTATGCTGGGGTCTGTTAGAACCACTATGCCCACTGTCTGCCTCCAGGCAACTTCCAAGTCTAGCCAGAGAGATGGGAATTGTCAATGAAGCAAATAGAGATAAAAGTCAATGTGTGGGTCGACTCTGGGCACACTGCCTATGAATTAGCCCTGCTCCACAAGGAGTGGTTTAAAAAAAAGTCAGTGTGTGTGTGTGTGTTTTAAGGTAGTCAAAATGGCATGAATTAAACGCCAAGGGCTTCCAAAGGCATGTTCACCAAGTGGGGGAAGGGAGGCTCTGTGACTGCTTCGTGGTGATGTACAGAGCTGAAATAGCTCCCTGTGTATAAAAACATTTAGAGCAGCCTTCTGTGGAAGAGTAGGCTAAGGATGCCTCAGCTGTGATAAAATATTGAAGATGGATTTTTAAAAAACAAGCATATATTAGCAGGGTCAAATCTTTACATTACACTCAGATGTGCAATCAGCACAGCATTCATTATTTTGCTCAACTACTCTCAGCTTGCTGTGGAGCCCCAATTTCCACGGACCATGAGTAGGAGGGAAACATAAACTAGCTGATTAAAGGTATTATGCCTCTCCCTGTTTCAAGTTCTTCTCTCTTTTGGATAAACATTGCTTTTAATTACTCTATTTGAGTGGTGCTATAGACTGAATGTTTGTGTCTGTCCCCCCTCCCGCCATTCATATGTTGCAATCCTAACATCCAATATCATTGTATTAGGAGGTAGGGCCTTTGGGAGGTGATTAAATCATGAGGACAAAGCCCTCATCGATGGGATTAGTACCTTTATAAAAGAGGCCCTAGAGAGCCCCCTCACCTGTTCTGCCATTTGAGGACACAACTGGAAGACAGCCATTTATGAACAAGGAAGTGGGCTCTTGCCACATATCAACTCTGCTGGTGCCTTGGTCTTGGACTTTCCAGCCTCCAGAGTTGTGTTGTTGTTTCTAAGGCATCAAGTGTATGGTATTTTGTTATAGCAGCATGAATGGATGAAGACAGGTGGTTTCTCACTTTGTAAAGTCTGGTTCCTCCTCCACCATCCCAGGATGGCACCTGGGTATAAGGAAGGTCAAACAATGTCCTTCCACCAATGGGAGAAGCCCGCTAGTCAATCTCAGCTCAATCTTACGTAATACCTGAGGGAGACTTGGGGGCACTTCCATTGTCTTTCATCTTCTTCTTAAGTGCTCCATGATGCCATCTTTACTCTGTTCCTGGATTCCTGAATGGGAAGCAGGACATACGTGTTCTCTGCTTTGACTTCTGCTTCCAACTATCTGAGGCTTTACTCTTGTTTCCACTTCAGCCATTGTTCAACCTCAAGGTAAGGTAGGGGCCACCGTAGGGATTCCGATGTCTGACCTTTCTTCTTTCCTTCCTCTTTCTTTCTACCTGCAGTCCAGAAGCATCTCCATTTCTTCCCTTGGTGTTTGGGAAATTCCGTTAAGCTATAGCTTGAGTTCTTGCTACCTACAGTTTATAATAACATTAGACATCCAGACCTTTAAGCTTTGATTTTAATGTGTAAAGGGAATTTTTGAATTAAGGGTTTTTTTTTAAACAATGTTTGATTCAGGATTATTGTCTCCTGGTGGATTTTAATTTTTTTTTTCTTTTTGAGGCGGCATCTTGCTCTGCCACCCAGACTGGAGTGCAGTGGTGTGATCTTGGCTCACTGCAACCTCTGCCTCCTGGGCTCAAGTGATTCTCTTGCCTCAGCCTCCCGAGTAGCTGGTACTACAGGTGACTGCCACCATGCCTGGCTAATTTTTGCATTTTTGGTAGAGATGGGGTTTCACCATATTGGCCAGGCTGGTATTGCACTCCTGACCTCAAGTGATCTGCCTACCTCGGCCTCTCAAATACATTTTTTTTTAAAGAGAGCTTTTGTTATAGTTTTTTTTTTTTTTTTTTTTTTTTTTTTGAGACGGAGTCTTGCTCTGTCACCCAGGCCGGAGTACAGTGGTGCGATTTCGGCTCACTGCAAGCTCCGCCCCCAGGTTCACGCCATTCTCCTGCCTCAGCCTCCTGAGTAGGTGGGACTACAGGCGCCTGCCACCACACCCAGCTTTTTTTTGTATTTTTAGTAAAGATGGGGTTTCACCCTGTTAGCCAGGATGGTCTCGATCTCCTGACCTCGTGATCCGCCCGCCTCGGCCTCCCAAAGTGCCGGGATTACAGGCGTGAGCCACCGCGCCCGGCCTTGTTATAGTTTTTTAGAGAGCATTTATCTCCATTTGGGAACCAGACACAGGCATTCCCATTCAGGTCTTCTAGTCTCCCTAGAATAAATTTAACCCAGTGCATGGGAAAATGTGTGTATTTGAAAGGCTATTCCCAACCTTATTTTGGAATTCCTTTTGTGGAATTCTTTTTTCAGAGCCAATTTATGGGGCATACCAAATCACTCTGTAGTCATGCTTCTAATATCAGTTAGAAAAACCTTCGGCTACAAGAAGCATAAAACCCACTGTTGTGGTTCAGACAAATAGGGGGCAAGTTCTTCTTTTATAACAAGAAAACTAGAGGTAGATAGCCCGGGGCTAGTATAACTTTAATAATGCCCTTGGAGAGCTAGACTCACACTGTGCTCTGCTCTGCAATCTCCTGTGCTGACTTTCATCTTGCACCTGCAGCCTTGGGATTGCAAGCTGGCTCTGCACCTCCAAGCACAATGTGAACTTTCCAGATGGGGACAAGGGGGAAGGGCAATGGGCAAAAAATACTGCCAGCCAAGCCTGCCCCACTTCATCAGGACATGGAAACCTTCCCTAAATTCCCACGGAGTGCATCTCTGCTTAAAGCGCATGAGTGAGGACTAACTCCTGAGCAGCGCTAGCTGGAAGGTAGCTGGGAGGAGGGACTTGTCTATCAAGGTATTTCCCAGTGTTTTTTGTCCACCTTATTCACCACCTAACTAGTATCTCAAAGCCTCCTGACTGCTTTTGAAATTTAAAAAATTGAAAATTAGCCAGGTGTAGTAGCTCATGCTTGTAATTGCAGCACTTAGAGAGGCCAAGGTAGGAAGACTGCTTGAGGCTGGGAGTTCAGGATCAGTATGGGCAACAGAGTGAGACCCCATCTCTGTATTTTTAAAAAATAGCTGGGCATGGTGGCACATTCCTGTAGTCCCAGCAATTTGGGAGGCTGAGGTGGGAGGACTGCGTGAGCCCAGGAGGTCAAGGCTGCAGTGAGCTGTGGTTGCTCATCTGGGCAACAGAGGGAGATCTTGTCTCAAAACAACAAAACAAAACAAAACAAAACAAAACAAAACAAACAAAACAAAACCTATGCTCCAAGATCAAAGCTGTTTTTCTGCTGGCAGGTCCCCAAACAAGTTTCTGAAATGTAAACAACGGAGTAAATGTCCATCTTCCAGAGGACTCTGAAGGGAAGCACATTTGGACATATTCCTTTGAAAACGCATTCTCGTCATGACAATCCATTCACACTTCATGCAGTAACTGACAAGGATCCAAAAGCCTACACAGCCACGGCATCTCCTCGAGCCTCTGTGCTTGCTTGCAAGAGCCGGGTAGACCCTGTGAAATGTCAGGAGTGAGGTAGATGAAGAGAAAATTAAACTCTCCTCCAGCTGGGCCACCTCGTTTGATGTCAGCAACAGAGGGACATATTGTTGCCGTGACTTGAATTGTAATATCTAGGGAGTGCTCTGGGTGGGCTGTCGGAAGAAGCTTAGACAGGGAGCCAGAACCTTCACATCAGAAGGGAACCAGGACCACGCCCAGTAATGAGGGCTATATGGCCGCTCTGATCTCTTTGAGAAGCCACTTGCTTTAGACGTGTTACAGAGCAGTCGCCCCCCTTCACTCCCCAGAAGACTGGGCTTCCGTGCTTGGCTTACCTTGTTTATCTCCCACTGCCTGATGCTGGTGGAAGTGAAATCTGTCAGGTTCGATGCAGATTCTTGTTGAATGTCACTTCCCTACAGACCTGGGAGGTTGAGGTGCAAATATATGTAAGATGCTGTTGGAGATTTGCAGAAGAACAAAATATGATTCATTGATTCATGTGGTCATCTGCTTATTTGTTTTTATTCATCAAACATCTGTTGAGCTGCTTCTATGTGTCAGCCGCCTGCTGGGGATGCCGAGATGAGTGAATCCACATTGCTGCTTTGCAAGAAGAGGTCAGAGAGTGAGAGAGAGAGAGCGATGGGGAGAGAGACAAACAGATGTACTCAAGTGGCCTTAGAACTTGCTGGAGAGGTGTGAAGAGGAAGGGCTTGGCGCCGGTGAGACAGGCCAGTGGCAGGGGTAAGGAAAGCTCTGCCAAGGAGTTGATGCATAAATGGGGTTTTGAGGCCACTCTGGGTGTGAATCGTGATCTGAGGCAGCTTGTGATAACTCTGCAAGAGAAGCGTAAATAAGGTCTTTAGGACACATACAAAAAAGAGGTGACTTCTGGCTGGAGGGTAGGAGGTATCAGAGAAAGCTTCATGGAGAAGGGGTAAGATTCAGCAAGAAGTTTGCAAGCAGAGGGAACAAACAAGAAAAACCACATCAATGAAAAAGACCAGGGTATGTTTTGTACATATCCAAGTTTGATTGGGAGATTAGATTCATAGCGGGGAGCGTAATAGGAAAAAGACTGGAGAAGTAGGTTGGAGTCATATTGTGAAGGGTGTTGGTGCCCTGTTAGGTTGTATTTCATTGGTGAGCAATGGAGGACAGTTGCAAGATTTCGAGCAGGGGAGTGACATGATCACAGGTGTTCATAGAAGAAAACTGGGCTGAGAGGAGTTGGGTGGGAGGAGGAAACTCTGTTATTTTGCTCAACCTTTGGAAGTTGCCTTTTAATAAGATACTGCCCTGCTTGAGGCTTCTTTGGTGAGAAGCAACATAACTCATGCCAGTCCAACCACATTAACTCTGTTTCCCTCGACTACCAGGTCTAGTCTCACCTAGGAGCCCTGTTGCCATTAGGAAGATAGTGTTTGTCTGTGAAGGAGAGCCTGGTGAGAGAGTGAGGCAGGAAGCAGGTTGCCTCCTGGATCAGAAAAGCTCTTCAAAAAGTAATATGGCCAGGCATGGTGGCTTGCACCTGTAATCCTAGCACTTTGGGAGGCTAAGATAGGAGGATCACTTGAGTCCAGGAGTTCAAGACCAGCCTGGGCAACATAGCAGGATCCTGTCTCTATGAAAAAATTTTTAAAAATTAACCAGGCATGGCATGCACCTGTAGTTTCAGTGACTCAGGAGACTGAGGTGGGAGAATGACTTGAGACTAGGAGGTTGGGGCTGCAACGAGTCATGATGGTGCTACTGTACTCCAGCCTGGGCAACAGAGCAAGACCCTGTCTCTTAGAAGAAAAAGAAAGTAAATGCGTATGTGTGTGTGTGAGACAGAGAGAGAGAGAGAGCGAGAGAGCGCGAGAGTGCGAGAGAGAGAGAGAAAGAGAGGAATTAATTAATTTGGGGTCAGATCATGAACCTCTTTGTTGGGAAAGATCCAGGCAGACAGAGGCCGGGGCTTTCTAGGACGACCTGGTGATGCAGCAATTCTGAGTGATGATGAAGGTGATGGCTCCTCAGATGTGGGTTCCTGGCTTACTGCTTGCTCAGGCAACAGGTTTTCTGAGAAAACCATAATGTGTTCACACTTACAATATGTATGTAGCTCTGGCCACAGTGTTAAAAGAAAACTTAGAGTGAGACAAGGTCCACAGATGGTCTCTAAAAGGTTGAAGGGCCTTACATCTGAACACACATTGAAAAGATTCAGATCTTTTATATGGAAAAGATAAAGGCTGAAATGCACAGGCAGGATTTTGGAGCTGTTTGAATGGAATGAATAGGAGAAATAGGGACTTGTTCACCAAATCTTAGACTACTAGAGCTAGGGATCTACAGTGGAGGTGGAAAGAAGCAGTACTAGGCCAGAAAGATGCAATAGCCTTTCACACGATGAAAAGCACACTTGAGGACACTGAGACCTCAGAGGTTGATGTGAAATAAGCAAATAAGTAGACGTGAGCAAAGTTACATCACTTCCAAGATGATAGATTCACCATTGGATGCTAAGGTAGGCAGCGGTGCCTGGAGCCCATGCTGCTTCTTTTGAAGTTGACACTGCAAGGGACAATGATGCCTCCCAGGGAAGCACCACTCAGTGGCATCAGTGTGATGGGTCCCAACTTGCACAGAAAGGGGTTTTCTTTTTCTTTTGCATTTCCTTGAATCTCCAATGTGACCAACACCAAACCCCAGGATTTGTAACCTCTCTTGACTTTTATTTCTTCTGCCTCAAATTATGATGATTTAATGCTAAGCAATATCTCAAGGGAGTTTTAAGCAACGAGGCATCAAGGCTCTCCTGGTGAACTCTGAAACAAGAAAGGGCAATACTGTAAACAGACCATGCAGAGCCAACTCTCCATTATCCAAGGTCAGGAGGGGCAAGGAACACACACACACACACACACACACACACACACACACACACACTCTTACATGTACACATCGTAGATTGGATTAACAGCTTCAATGTTTCCCTCAACCAAATTAATCAGAGCTGCTAATAAGGGGCCAAACGGACTTCTCTTCTCTTCCCTTCCCTTCCCTTCCCTTCCCTTCCCTTCCCTTCCCTTCCCTTCCCTTCCCTTCCCTTCCCTTCCCTGCCCTCCCCTCCCCTCCCCTCCCCTCCCCTCCCCTCCCCTTCCCTCCTCTCCTCTTTTCTTTTCTTTTTTCTTTGTTTTCTTTTCTCTTCCACTCCACTGGCTGAGTGTGTAGGAGCGGGGAAATGATCAGCATGTGGGGGAGGGGCAGCCACAGGGAGGAGCAGAGGATGGACTCCCAGTAAACAAATCCCAGGGAGGCAGGGGAAGCTGATGGCTGCAGGTGCATTTCCAGCACCGGAGGAGAAGACTCTGCCTGACTTAGAAGGGAATGGGGCAACGTGGACTCTGGGTTAAATGGGACAGGGTCAGAGAACGCAGGGCCCCTGCAGGCTGGGCCTGACCAATCTGTGTCCCCCGTGACACTGTGCAGGTGACTGCTGGCTTCTGGCTGCCATTGCCTCCCTGACCCTGAATGAAGAGCTGCTTTACCGGGTGGTCCCCAGGGACCAGAACTTCCAGGAGAACTATGCGGGAATCTTTCACTTTCAGGTACTATGCTCTGCTCAGGCCCTTTGTCGCTGCTTTCCGTACCCTTAGGTCCCACCGCAGACCCACTGCATCAGAAATTCTGGGTTTGCGGCACAGTGATCTATGTCTTAACAATCCCTCTAGGTGACTCTGATGCACATTTCAGTCTAAGTACCTGCTTCAATGCATCCATCCAGATATCCACACATCCACCCCGTTCCCAGCTCCCCCAGGCCAGGTGGCCTTGAGGAAAGCACTGTGGACTGAGGGTCAGGAGGTGTGGGTCTGAATCACTTCCTGCTGCCACTGGGTGGCGCTGGGCAAGTTCTCTGGTGCACAAACGCAGACCCTAGACTAGATGTTCCCGGGTTCATCTGGCATCTCCTATGTGCACAGATAAGGCAGACACAGGTCCTGCTCCTACGGAGCCAAGACTTGAACACTGATGGCACAGAGTCCCCACGTGAGGTCCCCTGGAGGGACTCCCTTTACACATCTGCTTATTCATGTGAGCTGCCACTGTGTCGCCTCTCCCCAGTTCTGGCAGTACGGAGAGTGGGTGGAAGTGGTCATTGATGACAGGCTGCCCACCAAGAATGGACAGCTGCTCTTCCTACACTCGGAGCAAGGCAATGAATTCTGGAGTGCCCTGCTGGAGAAAGCCTATGCCAAGTAAGTGGGGGAAGCCAGGAGCTGGGAGACACCAGAGCCTCCCTGAAAGCTCTCACCTGTCCCCCCAATGTCTGCCTCCCCACCCCAAACTCAGGGCGTCATGGCCACGTCTTTCCCAGCATCCAGACCCCCATGAGCTGGAGAGAGAGCACTTTTCAGTAACTAAGAGAAACAGAAATCTGGGCGGGGAGTTTAGCATCTCAGCTCTGCCTCGGGTGAATGTGTATGTGGTGGGGCGAGCCTCCCTGCTCCTCTGGGCCTGAGTTTTTCCTCTTTCAAATCCCAAGGTAGGTTCCTGGGGCAATGTAAATGTTTGAAAGAATGAAGAAGAATAATAAAACAAATGTACTAGATAGCAAACTCAACAAAGTGTCTGCTCTTTCCTCAGGAGTTCTTCTCACCGGCGTTTGATGTTCAAAACCTTCTTTGGGGTTCTTTTAATTACATTTGTTTACTGATACCCTTTTCTGCAACCCCAGTTCCTTTCTAGTCCTATTTCCCAGTAAGCCTCAGCAGATGCCTCTCAGCCTTGAGGGAAAGTTCTCCTTCTCCCCATCTGTGGCCCCAGCCCCAGAAACCCAAGCAGCTGGGGCCAGCTCTGGAGGGATTGCCTTTGGCTTTGTAAAGGAGAGGGTGGCTGGAGAGAGGTTGGCTGAGGTCAGTTTCTAGTGAAGTGCTGAGCTGGGCACACGAAACAGTGGCCTAAGCACCTTCCTGGCCCAAAGGCAAAATTGGCAAAGAGCCCTCCTTTATCTTCCAGGCCACAGTACGTCCTAGCACTGTCCCAGTCCCCAATCCCTGGGTCTCCTTGCTGGGGGTGCTAATGGGGCATGTGTTCTTTATTTTCCAATAGGCTCAATGGTTGTTATGAGGCTCTCGCTGGAGGTTCCACAGTGGAGGGGTTTGAGGATTTCACAGGTGGCATCTCTGAGTTTTATGACCTGAAGAAACCACCAGCCAATCTATATCAGATCATCAGGAAGGCCCTCCGTGCGGGGTCTCTGCTGGGCTGCTCCATTGATGTGAGGCATATGGCTTGTGTACTGCCCCATCTTCCCACCACCGCCACCCCTTGTGTGGTAGGGAAGGGACGAGACAGCGGGAAAGAGGCATAGGAAGGCTTTGGGTCAGAGCAGAGTCTGGGGCTTAGTGGGCAAGTCTGGTGACACATAGGCCTGCACATGTAGGGGCTGGTAGACCTAATTGGTAGGTAGGAACTGGGGTTAGTTGCATTGCAGGAGTCCCAATTTCCCTCTCGCTGTTAGAGCCCCTTCAGTACTGCTGGAATGGCCCTAAGAACATAGTTTAGGATCCCTGGATCCTTGGCCACCTGTTTTCTACGTCCTTTTTGCTAAATAATCTTGAGGTTTTGGAAAACAAATGTGATACTTGATGATACTTGATGGATCTTGAGATCCCTGAAGAAAAGAGAAGTTCTGAAACCAGAGGCTGTGGCCGGACACCAGGCTGAGCTGTGTGGATTTCCAAGGTGGCTGTGGAAACCAGAGGGTGGAGGCCCCCAGCCCTGAGGTCCTATCACCACCTCAGGCTCCTGTGACCAGCTGCCTTCTGGCTGCTCTGTCTTCCTCTCTTGTCCTCACCTGGTGATTTTAGAAATGTGAAGGACAAAGTGAGAAGATCCTCCTTTTTTCCTCTCTCTGCAAACCCCAGCAGGAGACGTGTGTTTTTGGTGGAGGGGTGGCACGGGGCATGGGAGACAGCGTGCTGAGGAAATGGGAAGGATAATGAGGAGTCCGCTCAGGGAGAACCTTGGAGGACTGGGACCTGTCCAGAGCCATCAGCATGGAGAATTAGCCTTCTTCAGGCAGCCGGGGGTCACTCTTAGAGAATAAATGACTTCCCAGTTTCTTGGTGGCATTTTGAAGGCTGGTAACTTGTCTTTCAGGCTTGGCAGGCACCTGCACTGGCCTGGAACTGCAGGCCTAATTAAAGAGGGAGTCTGATTGGAGATGGCTCTATTTACCTGAGGTTCATTGCCACTCCTGCACCCCTAGTCCCACGCTGAAGCCCCCAGTGGCTGTGTAGTGTGTCCTTGGAAAGCATTCTATGGACAGCCACTGAGAGGTAAGGGTCAGCCACTCTGAATGAACTTTCTCCTCTACCTAGGTCTCCAGTGCAGCTGAAGCAGAAGCCATCACCAGCCGGAAGTTGGTTAAGAGTCACGCATACTCTGTCACTGGAGTTGAAGAGGTAAAATTTTGTGTGTGTAGGGGGAAGGTAACATGTGATAATATTTCCATGAATCCAAGCCATCCTGGCAGGAAGAAAGAGGTGATTACTACTAGAAGGTTCAGAATTGGCTTTTGAGCTTCACTGTCATGTTGGGGTACACTCCGCCTGTGCAGAACCCCGATACCACAGATGTGCATTAGCTCTTGCTCATTAGAACAGCTCTTCTGGCCAGATGTGGTGGCTCATACCTGTAATCCCAGCACTTTGGGAGTCTGAAGTGGGAAGATTACTTGAGACCAGGAGTTCAAGGCCATTCCTGGGCAACATAGTAAGACCTCATCGCTACAAAAAAGTAATTTTTTCCCCCTAAAACATAAAAAATAAATAAAGGCTCTTCTGACTCTTACTCACTTGAAGATGGACAACATAACCTCTCTGAGCTTTTGCTCAACGGGTTTTAACTAAATGCAAGCCCTCTCCTTAGATGAGGCCAGGAAAGCTGTAGAGATTTTCAGCTAGATTCTACAGACGTTCGAAAAAATATGTTTGTGTGGGCAAAACAGTGGGAACTCACAGAATCCCCAAATGGGAAAAGGGGCAGTAGTCCCAGCTTTTAGTGGGGAGTAGAGTCATGGAAAGGCAAGCAAGTATTCCTTACTCTCCAACCCAAGGAAAAAACAAGGGCTATACTATTCATTATTTTTATTTTCTACATTGTGTCTTCTTTCAAAAAGGATTTAAGGTGGCTTACAATTATTTTATTTATTTATTTATTTATTTATTTATTTATTTAGAGATAGGGTCTTGCTACTTTGCCTGGGTTGGACTGCAGTTGCATGATCTTGGCTCAGCCTCGACCTCCTGGGCTCAAGTGACCCTCCTGCTTCAGTCTCCCAAGTAGCTGGGACTACAGGCAAGTGCCATCACACCTGGCTAATTATTAAGTTTTAAAAATTTTCATAGAGGCACCATCTCTTTATGTTGCCCAGGCTGGTCTTGAACTCCTGGGTTCAAGCGATCCTCCTGCCTTGGCCTCCCGAAGTGCTGAAATTACAGGTTTGAGCCACCATGCCCAGCTGATGGTTTACCATTAAAAGAATAGACACAATAAAACCATACAGTATAATACATCAATCCAGGCTGAAGGCAGTGCTATAATTGAGAAATTAATTTTGCTTTGGGCTTCCCAATGGCCAAGGCAGAAAGGGAAATGCAGTGAATGTCCCACTTCTTGTTATTTATTTAAGTGAAATAGGCCAGGCATGGTAGAGCGTGCCTGTAGTTCCAGCTACTCAGGAGGTTGAGGTAAGAGGATCGCTTGAGCCCGGGTGGTTGAGCCTGCAGTGATCGCACCACTTCACTCCTGCCTAGGTGGCAGAGAGAGGCCCTGTCTCACAAATAAATAAATAAATAGTGTTAAATGAAATATATGTTCTTTACATGTGTTTGTGTTTCATAAATACGCTTCTTTTTTTTTTTTTTTTTTTTTTTTTTTTTAGATGGAGTCTCTCTCTGTTGCCAAGCTGGAGTGCAATGGCACAATCTTGGCTCACTGCAATCTCCGACTCCCTGGTTCAAGTGATTTTCCTGCCTCAGCCTCCTGAGTAGCTGGGATTACAGGCACGCACCACCACATCCAGCTAATTTTTTTTTGTATTTTTAGTAGCAACGGGGTTTCACCATGTTGGCTAGGATGGTCTCAGTCTCCTGACCTCGTGATATGCTGCCTTGGCCTCCCAAAGTGCTGGGATTACTCCCAAAGTGCAGGCGTGAGCCACTGCACCCGGCCCAAATACGCTGTTTAATGAAGATAATCTCATAAAGGGGAATTGAACATATACATGTAAACATTGGGCTAGGCGAGTTGGGGGATACACAGGAAATGAAGACAATGAGGACCTAACAGCTTATGCAGTTGGTGTGTGCATATGTGAATGCAGGTGTGTGTGCAGGGCGCAAGGGGCTTATGCTTGAGTGTTCAATAAATAGGGGAAAGCAGTATATGTGGATTTAGGAGTGTGGGCTTTGGAGACAGACTGCCTGGGTTCCCAGCCTGCGATCACCACTTACTAACTAGATAATCTTGGATAACATAACTTCTTTAAGTCTCAGATTTTTGAGCTATGAAATGAAGATAATTCTTTATCTTCTCAGGATTGTCGTGAGTGTTAAATGAGGCAATAACACATCTTAAATGCTTAGCACAACACCTCATCTATAGTACCTGCTCAATAAATGTTAACTGCCATGCTTTGGTGTTTGTTGGGAGGGCATTTATTATCATTAGGCCTCATGTATTAAGAGCTCAGTCGATCTTAGTCAACTATAAAATCTAAATCTGAGTTAAAGCAGACATAAGCTTGTTTTTGGGTTAGACTCACTCTTCATTTATTCAAACAAATTATGAAAAATAGAGTACTTGGCTCAAGCCTGAAAAGATGCGTTAAGGGAAAATAAAAGTGTGGTCCTTTAGGAACATTTGAACAATTTAGTGCAGATCCTCTCAGGTGCAGACATGCCTGCAAGGCAACAGCAACATAGTAATTCAGCTGCTTTTCTGTGTGGAATTTGCAGGTGGATTTCCAGGGCCATCCAGAGAGGCTGATCAGACTCAGGAATCCATGGGGTGAAGTGGAGTGGTCGGGAGCCTGGAGCGATGAGTAGGTTTTTTCCCTGCTTCTCCAATCCTCTCTCCCTCTGCGGAAGGGTGTCGTGTAAAACACACAATTATGAGATCGATGTCACAGTGAGTTCAGCAGCACGTCCTGTCTGCAGATCACACAGTGTGTTCAGCAAAGAGTATTAAATGGATCCAGGCTGAGGAAAGCAAAATAAAAACCACTGGGCTGTAGTCTTCGATTCTGGCTTTCTGCTTTGGCATTTGAAAGTTTGGCGGCTCTGTGGAATTTTGCTTCGCGCTGAAAGGTTTTTGTGTTTTTTTACCTGACACACCGTGCTGGTCCAAAGGTCAAATCGATCACTCACAGTCTGTTTCTTTCCACTCCACAAACACTGGACACTCTGACAAAGGCCAAACCCCTCAGCACCAAGAAGAAACAAGGATGCTGAGAAAATGAAATTTGACCCTCGGAGCCCTGGGCCCTGGCAGCAGTGATGAATGAGGCAGCGGCACTCGCTCCTGCCCTGTGCAGGTTTCATCACTGACTGGAGAGACTCCTCTTGGGCAGGCCTCTTTGCTGAGTCGGTCAGAGGTGGTGATGTCCCAGGACAGCTGTGCCCTGGAATCTATGTCCCCATGATGCAGGAGGGTGGAAAGCATAGGATGGTTTCTGTCCAGTAAGCACAGCTGGCCTGGGGGAGGCAGGTTAGTGTGGGGGAGGAATTAGAATTAGCCAGTCTCGGCCGGGTATAGTGGCTCACGCCTGTAATCCTAACACTTTGGGAGGCCTAGGCAGGTGGATCACTTGAGCTCAGGAGTTCAAGACCAGCCTGACCAACATGGTGAAACCCTGTCTCTACTAAAAGTACAAAAATTAGCTGGAAGTCACTTGAACCAAGGAGGCGGAGGTTGCAGCGAGCTGAGATTGTGCCACTGCACTCCAGCCTGGGCAACAGAGCGAGACTCCGTTTAAATAATGATAATAATAATAATAATTAGCCAGTCTCATGGACAAAGAACCACCAGAAATGAAATTGGTCACAATAATGCCCCCTCCCAATATATCCTTAATCCTCAAGTGCTGTCGGTACTCTGTGATGCCACCAGGGCTCTCGAAGGGCATCGCCACATTTAATCACAGCATCATGACTGGTCATGACTGCACAGGGGGTAGTAACTCCCTTCAGGGTTGTGTCATGAAGAAACACGTGTCTCTAGGGCCACACATGAGCTTCCTGTAGGAAGGATTTTTCATTCCACTGCCTAAGTTTGAGCAAAACCCAAAACCTCCATTCCGCCAACTTCCCTAAAAGGATGACAGGGCTATGTGAAATTGAAACCCTGAATTTGGGTCATTCTTACCAAAAGTCATTTACCGAGCTGTCCAAAGGGCTTGTTTGACTTTCTCTCCTTTCCCTGAGCACCCGCTGCCTGGCAGGTGGGAGGTGGTGACTGTCAAGGCCTGGAGGCCCCACCAACTGGAGATGCAACCTGGGATAGTTACATGTATCAGCTATTGGAGAAGGAGGGCGCTGAATCTCTAAGGTGACGTCCCTAAGCTCAGCTCAGGGATTAGTGAGATTTTATTTCAAAAAAAAAAAGTTAAAAAAAAAAACCAAAAACCAATTGGAGCAGTAGGTCAGATCTAGAATTTTCCAACTCCTGCCCTAATCTTTGTTTATAACAAGCACATTCTGAGATTTGGTTTTAATCAAATTAATGTTTCAGCGAATTGAAGAGGCCCTGGGAACTGTCCTGCTGAGCCCCGGGGTCTTAACGCCTAGCTTGGAGGGAGAGGCTGGGCTGGAGTGCGCCACAGCTTTATGCTGGGGAGAGAAGGTGCTTAGGTTTTGCAGAAGGTATTCAAGCAGGGATTTATTTTTTTTATTTTTATTTTTTAAGATGGATCTTGCTGCTGCTCTGTTACTTAGATGTCACATACCTATTTCAGGAAAACCTAACTTTGTAAAGGTCAGGAAGCTGGAGATGGCATTCGAACAAAGTGCATGGATATTCCCCTTGAAAGGCCACCAGCAGGAGGTCTCACAGGTTGACGTTACTTCTGGGAAATTGCCGTAGTACTGGGCTGGATGATCATTCTTGCAGGTGGAAGGAAGTGAACCAAGTCCATGTCCCCAGAGCCGGTTAGACTCTGTCAGCATATTCACCCCAGACTGCTGGATAAGCCAGAGTGACAAGTGACTAATGGGTACTGGAGTGCCTGCCTTTCTAGTGACAAGAACTCATCCATGTCCTCTCCTGTGCCTCCCCATTCCTGAGAACAGGGGCCTGGGAGTCTTAATTAGAAATGTCAAATGTGTCTGGAGAGTAAAAATTAGAGAATAATGTTTGAGCCCTAATGTTCCTGTCGTATGTCCAAGGCCATCCTGCTAGTACCCATGGAGTCCATGTCCTGGGTCTGTGTCCCTTCCCTAGACAGTGTGCTCACCCCACACTGTCTATCTTGCCTTTCTGTCTGCATGCGGTGCTTTTGGTATTTTGTTTCTGGCTCTTAGGGGGAAGTTTGGGTGCAGTAAACACTTGCCCTGTGTGTAGAACCCCTCAGAAGCGACCACCTCTGCTTATTTTCCCCTCAGTGCACCAGAGTGGAATCATATAGACCCCCAGCGGAAGGAAGAACTGGACAAGAAAGTTGAGGATGGAGAATTCTGGTGAGTTTTCTGCTGAAGCGCTGTCCCATTGGTGATGGGTCCATTTTCCGTTCTGATGTGGGTGCAGCCAGTCTCTAGGTCTTCCAGGAAGGCAACGTGATTCCTGACCATGATGAATTCATTCTTCTCCTCCCTTTGTCCTGGTAAAATTCCACCTCTATACCAGCACGTCTAAAGCTCTGAAACCATGATATCTGGGCCCTCAGCCTGGCTTAACTATCAGCCCGTCTTTCTCAGTTCTACTATCTTTCCAGTGAACTGAGAGCACTGCTTCTATCTGTTTAAGCTAAGATTTACCTACCATCAATATGGGATAACTTCCTTTGCTAGTGAGCTAAGGAAGATAATAAGGATACTCCTTGAATATGGTACGACTTAACTGTACATCACTCTGAATTAAACAAAAATAAACCTCTTGTGAGCTTAGACTTAACCCAATCTAGAGGCAGAGGCTTTGTTGAGATGACCTCCTGGGGTCTTTTGCAGTTTACAGTTCAGATCCTTTGCTTGGTTGTTAAGATACGTGAGGGGGGCTCCCTATAAGAGCCAAGAAGCTAGCGCTAGTGAAGAATGTGGACCGTCATCTCTGCGTGTTTGGATCAGTGTGCTGCAGGAAAGATCAAGTTAGCCCACGGCCTCTAGGGCCTGTGCCACGGCTCCTTCCCGTGCCCGGTATGCGTGCCTTTAATCACAACCCAGCCCTCTTCACTGAGAGCCCTCTGGGGCCTCTGCCCCCAGGATGTCATTTTCAGATTTCGTGAGGCAATTCTCTCGGTTGGAGATCTGCAACCTGTCCCCGGACTCTCTGAGTAGTGAGGAGGTGCACAAATGGAACCTGGTCCTGTTCAATGGCCGCTGGACCCGCGGCTCCACAGCTGGGGGCTGCCAGAACTACCCAGGTAAGGTGAAGGGCTGCCTCGGCCCAACCTCCTCCAGCTTATCCTCCCTGAGCTGGGTCACTTTATATAATTTTTTGTTGGTATGTTGTGTGTTTTTTTGAGACGGGACCTCGCTCTGTTGCCCGGGTTGGAGTGTAGTGGTGCGATCTCTGCTCATCACAACCTCTGCCTCCCAGGCTCAAGTGATCCTCTCAGCTCAGTATCCTTAGTAGCTGGGACCACAGGCACGCATCACCAGGCCTGGGTAATTTTTTAAAAAATTTTTTGTAGAGACAGGATCTCACCATGTTGCCCAGGCTGGTCTCGAACTCCTAGGCTCAAGTGATCCACCAACTTTGGCCTCCCAAAGTTCTGGGATTACAGTTGTGAGCCGCTGTGCACAGCCCTATATGTTAATCTTTGGATAAAGCCTTTGGACTTTGTTCTTTGACTTCTGGGCACCCTCTGGAGGTCCTGCTTCTTCCTAGGGCTTGGGGGCCAGGGTTGTGAGGGTGGGCAGTGGCTCTGCAGCCGCTCAGCTGCAGCCTGAACTGTGTGTTCAAACCATCCCTGCTTCGCCCACCCTCCCCTCCTCCAAAGGACGCGCTTTCCACACTAATGCTGCTCTTGGCACCTTATGCTAAGGCCTCCTGTTCTTCCCTTGGGTTTTTGCCCCTTCCTCCCCACTCCCCCAACCCAGCTGGCTAACAGTCATCCCGCTGAGCTCTGGGACAGAGTGGCTGATGGTGTGCTAGGGGAACACGGGTACAACATCTGCTGTTTCAATAGACTGCATCCATTAGAGCTGCTGTTTCACTGTGTGTTTGTGCCTGAGTTGGAGGTGGAGGGGCAAAGACAGCGTGGTCCATGGTGGCCACACGCAGGGCATGCATGTCATGGGGACTCAGTCCCTGGTGGAGATAGCATGGTGATAGTATAGGCATATAGCATGGCCTCCGCACTAACCCTGGGTCCTCACCTGATGAAAGGTGGGAAGCTTTCCTGGCTCACAGAAGATCACTAATGTGTCCCCTGTGTAGGCTCCTCCTAGGTTGAATCAGCTGAGGCAGCACCTGATGAAGAAACTCGGGAAAACAGCCCCACATCTCTAAGCAGAAATGAAGAAAAGCAAATCCTGCTCTCTCTACTTTTCACCTCCTGCTCCCCATGCTCCCTGCCTGGTTTGCTGTTGATGTGTTTATTGACTTAAACTGTAAGCACATGAGGCAGGGCCAGTCACTTTTTTCTCTTGAACAGAGCTCACTGCAGGGCTGTGCTCAGTGCTAGGGAAGCAGCATTAGAATAAAACCCCACCTGGGTGCAATGCTGGATCTTGACAAGTTCTCTCTTCTTTCATCACCCATCCAACCCAAAGCTCCCAGTTCAGGCAGCTATGACCAGAGTGCTAAACAGAGAGGAAGGAAAGGGGTCCACGTCCTGCCCTTGTTGTTTGATTTAGACCCTGGGAAGGGCATTTCCCTCTTCTGAGCTTCAGTCTCCTAATCCTCCAGATGGGGTTCGACCTTTGAACCTTACTGGGTCACTGTGAGCCTTGGAACACAGTGTGTAGGGAAGCACTTTGTAAACTGTGTAGCATTATGTAAACGGGACACATTGTTTTATGGCCCATTCTCTTCCTCCAGTACTGTTAAGGAGTAAACAAAATATGTATGGATTGCAGTAATGTTGCATTTGGGAGAAATTAAAATCTGTTCACCATTAGCAAGCTCTTAGAAAATGTGTAGGAGATTTGCATGGATCATTTTCGGAGCTCAGAACCGTAGGGGGTGCCCAAGGTATCTGCAAACACCAAATCACAATCCCATCCTTGCCGCCAACTAGCTGTCAGGAAGACATGGATAGTTCCTGCCCTTTGGTAGTGATGGAAGTATAGGCGATTACGGAATTTTTTCTGTCTCCTCTGGAATCCACAGATATCTGACTTTAAAATCCATACACTTGAGCCCTAAAATCAATCAATCAATCAATCAAACAAACAAACCTGGAATTGGGGATTCTGGGAAGGTGGAATTGAATAAGAAATCCTACTGTAAAGAAGAGTGATAATCAATGGCTCTTGGTCAGCTGTGAATGCCTTGTTATTTTTCAAGTTAGACTCCTCTTTAAAGGATGTAAGGAAAAATCCCACGCCCTTCCACTTCTTTTTTCCACCAGGGCACATGATTATTGAAATTGTTGAGGCCCTAGAGTGGAGACACCTGTCAGGCATGTCTTCTGCAATTATGCTCTGCCACTGGACTCTGTCATAGACTTGCTGCGTGTCCTTGGATGATCCTTTTAACCTCTCTGTGGCTTGGCTTGTGTACTTACTATTCTGAGAGATTTTTAAAAAGCCATCTTTGAAATGAAGGAATCTTTTTCAATATCCATAGGTGGTGTGGCAGGACTGCTTCTTAACTGCCAATCGTGATTCCTCATGCATTATTAAATGACTTTCTCTTGAAGAAAGTGTGTCTCGTCAGTAGGCTGCGACACTGAAGCCATCCTGTAAGGACCCTGGGGTGATGGACGGCAGATTAGTTCTCAGGGGTGCTGCCAGCTGTGCTCTGCAGCTGGGGCCCTCTCAGAGGGAGAATAGGTGTCAATCAGATGGCAAGAGCAGTTGTCTTGATAGTGTCAGGCAGAGACCTCTTTCGTAGCTAGTCTCTTCTGGGACTTTCTCCTCTTCTGTCCTGGGGACATGGTTTTTACCCAGAGATCTCCCTTCCTCCAGAAGGTGGGTTTGCCTTCACAGGTCAAGTGCTGAGAGCAAGGTGATGTTAAGTCTTTCCCCAGGAAGACTTGGAGGCAGTGCTGCCCAGTGTGGCCCTCGGATCACGGGATCCTGAATAGTCCCAGCCAAGCGCTTCTGGGCTCCTCGTTGATCAAACGGACAAGCACACATTTCCAAATGCGATGGGATATGTCTGTGTGTGTGGATGTGTAGGGAGGTAGGAGGAAATGCCTGACCACCTTGTAAAGGACACTTTCTGAGGCCTGCTTACTAGGCACAGTTTGGACAGAGCTGTGCATTCATTGGGATGATCAAGGTTCTTCCTTTTACTTTATTCTTCTTCATCTCCTCACCCGCTACATGGGGAACCACCATCACCTGGGTGACTTCCAGCCACTTACTGGACCAATCCTCAGTTCAAAATCCATTTGGATGAAGTGGATGAAGACCAGGAGGAGAGCATTGGTGAACCCTGCTGTACAGTGCTGCTGGGTCTGATGCAGAAAAATCGCAGGCGACGGAAGAGGATAGGACAGGGCATGCTTAGCATCGGCTATGCTGTCTACCAGGTACTGCTGTGCTGGGTTTGTCCTTCATTACTCACTTGATGTTTTGGGGCTGAATATCTTGGCCAGTCATTGTAGCACATCTTTCTTATTGCTGGAGTATTCCTAATCGAGAAGTGTCCTTGCTCCCCTCTATAACAATCCCAGTGGCCTTACTGAGGCCTGAATTCCACAATTAGAGATTCATTGCTATGGCTTAAGTCTCTGCTGCTAACACTGAGATGTGTGACACGTTAACCTTTGCCTGTCATTGAGGGCTCAGTGTACAGGTGTTCATTGGACTCTTTTCCAAGTACAGGCTTCCCCAGGGACAAGAGCCAAGAACATGGGGGCATAAGGCACTTGAGGTGGCACAAGGAGGATGAGGGGCATCACTGAGTCAGGGAAGGAGGCTGGATATGGGAGCCAAAGACAACTATTCCCTGGGAGGCCTTGAGACACTTGGAGCACACAGGGCATGAGCTGGGGTGATGGAAACCACGCGCCCGTTTTCAGTTCTGGTGTCTCTGGACTCTGGAATACAGCTGACTCTGGGCTCACGCTGCAGTCCCTGGCTAACGTGCCAGTTTTCCTGGCAGCCACCCCTCTACAGACTTAACAGCCTCACAGATATATTAAAGTAAGACCTTTGTGTCTTGACAAGTCTAGCCAGAAACAAGTTGGAATCCACTTTTTTATACAGGCAAAGACTTCTTTTAGCAAATTCCAGCGGGGCTTATGGTGGTTGTTTTTAAAAACAATTTTGTTAAAAGAATTTCTTGGGAAAAATACAATTCTAATCAGGAAGACCAAGAGCTGACTGGAGGCCCAATATCTCAGTATAAATTAATGTATAAAAAATATTGTAATAAGAAACCAGTAAGGAAATAGTGCAATTGTCAAGATCCTATCTGCATCCCACCCTTTATTTCTCATATTCTGGAATTTAGGGCTTTAGTGTTTAGGGTGTATATGTGTATGTGTGCACATGCACGGGCACGCGAGTGTATTTTATGTTGAAGAATGGGAGTTGGAAAATAATTGCTAATTGATGGCAGGAGAAAGGAATTGCAAATAAATAAGTTCCAACTCTACTCCAGCTTAGCTCTTTCATCTCCACCTAGAATGTTAGTAGCACAAAGCCAGACTCTGTTTGAAGAGATAAAAACCTGTTTAGGCACTTAGTGTATGCACATCAAGTCAACAAACTTTAATGAGCATCTACTATGTGCTGGGTGCTGTACTGTAAGCTGAGGACATGGAGGAATATCACATAGTTACTGTCCTCAAGGTGCTCACAATCTGAAGTGGAGAGTCAGATGCACACTCCACTGGCAACAGAGCAGGGCAGATCTGCTGTGATGGGGACCAGACACAATGGGCTGGGGTCACCTCAGCTTCATGGAGGAGATTTTGATGAGAACCTTGAAAGATGAGCTGGACTTCAAGGGAGAACATTCCAGCCAGAAGGACATTTCTTGACAGCTTGAAAGTTAAGTGATGGTTTTGGAGAGTCGATAGTAGGTGGGCATGGATGCAAGGTGGGCTACTCAGTTCTTCATCCATCAGGTCTACCTTTTTTTTTTTTTTTGAGATGGAGTCTCACTATGTTGCCCAGGCTGGAGTGCAGTGTTGTGAACTTGGCTCACTGCAACCTCCATCTCCCAGGTTCAAGCAATTGTCCTGCCTCAGCCTCTTGAGTGGCTGAGATTACAGGTGCGTGCTACCACATCTGGCTGATTTTTGTATTTTTAGTAGAAATGGGGTTTCACCCTTGTTGGCCAGGTTGGTCTCAAACTCCTAACCTCAGGTGATCCACCCTCTTCGGCCTCCCAAAGTGCTGGAATTACAGGCGTGAGCCACCACGCTCGGCCAGGCCTACCTTATATAACTAGACCAGCAAAGCATTCTTTCAAAGGGACTGAAATAGCTTTGTGTGGCATGACATTTGCACTTATAAATAATATATAAAGCATATCAGTTTTTTAGTCATCAGATTACAGCTGCTTAAAAAATATTCCAGTGTATGTGATCTGTGGTCCTTCTACATCTGGCCAGAGGCATATAATTTAGAGCATGACATCTGTAAGTGAAAACAGTTTAAAAGTCAGGTTAAGAGGGTATCAGGAGTAGCTGGGGTTATGGGGAGTAGCTGGGGTTGCAGGGAGTGGGAGCCATATTCTTATTCCTGTATTTCTCTCCTCTTGCTTTAACTGGAGTTTGGATTGAGGATGAAAACCTGCTGCCGACTGAGAGGCAGCCAGGCGCCTCCAAAGGCTAAAGAGCCCTCCTTGTCTGGGCTCCTCTCTCTCCTCTTTATCTTCCTGCAGTGATGCCAGGCCAGCCTGTCATTTGCAGTCAGGATCCTGCATTTCAAAGATGACTGTTTCTTTCCATCCACCCATGGGCAGTGGCTAAGGCCTGCTCCCTTACCTCGTTGCTCTGGATTTGTGCCACCAAGAGGTCCCACCTGCCTGGCTCAGTTCCTGTCGGGTGATTCTTGGCAGGGTGAATCTGGAGCATATTGATGGCAGCAGAGGTGGTCAAGTTGTTTGTGAAAAGATGGCCCACGTGGTTAGGAAAGCCCCTGCCAAGGGTGTGTAAAGGCTATTAGGCCAGGAGCCAAGAGGAAGATACTTGTGAGGCCTCTGCATGGGTGATTTTGGTTTTACACTCAAAATTAGAGGAATGACTGTGACCCTGGACTCTTCTGCTTCTGCTGCCAATGACACAGGGGGCTCCAGAAGTGAGCATGCTAGCATTTTCCCTAATATTGTTGTTTCTCAGAGTTATCGGCAGTTGACCATAGACCTAAGTCACAAACAATGGTTATACTGGTCTTCTGGTCAAAAGGGCCTATGTGTCAGGGACAAAGAATGGAAAGGGACAAATTGGGGGATTTGAATCCTCTTCTCTAGCCTGGCATAGGAACCCCAGGCATGGGGAAGCTCCTACTCTGGATCTGAGAGCTACTCTCTTGTGGGGGTCAACACTTCCAGTTGCATAAAATAGAGCCTAACTTGAGCTAGGGTAGTGAAAAGAATGTACCAGCTCATGAAACCAAAGCAAGGGAAGGAGATGGAGGCTTGGGATAACGGACTTAGATACTACCAGGATTATTTCTCTTGACATCGCCTCCCTAGTGTTGATGACATTGTGCTAGTCTAGATTTCTTCATTCCCTAATATCACTTGCATTAAGAAAGGAGCCCCTTCTGTTAGTTCTGATTCAGAAATCCCAGAGAAGTAAGTCTCTGATGGGCTCAGCTTGGGTCACGTGCCTATTCTTGACCCATTTCACCACAGCCAAGGGCAGAATAAACTATGGCTCAGGTTAAGTGAGATTCCCTCACTCTGGTCAAGCTCTTGATCTTGGACTCTAGGTCTGTAGGTCTATAAGAAGAGATTAGCTCTCATTGAAAGCCCAAGGCTATTACTCTTGAAGAATTTGAGATCTTGGTAGATTCTACAACTAGAAAAGTATGAAAGTAGAACTTAGAAATCTGGTGGGCCCCCACCAGATTTCTAGGATCCTGTTTATAGATGGCCTTGAAATTCATCAATAATGTTCCAGTTTCAGAAATGCTGACTGGCTTCTCACTTTAGCACAAACGTCTTCCTCAGTGGCCCCAGGACTGCATAGTCTGTTTGCAAGACATAGGAAGGGAGGAAAAGGAGCAGAGGGAGGACCTTGGAGCACCTCAGGTGATCTGCTCTTTTCTTCTTCCCCACAGGTTCCCAAGGAGGTATGTGAGTGCTGACAGAAATTCCTTCCTTTGGTGAGAAATAGTTTGGCTGCCTTCAGGATGGGCAGCCGGCAGCATCTGTTTCCTGTGATAGAAGCTGGTTGTTCCACAGCTCTTACATGATCCAGTCATGAATCAAACCACATGAGTAGGCTGGTAGCTCTGAGAGTGGGTGAGGACCATTGCAAGTCCCATCTGTCAGGCCCTCATGGAAGGAACAGTGGTGACCTTTTCCCCCATACCCTGGTGGTCTGAACAATGTGATTCCAATGGGCAGCCAAGGTTGAGAACCAGTGTTCTATCTGGGCTTCCTCCAGCTGGAGTCAGTTGCACTAATTAGGTAGAGGTGTATCCACCCTGCTGCAGCTTTACCCCAGTTCTTCTGGGTTTTCAAGCTTGGCTAGCCATGAAGCATGTGCCAACAAGGCTCAATTCATCAAGTCTAGTGTATGCCTTGGTCCAAGGCTGCAGATTACTGGTCCGCCTGCCCTTGGCTCACAAAGTGCATGTTATTATTACGGAGGGAACAGACAAGCAAGTGAATGGTTTAGAGCAAATACCTCTTACCGATGCAGGACAGGTGAGCCCTCAAATTGGGGCTTAGCCTGGGAGGGTTCTTGGCTTCACCCAGGAAAAAATTCAAGGACCAGCCAGTGGTGTTAGACAGCAACTTTTATTGAAGTGGCAGGGTAGAGCAGCAGCAGAGGTCCTTGCAGAGCAGGGCTACCTCATAGCCAGTGAGCCCAGAGTAGCAGCTGACAGGCAGTTCCACACTCATACCAACTTTTAATTATATGCAAATTAAGGGGCAGATTATGCAGAAATTTCTAGAAAAAGAGTGTTAACATCTGGGTTGTCAGGTTGTTGCCATGGAAAGGGGCAGTAACTTCTGGATGTTGCCAAGGCAACAGTAAACTGATATGGCACACTGGTGGTTATGTCTTATGGAGAGGTGCTTTCACCTCTTCCCTGTTTCAGCTAGTGCTCCATTTGGTCCAGCCTCCTGCTAGGAGTTGAGTCTTACCTCCTACCTCACTAGTACCAGAAAATAATTAAAACCAAAGCTGAGTTAAGTCTGGGTGATGGTGGTTCCCATCAGAAATGCCCCATTTCTATGAGTGAGAGGTGACATACGCACACAATGGAGCTTTCTCCAGCAGCACCTCACAGTGCCCTCAATGTGTCACCCTGGATCCTGTGCTCTGCAAGTGCCAGGGGGCCTTCAGGACAACAGTTGTCAAACTTAGAATGTGCTTCTGAATCCCCTAGAATGCTTTTTAAAGCATAGATTTTTGGGCCCTGCTCCTGGAGTTTCTGATTCTTTCAGTCTAGGGTGGGGCCTGAGAATTTGCATTCTAACAAGTTACCCTGGGGTGCTGCTGTTGATCCTGACCCCACACTGACAGCCACCCTTAGTTAAGCCTGCCCAACCTCCCTCCTGTCACTTTGAGCTGTGCTATGTCATGGGCAGATGTGGGGACCAGGGACCTTGTGGCACCTGCTTACTTGGGGTTCCTGGTAGGACAGAGTCTTACCTAGATCTTGCCTCAGTGTTCTTCAATCCCCACTCTGGCCTCCCAAATAGGACTTCTCTAACCTGCTCCACCCTGGATTCTTGCTGGAATTCAGTTTGCCCCCTTCCCAACCCAAGCCAAATTAGAGTAGCTTCCCTACTTCAACTCTCCTGAGTGTTTTCTCCTGCCAGTGCCCTGTCTCCTCCCTTTGCTACCATCAGGTATGGCAAAAATGACCTTTAACTCATGACGTGTAGGCCTTGGTCACGTCCTCACTGGCCACACCGCCAGCATTCTCCTGCCCAGAGTGTAAGCATTTTTAGGGAGAATCTCAAGCACTGTGGGCACCCTAGTGGCCGGGTCAGTGAGGACTTCCTAGGGGCTCTATGTGGAGTCCTGGCTAGGGTAGTGGGGGCAGGTGGCCTGCTTCCTTCTTTGCTTAACAGATCTGTAATCCAAAGAGGGTCTGATGACCACGAGTGAACACTGTCCACTCTGGGGTGGACATTTCAGCTCCAGGTCACACAGAAGTTATAGCCCTTGCAGCGTATCAGCACCTGGCCTCTGTCACAGGCATCTTGATGAAGATTGATCGTAAAGACGCAGTGCTATGGGGAGGCTTAATTACAGCAATAATAATGTTGGCACCTGTGTTTTGGAAGCACTCTGCAGACACTAATTAGCCTGTGTCATGCACCAACAGCCTCCCACCTCCTCACAACAAATAAGTGGGTCCTGGAGAGCATCATCGCCTGTTGAGGAGAGTCGAGGCCCTGGGGAGGCTGGGGGGACTCCGGATTAGGCCTAGCTGTGGCTGCCCCCTCTGCCTGTCTCTTTTAGAGCTGCCTCCCTGGGCTCCCAGACTGACCATCGTAGTCTCTTTGCAGAGCAGTTTTCCCAGATAGTCAAAGGTGAGCAAGTTTTTGTGGCAGCTTTTGCTTGAGGACTAGGATTTACGCTCTTTTCTCCAGCCTTGGGCCTATACTGGGAAGGTCAATGCCACACTCCCAGAGACAGCTGCAGAATAAAAGAGTCTATTGGATTAGAGAGGAAAAATATCCAGAGAGAAGCTGAGCGCACACTAGAGATCCTGCTACTCAACCTTCGTTTAACTGGGGAGGCCCACAGGTCAAGGTCACAAAGGCAAGATCAATGCCTCAAACAGGGCCTGGCACCCAGAAGGCACTGAAAATACACTTGATGATTGACATACAGTGAGTTCACAACAGAATCCGTGGCCTCCTGATTCTTAGTGCAATGGTAAAAATCAATAATTCCTAAATCAGCACGATAAAGCTGAACTCTTGGGCTCTCATCTTCCAGGATTTAGCAATAAATTGACTCTGCCTGTTGTTTTGTGCAGCTGGAGAGCCACACGGATGCACATGTGGGCCGGGATTTCTTCCTGGACTACCAGCCCTTGGCGCGTACCAGCACCTATGTCAACCTGCGGGAGGTCTCTGGCCGGGCCCGGCTGCCCCCTGGGGAGTACCTGGTGGTGCCATCCACGTTTGAGCCCTTCAAAGACGGCGAGTTCTGCTTGAGAGTGTACTCGGAGAAGAAGGCCCAGGCCCTGTGCGTCTCCTTCCCTCCGTGGTGGGGAACAGTTGTCTGTGGGCCCACAAAGAGAAGTGGCCCCATGCAGGTGCAGGACCCACCCCAGTTCCCAGTACATATTCCCAGAAAAAAGCTCTAAGAAACTACAAGGCCAAAGGACCCTTCGCTGGGTGTCCCCCTCCTACCCCTCCACCTTGCTCTATAGGTCAAGGAGAGAAAGGGAACCAGGAGACCAGCAGCGGCCTGGACTGGGGCTTCCACCCCTGCAGAAGGAGCATGTGAGGCCCTGAGAGTGGGACCTGGACCGGAGAACCCCTCCTCCCCTCACATACACCCCCCCATATACACACCACACATACACACATACACACCACATGCCACACACATACACACCACGTACCACACACATACACACCACACACATACACGCCACACAAACATGCACCACATACCACACACATACATCACACACACACTACACACCACATACATACACAACACACACACTCCACTCACACACACCATGTATGTACACACCACACACATGCACTACATACATACACACCACATGCCACATATACACACCACAAACACATACACAACGTGCACATTCTCCACTCACACACATACACCACACACATGTTCCACTCACACACACCATGTATACACCACACACATATACACATGACATGTACCACCTACACACATATACATACCACATACCACACTCATACTCCACTCACACGTAACATATACACCACACATATGCACACACACCACACATACATACCACACACACACCACACATACACAACACACACACACCAGGTATACACCACATGTACACACCATGTACATACAACATACCATGATACACATACACCATGTACACACACATACACACACTACACACCAGTCATACACTGCACACTATATACCACATACATTCCCCATACATAACTATACACATGCCATTTACACACACCATGGACACACCATGCACACACATACACCACACACCACACACACATGAACATTATGTATTACATATCACACACATCACATACTACACAAACTATACACACTACACATACACACCACACATATACATCACACACACAACATGTATACCACACACACAGCAAACATACTATAAGCACATGCACACCACACATTACATATCACACACACCAAACACACCACACACCATACGTAGACACTGCACACATCACACATCATACAGTACACACACTGTACACCACTCACACACACCATGTACATACAGTGTACACGCCACACAATCACACAGCACACCCTCATACCACATACACACTATATACATATCATTCACACACACCACATACATACGATACACACACACACACCCCCCACAGCACACACAACATCTATGCACCCCTGCAACGACTGTGAGCTTGCTGGCTCAGTCCCCAGAGGACATGTCAACAGGGATCATCCTTCTGGGGAATTCTCTCCCTACCTTACCCCAGTTACCATTCTTGTCCCTGGGAGTGACCCATCAGGGTGAACACTCTGGAATCCTTGAAGGGCCAATTGCACTGGGAAGCTCTTGTCTCTGATGAAAAACTCTGGGTGGGGTGGAGGTTGAGGAGGTGAGGGAGACGAATCCTGGCTAAAGATTCTGTTTATGCAGTTTTTAGTAGGAAATGAAGTCTGGGGTGTGAGGCCAATCTCTCAGAAGGGCCAAAATCTTCCTCGAAGAAGCCAGCCATTAGCTGTACTTTCTGTACTCATGTTAGGTTTATTTCTTTCTTTGTATTTCAGAGAAATTGGGGATGTGGTAGCTGGAAACCCACATGAGGTATGCAATCTTTTTGTATGCCAAACTCTGACACTGTTGCATAGCAGTCATTCCAGGTTTCTTATTGATTCCTCAGAATTCTTTATGTATTAAGGATGGTAACTTCTTATTAGTTAGGGCCACAACATTTTCTAGTCCCTGTCTCTTCCTGATGAAGATGAGACAGAAGTAGCCCTGGAACCCAGGCTTTGTAATATATCCCTATCCCCTGGGGGAGGTCTTAGCATCGTCTTCCACGTTTGATAAGCAGGACCCACAGATAGAGCACCCACTGTGCCTAAGCTGTGCTGTGAAGGATAGAGAAATCCGCGGGAGAACAGATCCAGTGTCCTGCTCTTGGATTGACCTCCAGTCTTTTGGAGGACAAATGATGAAAATATGCACAAAAGATGAAGAAAAGAACACACCAGAAAACCCATCTAAACTTAAGGACGTGTAGTCTGAGGGGTGCTGGGGGAGTGCCTAGTCTGGGAAAGCCCCATGGAGGAGATAGTTCTGAGCCGACTTTGGAGGAAGAAATATGTAGGGTTTGCGGTGTGGGTTCACCACCTGACTCCCTTTATCCCTCACTGTGTCTTAATGTACTGTCCTTGCCCTCAGATGGTGGTGTGCCGGGTGATGGGTATGTTGGGTGCTGCTGCTCCCTGAGAGCCATGCTGTGTCTGTGGCCAGTGGGCCTGGGGTGGGGCAGGACCACCTACATGGGGGCACAGGCCCAGCTTGCACCCCTCCGTCCAACACTGACGTGTCTCTGGCTGCAGATGCCACACGGAGTGCTCCCAGCTGCTGGGCTTGGCATCTTCGGCTGAATGGGGGTGAGGGCAGATATATTCTGTGATTTGACATGTGTCAAATTTACAGGCTCCTGTTTCTGCTGATGCATGAGATGGTGCCAAATAAGGATCCATCTTGCCCTGGGGGTTTTTACTGTGAGTTTATCAGATAGAAAATGCATGTCCCATGTCTGTTTTTTCTTTTTTTTTTTTTGAAGGTTTTTTTTTTTTATTATTATACTTTAAGTTCTAGGGTACATGTGCACAATGTGCAGTTTTGTTTCATATGTTTACATGTGCCATGTTGGTGTGCTGCACCCATTAACTCGTCATTTACATTAGGTATATCTCCTAATGCTATCCCTCCCTCCGCCTCCCTCCCCACAATAGGCCCCGGTATGTAATGTTCCCCTTCCTGTGTCCAAATGATCTCATTGTTCAATTCCCACCTATGAGTGAGAACATGCGGTATTTGGTTTTCTGTTCTTGCGATAGTTTGCTGAGAATGATGGTTTCCAGCTGCATCCATGTCCCTACAAAGGACACGAACTCATCCTTTTTTATGGCTGCATAGTATTCCATGGTGTATATATACCACATTTTCTTAATCCAATCTGTCACTGATGGACATTTGGGTTGATTCCAAAGTCTTTGCTATTGTGAATAGTGCCGCAATAAACATACGTGTGCATGTGCAAAGGATGATTTATAATCCTTTGGGTATATCCCCAGTAATGGGATGGCTGGGTCAAATGGTATTTCTAGTTCTAGATCCTTGAGGAATCGCCACACTGTTTTCCACAATGGTTGAACTAGTTTACAGTCCCACCAACAGTGTAAAAGTGTTCCTATTTCTCCACATCCTCTCCAGCACCTGTTGTTTCCTGATTTTTTAATGATCACCATTCTAACTGGTGTGAGATGGTATCTCATTGTGGTTTTGATTTGCATTTCTCTGATGGGGAGTGATTCCAGTGAGTTTCTGAACTGGTGTGACTGCTTCCCTGTACACTGTATTTCAGCCAGTGGTCAAAAGCGGCCCCTGCCTCGAGTCGGTGGCAATACCTGGCACCAGAGGCCTTTTCTGTGCTTGTGACTCTTGGTGATCTGAGCTGGGCAGAATTTTCCCTCCTACCCCTCGCCTCAGTTGCTGATGCCAGCTCAGCCTTCTCACTGCTCCCAGGAGGACTTATCGCTCACAGTGGTATCTCTTTCTATGGGTCCCAGGCATATTAGAAAGGCTGCCGTTTGCCAGTGTAGAGTATGGAGCTGAGCTTGAATTCAGGTGCTAAGAATTATTCTCCCTCCTTTTTTGTGTGGGAAGGGCAGGGTTCTGCTAAATCAACTTTAACTGATTCTAAGCCCCCCTTGCACCAGGTTGGCAGGAGTTCAATCTTAGTCACTACTGGGACTTCCCATCTCCACCTCCTATGGTATTGGGGTTTTCTAAAGCCCCCAAGCAACAGGAAGTCTCTTCTGGTCCTGGGTCCATACTGGTTAAGCCTGTGGTCAGCTCACAGGTTCCTTTATGACTGACAGCTCTTGGGCTTCTGTGCTCAGCATGGGGCCTAGAATCTTTGGTGAACTGGGAGTCCTCAGGCCAATGGTCCAGCCTCCCCTGCTGAGGTACCAGGACATGGTTATGGAGCCATTCAAGGGTTCCCATATCCTCAAGATCCTGCAAACTTCAACATCTTCTTGGTCTCAGGGAAACCCTGCTTTTTCTCTTTAGGGCACCACTGTGCTGTGACTCTCTCTCTCTCTCTCTCACACACACACACACACATACACACACACACACACACACTCCAGAATACACAGATAATGTCCTCAGGGGACTCAGGACTTAACAGGAGACAGGAAGGGCTATTGCCTTCAGGAACTTCTGTTTTACTCCCTGCAGAAATCTTCAAGTCACGAACAGTTGGACATTTGAAGAGCAGAATCACCTGCTTTGAATGAGGGAAGGAAAAATTACACGGTGAACAAACAGACTCTTGGAATTTAGCCATGTTCACTTTGAGCAGGGTTGTAAAGATATTCCCAACATGTGATATAATGAATAACAAGAAAATAATTCCTTGCTTTTGCCATGCTTCCATACCATTTGCAAAGCATTTTCATATAGATCGTATCAGGGAAATAGAAAATTCCACTATAATAAGTTCCTTGAGAACAAAACTATGCCTTGTTCACCATTGCATTCAGATGCAGGTTCTGAACAGTTCCCAACATGTGCCAGGTGTTCAGTAAATCTTTTTTTGAATGAACAAATTGTGAAGAACCACAGTTGCAACCATGTACACACGTTTCCCTCATTCCCAGTGTCCAAAAATTCCCTCGTGTCCAATGATAGCCAATAGTGACGGGGTGCCTGCTCTGCGCCTGTGTGTGTCCATATCCGTATACTGTTTTGTTGTTGGTTTTTTATATGCAACTTTATGCTTTTCCCCCAGAATAATAGAATATTCCTCCATGTCCAGACTTTATGGACATCTCACAAGATTTTGGTATACTGTATTACATGAATGATATAATGTTGTTTTATCCCCTACAAAACCACTTTAAAATCATAGATGTGTGATGAGATACGATGTGTTTATCATGTTTTCTTCTAAAAATCCAGATGTATTTTTGGATTAGCACATCTTCTATGTAAAACAGTATGGTAGACGTTAATATCCTCATTCTACACGTGAGGAAACAGCCGCAGAGAGGCTGAGAGTAGTCAGATGCAGAGAGCATCTTCTGTGATGATCATTCCAGAGGGTGGTGGAGAAACGCATAGGCTGGAGTTTAATCCTGGCTTCACTGTTTGCTAGCTGTGTGATCTTGGCCTGTTACATAACATTTAAAATGAAGTAACATTTAAAATTCCAGTTTATCCATTGGTGAAGTGTGGACCGTAATGAGACGAACCTCACAGGACAGTCATGAATATTAAATGAAATAATCCATGCAAAGTACCTGACAGGTAGTAAGTACTCAACAAAGACAAGTATTATCACTACAGTGGTTATCCTTATGAGTACAGCATCATCAAGCTATATTGGGCCTTTTGTACTCATCTTAGTGATAGTTTTGGAAGAAATTGACCCGGCTTTCTAGAAATTTCATGTCATCTGGGAAGCTGTCACTTTTCCATTCTGTCTTGTGGTGACAGCTGGGCATTGTTCTATTTTGGGCAGAGCCCATTGTCACATCAGAAAGTCTCTGGACAGAAGCATTTAGATATTGCTTTGTAATTTCCAAAGGACTTTGACTCACATTAGCTCTCATTTGATTCCCAAAATGGCCCCATGAAAATGGTCAGGTTAAGTCAATATTAGAGTAGAGGCCATGGATGTTCAGAGCCCTGAGATAGTGTCCAGTAAGGGGCCAATCTGCTATTAGAACTCCTGGGTTCTAGTTCTGCTCTTTCTACTAGGCCATGTTCTCAACTACTTTTGAAATCATGTTGCTCTTTGTGAATCTGATGAAAGCTAAGAAAAATTTTTTTTTCTGAGACAAGGTCTCACTCTGTCACCCAGGCTGGAGTGTAGTGGTACAGTCTTGGCTCACTGTGGCCTCAGCCTCCTGAGCTCAAGCGACTCTCCTACCTCAGACCCCCAAGTAGGTGGGACTACAAGTGTGCGCCACTACACCCAGCTAATTTTTGAATTTTTTGTAGAAATGGGGTTTCACCATGTTGCCCAGGCTAGTCTCAAACTCCTGGGCTCACGTGACCTGCCTGCCTCAGCCTCCCAAAGCATTAGGATTTCAGGCGTGAGCCACCGTGCCCAGCCAAAAATGCGTTTAAATATGACCCCAAGTTTTCACGCAATTTCTGGAGTTCAGACTCCTTGGAAAATTATCAGTGATTCCCTTAGGAGTCCACAGATTCACACCAAGATTTTCTGGTGTCGGTGTCATTTTCTGAAAGTGGTTCAGGTGGTAACTGGAATTCAGAAATTCTGGGTTGGTGGGGCTCACTTCCCCAAGTCACTTAGAGAGAAAACTGCTAGGCCCCAGCGCTGCCTCCCTGCTCATCCCTGCTGGAATGTAAGCTCCCGGGGGCCGGAACCTTGGCTGTCTCTTGGTTTACCACCATGTGCCCCCACTTAGCCCAAAGCCTGGCACACAGTAGGTACATCATAGATACTAATGGATGAAGGAATGAATTTTAAATCTTTGTCTTTCATTCTCCTTGACGATTCCCATTTTAACTTTGCAAATGTCCTTCTTTTTAGCCACATCCCAGTGAGGTGGATCAGGAAGACAGCCAGTTCAAGAGCCTGTTTGAGAAGCTGGCAGAGAAGGTGAGTGGAGGGCAAACACGGCTTCCCAGGTGGGCAGGAGAATATTCAGGAATGTTCGGGTCACTTCAATCTTTACTCCCGGAGGTTTCTAGGAGTAAAAAGGGTGAGACTCAGATCTCAGGGGTCCCCAGCTTCTGTGTCTATCACCATCCTGTCTTAAGATCGAGGACCTTTCCTACATTGCTTGGGAATTGGTACTGAGGCCACTTTTCTTGCTGCATCGACTGATTCTTGAGAAAATAGAAAAGCCAGATCTCCAGGTCCTGCCAAATGCTTTCTGTTTGCAAATTGGCCCTGTCAGACTGGGGCCTCTGAATAAAAAGCTGAGACGGCAAAACCTCTCCAAATCGATACGCTTCAGAGTGGGGATTGCCCAGTCGAAGTGGAAGCCAGCTCAGCTAACCTGGCTTGGGATTAGTGTGCAGGACTAGCCCTGTTCCCTGTCACTGTCTTGCAGCCCTACCTGCCCTCTGGGAGACCAGCAGCCTGAGGAATCCAAGCTTTGCCTGACATGAATGTAACTTGGGCACTTGGAGCAGAGAAAAAAGAACCCCCAATCCTTCTCCCCCGCCCTGCCTTGCATTCACTTTGGTAGCAGCCCGGTGGGGGCCATAAGTCAAAGCATAGCCAGGACTTGAAATGTCAAAACCGGCCCCATAAATACAGCGAATGTGTTGCTCTTTGGAGGATAATAAGTGTGAAAAGGACCCTGAAGAGAAAAAAACAATGGTCTCCACCGCCCCCCCCAGGGAAGCTCAGGGTGACTTTCTAGACTTAAGGATAAAATAGAAGAAAAGACATCAGAATCCCTCGCAGGAAATAAAACCTGGGAACAGTTTCTTTGCATAGCCATTGAATAAAACCCTTGCAAAGATAAGCCAATTTATGTTTTAGATGGATTTATAGGCCAGTATTTTTGCTAACAAAACCTTGTTTCCTTAGTTGCCAAGGGGTCATATTTTATTAAGAACATCAAGAATGATGAAAGGAAAAGCTCATATTTGCCTAGTTCTTCATGCACCTTATCTTACTTTTCTCTCTGGCTGCATGGGGCAGTATTGGTCACTCTCCTTGCTCTGCTTTTAAAGTGACCTGCACAGAGAGGTTAAGGAGCTGGCTGAAGAACAAGGCCTCATGAGAAATGGGGTCAAGGTCCAAATGTAGACTCTCAACATCCCATTTCTTTCCTGGCAGGCTAATGGGGGTGGTCTTCTAACCCCAGAGGCTTTTTAAAGGGGCCTCAGGTCTTTTTTTTTGAGACGGACTCTTGCTCTGTGACCCAGGCTGGAGTGCAGTGGTGTGATCTCAGCTCACTGCAACCTCTGCCTCCCGGGTTCAAGTGATTCTCCTGCCTCAGCCTTCCAAGTAGCTAATGCCAGCCACCACGCCTGGATACTTTTTGCATTTTTAGTAGAGACAGCGTTTTGCCATGTTGGCCAGGCTGGTCTCGAGCTCCTGAGCTCAGGTGATACACCCACCCTGGCCTCCCAAAGTGCTGGGATTACAGATGTGAGCCACCGTGCCCGGCCCAGGTCCTCAGGCCTTATTATTGGGACTGACCACTCTGTGCTGGGGTGAGGCCAATTGTCTTCAGAGGATACACTGCTTTGTGCAGCTCTCGCCTCTCTCATTTCCAGTAGAATTGCCAGGGTCTGGCTAGTGGAGGATGGGAAGATGGAAAGTGACTGGGCTAAAGTCACATGATGAATAAGGGACTGGGTTCAGACTGGGACCCAAACATCAGCGCAGCACCCTTTCTCTGCATTTCATTGGTCATCCTGCCTGAGATCTGTCCTCCGTCTGAGAGTTAAGGGATGACTCTTCCCTCTGACTCAGTGTTTATCCCAGATGCACACAGAATATCCTATTCTCTCAATCTCTGTCCCCGGTTTGAGATGGGCTACTGTGTGAAATACCAATTCCTGTAGGTGCAGTGGGGAAAGCTGGCACTTTGGGGTGAACCAACCTTAGGTTTCCAAGTCCAGCTCTGCCTCTTGGTAGCTACAAACCACAAGCAATTACATCACATGAAAATGACAAATGATGTTGTATGTATACAGTGCTCAGCAGTTTACAAAATCGTGACTTCCTTAACTCGAAAATGGCTGTGGAACTGGTATGAGGATTTAAGGATCTTCCACACTGGCTCTGGCACATCTGGTTCAATCCTATCATTGCTGTTCCTGTTACTTTATCCCTGTTCAAGAGAGCCCTGTGAAAGGCAGCAGCGCCCTGGCATGGAGTCTTCTGCTACACTGCATACCACACTCGTGGCACTAACACACCTCTGGCCAGGCTCCTGGGGTCCCCAAAAGAAGAGGAGAATTTGAGTTTTTATAGATGTCACCTGCTTTTAAAATCACAGGGTTGGCCGGGCACGGTGGCTCATGCCTGTAATCCCAGCACTTTGGGAAGCCGAGGCGGGCGGATCATGATGCCGATGAGTTTGACATCATCCTGGCCAACATGGTGAAACTCTTGTCTCTACTAAAAATACAAAAATTAGCCAGGCGTGGTGGCATGCATCTGTAGTCCCAGCTACTTAGGAGGCTGAGGCAGGAGAATCGCTTGAGCCTGGGAGGTGGAGGTTGCAGTGAGCAGAGATCGCACCACTACACTCCAGCCTGGGTGACAGAGCAAGACTGTCTCAAAAACAAAAACAAAACAAAAGTCACAGGGCCAGTGGACCCGGTGTCTGACTGTGAGGAAGCACTACATTAATTCACTGTCTTGAAACAACTTGTCAGGGCCTGACATGGTTTGCATTTGGGTTCCTCTTTCTAGGATTCTGAGATTACTGCCAATGCACTCAAGATGCTTTTGAATGAGGCATTTTCCAAACGTAAGTTCCTTCTTGGGGTCTTTCAGAAAATCTGTAGGAGATGCTGGGACAGGGTGAGGGAGGGGCAGGCAGGCATTGGGCTGGGAGCACCACAGATAGGAGAAAGGGCTTTGGTGTCTGACTCCAGGGTTCTGATTCAGTCCAGCAAGACAAGAGGGGAAGAAGGAGAGGCAGGAGACGGGGAGACGAAGGTGGAGTTGAAGGCTGGGCTGGCGCTGGTGACCAGCCAGCCCCTGCGGGAACAAAGCTCCATAGTGTCAAATGAAATTGCAGGCTGAGTCCCAGGAGAAAAAGAGCTGGGCTGGGATTGACTTAAGTGAAATTTTTTCACAAAATTAATAACTTGGATATTGTGGAAACCTCTGCAGATGAAAGATCCAGTTCTGTAGCGCATCTTGGGGGAAGGAGGAAGAAGGGATGATTCTGACTCTCCTAGACTGTCCTCAGTTCCCCATCTTTAGATTTTTGCAAGCCTCAGAGCTTTCAGAGGGTCAAACTGCACTCAGGAGGGAAGATTTGCATCTCCCCTCTGAGCCCCAGCCCATAGAAGGCCACAGGGAGTTGGTTTCTCTCCGAGTCCAGGGATGGGCCAGGTTAGGTCTTCCAGTGACTGATGGGCTCTCATTCACTCACTGCAGCAGGACTGGGCTTGAGAATTCAGGAAGCAGAGGCTTGGCCCAGGAAGCAAGTCATACCCTTCACAGGGACGAACCCAGGGCTGAGCAGATGGATCCCCAGAGCTCAGAGCACAGGCCCATCTCCTCTCCAAACCACTCTTGCTCCTGCAGTTGTGGAACGGTGGAGAGAAAGACAGGGGGTTGCAGGGTCTTTGGCACCTGTCTTGGCTCCCAGGTATATGGAAGGTGAGGGTGGAGGCCAGGGATGGCTGGAGCTCCAGTGACATGCCTGCAATTTAGTAAGGAAGGGCAGCAGCTGTCATTGAGTGGCTGTATGTTGTGATTAAAAGCTCAGGCTGTGGAGATGGCTGGCCTGCATTTAACTCCTAGCTTTGCTCCCTACTGGTTGTGACCTTGAGCAAATCACATAATCGCTCTGGGACTCAGTTTCCTCATCTATAAAATGGGTATAATGATAGCATCTACCACATGGAGTTATTTTGAAGAGTAGCTGTGCAGTGCTTATAACAATACCTAGCCATATAAAGTTAGTTGTTTTATTAAGAACTTATCATATATCAAGCCTGGGCTAAAACTTCACTTCTATTATCTCAATTAATACCCAACCAGTCTTTGGGGCAATTATGGTCATTGTTACTGTTATGATTATTCCCATTTGATGGAGGAGGAAATTAAAGCACAAAGATATTAATTTGCTGAAGTCTGTGGCTTGTGGGGAGCCAAGCCAAGGTTCAGATGCTGTACTTGGATGCTGGTGCTTGTGTGTCCTATCTCCCAGGGCACCAGGAGGCTCAGGCATATCTGCCCACAAGCCTGCCATGACGCTCTCCTCATTTGGCAGAGACCAAGTTTGACTCCACACTCTTGGATGGTATCTTTGGGGGTCTTCTACCTTGGAGGTTCTTTCCCTCACCTTCAAATGATCCAATTCCCACCCTCCTTTTCTATTTAAATCTTTAGGAACAGACATAACGTTCGATGGATTCAACATCAACACTTGCAGGGAAATGATCAGTCTGTTGGATGTATCCTTTAAATGTTGCATTATTTTTTTACTTTCGTCCTGGTTTTAAAGACTCCTCCACCTTTTCCAGCTAGAAGGAAGGGAAGGGTAAAAAATGAGAAGGGGAACGAGCAGGCATGGAGCATATGTCAGGGATTGTACTTGAAGCCTCAAAGGAAAAATGTATCATATCATGGATGTCCCTCAAAAAGCTTGAGATTATCTCCGTTTCACAGGTGAAGAAACCGAGGTGTGCAGTGTTTAGGTGACTTATTTAAAATCATGTAATCTGGAGGTAGCAAGCATGGGGCATTTGCGTACCTCCTCCCTCCACACTCTGTTCATCTCTTCATCTTCCTCCTCTCCTTCATTTCCACCCATCCCCACCCCCACCCTCTACTGCTCCCTGCTTCCTGAGCTATCCACATCACTATCTGATCTTTGCTTCAGAATGTTAACATGGCTTGTGGACAGCCACTACTGATAGTTTAGAATTATCATACAAGATAAAACCTATTTGTTCTCCCTGATCTAATTTAACCCTCACTTGATATTGAAGTGTGATGTGTTAGGCTGTTCTGGCTGCTATAACAGGAGACCATAAACTGGGTGGCTTATAAACAACAGAAATTTATTTCTTACTGTTCTGGAGGCTGCGAAGTCCAAGATCAAAGTGCTGGTAGATTTTGTGGTGGATGAGGGCTGGTTTCCTAGTTCATAGATGGCATATTCTTGCTATAACTTCACATGGCAGAAGGCGTGAGGGAGTTTCCTGGTGTTTGTTTTATAAGGGCACTAATTTCATTTCTGAGGGTTCTACCTTCATGACCTAATTACCTCCCAAAGCCCCATCTCCTAATACCCTCACATGGGGATTGGGTTTCAGCATATGAATTTTGGGGGACAAAAACACTCAGTCTATAGCAAATGGGCAGTAGTTTTTGGGAGGAATGGAGAAGGTTAAGGCATTCTAGGTGGAACGAACCTTCTAGGTGTGAAGGCACAGAGGGTGAGTGGTGTAACATCACTTCCTTAGAGCTTTGCCTACGGTGGGTCCAGGTTGCCATTCATCACAGTGCTGATGGTGAAGGTGATTTCTTTAAAAATTGAAGCCTTGGAGGGTCCTTCTCCGTTCCTTGGGGCCGCATCCATGACGAGCTCTGTTAATCCATGATGATCTTTACTGTGGGTTCTTTCGTTAACTGCAGGGGAGGAAGGATTTTCCTTTGCGTGGTTGTCATGCAGAGTGGTCCTGGATGACAGAGCGTGTGTGCCCACCTCTGCATGGCTGATCTGCCATGGAGGGCTGGTGCTATCTTTTGGCCTCTGAGCTTCAGGCTGCCACTCCCTGCAAAAGGCTGGGGCTCTTTAGCCCTCGTGTCTTTTCTCCACGCTTAACAATTTAATTTGTGGGCCACAAGGAACTGTTAAGTGTTGATTCACTTTACTGCAAATAGTTCCTTGGTTTCTGAATCACTGTCATCAAACCCTGTCTGTTGACTTCAGTTTAGATTTGAGAGTTGCCTTGTAATCTACCCATTCATTATTCCCAATGGTATTTGTGTCTTTCACAGTTCCAAGAGGAGTGTGACTCTCTGCCACTCTTCAGGAGTTTGTGTTCCACAGTTTAGGTGGTATGGGGCAGTGGTTCTGAATCAGCAGAAATACCCATGGAATCCTTAAAAAAATAACAGCTCTATTGAGATATCATTTACATACCATACAATGCACTCATTTAAAGTATATCAGTCAATGCCTTTCGTGCATTCAGAGTTGCGCAACCATCATCACATAATTTAGAACGTTGTCATTACCCTAAAAAGCAACCCTGCACTCATATTACCAGTCGCTCTCCATTTCCCCCAACCCCCACCCCCATCCCTAGGCAACCACTAATCTACTTTCTGTCTCTGTAAATTTGCCTATTGCGGACATTTCATATAATGAAATTATACAATATGTGGTCCTTTGTGATTGGCTTTTTTTACTGAACATGATGTTTCACGTACTATAGCATGCATCAGTACTTTATCACCCATGGGGTGTTAAAAATACAGTTAAAAATACAGGCTTTCACATGTCCTACAAAGTGATAGAAAACAATTATAAAAATTGGCTGAGCACAGTGGCTGATGCCTGTCATCCCGGGACTTTGGGTGGCATTGGCAGACAGATCACTTAAGGCCAGAAGTTCGAGACCAGCCTGGAACACAGTGAAATCCCGTCTCTACTGAAAATACAAAAATTACTCGGGCATGGAGGCACATGTCTGTAATCCCAGCTACTCGGGAGGCTGAAGCACGAGAATCGCTTGAGCCTGGGAGGCAGAGGTTGCGGTGAGCGGAGGTCGCACTGCTACACTCCAGCCTGGGTGAGAAAGTGAGACTCTGTCTCAAACAATAACAACAAAGACAACAACAACAACAAACAAACAAAAACCCCTGATTCCTGGAGATCCTGATTCCGTAGGTGTGGTCTCTGCAAGCAATTTTGTCTGGAATTGAAGACCACTGGTGTTCTGGGATAAAGGCTTAGAAACAGACAGGGGTCCAAATTCTGGCTCTACCACTTATTGAGGTGTATACATTTGAGGAGGTTGCTAAATGCTCTGAACTTCAGTTTCTCCTGGAAAATGGGATAATGATACCTAGCTTGTGTGGCTATTGTTAGGATGAAATGAGATACAAGTCTGTAGAGTACCTAGACCCGAATGTTAGCTTCCTTTGCAAACTACTCTTCTGAGATGTGTTGGTTGAATTATTAGTAAGGATTTGAAGGCTATGATGCATTCAACACTCAGTGCAGATTATAGATCCAATAACACCGACTTTCTTAAAGGATGAGGCTTACAAGACTTTTTGTTTGCCTAGTTAAAGGAGGTGAGAGTGATAGTCTGTTTTAGAATTCTAATGATTTGTTCAGAGATGGGGTCTTGTCATGTTGCCCAGGCTAGAGTGCAGTGGCTATTCATAGGCACGATCTGAGCTCACCGCAGCCTCAAACTCCTAGGCTCAAGCAATCCCCCTGCCTCAGCCTCCCGAGTATCTGGGGCTATTTCAAAATTTTAACATTGGTGCTGTAATGTACATACTGTTTATTGATTAGTTGTGATTGGTGAGAAAATTGCAGAGTCTCTAAGAGACTTAACTTTAGGAGTGTAAGTGCAGTTCAAAACGAAACCCCTGTTGACTAGTGTTAAAAAAAACAAATAGTTGTGGCCCTTTGGGAGGCTGAGGCAGGCAGATCATTTGAGGTCAGGAGTCCAAGACCAGCCTGGCCAACATGGTGAAACCATCTCTACTAAAAAAAAAAAAAAAAGAAAAAAAAATTAGCAGAGTGTGGTGGCGGGCGCCTGTAATCCCTGCTACTCGGGAGGCTGAGGCAGAGAATCGCTTGAACACTGGAGGCGGTGGTTGCAGTGAGCTGAGATCACACCACTGCACTCCAGCCTGGGCGACAGAGTGAGACTTCGTCTCAAAAAAAAAAAAAAAAAAAAAAAAATGTTGTGGAGTAAATGTAAATTGGACACAGAAAATCCCTCATAATATCCTCCTGTTTGGTTGTATATTGGCCTATCGGCAGATCCTGTGGCTTAGACTCCCAGTCCCATGGTTCCTGGCTCCTGATGTCTTTTCCCATAATATTTTGACATTCCAATAAACTCCAATTAGCTGAATGATCAATCACAGAAATGTAAATCTAGAAGCGAATTTACAAATCATACAGCTCCACCCTGTAAATAAACCAGGATGATTAGGGTATTCATGATTTTGTAGATTGGCCAGCTCATGACTTGCCCTTTTTTCCTAGCTCTGTGCTTGGCCTCAGAGGAGGGTCTTGGTGCGTGTTTGACTTTTAAATCTTTATTTGAACTTGTTACACACTGTCACCCCTACTGCTCTGCTTGCCACAGACATGGAAGGTTCACTAAGGCCTTAAGGCACTCGTGCAAGCTCACAAGAGAAAGAAATCCTTAAGGCATGTAGAATTTGGACTCAATCATGTTGGTCTTTAACGTGCCTAGAGTAATGGAACGGGCACTTTGGGGCTGGTGGAATTCAAGACGCTCTGGCTGAAGATTCAGAAGTATCTGGTAACTCTTCTCTTCCTTCTGGGCATCCTCTCTTCTGTTCTAATCCTCACTTACACTCATTCCTGGTCCATCATAGTCTGACCACATCCTTAATCATGGTCAAAACTATTGAGACCTGGGCACACTGGTCATGAAGGAACAAGAAGGCAATGAGAGACTCTCATACCAACCACTGCCCTGAAAGCCCTGCTGTTCAGACAGCAAAGGGGCCAGCATTGGCCAAGCTCTTATCTTTGCTCTGAAACCTTCTTGGGAGGAGTCAATAGGGTCTCTTTTTGAATGTGTCCCTGGCCTTTTGAGGAAGCAGTGTGGTGGAGGGAGATGATTCTGGTAGGGGCTGTGAATGGCTGTTTTCTACTTGGGATTTCTTTCCTGCTTTAGGAGATCTATCGGGAAACTGATTATAACCACTCGGGCACCATTGATGCCCACGAGATGAGGACAGCCCTCAGGAAGGCAGGTGAGGACACATCCTGTAGACAGGGTCTTGGGATCCAGGTGTGCACATTGTAAATATTTATTCTCATGATGATGATTGCTAGTGATCATCATTTGTAGCTATCTTATATGGGATATCAAGGCAACAACAGAGCTTTGTTGAGTACCTTCCCTGTCCAGGAAAGGGAGAATATTGCTGGATTCCATATAGCATAATATTTTAGAATTTTTCCAAGATATCTGCCTGTTACTGGGAAGGTGACAGCAATTACAGAGGATGGGGCTATGAAGGAGACAGAGAGGAACTGGCCAGACAGGCAGCTGGCTCACCTTCTCTGCTTTCGCTTGCTGATGTCACCCATGGCTGAGTTGGTGCTGGTGCTAGTGCTGGATGTGGAATGAGGCTGAACCTGATGAGGAGTGGCTACAAGGAAAGGGATGGATGGCAGGACGCCTTCCGGGATCCCCTGGAGAAGGCAGAGTCAGACCTGGGTTGCAGATTGATACAGAACCACAGAGGGGCCCCTGCGATGTCAGCTCCTTGAATGTTTATGGGAGACAGTGCTGAGTCCTCCGCTCCACCCGTGACCCAGGCCCCCTCTGCCCTCAGGTTTCACCCTCAATAGCCAGGTGCAGCAGACCATTGCCCTGCGGTATGCGTGCAGCAAGCTTGGCATCAACTTTGACAGCTTCGTGGCTTGTATGATCCGCCTAGAGACCCTCTTCAGTGAGTCACTCTGTCCTCCAGCGCCATCCTACTAATCCCAAGGTGCAAGGTGGGGCAGGGGCAGGACCAAGGGGCAGAAGCAGACATTGCTTTTAGGAGGCCAGGGGCCCAGAAAACGATAGACAGGGTTTCTGTAATGCTGGCACCTTGTGGGTGAGGGGCAACTGGACCTGAAGGGGCTGAGGAAGTCCAGCCTGGCCAGATCCAGGACGGAGGCTGCCTTTTTTTGGAGACTTACAAAGCTGCCATCCAGACTATCGTGTATCTACAGTGTGCAGTCACTAGGCCAAGATGAACGAGTCCCAGTAACTGTTCTTAGATGGCTTTTAATGTCTATTTATATTTGTTTTTCAATACGGATCATATTGAGAGCATTCCTCCCAGTGAAGTGATGGAGGGGGCCCTCTGGAAGGCAATAGGCATTTTCCTGCCATATTGGGCCTTGAGATTAGATATCTTATTAGGGAGGGATTTTTTCCTTGCACTGAGGTTTGGTAGGTGTTATGTTCTAGTGAGTCAAGGTCAGTTAGCCAGAGACAATGCTAAGGGGCTGGATTACCCACACGCAAGACAACCACCATCTGTTTGACAACACTGCACCTTGATAAAGTAATTGCATGTTTCTGATATAAAGCTTCTGAGGATGGAGATGCCAAAGGGACCATCTCTGCTGGCAACGGGGTTTGTCTGTTTTGGCGGGGGGCATCTGATCCCCCAAAAGCTCATCGTGTGCCCTGGATCTAGCTTTTTGAGGCCCCTGGGGCTAGGTGGGGACTGGAGGGGAAGGGGTTGTAAGGGAAAGGGGAGTTCCCCAGGTGGGGATGGGGTAGACAGAGGCAGCTCTCTGACTGTTCCCAAGTCCAGGAACAGCTTTATCTAATTTCATTCCTTCTCTGGTGTTTTAGAACTATTCAGCCTTCTGGACAAAGACAAGGACGGCATGGTGCAGCTCTCTCTGGCTGAGGTAAGTGTCTTGAGGTTTGATGAATTGCTGGCTGAAATTCTTGGACCATGTAGTTGCCGAGTGGTGCTTATTCCTGTTGACTGTCTTAGGTCCATGTGAATACCGTGCACATTCTGTGGCAGGCACTGGGGGAAGGAAGGCAACTGTTATACAGTTTTCCAAACATTTTTGTTTATTATTATTGTTATTGTAACCATAAAGCTATAGCTACATTTCAGGTAATTTCAGAGATGCAAGCCCTTGTTAATTTGGATGGAGCTGTGGGTGGTGGGCACAATATAAAGTATCTGGCTTCTAGGACCAGCTGTCTTAGAGGGACCCATGGAAGGATGTAGGAAACAAAAACGAAATTGCAACAGGTAGAATGAAGATGCAAAATGAATGAGTGTTTTTACTGTGTACAAGCCACATAATGTTTTTGCAGAAAAAATCAGAGTACTTCCCCTGTGGACACTGCATCCCTGTATGGCAGAGGCCTTTACTGGCCAGAGGGGACAGCAGGAAGTGTGGAGATATCTCTAGGGTCCAGGCAGGGGAAGACATTGGCCTTTGACTTGCTTCTGAGGCGCTAGAACTAGAGCACCAGGTTATTACTGGCTGTGCCCAGTTGTCTGTGCCCATCCACTTTCTTTTCTTCTCTAAAGTGGGAATGCCATTGACCTCTTTCCTGTAGCCCAGGAAAGGCCTTCCTAGAAATAGACCTGTGGATTCTTACAGATACCTGGACAATAGTATGGAACCTAAAATGGAGTGTGGTTGTGTGGGTGCATAAAATATACATATATATACACACACACACAAATATACATATATAGGAATATATATACACATATAGAAACAAATACATATATAAGAAAAGATATATACACATATATAGGAATCTATAGAGATATATACACACATTTATTGTGTACATATGTGTGTGTATATATTAGTATACACTATTGTGTGTATATATGTGTGTGTGTATATGAATAAACATGCACATACCTATTTTTGGAGCTCCCTTTGGGTCTAGAGCTTTTTCTGAGTCACGTTTCTGTAGTGCCCTTGTTCAGGAGTTAGTGACGTAGTGAAGGCCTTCCTTGCTTCCCATGTTTGAGCAAGGCACTTACTGGAGAATGGAGATAAAAAGATCATTGCCATGTGAGGCAGGAGAGCATTGATGGTGAAAGCACCCCAGCCCCTGAGAAGCCAAGAACTCAATCTCATCCTTTTCCTTTGCAGTGGCTGTGCTGCGTCTTGGTCTGACCTGGGGTTTCGGACATCAGTGACACTCCCTGCCCCACTGCTTGCCTCTTGTCACCCCTTCTCTACAATTTTGTGAACAGTTATGCTCCAGTGGCATTCACTGGTTGTTCATACCTTTCTTGCCCTGGGTCTCTTTCAGCAGCACTGAGCTATGAGCTATATAAGCCGACCCGGTGGGCCCAGCGGAGGGAAAGCAATCAATTAAAGTTGTGAGCCAGAATGGTTTCCGCCTTTCTCTCGTGATATGCTATCTGGGCTGTATCCTGGGCTTTTTATGCTTTAGGAAAGAAGATGTTCTTGGGAAATGGCACAATACAAAACTGCTGAAAGATACAAAATGTAGGTTAATTTCTCAGAGGAGAGGTCTTCTGTGGACCGAGAGGCATCCGGAGGCCACCTTCAGGAAAGGAGCCCAGGAAGGGAGCAGGGATGGGATGCTGGGAGAACAGGGCTTTCTTCCTTATTTGCAGACACGGGAGGCTGCTGGACTGTACTGAGGAAAATTCTTACCTGGCAAATAGCTAGAGGGGAAAGGCAGTTCAGGTTAGTTTTGCTCACAGCTGAACGCTGGCATCTTTGTTGTTGGTAAGAAAATAGATGGCACAGCCATGGTGTCCTAAGGGAGGAATGGGGACAGGGCTGGTTGTTCTATGCAGACACGAAATATCAAGGAGAACACACACACACACACACACACACGCACACACACACACACACACACACGCCTTGGCCCTGGATCAGTCTGATTGATTATGGATTAATTTTCTCTTTCTGGAAGTAGATGTAGATGAATGTTCCTTACAGGAATACGACTCCTAAGTATGGCAAGCACTAGTTGGCTTCAATGCTGCCTTTGAGTCTCCCAAGACCCAGTCGGGAGGAAGGGGCAGGCCCTTCACTGAAGAGAGGAGGTAAAAGCTCTGGGCCCTCACTGATCAGGGAGGGGCTGTGCCATCACACCACTGCAGGGAGGGCTCTGTTAATGTGATGGGAGAGAAAGAGATATAGTTGTTTTAGCAGCCTGTGGGTCCCAGAAGAAAAGGGGTCCTTCCTCGTCCAGTCAGGGATAAGACAGAGATGCTTCGGCAGCAGGACTCAGCAGGTGTGTGCCCCGCCATGCTCCAGCTGCCTGGAGAGGCCATGCAGCCTGCTCCTGTGCCCAGCTGGTGTGATTCTCATGCTCATCGACATGCCAACCAGGAACAGGTCTTTGTTCTACCCACTATAGAGGACCACAACCAATTCTCCCTAAGTAGAAAGTGCTATGTTATAATCAACTTGCAACAGGTAGTTTTTTTTTGAAGCCCTGCAGGGTTAACTACTTGAGGGAATAGTCTGGTAATAAATAAAATACTGTCTCATTACAAAACATCCTTTGCTTTCAGGGTCCTGGGTCTGAGGTAAGGACTGTCCTGGGGACTCCTTACCAATACAGCCCAAGAAGCAGGTTAAAGATCCTAGCACTACACTTTCCCTCTCAAACGCATGAGACTGTGCCTTTTGCTTCCTTCTCCCCAAAGATGAAGGCTGTGGGAGATGATGCTTTTAGTCATGGCCTCGTCCTTGCCCCTAGATGTGGCTGCATCTTGGGAAAGCTCAGTGTCTCCTGGAATCCACAGCTTCCACAGTGCCCGGCACTTCCCCTCCGGGAGCCAGCACCACACTTTATTGCATTAACATGGTGACTTGCTTGTCTTCCCCACTCCAGTTGGATAGTCTGTGGATGCAGAGATGGAGTTTCCCTTGTTCCCTCAAAACCTAGAACAATGCCTGGTGCTTAATGAATGTGAACTCTGTCTTTCCCTTTGCAGAAGAGGAGGCTCTGTAGACTGCAGAGCAGGTGCCTCTCTGTGTTTTCCCAGCAGAGAGGCTGTGTTTGCACTGGTCCCTCACAGATGACACAGCAGCGCCTGACAGCAGAAGCCCCAGTGGGGACTGCCATTGATGTGCAGATTCATCAAAGCTGGGTCTCTTTTGGCAGGGAGGTGCTGGGAGTTGAAAGACTGTGGAGCTCTGGGAGGAGATGTGGCCCCTGCAGGGTGTCCTGCTGAGCCCTTCCCTCCCCAAGCTTCTCCCCACCCTGACAATTCCAGGAGGAGAGAAAGCCGTGGCTGCCTCCCATGTCAGGGGTCTTTGATTTGTTCAGAGAACCCCAGGGAGCTCTGATTCCCCCAGTGGGAGTAGGGGTGGGGTGAAGTCAGCCTGGAGTCACGGGGGTCTTCCTCTGTTGCACTCCCACCCTCCCTAGCCTTCAGAGTCAATTCGTGTCACCTCTTAAAGGCACAGTTTGTTTCCTTATTAGTAAATAGGAAGAAACACAAGCACTGTCAACTCCCAGACTCAACTGAGACCTTCTGGAACACGGAAGCTGACATTTCGGTGAAAGGTGTTTGGGGTGTCTGAAATATTCTAGGTAATTCCACCACAACAAGACCATCTTCAGTGAGCTCCCATTTCCTGCTGAGAGTTGTGGATTAGCTTTCTCCTCACATCCACCTGCCCAGGCAGGACTTTTTGTAATTATGCACAATCACAGAAGCAGCTTGGAGCAGGGCTGGGAGAGCCAGGCAGACAGCCCATCCGCAGGCAACAGGAGGCTCTTCCTGGCCAAGGTCCTGACAACAGCCATGTCTCAGCAGCCCGGCTCTGCGGGGTTATGCACAAGGGCCCAGCACAACTGGCAGACAGGCTCCCCGCCTGCCTGGGTGGTCTCTGTCTGCCTCATTGACTGGCTTCTCTCTCATACCAGCTGTTATTCTGAGTCGGGGCAGGCTCAGCCCGCCAGCTTCTCCGATGTCCAGCATCTCTGCAGCTTTGGATGTTCTAATTCCCTCTGAGCCCCAGCCCCTGTCATTGCTTCTAGCTCTGGCTCTGGGATGTGGCAGTTCCACCACACCCTAACCTACCTCTTTTCTGCTCTCCTCTCAGTCTCCCAACCATGTCTTCCATCCATATGTTAACCCTTTCCTTCAATTTACGTATGAGGTTGGCTGACCTTGGGAGTTGACATCATTGATGGTGAATAACCAAGATGCCCACTGACCTCTCCACTTCAGAAAAGATAGCATCAGAAAGAACCCACTTAGAGATGGACCCCTCTGCCACCTTTTCACTTTCTCTCTCTCTTTTTTTTTTTGAGACAAGCTCTCGCTTTGTCACCCAGGCTGTAGTGCAGTGGCGTGAGCTCAGGTCACTGCAGTCTCTACCTTCTGGGCTCAAGCAATTCTCCTGCCTCAGCCTCCTGAGTAGCTGGGACTACAGGCATGCACCACCACACCCAGCTAATTTTTGGTATTTTTGGTAGAGATGGGGTTTCACCACGTTACCCAGGCAGGTCTTGACCTCTGGGACTCAAGCAATCCGCCCACCTCAGCCTCCCAAAGTGCTGAGATTACAGGTATGAGCTACCACGCCTGGCGTAGGTTGTAAGTGGTGTGACTATAGAGGCCATCTATGTGTTACAATAAGTGCTATGGCCTGAAGGTTTGTGCTAGGTAACCCAGTCCTGAATTCATACATTAAATTCTAACCCCCACTGTGAGGGTGTTTGGAGGTGGGGTCTTCGGGAGGTAATTAGGTCATGAGAGTGGAGTCCTCATGAATGGGATTAGTGCCCTTCTAGAAGGCACAGGAGAGCTTCCTAGTCCCTTCCACCCTTCCAGGACACAGTGAGCAGATGGCCCTCTATGAACCAGGAAGGGGGCCCTCACAGACACCAGATCCGCCAGTGCTTTGATCTTGGACTTCTCAGCCTTCAAAACTATGAGAAACAAATTTCTGTTGTTTATAAGGCACCCAGTTTACAGTACTTTGTTGCAGCAGCCAGAACGGACTAAGACAACAAGGATGAAGAGACGCGTCCTGGATGTCCTCTGCCAGGAATCCGGTCTGATGTGTGGCACTCCATGTCTGAGCTTATTCCATTGGCTTCTGTCTTTGGAAAAGACAACGTTAGTCACTTACTAGTGGCAGTTGCACGGAGAAGGAGGGCTCACTAATGGGGGACAGGGTGATCATTTGGAGTTTGCAAGCTGTGAAGACAGATGTTGGCTCTTCACAATTTTGGAAGGGTTCATCAGTTAAGTGTAGGACCTTATGGGGAATGGAAATAAGGCAGAGGCATGGTTCTGGTCACTGAGTTCCTTAAGGTCTGCTGAAGGCTGCCGATGCATCTCTCACTCCCTCATTATGCTTTGGAGCAGAGCCAGGGGCTGGAGGAATGTGGGGTGATCCTTTCATTAACCACCATCTGTTGACACTTTTCTTTTTCTTTGTGAAAACATTTATATTTATATCTTTATATTTAACATTTTTATTTCTATATAAATCATTTTGTTTATTATGTACTTGTCAAATTATATACAAATTTATATATTTATTTATGTATTTAGATATTATTTATTTATTTGAGACATGGTCTTGCTCTGTTGCCCAGAGCTGGAGTACAGTGATATGATCTTGGCTCACTGCAGCTTAGACCTTCTGGGCTCAAGTGATCCTCCCACCTCAGCCTCCCAAGTAGCTGGGACTGACTACAGGCATGCGCCATCACACCCAACTACTTAAGAAATTGTTTGTAAAGACACAGTCTTGCTGTGTTACCCAGGCTAGTTTCCATCTCTTGGCCTCAAGTGATCCTCCTGCCTCGGCCTCTTAAAGTGCTAGGATTACAGGTGTGAGCCACTGCGTCTGCCCCAGATATTACTTATATTATACAAATCTAATATAAGTAAAAGTAAAAGAACAGTATATTGAAGCCCCGTCATTATGAATTAGGACAGAGCGAGACTCCATCTCAAAAAAAAAGATGTTAATATTTTATCATACCTATTTTGTCATTTTTTGCTGAAGTAAATCACAGATACTATGACATTTTACCCTTCATTATAGATGTCTAGGAAAGGACATTTTATGACACAACCACAGCACCATTCTCCAGCTAAACAAAATTCACAAGAATTCTTTAATCACATCGAATAACGAATCTATATTCAAATTTCCTTGATTGGCTTCAAAATGTACTCTTATAGTTAGTTTATTTGGATGAGGACTCAAAGAAGACCCTTAGCTTGCACCTTTTAATCTAGAGCAATCTAGATTGAGTGATTAACAAATAACTGGACTTTTAAAAAGGGGGCTCTGGCAATATGAATGTGCTTTACATGTTTCTCAGTCTAACTAAATCTCACGCGAAGTTCCCATTCTGCCCAGCTTCCTCCCTCTCCCCAGGGCTACACAGAATGGTTTACAGGGGCAGCAAAATGGGAAAAGGGTGTCTAATTTTCCCTCCGCCGTGGTTGCTGTCGAAGCCTGCCTGTCCTTGGAGGTGCCATCTCCTGCTTCGGCCCCATGGGCTCCAACACTAACTGGGCTGGGAGCCGCTGCCTGGGTGTGGGAACGAGTCTCTGCTGTGGGAATCTTTTTCCTGGACTCTAAGAATCCCCCTTTCCTCTGAATCTTTCCTCTCTGACTACTCCTGACTCCCTCCCAGAGCTTCAGCTTTGAAAGAAGAAAAATCCCAAAGGCATTCTCCTCGGGCTGCTTCTCTTGGTCATGTTGTCCCCTGAGGCCAGAGAGCACACAGCTTGACCACCCGCTGACTTGAACGCAGAGGGAAGGAAGCTTGAGTCCATCGTGAATTACGCTGCCCATTAAAGAAGCAGCTCACTGGTGGAGAGAGGAGAAGAAGAGAAAGTTTACAGTCCCTGAAAGGGCTCCCCTGGGCTGAAATTTCATTTCATTGATTCATTCACTATTAAAACATTTGATTTCTACCACCTCCCCCCTCTTCAAAAAGTTGTCTACGGATTTCCTCAACTGTCATCTTCCTTTCCCTGTGCCTCAGTTTCCTTACTGGTAAAATGAGATAGTAATAGATATATACCTTATAGGATTGTTGTTAGGATTAGTGAGACACTGTACAAAGGCATGCAGAAAGTGCCCATTCCCCAGGATTTACGCCGTAAATATCAGTGATTATTATTATTGCTTTTGTAGTTATTGTTAGAAGCAGAGTTCAGGTCTCTTTAGCATCTATGGAGCCTTGTCTGCTGGGCTTCCCTTTAGTCCTGATCAGTTTTCAATATAAGACAGAGGATCTTGAGGTTCAGCGATATTCTCAGAGTTGTACTATCAAGTGTTCCTGTTGGCCAGTGGGGGCAGGGCTGTGCTAATCCTGGCCTGTCTGAGGCTCTGAAGATGCCAGGCTCAGGGGAAGGGCATTGCCAAAGAGAATCAGCTTCTCAATTTCCACGGAAGGGAATAGCTCTGTTAGTAAAAACAGAGGAAAGCAGATGGAAACTCGCCGGGATTTTAGAAGGTTCTGCGGTTCTGTGTATATTATAAGCCTTCAATTTAGGCATGTTGAATTGAATTCAGTTCAACAAGGAAGGGAGGATTAGGAGATGAGAGGCATGATCTGGTGATGAAATTCAAGCCAAAAATCATCCCGCAGTCAAAATTATCCTGTGTATGCTCTGGAAGGGATTGCTGGGGAGTCTGTTCCAGAACTTTGTGGATACAAATGAGTGGATTTGCACAGTGGATTTACCCAGCAGGCATGGGCTGCTCCTGCTTGGCTCTTCAGCTTCTCCTGGCTACCTGAAATGGGAACCCCCACCACCCCGAGGGGAGTGGACAGTCTCTCAGGTGATTGAGTCACTGTCTTTAATTCTGCTCAGTAATTCTGTCAATAAACATTTCTTAAGCACCAACTACATGTCAGGCTCAGTGTTTGCACGGAGAGTTTCTGAAAAGAGATGCAAAGATGAATAAGACAAGTCCTTGCCCCCAGTAAGCTTGCCATTGAATGGAGAAGACAGGTCCATATACAGGTAGTAGTAATTTGAAAAGGCATAGCGTAAGTGCTATAGGAGACATACAGAAAAATCAAGCCAGCCAAAAGGAGAGAGAGGTTAATGCTGACTCAGGAAACAAAGCAGGCTTCATGCAAGATGGGTAGAAATTTGACAGGTAGAATTTCACTCATTCATCCAGTAAATATTTATTAAGCATCAGCTATAGTCTAGGTACTGTGTGAGGCCCTGGGAAAGGAGAGGGAAAGGTATTCCAGACAGAGGGAACAGCATGAGAGAAGGCAAGAGGATGGGATAAACTGGAGCTTGCGTGGGGAAGCCCACAATCTTCTGGAGGAGATTGAGCTTCACCTTGTCTTTGAGACTGTCACTGCAGCCCCAACAGGACAGCCAGGGCCAGGAAGCAGTCGTCTTCCTTGCTTAGTCCTGTCTTCTGTTCCATGATCCTGTCTATGTTACCAATGTGATAATTTTCCTTTCTATTTCAGAGAAATAATTTCAGGCTACTCCCCAGATAGAGGAAAATCTTTGGACTCTCCAAGATTCAGGTTGCATGGTAACATCTACCCCATCCATTCCCTGGGCTGGAAGGGCCCTGAGAGCTCTTTGGGCAGCAAGAGACACCTTCTATGGCTGCTGCCTAGCAGTGGGTCAGAGCACCTTGATATGCAGCCAGCTTGTGGCCTTTGTAGCTATATCCTCACCGCTGAGGGTGAAGAAGGGAGTGCCAACCCTCAGAACCATAGAGGCCAGGTGGTGTCCTTTACGGCGGATGTCCCTGGGTGAGCCCAAGATGCTTCCCTGGAGCTGGAAAGCAATCCAGATGCAAGACTGATGGAACGCAGTCGGCTCCCACTTCCACCTGCATTCTTGAAACATTTACTACTAATTAATTTCTGAATTACACAACAATGCACTTCCTAATTTCACAGGGGAAGCACCAGCAGCTATAACAGGGTTGTTATCTATTGCACAAGTGATTCTATTAGATGCTCTATCAGAAAGGAGAGGAGGGAGGAAGGGAGGGGAAAGGAAGAGAGGGAAGGAGAGAGAGAGAGAGAGAGAGAGAGAGAGAGAGAGAGAGAGAGAGAGATGAACGGATTGAGACTGAGAAGAAAAGCCTGGCTGATAATGCTTTCTAGTCTCAGGAGGGAGGCTGGCTGTCTTGGGACCTCAGCATCCCTTCCAAGAGATGTGCAGCCATCTCTGGGCTTAGAGAGAAAAGGCTTCCTCAAAAACTCTGACAACTGTGCAAATATCAACACAGAAATATAAATAATAACATGCAGACCCCATGAAACATAATTATGGCCCAACATTATGAGGAAAGAGACTCACCGAAGACTGGCCATATTTCTTTTTATCTGAAGGTTTGGTTTTGCATGGGGGTGATTAAAGCAAAGACTCTGGTTTCTTTCTGTCTCTCTCTTTTTTCTTTCTTTTTTTTTTTTTTTTTTGGTTTTTACTGCCATATGGATTTTTTTTAATATTTATGTCAGGTTGGACTGTTCATTAAAATGAGTGGCTTTCATATCCTGTTGAAATATCTGGGTTGTCAAATGTTTATTAAGCTCATTGAATGTTACCGAGCAGCTACTATGAGTGGGGCAAGGGTGAAGTATGCAGGGCAGTAGGGCTACAGATATGAATACCATATGGCCCTGCCTTTGGGTGCGTCGCCAGTCTGAAGAGATGGACAGGTGTAAAAACAAGCAGCTTCAAAATGAGATGATAGGAGCAATGGTGGGGACAGGTGTAGGGAGTGGTGAGGGTACAGGGAAGCACGAGCTTCATGTTGGGGTTCAGAAGAGAGTCTGTGGAACAGAGGAGAGTGTGAAACAGGAGTTGCCTCCAATGGAAGCTGGATTGGGAGGGCCAGGGAGCCCTTGCCCATCCTCTGTGCCTGCGTTACAGGTATGAGGCCAGGCAGGAAGGCTGTAGGCGCAGGTGGTTATCCTGAATGGTGGCTTGTATCTGCCATGTCCATCCATTGGGAGACTAAAACTGCACCAGTTATTTGGACAGAAAGAATTTAATGCAACAAATTGTCAAGAAAGTATAACATTGTAACTAGTAACTGAATGGATAAAAAGAGTACTTCAGGCTGGGCACAATGGCACATACTTGTAATTCCAGCACTTTGGGAAGCCAAGACAAGCAGATCACTTGAGGCCAGGAGCTCGAGACCAGCCTGGCCAACATGGCGAACCCCATCTCTTCTAAAAATACAAAAATTAGACGTGGTGGCATGCGCCTGTCTCAGGAAGCTGAGGCAGGAGGATCACTTGAACCCAGGAGGCAGAGGTTGTAGTGAGTCAAGGTCGCACCACTACACTCCAGCCTGGGCGACAGAGCAAGACTCCGTCTCAAAAAAGAAAAAAAAAAAGCACTTCAGGGTGTCACGGAGTTAACAACTGTAGGAGGAAGCCACTGCCTGTGGGGCTGAGTGAACAAAGGGATGAAATTGGAATTATTAAAACTTTAAAAAGAGACCCTGTCGAGCTGAAACTCAGACCTCTGATGAATTGGTGTCTTGGGGAGGACCAAGCTATGCCACGAGGAGAAGGCTGATTCCACAAATACAGGAGAAACTGCAAAGTGGATTCAACTGCTGCTTGTGCCCTCTATTGGCAGAACCTGGCATGGAACGAGGGGCAACTCATCACAGCTGCCATAGAAGGTGGCATCATCCCATAGGCTGCAGTCAGTCATTCTACATAGATGTTTGAGCACCCACAAGGTGTCAGGGACTTTTCTAGTCCTCGGGACACACCGGTGAACAAAAAAGACAAATATCCTTGTCTTTACGGACTAACATCCTAGTTTAGGGAAACAGAAAGTAATCAAATACCATGAGTAAATTATGTAGTATCGACAGCATCTTATAAGAAGAGAAATAAAGCAGAGGGTGGGGAGAGGATAAGGAGAGGAGGTGTGTGTGTAGAGAAGGGGTAAGGGTTCAATTGTAAATTGAAAGGTCTGAAAAGGTCTCTCTGAGAATATGGCCTTAGAGTAAAGACCTGAAAAACGTAGAGGAATATGCTGGGTGGATATTCAGGAGGAGAGCAGGTAAGGAGAGGAAGCACAGGAACACAGACATGAGAAGTTTAGAAACAGCTGGGAGAGAGATGGAGGGAGAGAGCAGGAGCTGGGTTATGTCAGGCCTTTAGGTCATTTGAACAACTTTGGATTTTACTCTAGTGAGATGGGAAGTTGCTGTGGTTTGAATGATGGTGTACCATCTAAAATTCATGTTGAAACTTACTCCCCATTTTGATAGTATTAAGAGATGGGGCCTTTTTGGAAAGTGATTAAGTGATGAGGGCTCTGCCTGCATGAATGGATTAGTGCCTATAAAATGATAGGAGGGAACTAACTCATGTGTCCTTTCTGCCCTTCTGCTATGTGAGGACATAGCAAGAGGGCCCTGACAAGACAACAAACCTGCCCAGGGCCTTGATCTTGGATTTCCCAGCCTCCAGAACTATGAGAAGTAAATTTCCATTATATATAAAATACCATCTCAGGTATTTTGTTATAGCAGAACAAACAGACTAAGACAAAAGTCAGTCAGAGTTTGAACTAAAGAGTGACAAGGCCCTGCCTGCATTTTATTAGGACCTTTCTGGCTATTGAGTGGAGAGGTGATTTTTAGGAGCAGCAGTGAAACTGCCAGGAGGCTGTGGCCACGCACAGGTGAGAGGGGACAGAGGCATGGACCAGTCTGGCTGCAGCAGACATTATGAGGAAGAATTGGATTCTGGACACATTTGCAAAGAGAGTTTATAAGCTTTGTGGTTCTGTTAAATATGCAGTAGAAACAGAGGGAGGAGTTGACAACGATGACAATGTTTTTGGCTGGAACCAATGAAGGATGGAGGTTATATTAATGGAAGTTTTTATTTCTTTATAATATTTCAACCATCTGTGAACCCTAAATATGTGAGACAGGTCTAAGTCAATTTAGAAAGTTTATTTTGCCAAAGTTAAGGATGCATGCCCTTGGCACAGCCTCAGGAGATCCTGATGACATGTGCCCAAGGTGGTTGGGGCACAGCTTGGTTTTATACATTTTAGGGAGACATGAGGCATCAATCAATATATGTAAGATGAACATTGGTTTGGTCCAGAAACGCAGAACAACTTGAAGTGGGTAGGGGAGCTTCCAGGTCATGAGTAGATAAAAGATGAACAGTTGCATTCTTTTGAGTTTCTGATTAGCCTTTCAAAAGGAGGCAATCATATATGCACTTACCTCAGTGAGCAGAGAGATGATTTTGAGTTCTGTCTTTCCTTTGTCCACAAGGAAATTCCTTGTGAGGTAGGTATATAGCTTTTTAATCTTAGTAGCTATCTTTTTAGGGAATAGAATGAGAGGCAGGTTTGCCCTTCCCAGCTTGACTTTTCCCTTTGGCTTAGTGATTTTGGGGTCCCAAGATTTATTTTCCTTTCACATATCTATGATTATAAAGTGATGAAAAAAGATTTTGTTTTATTTCATTAGGACAGGATTAATCTGAAGAGAGCAAAGTCATAATGATCTGAGGTATATAAATCTTCTTTTTGAATAACTCAGAATAGTCTACAGTCATACCACCTTGAATGCATCTTTTTTTTTTTTTTTTTTTTTTTTTTTCTGAGTCAGAGTCTCACTCTGTCACCCAGGCTGGAGTGCAGAGGAGCAATCTCTCTCTGCACTGGAAACTCTGCCTCCCAGGTTCAAGCAATTCTTGTGCCTCAGCCTCCTGAGTAGCTGGGAGTACAGGTGCATGACACTTCACCTGGCTAATTTTTTGCATTTTTTTTTTAAAGTAACGATGGGCTTTTGCCATGTTGGCCAAGCTGGTCTTGAACTCCTGACCTCAAGTGATCCACCTGCCTTCGCCTCCCAAAGTGCTGGGATTATAGCGTGAGCATCTGATCTTTTCTGAATAACTCAGAATATTCGCATGTTGTTTTTCTCAACACTCCTATGCCTCTCACAGAAGTAGAAATTCTTATTTCCCACATAGGCCCTGGGAGTTGAAGCAACATTGTATACTCTGGGGCTCCACTTTCTCATTGTCCCATCCCTCCTAGATTTCTTTTTTTTGACTCTGATTACCTATGGGTGGCTTCGCCATCTTTAGCTGTCAAGGACTTGTCTGTGCTCTCTGTTATCAGCTCTGCATTCCCTTGGGTTTCCTTCTCAGTCTCCTTCTCAGGCTCCCTGATGCTGTCAACTCGCAAATCCCCACCTCTTCTTGAGCCCAAATATCTCTGACTTGGTCTTGGGTTTCCATCTGTCTTCTGGGGATTTCCACAAAGTTGTCTTCAGGATATCTGAGATTCTCCATGTCCCCAACTGAACTCACTCTTCTTCCTTTGTACCTCTTTTTTCTCCCCAGGTCCTTGATGCCACTTAATGTTACCACATAGCTATCTGGGCTACAAAACTCATTCTTTTTTCACTTCTTCCTCTTCCTCATCCTTGTGGCTAATCCATCGCTGATTCTTGTCAGTTCTCTTTTTATTCTGTTCTGCTTTCCTCTATCCTCCCCACAAGTGGAATTCAGGCTGTTGCTCTGTCTCTCCTGACCTGCTCACGTGCAGAGGCCTCCTAACAAATCCTTCTCTTTTCAAACTCTTGCTTCTCTGTCTCCTGTGTTAGAAGTTGCTTCCTACAGCACCAGGTGCATCATTTCTTCTCTTCTCAATACCTTCAGTGGTGTCCTGTTGCCAACAGAATGAACATCAGACTCCTTAGGAGAGTGCTCAAGACCCCTCTTGAATGGGTCCCAAGCCATTTTTCCAGACTGTTCTCCAGCTTCATTGCTGTATTTTAATCACCCAGGATAAAACTTGGTATTAACAAAAGTCACCAATGTGCTGCTATGGTTTGAATGTGTCCCTGCAAATTCATGTACTGGAAACTTGATCCCCAATGCAACAGTGTTGGGAGGTGGCTCCTAATGGGAGGTGTTAATGGCAGAGCCCTCATGAATGGATTTGTTACTCAAAAAACTGGAGTCCATTTGCCTGGCAAGTACCAAATGACTCTCCACGAGAACGCAGGTTTTGGTCAATAGGAATTTAATTATTTGTCACAGGTAGGAAGAGGATTTTCCAAAGCAGTGCTTCCAAGGGAAAGTGACAGGAGGGTTTAATGGGGCAATGGAGACGGGAGAAGATGCATCATCGTATGTAGAGGAGGGTCTCACTGGAGTAGGTGCAGTGAGTCATCATGCTGGCACTAAACCGTATGTTATGATAATGAAGCTATACATCCTCCTGCGGTGTAGACTTTAGTATGGTAATGAAGGAAGTTTACTCCGATTCATCTGTAAGTCGCTGGTCTCTGTCAGGAGCTGGTTTCAGCTGACTAGGAGACCACATTCCACACAGGGCTTGAAAACATCAGGCTATAAGACAGGAAGCTGTAAAGCAAGTGGATTGCTCAAACTAGATGAATTTCTATGGTCCCTGAAGACCCTCCCTATCTGCTTACAGATTTTCATTATCTTGGGAGTGAGTTTGTTACAAAAATGAGGTAAGCCTCCTCTTGTCCTTTCTGGTACACTCTCTCACCATGTGATGTCTTCTGCCATGTTATGACACAACATGGCAAGAAGGTTCTAACCAGATGCAGACACTTGATCTTGGACTTCTCAGCCTCCAGAACCATAAGAAATAAATCTCTCTTCTTTACAAATTACCCAGTCTTAGGTATTTTGTTATAGCAGCACAAAATGGACTAAGACACGTACCCACACCCTTGCTGGGACTAATCCTTCAAACTGTGCCCTCCTTTCCTCCTTCTTCATCCTCTACAAATTATCTATCCACACTGCCAACATCACCTTTGTAGCACAGCAGAATATGCAATCCCAAAATATGCCTCTGTGGCACGAGGATTATTTTAAGATTCAGCAGCCATAGGAGAAGCCCTTGAAAACAGAGTAAAAGTTATTCTTTTGTAGGAAAAATTTATATCTATAAAGAAAATCTCCATTTATAAGGGTATCTCCCTCTCTGTAGCAGAAGGAAAAGAATGCTATTAAATCACTAGAGACTCTTATCATTGGAGAAGGTACCACCTTAAACCTGTGTAACAAACTTCAGCCTTGTTTACCCTGCTTTTCCTGGCTACCTCCCCTCCATCACTGCCTCCTCCATATCCTTCTTTCTTTGTGTCTGCTGAAGATGGTATTTAAATCTGAATTTAAAGTCACCTCTTGGAGTTCCTGTTTTCCCTGGTTATCTACCAGGTATACATGTTAATAAACTTCTGTTTGTTTTTCTCATGTTAATCTGTCTTTTGTTACAGGGTTTTAAGGGTAGAGAAAAATTATTTCCTCCCCTATACCTCCCATACCCACTACAGAAAGGAAAAGGAAGAGTTTCTTTACTTCTTTCCAACATGCTAAAACCCCAATTATGTCCTATTCAGTCTGAGCCCCCCAGTCTGGAAGAGAGAGAACAGGGCCCTGGACCAGAGGAGGGGCATGCAGGGCCCTGAACTTGAGCCAGTGAAGACCCATCTGCCCACCCCAGGCACAATTTCGGTCCCATCTGGAAAGATGGTTTTTCTATCCTGTCCCTTACCCTCTCTGGAGAAGGAGGCATTTCCCTGAAGTCTGCAATGGGCAGGCCTTTGTATGGAATTAACCGCTAAGTTCCTTGTATTCAGCCAAGTATCTGCAAAGCCAAGCCACTGCAGACTGAAGGGTGCATCTTCCAGGCTGGCTGTGACCTCAGTTTTTGTTTTCAAGAAGGAGAAGAGCCTCTACTGAGTTCTTGGTGTCCCCAGGTCCCCAATCCAGCCTCTCTTTAGCACATATCTCAGGTCAGCTTCCCTGGATCTCTTTTGCCAGCTGGGGCAGGGCACAGCCCAGTCTTGTGTTCCTCTGTCATCTCTGCTCCTGCTGGGGCTCCGGAGGAGAGAGCTGCCTACTCCCGGACCCCCAGTCCTGGCTGTTCTTCCCCCAGCCAGAGCTGTGGCTGCTTCATTGGCTTTTATCCCCATTTGCACTTTAGTGGGTATTTTTATTTCTCTCCCTCCCCCTGCCTCACTTCCTATCCGCCAGACCAAGCAGACCAGGATTAGAGCCTATGCACCCCAGGGATATGCCCCCGGGGACCACCCAGGATATGTCCCTACAGCCCCAGCACCTACTGTCCTTGGGACTGACTGCTCCTGGCCTCTGGGTTTTCCAAGGAGAAACAGATTTGAGCCAATACAGATAGCTTAGTGGCTATCCTGAGGCTCCTCTTGTCCAGCTAGGGAGGAGAGTGTGTTTCAGTAGGGCCTTGAGGCAGCTTCACCCTGAAGATGGCAACAATTTGTAAGGCTGGGAGTTAGGAGATGTGGATCGTGGTCCAGGCTGTGTTGCTGACAGTTCAGTGATCTTAGGGAAGTCCCTTCACCTCTCTGGGCCACAGTGCCCGTGAAGGCTGCTCTCGGAGACCTTGTGTCATGGATCTGTGTTCTCGTTCTGGGTGGGCTTTGTGGAGGGCTTCTTCTGGTGGCTCCTGTAGCAGCTCCTGGGTCATGCTGGCCACCGAGGTGATTGGCTCCCTCCATCATAAAGACCTGCCTGCTTGTACATTGAGAGAGGCTGCATCCCAGCTGCTGTCCTCCCTTCCTTGAAGCCTGGGGCTCTGTTCTGCATTTCAAGAGTGTTGATTATTAAGTTTAAATTCAGTGCCCACATTCTTTTATTTTGTTTCACATACTGAGTCTTTGGAGACCAACATGCAAATTTATGGAAAGCGACATGCAAATAAGAGTGTAGGATTTCCAGCATGCTGTAGAGAAAAACTCTGAACTGTCAGGGGACTCAGACTCCCTGCCGGGCTCTGTTCTCACAGGCTCAGTGACTTTTCCAGGCCTCAGTTTCCTCATCTGTAATGTAAGGGGAGTTGGGTTAGATGGTCACTCAGCATTCTTTCCAGCTCTCCAAAACGAATAATCTGTGTTTGGGAAAATTACTAGTGTCTATGAAGGGAGCACCTTCTGAAATGGGATTCAATACTATGACCTCTTTCAACAGGGATGTCTTGGGCAAAAATGGGAAGCCCATAAACCTAGGAGCCTAGGGTGTAATGAGACAGGGATTTGGCAGAACTTGTTTCTGAAGGCTTAGGTCACAAAGACCCCTGCTGATAAAACAGAATGCAGTGAAGAAGCCAGCTGAGACCAGCCAGAATCAAGATGGTGATGAAAGCGACCTCTGGTTCTCCTCACTGTTCATTGTATGCTAATTATAATGCATTAACATGCTGAAGGAAACTCCCACCAGCACTGGGACTGTTTACAAATGCCATGGCAACGTCTGGAAGTTATCATACATAGTTTAAAAGGGGGAGGACTCTGGGAATTTTCCACCCCTTTCCCAGAAAACTCATGAACAGTTCACCACATATTTAGTACATAGTCAAGAAGTAAGTATAAACATTGCCAGCTAACAGTCCGTGTGCTGCTACTCTGAGTGCACTGCCTATGGGTTAACCCCACTCCACAGGGAGCAGCCACTGTACACTGCTGCTTCTTCGGTCAACCTGCTTTCTTCTACCGCCAGCTTGCTCTTGAATCCTTTCCTGAGAGAAGCCAAGAGCCCTCCTGGGCTGAGCCCAAAAATGAGGCTTACCTGCCCTGCATCATCAAGGTCTCTTCCAATCAAAAACTTGTGTGTTTTTACCCCCGTTTGGCTATTTTACCTCCATCCTACTATTTTTATTATGCATAATTAACCACAATAATAGCTGACAATTACTGAGTTTTTCTAAGTGCCAAAATGTCTACTAAATGTTTTATGTATTATCTCATTTAATCCACAAAGCTTAACAGCTAGGAGCAGGGTTGTAAAGGTGACCATCCAGCTTCAGAGTCTATCTCTGCCACTCACTGGCTGTGTGGCCATGGGCCAACTGGCTATTTTTGACCTTCCTGTCCCTAAGTTTTCTCATATGAAAATGGGAATAATTATTGTACCTACCTCTGTGTTATGGTCAAGATGAAGTGAATTGGTCTATGTGTTCAGAACAGTGTCCAGAATATGGTAAATATGCCATTAAAATTTAGCTGCCAGTCAGGCATGGTGGATCATGCCTGTAATCCCAGCACTGTGGGAGGCTAAAATGGGCAGGTTGCTGGGCTCAACTCAAGTGTGAGCCCAGGAGTTCAAGACTAGTCTGGGCAACATAGTGAGACCCCATCTCTGTTTTTTTGTTTGTTTGTTTGTTAATTAGCTATCAACACTGCAAATGATAGTCTTCACAATAATCCTATGAGATAGATGCCATCATTCCCACTGACTGCTCAGGAAGTTGAGGCTTAGAGAGGTTAAAGTGGGGTGCCCAAGATGCATGCCTCCTCTTCTCCCCGCTTCCCTCAGATCTCTGGCCCTTCTTTGAGATTCTCAAATGGAGAAGAAAGCAATTGATACGTTCATTCACATGATTTTCCCGTGGAACCCAAGAGGGAGGCAAAGGACAAAGCCAACTAGTGACAAGGCTATTCACAGGCTGCTGCAACCTTCAAAGGTAATGCCTAGCGTTGAGGGGTCCCAGATTTGGGAGATGTCACCAAAGGGCCCATGGCCATGCTGCCGAACTGCAGACTCGAGCCTCCTGGATGCACGTGGGCTCCCCGGCACATGTGCCAGGGAAGAAGAGTTCGTCTGTACCCAGGGCACACGCAACCACTTCGGTTTATCTACAGCACTAATGAATTCTGCCAATGTGATAATCAGCAGGAATGGAGGAGTCAACCAGAGCTAATTCTTTCAAGAGTGCAAGGTAATTAATTTGAAATGACTTATTTAGTAAAATGGTAATGATGAGGCTAATGTTATCGCCCCAGATGACAAGCCTATTAGTTGTATGCTGCCTTTGGGGTGGAGCAGGGGGCAGGGCCGTTACACAGAAGTGTGGGTGTCTTGAAGGGCCTCCCCTTTATCTCTCCCTCCCTTGGCCCTGCCTTAGCTGAAGGTTGATGGGTTTCTGCTCTGACTAGGACAGAGCAGCCATAGCAGCCCACTTCCCTCACTGCCACTGCCACTGTCCACAGTCCCAGGAGAGACAAGCCTATTGCATTGTCCAGGTGATGCCACGGTGACTGGAGAAGAGCCATGGCAGCTGATGGACACCTCTCATTTGGGAGGAAGTTCTGGCCCTAGAAGAACATCTGAGATGCACCCCTGGGACAGAGCTCAGGAGAGCCTAAATATTAATACAAGACTTAGAAGATGCCTTCAGAGACTGGGTACGGTGGTGCATGCCTGGAATCCTAGCACTTTAGGGGGCTGAAGAGGGAGGATTGCTTGAGACCAGGAGCTCAAGACCAGCCTGGACAACATAGCAAGATCCGTCTCTACCAAAACAAACAAACAAACAAAACCCAAAAAGCAGTGCCTTCTGTCTGGGTAAGCCTAGATTTAAGTCTCATCTGCCACCTCTCAGCTGTGTGACCCTGGGCAAACCTCTCAAACTCTGGCCTACTTCTTTACGTGTAAAGCAGAAATGGTAATACCTGCCTCCTGGCACCGCTCAGGCTCCCCTTCCCTTCTTGGCTACAAGGGGATATCAGGGACAAAGTTATGGCCACACACAATGAAGAATTTATGTAGCACATTTTGCTCTTTAATTTTGGTTTATGTGCTCTGTTATTTCTCCTTATTCTTTTGATTCTGCTTTTAATTCATGCTAAGTTGGTCTTTTATGTCGTCTCATAAGGCTTCTTAACCCATTTCTGGAATAAAGTGGAGGATAAATAAATTACAAGTTGTTGTGAGGATTAAGTGACAATTGCCAAGCGTCTAGCACTTTATGGATCCTCCTTCCTGCTCTCCCCAATGGGATTCCATTGTCGGATTCCCGCTCTAGGTGGGAAGGGCCTGTGGATGGCTGCACAGCTGTGGGGGTGCCCTGTGAGGCTGGGGTGCAGGAGAGACAATGAGCAAACAGTGGAAACAGAGTCTGAGGGGGCCAGGGCCTGAGTTGAACAGATGGTCATCACGTAGTTAGATGGAAAAGGCAGAACCCAGGAGTGATGTGAAGAGCCAAGTTTAACGGGAGCTGGTGATATGGACAGTCAAAGTGGGTGGTGTGGAGAAGGCGGACAGACTGCGGCGGTTCCTATGCTGATGTGCTGGCAACTGTGGCAGCTTTATCTGCGGTATGTGGAGTACTTAAAAGGGCGGGGGAGGGGGTGGACTCAAAGTAGGGAGGTCTGCTAGGGCCCCATTTGGTAACTGCTGGTCATGGATGACCTGGGAGGTTTCTTTGTGCCCAGAAAGGATGAGAATAGGGTGTTCTGGGGGACCCAGGGCACTGACTAAGCCCAGAGGGGTGAGCTGTCTGCTGTAGGCCAGGGAAGGACTGTCTGTGAACAGAATCCCAGGAGAGCAGCCCTAAGCCCTAATTAAAGTTCAGCAACTGCTTCTCAGTCTCAGTGTTGGCCAAATGAAAAAGTGTTAGGATAGGCCTCTCGAGAAAGCACAACGAGGATGGTTAGACTGTCACAGGTCTTTAATCCTGATGCCATTCGGCAACAAGGCTTGGGTGTTTAGGGCTCTGACATACCTTGGCAGAGAAACCGATTTCTGGAAGTTTGCACTTTGACTCAAGAAATAAAAGGAGTATCTGAAAGGACAGAAAATTCTTCCTTTGTCTGGGCAGAAGTTCAGTTTCCTTAAGCCTGGAAAAAATGAAGTATTAGAGGCAGCAGAAATAGATAAATTGTAGACAAAATTCCAGAAAAATGTCCAGATACGACCGAGCATGGTAGCTCATGTCCGTAATCCCAGAACTTTGGGAGGCCAAGGTGAGTGGATCTCTTGAGCCCAGGAGTTCGAGACCAGCCTGGGCAACATGGTGAAACCCTGTCTGAAACAAACAAACAAACAAACGGCAACAACAAGAACAAAACTCAAAAAACCCCACAAAAATTAACTGGATATGGTGGTGTGTGCATGTAGTCCCAGTTACTCAGGAGGCTGAAATGGGAGAATTACTTGAGCCTGGGAGGCAGAGTTTGCAGTGAGCCAAGATAGCGCCACTGCACCCCAGCCTGAGCAGCAGAGCCAGACCCTGTCTCAAACAAAAATGAAAAAGAAAGAAGTCAGGATGTGTAGTGGCTAAAACTCAGGCTATGAGTCAGACAAATTTTGGATACCCATTTACTAGCCATGGGACTTTGGATGAGTTACTTAATGTCATCAACCCTCAATTTCTTCATCTGTAAAATGGGGTAGTTAGTAGTGGATCCTGCTGACCTAAGTTACTGTAAGAATTGAATGAATTAATGCACATCCAGCACTGAGTTCAGGGAGGAGCACTGGGCCCACACTCTATAAGCATCAGTTCTTCCTCTTGGTTTTAGCATTAAAAGTAAACTTCACATACAAAAACTTTATATTTGTTTTGTTTTGTTTTTGAGATGGAGTCTGGCTCTATCACCAGGCTGGAGTGCAGTGGCACAATTTTGGCTCACTGCAACCTTCGCCTCCCAGGTTCAAGTGATTCTCCTGCCTCAGCCTCCTGAGTAGCTGGGACTACAGGCGTGTGCCACCACACCCAGCTAATTTTTATATTTTTAGTAAAGATGGGGTTTCACCATGTTGGCCAAGATGGTCTCAGTCTCTTGACCTTGAGATCTGCCCGCCTCAGCCTCCCGAAGTGTTGGGATTACAGGCGTGAGCCACTGCACCCAGCCTAGAAATGTTTTTGTTCTTTAAAAATACATTGTCTTTCTCTTTTTGACATTAGAAGGCACTTAGTCCAGAAAAATATGACTTTCTTTGTCATGGTAATGTTGTTGTCTTCTACTCTCTAATTTTTTTTTTTTTCATTTTTCTCAGAACCTGATAAAAGCTAAGAGATGCTAGACTGCTGAAGAATTCAGTTGCCTAGAGCTCCATTAGAAATGAAAATTGAAAACATCTTAAAGTGAATTCTATTACATTTAAAAAATATTGTGTGAAGAGGGGCTCGTTTACATCTAATTCACCAAATATAATAATTGTAAATGCAAACAAGCTAGACACAATCTATTCCTCATAGATTTTAGAAGATTTTAAAAATATAACTTGTGCTGGGCATGGATGAAATGTTCTGTATATACCTGTTAAGTCCATTTGTTCCAAGGTATAGTTAAATCCGTTGTTTCATTGTTGACTTTCTGTCTTGATGACCTGTCTAGTGCTGTCAGTGGAGTATTGAAGTCCCCCACTATTATTGTGTTGCTGTGTATCTCATTTCTTAGGTCTATCAGTAATTGTTTTATAAATTTGGGAGCTCCAGTGTTAGGTGCATATATCTTTAGGGTTGTGATATTTTCCTGTTGGACAAGGCCTTTTACCATTATATAACGTCCCTCTTTGTCTCTTTTAACGGCTGTTGCTTTAAACTTTGTTTTGTCTGATGTAAGAATAGCTACCCCTGCTCACTTTTGGTGTCCATTTGCATGAAATGCCTTTTCTCCACCCCTTTACTTTAAGTTTTTGTGAGTCCTTATGTGTTAGGTGAATCTCCTGAAGGCAGCAGATAGTTGGTTGGTTGGTTCTTATCCATTCTGCGGTTTTGTATCTTTTAAGTGGAGCATTTACGCCATTTACATGTAAGGTTAGTATTGAAATGTGAGGTACTGTTGCTTTCGTTGTACTCTTTGTTGCCTGTGTATTTTTGTTTTTTTGTTTTTTGTTTTTTTTCTTTTTAACTTGTATTTTTATTTTATAGGTCTTGTTTGATTTATGCTTTAAAGAGGTTCTGTTTTGATGTGTTTCCAGGATTTGTTTCAAGATTTAGAGTTTCTTTTAGCAGTTATGGTAGTGGTGGCTTGGTAGTGGCAAATTCTCTCAGCATTTATTTGTCTGAAAAAGACTGTATCTTTCCTTCATACAAGATGCTTAGTTTTGCTGAATACAAAATTCTTGTCTGATAATTGTTTTGTTTGAGGAGGCTGAAGATAGGGCCCCAATCTCTTCTAGCTTGTGGGGTTTCTGCTGAGAAATCTGCTGTTAATCTGATAGGTTTTCCCTTATGGGTTACTTGGTTCTTTTGTCTCACAGCTCTTAAGATTCTTTTGTCTTAACTTTGGATAATCTGATGACAATATGCCTAGGTGATGATCTTTTTGTGATGGATTTCCCAGGTGTTCTTTGTGCTTCTTGTATTTGGATGTCTAGGTCTCTAGCAAGGCCAGGGAAGTTTTCCTTGCTTGTCCCCCCAAATATGTTTTTTAAGCTTTTAGAATTATCTTCTTCCTCAGGGACACTGATTATTCTAGGTTTGGTCATTTAAAATAATCCCAGACTCCTTGGAGGCTTTGTTCGTAATTTTTTACTCATTTTCTTTGTCTTTGTTGTCTGATTGGGCTAATTCAAAGACTTTGTCTTTGAGCTCTGAATTTCTTTCTTCTACTTGTTCAATTATATTGTTGAGACTTCCCAGAGCATTTTGCATTTCTATAAGTGCATCCAATGTTTCCCGAATTTTAAATTGTTTTTTCTTTAAGCTATCTATTTCCTTGAATATTTCTCCCTTTGCTTCTTGTATCATTTTTTTGGATTTCCTTCCATTGGGCTTTGCCTTTCTCTGGTCCCTCTCTGATTAGCTTAAGAACTAACCTCCTGAATTCTTTTTCAGGTAAATCAGGGATTTCTTCTTGGTTTGGATCCATTACTGGTGAACTAGTGTGATTCTTGTGGAATGTTAAAGAATCTTGTTTTGTCATATTACCAGAGTTGGTCTTCTGGTTCCTTCTTATTTGGGTAGGCTCTGTCAGAGGGAAGGTCTAGGGCTGAAGACTGTTGTTCAGATTCTTTTGTCCCATGGGGTGTTCCCTTGATGTAGTAGTCTCCTCCTTTTCCTATGGATTTGGCTTCCTGTGAGCTGAACTGCAGTGATTGTTGTCTCTCTTCTGGGTCTAGCCACCCAGTAAGTCTACCCAGCTCTGGGCTGGTACTGGGGGTTTCTGCATGGAGTCCTATGATGTGAACTGTCTATGGGTCTCCCAGCCGTGGGGGATACCAGTGCCTGTCCTGGTGGAGGTGGCAGGGGCCGGGGGGTGGGGTGTGTGTGTGCTGCAATAGACTCCATGAGGATTCTTAGCTTTGGTGGTTTAACGCTCTGTTTTTGTGCTGGTTGTCCTCTTGCTGGGAGGTGGTGCTTTCCAGAGAACATTGGCTGTGGTAGTATGGTGGGTGGGGCCCGAGAACTCCCAAGATTATATGCCCTTTGTCTTCTGCTACCAGGGTGGGTAGAGAAAGACCATCAGGTGGGGGCGGGGCTAGGTGTGTCTAAGCCAGACTCTCCTCAGGCGGGTCTTGTGGGGATGGGGGTGAGATTCCCAGGTCACCAGAGTTGTTCACCTAGTAGGTTTAAGGCTGCCTCTGCTGAGTCAAGCAGGTTGTCAGAGTAGTGGAGGAAAGCCAGCCTCCTCCCAGCTCCCACACCTGCCTTTTATTTCTTTCTAAATCAGTGAGTTAGGTTTTTTAGGAAATTTTTCAGTTCACTTACGTTTTTAACTTTATTGAGACAAAATTTTTCCTATATTTTCTTTTTCTTTTTTTCTTAGAAATGGAGTCTTGCCCTGTTGCCCAGGCTGGAGTGCAGTGGCACAATCTCAGCTCACTGCAACTTCCGCCTCCTAGGTTCAAGCCGTTCTCATGCCGCAGCCTCCCAAGTAGCTGGAATTACAGGCGCATACCACCAACCACGCTAATTTTTGTATTTTTGGTAGAGATGGGGTTTCACCATGTTGACCAGGCTGGTCTTGAACTCCTGACCTCAAGTGATACATCTGCCATGGCTTCCCAAAGTGCTGGGATTACAGGCATGAGCCACCGCAAGGCTGTTGTTCCTATATTTTCTTACAATGCTTACAACTCTGCTGTGTTTGTAGTTAAAGCCTGTTTAATTCCATTATATTTTATTTGTGCTTTCTCTCTTTGATCACTTTTTTAGGGTCTTGTTCCTATTTTATCATCAGTGTTTCAAAGCTTTGGCCTATTTGTCCCTATTTTAGAACAGGCTTGGCTTGTCACAGGGCTCTGCATTTGACTCTTTTATTTGCTTGTTTTCAGCTCAGAGGTAGAACACTAAAGTTATTACACTAAAGGATTGTGAGCTTTACACTGTCATATTTTATTTCTGAAAATTTTCTTTACCCTAAGAATAAAGCCATCCCAACCATCCTACAGAAATGGAGGGAAGTGTGTGTGTGTGTGTGTGTGTGTGTGTGTGTGTGTGTGTGTGTGTGTTGGGTGGTTTTGTTTGGCCTTTATTTATTTGTTTTTTTTTTAACATTTTATTCATTTTTTTTTGTCACTCTGTCACCCAGGCTGGAGTGTAGTGGCACAATTAGGGCTCACTGCAGCCTCGACCTCCCAAGCTCAAGCAATCCTCCCGCCTCAGCCCTCAGAGTAGTTGGAACCACAGGCACGTGTCACTATGTCTGGCTAATTTTTGTATTTTTTGTAGAGACGGGGTTTTGCCATGTTGCCCTGGCTGGTCTCAAACTCCTGAGCTCCAGCGATCCACCTGCTTTGGCCTCCCAAAGTGCTGGGATTACAGGTCTGAGCCATGGTGCCCAGCCTTGTTTGGCCTTTAAAAGCTGCCTTTGTATTAAATAAATTGTCTAATGAATACAAATGCCATGCTATTAGGGGAAGGATTACTCCCCTTTAGAAGCCTCTGTAGATGTGGAGTGAGTAAGAAAACTCGCAAACACAGATAAGATTGCAAAATAATAGCTTTGTTTTAGTCTCTCACACTCTTCAAAGAATCAAAGGCAGGAATCAGTGTGATCTATGTCATCATAAGTTCCCCACATCAGGGCTGTTGCAATATTTTAAGTGAATTTCATTGCTGGTGATTTAAAAAACACATAAACACATCTCCTGTGGTCTGCAGGTGGCAATGGGGAGATCAAGAACGGGACAGGTCTCTGCTGACATTTAATTCTCAGTACACCGCAGGTGCCTCCCCACTGGAAACCTGCTTTCCTGGCATAGATATGTGTGTCTCTGCTGCCAGAGATAATTTTTTCTGCCATCGATAGCATTTTATATATGTGACAATCGCTTACACAAGGAGTTATTTATGTGGCACTTTGCAAAGTGCTTTAAAAATACGATTGCTATTCAGTTATTCCTTACCAATCCCTTGTGAGGCAGACCATGTCTCCACGTCAAGCTTTAGAGCATCTGGAGGCATAATGCTTCGTGCTTATGTCCCACCAGAAGTTGCAAGTAGGAATCTGGGTTGCCACCCCAGGATTGCCCACAGGCTCTGGATGTCTCTATTTGTGCTGGAAGCTTTCTCTGCAGGAGTCATTTCCAATTCAAATGAGGGATTAGCAGGGAATGGAAGGGCCTAGAAGTCAGGTAGCTGGTGTTTGGTCAGGGCATAGTGCTTAGGACACCCCAAGGCCCTTCCCACCTGTGCCCAGAGTCCAGGAGAGCTGTGGGGCAGAACGGCTGGTCGCTATGAACAATGATTTTGCTGAAGACATTCTTCCAGAATGGTCCATGTGGCTATTGTTCTCATTTAGATAATCACTGACTACCCAGAACCCAGAACAAGGATGGGTCCTGTCCAGCCCTTCCCAGGAGTAGGCATGAGGGAGGTGGAGAGGCTGTCCCTGGTCCATGAGGGCCAGCTTTGCTCCTGACATGTGGTTGAGCCTGGGAACAGGCCCAGGAGCCCCCATGAGGGCAGGCCAGGGTGGGATTGGAAGGAAGTGGCAGGAGGCATGAGCCCCAGCCCTTACAGCAGCAGCTGCCATCTTCCCCGTGGCTCTGGGACTTGGCCTCTCTATGGGGACAAAGGACAGATGGCTCTGAGCAAGCAGGAGAGGGAGGAGTTGTGCATCCTCAGAGGGCTCAGCCCCACTGGCCAGGGCGGCCACAGTCCCGTGTGGGGAATCCTGGGAGTGGGTCCCCTGCCTGCCTGGTCTCCCTGTGCTGACAGCCTCTGAGTTGGGTGAAGAGAGAGTATAGTGTCCACACAGTGAGGATGCCCAGGCACCTGCTGCCCCCAGGAGCCCTGAGGCAGTGTGGGGAGGTGGCGGGGGAGGGAAGCTGGTTAGAGACTTCCCGGTCTGGGATGCGCCACCCCTGCACGCCTCATCTTGTCTGATGCTCACAGCAGCCCTGTGCAGCCAACGTTATTAACTCCATTTTACAGACGAAGAAACCAATATTCAAAGTGGTTATCAACTTGTCCAATATGATACAACTAATTAGGAGTGGAGAGTGGGCTCATTAGCTTCTCCAATGAGCCGGAGTAACTGTGTGTCTCTCTCTGGGGCTTCAGTTTCTTCAGGTATTAAATGAGTATCTTTTGTATTTCTTCCGGCCCCAGTGGCCTGTGGCTTCCTGGGAGGCACACAGCATTCACTTCAGAATTATCTGTGGCAAAGCCCCTTTCTGATTTCTGCACTTGATATGATCTCTAGTGAAGCCTTTACCTTTTCTCTGCTTTCCTGGAAGAAGCTGAGTGCACAGACAATGCTGGTAAGAGGCCACGGGGCCGCTGAGATCAGTGAGTTTTTATCGCAACTGCAAGTTGAAGAGGCTGTGACATTTCAGTGAGTCCCCAGCTCCATCTTGAGGAAAAAGGGAGTGTCCTGGCCCACAGGTCCCTGCTGGGGATGGGGCTCTCCAAGCGTCTGACAAAGTTTGTCTCTGAACTACTGCTCTCTTCTCGTGAAAGCCATCTGGTTTTAGCTCCTCTAAAGGGCCCTGTGTGAAGCATCTGTTTTAACTCGAGTGTTCTCCTCAATTTCCTTGGGAACACGAACAAGACCCTTCTATTTCCAGATCCAAAGGCTCTCATCTTTACGGGGACAGCTTTGCTCCTGGCAGTGGCTCTTCTCCTGCGGGGGTCTTCAGGTTTCCACTGCCAGGAAAGTCCGTCTCTGGCATGACTTGAGAACAAGATAACAACAAAACCTGGAAAGGCTCCCTTACTTGTGGTGTGGGTTGGCCTGACCAGCCACTTCCTGGACAAGAGGTGGGCAAAGGGGGACCGGTTCTTGGTGTCTGTGTAGGAGGTTTCTATATCAAAGGCGGAAATGCCCGTTAGGAAATTGAGATTGATTGAGTGAGCACTGGTTTTCACTGGCTCTTGGATGTTTTATTTCTTAGCTTGTGTTTGCTGAACACCTGCTGTGCCAGAACCTTCGCCTCAGGCTTTAGTGGAGAGCAGAGTCAGGGTGTTGTGGCAGATATACTTGGTTTCTGAACCAACAGTGTTTCCCAACCTCCTTCTTCCTTTCTGGCTGAGAGCGTCACTCTCAAGATAGAGGCAGCTGCAAATGCCATCTCACTTTCTAGGCTTCCTCAAAGCCGTGGAGTGCACGTCGAACCCAGCGTTGACTAAGGAACCAGCAAGGGAAGCCTTCTAGAGAACTGCTAGGGAGGATTATCTCTCTGACAACAAGAGAAACGTAAAAGAGAGGCTGTGCTCCCTTCCTTCTGATGGGCTTGTGTGAGGACCAGTGGTCAGCGGCCATCCGGCCATCTTGAGGGGATCAGATGACATTGAGGATGGCAGAGTACAAAGGGAGGAGGCAGCAGGTGCCTGACGACTTAATCACACAGAATTAACCAAGCCTAGAACTTCCTGTTTCCAGACAGCTCGACCTGTGAGATAATAAATGTCCTTATTATTTAAGCTGTTTCAGTTGAAATATTCTGTACTCACAGCCAAAAGCATCCTAGGTGATACACACAGAAAACAGAGCCTTCTCACGTAGGAGATTAACACCCAGGGGAGACAGGAAATGCACCCATCAGGCATCTGAAAGAACATTTACCAATCCACGCGGTCCCCATAATTTACAGCTGGGTCTTATTTTAGAAAAGAGATGCATTCATAGAAACAGTGTGTGATACAAGTTATAATTCTCCATTAATTTCATAAATGTTTCTGAGATGCGGTTTCTACATTCTTAATTGGTCTTCAACTAACAATAGCTCCTAACACTTTGGAGTTTCTTTCTCTGGTTTGACAAGTGGTAAATATCTGAAAATCCCTACCATTAAAGTAAAATTATTTTGTAAACAAGGTATCCTTTTTACCAAATGAGTATTCATTCTTTAATTTACCCTTCTGGTAATTTCAGATTTTGGAAATAAGGGTCCTCAGGAAAGCCCCACCTGAATGCCAGGCTCTGTGACCATGTCTGTTATTCTCAAAGACCGGACAAGGGTAAAGCATGTAATTGTGTCTGCATCTTAGTATTCCAAGTGTTTATTGTAGCCTTAGCTGTGATTGGTGTAAGGGGATGATAAAATGGTGCTTGTGGCTGAAACTCCTGGATAATACATCATTCAAAGGAAGAGGGAGGTTTTTTGCAGAATTTACCATGGAGCTCTCCACAATCCCATCACATACATCTCAAACCCCTCATCCTTAGTGAGGACCTCAAAGGCTTCGGAGTTGAAAATAAGGAAGTGGATTTTCAGAGAGGGTCCTGGTGAGCCCCATGGGGGATTGGTTCACCTCCTCCACCTCTCTCCTGTTCAGGAGCCTGTTCCCGGACTCACTTGTTTGCAGAGTGTTGAGTATGGTTTAATTCTGCCAACAAGTGCCTTGAAGCTATATTAGGAAGCCAGAGTGGAGGCTGAGCCATTCTTCCTCTTCCAGCATGGTGGCAGATGTATTAACTCTGGCCAACATGAGTTCTTCCAGTGCATTTTTTTCCCCAGTCACTCTTTTGCCTTAGGGTTGCTGGGCAGCTGCAAACATCAGCAGCAGTTTCTTCAGTTTTTTGACTCCCAACTGCAAAGTTAGAGGGGACAGCCTGCCTGACTGCCCTCACTCTGACACCAATCGCAAATTCAGGAGTTTCCAAAAAATCCTCAAATTATTTTCTAGAAGGCCTCACAGAACTCATGAAAAGCTGTTAGACCCCCGGTTACGATTTATTACAGGAAAAAGATACAGATTAAAACTGGTCAACAGAAGAATCCAGAAACATTCCAAATGCAGAGCTTCTGTTCTCTTCCCAAAGTCAGGATGCATTAGTCTTCTGGTATTGATGCGCGACAACATCCATGGAGTATTGCCAACCTGAGAAGGTTCTACTGTTTCATCTTTTAAAATTAAAGTGATAAGCTGGGTGTGTGCCTGTAGTCCCAGCTACTAGGGAGGCTGAGGCGAGCCCAGGAGTTCGAGGCTATAGTGAGCCACGATTGTGCCACTGCACTGCAGCCTGGGTGACAGAGATAGACTCTGTGTCTAAAAATTAAACAAAACAAAACAAATGGGTTCTATTTTCCTATATGATAAGGCATGGGAAGCACATCTTTCTTCTCCTCAAGTCAAGATGGAAAACTTTGAAATAGATCATCCAGAAAGTTCAATATGGTTTCCCTGCAGTTTGGGGGACACATTTGACCAGGGTCTGAGCCTCCTTGAAGCACAAGTTTTTGCTGCACTGGGATTGGCTCTGATGGCACGAGACCCCCAGCTTTAGGGTGTCTCCAGAAAAGCCATGAAAATGCGTATGAGACAGAAAGTCTCGTTAGCTTCAGAAGGAGTCAATTAAGTCATAGTTTGTTGCTGTTGTTGGTTTTTGAGGCAGGGCCTTGCTCTTCTCCCAGGCTAGAGAGCAGTGGTGCAGTCATGGCTCACTGCAGCCTCAACCTCCTGGGCTCAAACAATCCTCCTGTCTCAGCCACCTGAGTAGCTGGGATACCAGTGCACATCATCACACTTGGCTTTTTTATTTTTTGTAGAGATGGGATCTCACTCTGTTGCCCAGGCTGGTCACGAACTTCTGAGTTCAAGCCCTTGCAGGGCTTTCAGCGAGTCCTGAGAGGTGGAAGTGAGCCTAGACTCAGGACGGGAGAAGGAAGGCTGCCTGGGGAATCTGGAAGGGTGAGAAGGAATTAGCCAGGCAGGGGGCAGGGAAGGAACAGTGTGGACAGGGATGAGTGTTTGGGGGATGCACTTTGTTCAGAATGGCTGGAGGGAAATGCCTGAGGGGCCCTGGCACTAGATGACTGGAGAGTTTACATCTTATTTGGAAGAAAATGGAGCCTTAGAAAGGTACCCTGGAAAGGTGGGGTCTGCCTTTTGGAATGTTCACTGTGAGAGTGGAACGGAGACCGAATTGAAGGTGAGACAGGGAGCAGAGAGGCTGGGGTGGAGACCAAGATGTGACAGGTGGGGGCCCGAAGTAGGGAGTGGCCCAGGGTGCAGGTGCAGGTACTACTGGGTTCATCCCATGACATGAGTTAGCAGGCTCTGTACACCCAGTTGGGGGAAGCTGCTGTGTGACTGAGATCCCGAGCCTTCTGCTCCAAACATGCTTGCTGCTCTTTCTTGTGTCTAAGTCCAAGGGGATTTATTTTCTCACCTCTCTTCTCAGCAGATGGTCTGATTTTACTGCTCACTTTCAAGAGAAAATCTCTGCATCCAACTGGATCCTGGGTCTGTTGGTGCTATTCGTTCCTCCCCAGGAAAACCAGACCAGAGGAAGAACATAGCTGGGTAGAGCTGGCTCCATGACCCACCTGTGACAGGGTACTCAGTGGGAGGGGTGTGCCACGTGGCCCCCATGTATCTCCACAAAACACCTACCTCATACCACGGCCATGCTCGCAGAATGAAGTTCATTTTAATAGTGACCTAACACAGGCAGCTGGGAGTAGAGATTATAAAACCATTGCCAACACATTCCAGATAGCACAGCCTATGGTTTTGAAGTGAGTCCTGACTACTGCCTCCCATCTCGGCACAGGTAACTGAGAGCTGATGGGCGTATCTTTACTGTGGCTTAGGGAGTTAAGGTCTACTTGGAAAGAGAAACCAAACTTGGCTTAGGAGAGCCTGCAGATTAGAAGGGGCTGTGGAGGGGAATGAAAGCAGAGGCCAGGTGACAGGAGGGAGGAGAGGGCTGGAGGACAGGAGAGGGATGGGGAACCCTGGATGGAAGCCCCAGCCTGTAGCTCCATGCAGAGGTTTTGAGGCTGGACAGACACATTCAGAGGAGGGCTGGGGTCCTCTCTAAATAGTCCTAGCAACCCAGATGGCCCTGGAGTTGAGCTCTTTGAGAAAGATTACACCCCATGAGAACATCCCCACTGCAGATCTGTGTTGCTGGCTTGTCCTAAGACAGAGTCAACACCAGAGAGTTTCTGGGCTGGAGCTTACAGTGGGCTGTGAGCTAACCCTCCTGGATGTGGCAGATGCCCTCTCCTTCCCCAAATCTCTGACCATCCCTAGCTCCCAGGCACCATCTCCATACTTCTCCATGCAGAGAAAGGGTTCCCTCCTTCACATGGCAGTAGGCTGGTCTCTTCCCTGCCTCCTGTGCTGGCGCCCAAGGCCCCTGATGGCTGGGGCTGTGTCTCTCCTTCCAGAAGGCCTGCCTCTCAGCCTGGGAGCAGGAGACAGAGACAAAGGGGAAGGGGAGACAGACACAACTGAAATCATTTTCCCTCTGCTTCTATACATTTCTTCCTTTGGATAAAGATTGAGGCAAAGCCAATGAAATGCAAAATTCATTAAACAGAAAATCAGACGATGCAAGCATTACGTTTCTTGTAGGAATATTAATTCAACTTGGTGGTGGTATTTGGGCTGGGTAGTGGGTCTGATAATTTGGAAGCCTCAAGATTGCTTATTCATAGTGCAATCACCATCATTTCCTATCTCAGGCATTTATAAAACAGTTTCTGAGTCTTCTTGCCCAGGTCACTATTGTAAATGAGAAGTTATTCCCAAAGGATCTTATCTAGTACAATAAATGGATAAAATTATTGAATTTATTAACATCTAAATTAAAAAGTCTGAAAAATTGAGTTCTAATTAATCAACTTGCAAACAGCTACCCCCAAGGATAAGATAACAGAGCCTTTAGCAACAGCTCATGATTTGAGACATATTATTTTTTTAAACAATAATAATATTTTCACAGCAGCTCATATCCGAGGAGTTCAAAGCCGTTCCACAAATGTTAATTATTTAAAGACTTTCTGAAACTGAAGCAGATAATTACTATTTTCTCGGGCCTTGTAATGAGGAAATGGTGCTGAGAGGCAAGGGTGAGTGCCTTTGCCCAAGGTTGTAGAACGGCTTGTCAGAAAGAGAGAGGAGCAGGATGCGGGCACTTGTCTGACCTTGGTCCTGCTCTGGCCTTGAGCCCTCTGGTTTTTTAGTTCCTGCTCTGAACTCCATGATCAGCCTCGTTCCAACCCATCCATCCCCATCCTCCATCTTCTTCTGGAGAAGAAGTCTGGAGACCTCACTGTCCTCCCTGCTTTGGAGCTGACTGGTGAAATTATCCCGCAGGGCCCTCTGTCATTCACACACATGAGACACCAGCCAGTGCTGAGAGGTCCACCTTGTACTTTCCTGAAGCATGGTGGGGAAGCTGTGCTCCCTGTAAATAATGGGTCACAGAGCACTTGCATGCTGGATACATACCTCTGTTCACTAGCACCCAGGCTCTGGGAGGTAGGAAGAGGCAGGCAAGGTTAATCCTATTTTATAGATAGAGAAGGGAAAATTGTTTTTGAGTAATATTGTGTTGGATAGTTTTATATATGCTGTCTTACTGAGTTCTTTCAACATTAGTTTTACTCTTTTTTTTTTTTTTTGAGACGGAATCTCGCTCTGTCGACAGGGTGGAGTGCAGTGGCGTAGTCCTGGCTCACTGCAACCTCCACCTCCTGAGTTCAAGCTATTCTCATGCCTCAGCCTCCTGAGTAACCGGGATTACAGGCACGCGCCACCACACCCAGTTAATTTTTTGTATTTTTATTAGAGATGAGGTTTCACTGTGTTGGCCAGGATGGTCTCGATCTCCTGACCTCGTGATCCACCTGCTTCGGCCTCCGAAAGTGCTGGGGTTACAGGTGTGAGCCACTGCACCTGGCCCCCTTTTTTTTTTTTTTTAAATAAGAAAATTTAACATCTGCTCAGAGGTTAAGAAATGTAGCCAACGTCACACAGCTAGTCAATGAAAAGCCAAGATTTGAGCCTAGACTGTCTTCCTCCAAACCTGGGCCCTTCCTGGTGCCTTCTCTAAGGTCAAATAAGTTTCTTATAGTATCAGGTCAAGGAATCAGGGAGAGTGGGTGCGGTGGCTCACACCTATAATCCCAGTGCTTTGGGAGGCTGAGGTGGGAAAATCACTTGAGGCCAGGAGTTTGAGACCAACCTGGGCAAAATAGCGAGACGCTGTCTCTACAAAAATTAAAAACAAACAAACAAAAAATAGCCTGGCATGATAGTGCATACCTATAGTCCTAGCTACTTGGGAGGCTGAGGCAGGGTGGCGGAGGCAGGGGGTCCTGTGAGCTCAGGAGTTCGAGGCTGCAGTGAGCTGTTACCGTGCCACAGCACTCCAGCCTGGGTGAAAGAGTGAGACCCTGTCTCTGTTTAGGAAAAAAAAAAAAAAGGATTGAGGACAAGAAGCCCAGTGCCTTGATGGCCAACTCAGCCTTCTGTCCTCTACCCACTCCTGAGGGTGAGGTGGGAACCCATATGAAGATCGCTGATGGTCACCATGTAATCCAGCTAACAGTGGGTTGGGTGGTTCAGGAGCAACTTCAAGGGAGGCTCCTTTAATCCCTGTCTGGGTGGTGGTTCTGGCCCCTGGGGGAATGAGAGGCCCCTCGCCTCCTACCTGCGCAGATGCAGAAGGACAGAATTTTCTGGGGCCTGCTCAGCCTTTATCACAAGCCATCAACTTCCTGCAGTGGGAGTAATCAGGCTCCTGCTCTGTTTGCTGTGAACTAATTAACTCTCCTCCCCTGGAGCTGTTCCCAGAGCCCTTCGCCATCTAAAGAGCTATAGCTCTGCATTGGGGGTTGTGCCCATGGTGGGAGGACATGAGGCATGAGCAATGGCAATGATTTCCTCCATGAGTTGGAGAAGGGGCTGGGGTCCAGGACCACTCAGGGCCACAGACCTCTGCTTCAGGGATTGGACTGTGCAAGATGGGGATTGAAAGGACTTCCTATTTCTGCTGATCACACATGCTTTCTTAGTGCCCATTCATTCTCTCCTTCATTCACTTACTTGCTGTGTGAACTTAATGCATTACTTGACTGTGTCTTAGTTTCCTCATCTTTAAAACGGGAATTCTGTTAGCATGACCTCAGAGCGTTGTTGTGATTAAATGGGATGATGTGTTACACCCTTCAGACAGTGCCTGGCACATAATCAATGGTCAGTGAGAGTTAGCAATCATTGATATTATTATTGACAATATTCTTAACGTCAATATTATTAACAACCTCTCAGAACTTCCATTTCCTCAGACCTGAAATGTGGACACCCCTATGCACAGGGCTGTTGAGGAAGTGAGATATAATGTAAGTAAGGCACCTAGAAGAGCATTTGGCCAGAGCTGAGTAGATAGAATGGCTTTCATTATTTTCATTCATTCAGGTGCATTCGTTAACTGCTTGTTTAAAATCTTGGGGACACAGAAGTAAGACAAGGTCTCTGGAGACAGTGCAGTAACTGTAACTGTATCTATCACCTGAAGCATGCTCCGTGAAGCAAAAGATAATTTATACTGCATTCACAGATACTTTTTAATTCTGCAAATGAATAGGGCCTTGTACCAGGCTTATACCAAGATGAAAATCCCTCTAATGTGGGGTGTGCCCTTTAATTTATAAGTCATTTTCTTATCTATTTTCGCATTTGACTTTTACGTTAACCCAAGTAGTATGTAGACATAATTACCTCCACTTTATCAATAAGGAAACCGCAGCCCAGGACATAGAGTCATTTCCATTTAGTCCTGAGATGAGGGTGGTTATTACCAGCATCACTTTGTGGGAGGTTTTTTGGTTTGTTTTTGTTTTTTTGAGAGTAGGTCTTGCTCTGTCACTCAGGCTGGAGTGCAGTGGCGCAATCTCAGCTCACTGCAACCTCTGCCTCCAGGGCTCAAGTGATCCTCCCACCTTAGCCTCCTGAGTAGCTGGGACTACAGGTGTGCACCACCACACAAGGCTAATGTTTGAATTTTTTGTAGAGATGGATTTTTTGTCATGTGGTCCAGGCTGGTCTTGAACTCCTGAGCTCAAGGAATCTGTCCACCTTGGCTTTCCGAAGTGCTGGGATTACAGGCATGAGCCACCACACCCAGCCCATTTTGTTATCTATAAAAATATTATCCACCCCACCCCACCCTCCAGCTGGGAGGCAGAACCACTATGAGTTGCCTGTGATGGGCAGGGGAAGGGAGAGAAAGGGCTCTGATTCATTCATTCACTCATTCATTCATTCATTCATTCGTTCATTCTCTCAACAACTAATTGTTGAGGACCAATATGTTGCAAGTTCTCTGAGGTCCCCTGGGTCAGCTGGTGTCTCTCAAGTGGTTCCAGGCATGAGAAATAAGGCTGGGGCTTAAATTTGCTGGTAGAAAGAACTAGGCAGGTAGAAGTTCGGGTTTGGGGGCTTTCAAAATTTCCATCTTCCTCCTGAGGGACCTGGGCCCCCTCTATGCTCAATGAGTCACATATTCCTTCACCAAGAAAGGAACCACAGTAGACTTTTTAATAAAAATGTGTGGTATAATGACTTTCAGGCCAGGCACAGTGGCTTATACCTGTAATCCCAGCACTTTCAGAGGTGGAGGTAGGAGGATCACTTGAGGCCAGGAGTTCAAGACTAGCCTGGGTGGCAAAGTGAGACTTTGTTTCTAAGGAAAAACAAAAAGAACAAAATTAGCTGGACATGTTGGCTAATGCCTGTAGTCTCAGTTACTTGGGAGGCTGAATCAGGAGCATTGCTTGAGCCTGGGAGGTTAAGATTGCAGTGAGCTGTGATAGTGCCACTACACTATAGCCTGGGTGACAGAGCAAGGCTCCATCTCTAAAATATATATATTACGCGCACACATACACACGTAATGGCCTTCATTATTTTCTACCAAATATCAACAGAGGGAGGTGTGTGGGTTAAGATGGGGTGATAGAGGGCAGGCGGATAGGAAAAAGGGGCCGTTCGTGGACACATGTGATGCTGAGAGAAGAGATCTCACTTGCTCCCACCTCTGGTCCTTCACTCCAGCCCCTTCCCTATTCCCCTGAAAGCCCTTCCTCATTTTTGTCTATCTAAATGCTTTCATTTCAACTTGATATCCTTCAGTAAAACAAATAAAGAAAGAAATGCCTTCCTTCCCCGCTTGGTTAACACTCACCTCTCTCCCTGATGTGACTTCTTAGACTTACCTTACCCATGCTTGATCTTTCCTTTCTCTGAAATTGTAATTCAGGTGGACTCAGGGCTACCCCCGCTAAGTTGATTGCCTTTGAATGGGTCACTGTTTACAGCTCACATTTCCCCAGGTTAGGAGCTCCCTGTAGGCAGGGCCATTTCCTAAACCCTGCGGTATGTTCACAGCATCGAGCTGTGAAGAATCTCATCTTCATTCCCATGAGCCTGCCCTAATGCAGGCCCTCATTGTGTCTTCCCTGGGCCAGGGCAGCGCTGGCTCCTGGCACATCACTTAGCAGAAAGCACACCTCTGGTCCCACCTCTTTGCTTTTCAGATCCTCCCTCAGCTCCTCTCTCCTGCAGACTGACATTCGAGCATGTCTTCTGACTGCCACGCCTCTCACTGGCCACGGCCCCCATCGAGCACCTGATGATCTAGCCCCAGGGGCCCAAAAAAGTAGGCACATTGGCACCTCTCTGTCGAGCGCATTCCTGTTCTTCCGTGAGTCTGTCTGGAAAAATACTACCAATCTTTCGAGGCTGAGCAAAAATGTCACATTGTCATTTCAGAGCGCATGCTGCAGGCAGAGTTAATTCCCTCCTTCACCCTGATTCCCTGGCACGTTTTCTGTTTTTTTCTTTTTTTTCCTTTTATTTTAGATGGAGTCTCGCTCTGTTGCCCAGGCTGTTGTACACCTCCCCCTTCCAGGTTCAAGCCATCCTCCTGTCTCAGCTCCCACTAATAGCTGGGATTACAGGCACGCACCACCATGCCCAGCTAATTTTTGTGTTTTTAGCAGAGACGGGGTTTTGCCATGTTGGCCAGGCTGGTCTCCAACTCCTGATCTCAGGTGATCCACCCACCTTGGCCTCCCAAAATGCTGGGATTACAGGCGTGAGCCACCGCGCCTAGCCACGTTTTCTGTTTTTAAAGCAGCCCATTCCTAGGCTCATTGGAAGGGGTCATGGAGCTCTGTGTCCTGGCTCAGTAGGTCCTCTGGGAGCATCAGTCCCATGACCCCCCAGTCCTTCCCTGCTTTGGCACTGAACCCCACATAAGTCTCTTTACAGCTCTTGCCCCAAGCCTGCCCTCACCATTTTACTATTTGTGTCAAGTCGTCACCTTACAGAGACGCTGCCAAGACAAATGAGATAATATGTGACAAATGAGATAATATGTAAAAGTGCCTTAAGCTCCAGAAGATGGACTGTGTTATTATGGCTGTAAAGCTCTCTACTGGGGAAGTCAAACTTGATGACAGTAAATTGGGAAGGGGAAGATGAAGGAAGAGGAGGAGGGGGAAGAGGAGGAGGGGAGAGAGGAGGAGGAGAAGGAGGAGGAGGAGAGAAAAGAGGAGGGGAAGAAAGAGAAGGAGAAGGACGGGGAGGAGGAGGGGGAGAAGAAGAAGGGGGAAGAGGGGGAGGAGGAGAAGGGGAGGAGGGAGAGGAGGAGGAGGAGAGTCAGCATGAGCAGAAGGGCTGAATTGATCAAACCAATTCTCTTCTTCCAAACTCACCAACCAGAGGAGTCTTCTTCTGGGGGTGAGAGGGTGGTGGGCAGAGTGGGGCCAGGGACCTGGCACGGGGCAGGTTGCTCCTGGCCACTAGCAGGTCCATTGCCACCCGTTGGATGACTTGGCCAGCTAGCACTTGAAATCCCCCCTGCAGAGGTACAAATGACAAATGTAAGCAGCTGGGCCTCTTTAGTGGGGCTCCTGGAAGACAGAGCCTGTTCCAAGCAGCATGGGTGGGCGTGTTTACCTGAAGGCAGTGTTCCCTGGTCTCTCTGGAAACCACATGCCTTAGAAACAAAGGCGCTCGCACACTGCATGATTCAGGGCCACCGTTTGTTCCTCTCTGCCCCCTCCTGCAGTGGCTCCACTCATGGAGGGTGCCAAGGATATGCTCTTGGTTGCATGAGTAACTTGTTTTCCCCTCACAGAGAGTTTTCATTTTCTCCCAGTCAGACTTAGTCATTACTTATTTGGTGAATACTTAAGTGGGCGACTGAGTGGACCGTGGAGGCCTTGGAGGAGGGGGCTCTTTCGTCCTTGCAGCTTGCACAGCTGGCAGCAGGACCCTGGAAAAATGAGAGGAGGGCGCAGAGTGCATGTGAGAAGCCTTTGTGGATTTTTCTCCTGACCTGAGCACCCACTTCCTGCCCCCAACTCCCTTCTAATGCTCTCGTTGAGAAGCTCCTAGCAATTTCTTCAATTCTGCCAGGGACCACCTCCTCTGGGAAGCTTTCTCAGAGAACCCTGATGCCCCCCGCCTGTCATTCCCCCCATCCCCAGTTCCCATGGCATAGAATTGGTGTATCTGTCAGCCTTCCCCACAGGATCCAGGGAGGGTAGGAACTCTCACTGCTCTTTGTATCCCTGGGGCATGATACAGACCTGGAAATGCCTGTTCATTGACTGACCGTCAGAGCCCAGGCAGGCACAGGCCCAGCCCCCAGGCAATTTGTCCTGTGTCCTTGGAGGAAATCAGGAAAGTGTGCCCCAGGTCTTTTCCTTTTCGTCTCCTCGCACAGCTGCCTTGTTTGGGATGCTTCATTTTGTTTGGAAACCTGGGAGGGGTGGCAGGGTCCCTAACCCCTCTGGGTGCCCAGGGCTGGTCCTGGCTCTCCACTGCTTCCCCCTTCCCTGCCAGCCTTTACAGACCCTTTGCCCTGCACCTCACGCACCTCTGAAAGGGTGGCAAGCCTGGCCCCAGTGGCTGCTTCTGATGTTACCCTTGAGGACTCCCGGAGCCTTGAGCCATGCCCTTTTGGGCCACTCCGGTAAGTCATGCATCACAGCCACCTTGTCTTTGGCAGATTGTATTCTTTTTTTCCCCCTCTTTAATCATGGTAAAATACACATAACGTAAAATTGACCATCTTAACCATTTTTAAGTGTACAGTTCACTTGTACTGATTAGATTCACATTGTTGTCCAATCATGACCTCCCTTCATTTTCAGAATTTTTTTATTTATACTAAAGTGAAACCCATTAAACACCAATTCCCTGTTTCCCCCTCCCCCCAGGCCCCTGGCAACCACTGTGGTTCTTTCTGTCACTGTGAATTTGTGGCTACTTCTTTTAATGGTACAAAGGTACAAAAGTACTTAAGCCCAGGGTGAGCCTGGGTCAGGGTACAGACCACCCATACCACATGGAGATTCCTTGGCACCAAGCCCTGTTCTGCTTAAGACATGAGCTTGATTTTGACACTTCTCTTGTGGATGGCAGAGCCCAGAGTGGAACCCAGGTTCATTTCATTCGAAAGCCATGTCCAAAACTCCAAGGAGTCAATCTTGAACAGGGGTTGTATTAGTTTGTGTTGCTATAAAGGAATACCTAAGGCTGGGTAATTTTTAAAGAAAATAGTTTTATTTGGCTCACTGTTCTGCAGGCTGTACAGGCATGCCTTCATCATCTGCTTGGCTTCTGGTGAAGCCTCAGAAAGCTTTTACTCATGGTGAAGACAAAGGGGCAGCAGGTGTGGCATACGGTGAGAGAGGGAGCAAGAGAGGGGAGGAGGTGCCAGGCTATTTAAACAACTAGCTCTTTCCTGAACTAATAGAGCAAGAACTCACTCATTATTGAGAAGAGGCCACCAAGACATACAACGAAGGGTCCAAACACCTCCCATGAGGCCCTACCTCTATCATTTCAACATGAGGCCCAGGGAGAGCAAGTGGCTGGCCCTCGGACATACTTTCTGTAAGTGGTAGAGGCAGGATCCTGACCCTGCCTGTCTCATCCTGGTGACCGGCTTACCCCAGTCTTACCAACACCAAAGGCATTTCAGGAACCTTGTCAGAAGACAGTAGGGGGCTTGGGGCAAGCTGTGGCTTTAGAAAGTTGTGAGTTTGGAGTCCTTCAAATCATTCATACTTGATGGCTTATTCGTGAGACCAGTTGTGTCCATGGACACCCAGGTTTCACATTTTTCTTTCCTCCTCGCTGAGGGTTTACATTCATTCATTACAAATGAATGTTGACAGCGAGCTCTCCCAGGGGTGGTGCAGTCAATACCATTACAGCCCGAGGCTGCTAGGCTCTCCAACTCAGCCCTGCCTCTTGGAGGAATAATAACCATACTCGCTCACTTTTATTAAGCACCTTCCATATGCCAGGCACTGGTTGACCCATGTAATCACATCTAATTTTCACAATTGTCTTAGGTTGGGTTTTTCAGAAGCAGATTTGAGATGAAGATTCTCATGCAGGTGGCCTGCTGAGTGAGTGAGTGAGTGCTAACAGGAGAAACTGACATGAAAGTGAGGGAAGCCAGAAAGAACCGGCGACGAGGCCAGGCACAGAGGAGCCACGTCTGGAGTCTCATCTCAGCCCCACACAACCGGGCAACCTGCAGCCTGGGTGATATCTCGGAGTTGCCCTGCCTTGAGGCAATGGCTTTGGTTCCTCTTATCAGTAGTGGGTGGGAGGGAGGGATGGGTGGGCAGGGTGTAGGGCTGGGGGCTGAGCTTCTCAGGAATCCCCAGGTGAGTTGGCTTAAGTGGGCAAAGGCAATTTTCCAGAGAAGGGTGCGGCTGGGGGCTATTAGCAGCCCAGACTGAGAAAGGGTGTCTTGGCGGGCCTTCACTGGCATCTTCTAGAACATTCTTCTGAGGTATGCTCTAACACTATCTCCACATTATAGAGGAAGACTGAGGCCCAGGGAGGGCAAGTGCCTGGCCCTAGGACATACTTTCTGTAAATGGTAGAGGTGGGATCCTGACCCTCCCTGTCACCAGCTTACCCCAGGCTCACCCCAGTCACCAGCTCCTACACTACTAGAGACAGGAGGCTTCATTCCAGGAGCTGTGGCTGATTCTGGGAGTACTTCTGCCTTCCTGGCTCCGGCTTTTTGTACTGCATTAGTAGCGAATAAACCCACAAATCCCCAGGGCCTACCACAATAGGAGTTTCTTTTTTGTTCACATGAAAGTCCAATTAGTGGTAGGGGAGGAGGTGGTGTCCTACAGTCATTCAGGGCCCCAGGCTGGTGGGGTCTGCCCTCCTCCCAGCACATCCCCATGGAAGCCCTGGGTATTACTATCCAGCTGGCAGATGAGGCAAATGAGAGCGTGGAGGACTGTGCAGGAGGCTCTAAGGGCCCAACAAGGAACACCACTTCTATCTTCATTCCATAGTTCAGAACCCGGTCACTGCCTCCTCTGAGATGCAAAGGGGACTTGGAAATGTGGTCCCCAGCCAGGCAGCCTCAACTCTGCAGAGTGGAGGGAGATCCTCAAACAGGTGGTCCACAGCTCCCAACTTGGCTTCATGTTGGCCTCCCAACTTGGCCCCACTTCTGAAGCAGCATCATTGTCTGGGGTAATATCTGAGGTTTGTCTTCTCATGCCAAGAGACGTTGTCTCTTGCAAGAGAGAGGGGCGCCCGAATGGGACTTTTGGCTGGCGGCGTGCACCGGACTTTATAGACAGGCTTGAGGAAGCGGTGTCCGCTTTATGTGGGGCCCACAGATTGGTTGGACCAGGTGTGACTTTACATAGCATGCTGTGAAGCTGGCCACCCCACCATAATCTTATTATGCAAATGGGCTTTCCACTTGGCGGGCGCCATGTTGTCTGCTCCTTTTTGTACACGGGGCTGGCAAAGAGAAGGGAGGATGGAGCCGTCATGTTGGACATGCCTAGCCTCAGGTAGCCCCTTTCCTACTGGCACAACTGCTGGCATTCGCGAGTGCAAGCTTCTAACTTGCTTGTCTATGTCTGCAGCTCGATTTTACTGGCTGCTCTTTGTTAGAAAAGAAAATGATTTGCGGGCTGCTTTTTATTAAAAGAAAAACCTTACTGAGGACTTCCTTACCCTCACTACCTGCCTCAATAATTTCTTTTGAACTCCTTTATCACTTCCTTGGTCCTGAGTGGTCAACTTGGGCTGACATTGTCATTTCTTATCTCTAGCCCCATCTCCAAGCAGCTGAGTGTTCTTTTACTAGCAGTTGCCTGGGGTATATCTTCGGAGCTGTTCTCAGGGTGGCACCTGGGCCCTGGAGCGTTGTTTCTGTCCATTCCTGGGAGGTGGGTGGGGTGTGGGTGAGGATGAGGCTGCTGGGGGCTGGGAAGCTGGCTGGCTTCAGCATCAGCACTTTTTCAAAGAAGCGAAGTCAGACCCAGACAGAATGAAGATTTGAGGAAGGATTCTAACATCCTAACACTAAACAGAGTCTGCATCTCAGTAATCCAATGGAAGTCCTTGGACCTACTTAGTGCTTCTAAACACATGTCCTAAGCCAGGCCCAGGTGATACAGAGGTTAGAGCCCCCACAGTGGAGCTCATGGTCCAGTAGGAGAGACAGAAACGACCGTCCACAGTGATGTCACAGCACAAGCAGCCTCATAACCGGGGGAGACCCCTGGGGCAGTGGGAGCCCCTGCCTGAGGCTGGAGGAGTCTGGGATGGCTTCCCAGAGGAGGTGAGGCCAAGGCCCACATTGAGGGCTGACTAGGAGCTGTCCAATGAGATTTTGAGAGCAGGGTGGATAGTGGGTGGGTGCCTGTCCAGCACAGGGAATGGATAGGATCAGCAGTTGCATGGCTGGGTGATGGAGGAGAAAGAAGCAGGCCTTGAAGACTATTCTGGAAGTAGGCTTTCTCCTGGGGGCTGTGGGGAATCACTGAAGGATTGCTCAGGAAGAAACCTACCCAGGTCTGTGTTCCAACTATCAGGTGGAGGATGGTGAGGAAGGTGCTGCATTACTCTACGTAAGAAATAAGGACCTGAATTTAGGCAGTGACTGCAGGGACAGAGTGCAGGGGATGGACTGCAGAGATATTTAGGGTGGATGGGTGAGGAGGGAGGAGTGGGGATGATCCCCAGTTTTCTGGCTTGGGGGCTGGTAAATGGGGCCATTTACCATTCACTGAAAGGGACCAAGGCCATAAATCCTGGGGCGGCATGGAGGCACTCAGTGCGGTGGGGAGAACACCGGCATGCAGCGCCAAGGCCTAGCTTCTGGTCCCAGGGTTCTCTTTAGAAGCCAAATGGCCTTAGGCGAGCCATTAAGCTTTCAGTGCCTCAGTTTACTCATCTGCAAAATGGCACCCATACCTGCCTTCCACCAGGGAAATGTGAGGATCAAATAAAATATGTGAGTGAGAGTGTCTTGAAAACTGCAAGGAGTTCGTGAATATAGGGAGTTAATGCAAAGAGAAGCGGCCACAGGAGAGGTCACAGATCCGACAGCCAAGACGTTGCTGGAGATCCCTGGCTTGGGGCACTATCTGAGATATACCTGAGCCAGCCCTGGTCTCAGAGCTCCCCAAATAACCTTCCGGCGTGCTGAGGCCTGAGTGCAGAGGCCTCACTGGGATATGGATCACTGGAACCATCCTACTGTTGTAGCCACTTGCAGGCACGTCCCATGTGGTGCTTCTGGGTGGGAGGTGGGATGACCTTTTCTCTAAAAGCCTCCATGGGCTTCGCAGGCCCTAGCGGCTTGTCAATTAGTGGTTCTGAAGGCAGCAATGTTGCAGCCTCCACAATGAGCTGCAGCCCTCTGACTGCCCGGAGAAATTTGCAGGGTTCAGCCAAGGGCTCAGGGATAAGACCCTCTGGATTTAGATTCCCGTGAGCACATTCCTCCCTTGCCTTTGAGAAGCATCTGTTTGCAGAGGCCGGTAGCTCCCCCTCCTTTGCTCTACAAAAAATGTTAAGCAAACATTTAGGGAATAAGTGCTTTATAATGATGAAAGTAAACATTGAAGAATACCAGCTATTATAAGACATAAGTGTTTAAAAAAACGAGAAAAAGAAAAACAAATGGAAAAATTCTGCTTTCCCTGAGGAGGCCAGTGTGTGGAGGAAAGGTAGAGGTTCAGCCTTTCTCACACCTTCTTATTTTGGGCCATAGCTCCAAGACTCAGGCCTGCAGAAGGCCCTTGAAGAGCCCCAGTGCCCAGGGTATTTTCAGTCCCAGTGAGGACATTATCTGCCTGGAATCTTAGGCAAGCAGGACAGATATAACACCAAGACCAGAGAAGACGAGCTCTGCTGAGCTCTAAATGGTGTGGAGCTTCAGGCTGCACACACGCTGAGAAAGAGATAAGGAGGGAAGGTCCAGAAGAAGGAGACAGGACCACATTTGGGCAGCCTCCTGAGACTCCACCATGCAGTCCAAAGTCTAGGAAGATGTGAAGGATTGGCGAGGCGCTCAGCACTTTGGGAGGCCGAGGCAGAAACATCACTTGTGCCCAGGAGTTCGAGACCAACCTGAGCAACATGGCGAGACCTCATCTCTACAAAAAATACAAGAATTAGTCAGGCATGATGGGTGCACGCCTGTAGTCCCACTTGGGTGGCTGAGGCAGGAGGATTGCTTGAGTTCAAGAGTTGGAGGCTTCAGGGAGCTATGATGGCACCACTGCACTCCAACCTGGGTGGCAGCATGAGACCCTAACTGGAAAACCAGTGATGTGAAGCATTGCCCTCCAGGAAGAGATCTTTACTCCTCTCCTCCCCAGTGCACACATACGCCACTAACTCCCTGCATGCTGAGCTAAAGGAAGGGCCTGCTGAGAGCTCCATGTCTGGCAGGCCATTTAGTCACCACGTAGCTTTATGGAGGTACAATGGATATACAAAAAAACTACACGTAATTAATGTATACAGTTTGGGGAGTGTATATGTACACACTTATGTTACTCATACCACACTCAAGATAATAAACATAGCTATTACCTCGAAAAGTTTCCTTGGGTTCCTTTCTTTTCAGTGCATGCTAAGAGTGCTTGTCTTGAGATTCCCTTTTCTAACACATTTTTAGGTGAAAAATACAGCAGTCCCTCCTTATCTGCCGTATTGCTTTCTGTGGTTTCAGTTACCCACGGTCAACTGTAGTCTGAAAATATTAAATGGAAAATTCCGGAGATAAACAGTTCATACATTTTAAATTGTGCACCCTTTCATCGTGCTTCTGAGTAGCATGATGAAGTCTCTTATCATCTGCTTCATCCCACCTGGGACACGAATCATTGCTTTGTCCAGTGTACTCATGCTGTCTACCTCATCTACCCTTTAGCCATTAGTAGCTGTCTCAGTTATGAGATCACCTGTCTCAGTATCACAGTGCTTGTGTTCAAGCAACCCTTATTTTACTTCATAAATTCCCCAAACTGCAAGAGTGGTGATTCTGGCATATGGTTATACTTGTTCTATTTTATTATTATTTTTGTTTATTTCTTACTGTGCCTAACTTACAAACTAAACTTTGTAATACATAGAGATGTATAGGAGAAAACATAATATATATGTAGGGTTCGGTACTATTTGCAATATCAGGAATCCACTGAGTGTCTCAGAACATATTCTCCACAAATAAGGGGGGATACTGTACCTTATTATTAACTATAGGTGCTATGCTGTACAGCAGACCCCTGGAACTTACTTGTCTTGTAGAACTTCGTACCCTTTGAACAACAACTCTCGACAACCCCTCTTTCTGCTCAGTTTTTCTCCTAGAATCCTTGCCCCACCTGTCTGGATGTAGAAGGTAGGAGTTTGAGAGCCGGGGGTGCATCCTCATCCTGACTCTTTCTGGCTGTCAGCCCAGTCACTTACTGTCTCAGAGCCTTAGTAACTTCTTTACCTGTAAGTGGGTTCACAAAGGACCTACTGCACAGGTTGTTGTGAGGAGTAGATGAGCTGGATCATGGACCAGCTTGACCTGGGGCATAAGACATGCTCAGTAAGTGCCAGCCACTCTTAGGCCCCTTCTCTCTCCCTGCCCCAGGCCAGGATCCCCAGGCTAAGAGCCAGCGGTGGCCTCATTGCTGAGGTACACTTTCTTGGAATATGGGCTTGCCAGGTTCGCCCCGAAGCGAACCTCCCTGGGCTCCAAATTTGGTTTGGCCTCCTTCCAAACTGCTTTCCTAGCACCCCATACTATTCAGAAAGGTTAGTGACTTCCAGGGAGTCTCTTTACCTCCCATGGGAAGCCACTGTCACTTTGTAGAACGCCTTTAGAAAAGATGTGTTTCATTAAATTTCAGAGCAGGAAGGGCCTTTAGAAACGATTCGCGGCCCCACAGGCCTCTCCAGCAGGAACGGGCTCCAGATGGGAGGATCAGCTGCAGATGGGGAGCAAGTGTGCCGTGGAATAGAGACGCCACCTCCGGAAAAGAGAGAGAGAAGGATATCATGCCTGGTGACATTTACTCTACGGGAAAGTTTGATGAACTTTCGCTGGGCGTAGACTTTCAATTAGCTAAAGGCATTGGAAATTTGGGGGCTGTTGGTTCTCTTTGGGTTCCTTGGGGAGTTGAGCTTGGGAAAGTTGGGCATAGAGGTGGAGGTTTCATGATGGAACCATTTAGGGAACTTTTGAAAAACGCATATCCTCCCCTATGCCCTGCTCCGGGGTATCTCAGAACCTTCACTTCCGGGGAGTGTGTGCTGTGAAAAAGCTTCCAGGTGATTCTGATACACATCTCTGCCTCTGGCCAAGAAGCGCAGGCCTAGGCTGTGGAACAGAGAATAAGCAGCCTCTCTAATGACATCACAGCACGGCCCTGTCTGATAGAGCAGGATGTGGGAAAAGGAGACCCCACATTTGTGTCATTTATAGTTGACCCATTCTTTTCACAGATGTCCCCTCACTTGATGTCCAAGTTTACACTCAGATAGTCAAGGCTGGCCTATCTCCATTTTGCAAATGGGAAAGTTGAGACTCTGTTAGGATGAGTGCATGCTGTGAAAAGGGAAGAACCGGGGGAGGAACCCAGCTCTTCCAAGCCAAATGGCAGCAGTCTCAATCCTGGGTATACTGAGGGTGTGACGAGTGGCATTGTGGCCATTTCCAAGTGAAGGTGGGGAGACTTTAACATATGCTTTAAAAATGCATTCTTTGACCCCTTTGTCCAACTCACATGAAAAGCCCCAAGTTTCTTTGATGTCACTGGAGCCGGGCTGTCATAGCTCTCTTACGATGGTCTCTGAGCGGGCAGCCTCCAACAGTCATGCAGCAAGGGGAGCTTCTCAACTCTCCTGGCAAGGGCTGAGTGGTGAGATGATGTCCACACACATTATTCTTTGGTTTGATTGTAGCCCAGGAGTCTAGTAGGAAATAATTAAAGCCAGCTCCCAACTGGGGTTCAGGCACAGATAATAGCCTGGGTTTCCCCAAGTCAGGTGACTTGGAAGAACACATATGAGACTCCTGTGGGGAGATGGCAGTGAGTGAGGCAGTCTAGGCAGCAAGGCCTGGTGCTGGAGGGAACTGTGGCCTACATTCCAGGTACAGCGGGAGACTGGCCTGGCCATCCTTACTCCGCCCTTCCATGGTGCCTGGAGCCAGGGAGGCCAAGGGCTGGGGCATCAAGGTGAGAGCTGTCCCTCGTTACCCAATACCCCTTCTGAAGGAGCTGGTCATGAGAAGGGGACAGAACTTTTCTGCAGGCCAGAGGTAGGGCAGGAGGAGTGAGGTTGGCAGGCTGGAGGCAATCTGAAGCCACCTGGTCACTGGGCACACATGGGCCTGATTAGACTCCCATGGGCATCTGAGTATGGGAGTTTTGGACAGGAGACAGAGGCAGTAGCTTTCTTATCTGTGAGCCCTTCTACTTCCCTGCCTGGGGCTTCTAGAGGCAATGACTCGACTGTACACCTCCCAAGAAAGCACTGGAATCTCTGCTAATCAAATAGTGATGTTGGTCAGTGCTACAGGTATGACATTGATAGACACCAGTGTGAAGCCTGCTCACGTGTGAGTTACATTCGTTTTGGGAAGGATTTGTTGCAAATTCCGGCCATTTCTGTTGGTAGGACCTTGTTGGTCTCCATAGGCTGATGAAGCCTGGAGGGAATGGGGGCTGCAGAAAAGGAAGCTGGCACCCTGCTTGGGAAGTAATTTACCCAAGCCCACTGTAGTGAATGTTGGGGTGCACCCTTCAGATGCTCCACCTGGGACTGAGGCTCTCATCTCCCAGTCACTGGGAATGTTGCCTCCTGCTGGCTCACAGCTGAGTCCTTTCTGGGAATTGCCCTCAGCCAAAAAGAGCCCCGGCCAAGACCATGTCCCCTTCCTGGAATAGCCAGACTCACTCACCCAGCAAAGTTGTTGGTCCAAGAATACTGCCCAATAATATCCCTGCCTGCTAAGCTCTATCTCAGAGTCTGCTTCCCAGGAGTCTGAGTTAGGCAGCCCCCAGCCTGTGGGATTTACATCACTGCATGCTTCCTCCATAGGAGGAGAGATAGTGAACAGAGCCAGAGCCCTGCTGCCAATCTCAGGACGCTTAGATTTGAGCCGTGCCCTGAGCACTCTTTCAAAGCCTTGGAGATGTGTACAAAAAATGGAAGAAGACCCTGGAGAGAGAGTGCTGCAGTTATCAGGAGCCTGTTTGCTATGTGTCCTCAGCCCCATGGGGGGCTTGTGAAAAAATGGAGACAGCAGAGTCTAGTCTAACTTTCAGACATGTTGGCTCTTTATTTACTCAGATGTCCAGCGGCATTGCAAGAACAAGCCATAGTAGGCCTTACTTCTAGCCAGAGAGCAAGTTTTGCCAAGATTTATACTTTGTTCAGCCTTTTGTAGTAGTTAGGATTCTCTGGAGAAACAGAGTCAATAGGATGTTGAGAGGACAGGGAGATTTACTTTTTTTTTTTTTTTGAAACGGAGTATCTCTCTGTCGCCCAGGCTGGAGTGCAATAGCATGATGTCAGCTCACCGCAACCTCCGCCTCCCAGGTTCAAGCGATTCTCCTGCCTCAGCCTCCTGAGTAGCTGGGATTATAGGCATGTGCCACCACACCTGACTAATTTTGTATTTTCAGTAGAGATGGGGTTTGTCCATTTTGGTCAGGCTGGTCTCGAGCTCCCCACCTCAGGTGATTTACTTTAAGAAACGGCTTCCGTGGTAGTAGAGGCAGCTGGTAAGTCCAAAATTTGCAGCGTGGGCCGATAGGCTGAAGACCCAGAGAAGAGCTGATGTTGCAGCCGTAAGACAACGTGCTGGTGGTATTTATTCTTCCCCGGAGAGGTCAGTCTTTGCTCTGTTAAGGCCTTCAAGGGATTGGATGAGACCCACCCAGACGGCAATATGCTTCGCTCAAAGCCTACTAATCTCACCTAAAAATACCTTCATGGCAACATCCAGATGTGTTTGGCCAACTATGTGAGTGCTGCCAAGTTGATGCATAACTAACAGTCACATCCTCCACATTGTGAAATCTCCATTCGTTTCAGTCCTGGGAGGCTTCTGCTCTCATTGCGTTAATAAACCATATGCTCCAGAGCCTGCTAAGGTGGTGTCATTCTCAACTGGGCATGCATGTAAGCCCTCAGGGATCCTTCTGGGGCTTTACCTTTTCTTGTGCACGGTGCACATTTTTTGATCTATCGCATTTCTATTTACCAGGGTCTTGCAAGCTTGTTCTGTGAAGGGCCAGAGAGTAACGATTTTAGGATATGCAAGCCACATATATTTCCGTTGTATATTCTTCTTTGTTTTGGAACCCTTTGAAAATATAAAAACCATCTTAGCTTGCTGCCCATACAAAAACAGGCCAAGGGCTGGATTGGCCTGCAAACTGCAATTTGCCAGCACTTGATTTAAATTCCTAATATTTCAGATGCGTCTAAATGCTTGACATTCTTGGGCCGCTTCAAATCACTAAGTGCTCTCCTCCAAACTCTTCTGAAGCCCGGTTGTTCCATAGAAACCTAAATAACACAGACGCCGTGAGAACAACCAGAAGAGAAGAGCCTCTCTTTCTCAAGCTCTAATTACCAAAGTTCCCCCAAAAGATGTTTCAGAAGCTTGTTTTGAGAGAAGGAAAACTGCAGACTGTGGGGAAGGCGTCTCCATCGTGAAAGCTTTATGCTGGGAGAACAAAGGGTAAAGAACACAGACCATCAGCCTCCCCCACCCTGTGGTTTCCCAGCACATCTCTTCCAAGTCTGTTTCATGATAAAGGTCCCCAACAGAGAGCACTACCCCGAGTGTTCCCCCAGGCTGGGAGGAAGGGAGCCGCCTGGCTGTGACAGATGCCTTTGACTGACAGCACACTTTCCTGGAGCCTGGGGCCTGGGGAGGTGCCTGCTAGGTGGGCTGGAGCCACAGGCAGCCAGCGAGGCCCTCAGCCCCACAGAGAGCCTTCCAGGACCAGAGACATGGGCTATTAAGCCCAGCTTTTTGGTGTGTATGTGGAGGGTGAGGGGTGGCAAGGATGAGGGTTTTTACAAACCACCAGTGAATCAACTTAACTGCGTGATCCTTTATAAAAATGTGAACTCTTATCCTGGCGGATGATATTTTAGTGTGTGTGGGCTCCTCCCTGAATGAGAGTTCAGTGAGAATGGAAATAGCTCCATTCATTGCTCCCCTAGGTTTGTATTTGATCTTTGGTTTTAAAGAAGCCCTTTCTCATAACTTGAACTTTTCATTCTTAGGAATCCTTTCCTTCCCTTCCCTCTGTCCCTCCCTCCCTCTCTCCTTTCTTCCCTCCCTCCTTTCCTTCCTTTCTTCATCAGTGATATGGTTTGACTTTGTGTCCCCACCCAAATCTCCTCTTGAATTGTAATCCCCCTATCCCCACACGTCAAGGGTGGGACCAGGTGGAGTAAATGGATCATTGGGGCAGTTGTTTCCCCCATGCTGTCATCATGATAGTGAGTGAGTTCTCACGAGATCTGATGGTTTTATAAGGGGCTCTTTTCCCTCTGCTTGGCACTTCTTCCTGCCACTTTGTGAAGAAGGTGCTTTGCTTCCCCTTTGCCTTCTGCCATGATTGTAAGTTTCCTGAGGCCTCCCCAGCCATGTGGCACTGAGTCAATTAAATCTCTTTCCTTTATAAATTACCCAGTCTTCAGCAGTTCTTTGAAGCAGCATGAAAATGGACTAATACAACCCCTTTCATCATCTGTCATGTACCTGTGATTGCAGGTGTCATGAGGGATAAGGTATTACCCCTACCCTCAGGTATAGCTCAGGGGAGGGCTTCCGCAAAGCAAATATGGAAGGATCTCTGTTCATTTGTGGTCTTCTCTTTCTCACCTAAAGTATTGTGCCTGTGATATTAATGGGAGAATGCAAATGTACCAAGCACTGGATTAGCTTGGGGACCCCTTCCGGATGAGAGCTGTTGCTACAGGTGGCATCCTCCCTACACCTGCTCCCCTTTGTTCTGAGAGGATCCATCTTTGGAGCACCAGGCCGTGTAGGCTAACTGCCTTTCTCCTCACAGGGCTGGGCAGAGCTCAGCAGACAAGGGATCACCTGTCAAAGGGTCTCCAGCCCACGGCTGAACATTGTGACCATGTGGCAAACTCCAACCCTAAAGGGACCCGCCAGAGTGAGGTGCCCCAGAACAGAAGATCAGAAACAGACACAGAGACTGCCAAATACAGAGGGCAATATCTCTCAGGGGTTAGAACAAGAATAACTCCCCAAGACCTTTCCAGAAAGTGTAATCATATAGTTCAGAAAAATGCATTGTGTGTTTAGTAGACGAACACATATTTTGTCCTAAGTTTGTCTTTAGATTTGATTAAAAATGTATTGTTACAGCTGCTGCTGTTGGGGTCAATTAGAATCAAGCCTGTAAACGACTTTCTCCTACAGAGACTGTTCCAAGTCTGCCTGAGGTCCCAGAACTGTCCCCTGGGAAACCTGGGGAGTGTGTGTGAGGACTTCTTTTTCTTTCTAAATGCCAGCATTGGACTGATCATTCTAGAGTTTGTACTTCTTTCCTAATTAACATAAAAATAAGGTTTTCGGAATCATCCCTTTTTATTACTTTTTCTTTGTGAAGTAGAACATTTAAACAGGATCCTCTTATGGTAAATCATTCAGATCCAGCTAAAGTTCAGGAGAATAATAATAGGTGCTCTGAAAATCATGGAGTGTGTCTTCAGAATTTGCAGCACACAGCACTATTTTAATTTCTGAGTTAATACAGGTTCTAACTCATGATAACAATGACTTTATGAAGACAGTCTCTGGATAACAAAGCTATTTTCATCCTTTACTGAATGGTTCAGAAATCATATTGCTTTAATCTCTTTTTAATATACTTTTTTTTTGCTCTCTGACTTCTTGAAAAATGTTTTATGATTCAGGAAAGTAAGCCATGTTTGCATGATGGAAAGGAAGAGAGAAATGGCATTGTCATTTATTCACTTACTCGTCTCATTTATGTCTTCAATTTTTTAAATCGGTGAAATCAGAATAATAACAATACATTCCTTATAAGGCTGTTGGAGGTTTAGGGCATCTGCCATGCAAAACGTGAAACCTCAGTTTCCATCTTCCAGTTTCTTTGTTCCCTCTCCTCCTCAGTAACTAATAAACATATGCCATATGCTAGAGATTGTACTATATAAAGGATATACAATTTTAAGCAAAATTCCAAGTAAAATAGCAGAAATTATAATATAGAATGAAAAATGTTACAATATAAACATCGTGGGAGATCCTCAATATTCCTCCCTTCTCCCTTTCTCTTCTTTTTCTGCTCCCATAAAGAGATCTTGGAGTTTCCTTGGTTTTTCGTAGTTGAGTAAGTCCTTTAGGAGGCACTAAACAGAGCCTCTTTCACACCTGAAAAGGGGTGGGGGTGTTGGGTCCCCAGGAGAGGATCTGGGTCTCTGTGTTGAAGAGGGAGAGTGACTTCATCTTTGGAGAAAAAGGTGTTTTTAGACCCTTTGCATTTGGAGGCTGTTGGACCCCTGGCAATACTTAGGGTGACCACACTTCCAGGAAAGCTGTTGTCCTCTGTGTCCCAAGGCTGGAAGAGGAAAGTTGCCCTGCCTCCTGTGTGATGGGTCTTTAGGGAAGGCAGAACATGAAGACACACAGGTGGAGGCCTGAGAGGCTCCGCGGGGGCTCCTAGGATAGCTAGCCTTAGGGGGATGCCTGGGTGTGGGCCTGAAGGAGCTGAGCACCAGAGCCCTGAGAACTGAGGGAGCCACGTAGCACTAGGTGGGCGCACTCCTCCCTTGGAGATCAAGGAAGCCTGTTCTTGGTCAGCAGCCAGTACTGTCTTAGACTCAAGAGGACCAGCGTCAATGGCAGCTGACAGCAAAAAGCAGGGAGGGATACGGGGAGTACCAGGAGAGAGATTCTGGACTTCTCATTCCTCTGGCATGTGGGTCTGAGCTGGCTTTATTTTTTATTTGTAAAAAATAGAATAGGTATGACTTTACTTGAGGCCTGAATTTGCAGAGCAGTTCACACTGGTTATCTAAGCATATGCAGCAGGGCTATGGGGCCTGTTGTAGGGGACTCTTCCCCTCCCACCACGGTCATGTCTTCCTCGGACACTCATTCATTCATTCACTCATTCACTCAACGAACTATATGTCACAGTTGTTGTCTCAGCTTACTCCTTGTTCTGGAAGCTTCCACGGTTCCCTGTGATCCACTGCAGTAAGGATAACCCTCTGCAGTCTGGCCCACACCTACCCTCATCTTTCCAGTCTAACCTCTCACTCCTTCACATGTACACTTCCTAGTCACAATATAGACAGACTCTTCCCAGATGTCCACACATGCCCTGGGCTGTCCTGCCTCATGCCCCTGCTGTTCACTGTCTCCTCCAACCCCTTCCAAAGCCCAGTTGTTCAACAGGAATCTAAATGACAGAGACCCTGTGAGGACACTGGAAGAGAAGGGCCTCCCTCTCCTAAGCTCTAATGACCAAAGCTCCCACGAAAGATGTCTCAGAAGCTTGTTTTGAGAGAAGAAAAACTGCAGATGATGGGGAAGGCATCTCCATCATGAAAGCTTTATGCTCGGAGAGCAAAGGGTGAAGAGAGACCACTGGAAGAACACAGACCATTAGCCTTCCTCCCTCAGTGGGTTTCTCAGCATAGCCTCCTCCAGTTCTGTTTCATGCTTAGGGTCCCCAACAGAGAGAACTATCCTGAGTACCCTCCCAGGCTGAGAGGAGGGGAGCGGGCCTGGCTGACAGCTGCCTCTGACTGACAGCACACTGTCCTGGAGCCTGGGGCCTGGGGCAGTGCCTGCTAGGCAGGCAGAAGTCACAGGCAGCCAGCGAGGCCCCTCAGCCCTGCAGAGAGCCTTCCAGGTTCTGAGTCATGGATTATTAAACCTAGCTTTTTGGTGTGTATTTGCGGGGGTGGGGTGGGGGTTTTTGATAAACCACCCGTGACCCTTGGGTGGTGTTGAATCTCTCTGAGTCTTGAGTATCTCCTTGGAAAAAGAAAGGCTGTCACCAGACAGAGTTGCAGGGAAGTCAGCTTTGTACTTCATATTCCACCGGGGTTGGCTCAAACCCGTTCACCATTAGGCTTTCCCTAATTCCTGATTCCGTGGTTATTAAATCTCTGACTTTGAACTCCTGCAGCATTGAGTTTGTAGCTCTCTCACGGCACTCGTAGCTGTGAAGTCGGATAGCTATAAACTCCTGTAGGCTGAAATCGGCTCTGACAAATCTTTGTATTCCCCTGCCATAGCTGATGGAATGAAGTAGAAATTATTCACACTTGGTTGATTTGAAAGCTCACAATATTAACCAACATTTATGGCTGTTTTTTTTTCTGTGTGGCAAGCAAGCATTTTGCACAGGCTTTTCTCATGTCGTCACAAGGAGACTTCATGGGGTGAGTACTCTGATGAGCCCCGGTGACATCTTGGAGAGGTGAAGTAACTTGGCAGAAGTCATTCAAGCAAGCAAGGTGTGCCTCGGGACTCAGCTCAGGCAGTCTGATGGCGGTCCACCTTCTCAACCTGCGGTGCTGTAGGTCTGCTAGTTCATACGCATGTGATGGTTTTACACCATGTGAAACCCCACCCCAAAAGGGGTTTCGGAAGGTTGTTTTGAGAGAAGGAAAACTGCAGACAACAGGGAAGGCTTCCCCATCATGAAAGCTTTAAGTTAGGAGAAAAAGGGAGAAGAAAGACCATTGGAAGGATGCAGACCAGCAGCCCCCATCTCCCTAACTGGCTGAGCTGATGGTTTGAGCTATCTTTTGCAGCTTACAGAAAATCAAGGTTCTCCCCGAAGAAGAAATGAAGATAACTACCCAAAAGACCGATGGCTTTACAGCTTGGCAGACATTGGGATCCCCTGGAGAACTCTTTTTTTTGACACTTGGTGAGGCCTGTGGAGAGAAACCTGCAAGGTAGTGTGAATCTTCCCTTGTTTTCTGTTTTTGCCCCTGGCAACCACCATTCACCTTTCTGTCTCTGTGAATTTCACTATTCTATGTACCTCATGTAAGTGGAATCATACAGTTTTTGTCCTTTTGAAACTGGCTTATTTCCTTCAGCATAATGTCCTCAAGGTTCATTCATGTTGTGGCATGTATCAGAATCTTCTTCCTTTTCAAGGCTGAGTAATATTCCATTGTATGGATAGACCACATTTTGTTTATCCATTCAGCTGTTGATGGATACTTGTTTGCACCTCTTGGCTTTTGTGAATAGTGCTGCTATAAATATGAGTGTGCAGATACCTGTTCGAGTCTCTGCTTAGAATTCTTTTGGGTATATACTCAGAAGTGGAAGTGCTGGATCATTTGATAATTCTATTTTTAATTTTTGAGAAACTGTTATACCATTTTCCACAGTGGCTGCCCTGGGAGGATTGATTGAGTCCAGGAGTTTGAGGCTGCAGTGAGCTGTGGTTGCACTACTGCTCTCCAGCATGAGCAATAGAGTGAGATTCTGTTTCAAAAAATAAAAATAAAAAAAAGTAGAGTGATGTAGATATAACACACTTGCCATTGATGGTGGCATTTAGTAAACATTCAGTAGATGCTACTCTCCTAACTGTTCCCCTTTCTTGCCTTAATCTCAGAATCCCACCTTGATACAAAACTGTATCACATGTGTGCACCTAGGGGAGAAGAAGAGAAACAGCTGGAAATGTGGATCTCACTGGATTACAGAGGGCCTTGAATGCCACATAAGGAATTTGGACTTTCTTCTGCGGATAGCTGCAGTAATGGGTTGAACTGTGTCCCCTCAAAATTCATATGTTGAAATTCTATTCCCCCAGTAATTCAGAATGTGAACTTATTTGGAAATTGGGTCCCCGCAGATGTAATTAGTTAAGTTAGGACGAGGTCATGCTGGAGTAGGGTGGGCTCTAATCCAACATGCCTGATATCCTTATAAAAAGAGGACCTCTGGAGGCAGACATGCACACAGGGAGAACACCAAGTGAAGATGAAGGCAGAGATCAGGCAATGCTTCTATGAGCCAAGGAACACCAGATTGCCAGCAAACCATCAGAAGCTAAGCGAGAGCCTGGAACAGATCCTCCCCACTCTAAGCCCTCAGGAGGAACCGTCTCTGCTGACATTTTGATCTTGGACTTCCAGCCTCAGGAACTGAGACAATACTTTTCTGTTGTTCTTTGTGACCCAGTTTCTGGTGCCTTGTTATGGCAGCCCTGGCAAACTAATACAGCTGGGAACCTCTGCAAGACAGGGAACCGGGGTCAATAGGAGCGGGTGCCGGTTAGCAGAATGTGCAGGGTGAGCTACGCTGGGGAAGCAAGAGATGCAGCCAGGTGGTGACAGGAGGGGATGGAGGAGACGAGAGAAGACAGGGCCATTGCTGAAGTGGTGCTGACAGATATGGAGATGAACGGAACAAGAGAAGGGGCTGAAGTGACAGCCCTGAGGTTTGAGCCTGGCAGGTACACAGCTCTGTTTGTGGGGTTGCAGCCCTTGGTGTGAAGGCGTGTGGGAATCTCAAGCTGCTGCCCAGGCAGCTGTGGGCTCTGTCTCCTCCTGATCAGAGGAGCCCTCCAAGGCCTCTCCTAGGCTTTGCCTTTGATGTGCGTGTGCTGAGCCTTTATACCTTGTGGGGTCGAGAGATGCTTCTGTGCAGTTCACTGCCAAAGAAGACCCAGGGTGAGCTTGTGCAGAAGATATAAACCAGGGGTGACAGGGACAAGGGTTGGGGAGGGGTGGGGGATGGCAGTCATAATGAATAACTCTGTGCTCCTCCAGCTTCTAGGGACTGACAGCCCTTTCCAAAAGACAGGGAAGGAGAACAACATCCCAACATCCGTGGAATGAATCCTCATCATCTCTGAAATACAAAGATGATGCCAGTCCTCCCAGGCCTGAATGTGTAAGGCCAGTGAGTACAACACCTGGGACAGAGGAAGGGGCGGGGTCTCCTCACAACCTGAGACTTGTGTAGGGCTTGGGATTGCGTGGGCGATACTCCTACTCCCATAGTTCCAGTAGGGCCTAGAGGCCTAATTTCTTCCTTTCTGGAAACGAAAAGCCTACCCTTAGAATAGTTACTTTGTGTGGTGCTGAAATGTAGGCTCTTTTTGTTTTTGCATAGGGTCTTGCTGTGTTGCCCACGCTGGAGTGCAGTGGCGTTATCATAGTTCAAACCCCTCTACTCAGGTGACACCTCCGCCTTCATCTCCTGAGTAGCTGGGACTACAGGCACACACCACCACACCTGGCTAATTTTTGTATTTTTTGTAGAGATGGAGTCTCGTTATGTTGCCCAGGCTGGTCTTGAACTCCTGGGCTCAAGCAATCCTCCTGCCTCAGCCTCCAAAACTGCTGGGATTACAGATGTGAACCACAGTGCCAGGCTCAATGTATGTCCTCATGGCATGTACTGGATCATTTTTTATGGTATATATTTTGTTGAGCCTGTTCTGTGGGTCAGGCATGTTGAAGCCTGGGGTTTAAAGGTAATCATGAAAGAGAAGGCACCTGTCCTTATAGAGCCTACACTCTAGCCCTAAGTAAACAGTGACTATGAAGTGTCATTTCTGGGGAGGGGTAGTGTCATGAATACCAATCGGCAAGGTAAAAAGCAGGGCACACATGCTGATGGGGGGTTGCTAATTTCTTAGCAACCAGGGCAGGCCTCTGAGGAAAGACTGGGGGCTGTGAGACAGCCAACGCTGGCCTGGGGGAGCACTGGAGACAGCAGTGAGCACTGTGTGTTTGGGAATTAGGAGGTGACTGAGGCCCCATGGCGAGTGTGCAAGTATGCGTTTGGTCTCAGTGTGTTGGGCAGCAGGGGAACCATGGGATCCAACACACTTTTTTAATTTTATTTTTTGAGTTGGAGTCTCACCCGGTGGTCCAGGCTGGAGTGCTGTGGTACAATCTCAGCTCACTGCAACCTCTGCCTCGCAGGTTCAAACGATTCTCATGCCTCAGCCTCCAAGTAGCTGGGATCACAGGCACCTGCTACCACGCTGGGCTGATTTTTGTATTTTTAGTAGAGATGGGGTTTCACCATGTTGGCCAGGCTGGTCTTGAACGCCTGACCTCAGGTGATCCACCCGCCTCAGCCTCCCAAAGTGCTGGGATTACAGGCATGAGCCACCGCACCCACCCCCAACACACATTTTGCAAGAGCAAACGCATGGAGGAATGTTCTGTTTGAGTGCGCTTGTAGCTGTTGGGCTCTGGGCAAAGCGTACGAGCCCTGAGATCCACAAGGAGAGGAGGAGTTCCTGGAAATGGTGGAGGGGAGGGTGCCACCGTGAGCTGCCTCCCTTCGGCATCCTCAAGTGGCGTCCTGACCCCTTCAAGTCAAAGGCAGACATGTTCAGGGAACACCTGCTAGGAGCTGCTGCCTGAAGAGGTGCATGGGGTGGTCTCAAAAGGTGAAAAGACACAGAGAGGCCCTGCCCACACGGCCATCTCCTGAAGGCAGCGGAGGCTGGCTCACAGCAGCTCAGACAAAGAGCTGTAAGTCTGAAGAGCCAAAGGCGCTCTGTGCAGCGGGAGCTGGAGGGGAGCAGTGTCATTAACATCCCTGCCATTTGTCATCATCAAAAGGTATTTATTAAGCACCTAATTGAGCCTGATACTGTGCTTGTGTTTTATTTTCAGAGCTTGTAAGGACTAAACAATGTGCAAACAAGCAAAACAAATATCCATATAAGGCGGGTTACTTGTTTCATTAATTTTCCTTTTCTCTCTTCTCTTCTTTCTCTTCTCCCAGTTTTGAACTCCTCAAACCTGGCTAATTACAAATGACGTGTATGCAGAAAAGGTTATCATGGAGCTGCAGTTCACCGTCCAGTGATGACCACCTCACAGCCCCAACCCACACCCTCCACCAACACTCACTTGTATATACACAGTGCACACATACCCCACACCACAAAATTACCCTCACACACATGCACAATAAACGCACAGCCCAGACCACACATTCCTATACACCACATGCATGCAACACACATACCAGACACACACATACACCCAACACACTACACACACTACACATGCCACACAACCCACAACACACCACACACACACAATCTGCAGGCTGTCTGGAGGCTGCTGCTGCTATCCAGGGAGACATTGTGAAAAGACCAAGCTTTTAGGGACCATGCAGGCTCAGCAATGGACAAAAGGAAAGCGCTGAGACAAGCAGGTGAGCTGAGGGCCACTCACCAGAACAAAGTCCCAGCAGGGCTGCCTCACACTGAGGAGACCTTCCCCAGCCCACAGTCCCACAGCCCCACAGAAGGCACCTCATGGCTCCCGCCTTCTCTTCCATGTCACTTCACTCTCAAAGAGGAGAAGGGCTGCCTGCTTGGTCTGATTTTTACGTTAAAGCTGGGGGGCAGCAGGGGGTACGGCAAGGGTAAAGAGTGAGCAGGTGAGGGTGCAGGGTGCGGGCGCCGCCCTCTGGCCCCTCTCCGAGGCTGGAGTGCGGAGGGCTCAGTCCCGGGCCCTCTGTCTCCCTGTCATTACCCTCTCACCTCCAAAACATGGGACAAGTGTCACTGCTCCCTTCTTACCATGACTGTGGGGTAAACCCTTCCAGCTGAAGTCTGGGTTTGGGAAAGCAGGCAAAGTACTCTTCGATCTGCTTGACTTGAGTTTCCCTGGCCCTCCCTTGTTGAGGAGAAAGGAGTCCTCTCTGCATCCCGCCTGGCTCCGGAAGGTCTGCATTGTGATTCGGGGGCAAGTTTGACTGTTCATTTAAGTGTTCCATTGCCTTATTTTGTCCTCCTTGCTTGGTGACTGGTTGCCCTGGGCAGAACCTAGGTAGTTGGTTTTCTCAGCTTGTGCTCTCCCTCATTCCCTCGCCTCCTCACCCCCTCACCCTCTCACCTCCCCGCCCTCTCACCTCCTCACTTCCTCACCCCCCCACCTCCTCACCTGCCCACCTCCTCACCCCGTCACTCCCTCAAATCCTCACCCTCTCACCTCCTTACCCCCTCATCCCCAACCTCCTCACTCCCTCACCTCCTCACTTCCTCACCCTCTCTCCTCTTCACCCCTCACCTCCTCACCCTCTCACCTCCTCACACCCTCACCTCCTCACCCTTTCACCTCTTCACCCTCTCACCTCTTCACCCCCTCACCCCCTCACCTCCTCACCCTCTCACCTCCTCACACCCCCACCTCCTCACCCCCTCACCTCCTCACCCTCTCACCTCCTCACACCCCCACCTCCTCACCCCCTCACCTCCTCACCCTCTCACCTCCTCATCCCCCCCACCTCCTCACCTCCTCACCTTCTCACCTCTTCACCTCCTCACCCCTTCACCTCCTCACCCTCTCACCTCCTCACACCCCCACCTCCTCACCCCCTCACCTCCTCACCCTCTCACCTCCTCACACCCCCACCTCCTCACCCCCTCACCCCCCCACCCTCTCACCTCCCCGCCCTCTCACCTCCTCACTTCCTCACCCCCTCATCCCCAACCTCCTCACTCCCTCACCTCCTCACCTCCTCACCCTCTCACCTCTTCACCCTCTCACCCCTCACCTCCTCACCCTCTCACCTCCTCATACCCTCACCTCCTCATACCCTCACCTCCTCACCCCCTCACCTCCTCATCCCCCCACCTCCTCACCTCCTCACCTTCTCACCTCTTCACCCCCTCACCCCCTCACCTCCTCACCCTCTCACCTCCTCACACCCCCACCTCCTCACCTCCTCACCCTCTCACCTCTTTACCCCCTCATCCCCTCACCTCCTCATCCTCTCACCTCCTCACACCCCCACCTCCTCACCCCCTCACCTCCTCACCCTCTCACCTCCTCATCCCCCCACCTCCTCACCTCCACTGGAGAGTATGAAGAGTATTGGGGCAGGTGAGGGAGTGCTTGGGGAATGCATGAGCACCTGGGGGAGATGCAGGACTGACTGGGGCCACTGCAGGGAACATGGTGACCTCAGGACACTCAGGGGCCTGGGCAGAGTTCTAGTCAGTGGCAGGGAGGGACAGAAGAGGAGGCTGGAAGCCACAGCCTCATGTCCAGGAAGGAGGAGGACTTCCTCTTCCCCTCCCTTCTCCTCCTTCCCACACTTTCTCCTACTCCTCCAACTCCATCTCTCTTTTCTCTTGCCTTTCCTTCTCCTTCCCCTCCGCTCCTTCCTCCTCCTGTCAATCAAAAATGATACACCAGGGACCATTTTTAGGGCAGCCCTCCAGGGGTTCCTACACTCTATGAAGGAAGGCAGGCAACAGGCGAGTAAGTCCATGGGTACCATGGGCACTGGCAGATGCTACAGGGACAGAAAACAGGTCAGTGAGACAGTGGGTGTGGAGTCACTTTAGTCAGGGAGCGCCACTCGTAGGGGGACATTTAGGTGGAGGTCTGGGCGAGGAGGAACAAGCCACCATGTAAAAATCTAGGGGGAGGAACAGCCAGTAGCAGGCTGGAGGGTGGGAAGGAGCTGAGGGCCAGAGGGAGGGAGTGAGGGAGGGCTGGGGGGAGCAGGAGGCAAGACTAGGATGGAGAGCGAAGAGGGCTGGCAGGCCCCGTGAAGGAGGGCAGGGCATATTCAATCCTGATGAAAACTGGAAGGAGAGATGTGATTATGCTGCGTGAAATATGGACTATCAGCAGGCAAGGGTTGAGGTTGACAGACCAGGAGTGGTGATGGTGGCTTGTACTGGGATGTAGCAGCGCTGATGATCATGAGAAGTGGTCAGACTTGGGATAGGCTTTAGATGTACAGACTATAGGACTAACAATGAATTCAGTATGGGTGTGAGGGAAGACAAAAAGGAAAGAGAACTTGAAAATAAGTTTTTCATGTGAGCCACTAAATGGTGTTATCTACTGAGATCAGGACATCTCGTGTGGAGAGTGAGTTTGGTGGGAGGAGGGGTTGGGTGGAGGACCAGCTATTAGATTTTGGCCATCTTGGGTATGAGAGAAGGCATCTTGAGAAGGCTGCCCATCCTCCAGCCTGCTCTTGACTGTTCCTTCCCTGAGATTTTTACATTAGGACAGCTAGCCATGCTGATGTGGATGGAGTTCAGGAGGATGCCAGGCTATAAACTGGAGAGTCATTAGCACAGAGTTTAAAGCCATGACCCATGAGCTCACTTGGGAGGAGACTGTGGATAAAGAAAAGAAGCAGGCCGAGGACAGAGCTCCAGGGTTTCTCAAGATATAGAGGCCTGGGGGTGGCAGGTAGGGGGTCAAAAAGAAAGCTCAGAATGGGTGGCAGTGAGGTAGAAGTTGAGAGTGGTTCTGTGGAAGGTGTAATTGTCAACTCTTGGTGTGCAACAAACAACCTCCAAACCTCTGTGATGTATGAGGATGAGTATTTACTTCACTTACCAGTCTAGTTTAGTTGGGCCTTGGCTCATCCATGCTGGCTCCGTTCTGCCATGCATGTCTCTCATTCTTCTCCCGGGACCAGTAGATTCTTCTCGTGGTGATGGCAGAGGTGCGAGACAGCAGAGACTTTTCAAGTCTTGAGTCACATCATGCTGGCTAGCCCTCCATTGAGCAGAGCAAGACATACTGCAGAAACTAAAGTTAAGGGGAGTGGAAAACAGACGCCCGCCCCTCTTTGGTGAGAGGAGCTGCAAAGTCACTTGGTGAAAGGAGTGCCTGCAGGGAGGGGTGAAGAACAGCAGCTGTCAGGGCGTGTACCAAGGAAGACAGGGAGGAAATTGTTTCCAGAAGGAAGGCTTGGCCAGTCATGTCAAATGCCTCTGAGAGGTCAGGTAAGATGAGGACAGGAATGTGGGCCAGATGGCCACCATTGGAGACCTTGACAGGGCAGTTAGTTCCAGCAGAGTGCTGGGGATGAAAGGTTCGCTGAAGTCAGCTGAGGAGAGACAGGAATTGAGAAAGTAGAAACAATGTCTACAGACAACACTTCCAAGGTTTGCTGTGAGAGCCTGAGGGGCACAAGGTGTAGCTGGAGGGGGATGTAGGTTCCAGTAAGGGTCCCCCAACTCCTCTTTCTCCCCTCCTCCTCCTCCTCTTTCTCCTCTTCTCTTCCTTTTTCTCTTTTCCCTTCCCCCCATCTTCCTCCTTCTCCTCCTTTTCTGCCTCCTTCTTATTCTCTTCTACCTCTTCCTCTTCCCTCTCCTCCTTCTATTCTTCCTTTGCTGCCTCCTCTTCCTTTTTCTCCTTTACCCTTGCTGCTTCCTTGATCCCAGGAGTCAGCACTAAATCAATACTAATAATACTAAGTCAATATTTAACTATAGTTCAGTATTATAGATTAAACGAATTTCTGAAGTCCTGGCTACTAAATATTAGCATTGTTCTTACGGGAAGTTGTATCCTGAGTAACCAATAGCCAACTTAAAAAAATAACTTTTAATTTGGGATTGTATTGTGTGTGTAAACATCCATTAATAGCACACACACCCCAGAAGTCCTTGTTTATGCCTTAGTCCTGGAAGTCACTCTCAGGTGTGTCTGATGAGAGAGAGGGAGGAGGCTCTCTGTGATGCTGATTCATTTGTGGGTAAGGGGCCTGAAGAAGGGGGATGAGGGTAATGAAGAGAAGAACTGTGGAGGCAGAGAGGGGTGGTAACTGCTGTGGACATTGTGCTTTGGACCCAGGACCCAAGAACTTCTGCCAGCTGTGGGGAAGGGATTGTGGGGAGAGGGAGAGCCTCTGAGGCCCAGGGCATAAAGCAGGCTCCCGGGGCCCCAGGGTGACAAAGTGCTGGAACACATTTGGAAGCCAGGATGCTGATAGCAGGGCTAGTGTTGGAGAGAACAGATAGGCCAACCATGCTAGTGCACAACCATGGGGGGCTCCTGGGCGTAATGGGACAGAGAGGACCTGGTTGAGTAAGTGGGAGCAGGCGCCAATGACATTTGAGTTGGAACTGATGCTACACCAGGGCTCATTTTTAGATACCATATAGGGCCAACCTGTATTTGTTGGCTGGCTTATACACACGGCCAATGATGCACACCCTTTAGCTTGTCCCCTGCACTCATTTCAGTCATCCTTGCTAGGCATTGTGTGCTAGAGTGTATAAAACAATGGGCTTAAAGAAGTTTGGTGCTGCTTGTTCTTCTTGTGCAAGTCACTTAAGCTTGCTTGGCCTCAACTTCCCCATCTGTGATATGAATGTAATTAAATTTAACTATTCTCTAGAATTGTTTGGGAGCTTTTTGTAAACTATGATACACGCGCATATGTAATACATATCTATGTACCTCTGCATCTCTGTAAAGCACAGCTGTACCTGTGTGAATTCATACTTATCTCAATTAGGATAGATTGTCTCAACTTCAAACATTCTGTCCCATCATATACAGGATGTCCCAGAGCACGTTCTGGCTCCAGGCTACCTTCCTTTTATTTCTCCAACAATTCTACTGAAATACCCTAGACTCAAGGGGATGCCATTCCCGATCTCGAATGTCCTCCAGCCTCACATCCACCGAATGCAATCCCACCCATCCTTTAAGACCCCCACTCCATGCCACCTTCTCCGTGTAGGTTTCGTGGATCCCCTGTGTGATCCTTCCTTCATCCTCTAAACCTGCATGACTCTTTGTACCTTCCTGTGGGATGGTCACATTCAGCTTTGGGTTATAGGTACTTTGTAAGTGACTCAGATTTGCATTTATCAAGTAAATGAACGAAGTGTGAATTACTCGTTTCTTTAATAAACACAGAGGGAACAGAGATTGTGTCCCACTGTGGGAGACACGGTTCTGCCCCCAAGGGGTTTACAGTCTGCTGAGGAGTCTAATGAGTCATGAGCCTTTCATGGTGGAGGCCACATGCAAAGGGTGCCAGGCTCATCAGATGCTGCAGTTATGTGACCCCAGGCTTCTGCTGGGAGGCAGGGGTCATTTAGAATCTGTGTGAAACAAACTCACAGATGCCAGTTGGGCATGGATCATTTAAATCAGCAAAAGGCGTGTGGGGAGGTTGTTTGGGTGCAGGGACTACTTTAAGAGTCAGTCTTCCCTCCTCGGTTACTCCCACATTCAGGCCAATTTTCCCACTTTCCTTATATAGTTACAATTTTATCTCTATAAATTCCCCAAACTAGAACCTCATAGTGCATTAGGGCTTTGCCTTCAATGCATTACCACCTTAATTCATCATGCTGCTCTAAATGATGGCTGCTCAGAGCCCAATAAATCACTCTGCACTTCCGAGCTCACAGCATAATGAATATGGAGCTTTGGAAAGAGATGGAGTTGATTCTTTGTCTCCCTTCCCTGGCAGTCTCTTCCTTAGGAAAACCCATTTTAACTAAACTTGGGGGAAAGGTGGGGCAACGGTGGGATGAAGTGTGGGGGCACAAGACTAGGAAGTGGCGGAATTAGAGCCTAGGTTCCCTCCCTCCCTGCTTCCCTTCCTTCTTTCCCTCTTTTTTTCTTCCTTCCTTTTTATTTTAACAAGTATTTATTGAACGCATACTTCAGTGCAATAAAAGCATGCCTGAAATTCCAGAAACCAGATACCTGGGTTTGCTTATCCTTGCCTTAAATATATGCACCCTCCAAGAATCTTTAGTCAATGTTGTCTCTGCTGGAGGGGTAGCCCCTATTAACCATGAACGCCTCATCACAGTGTAAACTGGTGGATCAGATAAACCCTGGCACACACTGAGATCCTAAGGGACTGCAGCATGCAGTGGGAGGGTCCAGGGAGTGACTCTGGGGAGGATGGGCTCAGGAATGCCAGCATGGTAGGGGGCTCTGATCAGTAAGAGATGAAGGTTTTGGCTCCTGATAGACCCCAAAAGGAGATCTGCAAACATACATTGCATTTATGACATACACTGCATAATGACGAAATTATGCTCATGAAAGTTTGGGCAAGTCACTTTACATCAATACACTTTTCCATATTTGTAAAATGAGGTTGTTCTCAATGATTTTTGCTTAGGAATTTATCCTAAGAGAATAACTAAAGGCTGTACACAATGATTCACCTACAGGGACGCACAATGGCATTGCTTGTAATAGCAAAACATTGAAAATAATCAGTGTCCAACAACATTGCAAAACTAGCAAATTACATGCTGTACTTCACATAATGGTGCATCCACACAATCGATTAAAATGCAGTCTTTCAGCTTAGGTAGCACTGTCTGTATCTATTCGGGTCGGCCTACCTATCTGAGAGAGGAAGAGGGAGACATGGAGATGTCATGCATGATAAAATAAGTTTAAAAAGTAGTTTTCAAAAACTGATATGTATAGTGTACTTCTATCTGGTTTACAAATATAGCTATATCTATATGAATGTCTAGAAGCAGGAAGAACCTGAAGGAGTACGAGAGAACATTTGGAAGGACAAACACTGAATGGTCATAGTGTTATCTCTCCATGATGAGGTTCAGGATGACTTTGCTTTTCTTTTCTAATTATCTGCATTTTCTAATTTTTCTACAGTAAGCATGGGCTACCTGTGTAATAAAACATTAAAATTAATAAACCTGTAGACCAAGGTTCATAGCAGCATTATTTACAAACAGCAAAAGATGGAAATAATCTAAACGTCCATCCACAGATGACTGGATAAACAAACTGTGGTATATATACAGCCTTGAAAAGGATGGGTATTCTGACACATGCTACCACACAAATGAACTTGAAGACATTTTTCTAAGTGAAATAAACCAGTCACACAAGGACAAAGATTATATGATTCCACTTATATGAGATGCCTAGAATAGGCAAATTCTTAGAAAGTAGAATAGTGGTTATCAGGGGCTGGGGTATCAGGAGTGGGTAACATGGAATTTGTACTTAATTCTTCATTTATTACACAGCAGTTAGTATTTAATGGGTACAGAGTTTCTGTTAGGGATGAAAAAACATTTCTGGGTGGGATTGTGGCGATGGATGATCAACAATGTGAATGTACTTAATACCACTGAATTGTACACTTACAAATGGTTAAAAAGGGTAAATTTGGCCGGGTGTGATGGCTCGTGCCTGCAATCCCAGCACTTTCACAGGTGGAGGCGGGAGGATCGTTTGAGCCCAGGAGTTCAAGATCAGCCTGGGCAACATAGGGAGACCTTGTCTCTACAAATAATAGTAATAATAATAAAAATTAGGGCCGGGCGCGGTGGCTCAAGCCTGTAATCCCAGCACTCTGGGAGGCTGAGACAGGCGGATCACGAGGTCAGGAGATCGAGACCATCCTGGCTAACATGGTGAAACCCTGTCTCTACTAAAAAATACAAAAAACTAGCCGGGCGAGGTGGCAGGCGCCTGTAGTCCCAGCTACTCGGGAGGCTGAGGCAGGAGAATGGCGTAAACCCGGGAGGCGGAGCTTGCAGTGAGCTGAGATCCGGCCACTGCACTCCAGCCCGGGCGACAGAGTGAGACTCCATCTCAAAAAAAAAAAAAAAAAAAAAATTAGCTGGGCATGGTGGTAGGCACTTGTAATCCCAGCTACTAGGGAGGCTGAGGTGGGAGGATCTATTGAGCCCAGGAGGTCGAGGATTCAGCAAGCCGTGATCGCACCATTGCACTCCAGCCTGGATGACAGAATGAGACCCTGTCTCCAAAAAAGAGGGTAAATTTTATGTTGTAACATGAGAAAAATAGATAGATAATGGATAGATGGATCAATCAATGGATAGATAGATAAAATCAAATGAAGAGGTGCTTCCCAATGGCCCTTCTGGGTATGACACTGTGCCACTCTCTATCTCTACAAGTCTCAGCCAGGAGGAGAGGAGGAGAGGATGAAAAGAAACAACTCAATTCTCTGGAGTCCAGGGGTGGAGAGAGGGCTCCCATGAGTCCACTTGTGTTATTAGAGAGTCAGGGCCTTGGCTGTCCCCATGACGCCGTGGCTCTGGCTGCCTAGTAAAGAGACCTGGAAGCTGGGGCACAAGTGGGGAGCGTTGTTTTCACAAGGCTAATTAACCAAATGTGTTTTCCTCTCTTGTGTCTGTGTTTTCACATTAGGTTTTGCTGCAAAGAGGATATTAGAGCTAATTAGACTCACAGCTTTGGACGGATCTCTGAATAACCAATAAGTTATCTCTTATGGAAACGTACTAGCCAACACAGCCATCCTCTGCCTTAATTGCATGTCTCTGGAGCCCATAAGGTACTAAGGCTCCCACGTTAGAAGATTTGCAGTCGACTGGAGACAGAATTCTAGGACACCTTTCCATCTGCTGCAGGAAAGCTTTCCATGACTCAGTGGAGGCTGGACTCTCACTGCTCTTCATCACGAGCTCTTGCCTCAGGCAGGTCAGATTCTCTACCAACTTAGATTCTCTACCAACCTCATCCGTGCTGGGGCCCCCTGCCTGATCTCACTGTGGGAGACCCTTCATGGGGAGACTTACCCAGCTCACTGGAAAGGTGTCTTCCTTCCTCAGCACTGAGCTGCCCCAATAACTCCCAAGGATAGGCTGCTATAGCCAAGTTTCTAAGGGGCTCTGCACCCCACCCTCACCCAGCCACAGCAGACTGGCCTTAGGGTGGACACCAGCCCAGGAGAAACCATTCCAGAGGTGAGACTGAGCCAATCCAATTCTCTCTTGGGGGAATCTGGAATAGAGACATGGAGAAAATGGTTCTGTTAGCTTCACAGTGCTTTTGTTTCACTCTTAAGCAAAGGTTTAGTAAGGTTAAATAATTGCAGCTGACCCAGGAAAGAAAGGAACTGAGACAGCTTGAGACACAGAGCAGTAGGATCTCCCGGGCTGCCATTAACATTCTAAACTAGTCATTGTGTCTTCCCTTTCTGAGTTCAAGTTTGCAGGAGAAACAGGCTGGCTCAGCTTGGGTCAGGTGCCTACCCTCGGGACAATCAGTTCCAACCAGGGGCAAGATCACATGGGCACAAATAGTTCCTGGGGGATTCCCTTGAGTTTTAGGGGTCTTCCTAGAGAAGGGGGCATTTTGAGGGCCAGGTAGCCACCTTGAGAGGTATCTAGGGGGGTTACCGAGATGAAGACAGAGCAGAAGAAGGCGGTGTGCAGAGGGAGAGGGGAGAGAGCCAGATGCAGGAGATGCGGTGGAGGCTGGGAGGACAAGGAAGGGGATGTCCTCACATTGAAAGTTTAAGGGTGGGCTTCAACTCACATCTTGGAGTCCTGTCCTCTGTGGCCACCATCTGAGAGGCTCTTCCCTTGATAAAATCATTCTGCACATGTTCCATTTATTACTCCCCTCATGAGAAGATGTAGCTGCCTGTGAATCTGATAGCACTTGTGAAGCTGGGGTGGAAGGAAGGATTTGCTCTTATCTGATCATGACCATTTTCACCTGGCTGTGCAGGCAAGGGCTACTTTGCTAAAACTTAATTCTAAAGGTGACTGCATCTGTTTCCACCTCCCACTGCTGCTTGGCTTCTGCCGGCTCCTACCAACTGAATATTAAAAACTAAGAGACAAGTGAGCATCGGCACGCCCTGCTTGGAAGGGCCCACTCTTCCCATTCAAGTTGGGGTATCAGGGTTTTGAGAGCTCAGAATATGATGAAGTGCACAGCTGCCACCTCTGTGGGATGAAAGAACTGAGTTGTTCATGTACTTACTGGCATTTCTTACCGTCTCACCAGTTTCTGGCTTGGAGGACATTTTGCTCAAATTCTCTGCAAACTACCTGCAACTGTGGCTCCTTGGAAAGCATGGTGCCCTGAAAGAATCAGGATGAAAGGGAGCACCACAGGGCAGTGGGTGCCAGGTGTGTGAAGACTGAGCATGGGCCACCCCTCAGGAGGGACAGTCAGAGGAGAGAAGGTGAGAGTGTTCAACTCACGAGCTGATGAGTGACACCTGTGCATCAGAGGTGTTGCTGTTATGGTGGGTGGATATGGGGAAACTTCTAGGAAAGGGTAGTTACTTTCAGGTTGTATTTTTGAAGGCAAGGATAGCTGTGGGTTGGTGGGCAGCATAAAGGTAACATGCAGGTAAGACATGCCGAATATTGGGTATGAAAGACAGTTGGCTGTAGGGGACCTGTGCAGAGTGGGTCAGGAGAGGTCAGGACTGGTCTTTATGAATCTGCCAGAAGGAAATGGCTTAGATCAGAGATTCAGAGCTCGGGCTGGAGAAAGTGAAATCCACATGGTGCCACTGACCATCAGCAGAGAAGAAAGATAGGCAGCTGGCCAAGCTCAGCCGTGGATCAGGCCCTGCTTGTGTCAGAGCCAACAGCCCTCCAAGCCCCTGTTGATTGTGAATTGACTTTAGGGTGTCAGCAAGAGGCCCAGGCCTGAGTGGGTGGAGGAAATGAAGCCAAGACCCAAGCGAGGTTTTGGAGGGTCTATGAAAATACCAGCGTCAGGAGGAACTGGCTTCTAAGGCAGCGTCATGTCCCTCCTTTAGGACTTGCTTTTCTCTGTCCACTCGGTAGCAGTGACAGATTGCTAGCAGACATTTTTGCACAAAATGACCCTGCCCACTGGCCCTATTGATTATCTCAGGAGTGGACACCATCTCTGACCTGGGCTGGGGGAATTCCTTTCATGAGCATTTGGGATTAAGGCTAAAGGATTCCATCTTCTGTTTGGGTTGGATCCTTGAACAGAGTGAATGTAAATACTGGGAAGAAACGAGCAAGGTTTCCTCCATGTGGCAGCATTGCAAAGAAAGCAACTTTGCAGAAACAGAGAGATGAATTGGGCAGGTAAACAGATAAAATAAGGCAGGGTGGGAGGAGAGAAACAGAAGTGCATTTCCTTCTTGTTATGGCCTCTTCCTTAGGCCTACGACCCCTGTGACCTTGAGTCCCAGGAGACCCCTCTATAATATCCTACATTCTTAACAGTTGGGATATTGTTCCTTAGGGGACAAAATTATATCTTGGGGGTCAGAAAAAGCCAATGTTTTGTGGCCCTCCAAAGGGTATGGTCCCTAAACAGATATGTAGTACATCTGTGGTATTGAAACTTTACGGGAGGCTGGGACCTTGACAGTCAGACAAAAATGTCTGAAGTAGTTCCTAGGGGAGTGATGATGGAAAATAAGTTTTGGAAACACAGCTCTAAATCTTTGGAATGACTTCCCCTCCCCACTTCTTTTTCTCTGTAACTTCCAGTCTACTCACACGGAGACAGACATACTTGGCTGGTGGCTATGTTGAAGGGCTCGGGAGGAAGAGGGGCTGCCAGGAATGGCTTGGCTGAGGGACTCTGAGACAGCAGAGACCCCTAAGGGTGACCAGCACTGGACAAACAAGGTGGGAGCCAATGGCCAGGACCAGACAGGGGCTCTGGGTGGATCCTCTTGAGGATGCTGGGGATGGGGAGGGAGTAAAGCCACTGGGCTTAGCCAAGGCCTTCATTGGAAGCAGTTGCAAGAGCATTTCCAACAGGAGAGGAACATTAGCTCTGATAGTCCTCATTGTTCCCAAGGTCGTGGAATCCATTCTTAGCTCTATGTGGCTGTGTTTTATGATTGTGTCTGTATTTTCACTCCTGTATATTAACCTCCTGAGAACTGAGGTTAGAGTTGGACAGTGTTGAGTACAGAAGTCCCCAAGGCATAAAGTAGGAGACACAACCCAGTCCAGGGCAGACAGGGGCCCACCAGTATCCCAGACTTGGTTTATGCAGGTGTTAGCACCAGGGCCTGTTTATTTCTTTTTTAAAACAACTTTCTTGGGATATAATTCACTTACAACATAATTCACCCATTTGAAGTGTACAAGTCAATGGCTTTTTGTATATTCACAGATGTGTGCAGCCATCACCAGTCTATTTTATATCATTTTCACCACCAGAAAGAGAAATGTGGTATTCGTTGGCTATCAACAACCCTTCCCCACCCCATTCCTTCATTCCTTCTCCAGCCCTGGGTAGTTACTAATCTACGTTCTGTCTCTATAGATTTCCAAATTCTGGACTTTCATATATGTGGAATCATACAATATGTGGTCTTTTGTAAGTGGTTTGTGTCACTGAGCATAATGTTTTCAAGGTTCATCTAAGCTGTAGCATATGAAGTATTTTATTCTTATGGATATAGCAAATTCTTTTTCATCCATTTGTCCATTGATAGTCATTTGGGTTGTTGCTATCATTTGGTTCTCAACAATGCTGCCATAAACCTTTGTGTACAAGTCTTTGTGTAGACATATGTTTTCATTTCTCTCGGGTACATGCCTAGGAGGGCCAGGTCATATGACAACTCCATGTTTAGTCATTGGAGAAACTGCCAGAATCTTTCTCAAAGCAGTTGCACCTTTGTACGTTTCACCAGAAGAGCATGAAAGTTCTGATTTCTCCACATCCCTGACAACATAGGTTATTACCTGACTTTTTGATTCTCATCCTCCGAATGGTATAAAGTGGTATCTAGATATGGCTTTGAATCAGTGCCAAGTTTTGCAGTGGGACATGGTGGCGGGGGGAAGGAACATGCCAGAATACTTGAGGGTGGGCACATAGTGGCTGCGACATGGTTCCAAGATCAGTCTCCCAAGGGCAGAGGCCTAGCCAGGGGTGGGAGGGACAGGCACTTAGGTCACTTCCCCAGGAGAGATGGAAGGGACTGGGGCTCCAGTGAGGTGGGCTAGAGATCAGGCTGGACTTTAGAATCAGAAGAGAATATGAGCTACTTAGGGAAACTGAGGTAGAAGCTATGTCAAATGGATGGCAAACACTCAACATATAGACACCCTCCACTGCTGCTGCCACAGTAGACAACATTAATTGATCATTTAATTCTTTCCTGCTCATCCCAGCAATAGTCTGAACATTACTGTCTAGGCAGCCACTATCAGAAGATAAGGGCTGGCATAAGATAAGGCACTTACCTGTAATCCCTAGATGAGGCCCACACAGGGAGTAGGGAAGGCGAGGCCTGACTCAGGAAGCACTCGCAGCTCAGAACTGGAGCCTGGAGAGCAAGACAGATGATGGAGCCCACTGGGCATGGGGACGAGGTTGCTAACACTCCCTGACCTGCTCAGGGTGGGCTCCCAATGGGGGCAGTCCAACTGAGCACAGGCCAGGGACAAAGCGAGGCAGAAACAGATCGTTCTCTTACACACCTAAGGATGAGCTGGAGGAGGCTGGTGGTAGGATGATCAGAGGGACAAAATGATCCTTCCATGAGGCACTGCTGGACCTGGAAGACCATCTCACTAGGGAGGGAACTTACTGTATAGGAGGCTATTGGTGGGCATGGGTGTCCCTGAGCAGTAAGGGGCACTAGGCAGGACAATAGTGCAATAGGTCCCAGGGCCGGGCATCTTGGACAATGCATAGCCAGAGAAGACAGACAGGACTGGCTGAGGCATTAGGAGTCTGGTGACCAGGGTCTGCAGCGGGCCAGGTGGGCCAGGCACAGAGCTCAGATGTTGGCTGGGCTGGCTTGTAAAGGGTGCTGTCAGAAGTCAGCCTGGAAGGGGCCGGCAGACCAGAAGGAATCTGAGAAAGTCAACCTGGAGAGGCGGCGCCCCTGCCACAGCCTGCCAACAGCCAGAAGGACAGGTGCTCAGAGCAGCACCAGGAGGGGAGGCTGGGGGCTCTTTCTGGCCTTGGCTTTGGGGTGTCAGGAGCCTGGTATGGGGGACAGTGGGCAACGAGGAGCACCAGGCTGGGTGAGGATTGTGTAGGAGGAATAATGCAGTGTCTGAGAGAGAAACAGAACTAGTTCCAACAGAGAGAAAGAAGGTTTATAAACATAAAATGTCAATAATGATCAAACCAAAAGCAGGGGTTGACGGTTTCACTGGTCTCTTTATTCACAAAGCAGATTTTTGGCCAGAAAATGTCAGATCTGAAGCATATTGTATGCTCAAAGCTGGCATCCTTGAGGCAACAGATGGGGAGCTGGCATCTCTAGGTCTTTGAGTTGAAATGGCAATAGGGAAAGGGACTTAGGAACCAGCTACTGTATTTTCAATATTATTATTTTTCCCTTTGGGTGATCCTCAGTTGCACACAGAAGCATGTTTGATAGATGTTCTACTAATCCTTTAATAGGACTCATTGGACCTAAACACAGGAAAAGTTTTGTTTGCTATATTGTAGTCCTTCTTATCTGAAAAATAATGTTTTGAGAAGCAAAACTGGAATCTAGAATGTATGCCTGTATTGATTCATTTATCCGGCAAACAGCAACTGAAATACCAGCCAGGAATCTTAGAGAGACTCTGCCCCACCGTAAACAGCATTTTTTCCTGCATTTCAGTTCTGAGCTAATTGAAAAAAAGGCGAACAGTGGCGAGGCCGATGGAGACCAAAATATGACCATTATTATGGATCAAATCTTGGTTGAAAGATGTAGCTTGTAGTAAGAGCAAATGGGTTTATCAAACATACCTAGTTGCAGAAGGTGCTGGGTGCTCCCAGGCCCCCTCCCAAAAGCAAAGCCAGTGATGTATCATTGAGCACCTGACTCCCAGGAGGAAAAAGGAAGGAGCTGGATCCAGCCAAGTAGGCACAGTTTGTTCTTCCCCAAATCACTAATCAAATAAAATCACATTTCCTGCCTAGGGTTAAGCAAATTGCAGGGCGGAAGACAATAATAGGAGTCTTACATTTCCATGTGAGATAAACCTTTAGGAATTGGTAAAAATTGTTTCCCTCCAGGCATTTCAGGGGATGGAAATAATAAAATTAAAGATAGTTGGCATTTATTGAGAAATTAACATATGCCAGACATTTTTCAAGCACTTTTATGTCTATTATATAATTTAGTCTTTAAAAGAACCTCATAAGGTATATACTTTTATTGTCCCCATTTTATAAATGAGGAAAGAAAGGGCAAGGAACTTGTCCAAGTTCACACAGCCTGAAGGAGGTGGAGCTGAGTCTTCATCGTAGGCAGCCTGACCCCAAAGGCCCCTCTTAGCTTCCAATTAATAAAACACAGGTCTTGCTTCAGCCTGATGAGGAGATGATACTGGTTCATAAATCACTGTGATATAAGTTCAAAGATGAGAGGTGCAGATAAAGATGAAAGGTTACTCAGAGAGAGAAGAGATGTCATCAGAGGTACTTACTATCCAAGGATAATTGGTGATAAGAAAAGCCCATTGAAATGGAGGCATTTACTAGCAAATGGCGTGATAACACTTTGATTGGGACTTTGTCTTGATAAATTAAAGTAAAAACTATGAGTAAGATTATTCTGTTTTTGATTTAACACAAATTAAGTTATAATTACACATTTTCACCCTTTTTTAGAATGAATGAAAACTGGATCCAGCGTTGATTAGAGAATTTTTTTCATAACTGTCAGTCAAAACTCTGTAAGTTTCACACAAGACAACCTTCTTCACCTCACTTTTGACTTTCATAGATTGATCAAAAGGGCTGTCTTTTTCCCAAAAATGCTTGAAAGCTTTATTCATTTTTCAAGAGCCTCTCCTAACTGTTTGGTATTCAATTCACAGTTTTCTAGAACTCCTTCAGAGTTATCATCTTCTTTGACAATCTCTTCTTCAACTATTACGTGTCAATGACTTAGCATGAGATCAACATCACTTTTATTAACTTCATGAAATTCCTTATCTTTCCCAAGATCCATCATTGAACTTTGCAATCAATTTGCATTGTATTGTGCATTATACCATCGCTGTCTATGGCAGCCTTCCATCAGGGAAAAACTGATCAACAGAGGCTGAGTAGGGCGAGTGCTGGTGTTAACCGGGGTCAAGTGGGACTAATTTTATTAGGGGTCAGTTCCTCAGTCAAAATTTGCATGATAATACAACTTTTATTTCCTGTGCACCTGGTACCTGTGAGACATAGACATAAATACATAGATAACAATGGTAAGGCCTCAAAGAGAAGATGACATTTGTGCTGGGCCTTAAGGAGGAGATGATTTGGACATGCAGAGACCAGGGACCAAGGCCTTTTTATAGGATGAGAGAGTGCCAAGAGCAACAGAGGTGGTTAAGTACAACATGTGTATCAGAAACAGCAAGCAGACCCAAGAGCAAATGCTGTAGGGCAGTGAAGATAATGTCAAGACAGGTAGGTTTGCAGCCAGATCATAGAGGACTTAGAGTAATGGACTTTGTCAGGTGTGGTGGCTTACGCCTATAATCCCAGCACTTTGGGAGGCTGAGGCAGGCAGATCACAAGGTCAGGAGATCGAGACCATCCTGGCTAACATGGTGAAACCATGTCTCTACTAAAAATACAAAAAAATTAGCTGGGCATGGTAGCGGGCACCTGTAGTCCCAGCTATTTGGGACGTTGAGCAGGAGAATGGCGTGAACCCGGGAGGCGGAGCTTGCAGTGAGCCGAGATCGCACCACTGCACTCCAGCCTGGGCAACACAGTGAGACTCCATCTCAAAAAAAAAAAAAAAAAAAGAATAATAGACTTAATTTTGAAGACAATGGGGAGCCATGGATGGTTGTGAATTCTGAGCTCAGCGTGGAATTTGGCCATATTTGAAATTCAAAAAAAGTTGTTGAAAAAAGCTGATATTAACAATGATAGGTACTGAACTGCAGCATACACCAGTATAACAAAACCTGGATGTCAAAAATACCTATTTCTGACTAATACCTGGATGTGAAAACTAGGTAATTACTTGCTTACTTAAATGTTGCAAACAGAAGACTATCCCCTTTGGAGTTCCTTGTATTGAAATTTGAGTTCCATATTGGAAAGTATCCTTTTCCAAAAGGGACACTAGTACATGCATTGCAGATAGAGGAGCTATTTCTTAAACTAAGACTTAAATTGAATTCAGCCATTGTACATCCCAGTGTGCTTTTTTGAAGCTGCTACTATAAAGCATGAACATTTGACCTGGCTATGGGGAAGATGAACACAGGGCATGAAGCTTGTTTTGAGATCTAATTGGAACCATTTGTATTCCAAATTTTACTTCCTACTAATCTTTCAGTAACAGCAACCAAGGAGAAGCTCTGTGTTTGGTTGAGCCTGTGTGTGCACACACATGCACATGATCCTGTGCCCACAGATATGTTAAAGAATCAAGCACAGCCAGCATTCTTTAGGAAATAGGAAGGTTTTCCTGGGGGAAAACAAGAGCTCCTAGAACTCTCTGAGGCCTATAGTCATGTCTGCTGAGCCATGCTGGAGAACTCTTATAAGAGTAACATAAGAGTAACTCTCATGTTACTCTTATACCGTGAGAGTAACAGATGATGTTCGATTTCTCACTCTGTAATTGCAATGATTAAAGACCTACAAAATCCCTCGTTCTTTTTTGGCAGAAAACTCAAAGGTATGCCGGAAATAAGATAAGATTTGAAATATGCAATAGGCAATGCTAATACCCTCTATGGTGACTTTTCAGGTAAGGAAGAGGGAATGAAAAACAATGAATGCTAGTTAGTTTACATTATTCAAAATTGTATTTTTTTTTCTTTCCAGCACTCTTAAGTGTGAGGAAGCAGATTATTCAAATTTCACCCCTGTTTTTCAAAAATTAATAAGGGCCGTACATTAGTGTAACATTCTGCCTGCTTCGTAGAATATATTAGTAAAGGTTTTAATTACTGAAATTATACAGTCATAAAAAGATGGTTTAATGAAAGCAATCATATCATTTGCATTCTGGGCCTGCCTGCATGCACGCGCTGCACGGAGCAGTAAATTACACGGAAGTGCAGTCGAAAAATTACCACCGTTGTAATTCTGCCAGAGGACCCTGGGCTCAGATGACTTTAAGTTCCAAGTAAGTACCTGTTTGTTGGACAAGAAAACAAGCTTCATTTGAGAAGGAGGATTAGACATGACAATGGAGTCCTAAAATCCCTTTTCTTTCCCAATACCCAGAGCCTGTCTTTCCTGGAGGAATCCATAATGACCTTACCTCAGATAAGGGAAAATTAATTGGTTTGCTCCTTTGTTGAAGAGGGTTTTGTGTTGGTTAAAATAATTAGAGCTGAGTCTGGAAGTGATGGCTGGGGTATTAAAAAGAGACATGGTTTTATTAACATGAGACAGGACAACAGGTGGGCATGTGGAATTGGGCACAGGGAGGGGTTGTGCCTATCTGTTTTGCGGAGCCAGAGTGTGGGTAGGTGGAGCTGGACCTCCCTCCCAGGGCCTCCTGGACTCTTTCCACAAAGGAGGGGCAGACATGAGTGACACATGAGTAATATGGACAAGGGTCACTGAAAACCCTCTAAGGAACCATCTGGAATTCTGTACTGTGTAGTGGTGGTGGCCAGTTGGAAGGGTCAAGGGCCTGAATCATTCTATTCTACTTAGATCTGCTAAGATGTGAATTCTGGTCTCCCAAGTTAAATTCTGCCAAGTCTCCTACCTATTACACCTTCCCAATAAAATACACCCCTCCGTGGACTCTAGGGCCCGTCCTTAAATGTGTGCATGTTGCCAGGACTGCAGAGATGAGGGATACGCTTAAGCCATTGTTTGTATTCTACCAATCAAGTCATCTAATGCTCATTGTGAAGCTGCTATGCATAAGGCCCTGTGTTGGGTTAGCATGGGTTATCATTATGATAATGATTTTAATGCAAGATAGACTGGCATTAGAAAGATAGATATTCAATGTTACAGTGACTTAATGATGGGGGAATAACAACACCACATTTAAATGAGCTGAGTAAGAGATTCTTGGGAAAAGCCACATTGAAGGACAGGGAGTAGACGGGGTCAGGGATTTCCGGAAGGTGGGCACAGCACGGGCAGAGGCAAAGGGTGAGAAAGTGTAAGGTGTGTTAAGAAAACGGAATGGTTTGTTTTAGGTGGGGCAATCGAGTGTAAGGCTGGGTCAGAGGAGCAAGGGAAATAGGTAAGAAAGGCAAGCTGGGGTGCCTTGGGAAGGAGGCCTTGAATCCCAGGCCAAGGAGCCTGCACTTTATTCAGGCAGCAACAGAGAAGGATTGGAGGACTTAATGGGGAATGCGTGTTGAGGCTGACATCTGGGGCTTTTGTGTGCAGGAGAGGGAGGAAGCAGGGGTCTGCTGGGTCTTCGGTATTACAGTTGCACTGATGAGCCACAGGAAAGTTGAAACAAGGGAGAGGAAACACTGGTAGAAAACCTTTAAGGCCCAGACAGCTGATGAGATGGGAGGGAACTGGGAGGAATCAAAGGTAACCAAGAGTCAAAGTGTGCACCGGGCAGAGTGGAGCCTAATGGAGAGGATGCTGGTAAGTGAGAGGGGTGGTTCTGTGGGGGAACATAGTGAGTGTTAGCACTGGCTTCCACAAGTCACAAAGAAAGTGCAATCTGACCACTTCACAGGCGTGTTGTTGTCAGCCCGGCCACGTGTGGGTCATCAACCAAGACGGAGGCTCACTCTTGCTTTCCTTCTAAGCATTTGATTATTAGTGATGGAATGAGAGCTGAGAAAAAGCCTGAGAGGCAAACATTTGCTAGAGGGTCAAGTACCAAACTGCACCATGATGTCACAAGTCAGACACCTTCCAGATGGCCAAATATTTGATTGAAACTAGCAACTAAAACTACCATTGTGGTTCTAGTCATGACAGAGTACCTTGTATCAGACTAACTCCTACCTGCTCAAACAACTATAAAAGTTGGACAAAATACATAACTGATTAAAGACATTTGAGAAAAACCAAGGCAGGCAAGACTTGAGCTGCCATGAGCCTTGAGAGAAGGCAAACTCCACATTCTCTCTGACTCTTTTATTTTCCTTTCTTTTCTTTTCCTTTTCTTCCCTTTCTCTTCTCTTCTCTTCTTTCTCTTCTCTTTTTCTTTTTAGCTTTTCTTTCATTTTGTGACAGATTCTCACTCTGTCACCTAGGCTGGAGTGCAGTGGCACAATCATAGCTCACTGTAGCCTCAAACTTCTGGGAGTTTGTAGTGAGGTATGATTGAGTCTCAAACTCCTAGGCTCGAGTGATCCTCCTGTCCCAGCCTCCAGAGTAGCTGAGACTACAGGCATGCACCACCCCAGCTAGCTAATTTTAAAAAATGTGTTTTTTTGTTTTGTTTTGTTTTTGTTTATGTTGTTGTTTTTGGAAGAGATGGGTGTCTTGCTTTGTTTCTCAGGCTGGTCTCAAACTCCTGGCCTCTAGTGATCCTCCCGCCTTGGTTTCCCTAAATGTTGGAACTACAGACATAAGCCACCACCCCTGGCCCACCCTAGCTCTTTCTAATGAGATTAGAGCCCCAGCAGAGAGTGATGTCTCACTGAGCTAAGGAGATGGAGGTTAGAGTTTCCAAAGTGGCTGAGATTTGAGAGTGAAAAACCTGGGGAAGAGGAAACTGCAAGGAGGGAGCCCCCGAGATCTGCATACCAATTCCCCTCAAGTCGTTGCTGACTTCTAAACTGCATGCAGTGGCTCAGGGAACTCCAACAAAAATAACCACCAGGAAGAGAACAAACTGAAGTAGAGCATTCAGCTCTTGGGTGGTGCTAGGGACACAAAGATTGGAGTTCAAGTTCTGCCAAGGTGGAGGGCCTTTGTAAATACCTCAGGCTTTCAATAGAGTCCCTGGAAAGGTCACACTTAGAAGTAAGGACCACACCCTAAGAATAAGGGCAAAAAAAATCTTAACAGATTTATTTTGGGGAATTTACATACTGATCCTAGAAGTTTAAAAGACTAAAAGAATCTGGACTAGCTAAGGTAAATCTTAGAGAAAAAGAGCAAAGCTGAAGTATTTATACTAGTAGCTACCAAAATTTCTTATGCGGTATTGGCAAAGATAGCCAAATAGACCAATGGAACAGAACAGAGAATTAGGAGACAGGCCTACACATAGGTAGTTACCTGATTTGAGTCAAAGGCCCACTGCAATTCTGTGGGAGCAAGGGCTGCCTTTACTATAAGTGGTGCTGAGTCAATTAGATATCCACACCAAAAAAAAAAAAAAAAAAGAAAGAAAGAAAGAAAGAAAGAAAAGGAAAAAGAAAAACAACCTTGACCCATGACCTCCAAAAGTAATTTGAGGCAGATCGTAGATATAAATACAAACGGTAAAAACAATACAGTCTCTAGAAGAACAACACAGAATATTTTCATAATCTTGGGGTAGACAAACAGGATAAAACATGCAGCAGCCACAAAAAGAAGATTGATGTTAGGAACTTGTATTCTACAAAACATACCATTAGCAGAGTGAAAATGCAAGTCATAGCCTGGGAGATGGTATTCACAGAATAGATACCTAAGAACTCACATACAGAATAGTTAAAGAAACTCTATACATCAAAATACAAAGTACATAATTCAACTTAACTTCATAAAAGGGTAGGCAAGAGACTTGAACAGGTACTTCATAAAACAGGATATCCAATGTAGCATATGGAAATAGAGTCAACACAAGTACTCATCATGGAAAGAAAAATGAAAACCACAATAGATACCACTACACCCATCAGAATGGCTAAAATTAAGGGGACTGAAAATACGATTAGTAAGGATGTGCAGCAACTAGAACTCTCATACGCAAGAATGTAAATTATTACAACCACTTTGGAAAACTATTGACAGTCATCATTAAAACTAAACATAGATGTAATGTACCATCCAGCAATTTCATTCGTAGGTATACAACCAATAAAAATGAGTGTTCATGTCCATTAAGAATGCAAATCAAAACCACAATGAGATACCATCTCACAGCAGTCAGAATGGCTATTACTAAAAAGTCAAAACAGAATCGATGCTGGTAAGGTTGTGGAGTAAAGGGAACACTTATACACTCTTGGTGGGAGTGTAAATTGGTTCAACTGTTGTGGAAACCAGTATGGCAATTCCTCAAAGAGCCAAAAGCAAAACTGTTAGGTTGGTGCAAAAGCCTCAATTACTTTTGCACTAACCTAATATCATTCGACCCAGCAATCCCATTAATGAGTATATGCCCAAAGGAATATAAATCATTGTACTATAAAGACACATGCTTGTGAATGTTCATTGCAGCACTATTCACAATAGCAAAGACATGGAATTGACCTAAATGCCCATTGATGACAGATTGGATAAAGAAAATGTGGTCTATGTACACCATGGACTACTCTGCAGCCATAAAAAACAAAGAGATCATGTCCTTTGCTGCAACAAGGATGGAGCTAGAGGCCATTATCCTTAGTAAACTAATGCAGGAACAGAAATCCAAATACCACATGTTGTCACCTATAAGTGGGAGCTAAATGATGAGAATTCATGAACACAAAGAAGGGAACAACAGACATTGGGGTCTACTTGAGGGTGGAGAGTGGGAGGAGGGAGAGGAGCAGGGAAAGTTGGGTACTAAGCTTAATACCAAGGTGATGAAATAATCTGTACAACAAACCCCCATGACATGAGTTTACCTGTATAACAAACCTGCACACATGCCCCTGAACCTAAAATGAAAGCTAAAAAGAGAATGTTTATAGCTACTTTATTCACAATAGCTAAATGAATGGGAATGCTCATAACCGTGTTATTTGTAATAGTCAAAGACCTGAAACAACCCGAATGTCCATCAACAATAAAATGGGTAAGAAACAACTTACTGCTTAACAGTGTTAAGTGAAAGTTTTCTGATGATTCCACTTATATGAGGTTCAAAACCAGGCAAAATGATAGCAATAACCTATAGTAATAAGAGGTCAAAATAGTAGTTACCTTTTGTAGGATATTGACTCTGAGGGATGTGAGGGAGCCTTCTGGGAAGCTAAAAATGTTCTGCATCATTGTCAGAGTGGTAGTAACACAGGTGGCATATATACAAATTCACCAAGTTGTACCCCTAAAATTTGCACACTTCATTCTATGTAAGTCATGTGTGTATATAAACACACACACTATTATGCTCAACAATAAGAATTGTAGCTTAAATTTAGGAGCCTTTTTGGGTGAATGCAAAGAGAGACAAATAATGAGCAAATAGTGTGCAAAATACTTTGATGTTGATGCCTTTGTCAAACCTCATGGGGGCTACAGTGTATGGTGGTTCAGAGCACAGGCAGATGGTCCTAGATTGGATTCCTTATGCACTTTGACTTGACACACTTTCTAACTCTGCAACCTTGCACAAGTTGCTTAACTCTGACAGCTCAGACTACCTATTGGTACAGTGGGGATAGTAATACCTAACCATAGGATTGTTGGAGGATGATTTGAACATTGTATGTGAAGCACTCAGCACATGTCTCAATAAGGACTGGCATTATTGGTATTAGGCTGGGACCTTCATTTTTTTTTCAAAGATGAGAAAACTAAGGCTTAAATGGATTGCTAAAAACCACATGGAGAGGGAGTGGCAAAGTCAGGACTAAAACTCATGCTTCTGATGCCTATACCTCCACTCGATGCTCTCCCCCAGTGACAGACTCATGACTGTTAGAGCTGGAGGGAGCCAATGAGATCATCTTACTCACCTCCCATATTTCAGGGATAAGTAACCCAACCAGGTCCAGAGAAGTAAAGTGACTTGGCCAAAGTCAGCCAGGAACAGAATCCGGGCTGAAATTTGGTCAGAGGACAGGCAGTTGAGAATAGCCCACAGAGGCCTCTTTGTGTGTGAGGGGGATTGCAGGTCTCAGCAGGTTCTCAGAGCAGGTGCTCCCAACCATGGGCTCCAGCAGAGAAGGTACCAGGGAAGTGGGAAACCTGCTCCCTGCTCTGTCTCCAGGGGCATGCCCTGCACTGCACAAGCAATGATGAGGCAAAGGGAAGGGGGATTGAGAAGAGAGATGTGGTGTTGCTGTCCTGTGGCCTTGGGAGAGAGAAAGAGATGCAAGTTGCCTGGGGCTCCGGGTCCCTTTTCATTCGTCTGGGAGGCCATGGAGCTGGGGTGGAGCTCCTGTGTCACAAAGTCAGAGATGCTGCTGAGGTCTGCTGAGCTCTCCCAAGGGGTCAGCCTGGGCAGAATTAAAGCTACAGAGGCCTGTGTGGTGGGAGTGAATGGGTGGCCAGAGATCCAGCTCTGGAGGGTCCCACCACCTAAACAGAGTGAAAGAAGTCCATTAAGTGCCATGAAGTGCAGGATCCCTGTTGGGACTGCACTGTGCTCATCTCTGGGGCCATTTTAGCAAGATAGTCAGGCTGGCCAGTCAGAAAGCTGCTGACGGCACTCAGGAGTTCCAGGGAAGCCAGTTACACAAAGGTGGCCTGGTGCTCAGAAGGGAGGCCAATTCTGAAAAGAAGTGCTATTACTGAGTGCTTTCTCTGTGCTGCACTGTTCTAAGCACTTTACATATATTAATTTTAAAAATTCTCCCACCAACACTCTGAGATAGAAAGTATCAAGTGTCCATTTAACAGATAAGAAAACTGAGACTCAGAGAGTTGCAGTAACTTGACTGAGAACACCCAGTAAGTAGCAGTGCTGGGCTTCAAACCCAAAGACTGCACTGCTCTGAAGCACAGCATAGCAACTGTCACTTGGACCTGTCTCCTTGCCAAGTCCTGAGGACTGAAATCTGAGTCCAATGGTGGAGCTGGGAGAGTAGGGAGCATGCAGGGAGAGCTGAAGTAAAGACTGAAAGTTGTTTCATGACATATCACATAGACTCTGAGGCACAGGTCAGCACAGTGTTAGTACTTAGATGACGAACCTGAAAGAGGAAAAGAGTGCAGCATGCTTTGTGAAGTGGGATCCAGGGCTCGTAGCCAGCTGCTTTGATACCCTGAGGTCTGTAGTACTCTGGAGGTGGCAACAGCTGTGACTGGTGAATGCAGCAGTTCCCAGAGGAAAAGGCTGGAGGAGATTCCTAAGCCCAAATGAGATAACCTTGGATCTCCTAGAAATACATGGGGGCACATTGCAAGGGACAGGGGAACTGATTCAGTAAATGGCACCAGTCAACTAAACATCAGTTATGCCACGCAAAGCATCCAGATTTTCCAGGTCTCCTGAATTTTGACTACACTGAATATCATCAGCTAGTGTTACTTTCCTTCACTTAGGGAAGAAGGTAGGCCTTAGGTTTCTCAAGCTGTAGCATGGGAGTCCAAACATTTGCTAGTAATTGTTTGATTAGGAAATGGGTTGTTGGACTGAGGTCAAGAGAAATTCTCCAGGGATGGTGGATGCTGTGTGGCACTGCCAAATCCACATGCCCCCAGCAAGAATGAAGGATTGATTCCCCCAGCAGCTGCTAGTGGGTGAGGGCTAAGAATTTCCCTCAACAGAAGAAAGCTGTTTCACCCAAGTTCATGCCCTAACTGGCATCCAGTGACTGGATGATGCAAAGGTACAAAGGCTTGGGGACCTGTACAAAGGCTGTCCCATCTTTGGAGCTCCCTATGGGGTAGGTTGAAGACTTGGCTGTGTCTCCATCTCAGCCCAGATCCTCCCCCAACCCAGCCCTGCTGCCCTGACTTTCCCTCATTTTCCTGTAAGTCTACAGCTCAGCAGACTTCCTGTTACCACTCCATCTCCCAGACACATTTGACAAGGGCCAAGGGATGGAATATGTGCTTCTCTTTAAAATCTTATGGAAAGTATAAGAAGAAAAGAGTTAAAGATCAGCATTGAAGATTTGAAGCTTGAAAATTCTGATGCCTGATCCCCATCTCACACCTAGGGATTGTGGAATCTTAGGGCTGAGGAACTCTGTAACGGCTGTTCAGATTTCCAATTTCTGGGTGAACTTAAGAAGAGGAAAGCCTTTGAAAAATACTATCTCTGGTGAGCCAAATTAGCCAAATGACTGAACAAACAAGGAAGCATACAATCTAAACCAGCCATGGGACTTAACAATAAGCTTAATAATACAAAAGGGGAACAGGCTTCCAAAACAAATGGCAGGAACCCACAAGATAAATGCAACTCTAGTTGCTATGGAGCTAAAGTTAAAATGATGAAAGTTCATCATTAAGAAAAAAACCAATAAGGACTTGATGGGTTTCTCCATATCCTACTTAGATTGCCTCCTGGGGGAAGTCGTATAAGAGAGCAATGGTTTGAAAGCAGAGATATGTGTTGCCCCATGACCTTGGGCAACACACTTTCCCTGTCTGGACAGCTGTGTAATTACAAGTTCAGACTGCATCAGTTTTCCCAAGCTGTGTTCCAGGAAACACCAGTGCAACACAAGACATTAACCATTGTTACATGCAAGAAAAGTTCTATGACTGAGCAAATTTGGGAAAAGCTACATACTGCAGTACCCTTTTGAATACGCACAGTACACATAATATATTAAAACACTGTTTCCCAGCATTTTTTTGCATCCCTGCACACATGGAAAATGATGATACTCTATTTCTGTGACTCACTGAAGTAAACAGGCGGGGGTTTATATTTACATATATTGCATTTGAAAAAGTTAATAAACTTGAGCTTGTTTTCACAGACTTACTTTTTAATATCAGGTTTTATGTTTGAAATGAATGCATATAAATCTTAACCAGGATCTTAATAGTCAGCACTGGAAATAAAGTTTATTTTCACATATGCATGATAGCAAATGACACAATAATATCTCTTATTCTTCAACTGGCAGAAACTTCTCTCTCATCGTTAGTAGGAATTTAGATAATTTGATCTCTTTAAATTATATTTTAAGGGTAAGATAACTCTTTAAAACCAGAAACTCTACCTTTTGTTTTATTGACAAATATAATATCTTACGATAATATTTATGGATTTAGAATACAATCAAACTTGATTGTATTGAGTATTTCTAAATAATGATCAAACTTTTCTCTAAGCCTGCACATATTTTTCTCTATTGGTCTCTAATTATTTTTAGAGTTGATATGTTAGTCCTGATTAATATTACAGGTAAATCATATTAACCTCAATTTTACTAAGTTAAATTTTTGTTCTGAATGCATAAACTTTGTCATACACATTTATATGTTTTCATGCAGTTCTGGTAATTTTTAATTAATTTCAATCAAATGCTCAAAACTGTCAGTTAAGCCATTTAGAAAAGTCATGAACTATTCTTTGGTATATCTGCATGGTGTGAATGATTTATAAAACAATTTTCAATTCTTTCTTTTATTCATATATTACTGGCACAATACTTTCTCTGGCCAGCCAATTAACTTCATTGTGAAATATCAGAAATGGATGTTATGACACCATTTATTTAGATAAAGCTGAAAACCGATGGGACTATGCAGCTTGGATTTCATTAGACTCACCATTTTTATGGTGTCATTCACATGAAATTCAGATCTATAGGCAAACTTGTTCATATGAGGACTTCCCAGTGAATAAAACAATGTATTATTTGCATCACATGGTTTTCAGAATGAACTCTTGATGTACAACCTTGACACCTCCCTGTCATTGTAGCTATATCATCCATGCACAAATTTATGCAGGGTTCTGATAATATTTGTTTCAGTGCTTCCATTTATCACTTTGAATATTTCATCACCTGTGCTTTGCTTTGGTACTCCTTTGCAAAACAAATAAGTTTCTTTCAAACCTTTTTCTTCAGGGATTTTTAGCCAATGCAATTATTGAGCACAATTACTAATATTTGTAGGTATATCAACCTGCAACAGAAACATTTTGATTCATTAATTTGCCATCCGAAATGCCATGATGCGCTCACTAATCGCATTATTTAAAAGTGGCCCTTTTTCTGTTTCCCTTGTTTCATTGGTCCCAATGCAGGGCAGACAATTCAGGCAGGTGGGTCAAATGAGCCATTATGGAATAATATGAGATATTTTGGCTTTTAATTATTAATTGCATGACTTTATAGGTAGCTCCTTGAGTTTGATTTGATAACCAACTGATCTTTTAAAGTTACTTGTTTCTTATTTTGCACTTGAAGATACTTAGAACATTATTATTTTTTCCTCATTAAGGTGGATGTTTTAAGATAACACGCAGACATACTTTGCTTGGCATCATGAGTTTTTTTCTTGTTTTCTTCTTAATTGTGATTAAATATACAGAACATAAAATTTACCACTTTAATAATTTTTAATTTTACAATTCTGTGTTGTTAAGTACATTTGCATTGTGGTGCAACGAATCTCCAGAACTTTTTCATCTTCCCAAACTGAAACTCTATACCCATTAAACAACAACTCCCTGTTTTCATCCCAGTCTCTGGCAATCACCCTCCTGCTGCCTCTATAATTTTGACTGCTCTAGATATCCTATATAAATGGAATCATACAGTATTGTTTTGTATCTTATTTCACTTAACATAACATCCTCAAGATTCATCCATGTTGTAGCATTGCCAGAGTCCCTTCCTTTTTAGGACTGAATAATATTCTATTGTATATGTGCACCATATTTTGTTTATCCACTTATTAGTTGATGGACACTTGGTTTCCTTCCACTTTTGGCCATTGTGAAAAATGCAGCTTTGAACATGGGTATACAACTATCTCTTTGAGTCTCAGATTTCAATACTTTTTGTTACATATCCAGAAGTGGAATTGCTGGATTATATAATAGTTTTGTTTTTTAATGTTTTAGCAAACGCTATACTGTTTTCCACAGTGGCTACACCATCTTATGTTTCCACCAATAGTGCACAAGAGTTCCAATTTCTCTACATCTTTGCCAACACTTGCTATTTTCTCCTTCCTTCCTTCCTTCCTTCCTTCCTTCCTTCCTTCCTTCCTTCCTTCCTTCCTTCCTTCCTTCCTCCCTCCCTCCCTCCCTCTTTCCCTCCCTCCTTCCTTCCTTCCTTCTTTTTTCTTTCTTTCTCTTTTCTCTTCCTTTTTTCTTTGTCTGTCTTCTTTCTTACTTCCTCTCTCTCTTTCCTTCCTTCCTTTCTTTCTTTCCCTTCCTTCCTCCCTCCCTCCCTCCTTCCCTCCCTCCTTCCTTCTTTCTTTTTTCTTTCTTTCTATTTTCTCTTCCTTTTTTTTTCTCTATCTTCTTTCTTTCTTTCTCTCTCCTTCCTTCCTTCCTTTCTTCCTTCCTTTTCTTTCTCTTTCTTTTTTCTTTCTTTCTTTCTTTCTTTCTTTCTTTCTTTCTTTCTTTCTTTCTTTCTTTCTTTCTTTCTCTCTCTCTTTCTTTCTCCTTCCTTCCTTCCTTCCTTCCTTCCTTCCTTCCTTCCTTCCTTCCTTCCTTCCTTCCTTCCTTCCTTCCTCCTTTGTAGCCATCCTAACAGGTGTGAGGTGAAATCTCATTGTGGCTTTGATTTGCATTTCCTTAATGATTAGTGATGTTGAGCATTTTTACATGTGCTTTTTGGCCATTTGTGTATCTCCTTTGGAGAAATGTCTACTCAAGTCCTTTGCCCATTTTTAAATTGGGTTATTCAGTTTTTTGCATTCTGTAGGTTGTCTTTTCATTTTGTTGGTTGTGTCCTTTGATGCACAGAAGTTTTAACTTTTGATGTAATCTAATTTATCTGTTTTCACTTTCGTTGCCTGCCTGTGCTTTTAGTGCCATGATTCATTTTGATAACTTATCCATCCCAATAGGACAAGGTTGAGGAATAATTAAATTATCATGAAGTTTAATCCACATTTCAGAAAATGCACATATTAGGTCTTAATTAGTGACTTTAACTTTCTTTTTTTTTTTTTGGCTATGATTTTGCACATAGATCTGATGGAGTTTCTTGTGCCTGCATTGCTTAGGCATACTGATTAGATAGTTCTGTATTAAAAGTTTGAGAAGTCTTGAAGGGAAAAAGCAGGTTTAACTTTGTTTAACCAGGTTAACTTATAATTTTCTGAACTTATATGAAAACATTTCTTATTTTGCATAACACTTTGAAGGTTAGTGGAGTTTCATGAAAGACCATGTAACTGATAAAATATGGGTTTGTTGACTTTCTGACATTCCTGAGTATGTGTTGGATGGGTGGTTCTGCTGATCTGGGTCAAGCCTAGCTCATTTCAGCTGAGCTCATCCATCTCTGGGCAGTCATTGGATGGGCTGCTGGTGGCCTTGGACAGGATGGGCCAGGCTGCCTCACGTGGCCTGTCATGGAGCAGTCTGGCTCAACCTTGTTTTCATGGCAGAAGTGGGGGTCTGAGAGAGAGTAAATGTGCAGGAACACCCCTGGAGGCCCACGCGTGGGGCTGGCACACTGCCTTCTGCCACATTCTATTCATCACAGTGAGTCACACAGACAGCCTAGATCCGAGGCAAGAGGGGACACATCCCCTCTCTTAATAGGAGGAGAGGAGCCACAAAGTCATATTGCAATGGGAGGAGTGGAGAAGTGGAGAATTAGAGCCATTTTTGCAATCGCTCTTCCACAATGGTGGTCAAGGTAGGTTTTTAGTGGGAAAACAAGCTGCCCGACCTCAAAGCAAAGAGTCTACCCGGATTTCCATAATCTTGACGAGAAACATCAACTCCTTACTCTGAAGTTACAGCAGAACCTGGCCTCCAGGTGTGCAGGCTTGGGGCAGATCACACAAAATGTGTTTCCCCCTTTCCCCCACCCAAGTCATGCTTTCTCTCAATGTTTATGCAATTGAAAAAAGGTTAAAGTAAACATGAAGTATAACTCAGGAGGGGAAAAGTAAGCAATAAAAGCTGGCATATAACATGAAAATTATGTGATGCAGGCAGAGGGTGGTGGACCTTGGCCCATCCCTAATGGTGGGCAAGGCAAGAATACAAGTACAAGAGTACAAGTGGAGGCCCGTGCATCAAATGTCTAAAGACATAAAGTTCTGAATGAAGCCAAAGCACTGTGAAGGGAAATATGATGTAGCCTCCCACTTGACAAATAGACTTTCCCAACATTCTGTAGGCCAGGCTTACACTGAAAATTCTTGAACTCCTTCTTGTTCTGTGCTGTGAACATGGGAAGAGTTGGCTCCTGTCCCCCAGACCCTGGCCATGGTCCCTCCCTGTCTCTTTCACTCCTTACTCCAACACACACCGCAAAGGGCTCTGTGTGCTAGTGTACCCACACGTGAGTGTGCACACCCATGAGGATGCACTCATGGACACGTGCAAGCTCCATCCATCCCCTCTGCCCATAGCTATCTACTTTTCAGGCAGCTCAGAGCTGGAGAGCAGCCCATGGACATCCTATAAGTGGGCCGGAGTCACCTGGGCAAGTAATTCTGGGTCTCTAGCATGGAGAGTGTAGACAGGGTGGGGTGATGATGGTGCAGACTTTGGGTGCTATATTAGGCCATTCTCACTGCTATAAAGGACTGACAGAGACTGGGTAATTTATAAAGGAAAGAGGTTTAATTGACTCACAGTTCCACATGGCTGGGGAGGCCTCAGAAACTTATGATGATGGTGGAAAGGGAAGCAAACACATCCTTCTTCACATGACGGCAGGAAGGGGAAGTGCCAAGCAAAAGGAGGAAAAGCCCCTTATTAAACCATCAAGCCTTGTGAGAACTCACCATCACAAGAACAGCAGCATGGGGGTAACCACCCCATGATTCAATTACCTCCCACTAGGTCCCTCCCACAACATGTGGGGATTATGGGAACTACAATTCAAGATGAGATTTGGGTGGAGATGCAGCAAAATCATATCAGTTGGCCTCTTTGTGCTGTGAAGTGGGTGTGATTAGAGGAGGGCAAGAAGGGAAACTCTAGTCACAGGATACAGAGCAGTGGCTGCTGTTGCCTAGGTCTAAGTGTGGTATTGCATATACCAGCTGGTTTGCTGGGTGATAATGGAGGATTTAGAGTTGATTTTAAGAAAGTAAATCCCAGATCCTCTTAAAAGTACTTCTTCTCCAGATATCTATTTTCCCTAAGTTCCAGTCTAGTCACCAATTATGGCAGCAGTAGGGGCTGGGGAAGGAAGGAGAGCAAAGCAAAAGCCAGGGATGATGCCCTGTGAAAGAGGATGAGGACCCTAAAGATGGCCTGAGCAGGCCAGTCTCTGCTGAGCACAGGGATCTTGCCAGAGCTACTTGCACATACCCACAGGCAGAAAGTAAAACCAGTCCCACTAAGCCAATGTGCCACCACTGAACCCGTGCCTCAGGTCCAAAGACTTTCCCATGAATGTTCACAGCAGCTTGACTTATAAAATAGCCAGAAATGGAAAACAATCCAAATATCCATCAACAGGTGACTGGATAAACAAATTGTGGTCAATGAACATGCAGATCATGGACTGCTCCTCAAAAATGAAAAGGAATAAACATTGATGCACACAGCACTGTAGATCTATCTCAATGATTACTGAGTGAAGAAAGGCAGACCAAAACAAGGGTTCATACTGTATGATTCCGTTTATATAGAAGTCTCAAAAAAACAAACTAATCTATAGCAACAGAAAGGAGAATGGTGGTTGCCTGAGGAAAGGGATGGGGCATGGTGGGAGAGAAGGAGTGGGAGGAGGCTTTTTGTGGTGATGCATATGTTCATTATCTTGATAATGGTGATGCTGTCACAGTTATATACATACATCACAAATTATCAAATTGTACACTTCAAATTCTTGCAATTTATAGTATGCCAATCATATCCCAAAGAAGCTCTTAGAAACCAAAACATTATAAAAGAACCATGTATCCCATATAACTTCCCCTTAGAGTTAATGTCGGCCTTTTTAATAGGAAGTAGTAAGGCTGTGTCATACTTGATATCAACTGAGTTTTTCTGAACAAGATGCTCTACATAACTTGGGCTCCAAAGTGGTAGCGTTTTCTCTTTCCCAGGTTAAAGGGATTCCTTTGAGTGTTCCAGGCACCTCTGCATAGCCCAGGTCCCCCTGTGACCTTCATTCTTTTCCAGCCCATTCCTCCATAGAGCCCTGCCTGAGATGAGATAAAGTGTCTGCACTGTATGGAGAGGCATCTTCACTTCCACATTCCTGTGGACACCACCAGTGAGGCTCTCTCTCCCTACCAGGGCATCCAGACACTAACAAAGCTGAAAACGTGGTCTTCACTCTTTAACGCTGAATATTCTGGGCCAAGAGAAATGCTTGGGACTGTGGGGCGGCTTCAGGATTCTCATTTCTGGGCATTTCTGCCATATATCTCCTTGAGAGTCTCTTTTCTAAGAGAAATCCCAGCAGGCATCGTGTGGATTAACTGGGTAATGTTCAAAAGCATCTCAGAGCTTCTCAGGGCTAAATAACACATGATTGCCAGAGAGAGACTATCCAGTGAAACCACAGAGGTGGAAGACAGTGTGAGGGAAGAATCTGTCATCTCATCCATCGTCTACCATGTGCTAGCGGGAGGGAAAATGATTTTCCACAATCACTATCCCTGAAAGCCTCATCTCTACTTTTTTGTTGTAGAAAGAGTTCACTATGAGACCTTTACCATTGCTGACCCAGAACCCATTTCCTTGTTTCTTCTCCCTAATAGAATCCTGATTTTCATTTAGCTATCCTGTCCACTCCTCCATCCCATGTGTTAGAGGTTGAAATGTTCCCCTCCACCCCCAACACGTTCGTATAATGAAGACCTAACCTCGGTACCTCTATACCTTATTTGGAAATAAGGTCATTGTATATGTAGCTAATTAAGTTGCAATGAGGCCATACTGGAGTAGGGCAAGCCCCCAATCCAATATGACTGATGTCCTTATAGAAGGGAAAATTTGGACACAGTGACAGTCATGCATAGAAAAAAGACACTGTGAAGAGGCACAGGGAGAAGATGACCATCTAAAAGCCAGAGAGAGAGGGGTCTGGAGCAGATCCTCCCCTCACAGCCCTCAGAAGGAACCAATCCTGTGGAAACCTTGATTTTGAACTTCAAGCCTCCAGAAGTACAAGGCGATCAATTTCTGTTGTTTAAGCCACCCAGGTTGTGGTACTTCGTCAAGACAGCACTAGCAAACGAACACATCATGCAATTCTTAGTGAGAAGCTGACCCATCCCTGTTTCCAAAGATAAGTTTTGTCTGGCTTCCCCCTCCCCTGGCCACCTTTTCATTCAAGCAGTGCATGTGTTCTAGACAGTGTGGTGTGTAAATGAGATGCCTGGAACTGCTTGCAGCCATTTGGCGACCATGAGGAAGTTAGTCTTGGAGAAAGGAAAATAACTGGGTTTATGTTCACAATCTTGAGCTGCTGGGTCCAAAGCTTGCCCTGGCTCAAAAGTTTCCAGTTTGTGAACTAATACGTCATCTTTATTATTCAAGGCAGTTCAATCTAGGTTTTCTGTTTCTTGCTCCTCGAATCACTTTACCTTAGTGTAATATGTATGGAGCTTTTAGGTAGGTTTCCAAAGAAAAACATGTAAAGACAGCATCATTCTCTCTCCATCCATCTGTACCCCACCCTCCCTGCTTTGCTGAGTTCTTTACATTGCTAATACCTTGATCTGAGGTGGGGAATAGACTTGGTTCAACCAACACTCATTGAATGTTTGTCATTGCAAGACATATACTAAGCATGGAACCAAGCTAGAACCCCACCTAAAGCTAGACCCCACCTAAAGGAGCTTAGAGTTCAATAAGGTAGATTATATTTACACAAATGACTGATACAAGGTAGAATATAATAAATAAAATAAATACTGTAAGATAAGCACCTGGGAAGCTGCATAGGATCATAAAGGAGAGTAGAAAGCTAATGATACAAAGAGGCCAGACACGGTGGCTCATGCGTGTAATCCCAACGCTTTGGGAGGCTGAGGCAGGAGGATTACTTGAGCCCAGGAGTTGGAGGCTGCAGTGAGCTATGATCGTGGCATTGCACTCCAGCCTGGATGAAGACAGAGCAAGACTCTGTCTGAAGGAAGGAAGGAAGGAAGGAACGAAGGAAGGAAGGAAGGAAGGAAGGATAGAAAGAAAGGAAGAAAGAGAAAGAAAGAAAGAAAGAAAGAAAGAAAGAAAGAAAGAAAGAAAGAAAGAAAGAAAGAAAGAGAGAGAAAGAAAGAAAGGAAGGAAGGAAGGGAAGGAAAGAAAGAAAGAAAGAAAGAAAAAGAAAGAAAGGAAGGAAGGAAGGGAAGGAAAGAAAGAAAGAAAGAAAGAAAAAGAAAGAAAGGAAGGAAGGAAGGGAAGGAAAGAAAGAAAGAAAGAAAGAAAGGAAGGAAGGAAGGAAGGAAGAGAAGGAATATAGAAAGAAAGAAAGAAAGAAAGAAAGAAAGAAAGAAAGAAAGAAAGAAAGAAAGAAAGAAAAGAAAGGAAGCTAATAATATAAAGAAAACAGAATCCTTGTTGACCGTTGGGGATCAGGTTTGAGTTGAACACAGGCCAGTTTACATTAAGTGTCTTTAATATGCTCAGGAGTGTGTTGACTACAGAGGAAAAGGCTATGAGGTGGTTGTTACCTCCACAATATTCATTTTTCCTTCCGCTTCCCTATCATTCCTGGTTTTTGTTTGGAGATCCATGTGGTTTCAGGTCAACTAATTTTGCCCTAGCCCTAGAAGTAGCATGCTTGTCTTAGGCAAAGCTAATCAGCCCAATTTACCCCCCACCCCACCCCAACACATCTAGTGTGGCCATTCGGGTATGGCCATGGGACCTTTTTCTTGGAGTGCCAGGACAAAGATGTTCTTTCTTCCTCTGAGCCACGTGGGGCACCCCTGCAAGGTGTGGAACTACTGCAATCATTTTGGCTACAATTTGTAAAGACAATCTAGGATAAAGCCAAAAGCCAAAGGAGGGTAAAGGCAAGAATATTGGAGACAGAGGATGTAGGGCTTCAATAACTTTGAACCTCTGGATTAAACCATGCCTGAAAGCCATGCAATTTATAGACTTTTTAGTTGTGTGAGTCAATGCATTCTTTTTATTATTTAAGCCAATTTGAGTGGGACTATCAGTTACTTGCATCTGTGACTATATTGATTGATGCAGAATTCAGAACTACAACCTTTTATGCAAAATCCCTAGAGCCAGACGTGTTTCTAAGTCAGAATTTTTCAGATTTAGAAAGGTACCTTAGTTTGTTCCTGCTGCCATAACAAACACCACAGCCTGGGTAACTTATAAAGATTTGGAATTTATTTCTTACAGTTCTGGAGGCTGGGATGTCCAAGAGAAAGATGCAGGCAGGTTGGATGCTTGTTGAGGGGTCTCTGCTTCCATGATGGTGCCTTGTTGCTGCATCCTCACTTGAGGAAAGCCTGAAGGGCAAAGGGGCTTGCTAGTTCCCTCGAGTTTTTATTTTTATCAGGGCTCTGCCTGCATCACTTAATCACCTCCTAAAGGCCCCATCTCTTCATATTGTCACACTGGCAATTAAGTTCAACACATGAATGTTGGGGGACATTCAGACCATAGCAAAAGGTAATTCAGCTCCCCTACTATACATTACTTAATGCCACAAGTGGGGTCTGGGCCAGCACTCTGCAAGCAACAAACTAATATTTGCAGTGGAATGTATGAATATTCATTCTAGGAGGATAAACAAAGACTATAGTCTCACATCAGTTCAGGTCATGTTTTACCGCCAAGGGAGTTCACCTCAAACTTTGAACAAAACCACATTCATTCTCAGAGCTTTTTGGTTTCTAGAGTTGCAGGAAAAAAGACGGTGGGTCAATCTGCACGTCTTCCTGACCTTAAGTTCCTTCTGGTCCAGTTGGAAGACAATATTTTCATAACTGAAGCCTTCTAGATAAAGGCAATCTGTAACCAGCACTGGGTTCTGTGATGCAATCACTGTGCTGCAAGGGCTTTTACCGCTATTTGGATAGTATTCATTCATAGAATTAACAAACTGGTCAATAAGTATGCACAGAGCATCTAATAGGTTCATAGCATGAGCCTACGCCCAGAGGAAAAACCAAAGAGATGTAAGAATTATCCAGTTTGTGTTTAAAAGGATCCTGGCAGATACAAAAGGCTAAATAGCAATTAATTGGTCAAATTAATATATAGTAAACCTGCAAACCTTAAGTTGTCCTCTCCCTACCAGAGGCTTCCTCAGAAAGAAAGCCAGGGCAGGTCTGGGGCAGTAGGGGAGAGATGGGAAGAGAGTGGAGGGAGGCTGCCTGGGTGAAATCTTGGAGGAAGCTATCCACAGAGTGTGTGGGACAGAAGGGTGGGCAGGTCACGGAGGTCCTTGAGTCCCTCGGTTGTCAGTTGCTGGTTTTGCACACTGTGTCAGCTTCTCCTATGTGCCTCTCTGGCCAGTGAGCCTTCCTTCCCCTCCTGACCAGCTGCCCTGTCCCTCTCTTATTAAAGGATGCCTAGGGCACAGGCTGTTATCCTCATTTGGAAGGGTTTGGAAATTATACATGAGAGTAAGAAAATTCTGCTGTGGCTTTTTATGGTAAGCATCACTCCTAGCAAGCACGAGAACCCGGTTCTGTCCTTTGTAGAGGTTGTAGTGATTATTATTACTATTATTACTACAATAAACTCAGTGACACACTGACAGTATGTGTGTGATATAATTAAAAAAATATGACTTTGTTCTTTGTCTCTGGTTCCTGGCACCAGAGCTCTTAAATCCCTTGGGATTTTCTGCATGATAACAGTGTCTTTTTGTTCTAATGAGACCACCGTTGTTGGGTCCCTTGATAGCTTCAGGCTGGGGGCTTGTCACCAGAAAGACCAAGCCATGGTTAGAGGATGGGAACTCTCAGCCCCAACCCCAGCATCCTGGGAAGGGGGCGTTTGGGAGATTGAGCTCATCATCAATGGCCAATGATTTCATTAATCATGCCTATGTGATGAAACCTCCACTAAAAACCCCTAAATGATAGGGTTACAAGAACTTCCAGGTTGGTAAACATACAGAGGTGCTGGGAGAGTGGAGCACCAGAGTGGGCATGGAAGCTCAATGCACCCCCATCCCCATCTCTTGCCCTACACATCTTCTCCAGTTGGCTGTTCCTGAGCTACATCCTTTATAACGTAAGTAAAATGTTTCCTTGAGTTTTGCGAGCCATTTTAGCAAATTATTGGACCTGAGGGGGAGTCATGGGAACTTCCAACTTTATAGCCAGTTTGTCAAGAGTATGAGAGGCCCATGACTTGTGGCTGCCTGAAGTTGAAGGGCAGTCTTGTGGAACTGAGCTCCAGAACCTGTGGGGTCTGCACTAACTCCAGGTGGTTAGTGTCAGAACTGAATTGAAATGTAGGACACCCAGTTAGTGTCTGAAGAGTCAGAGAATTAGTTGGTAAAATCCCAACCATTTGGTGTCAGGAGTGGTGTCATAAGAACAGTTCATAGGGCAGGACACAGCTCAAAACCTAGAGCCAGATTCATTCTCTGCTCAGTCCCCACATGTAAGGATCCCCACTTTCATCCCTTGACTTTCAGAACCCTTTAAATGAGAGGTGGTCAGTTTGAGTAGAATTCATTGCTATTGGTAACTGAGTCATGAACATTTTCACAAGGATCTTTATCAGGCTTTTTAGACATGACGTCTTGCAAATCGTCCTTGGGGCAGCCTGAGAATGTGCCACTTGGATCTTCCACCGCCTGGAGTGAGGCCGACTGGTGCTGCAGCTGGGCCCATCGCTGTACTGGCACCGAGGCTGGGCTTCCCCCAGGCTGGTCCCACTCAATGACTGAGCAAGGTGGAGGTGCTAAAACAGATCCATTCCTGCAGGATGGGGGCCTCCTTTGAGGAGCCACTTTGATTTGGGAGATTCCTCATGGGCCTGGTCCAATCTTTCTTAGAACAGCACTAACTTCTGCAACTCTTCCAGCCCAATCAATCATCCTTCCTTCTCTCTCTCCTCTACAGGGCTCAGGCTGCCATCACAGTCTGAAGGCTTTCCTCCCTTCTCCTGCTTCTTCCTCTTTATACTTCTGACATTTCCCCCAGTAAATCTCTTGCCATCTGCTTCCCAGAGGACCTGGACTAACACAATCCCAAACAACTCTTTGATAGTACGACCCATTGTTATGACAGAGGCAAGGGCTGTGTGACCTCCAGGCCATTTCCACCTTCCTCCTTGACCTCAAGACTCTTCTTGGGCTAAGGGACAAGCACATCTTTGTGCCACTGGGGTTAGATAAGATTTTCCCTCTTGGCAAAAGTTCCCGCTTGGTGTGTGCTTATCTTTCCGACTGCTCCTGGCTGTTTTTGCTCTGAAACAGACACCAGCCTAGATCAAAGATGAAAATATCTAGAGCTGACAGCCTAAAGCAGCTACCATACAAATCAGGATCTCAACCCCCTTCATTGTTTTAAATAGGAAAATGAATCTTCTGCTTCCGCAAATTACACCTGGTCATGTAGAGATAACGATGAATTACATGCTTTCAGAGAAGCAATCCTTTAAGGAGGGCATGCGTGTTCATTGGTATTTAAGTCCAGATGTGAATGTCAAAGGGATTGTATGTGTGGCATTTTACTGTAAACAATATGACAGATTCTTAGTCATCACCCCTAAAATACCAAAGAGAGGAAAACAAATAATAGGGCTCTTTGGCCAGGTTGCTTCACCATATCCCTTAAGTCCCTACGTGATGAGAAAATTGTGAAGGGAATGAGCTGGGGATACCAACATAGGCAGAAAGCACCAATCAATTCTGAATGTACTTCCCTGTGGCACATTTACATGAAAATGGCACCGAAATGCCCACAAGAGCACATGCTTCTCTGAGATTAGCAGGCCAGCCCTCAAAATTATCCTGCTCATAGAATCGAGAATGTTAGAGGTGTAGAGAGGACTTGTTCATGAGCTGGGCCTGTACTCAGCACATCTAACCTTCTCTTGGGACTTGCTGCCCTTAGAGATGAGGTTGCCGTGGTGGGAGCCCCAGGGTCCCACCTGGGTTGGTTCCCCTCTCCCACAGACCTGAGCAGATTCCCAGCCTTGTCTCTCTGTGGCTCCCTCCAACCTAGTCCCTGTGTTTTGGTGGCCACTGAGGGTCCAATCCTGCCCTTGCCTTCACTTCGTACCCATGCATGTCTTTCTTTATCCCCTGTGATCTTGGCTGCTGCAGTTTATAATATGTTTCTAATATGCTGTTTCTATTCTGTGTGTCTACATCATTAACACATGCTCTGTGTCATTTAATAGGTTCCATTAGGTCAGAAGTGGTGGCCCACACCTGTAGTCCCAGCTTTTGGGGAGGCTGAGGTAGGAGGATCCCTTGAGCCCAGGAGTTTGAAGCTGCAGTGAGCCATGATAGCACCACTGAACTCCAGCTTGGGCGACAGAGCAAGACCTTGTCTCTAAAAAAATTTTTTTTAATTAATTAATTTTTTGAAAGTTCGATTACTACCCCGACTTTACAGATGAGAAAACTGAGGCACACAGAGATGATGTCCATTCTTCAGCCTGACTTTATAACCAGACATGTTTTCCATGTTTTCAAGAGCCTAGAGTACATTTTAACTTAATGCCCACCCTTACCTCTAATGTATCATGTCCAAACCTCACATAATCATTTCCTCCTAAAATACATTCTCTTCCCATCCCTGTCCCACCTCCCCACTATCTATCTATCTATCTATCTATCTATCTATCTATCTATCTATCTATCTATCTATTCATTTTATATACATTTTATGATATACATTTTATGTATATATCTCTCTCTATGTAAAATAAAGATGGGCTCTCGCTCTGTTGATCAAGCTGGCCTTGAACTCCTGGCCTCAAGTGATCCTCCCATCTCAGCCTCCCAAAGTGCTGGGATTACAAGCGTGAACCACTGCACCTGACCCCTGCCATCTATTTTTATTTACACTCTTCCTTGCTTACTAATTACATTAGTTCTAATAATGCAGCTCCAATTTTTCCAGCTCCCAAAGACAGAAATCTAAATTTTCTCTCTTCATCATCACCAAGTCCTGTCATTAAAATGTCATTTCTTCAAATTGTCATTCTTCTGTGGGTTGGAAGAAAAAGCATTACTTTAAGAGGCTGGCATAGAGCCCTTCTCAGGGAGAGAACAGTATTGTTTAGAAGTTCAATTTAAGGGTATGTCTGGGATACTCTGGGCACACTGCCTATAGGGTAACCCTGCTCCACAAGAAGCAGTAAAAAAATAAATTAATTAAATTAATTAATTAATTAAAATTATTATTATTATTTTTAAAGGGGTGTGTCTGGTTGGAAAACAAGGCCCTCTGGGTACGGCTGGAGTAGGCTGGGGAGTGAAAGTCCTGAGAGGTGTGACAGCTGAAAGGAGGGGGCCTTATTCCCCAGTCCCCACTTCTCTTATTCCTCTATTTAAAAAAAAAAAAAAAAAAAAAAAGAAGAAGAAAAGAAATTCCCAAATTTGGGCACAGGATTTCCCAGAAGAAAGATGGCAAATCCCAGTCCCCTTTGCAACTAAAGATGAATTTTTGCCCCAGTTGTAGCCAGTGGTAGACATGTGGAAGTGGCCAAGGCAACTTCTGGATATGTTCCACTTGAGTCAGAGAGAAGAAACCAGCTCCAAGAAATAGGCCAGGTGCAGTGGCTTACGCCTGTAATCCCAACACTTTGGGAAGCCAAGGTGGGAAGATCACTTGAGGTCAGAATTTGAGAACAGCCTGGACAACATGGTGAAACCAAAAAATACAAAAAAAAAAACCCTTAGCTAAGTGTGGTGGTGTGCACCTGTGATCCCAGCTACTTGGGAGGCTGAAGTGGGAGAATTACTTGAACCCAGGAGGCAGAGGTTGCAGTGAACCAAGACTGTGCCACTGCACTCCAGCCTGGGTGACGGAATGAGACTCCATCACAAACAAACAAACAAACAAACAAACAAACAAACAAACAAACGAGAAGTGAGACAGAGTGAGAGCCTGAGTTCAAACAAACGGCATGAGAAATGGCTGTGCACACATAAGCCTTTGCAATCATAGAGATGCCAAGGAAGCCGTAGGGCTTCCTAGGGGATATAGGAGGGTTGAATGTATTTTTACTAAATCCCAAATGTGACTCCATTGCACGTTTGCATTAGAGTTAGATTTTTCCAGTTTCCATTCCCATGACTACCACTTCATGTCTAGATTAAGACAAAGTTTCCAAGCTTGTCTTTCTGTCTATTTTCTTTCTCTGCTGCAGTCCCTCTTGTATAAAGGCCAGATTTGCCTTTCTACAACATTAATGCAATCACAAACACGAATTCATCTGCTCAGGAGTCTAAATCCTTTCTGTTGCCTACAGGGCAAAATCCAGAGTCTTTACACTTGAAACCCCCCTTTCCTTGCCAAGTCCCCCCCCACCCCACCATCCAACCACCTCCTTTAATGCAACCTCCTTTCTTCCAGCTATTTAGGCCGAAAATGCTGGAGTCTTCCTTGAGTGCTTTCTTTCTCTTACATCCCAGGCTGTATCCTAGGCAACTGTCAACCTGTTGAGACCATCTTAAAAACATGCTCAGCCTCCCCTACTTCTCAACTTCATAGCCACCCTGCTGGTCCTGCCATCATGTTCATTTACCTGGGTACTTAGATTCTCTCCTGACCTGACTTCCTGCTGCCTCCCTAGTGGCAGCCCAGTAGCCAGAGAGAGACTGCTGAAGCTCTCCTCATGTCACTCAGAGTAAAAGGCAAAAAAAGTCCTTTCTTTTTATTTTATTATTATTGTTATTATTTGAGATGGAGTCTCATTCTGTCACCCAGGCTGGAGTGCAGTGGTGTGACCTTGGCTCACTGCAAACTCTGCCTCCCGGGTTCAAGTGATTCTCCTGCCTCAGCCTCCCAAGTAGCCGGGATTACAGGTGTGCACCACCACGCCTGGCTAATTTTTGGATTTTTATTAGAGACAGGGTTTCACCAATTGGCCAGACTGGTCTTAAACTTCTGACCTTATGAGATCTGCCCCCCTTAGCCTCCCAAAGTGCTGAGATTATGGGGGTGAGCCACAGCACCCAGACAGAAAGTCCTTTCAGTGGCCTATCAGGCCATATACAGTGTCTCCCCATTACCTCATCAACTTGATCAACCAGTCTCTTCTTGCTTCTGAAGATATGCAGATTTAGCTCCTACCTCAGGGCCTTTGCCCTTGCTAGTTCATCTGCCTGGATCAGTCCTCCTTTGGGTCTTCAGATAGCACACTCTGTCAACTCCTTCAAATCTTTGCTCAAATGCCACTTTCTCAGTTGGCCTGAGAAATATAACCATTATATTTCTCACGTAACCATAAATATTTCTATACATATAAACATCATATATATATGATAAAAGGTTGCCCTTTCATCTTCCTTGCTTTTTTCTCCTCCATAGCACTTATCAGGTTCTGAATAATGTACAGTTTACTTATTATTTTATTTATTACATGTCTCTGCCCACCAGAATATACGCTCCATTACATTTTGGTATAGTGGACAGAGAGGTTTGTCCATCTTGTCTCCTGCTGTGTTCTCAGGCCCCAGCTCAGTGCCTGCACATAGTAGATGCTCGCTCGTATTAGCCAGAGCTCTCCAGAGAAACACAGCCAACAGGATATATATAGCTATCTATAAGAGTAGATACATGATGGGAATTGGCTCACATGATTATGGAAGTCAAATGCCATTTGCAAACTGAAGGCCCAGGAAAACCAGTGGTGTAATTGAGTCTGAGGACAAAGGCCTGAGAACCAGGGAAGGGAAGGGGTGTGGATGGGGTTGCTGGCATATATCCTGGAGTCCAAATGCCCCAGAACCAAGAGCTTTGATGTCTGGGGGCAGGAGAAGGTAGATGTCCCAGCTCAAGGACAGGGAGACACAATTTGCCCTTCCTCCACTATTTGCTCTATTCAGGCCCTCAATGGATGGGATAGTGCCCATTCACACTGGGGAGGGCAATCTCCTTTACAGGGCCCACTGGTTCTCACCCAGAAAGACCTAGAAATAATGTCTATCATCTGTCTGAGCATCCCTTAGGCCAGTCAAGTTGACACACAAAATTAACCATTCTATCACTCTTAGCTGCTGAATGGACTTTATTCACCTCCTCTGGTCACCCCATCCCCTCTGGCCCAGTGTGTCACTCTCAGCTGGCCCCGCCTAGCCTGCGCAGGTCTGCATCAGTTCCTCACCCTCCTGGGGTCCTCATTCCTTCCATTAGCATTCATACCTCCTCCATGCCTCCCTCTCAACACATTTCATCCCACAGTGACTTCTCCCTCCTTTGGGTTCCTTTGCACTTGTAATATTTTGGACAAACCTGGTGACTTGGCTTGATCCCATCACATGGGGCAGGAACTAGCCAAGTGTAAAATTTCTCAGAGAGGAATTGCTTCTAATTTTTTTTTCCCTAAAACTTGTGATTTGAGCAAAAAGAGAGGAAGAGGAAAATGGCATGTGGCCATTGCAAAGAGATGGCAATTCAGATGGACAAACCCAAAGGACATTCTCTGTAACACAGAGGACAAGGGTGTGAAGTTTACAAGATCCAGCTCCAGGAAACAAGTGGCAATCATGCCTGCTGAAGCCTCAACACACGGTTGTTTGGAGAGACCCAGAACCAGCACACTGGGAAGTCTTAAAGGAAAGAGTGAAAGTGGCCCAAGCTGGCATCTGGTAGGGGCATTGGCATCTTGGCTTTCCAGGGTCAAGTTATAAACTGTCACTGAGATGTTCTCCCAGTCCTCAGAGTTTATATACAGTGTCCATACTTGGTGTTTGCACTAAGGATTATAGAGTGTCACTTGTGGATGAAATTTATTCATATAACAATATGTTAGAGCATTTGGAAGGAATGCCATGTTTGGAAGAACAGTGCCTAGTTAACCTGCAAAAATATTCCAGGGGAGCCCTATCCCTTAGAAAGGAAGTCCCTCTCAGGGGTGGATGGCAGCCCATTAGTTATGCACAAAGAATCAGGGCCACATACCATAGCATTGATGTTTTTCTCATTATTTCACATATATTAGTCATTTCAAGGAAGCTGATAAATCTGTGAAGGGCCAGGATAATGTCAGGCTATACATGCTATACTTTCTCCTCCAAAATTCTTAGTTCTGAGCACACGGTAGGTTCTGGATAATTTTTGGATTGATGAACTATAAATTAAAGGCAAATGTCTTCCTATTTCTATGTGAGGGCTTAATAAGTACAGATCTAATATCTAGCTGTTTTCTGAGAATCCAGCATTGGCACTATTTTATATTATCCTGTCCCCATTTACAGGGTGCCCCATGTAAAGTGAGAAAATAGATTCTGAAAAGGATTGAGGGGACTGGGAATTATTCCAAGAGAGACTGTTAATCAACTCATGGCACAGAATCAGAGAAGGATATTTTGGGCTGCAGAGGGCAAGCTCATGCAAAGCACAGTCACAGCCCTGGCAATTTCAGGCCCATTTGGATGAGTCAAGAGTGGGCTATGACAAGTCATTTCCAGGATTCTGTCCACCCACCTACCACCAGAATGCACCAGAGGCCTCGGCAACACCAGCTGCCCTCTCTCAGCCCATTTCTGCTTACAGAGAGGGGTCCTTTGGAGAAAGACCAACTCTGCCCCACTTTCTGGGATCCATCATCTCCGGGACAGTGGCGTTTACAACTGTTCTCCTCCTCCCTCCCAGCAAAGGCCCAGAGTAAATCATGTCTCCCAGGGACTGTTTGTAGCACTTGTTGGTATGAGTTGTGGGGCTCTGCAAGACCCCTTTGTTCCATCAGCCTGGCATCCAATCCTGGAGTGATATAAGGTGGTCCAGCTATTGGGGGGCATTGGGAGGATATAAAGGGGGATTTGAGAACTCACTTTAAGCACCTCTCAGGACTGCTGAGAACCTTCTCTGCTTCCAACCAATCATATCAGTTCTGGGGGCTTGCATAAAACATTTCACCCCAGGACCAAGCAAATGCATTGTATTAGGTGATCTCCAATATCCCTTAATATCCCTTCCAGCTCCTGGAAGCTATGGTTCTAAATTCAGGGCTTAGCTAGCAGATGATGAAGGCCCTTTACTTATTTTCCTTTGCTGCCTGCATTTGGTATTTCACCTTGTTCCTGATCTCTTCTGCCTTATGGGACTAAGGGTAAGGAAAAACTCAAATCCATCATTTTTGCAGTTTGTTGGCAGCTCTAATTCACCAGTTTTGTAGTTTGTTTGCACCTGCTAGAAAAAGGTTTGCTGGGGAGGGGTGATGGAACTTGCTATGGTTTGAATGTATCTCCCAAAGTTCATGTGTTGGGAACTTAATCCTCAATGCAACAGTGTTGGGAGGTGGGACTTAATAAGAGGTGATTAGGTCATGAGGGCACAGCCCTCATGAATGGATGTTGTTATTGATGGAGTAGGTTAGTTATCAAGAGACTGGGCTTATTATAAGAACAAGTTCAGCTCCGTCCTGCTCCCTTGCTCTCACACTGTCTTGCCCTTTCACCTTCTGCCACACAATGATGCACCACAAAGGTCCTCACGGGATGCTGTGCCATGCTCTTGGACTTCCCAGCCTCCAGAATCATAAGCCAAATCAATTTCTATTGCTTATAAATTACCCAGTCTCTGGTATTCTGTTACAGCGACACAAAACAGCTAAGATACAACCACAGCCTGGTAGAGGAGACAACAATGCGATGGAATAAATACAGATAAAGTTTCTTAGAAGCAAAGACAGAAAATAACAAACTGCTCAGGAAAGGGAGAGAAGACTTTGAAAAGTAATGTCCTGGCATTGGCATTGGGTGTTAAGGAAAGCTTAGGAGTTGCCCAGCCCTTTATCTTTCCATCTGCCAAGAAACCACTGTTCCATTTACCAAGAAACACCCCTTTCAGCAGTTCCTGTGACTGGGTCTTCTCATCCTTTAAACTCATATTTCACATGTCACTTCCTCAAACCCAAGTGTCCATTGACAAACACTGGATGTTTTAAAATGTGGTATAAACATACAATGGAATATTGTTCTGCCTTAAAAAGGAAGGGAATTCTGACGCATGCTACAACATGGATGAACATTGAGGATGTTATGCTAAGTGAAGGAAGCCAGTGACAAAAAGACAAACACTGTGTAATTCCACTTATATGAGATATCTAAAGAAGTCAAATTCATAGAGAAAAAAAGTAGAATTGTGGTTTCAGAGTCTGGAAGGAAGGGGGAATGGGGAGTTAATATTTATTGATTTTCAGTTACTGATTTTCGGTTTGGGATGATACAAAAGTTCTGGAAATGAATGGTGGTGATGGTTGCTCAATAAAGTGAAGGTACTTAATGGCACTGAGCTGTATGCTTAAAAATGGTTACAGTGATACATTTTATGTTATGTATACTTTGCAATAATAAAAAATGTTTAATTATAGCAGAAAAATACAAATTATTTTCTCAGAGAGGCTTTCCCTGGCCATCTAATTTAAAGAATTCACCCCACTGCAGTTCCTTATTTACTCTTTCTTTGTTCTATTTATTTCCTTCCTGTCATTCACCACAATCTTGTACTTGTTTCCTTATAAGCTTCATAAAGACAGTGACCTTGTCTGTTTTGTTCATTACTGCATCATTCTTACCTGTGCTTGGAGGATAGTAGATACTTAAGAACTGTTTATTGAAGGAAAGATTGAAAATTCTATAAAATGCAAAGTGCAATAGATACATCAAAATTGTTATTCATTGCACATGGCCTTTCTCTATCTGGAAGGATTCCATGTAGTGAGAATAGTTCAAGACCAAGGAAATCCAAATGCAGATCACCTTGTTGCTAAAGGCAGCAACAATTTGACTTGGAGCACCTTTTGAGATTGACTAATACAAGGCTGAAGCTAAGCCAAGAAGTGGATTGATGAAGCTTCAACAGGGCATGTCTCCTTGAGGCTGCTTTTGGCTGCAAGAACAGAAACTTCAGCTCAGAGTGGTTTGGACAAGAAACACGGTGTATTTTCTCACATTAAAAAAAAAAAAAAAAAAAGCCTTGAGGTAGGGCTTCAGGGATTAGCTAACTCAGTGTCTTAGTATGCCAGCAAGGCTCCAGTTTCTTTTCTTTCTTCTGCTCTGCCCTCTTCCACAGGTGAGCTTTATTCTTAGGTCAAGATAACTGCCCTAGTTCCATGTGTCACACCCAGACACAATGACGCACTATTTCTGTGGAAGAAGAGAAACTGTCCTTCCTTGTGTCTCTTTGTGGGCAAGTGAAGGGATTTTTCACATAAGCCCCACATATTTCCCATGATGTGTCTTTGGCCAGAGATGCAAGCCCTGGTCATGCCTAAACCAGACACAGTCAAGGGGAATGGGACCACTATGATTGGCTAAGACTCGTATGGACCTTTGGGATTGGGGATGTGCCTTCCACAAAGGACATGGCAAGCTGAAGAGGGGAGATAAATTTTATCCTTGGATAAAATTTGGCATCTTAGGAAGAAGGGAATACCTGTTGAGAAGGCAGACAGTAGCATCTATAGCAGGGTGAAATCGGGGATTTGGATCCGTGTCGCAATATCCACCCTGCCATGGAAGCTTGGATCATTCGAGATGTGACTGACTGTGGAGCACTATAGCAGACCTCAGACCCTTGCTTATTCCCCACCATCCACCTTAGCTTACCTTGCCTGGGGTCGAACTGACTGCAAAGGATAGAATAAAGCTATGTATCCCTAGGAACTTGCTATTAAGCCATGAAAGGACACGGAGGACCCTTAAATGCATATTTCGAAGTGAAATAAGCTAATCCAAAAAGGCTACATACTGCATAATTTCAACTCTATGACATTCTGGAGAAGGCAAATTGATCTGATTGATCAGCTTTCAAAAAGATCAGCAGTTGCCAGGGGTTGGAAGGCAGAGGAGGGAGTGGTGCAGATGAGGCAGGAAATTCGGCAGGCCTTGGAGGCCATGGTGATGGGACATCAGGGAGGGCTTTAAGCAGGAGCACGACATGACCTAATCTCTGCTGTCAACAGATCACTCACACTGCTGTGGGGAGGATGTGCTATGGAGTGGGAAGGTGGGTGGCAGGAGTGGAGGCAGGCAGGGTTGGAAGACCGCTGGAGTCAACTAGCCCAGAGACAGCAGGGGCTTGGTTTAGGGTTTTGACTGTGGAGATGGAGAGAGGTATTTGGACAAAAGGCCTACTTTGGAAACAAAGCCCAAAAGCCTTGCCAAACTATCTAAATGTGCATGAGGGAGGAAAGAGGCAAATCGAGGATGACTTCTAGGTTTTTGGCCCAAGCAACGATGATGTCACTGACTGGGTGGGAAATATGGGGAGAAGGAAGGACCTATTTCAGTGAGGAGGGAAAAATCAAGGCTTATGTTTTGGACATGTAAAGACATCTGGGTGGATCAGTCCTCTAATTGGAGATGTGAGGAGGTGCTTTTGTGGAGTCTGGAACACAGAACTGTAGATCTGAATCTGAGCAGTTTATGGATGGGTTTTAAATCTGGAGGAAGTCACTTAGGGAAAGACTGCATAAGGAGATGTGAACTTACTAGCAGTGTGAGTTGAGCATGTTATTTAGCTTCTCAAAATGAGCTTGATTTTGAACTTGTCTACAGCAAGCTTTTTACTACCTATCTTGCAAAGTTTTTATAAGAATTAAATTAGATAATGTGTATGAAAGATACTAGCACAAGGCTCAGCTCATGGTAGATTCTAAGGAAATATTATTTTTAAAAACTCTGAGTATCCTCCATCTCATTTTTTTTGGAAATAAAAGTATCATATGAGCCATTAAAAATCAGATCTACACAGAGTGTCCAGGATTTGACCTTTTTGTTCTCTGATTCACCAACTTTCAAAATATTATTCTGGGCCAGTTTTGTAGCATGTGCCCTCAGGGATGGATAAAGAAGGATTTATATCATATTTCTCTGCTAAGAGAGCCCAAGTTTCCTTAGATAGATGTGCGGGCAGGTGGGGTAGGGTTGGGTGGTGGTAGAATGGGAAAGGCATGGAAAAGGAAGTAAAAGGATTAAAAAAAAAGTATATTAGGCAGCATATAATGGAACAGGAATGAAAAAACTCAAGATTTCAAACCTTAGTCCTTAGGAGAATGGTGTCATTGGGCCAGAAATAGAAACATCGAATGTGGGGTTCGTTTGGAAAGAAGAGAGAAATGACATGAGCTCAGTTTTGGCCAGGCTGAATGTGAGATCCAGACAGAGCTGCCTAGAGGAAAGGTCAGGCCCACAGCTAAAAATAAGGAGTTTATGTAGCTCAAGAGAGAGACTGGACCAAGAGCTAGAGATCTAAGGATCCCCTCATGGAGGAGATGTTTGGAGCCTTGAGATTGGATGAGGTCATTGATGAAAAGTCCATGAAGACAGCCTTTTCTAAGATGGCTCTTTCATTTCTATTTCATATTTCATGTGGTTATTTATACTTGACTTCCCTGTTTAATGGTAAACTTAGTTGCTCCTCCACTCTCTCAAAGGAGGCTTGATAAATTGCTTTACCTCTCTTAGCTTCAGTACCCTTGACTCTAAAATGAAACGAATAACACCTTCTGCATAGGATTAAATGAGATTGTCTATTAGGGTGGTTAACACAGTGATGGGCACACAATAAGTACTCAATGAATATTAAATATTGTCTTGATTTTATTTATTTGATTCACCAGTAACTAAGCAGGCTCAGAGAAAATGCATGGACATGGAACACTTGGCCCCTGACAGGAAGTGGAAAAAGGAGCCTGTTCTTCCTGGGATCCAGCCTCCGGGAGACCACGTTGCAGGGTCTTCCCACTGCCCACGCTCTCTCACTGGGATTGGAGGCTGTCTCCGCCCCCCACCTTCAGGAGATACCCAAGCTGAATCAGACCATTGTCACTTACTCTCCACTAGTCTGTGCTCTCAGAGAGAGGGTTGAATAAAAGTTTAATTAGATTTCTCAGAGTTTCCTAATGCCAGCAAGAGAGCCCTCAGGGTGTCTGATGAGTCAGTAGCTTCAGGCTACTTCTGAATTATTTTTAGGGCCATAACAAGTCAGCTCCTAAGGCTTGAGTCTCTGGCTCAGCCATCACTGAACAGGCTTAGAGACAGGAGCACATGGTCCTTGACTTTCTGATTTCTCCCTCTCAGAAGCCAAGACTATCCTATGGGGTGACTGGGCAGGGGTGTATAGGGCATGTGTTCTGTTAGAAATGCAGCCGCTCCTCGCCACCATTCCCCATCATCACCAATTTCTTCCTAAGCTATTTTGAAACAACCAGAAAAGGTTTAGAACTGGCTCAAATTCAGGTCACATGGTGATGTGGCTTACAAAGGTCTCAGAAGCCAGCAGTGTTCTCATGTCCAAGAAGACCAGACTTGGCCATTGCTTGAAAAGCAGCAAACATTCCCAGCCCCCAAACCTGGTTTGGAAATACATATACATGTCTTTAGATAACTCAAAGAATAGCCCAGATTATTTTTTTAAATTTAGTTTTGACATAAATTGTCAGTTTATAGAGAAGTTACAAAAATAGTAGAAAATATTTTACTCAAATGCCTCAAATGCTAACATTTTACTACATTTGTCTTATCCTTTTCCCTCTCACCATATCTATTGATTATTGATGTAATGACTGATAAGATTGCTGTAATGTTATTTTCCAATCTATAGACTTTATTCAAATTTCACCAATTTTTTTCTGATAATTTCCTTTATAGCAAAAGAAAACCTGGACTATGTATTCAATTGTTACATCTCTTTAGTCTTCTTTAATATGGAACTGTTCTTGAGTCTCTCTTCATATCAATGATGTTGACTTTTCTTCATAGTACTAGCCAGTTATTTTGTAGAATGTCCCTTAATTAGGGTTTGTCCAATGTTTCCTTGGATTGCATTTGGGTTGTGTGCTTTGGGTGGCAATGCTGTAGAAGTGGTGTTGAGTTCCTCTCAGTGCAGCTTATCAGGAGGCACCTGCTGAACCCTTGTCTCATTACTAGTAATGTGAATTTTAATCCTTTGGTTAAGGTGTGAGGACTAAGCTCTGATTTTTTATCTTGCCCAAATTCCTCTCTGAGGGATCTAGGGAGTCATGCCCTGCAAACCATGGATTCTCATCAGATGGGTTTTATTTGACCCTGTATATTGTGACTTGCTTTTCAATCTGACTCTGGCATAACATTATGAGACAAGGAAGAAAATATTTAACCCCAAAATATATCTCCTTGCCATGCCTTGAAATTGCCCTGCAAAGCCTCTTGTGGGAAAAATCCACATTCTATAGAGAATCCCCTCCGCCCTTTGTTTTCCTTCCTTTCCTTCCTGATTCAGGAGATAATCAACTAAGAGCCAGGCACCCTTTTAGGTCTGAAAATAAACATTTTACAACCTGCTCTCTCTGTCTCTGGAGTCTGCTGAGATATTCCTCTGCACAGTAAAACTTGGTTGCCACAATCCTTTATCTTAACCTGAACATTCTTTTCCATTAATCCCAGGTCTTCAGATAAACTCAACCGATTGTCAACCAGAAAATGTTTAAATTTACCAATAGCCTGGAAGCCCCCGGCTTTGAGTTGTCCCGCCTTTCTGAACCAAGCCAATGTATTTCTTAAATGTATTTGATTGATGTCTCATGCCTCCCTAAAATATGTAAAACCAAGCTGGACCCTGACCACCTTGGGCACATGTTCTCAGGACCTCCTGAGGATCATGTCACGGGCCATAGTAACTCATATTTGGCTCAGAATAAATCTCTTCAAATATTTTACAGAGTTCGACTCTTTTCATTGACAGGTAGTATCAGCCAAGTTTCTCCACGGTAATATTACTTTCTAAAATAATTATGTTATTTTACTTTGCAAAGTTACTTTATAATTAATAAGCATCTTGTGGGAAGGTACTGTGAGATTACATATGTGTTCCTTCAAATTTTACTCACTAGTTTTAGCATCCATTGATGGTTCTGGCCTGAATGTATGATAATGATGATGGTTGTCAAATGCTGGGTTTTTTTTTATATCATTCCTTTTACATCTATTTGTTGACTTTCTACTGTAAGGAAAAGCTATCTTGTTTATTCATTTATTTATTTATGAATTTATTCCCTCATATTTAAAAAACAAAACTGTCAGCATAAAATTAGTTCTGGTGTGAGCATTTTTCCTTGATCCCTCAGTGAGAGTAAACTTGTCAAGGCCTGTCTGGTGAGCTGGTGAGCTGGTGGGCTGGTGAGAGGAGTCATTTTGCAAGATGTGAATTGCACTGGAGCCCTGAGTGTGGCTGAGGGAAATTTGAGTCGGGTTTCTGGACCAGGGGCAGGGTTGAGACGGCAGCAGACGAAGGCTGAAGATACTGTCTGGCATGAAAGACTAGGAGTCTAAGAATATGATCAGCAGGCATGTGTGTCCCTATGACAAAGTAGGACTCACTGTGGGGGACAGCAATGTTCATTATACGTATTCTGGAAACACAGCACCTTGTACTGTAGAACATCTGAAACCAGTGGCTGTGGTAGTGCAGGGGAAGAGTGGCATTGGGGGCTCACTCCAGCCATGCCAGCCACTCTTACTTTCAGGAGAATGGGAGTAGGAGAGAGGCAGAACATGGCCCACATGTCAATCATGATGGCTGCACCCACTATCCAGTTCATGAAAACGGGGGCCTCCTCTGCGTACTTTCAGGGGCAACTTTGCAGGAGCCTAAGATCCTATGTGAGCAGGCTGAGACCAAAGCCAATTAAAGTTGAGGGGTATTTCATGCTAGAGGCTGGAGACACCATGGGACATAAATTCTGATCCATACTGTGCTTTGACCTGGCAAACAGTCCTTGAAAATTTTAACTAATCAAAATAGAGGCAGGGCTTGGGTTTGATTCAGAGCATGGTGCCAAGTTGGTAAGTGGCTCCATCTGCCAGCCTCCCATGCTTGTCAACACAATTTGGTTGTGTCCCGCTCATTCATGGGTCCTTCCTTGGATTTTGCATGGCACAGCAACAATCCTTCTCCTGCAGTACTACATATACCCCAAAGGAAGCAATTCTGAGCTAAGCACTTGCATAGAGTGACAAATGCACAAAAAGACTTGTGTCAAAGAAAATACCCAAGGAAGAGAGCATGAGGCTATATGGTTCCATGAGAAAAGCAGCTTCACCAAATCTACCAATTAGCTCCCCAGGGAATTATTTAATCCCATCTTTCATTTAATTGAAGACCAGAACATTATCATCTCTGGCATGTGAAGAAGGCATCCAAAAGAAAATTAACAATAGTATTAATTTATCATTGATTCAAACATAACTTGAGCTCCCTAAATTACAGTTTCATTGTATTTGGGCATCACATCAAATCAAGCCCAGTGCACCTGTCTTTAAGAATGAAGAGATATGGCAGTGCGGCCGGGTTCCTTCCGCGGGACGAGGAGAAAGAGAGAGCGCGAAAGAGAGAGGATGTCTCTCTCAGACTGGCACCTGGCGGTGAAGCTGGCTGACCAGCCACTTGCTCCAAAGTCTATTCTTCGGTTGCCAGAGACAGAACTGGGAGAATACTCGCTTGGGGGCTATAGTATTTCATTTCTGAAGCAGCTTATTGCCGGCAAACTCCAGGAGTCTGTTCCAGACCCTGAGCTGATTGATCTGATCTACTGTGGTCGGAAGGTAAAAGATGACCAGACACTTGACTTCTATGGCATTCAACCTGGGTCCACTGTCCATGTTCTGCAAAAGTCCTGGCCCGAACCTGATCAGAAACCAGAACCTGTGGACAAAGTGGCTGCCATGAGAGAGTTCTGGGTGCTGCACACTGCCCTGCACAGCAGCTCCTCTTACAGGGAAGCGGTCTTTAAGATGCTCAGCAATAAGGAATCTCTGGATCAGATCATTATGGCCACCCCAGGCCTCAGCAGTGACCCCATTGCTCTTGGGGTTCTCCAGGACAAGGACCTCTTCTCTGTCTTCGCTGATCCCAATATGCTTGATACGTTGATGCCTGCTCACCCAGCCCTCGTCAATGCCATTGTCCTGGTTCTGCACTCAGTAGCAGGCAGTGCCCCGATGCCAGGAACTGACTCCTCTTCCCGGAGCATGCCCTCCAGCTCATACCGGGATATGACAGGTGGCTTCCTGTTTGAAGGGCTCTCGGATGATGAGGACGACTTTCACCCAAACACCAGGTCCACACCCTCTAGCAGTACCCCCAGCTCCCGCCCAGCCTCCCTGGGGTACAGTGGAGCTGCTGGGCCCCGGCCCATCACCCAGAGTGAGCTGGCCACCGCCCTGGCCCTGGCCAGCACTCCAGAGAGCAGCTCTCACACACCGACTCCTGGCACCCAGTCAGGGACACCCATCACCAGTGATCTCTTCAGCCAAGCTCTACAGCATGCCCTTCAGGCCTCTGGGCAGCCCAGCCTTCAGAGCCAGTGGCAGCCCCAGCTACAGCAGCTATGTGACATGGGCATCCAGGACAATGAGCTGAGCCTGCGGGCCCTGCAGGCCACCGGTGTGGACATCCCGGCAGCCCTGGAGCTCATCTTTGCTGGAGGAGCCCCATGAACTCCCTGCTTCCCCTAAACCCCCAGCAAGTTTCAGAGGCTGCTGCCCATGGGAGGCACTCATGAAGGTGCCTCCATCTCTCCCTCCCCCAATATACCTACCTGATGGTCAACTCTCAAAAAAAAAAAAAAAATGAAGAGATATGATGTTCGGAAGCCTTAATTTGAAATGCTGGGTGCATTTTTCATTGTTTATGCTTTAGCCATTTTTGCCTGGAAGTTGCTAGTGGTACAGTGTTTTATATAATGTAGTCTTTACGTCAAGCTTTCGAAAACATGCCAAGATTTACAAAGCAGGATAGCCATGCCCTCAAATGTTACTTCTAAAGTTATTTTCTTGACACTTTGAGATAAGCTAAAACTGCACTCCTGTAGCAGGGCTGGATGGTGTCCCAGTATCTCAGACACTTGTCTGGCCACCTAGAGTGTACCAGAGGTGGTTCCCTCTTTACAGGTCAGCGATGGGCACAGTGAGCTGATCTGTCGCCCCTGGAAGTTGCATGTGCAAGGGCTTCCCAGGCCCCCTCATGCAGAAGTCATCCCACCTGGATTGGGGAGTCATGTGGAGCTCACCAAACAGCTGTCAGAGAGCCCTGGCCTGGCCAGCAGGGCCCTTCTCACAGAGCTGTAACATTTCAATTTCAGTAAATTGTACTGGCAGCCAGCATGGGAGCAGATGCTCTGCGATGAGGGTTCAGGAAGAACAAACAGTACCTGCCGTCAAAGGATGGATAACCTACTCGGGATTCAACCAATATTGAGGAAAACATGGTAGCGAGTGAACAGAGCCTGGGACTGGAATCACTGGATTTGTGTTGGGCTCTGAAATCCTGTCACTTAGGGCAGTCTGCCTGACCTCTTGGCACTTCCGTGTCTTCCTCGTAACTGGAAAACAACAGTTCTTACCTGGTAGTTTCTTGTGAAGATTAGTGAGAGAATGGAGACACAGTGCTGGCATGGTGTCTAGAGCAAAGTAAACAGAGCTCAGTAAACAGTAGCTGCTTTAAGTGCCTCCTGAGTACTGGACGCTTTCATCTCTGTGATGTTCCATCAGCCCTATGATTAGGCCCCATTTACAGAGATGGCATCGCAAGGCCAGAGAGCTGAGGGGCTTGCTGGTGGTTGGTGGTTCATCAGCAGTACAGCTGCGCTGGACTCTGGCCCTTCTGACTCCAGGCTCAATGCTCTCCTTGTCCTGACAGAATTGGCCCTTGTAATGTCAAGATCATTGATTGAGAAGAAATACTCCAGCATCTTCGAAGCAAACACAACACTAATAACAATGATCTCTTACCTTTGTATAACCCCTTTAAATTTCCAGAGCACCTTCACATCTATTATCTTCGATCCCATCTGTTTCAAAGCGTATTCTTTTTGTTCAATGTGCAAAAATTACTTCTACCCGGACTTTTTCTGCTGCAAAGCTCTGGATGCACTAAAGTGTGTCAGGATTAATGTTCTGGATGGTGTCTTCTTCAGCCTAGGCAGGGAGTAGGATGCCTTTTCTTCGGGGTTGATGAGGCGCTGTTTCTATTTTGGGCTTTGGGTGGCTGTCCTACCCAGTGCACCTCGCTGGAAGCTCCTTTCTTGCTTTATTTCCTGAACTACAGGAGCATTTCCTACTTTCCACACTTCTTAAATTCATGTAGGGGTGAAGCAGAAGTCATGTTGGTAGGAGGCTTGGACTAATTGCTCATTCCTATGTCCTTTGTGTGTGTGTCCACATGCACCTGTGTGTATATTGGTTGTGCTCTCCAGTTGCCCTGTCTAATGAGGAAGGCTCAGTGAGCACTGATCACTAAAGTCTGGCTGATGATGTTTCTCAGGGCTCCCTTCCAAGAGCCCAAATGTTGATCCTCCTCGTGTTGCCTCTTTATCTCCTTTGCTTGGGGCTGCTCCCATTAATGTAGATTATATCAAATAGGTTCATTATATTTCTTCTCTTTGAGCAAGGTTATTTTTCAAACACTAAGCACAAATAATTATTCAGGAAACACTTTGCAGAAACGTTGGAGGAAAACGCTACAATCCAAAATCTATTTTGGAAGCTTTTAGAAAAAAACAGGAAATCTGACAGGGGTTGGGGGAAGCAGGTGCTACATTCTTTTCATGATAAATGCCTGTGTCCCCAGTGGGCAGGGGTGAGGGTGGGCTCAGGAGGCTATCTGACTAGTCCCTAATGGACTGAGAAGGCATTCCACAGCCTTTTTCAGCTCCAAACCAAAATGCCCTAGACTCAAGCACCTCTTACTATAAAGATAAGAATGAAAGGTCACATGTGCTGGTTCTCAGATTTGCAGGAAACAGAGCAAAGTCAGCAGTTAACTTAACGTCTCTGGAGGCCTCTGCCCCTCCCCGTGCTGAACTTACCATTTGGCACTAGTGCATGTGACTTTGGCAGGAGTTTCAATGACAAGACAATATCAGTGCATGCTGAACAAGCCATGTATGGGGTGTGGAGTGTTCCCAAAGCATCTTTGGAGGAAATATATTGAAATGTAAAGCCATCTGCTGAGTTGTTCTTTATTTGTTACCTTTGTTTTCTACTCACAAGTCACTAGATTTTTTTTTTTTTTTTTTTTTTTTCGAGAGAGGGTTTCATTCTGTTGCCCAGGTTGGAAAGTAATGGTGTGATCATATCTCACTGCAGCCTGAACCTCCCTGGCTCAGGTGATCCTCCCAACTCAGCCTCCTGAGTAGCCAAGACTACAGGCACACACCACCATACCCAACTAATTTTTGTATTTTTTGTAGAGATGGGGTTTTGCTGTGTTGGCCAAGCTGGTCTCAAATTCCTGAGCTCAAGTGATCCACCCACCTTGGCTTCCCAAAACGCTGAGATTATAGGTGTGAGCCACTGTTCATGGCTACAAGTCACTAGATTCTTAATGGAGAGGAACTTGAGGAATAATAAAACTGATAACAACAATAGCTGCCATTTTTCAGAACTTTCTGAGCCGAATGTTTCACATATGTTATCTCATTCACTTCATACCAATCCGGTGAGCTGAGCAGCATTACTACGTTCATTTTCTAGTTGAGAAAACCTACGTTCATTTTCTAGTTGAGAAAACTGAGTCCCCCAGTGGTGATGTCCCTTGTGAAAGGTAGGTCAATTGGTAAACAGCAGAGCTAATATTTAAACCAAACACTGCTTGACTCCAAATTCCATACTTACTGCACACCACATTCCTGTGCCACTTCTGTCCACTAGTCCCTCATCCAAGAGTAACCACTAATCTGATTTCCATGCAGAGATTAGTTATGATTGAATATGGTTGTCAACTATGCTCTTTGCTGTATAGAATTTCAGTGTGTGACTATGTCTCAATTTATTTATCCATTCTACCATTGATGGACATTGAATGGTTTCCAGTTCTTGGCTATCACAAAAAGTGCTTTTACGAATATAATATATAAACTTTTAAGATTGTGGATAAAATCACATCATCCATGCAGAAATCATATCATCTGTGAATAAGGTTTTAAGGGTTTTTTTCCTTTCCTTTCCAAACCTTACACCTTTTATTTCCTCCCTCCCTCCCTCTCTCTCTCTCTCTTTGCTTCCTTCCTTCCTTCCTTCTTTCCTTCCTTCCTTCCTTCCTTCCTTCCTTCCTTCCTTCCTTCCTTCCTTCCTTCCTTCCTTCCTTCCTTCCTTCCTTCCTTCCCTCCTTCTTTCCTTCCTTCCTTCCTTCCCTCTCTCTCTCTCTCTCTCTCCCTCCCTCCCTCCCTTCCTTCCTTTCTTCCTTTCTTTCTCTTTTTTTTTTTTTTTTTTCTGACAGAGTCTTGTTCTCTCATCCAGGCTGGAGTGCCGTGGTGGAATCTCAGTTCACTGCAACCTCTGTATCCCAGGTTCAAGTGATTCTCCTGCCTCAGCCTCCTGAATAGCTGGGACTACAGGTGCATGCCAGCAAGCACGGGTACTTTTTTTGTATTTTTAGTAAAGAGGGGGTGTTTCACCTTTTTGTCCAGTCTAGTCTCGAAGCCCTAGCCTCAAGTGATCCACCCACCTGGGCCTCCCAAAGTGCTGGGATCACAGGCGTGAGCCACTGCACCTGGCCTCCTTTCTTTCTTCTTCCTGATTTTAAAAGCCTTCCCTGTTTTATCATTAAAAATAATGTTTACTGTAGGTTTTTGGTAGATCCCCTTTATCAGATTAAGGAAATCTCTTTTTAATCTGAGCTAGTTAATTAAAAATAAATGAATAGATATTTTGAATTTTGTCAGATGTGTTTTCTCCATCTATTGAAAAACAATATTGTTTCATTCTTTTAATATGCTAATATGGTGAATGATAATTACGGTTTTCCTGAAGTTAAGCATTATATTCTTGGAATAAACCCAGCTTAGTCCTGATGTACAGTATTATTTTTTTTCATAAACTACAGGATGCATTTTGCTGATATTTGTGTAGAATTATTGCCTGTATATTCATGAATGAAGTTTTCCTATCACTTTTCTTTGCTGGATTTTTTGAGTTTTTGTATCAAAGTACAGTGTACTCATATAAAAAGTTGCGGAGCATTCTTTTTCTTTTTTTTTTTTAACTTTTTTTTCGGGTAGGGGACAGGTTCTGGCTCTGTCGCCCAGGCTGGAGTGCAGTGGGAGCAATCTCGGCTCACTGCAACCTCTGCTGCCTGGGCCCAAGCAATCCTCCCACCTCAGCCTTCTGAGTAGCTAAGATTACAGGTGCCTACCATTACGCCTGGCTAAGTTTTGTATTTTTTGTAAAGATAGCGTCTCACTATGTTGCCCAGGCTGGTCTCAAGTTCCTGAGCTCAAGCAATCCACTTGTCTCGGCCTCCCAAAGTGCTGGGATTACAGGTGTGAGCCACTGTATTCTCAAAGAGTTTGCATAAGATTAGATGATATGCTCTGTGAATGGTTGGTAGAACTTACCTGTAAAATCTATGCCCAGTGATTCTCTTTGTGGGAGAATTAGACAATCAGTTCACTTGTTTTAATGGTTATGAGCTATTTGGACTTCAAAATTTTTTTTTGAGTTGGTTATTTTTAAATGAATGTGTGTTTCTTCTAAGCTTCTGCTTCTTTATGCATTTTTTGGGATATAGTTTTTAATAGTACACTATTATCTTTATAGTCTCTGCTGGATCTCTCTGTATATCCCTCTTTTTATTTTTAACATTGTGAATCTCTTTTTTCTCCTTCCTTCCTTCCTTTTTTCTCTCTCTTTCTTCCTTCCTTCCTTTCTCTCTCTCTCTTTCTTTTCTTTCTCTCTTTCTTTCTTCCTTCCTTCCTTCCCTCCCTCCTTTTCCTCCCTCCCTCCCTCCCTCCCTCTCTCTCTCTCTCTCTCTCTCTCTCTCCTTCCTTCCTTCCTTCCTTCCTTCCTTCCTTCCTTCCTTCCTTCCTTCCTTCCTTCCTTCCTTCCTTCCTTCTTTCTTTCTTTCTTTCCTTCTCTTGACAAGGTCTCACTCTGTCACCCAGGCTGGAATGCAGTGGGGCAAACATGGCTCACTGCAGCCACGACCTCACAAGCTCAAACAATCCTCCTGCTTCAGCCTTTTGTGTAGCTGAGATTACAGCCATGAGCCACCACACACGACTAATTAAAAAAAAAAATCTTTTTTTCAACTTTAAGTTCGGGGGTACATGTGCAAGATGTGCAGGTTTGTTACATAGGTAAACATGTGCCCAAACTCGTTTTGAACTCCTGGGCTCAAGCAGTCTGCCCACCTCAGCCTCCCAAAGTGCTGAGACTATAGGCATAAGACACCATGCCCAGCTACAAGCCACTAGATTCTTAATAGAGAACACGATGAAGAATAATATTGATAACACTGATTAAAAACCATAGCTGTCTAACAATCCTGTTAGAAGTTTAGTCATTTTATTTGTGTTTCCAAAGAACCAATTTTTGGTTTTGTTAATCATCTCTGTCATACCTTTGCTTTCTATTTTATGAATGCCTGTATTTATAGTTATCTTTCTTTTACTTTCTTGTATGTATTCTGTTGTTCTTTTTCTAATTTCTTAAGTCGGTTGCTTAGCTCGTTAATTTTTAGCTTTTCTTCTCTTATGTTAATAAGCATTTGAGTCTCTACATTTCTCTTGTATTAACTTTTTCGCTGCATGCCGTAAGCCTTGGTATATGGTATTTTTATTATTGTCCTGTTCTAAATACTTTAAAATTTCTATTAATGATGTTTTAATCCACAGAGCATTTTAAAATGAGATTTTAAAATTCTAAGCTTATGTTTTTGAGTTCCAATTTAACTGCATTGTCATTAGATAACTATATCTATAGGATATTGAATATTTGAAAATCTTGATAGTTCTCTTATGGCCATGGTCAATTTTTGTAAATATTTCTTTTTTTTTTTTTTTTTTGAGATGGAGTTTTGTTCTTTTTGCCCAGGCTGGAGTGCAATGGCGCAATCTCGGCTCACCGCAAACTCCGCCTCCCGGGTTCAAGCGATTCTCCTGTCTCAGCCTCCCGAGTAGCTGGGATTACAGGCATGCGCCACCATACCTGGCTAATTTTGTATTTTTAGTAGAGACGGGGTTTCTCCATGTTGGTCAGGCTGGTCTTGAACTCGCGACCTCAGGTGATCCACCCGCCTCAGCCTCCCAAAGTACTGGGATTACAGGCGTGAGCCACTACACCCGGCAAATATTTCATTGTTATATGGACTTTACATATGTCCAATAAACCGAGCTTGCCGATTTTTTTATATTTTGACTTTTTTGTTTATCAATAAATAAAAGAGGTGTCTTTGAACATCTCTCACTCTGATGATGAGTTTAATTCCTCTATGTGTTCTATTGATTTTGCTTTACATATATGTAAGATTTTCTAGAATTGCTTCATCTTCCAGATCAATCATTTTGTTATTATACAATGGTCCTCTCTGTCTATATAATGCTTTCTCTATTAAAGTCTTTATTCCCTGACAGCAGAAAGCTTTCTTTTGGTTATATTTGTTTCATGTATATTTTACTTCCAACATTTCCTTTTCCTTATGTTTAAATGTGTCCCTTGTGAATAGCATAACTGAAGTTTAAAAATATCTAGTGTGACAATATTGGTCTATTATGTGATGAATTTAGTCTTTTTCATTCATTGTGGTGACTGATGCATCTGTATTCCTTTGTCTATTTGTTACTTTTTGCATCTTATTTATTCCATTTTTACTATGCCTATTTTCCTCTTCTTGACTATTAAAACTTTGAATTTTGGTTGCTTTCTTATTTCATTTTTTCTTCTACTTGTCTGGAAGTTATGCCATATTCTATTTCTGTTATTTTGTGGTTTCCCTCGAAATTTTACCATGCAAATCTACTAAACTCTAACATTAGAATCTCAACCCTCCTATCAAACCATTTAATAATTTTGTTTTCTTTTTTTTATTTCAACTGCTTTAGGGGTACAAGAGGTTTTTGGTTACATGGATGAATTGTATAGTAGTGCCGTCTGGGGTTTTAGTGTGCCTGTCACTCAAGTAGTGTACATTGTACTTAGTGAGTAATTTTTTATCTCTCATGCCTCACCCACCCTCCTCACTTTTGAGTCTCCTATGTCCATAATACCATTCTGAACGCCTCTGCATACCCATAGCTTAGCTCCCACTTATATGTGAGTAGAGGCCACTCAACCTTATTTCTTCTCCCAACTTTCATTCTATTGTTTGTATTTTGATTTTGTCCTTCAAACATTTTTATTTCCATAAATTAGATGTGGAAATTAGATGTCATTTTTATAGACAATGTTTGTTAATATGTATTTATTTATTTATTTATTTTTTTGCAGGATCATTTTTCTTCTTTCCAGAGTGCATTTTACAAATGTTTCTTTGGTTTGGGTCTGCCAGTAGTAAATTCTGTTTCTGTTTCTCTGAAAATGTTTTTATTTTACTCTCATGAGTGAAGATATTTTTGCTGGGTGGACAATTCTAGGATGTTATTTTTTCTTGGCACTTAGAAGGTATTATTTCACTGTCTCTTGGCTTTGATTTTTGCTGTTGAGAAAGTTGCTGTCAGTCTAACTGTCATTCCTTTGTAGGTGATACATTTTCTTTTTAAAATGCCTTTAAGAGATTCTGTTTGTTTTTGGTGTTCAGCATGCTACTTTCAATGTGCCTACAGTTGGATTTACTGTCTTTGTATTTTCTGGAGACTGTCATGATGCTTACTGTGTCAATGTACTCATTTTTCATCAGTTCTAGAAAGAAATCTTTTAATTTGTTCTCTCTCCCATTTTCTCTATTCCTTCCTCCTGGACCCTGATTTGCTGTTGAAACTTCTTATTTTATCTTCTGCATCTCTTAACATCTCTTTCACATTTTATATATTGTTTCTCTGTGCTGTATTCTGGGAAATTTCTATGGACCTATCTTCAAGTTCTCTAATTCTCTCTTCAGCTGTGTTTAGTATGCTATTTACTGCCACCCTTTGCGGTTTTTGAAATAGCAAAAAAAACCTATATTTTTTATTTCCAAGAGTTATATTTCTTTTTCAAATATGAATAGTCATATATGCCATTCCCTTCTGCTTGCCCATTTTTATGATTATATTGTTTCTTAAACAATTTATTTGTGGTTTTTCTCTCTTCTGATTCTGATAATTCTAATATTTAAAGTCTGCATGGGTTTTAATTTTTTATTTCTGTTGATTATCACTCATTACAATTTGTTTATTTGTGTGAATGATCTTTGTGAACTCATATTTGACTCATCTTAATCTGTGGAAAACTTGAGAGCTTAAATTGAGGATGCTTGCCTCAAGAGTGGATTTGTGTTTGCTTCTGTCAGGAGCCAGAAACACAATTACCCTGGACAAATGTCATCTCCTTTCAGGGTCTCCAGTCTGAACTGGGAATCTCAGAGTGAGCTTATCCTTTTTGCTATATTGCTGTTTGTCCTCAGAGAAGGAATTCTGCCTTTATGTGTACAGACTGTGTGTGTGTGTGTGTGTGTGTGTGTGTGTGTGAAGTCCCTGTGGAGGTTTCCCTTACTTCCAAAATCCTAGCAATGCCAATAAATTGTATTTTAGGAAGCAGATAGCTGTTTGAAAGCAGGAGGGCCCTCAAGACAGCGAATCCCTCACACTGTGGGAAGTAGAGGTTTGGGCCTGTTTTTGCATTAAATGGAGAGGGAGTATGAAAATCCAAGGAAACATGGAAACATTTCATTGTTATTAAAGCCACCCCAAATAAATGTTAGTTATTGTTTGTGGCACATAGTTTCCTACATCTCATCTTGTGATTGTTCTCATGCTCTCTTGTGGCTACAAGCTGTCCAATAACACCCTTGCCAATTCTACCCCATTCTGATAACAGTCCCCATGACCCAATTTGCACACTAGACCAAGTATAATGCTATATGTTATAATACTATAATGGACACAGGTACAAGGGAAGGGCTTGTGAACAAAGCTTGCCCCATTCAAGTCTTCTTCTGGAATTCTCCATATCAGAGGCAAAGAAGTCTGTCTTCTTGCATTGCAAATGGGATGCACGTAAGCCTGAGGTTTTTGGTGGCCATCTTCCATGCCACATGGAGAGTGTCCATCTTTAGCCTTGATTAACACATGGGTCTATTTCTGAGCTGAGACTGTAAGGAAGATATTTTAAAAATGATTATAAAGAAGGAGGGTTAGTCACTGACAGTACATACATTCAGAGGGCTACAGGAAGGCTCCCTTACTGTGCAACAACTGGGACCTAAACCTTCTGCCCCTTTGCCACCTTCAAGTCAGTAAAAGAGACGTGACTTTTAGCAAGTGCCATCACCCACACAATGCAAGTGACAATTAGGCCAATGCAGAAAATAAGACTTAGAACCTTTTGGAGTGGCTCCCTCTTTTTTGAGAATTAGCTCACTTCTACTTAAACCACAAAAATATAAACTTGCCAGTGAATCTGACTTCCTCGTTCCTTTGAGTTAGAACATCTGCAACATCAAAGTGAAACAATAACTCCTTCTGAAGCACAGGAAAATTAGTTGGAAACAGAACTATTCTGGTTTCAAGGGCTGTTAGAAGGGAAATGGGTCTAGTTATAACTAGACATAGAATTGGAAAATACCCAGAACTTTCTAACTTCTGAAAAAGGCAAGATCAATTGGCAAGTGTTTGATGTTTCAAAAATAATTTTTAAAAGCCTATTATTAAAGGACTCTTGGATTATGTCAGATATACAAAGAGGAGAAGAATGCAGCTCCAGATAATTTTAATGACATTCCAGGCCTAGGAAGGAAGGATTAATGCCTGAGAACACTCAGTTGGGTCAGCATTTCCCCCCAACCAATGCAGAATTGCTGCTATAGGATTAGGATGGAGGGAGAACATTAACAAAGGCTGTTCCAATGTAGATTAATTCAGTTATACAGTCAAGGGAGAAGCACCTACATCCCCTAATGTCACAAGTAACTTCTTTTTGTTATTTTTTGTCATTTTATTTATTTATTTATTTTTTATATTTTTTGTATAAAACATTTAATTTATTGGTCTTTGTGGAGAATTTGATGCATCACCACTATATTACAACAGAGCCATTAATTTTGTAGCTTCATCAACATTAACTGGTTTGCTTTCATGACGCTGCTGAGGAATCAATTCTTTCTGCAGAGGTTCAACTGAAGGGCCTTTTGAGAAATGTGCAAGTTCCTTTTGTACATTTACAAAAGCTTTATTTACTCTGTTAACTTTTTCATCATTCATAATGTTTATCTTCTTAAGATTAGTGGTAACTGGTTTTGCTTTGTTTTTAGCCTTAAAGTTTTTTTGGCTGGCTATGTGAAATACATTCCTGGACTTCGGCCCTCTTAATCTGTTCTTGCCCATTGTCAGAAATTTAATACTTGCGTGCAGCTTCCTAAGCTCCAGGAGACACTGTCTGGCACGTACCTATTTATTTATTTTTTTGAGACAGAGTCTTGCTCTGTGATCCAGGCTGGAGTACAGTGGTGCGATCTCGGCTCACCACAACCTCCGCCTCCCGGGTTCAAGCAATTCTACTGCCTCAGTCCCCTGAGTAGCTGGGATTACAGGCATGTGCCACCATGCCCGGCTAATTCAAATAACTTCTTTAAAAATTCTGAGGTCTGTAAGTTTAAATGCAACCAAGATAACTGTCAGTCTTGAAATTTCTACCATAAAAACATGTATATTTTAATATTTGACAAGAGTTAGGTTACTTTGCCATTCATTCCTCCCAAATTCTGAGTGCACTTGCAATTCAGATTTTTTAAAATAAAAATTTGTGTCCAGCACTAGACTCAAGAAAAAATTACATAATAAAAACCAACATGGAATTCTTATCATGTGTTAGGCACTGTTCTAAATTCCTTACATGTATTAATTCGTTTAATCATCACAACCCTGTGAGTTATATACAGCACTTTCTGCCCTTTAGTTGGAAAAAGAAACTGATGCATGGATGGGTTAAGAACCTTGCCCAAAGTGACTGATTAGTTAAGGAATGAATCTTGGATTTTAACATGAGCAGTGTGGCATCAGAGCTTGTGTTTTAACTATTGTGTCCCACTTCCTTTTAATTGTTGAAAGGCCACATAATGTATGAAGACTGCAATGGGAGTCAGGAAAACCTGAGGCTCAAATTCCAGCTCTGTCATTTACTAGCAGGAGCATATCAGAAATCTTGCTCAACCTTACTGCTAAGCCTTAGTTCCTTATCTGTGAAATACTGTAGTATGTATGCCACAGAGAGGTTATGAAATTAAAGGAGATAAATGAATGTAAAAGAGCCTAGTATGTGTCAAGTGCTTGGCATATAGGAGACCTTTGATAAGGTTTGGCTATTAGAGGGTAGGATGTTTTGATCTTGTGGCTTTGATCTGATATGTACTTAAATACGAATGTTTAAGTCAGAAAACCAAGGCTATTACATTTTCATTGAGCATTGATAGAGTATTTTTCAACCACAAATCCCTTTAAGCCAATTCAATTCTGTGATCAGTTTTTTTAATGGTATAGTCTCTGCTTCCAATTTTTTAATTTTTGTTTTCAATTTACAAAAACTTCTTTGGGTTAAGATCAATTGCACTTCTTTATTAGTGTTTTTGGCAATATCAAATGTGATCAATTATAGTCTCTGTCATTGTGGGCTTTCCTTTGTGGCAATTATTTCTTCCAGGTTCAACTTTCCCAGGTTGAATTCCGCATATGAAAGTGTTATAAAAACTTTGGTTCCATCATTCAATTTTAGTGTATCACAAATGTTACTATTTGCAGTTTTAGCCATCACTGAGTTTACTTTGTGCTAATAAATTTCTACCAAACCTAGTTTTTCTGGTGTCAACTTTTGAGGTTGTTATTGTTGACAACAAAATGTTATTTCTTTCTGCCATTTTCCCCCAGCAGTATACAATGTGCAGTTTTAGTAATGTCAGTTTTATTTGGTTTTCATAAACTTTTTATTTTGAGATAATTATGGTTTCACATGCAGTTTTAGGAAATAATACAGAGATCCTACATGCCTGTTAACCTGGTTTCTCCCAATGATAGCATCTTGTAAACTACAGTACAATATCACATCTAAGATATTGACATTGATAAAGTCAAGATACAAAACATTTCCAACACCAGAAGGATCCCTCATGTTTTGATTTTATAACCACACCCACTTTCCTCCATTTCCACTCATTTACAATCCCTGAAACCCACTAATCTGTTCTCTGCAATTTTGTTATTTCAATAATGCTATATAACTAGAATCACACATTATGTAACTTTTTGGGATTGACTTTTTTTTTTTTCCTCAGCATAATTCTCTGGAGATTTATCTAAGCTATTGGATGAATCAGTATTTGGGCCTAGGTGGGGTGGCTCACGCCTCTAATCCCAGCACTTTAGGAGGCCGAGGTGGGCAGATGACCTGAGGTCAGGAGTTCGAGACCAGCCTGGCAAACATGGCAAAACCCCATCTCTACTAAAAATACAAAAATTAGCCTGGCATGGTGGTGGGAGTCTGTAATCCCAGCTCCTTGGGAGGCTGAGGCAGGAGAATTGCTTGAACCTGGGAGGCAGAGGTTGCAGTGAGCCGAGCCCGCACCATTGCACCCCAGCCTTGGCAACAAGAGCGAAACTCTGTCTAAAAAAAAAAAAAAAGTTGTTTTCTTTTTATTGCTGAGTGGTATTCCATGGTCTGGATGTACTACAGTTTGTTTAACCTTCAGCAATTGAAGGACACCTAGGTTAACCCTGTTTTTGGCTATTACAAATAAAGCTGTTATATGTATTTACGTACAGGTTTTTGTGAGAATGTAAGTCTTAATTTCTCTGGGATAAATGCTCACGAGTCCTATCACTGGGTTGTATGATAGTTAAATCTTTAGTTTTTGAAGAAACTGCTACACTGTCTCCCAGAGTGGCTGTACCACTTTACATTCCCATCAGCAATGTATGAGTGATCCAGTTTCTCTGCATTCTTGTCAGCAATTGGTGTTGTCACTATTTCTTATTTTAACCATTCTGACAGGTGAATAGTGATATTACACTGTGGTTTTAATTTGCATTTTCCCACACTGCAGCTTGTCATTTTATCTTTTTAACAGAGTCTTTCACGGAGTAAACATTTTTAATTCTGATAAAGTCCGATTTATCAGGTTTTTAAAATTGATTGAACTTTCCGTGTCAAGTTTAAGAATTTTTTGCCTAACCTTGGATCCTGAAGATGTTCTCATATTTTTTTCTAAAAGTTTTGTGGTACTACAATTTACATTTAAGTCCATGATCTATTTTGAGTTCATTTTTGTATAAGATGTGAGACTTCCCCTGTGCTTCCCCCCACCTCAGAGATATCCACTTGTTCCAGCATCATTTGTTGAACAGGTTATCTCTCTCCATCAAATTGCTTTTGCATCTTTGTTGAAAATTAATCAGACATATTTACATGGGTCTATTTCTGGTTTCTCTTTTATGTTCCTCTGATGTATGTGTCCCCTTACCAGTACCACACAGTCTTGATTATGGTAGCTATAGAAAAAGTCATAAAATTCCTCCCACTTTTCTTTTTCAAAATTGTTTTAACTATTCTAGTTCCTTTGCTTTTCCAGATATATTTTAGAAGAATCTTCTATATTTATAAAAATCTGGCTGGGATTTTGATAGAAATTGCAATAAATCTGTGTGTTAGTTTGGGGGGAATTGACATGTTTATTATGTTGATCTTCTATATGTAGTCTTCTGATCTACGAACAGTGTGTTTCTCCATTTATTAAGGTCTTTTATTTCTTTCAGCAGCATTTTATCGTTTTCAGCAGACAAGACTTATATATATATATATACATATATATATATTTTTTTTTAGGTTTACATCTAGGTATTTCTTTTTTTAGTGATTGTAAATGGTATTGTATTTTAAAATTTTGACAACATATGTTCATTGATAATATATACAAATACTATTGATTTTTAAAATGTTGATCTTGTATCTTTCTACCTTGCTGAACTCATTCTTTCTAGAAGGTTTATGTAGATGCCTTACCATTTTCTACATAAGCCATCCTATTATTTGCAAATGGGGTAGTTTTATTTCTTTCTTATTAATATGTATGGGTTTTATTTCTTTTTCTTGCCTTCCAGCCCTGTGTTGAACAAGAGTGGTGAGTATCAAAGTTCTTGCCTTATTTATAATTTTTTGGGGAAATCATTCAGGCTTTCACTATTAGGTATGATGTTTGCTGCAGGTTTTTGTTTTGTTTTCTTTTTCTTTTCTTTTCTTTTTTTCTTTTGTAGATACTCTTTATCAAGCTGAGAAAGTTTCCTTGTATTCTTACTTTTCTGAAAGTATTATCCATGAATCGGTGCTGAGTTTTATCATATGCTTTTTCTGCATCAATTGATATGTTCATGTGATTTTTCTTTTTTAGCTTGTTAATATCATGGCTTATTAATATGATGATTGATTTTAGAATATTGAATTTGGAATCTAAATTGAATTCTTGGAATCAACTCCACTTGATTGTGGCATATAATTCTTTTTGTATATTGTTGAATGCAATTTGCTAATGTTTTACTAGGGATTTCATGTTTATATTCATGAAGGACATTAATTTGTAGTTTTTGTTTATTTCATCCATTCTTTGCCTGGCTTGGAATTAGGGTAATACTAGCTTCCTGAAATGAATTGGAAAGTGCCCTTGGGCTAGAGATTTTTGGAGGGAGTTTTTAAATTGTGAATTTAATTTTATTAATAGTTATGGGAATATTCAATGATCTATTTCATATTGGGTGAGTTGTGGTAATTTGTGTTTGGTCCATTCACATAAGTTGTCAAATTTATGTGTGTACAGTTGTTCATGGTATTTCCTTATTATCCTTTTGATGTCTGTAGGGTCGGTAGTGATATACCTGTTTCGCTCATTGTATTGGTAATTTGTGTCATCCTTCTTTTCTTCATCAGTTTTTCTAGAAGGTTGTCAATTTTATTGAACTTTTCAAAGAACCAGATTTTTGTTTCACCAATTTTCTCTATTGTTTTTTATTTTTGCTTTGTTTTCTGCTCTTTATTATTTTCTTTCTTCTGCTTGCCTTGGGTTTATTTTGCTCAAGGTTCTTAAGTGGAAGCCTAGATGATTGCTTTGAGACTTTTCCTTTTTTCTAAAGTATGCACTTAATGCTATAAATTTCCCTCACAACACTGCTTTAGTTGTGTCTCACGAATTTGACATTTTATTTTTCATTCGGTTCAATGTGAATTTTTTATTTTCCTTGAGACTTCCAGTTTGATTTGTGGATTATTTAGAAGTGTTTAATTTCCAAGCACTAGATGTTTTCTTCTTTTGTTATTTATTTATAATTTTGATTCTATTGTGATTGGAGAACACATTTTATATGATTTCAGTTTTTAAAAATGTGTTGAGCTTGTTTCATTTCCCAGGATACGTTCTATCTTTGTATATGCTCCATGGCCTGGGAAAAAAATGCATATTCTACTGTTGTTTGAGTCTTCTGTAAATGTTGATTAGATCTTGTTAGTTGATAGTGGTTTTGTATTCTTCTGCATCCTTGCTGATTTTCTGCTTATCGAAATCTTCAGCTATAATTGTGGACTTATCTATTTGTATTTCCAGTTCTATTAGTTATTTTTTCTTTTATTGATTTAATTTTTTTTGAGATGGGGTCTCACTCTGCCACCCAGGCTGGATTGCAGTGGCATGATCTTGCCTCATTTTGCAATCTCTGCCTCTCAGACTCAAGTGATCCTCCCACGTCAGCCTCCTGAGTAGCTGGAACCACAGGCACATGCCAGCATGCCCAGGTACAGTTCTATTAGTTTTTGCTTCACATGTTTTGTAGCTCTGTTGTTTGATACATGTCTAGAATTGCTGTGTCTTCTTGGTGGATTGACCCTATTATACATTTATAATGTTCCTCTCTGTTTCTGGTAATTTTCTTTGCTTTGAAGTATACTTTATTTAATTTTAATATAATCACTCTTTTGCAAATATTCTCTCAGTTTATGGCTTACTTTCTCACTCTCTTGATCAATAATTTCTTTGTCTTTAGTTTTAGAAGTTTATGTTGTATCTTATGGATATCTATGGGTTTATCCTTTTAGAGTTTCATACTTTATCACATTTGAAAAGTTTTCAGCCATTGTTTCCTTGAGTACTTTTCCAGTCTTCTCCTTATTGTACCTTTCTCCTGGATTCCCATACCATGAATGTTAGATCTTTTGTTATAGTCACGTAGGCCCATAAGATTCTACTCATTATTTTCCCCAATAAATTTTGTTTCTCTGTTTGGATAACTTTTATTGTTCTGTCTTCCAGTTCATGGATTCTCTCCTTTTTTCCTTTATTCAGTTGTTGAGTCCATCCACTGAGCTTTTGATTTTTGTTATTGTATTTGCCAGTTCTAAAATTTTCATTTCGTTCTTGTTTATACTTCTTTTTTATTTGCTGAGACTTTCTATCTATTTGCAGAAATTTTCTTTTTTGTTTGTTTCAATGTGTTCACAATTGCTCGTTGAGACATTTTTATTATGGTGGCTTTAAATTATTTTTAAGTAAGTCTAACATTTGTTCTCATGTTGGCATCTATTGATTATCTTTTCATTCAGTTTGAGATATCCTTGGTTCTTGGTATAAAGTGTGATTCTCAGTTGAAACCTAGACATTTTGAGTATTATAAGACTAGGACTTATTTAAACCTTCTGTTTTATCTGGCTTCCTTTGACACCACTCCAGAAGAGAAAGGGGGCCACTGCCTTATTGCTACCAGCTGGGGACAGAAATCCAGGCCCCTACTCAACTTCCATTGTCACCTGAGGTGTGTGTGTGTGCACTTTTATTACTGCTGGTGGGGGTGGGAGTCCTGGCTTCCCTTCAGGCCTCTACTGATACCTCCCTGGCTGGGAGGTGTAGGAATACCTCATTACTTCTTCCTATGTGGCCTTTACAGGGTGGCAGGGGTTGGGGGCCAAAAAAGGGGTATTCAACCTTGTTCCTGCTGGATGCTGATAGAAGTCCTAATTCCACTCATCTTCCTTTGACACCATCTAGTGTGGAGGTGGGGAGAGATGCCTGAGGAGGCAGTGGTTGAAAGTCTGGGCTCCCCTGTGGTCTCTGCTGGCATTGCTAGGGCAGGAAGAGGGAGCTCCTTGTTTCAGTTTGTGAGGGTAAAAGTCTAGGTTCCTCCCTCAGTCTTTGCTGGCATGGGTAAGGGTGGAGTTTGTTGGAGTAAAGTGGTTATTGTCTGAATTATTTTTCTTGTTAGACTGCCCTTTGTTGGTCCTTTGACTGGAAAGAGCTGATTTGTGTTGGGGCTTTTTTGTCTTCACTTGGTGTCTTGGGGTTATTCCTTTCTTTGGCTCCTGGTCTGGGATATATAAGGCAAAAAAAAAAAAAAAAAAAAAAAAAGCCCACGAAATTTACCACTGTGTGGCTCCTTGGGTCCTGAGGTCCCTAGCTGGTCTGTCATCTCTCCACCTTTCAGTGTTCTCATGTTTGTTTTATATATAATGTTGAGGGCTTTTGGTTGTACTTAAGGGAAAAATAAGAAAAAGTAAGTCTACTCCATTTCTGTTAAATTCATTTTGTATAGATTAGTTCTACCAGTAATATTCAGAATGAATTAGAAAAAATACAAGTCTGTATTTATTTCTTGGAGCAAAAAGCAAAGAACATTCGGGAAAAACGCATGGGTTATGGAGGTGAAGTCAAAACATCCTGTTTTATGGCCTTTATTTTGACTATGTATTGACCACCATGTTGAGTACAGTATAAAGAAGTCTAAGACAATGATCCTGGCTTCAAGTAGCATGTAGGTTAGTTAGGAAGCCAAGATGTGGATTGCAAAATAAGTATGCCATACAAGCAGTAACTACTAAGTACTCCATGGGCCATGCAGTTTGTCAGTGAAGAGTGATGTCAAGATGGCGCAGCCAGGGAAGAGACAGAATGTGAACTAAGCGGAGAAAACCCAGGCATGGATATGGTGGAAGGGGGCAGCTGGGGAAAAGGCACCAAAGTAGGGAGAATGGAACTGACAAACGTGCAAGGTCAGGGTTATTAACCAAAAAACCCCACAGCATTTAACTATAGGGTATGTATCAGGTTCTGGGCACTGTGCTGAACACCTTACGTGGAGTAGTTTTTTATCATCCTTTGCAACCTGCCTTTGAAGTGCGAATTATTTTCCATTTTACAAACAAGAAAACAGGCTCAAAAAGGTAACTTCTCCAGCTTCATACAACTGTATCAAGAAGAAGAGCTAGGATTCATAACGAAGTCTGTCTGAAATGTCTTAAGCATTACTCTTGAATACTTGGGTTGCACATGGCATTTGGCTTGAACAGAGGATTAACTTGGGCAAGGGTAAGAGAATAAGGTTGGAAACTGAGGGAAGATATGTGAGCCCTTCCATTTTGAGCAAGGCGGCTGTCCTTGAACATTTTTGAGGAGAAGAATAAGGGTCCTACCTTAGGCCTCTTTGGGGATACCAGGCAGAAGGGACTGGGGCAAGGGAAGAAAATGGAATGGGGAAGAGGGCCTGGTTTCCATGATAAGAGCCAAGAAAGTGGACCTCAAACTGACCTTTGCACAAAATCCTTTGTCAGGTTATCTTTAATGTTGTTTTAGAATTACTAATAAGATATAAATCTCCCAATGGAGCTTATTCTATTTCTCTCCCTCTAATACAAATGTGACACTAGGGGCTTCTTAAAGAAAACATTTAGAGAGTTCAATAAAGACTCTGAGATATGATGGGTTAATTTCTATTTAACTTTTGGCTCCTTATTTTTAAAATGTCATATTACTGAGTCATGCTTAGTCATTGACTCAGGGCCTGGTTAGGTTAATTAGACACAATGTGGGTAGACAGAATGACATCACATACCTCCTTCAAGAGACAGAGGAGAAATAGAGGAGAAGAGAAGGATTCCAATAGAATTTTATTCTTTAAGGCTGGATAGGACTGACCAAAAAAAGAACCAGACCAAATAGATTCCAATGAGATCTTAGATGATGCATTAGTCTGCTTTCACGCTGCTGATAAACACATACCCAAGAGTGGGTAATTTATACAGAAAAAGATTTAATGGACTCATTCCATGTGGCTAGGGAGGCCTTACAATCATGGTGGAAGGTGAAAGACAAGAGAGAATGAGAATCAAGTGAAAAGGGTTTCCCCTATTGAAACAATCAGATCTCTTTAGACTTATTCACTACCATGAGAACAGTATGGGGGAAACCCCCACCCCCATGATTCAATTATCTCCCAAGGCCTCTCCTACAACACGTGGGAATTATGGGAGCTATATAGCTCAAGATGAGATTTGGGTGGGGACACAGCCAAACTATATCAGATGGTGTGGCTGTGGTGGAACAGTCAAGAAATAGTGCTGATGGAATTATAAATACTTCCTATCAATACAGGGAGGGAAGGCCAAAGAAGTTCACAATCAGATAAGAACTATAGAGTGCCGTTTTCAAAAATGTTTCACAGAACATCAATTCCATGAAATTATCTGAGAAAAAAAAGAGGTGAGGGACATTAAACATTAAGTTTCTTTACTGCATGTCTTTAAAATTTTAAAGTGCATTATGAACTCCCAAGAGAGGATATAGTATGCAGGGTTCCCAAATCTACTCGTTCACAGGAATCCTCCCACTTCACTCTTTTTAAAATTTCTTTTTGTCTTGGAGATTTCTTATGATGCGTACTTTATACTTCACCCTTTCATAAGTTCTGGGACAGGAAAAGACTTAAGACATGTCACAGAACTGTATCCCTAACTATAGATTTTTCTCTGGTGTCTCCAAAATGTGCCTGTTGTGTGTTTCTCAGATTACTTGAGAGCTAAATGAATATTTTGTATTCAAATCGAAATTCACAAAGCCAAGTCATTTTCATAGAAATTCCCCAAATTTTCTCCCCGACCCTCTAAACTATCCAAGTGAATCAATAAACCAGTTCATGAGAGGAAATTGCAGCTATTTTATATGCTTTTTTAAAATCAATGTTCAATTATAATCAGATTACAAAAGGAATCACATTGCCACATCTCCTTCTGGCTGGCGCTGTAAGCCAGGCGTCCTTGGTTCTCAGTAATCCCTGTTCTGCTGACAGGCACGGAGCTGGGCCTCTAGTACTATCTGATCAAGGGAGCTGTTGGGAGGCGCTCTCTCTTCTCTCCTGGAGGCCTGAGGGAGCTTCTGGAACTCCTGGAAGTTTGGGTCTTTCCCTTGGGTAATGTGCCGCACCCTCTGCTCCTTTTTCTTAATGGCCTCCTTGATGCCTTCAATGTGGCACTTTTCCTCCTTCTCGGCTTTCAGTTTCAGGATGTGGTGGTTTTTCTCCCTCAGGTGGTTGAGCTCCCGGAGGTGCTGCACCTTGTCCCTAGTGGTCTTGTGCACGTGATTCCTGGCCTGTCGGATCTTCTCATCTGCCAGCTCCACCAGAATCCTTTTGCGCATCTTCCTCTGTTCCTCTGACTCCCCTGCACGCCACCTGGCCTGCTGCAACTGCTCTTCCTCCTTCTGGGCCTTCTCCCTCAGCTCGCGGTGCCGCTCCTTCATCAGGCCCTGGTGTATCTCTTGGGACCGCTGGAAACTTTGTTCCAGGGACAGCTGCCTAAGGAGCTCCTCAGCCTTGGCCTGGCAGTCCATGAGGACCTTCCGGGCCTGGTAATTGATGAGAGAGCTCAGGTTGGTGTCCTGGACCTTCTTCTGTCCCTCCACGGCATGCAGATGCCTCTTGCGACAGGCCTCCACCAGCCTCCTCTGTAGCTGCAGGGTGTGTTGCTCCCGGAGGTTCCGTTGCATCTTCTCCTGCTCCCGCAGGCGCCGCACCTGGCACTGCTTTCGGTGCTCTGCCTGGGCGCGCGCCTTCTCCAGCTTCTCCTGGCGCGGGCTCTCCTGGTCCTCAGTTTGTTCCTTCCACCGGCTTTCCCCCGGGGTCACGTTCTTCCTCTGGCTGTCCCGCCGCCGGCAGCGCTGCTCAGGGCTTTGGAGGGTCTTGCGCTGCTCCTTCTCCTGCCACTGCTCCTGGCTCTGCTGCAGCAGCAGCCGGCGTTCCCGCTCCAAGGTCATCTGGACCTTCTGATCCGAGCGCTTCAACTCCTCCCAGGCCTCAGCCGCCTGCTGCTGCAGCTCCCGCATCCTCTGGGCCTTCTTGAGACGGGTCAACACGAGGGCCACAATCTGCTGGTCCTGGGAGGACACCACTGCCTCTTCCAGCTTGCTCTTCAGGACCTGGGTGTGGGGGCTCCGCATCTCTTTGCTAGAGGCCGAGGGCTGGGAGTCCCGGCTTGCTAATGACTCAACCTGGTCGCTGCTGTCTCTCTTCTGGGCGCACCCGCAGGCTGAGTGCCTCCTGAACTTTTGGGAGGGCACAGAAGACCGCTCCGAGGGAACTGAGGAAGCGGACCAGCGACCTAGATGTCTGCCGAGCGGCACTGCCCACTGGTCTCCACCCTGTGCCTTTTCTACCCTGAATGTGCCACTCAGGGGAGTGCCAGCTCCTCCGGAGTAAGGCGGGGGCGAGTCTCCCTGGGCCAGTGGGTAATGCGGGCAGGGCTGCGGCCGCTGGGGTGGCAGCTGGGTCTGCGGCTGCCAAGCTGGGCGGGGCTTGGTTCCTGTCTCTCCCCAGGCATCTTCTAGGCGCCTGCTGCGGAGCCCGTGCTTCCTGGAGCGGTCCAGGGGCCTGCGGACCACATCGCTCAGGCTTCGGCTGCCCCGCGGTGAGTCTGAGCACCCGCGCCTGCGAGGCCGCGGCGTGAACGAACAGTGCGGGTGCAGCCAGCACGCCCCAGCTTCGCTCTCCGCACCCGGAGTCTCGGCCCGGGAGCACGCGGGGGAGTCGGCTCCGGACCTCTGCCCGCCCAGCCGCTGCGTGGACTCTCGCTCTCCGCCGGGCCGCGGGGGTTCCCAGAGGTCCCGGTAGGGCGGCTGGGAGAAGTGGCTGAAGCCTGCCATCCCTCCCTCTGGGCACGCGCAGAGTCTGCGCAAGGGGTCTGAGACCTCCAGAGGACGCTGCAGACACCCGCCCCGCCCCCCGGTCCCGAAGTCGGGGTCGCCTGTGACGCTCCGGCCACTTCACAATGCGCCTGGCAGCTGGGTCCCCGCAGTCTTCAGCCCTTGCCCGGCGCCGCCCACCCCAGTTTTGCTAGCACTCGGAGCACCTGGAATGGGAAGGACAGGAGGCTGGAGATGGGGGTGGTGGGGGTCGGGTGGGGGAGAAAGGGGTTGCAGGTTGGAGGAGGGAATATGTGGGAAATCAGGATGACATTTAAAGATGAGGGTGCATAGTGTCCCCCCACCAGTGTTTCAGGGAGAAATTTGAACTCGCATTTGCACACAAACAGCAGGATTTTAAGAAAGCCCGGGTGAAGGCGTCACCCTCAGAATAAAAAGGGTGGGGAGAAGGGCCAAGGTGCAGTTTCAGGGAGGAGATACCCTCAGCTGCAGAACCACCATCCTGCACGTGTGTACCTCTGCAACGTGGTCAAATAGAGCGGCTGTGGACGCACATTAATATGCGACACCATCCATTTGCCGTTTTAAATTAGCAAGCCCAAAGTATGCTTTAATGTTAACTTTTAAAGATTTTTAGAAAAGGAAGACAACGACTCTATTTTCTAATATGGTAATTACTGCTTTTGTCAAAATATGAATGCTGCGTGCACACTTCTGAAATAGCATCAGTGAACACCATGTTGAAATCACATTTTTCCCCCTTTTCCTCGAATTTTGTGGGATTCCTGTTCCTTGTTGAGGCACCCTTGGCTAATGGGAAAAGCACTGGATCTGGTAGAGAAAAAGAATTTGAATCTCCTCTACCACTCTTCACTCATGGGCTCTTGGGCAAATCCCTTAAGTTTCCATGACCTCCAGTTCCAGCAAGATGGAGTGGGAAGCCGGGCCTCATCTTACCAGCATTGCAGGACTGTTGTGAGGGTCAGACGAAATGATGCATCCAGAGGTTGGCACCAGAATACATTCAATAAATATCATTTTGGTGCCATGCTAAGCGTCAGTTAAAAGTTTTAAGAATTGGGTTGGGTGGTGGTTCATGCCTGTAATCCTAGCATGTGGGGAAGGCAAGGCAGGAGGATCCCTTGAGCCCAGGACTTAGACCAGTCTGGGCAACATAGAGAGACTCTGCCTCTATATAAACATTTTAAAAATTAGCTAAACATGTGTGTGCATTTGTAGTCCCAGCTATTCCGGAGGCTGAGGTGGAAGGATTGCTTGAGTCCAGGAATTTGAGGCTGCAGTGAGCCATGATTATGTCACTGCACCCCAGTCTGGGCAACAGAGTGAGACTTTGTCTCAAAAACAAAGTGTTAAGACTTAAAGTAATATATGAATTTACAAATATTTCTGCAGATTTCTAGCTTAAGGAAATAATGCAATTAATGTAATCTTAAAATAGTTTAAGTAAAGGATAGAGTGCTAGAAAGGGGTGACTCCAAGCTCTGTCATGTTCACATCATACTGTGGATCCTGGCTAAGTCACTTCCCTTCCCTGGGGTTGCTATGGTCTGAAGGTTTGTGTTTCCCCCAAATTCTTAAGTTAAAATTCTAACCCTTAAGGTGATGGTATTAGGAGGTGGGACCTTTGGGAGGTGATTAGGTCATACAGGTGGAGCCCTCATCAGTGGGATTAGTGCCCTTATAAAAGGAGTCCCAGAGAACTCCCTCATCCCTTCTGTCATGTGAGGACACAGTGAAAAGATGGCCATCTCTGAACCAGGGAGACGATCCTCACCAGACACCAAATCTGATGTCTTGATCTTTGGCTTCTTAGCCTTCAAAATGGTGAGAAATAAATTTCATTCATTTATATGCCACCAAATCTGCGGTATTTTGTTAATAGCATCCGAAAGAGACTAAGGCAGGGTTGCAATGAGGAAACAGTTCTGGATAGCATTCTCCAAGTATGACCATTCCTTAAAGAAGAAAAATGAGTATTTACCCACAACAATCCTCTTCATTCACGTCTCCTTGAAGCATCACAGCAACCCCAGCTAGGAAGGACCAATAGCCTTGACAATATTTTCCACTGGACAAATCTAAGACTTTGCCATATTAACTGATTTCCCCAGAGTCACTTGGTCAATGGCAGGAGTTTTGACTTCAGATTTACTTCTCTTTCCATGATAGCGTGCTGCCTGCCTCTTGGGGAATGCACTATAAATTGAGCCATGCTTTTAGGAAAATTATGATCTGATATACAGCAGAAGGTCATGGACACCATGTCCTTGAAGCCATGTGGTAGCAGCCTTAACTACAGTGGAAGGAGCCACTCTGCCTGATTAGGATCTCACCAGCATGTCTATAGCTGGGGATAAGAAGTTTTCTACCCTAGATTTTATTGGCACCATTTGTATCCCATTAAATAAATTATTTTATGTGAATATAGCCCTTACTAGATGGTAATTTCAAAAGTAAACCAAATTTGAATGGAATCATTTAACTTTTGAAGTTAGGAAATATTTTTACATGTATTGAGTTGTGCTGATAGCTGAGTGTCATATCTCTCTGTGGAAGCTTTGTAAAACATTTTGCAGGGACAGGTGTGGCTCTGGTCAATACCCAGGCTACTCCCACAGAACAGTGTTATGTGGGTGAAAGTATACCCACCTGAAAACCAGGAGACCTGCCACCAGCCAGTTCTGCTACCAGCTGAGTCACCTGAGAAGTCATTTCACCTATGTCTTGGTTTCCTCATCCCTGTAAAGTCTCTTTCAGTCCCAAATGCAGCTGGAGAAAGGGTTCAATCTAGTAAATGCTTCAGCCTTTGTTCTGTAAAGCAAAAATGAGTTAATCCATGAAAAACGCTTACAGCAGTGTCTGTCTGCATGTGGTAGCTGCCTTATAAATATTAGCCATTAGAATAATCATTATCATTATGCCAAGAGCACTAAAACCATGGCAGTGTAGAGCTGAATTTAAAGACTTAGTTTGGGATGGAGCCAGAATGAGAACCCAAGGGCTCAGATTTCCAGTTTGGGGCTCTTTGACTTCTTGCTTCCTCTGAAGATTCTCAGGATTCCTCAGGGAATTGTGTATGGCTCACTCACCTCTGCTGACACTGGAATAAAGGACAGAGTCTTCACTGCGTAATGTCACACAAATTTATTGATAATCTGGGCCAGGATTAAAAAGATGATATTGCTAAGAGAAACAGTTCTAGGTAGCAGATGTTGTAAGTGGTTAAATAGTTCACCTTAACAGAATTCCCAGGGGAGAGTGGGGGTGTGCTCTGTCCGAATTTTTTATAAGAGAGGGCTCCATACGGATGATACTGGAGTGAAACCTGGAAGGACAATTAGGATTGTCGAGACAGGGATGAGCAGGAAGACACCAGGCCGAGGAAGCTGCTTGGGCTGCAGTGTGGAGCCTCAAATGCCTGGCACATTGGGGTCATGTGTGATTTGTGTAGCAGGGGCATGGGGAGTGTGCGCGAGTGAAGTGGCAGGTGATAAAGCCAGAAAGGTGGGCTGGGGCAGATTCTGTAGGGCCTGCTATGCCAAGCCAGGAAGCATAGACGTCCTCCCACTGGGCTGCAGCATCCCAGCTGTGTCCAGAAGCGCTCCAGGATTCCCCCAGAGCTGCATTGGGCCCAGAGGGGCGGGGCTGGAGGACTTTAGGGCAGGCTCTGAGGCCTCCGTCCTTGCTTTACCCAGGGCAGCTTAGACTTTATCTGTTTTATATCTTGGGGCTCCTTGTAACACTTCACTGAAAAAATTTGGGGTTCTCCTATTTCAATCCTTTTTTATGAGAGTTGAAATCCACTGTGTAGATCACAGCAAGGCGTTAAGAAAAGTCTTGAAACCAGGAAAGTAACCCAATGGGATCTAGATTTTAGAAAGTTCATCCTGGCAGCAGTGTGCATGATCAATTAGTAGGCTGGTTCAGCAGTCTGGGTGGGCAAAAAGGAAACATAAACCAGGGCAATAGCCATGGGACAAGAAAGGATGGATTGGAGAAACAGGTCAGAGTTTGAGGGTTCCTGGCATTGGGATGCTTTGATATGGAGAAGGAGAGTTTCTAAACCAAGTGGTAGTGATAGCAGATCTCCAGTCTAGGTGATCTTGAAGACAACAATCTTGGAAATTTGGTAAAAGAAGTTGTAATAACAAGTGAACCCCACACAGAACAGCAAATAGAATGTCTGGAGTAAACCACCAAAACTTGAAAGAGAAACCTTTTCCTTTGAGGGGCCTGGTGGGGAAGCTCCAAGCCTTGGCACATTGTCACAAAGCCAAGAAAATCTTCCTCACCTGCATCTGTAGCATCTTAAGGAGACCCCTCAGAGGATCCCAGGCTGGAAGCTACAGTCAGCTCCTTCCTGGGGTAGATGAAAGAGATGTTTTGCAAATGCTACACTGCCAAGCATTCCTTTGATACTAAGAACAATCATTTTTATTTGGCAGAAAAAAAAATCCTCAATGTATTTCGCTGGATGCCTTAGAATGTGAGCCTTCTGCCAAATGAAGACCCGGGCCTCCTAATTTGTTGGAGACTTAGAAAACATGGCAAAATGTGCTCTGACCCCACAATTCAAATTCATCTGTGGAATTGAAATGCGTTTCATGCCCTTCCTCAGAACAGATTGTTAGTTGTCGTGGTGACTTCAAATTTGATCTCTTAGCAGAGCGTCTAATTCTTGGATGGGTCAAATGGGAGAAAAAAGCTGTAGCTACTCTGTCTAATATGGCAGCCCATACTCACACATGGGATGTGCCCTTGAGCATGAATAATTTGAATTGATGTGTGCTGTAAGTATAAAATACACACTGGATCTCAAAAGCAGTATGAAAAAATGTAAAATATCTCAATACTTATTTTATATTGGTTACATGTTGAGATGATATTATTTTGAACCCATTAGACTAGATTAAATGTATTATTGAAATTAATTTCATATTTCTTGTTACTTATATTAAAGGGGCTACTAATAAAAATTGCACAGGTGCATATGCAATAGATATCACAGTATATGTCCTTTGGACAGAGCTGCTGTAGATTAATTGAGGTTCCCCAATATTCATGTAGTAAGCAAAAGCTATTAACATTTAGGTAATTTTTATTCTACATAAATGTATTGCTTTGAAACCACCTTTACTAACAGGATAATATTTATGTGGAAAGTTTTTTTTTTCCTTAATAGCTGGATGATAGGGTAAATTATTAATTTCCTTTTTGTTTTGTTTTTGAGACAGTCTCACAGTGGCGCAATCTCGGCCCACTGCAACCTCCGCCTCCTGGGTTCAAGTGATTCTCCTGCCTCAGCCTCCCAAGAAGCTGGGACTATAGGCGTGCACCACCATGCCCAGGTAATTTTTGTATTTTTAGTAGAGATGGGTTTTCATCATGTTGGCCAGGCTGGTCTCGAACCCCTGACCTCATGTGATCTGCCCACCTTGACCTTCCAAAGTGCTGGGATTACAGGCATGAGCCACCGTGTCTGGCCCGTTTTCTTTATCTCTCTCTCTCTCCCCCTCCTTTTTTTTTAAGACAGAGTCTCACTCTGTCACCAGGTGGGAGCGCAGTGGTGTGATCTCAGCTCACTGCAGCTTCGACCTCCCAGACTCAAGTGATCCTCCCACCTCAACCTCTTGAGTAGCTAGGACTACAGGCATGCAGCACCATGCCCGGCTAATTGTTGTATTTTTTGTAGAGATGGGGTTTCACCATGTTGTCCAGGGTGCTCTCAAACTCTCAGGCTCAAGTGATCCACCTGCCTCAGCCTCCCAAAGTGCTTGGATTACAAGCATGAGCTACCGCACCCAGCAATTATTAATTTTCAAAAATCAATTTTGCAGTACAGTTTCACAGGATTTCTGTTATTTTATGCCCCACCTCCACTTTTTCCTCACTACACAGGAAAACATTCCCCTAAGTAACAGTATCTGAGAATACACTACAGGACCACTCTCTACATGAGCCTACGAGATATGGACTCGTTAAAAATATCAGACCCGCAAAACTGTAAAAACAAAACAAAAAAAGTATGCAAACACCCAGGGCAAGAAATGAAAAACTCATGCTAATGTAGTGCTAAGAGTGAAAATTGTAGCCTATAAACTTCTTTTTTAAAAAAAGAAAATAGTGGGATAAGGGCCTAGAAATAGGAAAGTTGTTACCATGGAAACAATCACTTACCCACAATGCAAATATTCCATGTGTATGAGAGGTTATATGTATAAAAATGATGGCAGATACATATTGAGCGGGTGTTAGAGCACTGCTCAAAGTGCTTTATGTGCAAACCCTACCACAACTATGCGAAGTAGGAACTGTTCTTTCTGAGCCAACTGTTCTTTCTAAGAGAGAACTGCTCAAGATCACGAAATTAGTCGGCAGTGGAGTCAGGATCGGACCTCGGTCCCTCACCCCAACCTCACACCGGATGGCCTTCTGTGCTAGGACTGCATAATTATAGCCAGAGAAAATCACGTGTAGCCTGGAGAGCAGAAGAGTATTTTAAATACTTCTAGTTTTGCTGCATCTTAGGATTTTAATATTTTTCACATTTGTAACCTTCATGCAATTAAAAGCAGGAGATGATAATTACCCAAATCTTATGAAGAAGGGAAGAACTCGAAATAAGTATGCTTAGAGTTGACAGTGAGTTCAATTCCACAGGGAGATAACAGGACTGAGCTGCAGTTACTGGATCACTTAACACTGACACAGAAACACAAAACGGTGTGATAAAGTTGCTGATTTTTGAAATGTTATTACAAATAGTTTGTAGTGTTAAAACATAGGAAGACATTGACCCAGTGGAAACTTGAGGAAAGAATCTCACTTAATAACATATCCAATTTGGAGTTCTTTAATCCTCAGCATCACATAGGCATTACATTGAATAATTTCATTTTTTATTTTAAAAAATGTGTTTTGTTGAAACTTTAAAAAAAATGTGTGAGGGTTTTAAAGTTCCATTTTAAAAAAATTTTTCTGTTTTTGCTAAAATTGAGCATGAAGTTTTCAACCTTAAATGAAATTTGTTTTTCAGAAAGCTAAAAGTAAGGGAAGATAGCACTGCAATAGAAGTCTGGTGATGGATGGTTTGCTGTGATTGCTGACCGTGCATGTATTGTAATATGCCGTGCATTGTGAATCCTTGGCTGACGTTAGGTAAGGCAGGGCACCCTCAGCCCACTTAAATTCCAACCTCTGCATCGACCAGTTTTATTATACTATGAAAGAATTTTCAGTGGGCAACTCATAGTGTTCTTTTCACTCAAAGCCACCCACACATGGGGCTGGAGTAGAATTCAGCAACTGTGGGTGGCCCTGTCTGTGCATTCAGCAACCACTTCTGTCCACAGGAACCTTTTGAAAGCACCTTCAGCCACCTACCTGGGTCTCTGCTCGGCCATACCTCTGGGGAGAGTCATTAACTGTTCTCCCCTTTGCATGGAATGAGGTTCCTTCTTGAAGTCTTGGTTCAGGGAGAGCCATCCCTGATCAGATTAAATCCTCTACTATACACTCTCACAGCTCCTTTAGAGTAGCAGCTTCTCGCCTTGGTGGGTGTGTTCATTGCAGGCCCACACTTGAGAGTTCTGTGAAGATTTGATTAACCAAGTCATCCTCCAGTAAGTTCCACGAGAGAAAGGATCTCACCTGCTTTTTTCACCCCCACCCAGGAACTTGATAAATATTTGTCGAATGAATGAAATAAATGATTGACTGCACTAAAAATTCACAGTCGCTCACGCCTGTAATCCCAGCATTTTGGGAAGCCAAGGCAGGTGGATCACGAGGTCAGGAGATTGAGACCATCTTGGCTAACACGGTGAAACCCTGTCTCTACTAAAAATACAAAAAATTAGCCGGGTGTGGTGGCACATGCCTGTAGTCCCAGGTACTCTGGAGGCTGAGGTAGGAGAATTGCTTGAACCCAGGAGGCAAAGGTTGCAGTGAGCCAAGATTGCACCACTGTACTCCAGCCTGGGTGACAGAGTGAGACTCTGCCTCAACAGCAACAACAACAAAAAAATCAGTGTCTAAACGTTGGGTGCGGTGGCTCACACCTGTAATCCTAGCACTTTGGGAGGCCGAAGTGGGAGGATCACTTGAGGTCAGGAGTTCGAGACCAGCTTGGCCAACATGCTGAAACCCCATCTCTACTAAAAATACAAAAATTACCTGGGGGCATGATGGCAGGCACCTGTAATCCCAGCTCTTCGGGAGGCTGAGGCAGGAGAGTTGCTTGAACCCGGGAGGCAGAGGTTGCAGTGAGCAGAGATTGCACCACTGCACTCCAGCCTAAGTGACAGAATGAGACTCTGTCTCAAAAAAAAAAAAAAAAAGAAGAAAAAATAAATTAAAATTCCCAGTGTCTAACACTGCTAAGCCAGTCAGTGGTAGGTATCAGTGCCTCTATTTGTATATGTCACCTAGTGCAGGGATGATTTCTAATCTTTTCTATCTGACTCAAGCCCCTGACCACACCTTTGCCCACTCACTCTTCGCTCCTGTTCTCAGCCCCTACATTTTAAACAAGTTCAAGGTCATAAAAGGAAACTTCCTCAACTTCCCCTTCCGCTGGGTCTTCATCCATTGTCTCCTTCTTTCTGACACAGGGTGGAAATTGACCCTATCTCTTGCCAAAGCCCATTCCCCCTACTCTGATTCTGTCCCTCCATCTTCCCTAGGCCCTTGCTGGCTCCTGCATCCCCTATTTTGACTCCTCTTCCTTCTTTTCTCTCTCTCCTTACAACTATGCTCAGGTGACTTCCATCTCCCATGACCCTTATAGTTTAGCTCTACGGCAGCGCCGTCCAACAGAACTTTCTGAGATAAGGGAAATGCTCTGCATCTGTGCTATCCAATATGGAGCCCACAGGAAGTTGCTGAGCACATGAAATATGGCTGACATGACTGAAGAAACATACTTTTAATTTTATTTGATTCTAACTTATTAAAATTAAAAGAGGCACATGTGGCTGGTGCCCTCCATATTGGACAGCAGAGTTCTAAAATGTGAATTCTGAAGTCATATTGCTTAGATTAAAATAAATTATAGTTTTGATCTCTGAATCATATGACCTTGGGCAACTTACTTAAGTTCTTTAAGTATTCAAATTTTTCATCTAAAGTTGTGATAGTAGTACTGAAGTATAGGGTTGTCATGAATGAGATAATTCATATCATTACATTTAACAAATAGTGTATACTCCTAGCATAAACACTCAAAATGTGCTTCTTGTACTTGTCATCATCATCATCATCATCATCTTTGTTATTCAGACATGTTCACATTGTTTTTTCAAACTTCAGCTCAAGATGCATTAACAATCAACAACATCAATTTAGTGGACTGGCTAGCATTTTAAAAAAAGACATACTTTATAATACAATAAGAAATATGAGTGCTTCTCATGTAGTAGACGTAGATATGAAGTCATGAAATGTTTGTTTCTATCTATGGGTGAACTAAGTACCAGGTGTTGAAGTAAAATATATTTCTTACCATAGGTTGCATTTTCTAAAAATGTTGTGTTTCTCTAGAAGTGTTGTTTTAGAGTTTAAAGGTCAAGACTATGTTCTAGAGGCCAAATCCAGTGGTCTCTTCTCAGTCTCATCTTGATTTCTTGGTTCTATTTGGCACTGAGGTCCATCTTCCATTCGACTGAATTTCTTTCCTTCCTTGACTTACTTTGCTTACTTTTTCTTCTCTCCACCCAGTGTTTCTCCAAGGGTCACTTGGGTTCTTTTTTTTAAAAAGGAGTCTCACTTTGTTGCCCAGACTGGAGTGCAGTGGTTGGATTATGACTTAATGTAGCCTTGACCTCCCAGGCTCAAGCAATCCTCCTGCCTCAGCCTCCTGAGTAGCTTGGACTACAGGCACATGCCAATATGCCCAGCTAACTTTTAAAATGTTTGTAGAGACAGGGTCTCACTGTTTCCCAGGTTGGCCTCAAACTCCTGAGCTCAAGCCATCCTACTACCTTGGCCTCACAATCACCTGCTGGGATTACAGGCGTGAGCCACAGCACCTGAGAACCATTGGTATCAAAATCAGTCTAGAGGTGTAAGAACATGTTTATTATTCAAGGTGGGCCTCCTGATTGTGTCTCCTGTCACCCTTGTGACCTCTCCTCCCACACTGAATTCAACTCATCTATGTAAACAATAGGATTTTGCAGACATGACAAGTGTGACTTATGAGGCTTTGTCGTAAAAGATCTTGTGGTCTCTGCCTTACTTTCATGGATCACTTGCTCCTGGGGAGCCAGATGCCATGTTATGAGGACACTCATCTTCATTCAGATCCTTTACCCAAGTTAAGTCTTTAGATCACTGCAGCCCAGCCGACAACTTGACTGCAACCTTACCAGAGGCCTAGGGCCTGGAGCCAGATTCCTGATTTATAGAAACCATGAGATCAAAAATGTTTCCTTGTTTTTTAAGATGCTGAATTTGGGGCTCAATAGAAAAGGAAGTAGGCATGTGCTTTAAGTTGCATGTCCCTAGACCCCATTCCAGGCCTACTGAATCTGGTTCCCCTGAGACAGCCTCAGGATGGCCTCACAGTCTGCATTAACATTTCTGGGTACTTTTTCTACTCTCTACAGTTTAAGACCCACTGCCCTTTTTTTGTTTTCACCGACTGTTCTCCCTCCCTCACTCCCTCCATTTCTTCTTTCTCCTATAGCACAGGTCCCAAAAGTTCTCTCCAGGGCCTCCTCCCTTTTCATCGTGCACTCCTTATGCAAGTGCATCTATTCTGTGGCTTTAGCCGACAGCCTTGGAGCAGCTCAGGGACCTGCTTCTCTTCCTTGGAGCCCTCTACAAAGCTCATGAGACTGAGTTTCCAACCGCTTACTGGGTATCTCCATATGGACTTTTTTCTGGCAACTCAAACCCAACATTTCCAACACTGAATTCATAACCATCCTCACAAAATCTCCTTTTTTGTTTGTATTCCCTGCTTTTGTTAGCAGGTTTATAGGTTTATAGCTCAGTCTCTTAAACTCTACGTCTTGATGTCATCTTTGCATTATCTTTTTCCCTCACCCTCAATACGCAGGGGTCCCTGAGATCTTACCATTGCCCCTCTTCAGAACCTCCCTTGGCTGCTGCTATTGCTCTTGTTCATACCTCATTATCCCTTACCTGGGTTGGGAAGCTTCTTCATTGTCTCCTTGTCCTATTCTTTTCCCATCCAGACTTCATGCTTCCTAAAAGACTAGTATCTGGTTCAACTGATCATGATACTTCCTCACTCAAAATCCTTTGATGCAGTCTATCATTAATGGGCATTTGGGTTAATTCCATGTTGCTATTGTGAATAGTGCTGCAATGAACATACGCGTGCATGTATCTTTGTAATAGAATGATTTATATTGCTTTGGGTTTACACCCAGTAATGAGATTGCTAGGTCAAATGGTATTTCTGGTTCTAGATCTTTGAGGAATCACCACACCATCTTCCACAATGGTTGAACCAGTAGCATTCCTATTTATCTACAGCCTCACCAGCATCTATGTGATACATATACATCATGGAATACTATGTGGCTATAAAGAGGAACAAGATCATGTCCTTTGCAGTGGCATGGATGGAGCTGGAAGCCATTATCTTCAGCAAACTAACACAGGAATGAAAACCAAACACCACATGTTCTCACTTATACATGGGAGCTGAACAATGAGAACACATGGACACAGGGAAGGGAACAACACACACTGGGGCCTGTCAGGGGTGGGGTGCTGGGGAAGGGAGAGCATTAGGAAAAATAGCTAATGTATGCTGGGCTTAATAACTAGGTGATGGGTTGATAGGTGCAGCAAACTTGCCTATGTACCCTGGAACTTAAAAAAAATCACTTGATGGCTTCCCACTGTCTTTTGATAAAGTTCAATTTTTTGTGTGTGACCCCAATAAGACGTTCCATCTGTATTTCTAACAACCACCTTGCAATCCACCCCTAAACACACATGCTCCCTAGGCACAAAGGGTTGTCCACAATGTCCCAGGCATGCCTTGAAGTTTTCCAGATTTTTCTCATACTGTTATGATAACTATATAATTAAAATTCTCCCTTGAGAATAAAAAATCATGATATAAAGCCCATTGCAAAATTTACTTGCAACGCAATCTACAATGGTAGATGTAGTCTGCTCCTGTGCCCTTCCATCCCAGCCCCCAAACCAGGCAGGGAGAAGGCAGGGTAGGGGTGTGGAAGCAAATCCCATCCGGCTTCTGGCTACTTTGTTGCCTTCTGATATTGTTTGGTTCTGTGTCCCCACCCAAATCTCATCTTGAATTGTTGCTCCCATAATCCCCAAGTGTCATCGGAGGGACCCAGTGAGAGATAATTGAATCATGGAGGTGGGTTTTCCCATGCTGTTTTCATGATAGAAAGTAAGTCTTGGCCAGGTGCGGTGGCTCACGTCTGTAATTCCAGTACTTTGGGAGGCTGAGGCGGGCAGATCACCTGAGGTCAGGAGTTTGAGACCAGCCTGGCCAATCTGGTGAAATCCCGCCTCTACTAAAAATATAAAAATTAGCCAGGTGTGGTGGTGGGCGCCCGTAATCCCCTTACTCAGGAGGCTGAGGCAGGAGAAAGGAGAATCGCTTGAACCTGGGAGGCGGAGGTTGCAGTGAGCCAAGATCACACCATTGCACTCCAGCCTGGGCGACAAGAGCAAAACTCTGTCTCAAAAACAAAAATGAAAAGAAAAAGAAAATAAGTCTCATGAGACCTTGTGGTTTTATAAAGGGCAGTTCCCCTGCACACGCCCTCTTGCCTGCCTCCATGTAAGACATGCCTTGCTCTTCCTTTGCCTTCCACCATGATTGTGAGGCCTCCCCAGTCATGTGGAACTGTAAGTCCATTAAACATATTTTTCTTTATAAATTACCCAGTCTTGGGTATTTCTTCATAGCAGTATGAAAATGGACTAGTATACCTTCAGATAATGGAAATTTAAAAAGCCCATTCAGCATCCTGTGAGTCTTCATTTGCTTTGTCTACACTGGTTACGCTTTTGTGAAAAGACAAATTCATTCATTCATTGAGCCAATGAGCATTTATTAACCCTGTCCTAGCCATAGTGGTAGATATAAAGATTAAGATCCAGTCCTTGTTCTTTTTCAACTTGGATACACCTTCTAGATAGTAGCAGTTGCCAAAGGAAAGATGCTAAAATATCAGAGAACTTCACAGGTTAAAAAAATCACTTCTGGATTGGAGATGTAGGGAGTGGAGATAAATTATTGCCTATCTCTCTCCACTTGTATATAAGCTCCAGGAAGACAGGAATCTTTGCTTTGTTTAGTTGTATATTTCTAGCATGCAAAGCAGTGCCTGGCACATAGTAGAACTCAATACATATTTGTTGAATGAATAGGTGCCTGAATTTTAAAAATGTATATAAAAGAAACATAGGCCTGGGTTTATGACTATGAGCTCTAAGGCTGAGATGATGTCTATTTGCATTTTTATGGATTTGCATTATGTTCAGCATATTTTAGGCACTCAATAAATTCTGGATGAAAGTTGAGTAAGTGATTTCATAGCTGAGGTTTGTTTTCTTCTCACCCCTTTTCTTGGTGCCATTAAGTATTAACCCTCCTGAAGAAAATGTCCATGACAGTGGTTTTAAAGGTAAGAGTGTTTAAGAAACCAAAAAAAAAAAAAAAAAAGGGCAGTATGGTAGAAAATGAAGGCAGTGTGATAGAAAATGAGATGAAAGAAAAAGGTCAGGAAAATAACATTTTAAAATGTAATTACTGAAAGTATTTTTGAAAGCACTGATTTACCTTTACCTGGTAGTCAACTGAAATGGAAAACATGACAATAGGTGGTGATGATGTTGAACCATCTCATTAGCAATATTTGTTTAATTTAATCCAAGAACGAAATATTGCTATATTTGTTTAATTTAATCCAAGAACGAAATATTGCTGTACAGAGTCCAAAGCTTAAAGTTATTGGAAGCATTTTATCCAACTCAGAATTAAATAAAAAGGTGAAAGGCCCAGAGAATATTTCTGTTGTTGTTTTTTTACCCCAGTGATATAAATTTAACTAGCTGAAATCATATTCTAAGTATCAGACATTTACACCGACTCTGAAGTGGCAGTTACCTTTGCATATTGAAATTACTTGGGGCTTGTTTAATGAGAAGCTTATCCATTAAGAACCCCACTGGATACAGAATTAATTGCTGGGGAAAGCATCCAAAGCAAGAGAACATTATGGTCCTTGCCCTAAAGGAGCTTACCATGTAAGCAGGTGAAACAAATATGAACAAAGCAAGAAAAAAAAAGCAAATGAATTATGAGTGTAGATTAATTTACAGCCCTTTGGGAGAGTCAGCTAGTTGCCCATTGAAATCTGAACTTCCTTTCAACCTTAGGAACAGTTGTCCCTGAGACTACACTTCCCAGGTCATTTTGCACTTACATGAGACCATGTGACTAGTTGGCCATGTGACCTCATTATGGTCAATGGAATGAGGGCAGAATAGATGTGGGCCACTTTGGGGTCTGGCCCATATATGCCTTATCCTTTCTCCCCATGGGCTGATGTAAGAAAAATAATTATATGCATATAATAATACATTATATATAATGGCATGTATTATATCTAATTATATAAATATTTATGTATAATATATATTTGTATTATATAAGGTATAATATATATTTATATTATATAATATATAATACATTATATATCACATGTTATATAATATATAATTATGTAAAATATATAATTTTAATTTTATGTAAAATTATATAATATATAACATACAAAATTGTATATTATGTTATATGTTAATTATATATTTTATATTAATTATAATTAATTGATTATATAATTTTATAATTATATATAATTAATTATATTATATTGCATATTATAGAATAGGTAGTTATATAATATACATAATTATATATTATGCAATATATTACATATTAATTATATATAGTGTAATATATGTAACACATATATAAATATGTATACTGTAATATAGATAACATATATGTACACATATATATTTACATATTATATAAATATAATATTGTCTTGACCCAAGTTTTGAGGCCCTGGCTTAAGGCTGGTCAGTTCTGCTTCTTGATTAGCTGATTGAGTCCACAACCCCAATCACTCAACCAATTCCCTTTTTGGGCACTCATATGGGGCCACTGCCTTGGTTGCCCTGAGTCCCAGACAACCAGAGGTAACCACTATGCTCCACAGCCCGCTGAAATTACTCAAATTACTCAAATCAGACAGTTCACAGGGAGTCCACAAAACCTAGCTAACCCCATTCCACTTGCCGTACATAAACAGGCCCAAACAGTCCTGGTGCAATCTCTGTGTGGCCCTGTGTGGCAGTCTTTTCTTGTTTGGAGCTGTAAGTAACAAAGAATTCTACCTTTCATCTATCCAAATGCCACTGTGGTGTGTCCAGCCATCTTTAAATCTTATAAAACAGCTGAAATGGCAAAGACCAGAAACTCTTGGAAACCATGTGTTGACTGGAACAAAGTTGCTTTCTGCCTGGGTTCCTGAAGGACTGCTGTGCCCCAACTCCACTCATCCTCAACTCCCCAATTTGTGCCCCTCCCTCATCACCCTGGACTGTCCTATGAGAGAAAAAGAAACTTCTATTACATTGGAGTCATTACATGTTTTGCCTTATCTGTTATGGCAGTTTAACCCACCCTAATTATCACAGGAAACCAGCCAACTCGCAGCTAAGGATATAGTGTGGGATGAGGAAACTTCCAGGGAGGGACAGAGGGGGCTCTTATCCCACCTCCTATGAGGAGGGGAAGCTCTGGAGAGGAGCTCAAGGTTGCTCTTTAACAAAATGGCAAACGAGTTTAGCAGTTAACATTATTGCACATCCCTCCCTTCTTCGTCCAAGGGAAAGCCTTCAGTCAAAGAACCCCTTATGAGACAGATCTTATTATTTCTATTTTTCATGGTATTCTCAAAGTTAACTCCATCTCATTAAGCCCCAAGTTCATTCCCACTTTCTAACCGCTTTATCTTTTTTCTCGCATCCTGTGAATTTCAAATTAGTTCCTAATTACCCTAGTATTACATAATCTCCTCACCACTCCCGAAATAATAAAAGTCATAGCAATAAAACTAAAGTATTTTTGACCAACCTTCCCAAACAATTCAATCTGCTCACGCTAACCTGGATGTAACCCCACTGCGGTGAATCGTTTCAGACTTTTTTCTTTTGTGTTCATATAAATCCATAGAAAATCTATGGTATTGCCTTTCCATAAATTGTATCTTGCTGTACATTGTGTTCTACAATTTGCTTCTTTTGCTCAGCAACAATGTTTCACAGAGCTCTCCTGTTCTTAGGTGGAAATCTAATTTATTCCTAATGGCTACATAGTGTTCCTTAGTATGACTAGACCACAATTTATTTAGTCATTCCATCATTCAGCTTATTTCCAATTTTCCACTTTTAGAAAAACATCTGCAGTGAATATCTTTGGATCTACTTTCCTGAGCACTTACTATGTGCTAGGTGCTCTTCAGGAATAATGCCATTCCCCTTAATGGTTGTGTGAAGTAAGTACTGGCACCATCTCTGTTTAGTAGACGAAGTATCCAAGTGAATGCATCAGGGTTTCTTTAGGGGTAGATGCTGAACAGTGCAATTGCAGGATCCCTTTCTCGTTTTTTTTTTCTTTTTTTTTCTTTTTTTGAGATGGAGTCTCACCCTTTTGCCAGGCTGGAGTGCAGTGGTGCGATCTCGGCTCACTGCAACCTCTGCCTCCTGGGTTCAAGCAATTCTCCTGCCTCAGCTTCCCGGGTAGCTGGGACTACAGGCGTGTGCTGCCACGCCCAGCTAATTTTTGTATTTTTAGTAGAGATGGGGTTTCACTATGTTGGCCAGGATGGTCTTGATCTCTTGACCTTGTGATCCACCCGCCTTGGCCTCCCAAAGTGCTGGGATTACAGGCGTGAGCCACTGTGCCCAGCCTCCCCTCCTTGCTAGTGGTGGCCTGTTCTAAAAGTGCCTGGGATTTGTTTTAACTAGGTATGTTAAGACACACAGACATAGAAATGACTGTCATGAAGGAAAAAGTTTTTAGAGTCAGAGGTGCCTAGAGGCAGGGGTATGGCACACCATGCAGGGCCACGTGGGGAAGCACCAGGTAGGTCTAGAGGCAGAAGGAGTGAGAGTGTGGTGGGGAACATGGACAAGAGCCTTTATTGTACTTTCACAGGAAGGAATAGGTGAGGCAGTGTAAACAGATTTAAGATGGGCTAGTTTGAATGGCTTCAGCGGACTAGTTTGAATGGCTTCAGTGGACTCTGGGGCATAGGGGCTGTGCCTAGTTGTCTGGTACCTGGACCTGAGGTGATAAGGGCCAGAGAATAGTGGTCCTAAGTGTGACAGCTCATAGAGGAGGGTGGGAGGGGGTGTAGTCTACCATCTCTAGGAATTGTCTAGTTCTGGGAAGGGCAGCCCCTTGAGGGTCACCAAGGTCCCAAATGTCAAAGCATCAAAATACAGAAAATAAAAGACGTGGTCAATACACAGAAATTTATAATCCTACCAGCAGAATATTGGAGCTCCCTTTTCCCTGCATTATCACCAAACACCTGATATTATCAAACATAGTATTTGTAATCCATCTGATGGGTGAAAACAGTGTCTCTTGTCTTAATTGGCATTCCCCAATTAATTAATGATATTGAGCACCTTTCACGTATCTATGGGCCAATGGGCAATAGTCCCTTTCTGGTTCACCTCTCCAGTTTCTTCCCACCCCTCCATGGTCTTCTCCCTCGGTCTGCAGACACAAGCTACACTTTTCTGTATGGCTTTCTAATACGGTCCGAGTGCTTCTCAGAAGTTTTATCTCTTGGCATTTTCCAACTTGCATTCTAAATTCTAACCTTGGTCTCTGTCCCCAACCCTTCCCTCCTGACCTTTGCACAAGCTATTCCTTCTGCCTAGAAAACTCACTGTATATCCTTTCCCCTTCATTTCTGACACATGCACACACACACAGACACCCTCATATGACATATGAGGTCACCTCCAGGACCCCTTTCCTACCACCTTCTCTTATGTACTTTCCAATTACAGCAATTACCCCATGACTGTATAACTGCAGGTTTGTCTTTCAACTCTCCCCATAGATTATAAACTTGTTAAAAGTAAGGATTGTGTTTTTGTTTTTGTATTCTCCATACCTAGCACAATGACTGAAATATGCTCGGTACACCGTAAGTGCACTTCGAATGGAAGGAAGAATGGATGGGAGTGTGACTGAATGAGCTTATTTATCCTGTTCCACACTCCAGCCCCTGAAGCTTGTCTCCTTGCTGAGTGTCTCTCCAAGGCAGAGACAATGGGTGAATCAGATACTTTGCAAATTCTAGATTTACACCCAAACACAGCATTTGGTACCATGCCAGGCTCATGTTCTGGTATGTTCTGGGCTCATTAAAGGGTTTCTGGTTGATTGTGTGTATTCCTGGGTGTGCAGGATTGAGGAAAGCCAGAAGAGAAGAACAACTGGCTCCAGTTTGGTTTTCAATGTCAGTAAGAGATTGGTGCGAATGATTTATTTTCCTTTGAATATTGATTAAGAAAAATAAGTAACCATCTCTATCTTCATACATAAGGTGCCATAGACTGCCAGTTTCCCATGTCCCCTCCAATCCATTCTCTTCTTTCTGGTCTCCAGGCTGTCCAATAAAGACTACATTTCCCAACTTCCCTTGCAGCTAGGTATGGCCATGTGACTAGGTTCTCAGTAATGATAATGTGAGAGAACTAATTTGTGTAACTTCTTCCTCATTTGCCTGAAAGAAAATTGTTACCTTATACTTTTCTTTTCTTTCTCTCCATACCACCCCCCAACGGCTTTCCTTTGGGCCAGACCCCAGAAATGCCAACGATCCAGCTTCAATGATGCAAATGAAGACCTCAGGGAACAACAGAGTAATGAGAGAAGGAACCTAGGTCCCTGAATGACTCTGGAGCAGATATGCCCCAGACATTTTACCATGCCCTGTACCTCCAACGGTAAGAAATTTACATATTTGAGAAATAAACTTCCATTTAATTTACTATATATTTGGAACACTTTGTTACAACTTAGCCCATACTGTAACCTACATTTTTCTTCTACCTCTTCCCAAATGTATTATTCTGCTTAGCGCTTAACACCATCTAGCACAGAAAATGTTTTCCTTCTTTTCTTCTCATCTGTCTTCCTTAACTAGAATAGTTCCTGGAAGGCAGGGTTTTTTTCAATTAGCAATAATCACCTGAGATAAACTTCATTGGCTATGATACTGCTACTGCACAAAGCTGAAGGCAGGGGTTTTTGTCTTTGTTCACTGTTGAACTCCCAGCATCTAGAAGCGTGTCCAGTTCATAGTCAGTGCTCAACTCTATATATAGAGTGAACTATTACTGGCCACCAAAAGTGAAATCATAATATATACCACGAGGAAAGAAGAGTGAAAACAGTGGGGAACTTCATGCATGGAGGGTAGACGGAAGGCATGTAATCAGACGAGGGGCACAGTCTCTAAGAAAAAAAGCCCCTGGTGCTCTCCTGCCTTTGGGAGGAGGACTCTGAGGTTTTGCTTTAGTTCCTGTCCCCAGTGGTATTGGTTCTGGAGTTGAGAGAGGAAGAGAGATAAAGTCAGGTTTCCGTACCTGCTCCCACTTAATAGGAAGTAAACCATATTCTCTTCTACATTCCATCTACCCTCATTTCCTTCCTCTTCTTCAGAAAAATACATAACAAAATAAATTCAAGATGACTCCTTTTGTAAAATCCCTTAGGTAGAAGGTATTCATAGAAATAGCTGTGGAATGGCAGAAAAACTATTAGGAAGAAGTTGAACTTTTTTTTTTTTTTGAGACGGAGTCTTTGCTCTGTCACCCAGGCTGGAGTGCAGTGGCCCGATCTCGGCTCACTACAAGCTCCGCCTCCTGGGTTCATGCCGTTCTCCTGCCTCAGCCTCTCAAGTAGCTGGGACTACAGGCGCCCGCTACCATGCCCGGCTAATTTTTTTGTATTTTTAGTAGAGACGGGGTTTCACCGTGTTAGCCAGGATGGTCTCGATCTCCTGACCTTGTGATCCGCCCTTGGCCTCCCAAAGTGCTGGGATTACAGGCGTAAGCCACCGCGCCCGGCCTGAACTGTCTTAACTTCAGATCTGAGGCTTTCATTGGCTGGATGGTCTCCAAAAAAATGGATTGACCTCCTTTGTCTTCACCATCCTCACCCATGATGAGTATGTTTCTGTTTTATATTTTACACTTTAAAAAATATACTGTATTTTTGTTGTGGGATGTTACAGGCTCAATTGTGTCCCCCCCAAAATTTATAGGTTGAATCCCTAACTCCCAGTACTTCAGAGCATGAATATATTTGGAGACAGGGTCTTTAAAAGGGCAATGAAGTTAGAATGGGGTCGTTAGGGTGTTCCCTAATCGAATATGACTGGTGTCTTTATAAAAAGAGGCGAAGAGGACACAGACACAACAGAGGAAAGACCATGTGATCACACAGGGAGAAGATGGTAATCTGCAAGCAATGTACAGGGACCTCAGAAGGAACAAACCCTGCCGGCACCTTGATCTTGGACCTCCAGCCTTCAGGACTGTGAGAAAATAAATGTCTGTTGTTTACGCCACCCAGTCTGTGGTATTTTGTTTTGGCAGCCCTACAAAAATAATACATGGGATAATGTAGAAAATGATTAATAATAATAACATATGTAATAATAATAACAATATGTTATGCTGTAGTTGCCCTCCAAATGCTTGTCTTCTTCAGTTGAATTAATAGAAGCAAGTTGTTTAAAATACAGAAAGCAACACTACTGGCCTGTACTGGTCAGAACCCACAGAACGAAAGTAGGGCCTCTTTTTGGAAACAAACTTTGATTGTTGGGGGTGGATGATCATTGAGAAACTGGGTTAGAGAAAGGCCACAGGCTGGTGAAAAGTCTGGGAATTGCAGCACTGAAGGAAATGGCTATGCGTGACCCAGAGAAGAGAAGACTCAAGGGAACATGAAGCCATCTCCAAAGCCATGAGATGCTCTCCTAAGAAAGAGGAATTCTATTTAGCTGCATGGGCCCACAGGGGAGAGCCAGAATCAGTGGGTAAAGGTTTCAGGGAAGTAGATTTCAGTTCAATATAAGAAAGACTTTTCTAAGAGACCTGCTGGCAAATATAAACAGGCTACCTTGATAAGTATTCAATGAGGTTGAATGACCACTTATTAGAAATGTCAGAGAGGAGACTCAAGCATAGATCCCATGTTTGGATCAGATAAACTTGAATGTTCCTTTCAGTCCCAACATTCTCTGTAAAAATAGATTGTACTCCAGCCAAAGAACAGATTTCAACAGCACTTGGATATACCTCTTACAATTGTTAAGAACATGTGCATGGTCAACAAATACTTCTGACCGTCATTGATCTGGTGGATATTTAAAAAGATTTAGAAAATTTACTAAGAAAGAAAAATGGAATAAATATTCAAACTGTAGAGACAGTCACAGGACCTTGGGAAGGTGGAAGGTCCCCTACTAATATTTTGGGGTCCCAAAGTGCAAGCTGTATCAAAGCTGGACTTGTGCTAGTCAAAATCTTGTTTATTTTGTGTAAAGCTGCCATCTCAAGTTCACACACACGCAAAAACAAAAAACAAAATAACGGAGCTTAACTTATCTACTAAAAGCTAATCTATACTGAAAGAATGTGTTAAAATCACTCCCAGTAAGAGTTGACACAGTAAAAGCTGTAATTTCCCAACTACCATCAGTATGTGAGATTTTGGGAAAGTCGACAGAAGCAAGGGATGATTTGGTAGCTGTATCAGGCACATAGTTTTCATATCCATAAATTGCTACAGAGTCATGGAGTGTCACTGGTTCTAAAGTGCGGCGGGTGGACGCCACCTCATTACCTGACACCTCTTAATCAATGCGGCTGGAATGCGGGCTTCCCTATCTTGAAACCGACCGCGGGCGGTCAGAGCCGGCAGGGAGTGAGAGCTGCAACCACTGCGGGCTGAGCTCCCACAAAAGAATCGGCGCAGAGAGAGGGGACCGACCAGGCCAACTCTCTCCACTTGGGGCTGGGAGGGCAATTACCACCGACCCCTTGGCTTCCGATCTAAGACCCCGGAAGCCTCCCCTCCTCCAGATACCCAACCTGCGTGTCACCGATCACCCGCCACCCCCGCTTCCCCGCCCAGGGGAGCGCCTCCCAGGCCGAGGCTCGGAGGGGCCCGCGCATCTCCAAGACCGGACAGGGGTCCTCACTCACAACGCCTGCGGCTGGCAGAGGGAAAATACCACGGGTGCGGGGGAGGGGGAGAGTGTCTCTCAGCTGCCTCAGGTCGTCCTTCGGTCTCCCCGGGGACGCGCAGAGCCTCGGCGGAGGTGGAAGCGGGGAGGGGTTAAAGCGGGAAATTAAGATACTTGACCAACTGGCAGTGCTCAAGTTAACCGAGTCCGTGGCGAGCGTTCTGGGGATGGGAGCGGCCGGCTGCGCACTCGTCCCGGGTCTGGAGCCACCGCCGCGGCGCCAGTTCTAGGGCGGAGCGCTCTCCTGCGCCGCGCCGCGGGCTGGGGGCACCAGAGGCAGCGCGGAGGCCGGGACGGGCACCTGACCTGGCGCGCAGCCTGGGCAGGGGCCGCAGTCCTGCGCCGGGGAAGGGGCGACCCAACTGCGTGCTTGTGCGAGAGCAGCAGCCGGCGCCTCGCGCCCCGACAGGTGCAGGCGCGCGGGCTTCCCATTGGTCGCGGCGGCTGGCCCCTTACCCGTCCCCGCCCTCGCCGGTCGCCGGCCCCGCCGCGGCGCCGGCTGGGTTGGCAGAGGCGCGTGCTCGCGCGCCCGCGCACCCTTCGCCCCGTCCCCGCCCCCCACCTCACCCCGTCCCCGCCCCCTCCCTCTCTCCGCGCCGCCGCCGCCGCGCGCTCGCGAGTTCAGGTAGCGGGCGCGCGGGCGCCTCCGCGGGGGCGCGCGGCCGGGCTCCAGTCCTCCCCCCGCACCCGCCCGCTCGGGGGCGCCTGGGGAGGGAGTGCGCGGGCGGGGGAGCTGGAGCCGGGCGCCGCCGCCGAAGCTTCCGTCTCGTTCGCTCGCGCAGCGGCGGCAGCAGAGGTCGCGCACAGATGCGGGTTAGACTGGCGGGGGGAGGAGGCGGAGGAGGGAAGGAAGCTGCATGCATGAGACCCACAGGTAAGACCGAAAGCCCCGGAAGGGGCTTCCGTCCCGGGGAGGCGCTCGCAGGCCGGGGAGGGGGAGTTGGTGCCTGGTGCTGCTCCCCAAGGGAGAAATTCTTTTTTCTTTTTTTTTTTTTTTGACAGCGCATTGAAATCTCAGTGGGGACTGGGGCAGTAGGATCCATCCCAATCCCGAGGAAAACCAGAGAAGTAGCTGGGGGAGACGGTGCCACGTTGTGAGATTCCCAGAGTGCAATGTATAGGCCCAGGGAAAAGTGTCCTCTCGGCCCCGAGACGCGAGGAGGCTTTAGACTTTCCTGTGGTGGGCACAGCTGCTGAATCCCGGGGACCGGCGCGGAGCCAATGTGCGCTAACCCCTGCTCTCCCTCCTGTCCTCCATCCCCCAGCACGCGCAGCATCCCACGGCGGCTGTTACTCAGTGCACCCGGCTCGGGGGAAGGCGGGGGACCTCGCCGTGGGAAAGGGGGCGGGGGCCGCGCGGGGGAGGAACCAGGATGGAGCCTGGGAAGCCGAGGCGCCGGGTCCCAGAGCGGAGGAGGGAGAGCGTGGCCCCCGAGCCCGGACAGACTGGCTTATTGTGGTGTTCCGCTTCTGGTTGCAGACCCTTGCAAGCTGGATGCCCTCTCTGGATGAAAGATGTATCATGGAATGAACCCGAGCATTGGAGATGGATTTCTAGAGCAGCAGCAGCAGCAGCAGCAGCAACCTCAGTCCCCCCAGAGACTCTTGGCCGTGATCCTGTGGTTTCAGCTGGCGCTGTGCTTCGGCCCTGCACAGCTAACGGGCGGTGAGTGACCCAGCTGTGTTGGGAGGGCCTAGGGATGGCCCAGAGGGGAGAGAGAGCCTAGCTGCCAGGACAGCCTTGCACCCCTCCCCCATACACCCAGACTTCAGGAGGATCTGACAACGCGAGGGTGCCTCCGTCCCAGCCTATGGCCGTCCTTCTCCGAAACCGCTGGAGTTCCCTGAAAATTCCCCTGTGGAGCCCGCACAGATTCACACACCCACATTCTGTCTGGAGCTTCCCACCAGCCTCCGGGCCTGGCTTCTCCCTAGGAAAGACAATAAAGCCTGGCCCATTATTACCACTTTGGCCAAGAAAGGGGGGGCGGGGGAGTGATGTATTTGTGGACCTCCGACCCTTGTCAATGCCTTCAGCAGATAGAAGTCAGATTTCAGCCTCTGGATTTAAGCAAGAGTTGTAAGAACCACCTTTGAGAATGTGAAGGGTCTGGAAACATGGTCAGACTGGCTGAGGGGCAGGTTTATTTGAAAGTTAACTTTCCCTTTCCCTGCGTGTGCAGCGTGTCTGTGTATGTTGGGGGCGGGGAGGAGATGCAGAGGTGTTCTTTCAGGTGTGCCTCTGACAGTTTGCTTTGCTCATCGAGGTCTGATTTCGGAGAATAAAGTGAATCGCTCTTCTATGGAGTAGAAGTTAGCTGAAATAAAATTGATAGCCTCAGCCTCCGTGGGCGGCTAATCTATAACGTATTTGGTTCTGGGGGAGGGGTATCTTTTGATTGTGGTAGAGGAAGACAGATGGAGTTCCTGTCTGAATTTCAGAGCCTAGTCTCCCTGCCTCCACTGCTCATTGCTGTCCGTCATTACGGTCCATTGCAAACGTTCTCTAGAGCTTGTTGATATGGACGTTAGAAGGAGCTGAGATACTGTTAATATATAAATAAATTATAATTGGTTGAAAAGCAAGTATTGATAGCTATAAATAAACCATTTTAGCGTTTTAAAATATTGCTGTTTCAGAGAATTCGAAGGTGAAAATGGAAAAAAAAATGAGTGAAAAATTAGTAAAAGTGGAGGAGAGGTGTAACACGTTGGGCTTTAACACAGAGTAATCAATGACCCAGGCATTCCAACTTAGACTTCTGAAAGATGCCCAGAGTATAAAGGTGTTTATTGCAATATGCATATGTATCAAAATTAGTGAAAAAACTCTTGCTTTGGGTGGACATTGGTTTTTATTTTTATTTTTGTATATTTGTTTTAAGAAGGAATAACTTTTTGGGTGCTTGTAGTTTTTATAGAGATTTCTCTGAGGTAGGCTTCCTCTTCATGGAGGAAAAGGTCAAGTGTGAGGCCAGGCCAGCACCTGTGTGGCCTGCGAGGGCTCTGGTCACAGCCTCTGATCTGCCGTGGACACCAGCTCTGCTTCACAGATGAGTGGGAATAGAGGGGCAGAACAGTATTTGGTGAATCTGGATCATTTCCTCCCCTCCTCTCTGCTTTTGCCTCCCAGTTCTAGCTTTCATTCTCTCAAACCAGGTCCACGTGATTTTCCATCTTCTTGGTCCATTTATCTTCTGTAGATGACAGACTAGTGAATCAAGGTTCATTTACATTTGTCTTGACTATTGTTATTGGATGGGTGAGGTCTGAGCACAGCCGAGATTTGTTTTGTGCTCTTGGTTCTGCTTGGTCGTGTTTACAGAGCATCCTCCTCAACATTTCAGAGCTCAGTGTATGTCATGGCCACCTTGGTCTTATGACAGTTACCTCTAAGGTTCCTATAGCATGTCTTTTTTCCCTGCCTTCCTCGGGGGGGATCATGCCAGGCAAAAATATCCAGAGCCTTGGAGAAGAGGATAGGAGTAAGGGTTTCCTGTCACCTGTCAGTCTCGGAGCTCTTTCTTTTTAGGCACTCATACGCTGCAGGAAGCTAGCCATCAGCTTCGTTTCACTTTGAACTCCTTCAGGCTGAGAGTGTGATTTCTGGAAGAATATTTATCACTTCACAGTTCTTCTATGAATAAACCTTTTGGGCAGGCAAGGGTGGTGGGGGATGTCCTATGGAGTTCACTATACAGAGATTTTTTTTCTTAGGAAAGAAATGCACATGGAGGCTCCAGTAAGGCAATAAAAGCAAATACACCTTAGCTCTAGACCTGTGCTTCTAAAACTTTAATGTGCATACAGATCACCTGGGATCTTGTTAAAAGGCAGATTCTGATTCATTTGGTCTGGAGTGGGGCCTGAGATTCTGCATTTCTAATAAGCTCCCAGGTGAAGCAGTTACCGCTGATCCAAGGACCACACTTTGATTAGCAATGCTTGAGACCAAGGCATTCCTTAAAGTAAGTTGCTTCTACTCCAGACTTTCTGCCATCATTCTCGATTACTAAATGCAAATGGCCTGTGAGGAGCAGAAGTCTCACCCACTATCTAATCTTCAGGTGATACACAGAGCTGAAAATCAGCCCTCAGAGAGTGCTTTTTTTCATACACAAAATGGTATATATTTAATAGACACTGTTCTGAAATGTGGATTTTCATTTTTGATTGCTTTCAATGGAAAAGGAACACCACAATGGCAAGATATAATCGTCTCAGCTAGGAGGAAAAAAAACCATGTGCCCAGTACAAGTATTGAAGAAAAAGCCTGAGCTAGAAAGGCAGACATTGAGAAAATGATTAGACAAAGAAAAGTAGGAACAAGAACTCCATCAAAAATGAAATGCTTTGTCTTAGAATGCCAGAGCTCCAATTCAGTTCTTTGAACCCTAGGGAAACTTTTATAAGCCTGACTTGTCCTGAGATGATGTTTGGGTGGCTCTCTGCAGGTTGTCTTTTGTCATTAAGGAAGAGGGCCCTCATTTGGGGCCACTGAGACCAAATGCTGTGCAAGAACTCATATTAGGTTGGTGGGGACATATAGGACCCTGCCGTGCGTGGAATCTGCATGGAGCATGGTTTCAGCCGTTTCTCTCCTTTCTGCCCCAGTACACTTGACCAGAGATCTGCTGGGCTTTGAAGGATGCCCAGAGTACCCCTCACCCCCAGGCTTCAAGGAAGAGAGCCAAGAGTTTGTTCAACAAGTGACTCCTTTAAGGTGAATTCTTTAGCGCGTTTCTATATTATAAATAACTCAATACTTTAGCTATATTTCTATATTATAAATAACTTTCTATATTATAAATAACTTAAATAACTTTAGCACATTTCTATATAATAAATAACTCAATCAGGCTCTGCCACTTGATAGCTTTGGGGTCTCAGGACTTGGGAGCCTTAGCTTCCTCATCTATAAAATGAGGATGATGGTGCCTAATTTATGGGGTTGGTGTGAAGGATGGGAAACATGTAGGCACTTAGTAAATATAAGTAATAGTAGGGAGGAGGGGGCTGAGACAATGCCATAATTTTGGAGACCTTTGCTTTATTCATTCAATAAACATTGAGTGCCTATCCCCTGTCCTGAGCCAAGCACTATTGCATGTTATTTTTACCTACAACTCTCTTTTACTCATTTTTTCCCTAAGTGAGCAAATTTTCTCCGATTTCTCTCTATCCCCAACTTTTAAATGCCATAACCTCTCTCATATTTCTTTAGTCAGTAAGTTCTTCCCTTACCTGGGTTTCCATTGCACTAGCTGCAACCCACTATAATAATATTGTCTCGTATACTAGACCACAAGCCCACTGAGGGCAAGAACCTCGACTTTATTCATTTTTGTGTCTCAGTCACCCAGCACAACATCTGACACATAGATGTTCAGCTAATTTTGATTGAGAGCAAGAAAAAAGACTCCCAAATTACTGCCATACCATTTAGAAAATAATTACCATGAGTGAGTTACTTTTTACAAAAGTGCAAAAGTTTCATGATAGCTGGGGCCACATCCAATTAATGGTAGTCTGTGAGGTTGGAAGGAAAATCAGGAAACGCTCTAGAGAAGAGGTGGCACTTAGGATAGGATGGTGGGGAGGGAAGATACATCTCAGGTGGAGGGATAGCTCGTGCAAAGGTGTGGAGGTGGTTATGTGATTGGACTCTTCAGGGAGCAGAAAATAGTCTTTTAATCTAGAATATACTATACCTGCAAGGGATCAGTAGGGTAGAAGGAAAAATAGGTTAGAACCTTATTGTAAAAGTCCTAGAAGCTCCAAGGGGCCTTCTGAAAGTCACAGCAGGCAGTGGGGAACCCACTGAAGGGTGGAGAGCAGGAGCAAAATATCATCTGAGCTTGGCTTGTCTTCCTTTCTCTGTTTCTAGGTCTCTGACTCATGCAAACCCCCGGTCTAGCTGCCCTTTCTGCATACCCAAGTCATGGTCCTAGTGCAGCTAAATTGAGCTCCTGGAACCCTCATTTGGTTCATGTCATTTTAGTGCTGTGCTGTGTGCCAGCACGTAGAAACAGATGCTTTCTGACTGACTGACTGATTTGTAGGTGTTAAGTCCCTTGGTTTTATTGAGAAACACTTTCTTACATGGTAGACTGAAAGCTTTTCATTCAATGCTACATCTAAAATTCACAATTTCAAACTGCATTTAATCTGTACACAAAGTCCCAGCTCCTCTAACTCTAATGTATGTTTCTTCAACAAAAGGCTACCTTAATATAAGCAGCATGGAAACTCTTTTGATTTATCCAGTGGGTGAAATCTGAAAGCTTTTGGAGGCAGAAGGATTTTGTATAACAAGTAGCAAATCTCTTGTCTCAGAGGCCTGAAGAGGCAAATCAGAGAATCAGTGGTTCTTTAATTTTTGAATGTAATGAAGAATGTAGGTGAAGACCTGTCTCCAATAAATACTGATTAGATACTTGAAGAAAAGCACCTGAATTATTCTGTTCCTGGTTTCAGAGACATATTTCCAAAGCTTGCAAAAAACCAAGGAGGCTTACCTTTAGATGGGAAGCTGTGGTATAAACAAGAGCTCTGCATTCTTTATAGGATGGATAGAACTCAAGTTCAGCCTCTGTCCTTAAATTGCCACCTAGCTTTGGTCAAGTGGTATGACTTACCCTTGACTCAGTTCCTTTCATACCACTAATATTCGATTCTGTGATTACAGGAATTTGATAGATTCTAAAATCTGGGTAAAGCCGGCTCTCTTTTTCCCACTCGTCCATCCATCTTTTTCCAGTGTCTGTTGTATATCCTGGGGATACACAGTTAAGGGAATACAGTTCTTGCTCCTGAGAAAACATACAAGTAAGGGTTGGTGTTTTCTCAAAAGTTTAAATGCAAAAAGCATGCATAAAATTATTTTTTCACACATATTTTACATTTGATTTAAAATTTCATGTTAGTGTTTTCTATTGATTCTGATGAGAAAAGTGATTTTGCAGACTGCTCCTCTTTATCCTTGCCCTGCTTTGAAAGCTTATTTGCTGTTTGACAATTGAAATAACCACACATGGTAACAGTATGTCTAAATAGATCATTGGGATTATTGCCTCTGAATTGAGGGAAAGAAAGGGGCAAAAGGATAGGCTTTCAAATTTGTATACAAATATGGTCCTGCTTCACCAAAACCAATCACAGTATCTAGGACTGATGGATAGATGTATATTCTTACATATTTTATTGATTTATTGGTCCATTCTCATAAGAATGAGCTGTTCAACTATTGTTAACCATGGGAGATTGGGAAAAGGGACAAAATTTTAAATTGGCCAACATTTGGGTGATTGATAAAAGTTTCCAAATTGTTAATAATACTTCAATAATAATTGAAGAGTGCTTATTACATACCAACTCAGTTTTCCACACTTCGTGTATAGTAACTCATTTAATTCCTCACAGCTGTATAAAGTAGATTTCGTTATTTGTCCTTATTATATAGAAGAAGAAAAGAAGGCATGGAAAGATTAAGCAACTTGTCCAAGATCACCTAGCTTACAAGTGGGGCATGGTGACCCAGATTATTCTTTTAATGATAATCTTTCTTTTAGCATGCCAGGGCTTGGAAATCCCAATCCCTAAATACATTTTTTCTTCATATTGTATTTGACTCAAACATTTTTCTTTAAGCTGAGTTATCAAATATTTTGGAACACCCCCTGCCCTGAGAGAAGGGAAATCTTTTGTGTTGTGAGCAAAATGCAGAAAGCATGTAAACAAATCATTAACAACAACAACAAGAAAAATCCCACAACTCAAAACAAAGTGAAGGCCAGAGTGCCTGAATCTTGGGCTCTGAATGGTGAATAGTAAGAGGACAGAAACCCATGTGCCTGTCCTTTTGTGCCTGTTGGAAGAAGGTAGTCAGAATGGGTTGTGCCTGACTCTTACCTGCTCTGCCAAAGGTGAGTAAACAAGTGGGTGGTTTCTGGGGCCTTCTGCTAGTGACTGTCACTGCCATCACTATTCCCTTCTGATGGTTCTCTGCACTCTGTTGCTACCTTAGTGAGAGCCTTCCTAAGAGTGGTTCTTTTTCATGTAATTTGGATAAGCACTTGACAAGTATACAGTTTGCAAGATGTTTTTAGTTGTCTCGCCACCTTTAATTTTCTTAACAACCTAGTAAGATAAGGAAGAGATTTTGAGTATTTCTCTCTCTCTCTTTTTTGATTTCTGCCTTTTTTTGTTGTTGTTTGTTAAATTTCAAGAGATGTCCTCAGTGAGGTTGCTGTCCCAGGGTTCCACAGATATCAGACAAAGCCTGATTAGGAGTGATATCTTCTATTGGTCAAGACTTTCCTCTTTGTTTCCTCTTCGTCATTTTGGTCCAGACTTTGAACTTATCTTCTCAACTGTATGATGTAGATGAAAATCTAGTTAGTATATGTCAAAAGGTAAACAAAAAATCTGGCCAGGCGCGGTGGCTCATGCCTGTAATCCCAGCACTTTGGGAGGCTGAACTGGGAGAATCACTTGAGCCCAGGAATTTGAGGCTGCAGCGAGCTATGATCGTGCCAGTATACTCCAGTCTGGGCAACAGAGCAAGACCCTGTCACTGAAAAAAAAAAAGAAAAAGAAATCTGAGGTTTGTGAATGTGTGTAAAAGTTCCCCCTAAAAGGTTAAATTTGAAGTAAAAATAACGTTTGACAGTTTGTAAAATCTGAGAGTCACTTACTCAGAAAGTCATGTTAGATGGTATGAGCTTAAGATGCTGTGTTTTAGGAAAGAATTTGGCCCAATATTTCTTCTTCTCTCAGAAGAAGGATGTTGTACTGTCCTAAGAGAGAAGAAAACTATCCACTGAAGAAAAAAAAAATAGAAATAATTAAGTGAGTTGCTCAAATAGCTTCTTAATTGAGAGTATTGTAATTGCTTTATTAATCTTAAGGTAAACTGGGAACATCAGAGAAGTCAAAATAATTCTTGATATTATTTGGAAAGGACAATAAATTTGGGAGTGCCATTATAGATGAACCTCCCCTGTGTAACAGAGGCATGTGCAGGCGACAGCACGTCGGGGCCTGCAGGCAGACAGAAGCATGACCCTATCTGTGTACCCAAGGGTGCACACCCAGTCTCCAGGAATAGATTTTGGTTCTTAGGAGTAAGAAGAATTGCAGAACCTGGTAAACCTGATCAGTGGTCATTTCGTTATCATCCCAATCCACTGAGTTTTCAAGAGAGGGTGAGTAAGGGCGACGTTCTTTGCAAGTGAAGGTGTAGCCTGGTTATCTCATGTTTCTGTTGGAAATTTGTGACTTTTGTCTCCCAGAATTACCAGCGTGGAAGTGGAAATGAGCAAGGAGGATCACCCATGCATTATATTCGTTTTTTTCTCAGAGTAACACAATATAAAAAGACCTTATTTTTTGGGTCTGATTGCATTTATAAAAGACATATGTGGTTGAATTGGGTGAATCAGTAAGAGGGAGGTTCTTTTTAAGAAAGAAAGAAAATGGGCACGGTGCGGTGGCTCACATCTGTTATCCCAGCACTTTGGGAGGCCGAGGTGGGTGGATCATTTGAGGTCAGGAGTTTGAGATCAGCTTGGCCAAGGTGGCAAAACCCTATCTCTACTAAAAATACAAAAATTAACTGGGCATGGTGGTATGTACCTGTAATCCCAGCTACCCGGGAGGCTGAAACAGGAGAATCGCTTGAACCCGGGAGGTGGGGGTTACAGTGAGCCGAGATCGTGCCACTGAACTCCAGCCTGGGTGACAGAGCAAGGCTCCATCTGAAAAAAAAAAAACCAAACAACAAAATAGCCGAGTGTGGTGGCACATGTCTGTAGTCCCAGCAGAAGTGCAGTGAGCTGAAATCAAGCCACTGCCCTCCAGCCTAGGGGACAGAGTAAGAGCTTGTCTCAAAAAAAAAAAAAAAGCATTCTTATGGTGGATTCTTTAACATCTTTGTATCCACAGCATTGTTGCTGTTCTAACTAGTTTCAAATTCAGATTCTCAGTACGTAGAAGAATGCTTCAGACTTCCCTAAATACTTAAACCTAGATTCTGATTTTCTCCAGGCAAGAAACAATAGGATCTGCTTATTTTGTAAACATTTAATAGGTTTAGAATTAATCTTGTGAAAGGCTCTCAACAGTCCTTTTAAGCTACCACTATTAACCAACTCTGAGTGTCAACGTTAGAATCTAACCCAAGGATGCATTTTCACTTAACGTTTTGTGTGTGTGTTGGGGGGCTCATCTGTACGTTTCAGTCATAACATGACAGCATATACTCGGTGGCTGATGAAGGCTACCTCAGTGTTTAAATTATTATTATTATTATTTATTAATTAATTTATTTATTTTTTGAGATGGAGTCTCGCTTTGTCGCCCAGGCTGGAGTGCAGTGGTGTGATCTCGGCTCGCTGCAAGCTCCGCCTCCCGGGTTCTCGCCATTCTCCTGCCTCAGCCTCTGAGTAGCTGGGACTACAGGCACGCACCACCACTACCAGCTAATTTTTTGTATTTTTAGTAGAGATGGGGTTTCACCGTGTTAGCCAGGATGGTCTCGATCTCCTGACCTCGTGATCTGGCCACCTTGGCCTCCCAAAGTGCTGGGATTATAGGCGTGAGCCACTGCACCTGGCCTAAGTGTTTAAATTATACTTACACAAAAAGGGGGTGTAATATTTTAGAAATGTACAGTTCCTCTGATTTAGAACAATATGGTCTGAATTGCTCTGTGACATTTAAAAGGCTTGCCCAGATTATTCCCCTTAACTGTAAGTGGTGGACTAGGCTTTTTTCTATCATCCTTCTGTTTACAGCATTGTTTTGTAGATGGGAGGTGCTCATTTGCTTTTTTTTTTTTTGAGGCAGAGTCTTGCTCTGTTGCCCAGGCTGGAGTGCAATGGTGCAATCTTGGCTCACTGCAACCTCTGCCTCCTGGGTTCAAGCAATTCTCCTGCCTCAGCCTCCTGAGCATCTGGGATTACAGGTGTGTGCCATAACACCTGGCTACTTTTTTAATTTTTGGGGAGAGACAGGGTTTCACCATGTTGGCCAGGTGAACTCCTGACCACAAGTAATCCAACCACCTTGGCCTCCCAAAGTGCTGGGATTACAAGCATAATCATTTGCTTTTAATAATGACTTAAGTTTTTTTGAGGCAAAGACTTGAAACAGTATAGGGTCTTGTAGAAAACACATAGGGCCAGTTTTCCATGCTATTGTCACCAACTGGCTGAGTGACAGTAACCTAATTACTGCCTCAATTTCATTATCTGTGAAAAGACAACAATACTTGGACCATCTGCCTTCCATGGTTGTGAGAATCAGGGGCATCATTGAGGGAAGTATCATAACTATTTGAGCCACCAACATCACCACCAACGAACTGGTAATGCACTCTTGCTACATTCACTGTGCTGGAGTTAGCCCTACCAAGAGCTTCCTTTGTCCTGAAGGGGTATAGCATAACAACGCATCCCAATACCCAATGGCACAGGCCAAAGTAGACCTGTGGAATAGATGAAGCAATTGTTGGCCTCAATAGTCCTATAGGACTAACTGTCATGATTTGGTATGGTACGTCCTGTAGTGGAGGTTTATTTCAGAGACTCTGGGGAGCGGGAGGAGCAGGGGAAGGCTTACCAAGGAATATGACATTTGAGCTAAGCTTTGAACAATAAAATAATTTTCCAGGCAGAGAAGGTGTCAGAAGGTGATATTTTTCAGGAGAGAGGATTGGGAAAGCAGAGATTTGAATGAGAAATAATATGGACTGGAGACAAGGAGTAGCTCAAGGCAGCTTCAGTAAAGGGCCAATAGATTGAGAAGAGAAGAGGCCAGAAAAGCAGGTTGGCCTCACATGCCCAGCTAACAATGTTTAGGAATTTGAACTTTATACGGTAGCAGCTGGGAGCCTACAAGATATGTCTTCAGGGGCATGGAGTGATCTGATCTGTTTTAGAAAATAATACTTTAACAATGTGGGAGTGGAAAAGAAGTAGAGAGACCTTTGCTCATTGAGTGTTTATTGTGCATCTATTAGTGAACAGGTGGAGGATACACTGGGGGAACAAAACAAAGCGCTGCCCTCAGGAGATTTATATTCTAGTGTGGGCTACTTAGGAAACTCTTGCATTGACCTAGAAGGGACGTGATGAGAGCTTTCACTGGAGAACAATAAATGGAGGTAAAAGACGCAGAGAGGGAGAATTCACTGAGGCCGGACAGCTGGCTGGACGTGAGGATGGAGGAGCAGGAGGAGCCACTAGCAGAGCTCCAGCAGTGGTCATTCAGAGGGAAAGCTAATGAGTTCATTCTGGATGAGGAAGCTTGCGTCACCTGCAGGACATCCATCTGGGCACCATTTATCAAACAGCTGAAAACTCACTTTGGTGTTCAGGAGAGGGATTGGGACTGATAATGAAAATTTGTTTGTCATCTACGTTGAGAGGGTCGCTAGAGCTGCAGGGGAAGCTGGGTTTCACAGGAAGTGAGGGTAGAATGAACAGATAGGAGAGTTTGAAGATGAAGCCCAGGGGACACATTTTAAGTGTCAAGAGAAGCCAGTAAGGAGGCTGAGGAGTTATGCTGACCATCAGCATTGGTCATAATAAGAATTTGTAAGAAACCAACAACACTTTATTCTGGCAATTGATTGTGCCTCTTATTTGGGGGCAGGAGACTTATTTGTATATTATTCGGTTACTGTTTAAGTAATCTGAATTCTGGATGCCCATACCAACTGGACAGAAAGTTGACAGAACCAGAAGGGTTCTACGTTAATGCGACCCTTCGCATAGGTCAATTGACCCTCCTAGGTCAATGCGAGTCTCCTAAGTAGCCCAAACTAGAATATAAATTTCCTGAGGGCAGTGCTTTGTTTTGTCCCCCCAGCCTATGCTGAGGGGGTGGAGAATCCACACAGAACTGTCCAAGGCTCAGCTGCAGAAGAGCCAGAACCTTTTCTTTTTCTTTCTTTTTTTTTTCTTGAGACAGAGTTTCAGTCTTGTTGCCCAGGCTGGAGTGCAGTGCCACGATCTCGGCTTGCTGCAGCTTCTGCCTCCCCATCTCAAGCAATTCTCCTGCCTCAGCCTCCCGAGTAGCTTTCTAGCCTTCAATGGGAGGACAAAGCTAAGAGGAGGAGTACAGCAGGGTCAGTGTGGCCATGAGGGGCTTTGAGTGTTTCCCTTCCTGGGGACATTGAGCAGAGGGGTCTGTCACCTGAATACTGCAGTGATGGTGGCCAGGGGGCGTCATCCCTGCTGCTGCCCCTACCTCTGTCCTGGGGCACTGGGATTTTTAAAAATATGCTCAGCGTTCTGGATACAGATTCTCCCTGCACAAGTTTTTTGGCAGCCATGTCCTTGAGTTTTTCAAAGATTCAGTCTTCTCTGGCTGTCAGCTCATCTTCAAAATATTCAGTTGTTAGAGAGTGATCTCTCTGTCACCCCATCCCCTGTGACCAGCTCTGTCATCTCTGAAGCAAGTCCCTTAACCTTGCCACGCATTGGTTTCTTCATCTGTAAATCAGGGGCCATAAGGCTTGTTCCTCTGGACTTCACAGGGACATAGGGTGTGCTGGTATACAGGAGGCAGTGTCAGAGGCATTTGATAAATACAAAACAGAGTAATTATTGCGCATCTGGAGGGAGACATCTCTCCACTGCACCTAGGGCTATTTTTGCCTTTTGCCTCCCTGAGTACAAAGGGAGGGTAAGGAATGCTCTGCACAGCATGTAAATGCCTTCCCACGTGCAGGTCTTGACCCCTGTGAAAGCTCATTGTGTGTGGACATGATGTCAGGCAGCTGGAGGAGCTGTTTTGCTGCAAAATGGGATGTGCCAGTCTGTTCTCAGTGCCTGCTGCTGGCATGTTCAGTGAATGGTGATGTCTGGAGATGGAGAAGGTCCTTGTGGCGTTGAGAGGAACTTCTCAATAGCTGTTGGCCCAAGCCCAGTCGGCTCCTTTTGTGTGCCTACAGAAGCTTCAGGAAAAAGAAATTAAACATGTGAAGCAGGCAAGTGATTTGTTATAGGTGCTCCGGAGGTCCGTGATGGAGAGAGGTGCTCCATGCATCCCTCACTCTGCCTCCCCCTTATCCAGCATGCTATTTCTGTTGCTGGAAGTGTGCGGGCATGGTGAGTTCGCCCCGCTGGGCTCAGGTAGGACAGTGGGGTGAACCGGCAGTTGCATTTAAATCCAGTGACTCACTAAGTGCCTATCCTTGTTGTTGACTGCCTCCTCTCACCTCCAGCTGCCTGCTTTCTCAAACTCTTGGGAATTCTCTTTATAGCTTTGCAGGTAGGATGCTGCTTCTGGGTGTCTGTGGGCTGGAGACCTTGGGATTCCTAGTCCTTTGCGAGAATGCCTGGAAATCCTCTGCAGTCCAGCCTCAGAGCCCTTCAGGGAAGCAACCTGGTAGCCTGCTGAGAGTCACTTGCTGCAGCCTCTTCTCGGCCCCAGACCTTCCTAGATCTTTGCCACGTGTGGGCCCCTGGAATGCCAGGGCCTGATTTGAGGAAGTGCTCCTTAAAGTGCAGTCTGTGCAGTGGGCTTTGAATTAATCAGAGAGGGTCTTGTATGGTTTAAGGAGGTAGAAGAGCATTTAGCTGTCCCCTCGAGAGTGGCTTTGCTGAAAATCTGCTGCTGAAGTTTTCATTTACATGGAAATGAGCACACAGAGAGCTCTCACCCCTTGTCATCTCCAGATGAAGGAAGACCCAGTTCTTTGGGAGCTCTTCAAACACACAGAGTATCTAAAGCTGGGAGTGAACCTACCCTATCTCTGTAGCAGTTGCCTTTGCATCTTGGGTGGAATACTGCAGCCACACTCAGGGGTAGACTCCTGTTACTCTGTCATTGCTGCTATCAAAATTGCTGTTTCTCATTTTCCTCCATGCAGTGTGGTTAACAGGGGCTTTAATCAAAAGCAGAGTTGGCTACTGGCCTCTACCTTCACTTTGCTGCATGGTTTGTGTGCATCTTGCTGCCTACGTGCCTTGGTCTTCTAATACTTGGTATTTTCTTATGGTGCCTGCTGTGTTGATGTTGTTGCTAAACCGGGTCATGTTCTCAGTGACGTAGCCTAAGCTAACGTCCATGGAAATGCAAAAGACTGTACCAGCCCATTGCTTCCTGGACCTTCAGTTTACATTGAAACTATTCTTTCAGTACCATTACTGGATTAAGTGACACACACTTTCATAAGGTTGAAGAGTGAGATGGCCATATGTTCACATGAGCGAATGCACCCAGGATGATGCGTGGACTTGGGAAAGCAAGGATGGAGCAAAATTCATGTCAGCCCTGCTGACCCCATTCATTGACTCTACCCTAAGCCTCTGTGCCCTCTCCTCCAGCTGGCCTTTCCACAACTGTTCCTGCGTCTGGGCACCCCTCTGTCAGCTTCCATCTCACTGCCACAACCTCCTGAGACTCTCAGATGGTCCTTGGCTTCCTCCCCAGCTCCAGGAAATCTCTGTGTTCTCAGAACTCCCAGAGCACTAGGATCATGGTGTGGGGTGCTGGAGAGAGCCCAGGAGATGATCTGGGCTGGGATTTGCAAGGAGCCTCCTGCTCCCCTGCGGGGTCTTCCTGGACAGAGTGGGGACTGAGGGCACCTGGCTGAGCAAGCTGCCGCTGGACCCACCTGCTCCCAACTGACTGTGCCCCTACTTTTGATGTTGTGCCCCCTCCTATCCTTTCACCAACATATGAAAATTTTGCACATAGTGCAGCTGTATCATTCTAGAGATGAGGGAAAGAAGGGCCCTGTCACCATGTGGCAATCCTGGGTAGATTGGAATCCCTGCTCTACTGTTTTGGTAGCTTTATATATGGGGCAAGCAGCTTAATTGCCTCTGCCTCCGTTTCCTCTTCTGTAAGATGGGGGATAATAGTACCCATGTTATAGAACTGTTGTGGGAATTAAATAAGTTAAATCTATAGAAACATACAGAAGAATGCATATGATGTAGTAAGATTTCAATAAATATTGGTATCTTCATTGTTATTGTTATATTTTTAGTTATAAAAGCTCCTTAAAGCTAGGATCCACAGCCGATTCATCTTTTTTTCACCTGACTGTGGCCTGTGTGTTCTAGATACTCAGTAAACCTTTGTCTACCAACTTACAAATGTGGGAAGGACTGAGAGCAAACCCTAATATCAGACCTCTCCAGCCACATTACAGATTCCTCGAGGGCAGGCACTATACTTTTCCTCTTGTTTATCTCTCAAACCACAGCATACGTACATAATCCCAGTTGAGTACTCATAGCTTGATTAAGGGTTGAAAGACTCCACAGCCAAGTTGAACAGCTAAGACCTGCTACTGTGTGAATAAAGGACATCAATGAGCCAAGGGTTTTATTATTTCTGAATGCTCTGTCCTTTCCTCTTTACTTCTGACATCTGAGTCATGCGGCAACAACAGCTGCAGTGATGGGCAGGGAGGACAGTGAGAGGGTTGATGTCTGGCCTTGACTTGCGCCTTGCCCCTCTCTTGGGAGTGACAGCACCTGGAGTATTGAGGTTTTCACTGACAGTGATGAAGGTCCAACCATGGCTTTGCAGTCAGTCCTAAGGGTGGAAAAGGGAGGAAGTCTTTCTGGCTTCTTATCTTCATCCACTCTTACATTTGTTCAACAATAATGTATTCAGTGCTTAACTATGTTCAAGGGCTGCCTTAGGTGCTAAGACTAGAAATAAGAACACAGTACAGTCCTGGCCCTTAGGAGCTCGAGCCTATGTGGGATACTGTCTCCGTCAGCTTGGGCTGCCTTAACAAAATACCATGTTGGATGACTTAAACAGTGGAAATTAATTTTGTCACTGTTCTGGAGGCTGGAAGTTCATGATCAAGGTGCCAGCAGGGCTGGGTTCTGGTGAAGGCTTTCTTCCTGGCTTGCAGACAGCTGCCTTCTTGCTGTGTTTTCACATGGCCTTTCCTTGGTGTGGGTGCAGGAGTGGGGACGGGAGAGTGCTCTCTGGCCATGTTGGATTAGGGCCCCACCTTATGACTTCGTTTAACCTTAATTACCTCTTAAAGGCCCTATCTCCAAATAGAGTCATATTGGGGGTTAAGGCTTCAATGTGTGAATTTAGAGGGACACAATTCAGCTCTTAGCAGATACCAAAGGAAGACAAATGTTAATTCTGGTGAAAAGGTGCTGTAAGGAACCCAGAGCTCTTATCCCAGCTAGGGGAAATCTGGGAAGGCTTCCAGGAGGAGATGTTGCTGGAGCTCAGTTCTGAAGGAAGTGGCAATTAGGTGAAGAAGGGGAAAAGAACATGAGCAAAGGTGTAGCCACATGAAACTGCCAGTGTTTGTATATGGTGAAGGTGACAGGGGCTACAAACCATTAGCTTACCTATTCATGCATTTCATTAAGTCATTCATCAAACATTTCCTAAGTGTCTGCTATTCATGCGGGCACTGATGATGGAGCCCAGAGATGATCTGGAAACTCAAATTTGCAGAATTTTCCAAATTACAGGGCCATAACATTTGCTCTAATCTAATCAAACTACTGCTAGACACTCACATTATTCGATTACAGCTGCTGGCCACTAAAAATCAATTGCAAGTGGCGCCCCAGGCCATCCGTTGAGCCCACCCTGGTTTAGGTCAGGTAAATATTGAATTATTATGGGGAGTTATCCTGCAGAGAACTGATGAGTTAATATCCATAGTAATTGGAGACCATCACATATATTTTTTTAAGTCATTTTGAATTTATCTTTTAAGGGACATTTTCTTGTCTCCTACTCAAAACATTTTCTTTGTTCTTTTTTCTTTTTCTGATATTTAAAGTTAAAACCTCTGAATGATTCATGAGTCCAGGTTTGGTGCTGGTGCCGTTCTAACAGGCCCATGTTATGAGACCTGCAGGCCTTTTTGTTAGAGAAGGAGTCTCGTGCTCCCTGGCAGAGAGCATGGTGGCTGCGTCCATTGTGGTCTCAGTCTCTTTGCTTGCCCCTCTCTGCTTAGCACCTCCCAGAACTTCTTAGCTTCTTGCCCATGGACCAGCTCCTGGAGGTCTCTGAACCGTCCCCCAGCCCCACGTCTGAACATGTATGAAGACTTGCATGTGCATTTCTCTGAAGTGGGTTTGTAGCTTTCAGCAGAATCTCACATGGGTTCATTAACCCAACAAGCTTTTAAAAAAAATCACAAGCTTAGAACAAACTGCTTAGAGTAAGTCTGTACCTAAACTGTTAATACAGATCACAAAGAGAAGGAAACAGTTTTCAAGAGATTGAGGTTTTGGGCTTATGCACGTTTAGGCTAGGGTTGGTAGTGTACTGGGAAGGCCTAAAGAGAAAAAGTGGGCAGTGCTGGCCAGCAACTCTATTTGGACTGGTAGGCGTTAGAGCTGTCCCTTTAACTTAATCCTTCACCCACCAAGGTAATTGAAAGCATCCTGCAATTTAGAAAAGTTTCCTGCCACAATTGGCTTGGAAACTTGTTACAAAGTGGCTTCTGTCTACATGGCATAAGAATAAATAGATATAAAACAGGTACACTGATTAGCAAATATATGTGGAGTCTGTTACATGCAAGGCACTGTGCTAGGCAGGACGGGAAAGTCAGAGATGAATGATAGGTAAGATTCAAAAGCCTGAGTTATAGAAAATTATGAGTGGAAAAAAATCATATTTATTTTTTTCCCACTGAAAATATGGGCAGAATGAGAAATATTCCAATAAACAGGCAAAAATGACGCTTTTGTCTCAGTTATCTCTGTAATTCAGCATGTTGTTATGACATATTGAAGCATTATGGACTTTAGAACTGTGATTATGCTACTGTTTCTACTGTTCTAAACGGATGGTTTAATTGCATATGAACAAAGTTTTTTCTTTTCCATTTGAATATTAGAAGTATAATGAATGTTCCTGTTGTTTAGATCTGTAGTCCACTCAGTCTGGGCTTGGGGTTTGTCATGTAAGAGCTGAAGGGGCCATAGAGGTTGCCTTATTTACTGATGAGGAAACGAAGGCCCAGAAAGTAGAGTGAGGTGCTGGTTTCACAACTGGTTAGTGGCAGAGCTGGGACGGGGACCCCAGTGTGTTCTCTCAGATGGGGCTTCTCTGTAACATCATTTGCTTTCCTCCAGACAACTGGGAATCATCACAACAGGGTCCACCTCTTGAGGCTTATGTGGATTAAATGAGATAATACAAGGAAAAGTTCTTACAGTAGGTATGACTCAGAACACAAGCTCAGTGAATGCTAGCCAACATGCTTGTATTATTCTTACTGCCTATGAATCTTGTTCTCCCTAAATTCATGTAAACCCTTGTTTACATATTTGTATAAATGTATGGGGTACAAGTACAATTTTGATGCATGCAGAGTGGTCAAATCAGGGCTTTTAGGGTTTCCATCGCCCAAATAATGTACGTTGACCCCATTAAGTAATTTCTCCTCTTGCACCCCCTTCCCACCCCCTCACCTTTCTGAGTCTCCAGAGTCTGTTATTCCACTCTCCAGGTCCATGTGTACACCTTTTTTGGCAACCACTTCTGAATGAGAACATGTAATATTTGTCTTTCTGTGCCTGGCTTATTTCACTTAAGATAAAGACCTTCAGTTTCATCCAAGTTGCTGCAAAAGACATGATTTTCTTCTTTTTTATGGCTGAGTAGTAGTCTGCTGTGTATATATACCACATTTTCTTTATCCAGTCATTCGATTATGGGCACTTAGGTTGATTCCACATCTTTGCTATTATGAATAGTACTGCCATAAACATACAAGTACAGGTGTCTTTTTAATGTAATGATTTCTTTTCCTTTGAGTAGATACCCAGTAGTGGGATTGCTGGATCCAAATGGTAGCTCTACTTTTAGTTCTTGGAGAAATCTCCATACTGTTTTCCATAGAGTTTGTACTGATCTACAATTCTACCAACAGTGTATGAGTTCTCTTTTCTCCACATCTTTGCTAACATCTGTTATGATCGTTTAAAATCTTTTTCATTATAGCCATTCTGACTGGGGTATGATGAGATCTCATTGTATAAACCTTCTTGAATAGCCTCTTCCCCACCCCCGTGTTTTTGCTTGGTGAATGTATTTCATATATGTATGATCCACTAAGTACTTCTTTTTTTTTTTCTTTGAGACTGAGTTTCGCTCTGTCTCCCAAGCTGGACTGCAGTGGCGCGATCTCGGCTCACTGCAAGCTCCGCCTCCTGGGTTAACGCCGTTCTCCTGCCTCAGCCTCCCGAGTAGCTGGGACTACAGGCGCCCGCCACTGCGCCCAGCTCATTTTTTGTATTTTTAGTAGAGACGGGGTTTCACCGTGGTCTCGATCTCCTGACCTTGTGATCTGCCCGCCTCGGCCTCCCAAAGTGCTGGGATTACAGGCGTGAGCCACCGCGCCCAGCTAAGTACTTCTTTCAATTCCCTCAAATGCATTTGCCTTTCTTCTGGCTTCAGATGGCGTCCCCTGGTTATAGGGAACACCTTGTACTTTTTTGTGGAGTTTCAGTAAGCTATAGTCCTTCAGACTTACCTCCTTAGGAAGGTCACTCCCCGTCCTCTGTCACCTCATTTTTTCTGTATGTCTCAGTCTCCCTCAGCTGGGGCTCTACAGTTCCCCTGCGGCTTGGCTGAGGAGCGCTGGCAGACAGCTGCCCAGACATGTGGGCAGGCCCAAGGCCAGAGTGACAGGTTCCTTTCTGATGTTGTCCAGAACATTGTTGACAGCTGTTTCTGTTATCTCCAGAGGACAGAGGCCCAAACTCTCAGGCCGTTTTCTGGGGTTCCCTGGTGGCCAGGAGCCCATTGTTTCATGAACACTGTGTAGCGTGAATGAACTGTTTTTCCTGTGCCAGACTGTCTTGCAGGAACAGACATGACGAGGGACCTTCATGCTCAAAACCTCACATTCATGAGCATAAACTGTGAGGTTTTACAATGCCTTACTATGGGGAAATCATCAAAGCCAACTCAGAAGCAAAAGCAGGATGAAGCAGTTAATGATTTATATGAGAATATTAATGCAACACTTACATACTTTTAAAAAGTGGAGAAATGGTATTTGTCATGTTTCAGACCTTTAACAAGTGGGAAAGTTTGAAAACTTTTCTGTTACATATATAGGTTAGCAAGAATATGCGGCTTAGTCCAGCAGAAGTTCAATATTCATATGCCTTAAAATGCTTGTCTTGGGCAAGAAATCACAATATTGTAAAATAGCGCCTTAGATTAATTATTTCATGGATGCATTTGAGCATTAAGTTACTAAGTACTTTGGAAGTACTTAGTAATTCTCACTTAAATGCATGCATGAAATAATTAATCTAAGGCATTCTGTGCCAGGTTCTGTAGGGGATCTACTGATCCCCGAATAGGGCTTCTACCGTAGGGGCTGGGATTTATTTAGTTGGGAAGTGATTCTGTCACCTACAGTCATGACATAAGATGTTGGGCACATAATCAGAGGGTTGTGGGCTTCAGGAACAGGAAAGATTGTTCTCACTTGTTTGAAGAGGGGAGAGTTTGTGACAGAGATGACATTTAAGTTAGGCCTTGAAAGACGTGTACACTGAAAAGGAGAGTAGAGGTGGAGTGGGAGGGGAGTGGAGGTGGGGTGGGAGGGAAGTGGGGATGGTTAATGGGTACAAACAAAATTTATTATCGGAAAGAATGAATGAGACCTAGTATTTTATAGCACAACAGGGTAACTATAGTCAAAAATAATTTAATTGTATATTTTAAAATAACTAAAAGAGTGTAATTGGATGGTTTATAACACCAAGGATAAATGCTTGAAGGGATGGATACGCTATTTTCCATTATGTGATTATTGTTTATTGCATGCATGTATCAAAACATCTCATGTACCCCATAAATATATATACCTGCTAAGTACCCACAAAAATTACAAAGCATTTTTTTTACAAAGAAAAATCACATTCACGCAGAAAACAAAACAAAACAAAAAGGTAGGAGCTTAATAAACATTTGTTGAATGAAGAAAATATATGTGTGCAATTTCAACAGGAGGAAGTGAACCGCAGAGGATTTTAGCAGAAAACATGAACATAGGCCTTGTTGGGGCAAGCATAAGGTAGGTTCATGGCCAGGGAAGGACTGACTTTGGCGTGTACCAAGAGCATGTTTTGGAGACAGACCGGCAATATAGCAGGAAATGTAGTAACAATATTAATAATATGAATGGGTAGCATTTATCAATTACTTGCTTCATGCCAGGCACTTTTGAGGGTTTTTACATAAATTAAGTCACTGAGCCTCACAACAACTCTATGAATTAGGTACCATTTTCATTCCTATTTTCATAGGAGGAAACTGGGGCAGAGACAGGCTAAAGGATAGGTTGAGGGTCCTAGAATTAGAAGTGGTGGGACTGGGTCCCAAATGCAAGCCATCTGGCCCTGGGGCCTGCCCAGATATTCACCTCTCCTTGCCTCACTGCTTCCAGGCTGGGGGGCACTCAGCCATGGGAGCCTGGAATGTAAGACCATGGATGGATTTGCCAGCTAATGCCATCTGCTTTTCCTCTTAGACCTTCGTTCTCCTGTATACCTGGAACCCTAGCCCAAATGTGGTTAAGCCCAGAACCTCGAGAGAAAGGGAATCATAAATAGGAAAATGAATTTCCTAATCTTTGAAAACTATTTTCTTCTTATCGATTCCTCAGGAGGCCATTGATGAGTCACTGAGAGTTTCCGAATGGAGGAACATGTTTAAGTCATACTTTAGGGTTTTGGTTCTCAAATGGGGTGATTTTTGTCCCCCAGGGGACATTTGGCAATGTCTGGAGACAATTTTGGTTGTCATAACTGGGGTAAGCGGATGGAATAGAGGGTGTGTGCTACTGGTATCTAGAGGGTGGAGCCCAGGGATGCTGTGAAACATCTTATAATGCACAGGATGGCCTCTACAACAAAGAATGAGCAGCCTCAAGTGTCCATAGGGCTGAGGCTGAGCAACCCTGCCCTAGGGTGATTGGCCTGGCGGCTGCAGTATGCAGGAGAGGCTGAGGGAAGACATGGAAGCTGGTAGCCAGGAGGAGGAGCTCCAGGTGAGAGGTGCTGAAGGCCCGGAGGAGGTACTGGCAGCAGAGAAAGCCAGGGTGCACGTTTCAAAGACAATTCTGGAGGGCAGAGGGCAGACCAAGGAAGATGTTGCAGCCAGGGGTTTCTAGTGTAGGCATGGGAGAGAAGCCTGGAGTCATTAACTGCAATGGAGATTTCAGGAAGAAAAGCTTATTTTAGAAAGATGATGAGTTTGGTCTTAAGATATTTAAATTTTGACATTCAGGTGGAATTGTCCGGCAGGCATTTGAGAATAAGTGATAGAAAGCCGGATGTTGGCGTTATAAATGTGATGTAGGAACCGTCTTATGGGCAGCGGTAATTATAATCAGTGTTCAGTAGTGGTCCTGGGAGAGGACTGAGGGACACAGGGAGTGTGAGGGATCCCCCTGAGGGATGCAGGAGAGGGAGCGGCAGAGCCTGGATCTGAACCCTGCCTCCATCTCTTAAATAAGCACATGATCAGAGGGAGTGTCAGGGCCTGGATCTGGATCCTGGCTGCATCTCTTAATAAGCACATGATCTTGGACATGTCTTTGAACCTCTCTTTGCCTCAGTTTCCTCACAAGATACCAAGAGAATATTCACAGAGATTGGTGGGGAGCCAAGATACAGCATTACCAAAGCCAGAGATGTGACGGTTTCTGAGAGGGGGTCAGCGGTGTGGACCTCTGAAGGGGTTGGGGGGATCCATGAGAATGAAAGACCACCTCGTGTTCTCAGTTCACGAGTGACTTTGGGGACAGCATTTTCATTGTCGGTTTGTGAGCACCACTTCAATGTAAGTTATCCTCACTGGTGTTACCACAATGTCCAGTTATCTATTTTCTTTACAGTGTGTGACAGGAATAGTGTATATATACACTTAATAACAAATTACTCATATTAACTTTAGTTTTCCCTTAAGTAAGAGCAATGAGCTATAGAGAAGGAGAGGGTAAGAGAAGGGTAGATAAGTTATAAATGAAAGTGAGGAGAGGCCAGAGAGGAAGTTTTGATTATTTCTGCAGAATCTGTTTTTCTTTTAGTTTCCAAATACCTAGCCTTGAACGTAAGAAGGAGCGCTAAATGTTCTGAACTCAGGAAAATTGTCCACATGGGCCCAAGGAAGCAATCTGCCTGCCCTCCACATGTACACGTGTTAGGGAGGCCTGCTTGGATTTAGGAAGAGCACACTCAGTCCCCAGTGGGAAATGTCCATCCCGATTAAACGAGGGCCGCAGAGTGTGGAAAACATGGGAAGTGTTGGAGAGTTTTTCTGGGGTTGAAGTTTGAGTCTCACTCTGACCAGACTGAACCTACTGAACCCACACTGATAAGGAAAGTGAACATTGTCCTTGGCAGCCCTTCAAGGCTAAGCCTTTCTTGGGGGTGAGCAATCCTTGAGCAATTCCTTCAGTGCATTAAGTGCAAAGTGGCTCTTCCCTTAGCTACAAATAAGCAGACCAGTGTTAATCTCAGGAAAGGAGGCCCCCAGGAGAGTGCAACATCAGCACAGCCTTACCGTGTTCACTGCACCAGGCGGGTGGGTGTAATTGAACACTCACGAAATTTATTTTTGTGTGAGACACTCACCTGAGAGACTTGTTGCCATTTCCACTCTATCCCTAGCAGCTGACAATGTTGCCTCTCTAGGTCTTGCTTATCTTGTACACCATGTATGCCAAACACATCATATCACCCATCTCTTTGAAATACTGTCAGAATGATCTTTGCTGTGCAGTATTAAAACCTGCAAATGCCCTTGCTCCATTTTCTTAGGTGGTCAGGCTGTCTACATATATTTATTGAGAAGACAGTTCTGAAGGCTAAGCATAGACAGGTTCCTGAAAAATTATGACTCACATTCCATTTTAACTGTTTTTGGGAATCTAGCTATTTAGTGGAAATCTCAGGATTTCCTAAAGTGCTGTGTGCTCATACATTTAGTTTTTATTTCCTGAAAATGGCTAACTTGGGACTTGGAGGTGGCTCAACAGAGGTTGACACGTTGGTTTGGATCTGGGCCATGTTCTCTTACTCTGTTGGTGGTGCAAATAAAGCTGGAAGGGTGGAGAAGGGTCAGGGAGAAGACAAGGAAAGGGAACCCACTGTGGTTCCTACAGCAGTTGCACAGGGACTCCACGGTTTACAGAGGGAAACCATAGCTAGTTTTAATCTTTTTCCCTTATTAAAAGCAGCTATATATATGGAGATGTATGTGTATTCATTGTTGAATTTTTTAGGAAATACAGATGAGCAACATTAACAAAGTAAATGTCACACTAACCCTCTGTTAGAAAAGTGATGTGTGTCTCTTTTCTGTATATCTTCATTCTCCCTGCAAATAGTATATAGACATTGTTTTGTAACCTACTTTTATTACTTAGCAATATATCATAATATTTTTATTAATCTTTTAAAAATAAATCTTTTAGAGCATCATTGTAACTCACTGTATTGTATTCTATTTTGTGCATACCCTATAATTTATTTCACCATCATGCTGCACATGCACTGGTCAGCAAAAACAGAGGCAGTTTGTTCAGTGGGGGAGATAAACAGTCCAATAATCACAAAAATAAGTACAAGCTGTAAAAAGTGCCATGAAGGAAAGTGACTTAGCGTTGAAAGAGCTTATAAGGGAGAAGAGGGAGCAGCTCACTTGGTCCAGCTGGGTGAGGTGCTCAAGGAAGGCTTCCTGCGAAAGGTAGCTTTGCATGGAGAGGTGATAGATTTGAACCAGGTGAAGATCAAGAGAGAGTGTGTTCTCAGTGGAGGGAACAGCTAGCACATAGGTCCTCTGTCGGGAGGTAGCATAGAATGTTCAAGAACCCGAAAGAAGGCCAGTGTGCCTGGAGTGTAGAGAGCCTTCCTCTTTTTAATTGGCTATTTGTGTTTATTGTTTTGAATTCCATTCATGTTCTTTGTCCGTTTTTCTGCTAGTGTTTTTAATCTTTTTCTTATTAATTTGTAAAAACTCTTTTCAAATATTTGACCTTTCACATATCAACAATGATCATTCTTGCAGTTTCTACTGGCCTTTAATTGCATGGATGATAATGCAGTCAACTTTTTTCTCTATGGTTTCTGCCACTTGGTATTATGCTTAGAAAGTTTTTGCCAACCCAAGGTTGTTTAAATAGCCACCTGTGTTTTTCATATTTTATTTGTTATACTTAAACATTTAGTCAATTTGTGTCCTGGGAGATGTAAGGATATTGTTAATTTTTATCCAAATGGTCAGCCAGTTGTACCAACAGTATTTGTTGAATAGTCTATCCTTTTCCCAATGTTTTGAAATAACACCCTCATAATATACTAACATTGTATAGATATTTGGGTCTGTTTCTTGGCCTTCTGTTATATTCCATTGATTTGATGTCTCTTCCTGTGCCAGAACCACACTATTTTACTACTTGTACCTTTTAAAATCGGATAGAGCAAATCCCCACTCATTACTCTTCATTTTCAAAATGTTCTCAGCTAGTCCTATGAAATCACTCTTCCGGATAAATTGTGGAATCATTTTGTTAATTTTGTAGATTAATTTGGGGAGAAAGGACATCTATTCAATAACAGTAGTCTCAGAAAAATGGCAACCCTCTCTATTATTTTAAATCTCCTTTTGGGTTCCTCGGTAGAAAGAATGTTTTTAAAGACAACATCAGCCCTGAGGACATTGCAGTTTCATCTAGAAAATATCACTGACCCAGAGAACATGACCTCAGTGAACACTAGACAAACAGTAAGACACTGAGGGCCCTTTGCGGTTCTCTGTCTTGGGTACCCAGGCCCCCCGCCCATCCTCCCACCCCTGGTTTCACTGTGGCTGTGGTCCACCAGGGCAGACCTCAGCCATGACTAGGAAGGAAGTAGGAAAGGCAAGGGATGTTTATTTTTGGAGGCTCGTCTAGGCTGGGCACCCTCCTCAGTGCTTTGTGTGTTGCCTCATTTACACTCAACATGACTAGCAAATGGGCAATCATCAGCTCTGTTTCATACCAGACTCTGAGGCCCCGAGAAGTTACTTAACTTGGCGAAGACAGAGGTGGTGATAGGCGAGCAGGAGGCATGGTGATCCCTGTTGGCAGACGGGTGAAATGGGTTTGTACCCAAGCCTCTCCGAGCACAAAGTCCGCCTCTTTCCATTCCCTTCTTGAGGCTGGGTGACACGTTCACTCACCCTCACCACTGGTCACTAACTGGGAAGGGAGAGTTGGGAACACCCTCCGTGGGTGTAGCTGCATGTGCAGTTGTTATGGTGCCTGGGGCATAGGGGAGCCATGCTGATTGTCCCTCCATTTGTATATTTAAAACAAGACCTGAACCTGACAACACGTGGGTGCCCTGTCAGTGGATCTGGAGGCATTTCTGCATCGGGCGTTCTGAGTGGGGGTGCTTGATGAGAGCCGGCCCCTTCTGCTTCCCACTCAGCCTTCACAGCTGGAAGGTGGATCTGGGGAGGACAGAGAGGGGGTGGGTGGGAGGTGGGACCCTCTCCAGGCTCTGCTGGCGGCAGCTGCCCTGCCTCGTGTGGAGCCTGGGCTAGAGAGATGCAGCCGCGGCTTTGCTATTTTTAAGCTGTCCGCTATGCTCTGGTGGAGGCTGCCCGCGTCAGATGCTGAATCATGATCCAGCTTGCTAATTGCAGCAGTGCCTGTGGCCTGCCAAGTACCCAGACAGGCATCTGGTTCTGCATTTCGGGTTCCCATGTTATAGTAGGGGACAGATGGGCGCCCCATGACAGGAGTACCAGGCAGGCCCAGCACCATCACAGTTCTTGTTACCTTTGGGCTTTATAAAACATTTACAACAGCAGCAACACAAAGAAAAATAAAAACACCTCCCCAGAGAACACCAGATTATTACAATATCTGTTTCGAGAGGAGGAAGAAAGCTTTAGGACTTTCCATATCAAACATGTATATTTTAGCAATCAAGGTTGCTTTTATTCTATTAGAACAATCGGCACATAACATGCAAACCGCATTAAACGAATATGTGTAACACACAGGGAATTAGGTGGATGAGGTCAAGTGTGTCTTTTTCTAGAGGTCAGTTTCAGCTAAGCGCTTACTAGATTTCTGAAACAATAGAGATTTAAGAGATGTTCCTCTGGGGAGTTCAGCAGCCTTTGACATACTCTCTATCAGTGAGGGCCTGTTTGCATGTGTTCTCTCTCTCTGACTACCTGTCTAACTAGGTCACAGGGCTGAGAAGGGACACATTTCCCCTCCTGTGGGGAAGAGCTCACCTGACCTCTACCTGGATCTTTTGCCCAGAGCCTTTAAACCCAGCTCCCCAGCCGTCAAAGCAGGCTGAATATCATGACTGCGGACAGAAACTGCCTTTGGATTAGTGGGGACGGAAAGGACTGCGTGTTGACAGCTCCTTCCTTACCTTTGACCGCGGCACACTGCTCTCAAAGCCTTCCCTTCTCCAGGACAATTTTTCTGTCTCTTCTCTAACACAAAGGTGACGCATTTTTCATCGCAGCTGCAGCACGGAGTCCTGGCCCAGCTCCGCACCCCCAGCAGAGGCCTCAATGGGTCAGTGCATCCCTTTGTATCTGTCAGATGCCCATCTGTGCCCTCTGCCCCCTCAGAAGGATGGGCAAGCCACTGCCTGAATTCTTGTCTGTTCCAGGAGATGGGACCAATTTCACAAGAGCTGAACTGTCTGAGCAAAGAAGTGATGGGCACACATGAGCTTCCCTAGTTCTCAGCCAATGGAGTGTTTAACTTCTGGGTGTTGTTCTGCTTTTTTCAGGGTGCTGGACCTAGACTAAAGCCCATGGCACCAGCCACAATGCTCCTGCAGGATTTGGCTGCGTATGGTCATAGTCAGGGAATGCAATTGGAGCAGCTGCTTCCAGGGCTCGATTCCCCACAATTCTTCCTGGCCTGTGGGGTAAAGGAGACGGCTTTAAGGAGATAAGGAGTTGAGTGTCGTGGTTCTGCCAGAGCGGAGCTGGTGGAATGAGAGCCCCCTTTTCTTCAACTTGGCAAATTAGTGTCTGCCTTTCAGACTGCTGGAAACAGCTGTGTGTGTGAGGGGAAAAGTTGTGGGCAGGCCTCAGGCCCGGCCAGTCCTGGGAGAGCAGGGGCCCAGCCTTCTGCTTCCTATGGGGCTTCAGGTGTGTACACATGAAGCTTGTTACGTTAGTGGTGTCTGAATGCCTCAGAAATCTCCAGAGAACTTCTGCAAAGACGATTCCTTGGCCTTGCCCCCATAGACACTGAGAAGGTAGATCTGGGAGGATCACAGAAATCGTGCCTTTAAAAGGTGTCGTGAGATTCTGATGGGTGACTCGCTAGGTTTGCTAACCCTGCTGCAGTGACTCCCTCAGTCTCACACCAGCTCCGACAGGGACCTGGCAGGGGGAGGGATTAGACCTTTGGGAGCATGGCAGGTGAGAAGGGAGATGGCGGGTTGGAGGGATGGGTCCCTCTGTCCTGCCCCTCCCCCCTTCCCCTGCTGACTCCTGCTCTGCAGGCAAATGTATACAACCTCTCCCCTCTCAAATGAACCTTCCTTTGATCTTGCCCTTGCCCTGACATTTTCCTCCCTCCACAGCTGAGCTCCTAGAGATAATAGTCCACATTTAGTCTCTTTCCTCATCTCCGACTCACTCTCTTCAACCCACAGCAATATGGTTCCACCCCCATCGTTCCTCTGAAATTATCCTGGTAAATGTCACCTTCAGAGACGTGCAAACACCAAACCCATGTACACAATGGGTCTTGTAGTTCTCCTCTTTCTCAGCCTCTTGGTAGCACTTGGCTACTTTGTTTTCTTGAAACAGTTTCCTCCTGTGACTGTCAGGATATTACTCCCTTCTGCTTTTTCTTCCTCTAACCAGTCCTTGCTGGTCTTTGCTTTTCCTCCTACGCTCTCCCCGGAGTTCTGTCTTGGCCTCTTCCCATCTCATCACACAGTCTTCCCACGTGACCTCATCTCCCCTTGTGATTTGAATTACCACCTGGAACTAGATGTATTTCTCCTGCTCAGATTTTTTCCTGGCTCTGATGAGGACATAGATGTAAGTGCTTACTGGACATCTCTGAGTTGTTCTCCACATACCTCAGCTTGTCTAAAACGGAGTTATATTCTTCCCTCAAATTGCCTTTCCCTCCAAGTTCCTCATCACAATGAATGGCATTAAGATCTGCCTCATCCTACAAATCAGAGACCTGGAGCCACCCTGCAGCTGCATGCGCAGCCTGTCCTGGCAGTTTCCTCCCATAAATGCATTATCCCTTCTCCCGATGCTCTTATCCAGCCTCTCTTCGAGCCACTCCTGGCCCACTGGAAAAGCTTCCTGGTGAGTTATCTGCCCCTGGCATTGCCCTCTTCCAGCTCATCCTTCTTGTGGTGAACAGAGTTGCTCCAAAACACATATTTGATTGCATCCTTTTATTGCTAAGTGCCCCTTGATGCAGGGGGAGATAGAAACTCCAAAGCATGTCACACAAAGCCCTCTGTGACCCGCACGCTGCCTCTCTCCTGCCTCAGTCAGCCATTTCCCCCATTTTGTTTCTCTGATTTTTTCAGTTGTACTAAATGACTGAAAGTTCCCTGGGTACTTGTGCAGTCCTGGTGGATCTGACGACAAAGCAGAGGACCCAGAAATTCGGCTGAGAACAGCAGCTCATGGCCTCACTCCTCGGGGTCCCTTGTATTATTTCCAGTCCACTGACCTTCTGTTTTAAAACAGCCTGACTGCCTTTATGAAGCAGTGGTTAATTTGTGTCTCTATTTTTGGTGAAACATGTACGTTTACATAAATATCACTGTGTTCAACATGGGGGAAGTTTTTTCAGTGCACTGTTTCCAATCCAATCAAAGAAACCTGAATTTTTACATTACCCTGTGCAGATCTGTCCTGGATAAATGTACTATTTCCATTCACCTTTTTAAAGAAATAAAAAATAGCTCAATTATTCCCTAGGAGTCCAGAGACCTTGAGTAGAACAGATTGAGCCTTGCTTGAGAAAGAGGCTCTGCCCAGAGGGCTGGGTGGCCTCCAGTCGTCAGACTCTGAGGGGCTCCTCATGTCTTTCTTAAGGAGTTTGGTGTGCTTTGGCCTCATTTTCTCCCTCTAAGTCTCCCTTGTTTTTGCCTCTGTTTGTACTAAAAACAACAGCCCTTCCTCTTGAGAACAAAAGCCACCCTGAGGGATGGCTCTGTAAACTGACCATGTAGTCGGTGACTATGCAGTGGACACAGGCAAGGGAGGGGACAATGTGTCCTGACGATTTGGTACACAGCTCACAGAAGCAGGCACTGGAGTCTGGGCTTCCAGGCTGCGGTGTCCTAATTGCTACCTTTTGAACAGATGGCTTACTCCCGTGGTGTTAGGTTGCAGTAGAGCTTCAGCTATTAACACCCAGTTGCAGCAAGAACTTCCATTACCTCCCCACCCCTATTTATAGGAGTTCATTACTTAGATATATTTCTCCCTCACACCTCAAGCTAAATTTAGACACCTGAGGTTTCATCCACAACACAGTCTGTGGATAGGCTCTATAAAGTGTCATTCATTCATTCATTCATTCATTCATTCATGCATTGTCCTAACATTTGAGCTCTGTAAGGTGACGTTCATTCCTTCATGCATTCAGCTGACATTTGAGCAATGTAAGACGTCATTCATTCCTTGACACATTCTACTGACATTTGAGCTCTGCGAGGTGGCATTAGTTTCTTCATGCATTCTACTAACATTTGAAGTCTGTAAAGTGGCATTCATTAATTTATTCAGCTAATACTTGATCTCTACAAAATGTCATTCATGCATTCTGCTAATATTTGAGAACTGAACAAATTATGGTGACTATGAGAGATACAGCTCCTACCCTTATCCAGCGTGCAGTAGGAGAAAACAAGTTAATGACAAAGCATGAAGAGTACTTATGAAGTACTTCCTGTGGGAAGGCTGGTGGTGGTGTCCTTTCCCACCATCTTAGTGGCCAGCTCTCAGCAGGCTCCATGCACTTCAAGTGAGAGTTTCTGGGCTGTTCAAGGTGGGCTGGAGTCACGAGTGTAGCATAATCATCACATCTCACCAGATACTCTTTGAACACCTCTAATGTGCCAGATGCTGTGATAGGACTCAGTGAGATAGAATTAGCATTTGATTTGGTTCCAAGCACACTTGGAACATCAGCTTTGTGAATTTTGTTAAGTCCCTTAAAAAAAGAAAAAAAAAAAGGACTAAAACTCTCTGTTACAGTCACCCAGATACTACTGCATAAATGAAACTAGTTCATACAAGTCCATAGAGGAATTTACCAAAATTCTTACCTATTAAATAAGACACAGGCATGAGAAACCATGACCTCTGGGCAAAGATTTCAGAAGAGAAAGAGCAGTCTCTCTGCTGCCATTCCAGTCCTGAGTGCTAGTCATGCCTCAGAGGCAGCCACTTCCAATACTTCTGACTGGTCTGCGGCTACTTTCACATTTCTTGATAATTGCTTATACTAATATTTCTTGCTTTATAAAATTTAGATACTAAAAATTTTAGCTGTTACCTATTGATTTCTTAATATGGGTGATGACATCAGTTTCCTTCTCCATTTCCCATTCTTCTTTCTCTCAAGGTAGTTGTCTCCCAATTGTTGTTTAAAATGATAGTCATTATTGGCCGGGTGCAGTGGCTCCTGCCTGTAATCCCAGCAATTTGGGAGGCCGAGGCGGGCAGATCATCTGAGATCAGGAGTTCGAGACCAGCCTGACCAACATGGAGAAACCCCGTCTATACTAAAAATACAAAATTAGCCAGGTGTGGTGGTGCATGCCTGTAATCCCAGCTACTCAGGAAGGCTAAGGCAGGAGAATCGCTTGATCCCAGGAGGCAGAGGTTGCATTGAGCCAAGATCGTGCCACTGCACTCCAGCCTGGGCAACAAGAGTGAAACTCGGTCTCAAAAAAAAAAAAAAAAGATAGTCATTATTTACATCTTGGCTTTGTACATATTTTTCACTGCTGGGCCAAAAAGTCTACTATAATGACATTTTCTTTTTTTTTTTTAAACAACTTTTTGTTCTTTCAGGAGTTAACAATCACTTTGTTGTTGCTTTGCAATATTTTCTTTCTACAGTATAATGAATTCTTCCCTAAATTGACCAAAGAATTCAAAATTTTTCTTAACACCATTTTCTATTTGTCAAATGCAACCAGTAGTCTAGCAAATCTCCATTTTCCCTGCAGACATTCTTCTCAGAGCCCTCCGATCACCGTCTCAGTTAGGACTGACCCTTCTCTAAGTTTGCTGCCTCGTTATCTTGATGCTTGACTGCTCCGTGTTGGATTCCCTGTTTTCTGAATCTGTGTCTTCTCATTGCTTGGATTATGTCCTAAATCAATGGAGCACATCTTTTACTAGCTCTCTTGTGTCTCTGAGGATATTAAAGACTGTTTGTTCTTTCTGTATTGTTTTATATTTCTTCATGGTTTGCCTTTCAAACTGGGGGCTTCCTTGACCATCATTGTTAAGACTGAGACAAGAAGAGAAGCTCTGTGTTCATGGATGGGTCTTGTCTATTCCTGGGTATTGCTGAAAATTGACTGAAAAGGAGATATGGGGTAAATATTTTGAGATTTGGCTGTTCGAAATGCCTTTTGTTTGCACTGAACTGATAACTTGGCAAAGCATAGCATTTTAGGTTAAAAATCATTTCCCTCAGGACACTTCTACACTGCTGGTGGGAATGTAAACTAGTACAACCACTATGGAAAACAGTGTGGAGATTCCTTAAAGAACTAAAAGTAGAACTACCATTTGATCCAGCAATCCCACTACTGGGTATCTACCCAGAGGAAAAGAAGTCATTATACCAAAAAAATACTTGCACACACGTGTTTTTAGCAGCACATTCACAATTGCAAAAATGTGGAACCAACCCAAATGCCCCTCAGTCAACAAGTGGATAATAAACTGTGGTATATATATACGATTGAGTACTAGTCAGCCATAAAAAGAAATGAATTAATGGCATTTGCAGCAACGTGGATGGGATTAAGACTGTAATTCTAAGTGAGGTAACTCAAGAATGGAAAACCAAATATTGTATGTTCTCACTCATAGGTGGGAGCTAAGTTATGAGGATGCAAAGGCATTAGAATGACACAAGAGACTTTGGGGACCCAGGGGGAAAGGGTAGGACTTTAGGGACTCAAGGGGAAAGAATAGGAAGGGGGTGAGGGATAAAAGACTACAAGTTAGGTTCAGTGTATACTGCTTGGGTGATGGGTGCACCAAAATCTCACAAATCACCACTAAATAACTTACTCATGTAACCAAATACTACCTGTTCTCCAAAAACCTATGGAAATAAAAAAATTTAAAAAAAATCATTTCCCTCATAATTTTGAAGGTATTAGCCTTCCAGCTTCTGGTTTTGCTAATAAGAAGTATGATGTCACCCTGATTCTAGTCTTTTATATGTGACCGGGTCTCTCCCCAGATTTTCTCTTTATCTTTGGTTCTCTGAAATTCCCCAATAAGGTAGATGGTATGGGGTCTCTTCATTTATTATAGCCTTGTCAGTTTGGAGACTCATGCCTTTGATTTCTGCGAATTTAAAAAATATTCTTTGATGATTTCCTTCTCTTCATTTTTCTCTTTTCTTTCTGGATTTTCTGTAAGTAGGAGGCTGGAACTCCTTTCCTGATCCTTAAATGTTCTTATCTTTTCTCTCCAGTTTTCTTTCTCTGTGCTTTTCTGCTGTCTTTTCTGAGGGATTTCTCTAACTTTTCTTCCAGGTTTTTTCTGTTGAATCTTTTCAGCTACCATATTTTAATTATAAGGACCTATTCCTCTGTTTCCTTTTAAAACAGCATTCTGTTCTTGTTTCATAGATGCATCATATTCTCTTGTATCTCTGAGGATATTAATTATAGTGTTTTCTTTCTATATTGTTTTGTATCTTCTCATGGTTTGCCTTTCAAATTGGGGGCTTCCTTGACCATTACAGTTAAGACTGAGACAAGCAGAGAAGCTCTGTGTTCATGGATGGGTCTTGTCTATTCCTGGGCAATCCTGAAAATTGACTAGGCTGGGATTCGGCCATTTTACTGGGGATAGGAGGTAGGGAAATGTGGGAGGTGGTTCCCTAATGTCCACATCTATAGGGCTTTTCTCTAAGGCTTTTCATTTTCTCTGAGTCTGAGGCTTCCACAGAGCGAACCTTTCCTCTCATGCTGTAGTGGGGAAGAGGTGGTCATCTGGAGGCCCCAGCCAGGAGAGAGAACCTGGGGTGGAATGACCTCTTTATATATTACAGCCAGTCCCTCTGCTTTCAGCCCTGCACCCCTTCCCACTTCTGCAGAACCTGGTGCTTCCAATTCCCCAGCCTTTCTGGGACTCCATGGCTCGGCAAGAGTGCCCCCTAGTTAACCTTTCTCTGTTCTGCCCACTCCTTTATCCACTTCCCATTTTCTAAAGAAGCAGAGACATCTTTTGCATTGTCGCTTCTCCTACTTTTTGTGTTGTTGGGGGTTTATGCCATTTAATTATTTCTTCTTATGTCAGTGGAGCTTTGAAGAGGAAAATGATCACATGTTCAATCTACCGTGTTCAACGGGAAGTCCTAGTTTTAATTTGTTTCAGAAAATTTTTTAAATTGAGTAATAGGACTAGGCGCTCTTCTTGGTGGTTTGTGTATAATCTCATAGAATCCTCACTGTTGCTCTCAGGAGGTGCTGAAAGCCCCAGTTTGCAGGTGTGGAAACGTAGCCAGAGAGAGGTTGAGTAACTTCCCATGCAGAGTAGTGAGTGGTGGAGTGTGGATTGAAATGCACGTAGATCTAAGCTGCACCCCCTGCTCCCGGCACTGCCTCTCAGGAAGGAGGGTGTGCACCTGTGGGTGTGTGCACCATTATGTCATCACTGTAACAGGGGAGGTTACAGTCAGTGCCTGGGGTGGGCGGGTTTCTTTTAGGAAGAAAGGCCATGCTGGGCTGTGGATGGAGAAGCCTAAGGAAACAGTTTGGCCAAGAGGGTCTGAGGGTCCTGCACTTGGTGCTGACATGATTTCCCCAGGACAACTGTGTGGGAGAGGAGGGTGTGGTGTGCAGTTACGGCAGCGTCCACGCAGAGTGTCAGGAGCAGGTGGCCATTTCTTCCGCCAGAAAGAACATGGCAGAAGATGGAAAGATGGCCATTGCGAGCCACTCCCAGGATGGTCCCCACCCTCCCCAGTACCCCCTTAGCTGGAGGGAGGCATAAAGGACAGGGGCAGGACAGAGAAGGAACAAGCCTTAGACCTCCAAGCCTCAGCAGGAGTTTTACCCCTGGTTCAATTTCCCTGTGACACATGCCCTGAAGGAGACACTTGTCCGAGGAGGTGCCTGTTTCCCCACAGCTACCCCCAGTCACTGAGAATTGCAGAATTACTTGCTACAGTGTGGTCAGGCCATGTTTCAGTGCCTGAGATGTATTTTTTAAATCTTGAATCCAAATTACAGCATTAAAAATAACTAACGACTTCTAGTTTAAATGGACAGATCCTAAGAAACTTTATATATCTCTGTGCAATGAACTAGGAAAGCTGGTGTTAGGTAATGCTAGTGCCTGAAAATTGTTACAGATACCAGCAGCAGTAAATATCCAATTTTTGTAAGAGACCTCACCAATGCAATTTAATCCTTTTGATGCTTGTTGGAAATTCAGGTACTGTGTCTGAATATAGATAGGCCATTTATACATACACTATGATATTTTCTGTAGATATGTGTGTATATGAGCATGTATAAAACAAGTTGCTTTGAGGTAGCCTAGCCATGCTTCCTAATAGTACCCTCCAAATATTTTATGAACCACATCTTAGGTATTTTATGGCTACACAGAGTGTTCCTGACACACCACCCTGAGTGCTGTTTCACTTAGCAATTGGCATTTGCCCAAGAGGACTAGAAATCAGCAACTGGAGAATAGGGGGCTTTGTAACCAGGCTCACACTGTGCCCCATCACTCAGCTTTCTCTGCACGGGTTCAAGGAAGCCCTCCAGAAATACTACCTTGGGATTTCATGAAGCAGAACACAGGTGAGAGGTCAGCATGGTGTGGAGGATGGGAAACTGGGATTTCAAACCATCCCTTTAGGATTAAAGTTTTCTCTTGCCGTTGTTTCCAATACAACCTGGACATTTCATCATTGGCCTTCAGTGGGCTTGCAGGGTGATTTCTAGGGGAGGCAGAGGAGAACACACGTCTTCCTTAGCATCTCTCAGTTGACACCACCAGGCTGGGGCGCAGCCTTGAGCCCTGCTTTTGGGAACAGATGGCTTGGTCAGATGGAGTCACTCTTTTCTGGTTAGGAAGGGGACAAAAGGTCCTGTGAGTTGAGGCCTCGAAAAATGTGTGAGTTTGTCAGGCAAGTTGCTGTTTAAAAGTCTCAGGCCCTGAACACCTCCTTTTCTGATTTATGCAGATAGCATCAGAGGCCTTGGAGATCAACCGAGGGCTTTTAAGTAGGTGGAGTGGAAAGACTATGATTGCCAGGCTGTGCTTGCATTTGGCTTTTGGAGGCCCTTTTAGTTGTGCTCAACCCCAACCACATGGGGACACAGGTTCAGCTGTGTTTTTGCTGGAAATGACAGAGCTTTGTTGGCACACAAAGTTTCACAGCTGGCTGGGAATGAGAAGAATAAAGAAAAAAGGAAAGGCTTGCAGTTGTAACCTCAGTGGCCCAGGGCAATGTTCTGTGCTAAGGAGCAGGTCTCTCTGTGATGCTGGAATGTGAAAACACCTTGTGAACTCCAGAGCGCCCCCAAATTGAATCTAAGTTGTGATTATTACTCTTCTGAGTCATAGCAGTCATCACCACCCTGAGCAGTTATGATTGCTAATTCCATCAGTGAATATAGTAGGAATCTGCTGTTAAAGCATAAACAAACAAGTTTAGTAGGTGACCTTTGAGTGGATGCACTGAAGGGCTTGGTAGGCCTGCCATGGAGAAATGCCCTCACCCATGAGACAGCTAGTGTACCTCTGCCAGTGATTATGACAGTTTGAGGGGGGCGGGGAGGGTGCAGCAAAAGGAGTTTGTAAGTACAAGGCATTTTTATTATGACAGACGTCCCAAATCACCATTTGACAGCACTCCTCATTCTGTTCCCTTCTCTCTGCCATCCTTCCATCTTCTAGTTCTGATGGGTGAATATTTCTGTGATGTGGAGGCCCTAGCTGGCTACATGGGGCCGTCTCACCATGGGACTCCCTTGTTTTTACATGAAACCCACCAGCTATGGTGAATAGTGCCATGGCACTAAATGCTGCAATCAATTGTGTCTACAATCTGTTTACTTGAATTCATCTCCACTGTACCTGTTGCCTGGGGTGCTAACTGTACATTAGCTGCATGAGGCTGGAGACATGCAGTTTTATTTCTATTAATGCCATGAGAGAGAGCAAGTTAAAAGCAGTAACTAAGACAAATGATGTTGTTATTGGCAGATATTCCTTTCGCCATCGACTAACCTATTTTATTTTTCTTCGTGTGGTCTTTATTTTCTCGTTTGTTGTTTTCTGAATCTCCTTACTTATGGCTTAAAATGTGATGAAAGTAGGCAATGAGAGTTTTAGGAAAGAATAAAGCTATTCCAGCAGAACTTGGAAGGCATATTAAGCAGGTGAGAGAAGGAAGGCCTGGGGAATTTTCCAAACAGAAAACTTTTATTTCCTAAATATGAGTGAGAACAGTGATATGTGTATTGTGGTTTAGCTGGAAATCTAGCCCTTTAAGTTTTGGACCTTTTATAGCTTTCTCTTGCTACAGTATGCCAGTATGCTTTTAATTTAGTGGTGGCAGTAGAGAAATCGCAAAACCTCCCCAGCTGAGAACATGCTTAGGAATCAAATGAATGTGATAATGAGAATGAATGTGAGTTGCTTTTCCAAAGAAATACAAAAGGAGAGGAGGTTGTAGTAGCATGCATGAGGGAATGTCCCTTCTTCCCTCCTTCCATCTATCCACCTGTCATCAATCCGTCTATACTGCCATTCATCCACCTGTCCATGCATATATTCGTCTGTCCATTCATCCATCTGTCTTTCCATTTGTTCATCTATTCATCCATTTATCCATCCATCTGTCCATCTGTTCATCCATCCATTCATCTATACTGCCATTCAGCCATGCACCCATCCATCCATCCATCCATCCATCCATCCATCCATCCATCCATTCATTTATCTATTCCTCTATCTGTTCATCCATCCATCCTTCTGTTCATCTGTCCATTCACTAAATCATTTTCACTGAACTCCAGTGCTGTCATTCATCCATCCATCTGTCCATATGTTCATCCATCCATTTTTCTGTCCATCTGTCCATTCACTAAATTATCTTTCACTGAGCTCCATGCCTGTGAAAGGCCCAGAAGTGAGAACTTTAGGGATGTGGAGCCAAATCAGGAGTGTGTGCCTTTCAGGAGCTTAGAGGAAGAGATGAATAGAACACAAATGACTATAAAATAGAGAAAGCAAAAAGGAATATGTAGGTGTAATGCTGGGAAAAGCTAGAGGAGGGAAAGTTAGAACTTTGGGAAAAGGGACATTGGGCTTGCACTTAGAGGGTGCACATATGGGGGAAGGCAGGGCAATTTCAGGCAAAAGTGTTTTTGGAATGAGATGATAAAGTATCAAGTCAGAGCAGACAACCTACAGCTATATATATCCTTGTTCATTATTGATCAAGAATAGGACAACTTGAGTAAAAATGAAGGCCATTGATAATCCCATATTTTGTCTGCATGTGAGTTTCAGCCTTCTCCACGATGATAAATACAATACTGGACTTCAAAACCCCCATTCTCCCTCTTCTCTATGCCCATTGATAAAGCTGTAAATTGAAGTGTAAGTTACCCCCAGAGAGTTCAGGGAGCTGGAGAGGAAGGGAAGATGCTGGTGGAGGGAGGCACTAGGACATCCGAGTCTTAGGACGGGATCATCAGCTTTGCACAACTGTAAGTCATTGGGCAGGACTGAACACAGTGACTAATTTTTGCTTTCTTGGCCCTAAGCTGTCCAGTGACAGAGAGATTTGGAAATCTTGTGGATGGCGGATGGTGCTAATGGTCATAAAACTCCAGGCCAAAATTAAAGTTTGTGGAGTCATGGTGTAGGGGCAGATACAGCCAGGACTTGCCTCCACCAGGGAACCAAATTTGACCCTTAGTGGCAGAAACCCTGACTGATTCTGAGGTGCCTGCTGGTCTACCAGCCAAGGAAGCAGAGCCTGCCCCTGAGCTGTAGCTGCTGACACATGGGTCTGGTAGCACTGGCTGAATCAGGTCGACATAAGCCAGCGAGCTTTGCAGACACTCCTAAAGTCAGAACTTGGGGAAATAATGAGAAGCTTCAGAGGCGCTTGATGAGCAACAGAGGCAACAGTGAGCATTGTCTTTCTTCACCTGGATGGTAATACTGTGTCCTTGAATGGTGTGTGCAGGCAGGTGGAAAAATAAACACAGAGGTACCTTTTGACAGAGAGAAGTCACTGGTAAGTCTCACCAGAGGAATCGGGAACTTCTCAGGAACAGAATAGGTGCATTCTCTCTTCAGAGCAATTCAGGCAAACCTGCCCTGAGCATTGGATGGCCAGAGAGGAGGAAGGGGACTGGTAGGGCTTAGTCCTGGCTCTGCCACCTACTGTGAGACCTTAAGCAAGCCACTTAACATCTCAGAGCCCCGGCTTCCTTATCTTTAAAATAGAGGCTGTAAGGACCGAATAGGAAGGATTAAGTGAGATGCTATACCGGAGAGCCCTTTATAAAACACGAGTCCAACAAATGTAAGATGTTGTTACTAATAGTCACACTTGGACATCTTGATATAGTGATTATTATGTCTAGTAACACAGTTGAAAAATGCCAATAGTCTTTTAAAAACTTTTTTGTTTTTTTTTTTAGAGAACACTAATTAGGAATGACAGATGACATTACCCCTGTAGTGCTCTTTCTGCACTCTTGAGTATGGAAGAAAAGGTTGCCTTTGTGGCTAAAGAGATTGGAGACAGGTGTTGGGAACTCTTGTCTCCCTACTGTACTCTTTCTTGGGGATCAGAGCCAAACAAGACATCATCCCTCAAGAAGATATGTTTTCTGCACACTGCTGCTTTCCAGATGATTAGAGGGTTTGACCAAGGAGATTTTGTATGTAAATGCAACCTCTTAGCGAATTTCTGAGGCAGGTGACAACTGCCTGTGACAGGGTTATGCAGTTGGCACCTGGCCCAAGGTGCCGGGTAAGGAGAGGCTTTGCTCATTATGCAAAGGCCATTCCAGGGCCATTCCTGGGCCCTGACCTGGAATTGTGTCTGCCTTTTTCTAAATGCTTGAAGGCTCCCTGTGGGCCGGAAGTGGCCTTGTGCCCTTTGCTGGGTTATCAGAACCATGGAGTCCACAGAATCTAGGGCCTTTCTCCAGCAGCTCCTTCAGCCTTGTGGCCCCAAGCATGGCAGGGTCACACAGTCAGGTTTGAATCATATGATAGGAAGGTCATTTTCTCTGTTTTTTAAACATTTTTATTTCAATAGCTTTTGTGTTACAAGTGGGTCTTTTGTTGCATGGATGAGTTTTATAGTGGTGAATTCTGTTATTTTAGTGCACCCATCAGCTGAGTCATATACACTGTACCTAATATGTAGCTTTTTATCCCTTTTCCCTACTCCCAGTCTCCCCCTTCTGAGTCTCTAAAGTCCATTATGTCAATGTATGCCTTTGAGTACTCATAGCTTAGTTCCTACTTATAAGTGAGAACATACTGTTTTTGGTCTTTCACTGCTGTGTTACTTCAGTTAGAATAATGGCCTCCAGCGCCATCCAAGTTGCTGCAGACATTATTTTGTTCCTTTTTATGGTGGAGTAGTAGTCCATGGTGTATATATGCAACATTTTCTTTATCTAATCAGTGGACACTTAGGTTGGTTCCATATTTTTGCAATTGTGAATTGTGCTGCTATAAACATACATGTACAAGTGTCTTTTTCATATAATGACTCCTTTTCCTTTGGGTAGATGCCCAGTAGTGGGATTGCTGGATCGAATGGTAGATCTACTTTTAGCTCTTTAAGGCATCTTCATTCTGTTTTCCATAGAGATTGTATTAATTTACATTTTCACCAGCAGTATGTCATTACCTTTTCCCCACATCCACACCAACATCAATTGTTTTTTGACTTTTTAGTAATGGCCATTCTTGCTGGAGTAAGGTGGTATCTCATTGTGATTTTAATTTGCATTTCTCTGATGATTGGTGATGTTTAGCATTTTTTCATGTTTGTTGACCATTTGTATATCTTCTTTTGAGAAATATCTATTCATGTCCTTTGCCCACTTTTTAATAGGATTATTTGTTTTTTTCTTGTGGATTTGTTTGAGCTTCTTGTAGATTCTAGCTACTAGTCCTTTGTCAGAGGCATAATTTACAAATATTTTCTTTCATTCTATGGGTTGTCTGTTTACTCTGGTTATTATTTCTTTTGCTGTACAGAAGCTTTTTAGTTTAATTAAGTCCCATTTATTTAATTTTGTTTTTGTTGCATTTGCTTTTGGGGTCTTAGTCATGAATTCTTTGCGTAGGCTGATGTTTAGAAAAGTTTTTCCCGTGTTGTTTTCTAGAATTTTTATAATTTTAGGTCTTTAAATCTTTAATCCATTTTGAGTTGGTTTTTGTGTAAGGTAAGAGGTAAGTGTCCAATTTCATTTTTCCACATGTGGCTTGCCAGTTTTTCCAGCATCATTTACTAAATATGGTGTGCATTCCCCAGTTTATGTTTTTGTTGTTGAAGATCAATTAGCTGTACGTATTTGGCTTTATTTCCGGGTTCTCTATTCTGTTCCATTGGTCTATGTGCCTATTTTTATACCAGTACCATGCTGTTTTGGTAACTACACCCCTGTAGTATAATTTGAAGTCCGGTAATGTTATGCCTCCAGATTTGTTCTTTATGCTAGGATTGTTTTGGCTATACAGACTCTTTTTTTGGTACCATATGAATTTTAGGGTTGTTTTTTCCAATTCTGTGAAAAATGATTTTGGTATTTTGGTGGGAATTGCATAGAATCTGTTGATTGCTTTGGGCAGTGTAGTCATTTTCACAGTATTGATTCCTCCCATCCATGAGCATGGGATATGTTTCTATTTGTTTATGTTATCTATGATTTCTTTCAGCAGTGTTTTATAGTTCTCCTTGGAGAGATCTTTCACCTCCTTGGTTAAGTATATTTGTAGGTTTTGTTGTTGTTTGCAGCTGTTGTAAAAAGGATTGAGTTCTTGATTTGATTCTCAGCTTGGTCATTGTTGGTGTATAGCAGTGCTACTGATTTTTGTACATCAATTTTGTAACCTGAGACTTTACTGAATTTGTTTATCAAATCTAGGAGTCTTTTGGAAGAGTCTTTAGGGTTTTCTAGATATATGATCGTATCATCTGCAAATGGGGATAGTTTGACTTTCTCTTTTCCAGTTTAGATGCCCTTTCTTTCTCTTGCCTAATTGCTGTCTCTAGGGAAAGTCATTTTCTCTTGTTCTTTGTGGTGAATGAGTGAAACCATAGGATGAATTAAACCTGGTTTACAGAACATTGTGTGTGTTGATGAAACTTGGTATGAATTATAAATTTTCTTTCCTTGGAATTTGGTAGAATTACCATAACTTCCAAAATTAATCTCCCTATCACTCTTGATATATTTCTGTTAGAATCATGTCTTTTCTGAATTTCATCTCATGGCTCATGGGAAAAAAATGATGGTATTATTTGGAATTTTTTATTTTTTAATTTGCTTGGAGTTATTTTTTGTTTGCTTTTTGTTTAAATAAAGACCTCAGCACGTTGGAAAGTTTTTCTTTTCTTCTGGGGAAGACAGGAGAGAAGGGATACTGATGCCAAGCTACATAATGAGCACTGGCTTTCATTCCAGTCCTGGCTGGATATGACATAACCAAATCATAAGAATTTCCAAATGCCTTGGTTTCTTCCCCTTGGCAAAATGAAGGCGGAAGAGTCGTAGGCCCATCTCAACTCCTTTGTGGAGTGGGTATCAGAGACAAACACAAGTAAAGTACCCCTTCCTGGAGTACGGTGCATTGATATTAGGGAGGAGGTGGGGGGAATGTGAGTACGTGTTTACAAATAAAGACCCTGCTAGTGAGAACAGCAGATGCAGTTAGAGTTAGGCTCTGCCTGCTGCTTCTACCCATGAGTGTCCATTGCCTCCTCTTTCCTCGTTCATGAAGGGACCTGGTTCAGCCTTTACCCTCCCAAGTGCTGTTGTAGGTGGTATCTCGTCCATCTAAAGGAAGTCTGCAGGTCCCTCTAAAGAAAGTTTGCTGCCCTACTAGATAGAGCTGGGTATCCATGAAGGGTTACATGGAAATAGATCCTGGAAATGGAGATAACTGCATTTCCGGACTGATCTTGAGAGAGGAGAAGCAAAGTGCGTTTGTGTCTTATTGATCCAGCATCTTTGGAGGAGTGGTAGGTTCTATGGAAATTAATATTATTATCAGCTATGTTTTAAGCCTTTAAGATACCTTTTTAAAAATAACCATTTTGGATGGGAATCTTTGTAAATATGTATTTTGCTACCTTCTTTAATATAGAAATCTTGATGTCTTGGGTCTTCATTGTGAACAGTCACTATGAGGTGATTCTGTCAGCCAATGGATGACAGTCTCAGCAGCCATTTGCCCATACACCCAATGGCCCCAAGAAACTCTGCCTTTGTCACAGCCCTTATGTCTTTGATTCTGTGTTTTGTTTTCCTTTCTCTTTGTGACCCTCTGTTAGCTGTCACTTGTCATTGCTTCCTATGTACCTAGGCTGAGCTCATCTTCATAAGCATTTACTGCATGCCCACTGTGTGCCTGATGCCATACTATGTACTGGAATTACAATGGGATGTGGAGGGATGGAGGAAAGTTGAAACATATGCATTGCGCTCAGTTGGATGTGCCAAAAAGTAAAGATAAGAAATAGATGTGCTCTTTACTTCCTGTGGCTTTCATGTGACAGTGAAGCCTCACATCCACAGATGGTGAAAGACCCCTTAAATGTATTTCCCGTAAGCTAAATTAGCTGCTTCAGTTAAGGTCTCTTTTTGGTAAATATTTGGGCAGATTGATTCCGGGTTCAGACTTTCTGTCTGGGTTGTTTCTGCTTCTCAGATGTTCTCCCTTTGCCTTCCTCCTTAAATGGCATCTGGAGTAGAGGAAGCCTCGATGTCCTCATAGCAGTGGGCCAGGGCATGCTGATCTTGAGTGCTTCTCCTGAGTCCTTGCCCTTTTGTCATCATGCATCCTGCTAGCACTCAGGGCTGGAGTTCACAGCTGCTGTCACTCTCAGTCTTGAGGTCTCTTGGCACAGTCACCGGCGGATTGGTCTCTACCCTCTGAGTCTCGGCCCCATCCTGCATCCTGTCCCTGGCCTGGGTGGCCTACCCTGCCATTTAGCTATGAAGCCCCCATCCCTCTCTCCATGGCAGCTTCATGGCTGGACCCCCCGCCCTCAGTCTTCAGCTGCATTACATGTCTCTCATTGGATCCTTTCATGCCACGTGGAAGCAAGTAACTCCTGTGAGTTAACTCTCTGGGGTCCCTGTTGACCAGAACTCTACACAGCACCATTTTCTGTCTACTGGGGACATCTCATGTTGATGTGGAGGCAGTTGCATGGTGGTTTCATACACCCATAGTCTCAAAGGGATGCAGAAAACAGATTTTAGCTTCTTCACTTAACCTCTCTTCTTCCTTTTTTCCTTTTTTTCCCTCCTTCTTTTCCTGTTTCCCTCCATCCCTCCCTCTCTCCTTTCCTTCTTTTCTTCCTTCCTTCCACCCTCCCTTCCTTCCTCCTTCCTTTTTGTCACTCTCCCTCACTCCCTTCATCCTCCCTCATTGTGAGATCAGCCCCTAGGAGAGGAGGAGCAGGAACATGCTCCCCAGCACTGCTCTTCAGCTCCTCCTTTCTCTCTTCTTTCAGTCTCTACCTAAAGGCGAAACCAGAAGGGCCGTCTACTTCCTCTGTCTGTGGAGGCAGGTGCCACCCTTTCTCCGTCATATCCTGCTTTTCTCTGTGGCCCTCCTCGGTGCTCTGCTCTTCTTCCTCGGGGAAAGTCTTAGCTGTAATTGTGTAAAGGCTACAGGGAGCATGATTGTAAGGGAGTGAAAAACATATCAGTTTAATATTTTCAAAATACCATGCCTGTTGCCTAAGCATAAATAAAATATAGTCTCTGTCCACGAAAAGCTTACCCTAGTCAAGGGGATAGATTCATGACGAATAATTTCAAGATAATTTGGTGACTGCACCATTTCCAGTGCAGTCTTCTACTCCCCACCTCACATGCATATGCACACACACACACGTACCTACATGTCAACAGACACACATGCACATGCCACACACTCACCATACATGCACACACATCCTGGGGCTGCCTACCTTCCTCATCTCCTACATCATGGCATTTGCCACCTCTTATCTTATATCACAATTATTTGTGTACAGATTTTAGCTTCTAGAGGGCAGGATCCTTGTCTGTTTTGTAGCACCTGGCACAATGTCGTAAATTCATTAATTAAAAAATCGATGTGTTAGGTCTTTCCTGTGTACCATGCTCTGTGCTTGACACTGAAGTTGGATAAATAGGACATGAATGCTTAGAAACTCACAGTCTACATCAAGATTCTCAACAGAATTCAAGAGGTCTGTGAGCTTAGATGAGAAAACAATTTACCTTTTAATTTTACTAATCTCTAATCGAAGTTTAACATTTCCTTTTCTTCTGGAAGTAGGAAATTGACCAGAGTAACCTGAGCAGCACCTGTGACTTTGTCACCTCTAGGAGTCACGGATATTTTTGTATCACCTACAGTTGTTATAAATATCTCACAATCTCATTTATAGTATCAATTAGTGTTATTACAGGCTGAGTATCTCCAGTCTGGAAATCCTAAATCCAAAATGCACTGAAATCCAAAACTTTTTGAGTGCTGACCTGATGCTCAAAGGAAATGCTCATTGGAGCGTTTTGGATTTTGGATTTTGGGATTTGGGATGCTGAGTTGGTAACTATATGGTAAATATTACAAAATCTGAAAACATTTGAAGTCTGAAACACTTCTGGTCCCAGGAGTTTTAGATAAGGGATATTCTACCCATATTAGACCCAAAGTAAACATTGTTATTTGATGTTTTAATAAAGAAGCACACATACTGCTATATCACAGATCTGTTTAAAAAATATTTTGATAACTATATTTCAGTATAATCAGTTTCCTTCATAATACTATGCTTTTTATTTTATGCATTTAAAAACATTATTTTGAAAGGGTCCATGTGCTTTACCAGATTGCCAAAGGCAGCCATGGTTCAAAAAGGTTTAGAATACCTGGTTTCATTGAATCAACAAACACATGATTCCAGCAACAAGGTAAGTTCTAGGCCAGTGATAGAAACATGGCATTAGAAAGAGGCAAAGGAAGAAACACATGCTGCCCAGAGAAGTCAGCAAATTCTCCCCAGAAGAGATGAAGGGCACTGGATGATGGTAAAGATGATAACAGATGCTGATTACTTACCATGTGCCAGGCAGAGTTCTCTGTGAGCTACATAGAATATCTCCTTTAAACCTCATAACAGCCCTGGCCAGTAAGTAGTTTCTTATCTCCATTTTATAGATGAGAAAACTGAGACCTAAAGAGGTTTCTTCACTTGCCCTAAGTCACACAGCTAGAAATGGACTGAGTCAGGATTGCATGCAGGTCACTGCATCTGTCTTTGCCGTGTCCGACCTCCCAAAATGCTGAAGAAAAGCAGGAAGGAGCCCTCGGGGCTGGTACCTGAGCCTGGAGCAGGCCTGTCTCTGCTTTTCACTAGCTGTGCAGTGTCAGCGTTTCTTTCAGAGAGTGGGCGCGTCTTGTGGAGTAGATGAGATGATCAGATGAGAAACGGGCTGTCACTGAAAAGACACCTGCGAACACTCGAACTCTTTGGTCTGGACAGGTGAGGCATGAGAGAGGTCAGGATCGAAATTGAGAAGATCATGCCACATGTGGAATGAGAGGCTATTAGAATGAGGTTAGTACCTTTGAAACTTGGAAGAAGTAAATCTAGAAAAAAATTAAAGGAAATACCACTTCACACAGAAGTCCAGGTGCAATTTGACTGGTTTCAAAAAGGATCGGGGTAAATTTATGAATGACAGAGTTGTTAGTGGAGCCAGGTCCTCATTTTGGGGCTTGTGGAGATGAGGCACTGTCCTGGGACGGCTCTTCCCGAGCTCAGGGCATTGAGCAAGAAAACATACTTTTGTAACAGTAGTGCTTTGAGAGTCTCAGACTAAAGAGAGATGTCACTCTCCCTGTGTGAGCTGCAGGGTACTGGATCCCACAGCTTCCTTTATTTTCTTTTGTAGGAACCCTTTCTGTGTGTCTGCTGCCCCCTTGCTTTGTTCCACTCAAGGAAGATGTTGATATTAGCAGACAAACCCATTGCCCCCATTCCTGCTACTCGTGTTTAGCCAGATGTCCTTGGGGGCCTCTGTGCAACACCCTGAGAAGCAGAGGGACACAACCACCCAGGGTATGCATGTGTGGAAGGAGAGCAGCCAGCTCAGGCCCAGAGGGAGCGCCTGGTGTCCTGGTCTTGTTCTACATGCTGAGTGCATTTCAGCTCACAGGCACAGTGCTTCTTAAAGACCACTCCATTCCCACCTTCCCTCCCCTGATGATGTCGTCACATTACAAACAGAACAGGGCAGATACTGCATGAGGCACTGCTGTCTCTTTTAGGTGTGCGATATTTATTGAGATGTTGGGGACAGAGAGAGAGAAGATAAAATTGCTTTTTCTACATTCACCTACTTTTTTTTTAAAGGACAAAAGTGTAACTCCCAGAAGAAATCATTTAACAAAGAAATCTCTCCTGGATGAGCAAGAACAAAGCGAAGCTTCGGGAGGGCTTAGGAGGTATCCCTGCATCAGGCATTGTGCTAGCTCTTAGGAGCACTTCTTTTAATCCTCATCACAATGCAGTGGGTGTTCACCTGGCTTCGCTGAATAGAAAATAAAGTCATAGGAGGAAAGTAACTTGTCCAGTCAAGACCACCTTCCTAATAAGTGATACGGCTGGATTTGAACCCAGATCTAATTGGCTTCAAGTCCTTGCCTTTTCCACCATCCACCCCTCCCACCAATACTTGTGCCATGAAAAAGGTAAGGGAGGGGGAGCATGCTCCTAAGCTTTACTTTCTTTGTTAGTTGGAAGTGACAGTGTGAAACTTTTAATTTCATTGACAAACATAAAGAAACCATGGATTAAAATTCAGCAAGAAGAAACATGCCCCTAGAAAAGAAGCTGATCCTATTGAAAGAGCAGCTGTATTCCCTCCTACCTGTGAAAACCAGTCTGTCTTGTGTTTCCTGTTGTCTCATGTTGGTGTGTTGGTGAATTTTCAGTGTATGCTTTGGGTAGATGCAGGTGACCCAGGAGTGGATTAAGGGGGTGTATTGTGAGCAGGTTATTAACCCAGTCTGCTGAGAGGGGCAGAGCCTGCTGGGCTCGTTCATCTTGCATTAAGAAGGGCAAGCATTGACGAGCTCCCAGTGAAGTCAGAGCAACTCAGGGCAGCAAATCTGGGGCAAATGGTCTTCCTGGCCTCATGAGAGACATTGATTTGAGTTTAATAATAATAACAAATATAATAATACATTTCCTTTTGGGAGTAAAGGAGTAATATGAACTGTTGGCAAAGACCATTTACCCAAGTTTCTTGAGGACTTTCTGAAAGACTAAATGCAATTTCAAAACAAAGTACCTCCAGGACCAGGTGGAGATACAAGAATGTCCAAAGACTCTGCTGCTTGACCTGAAGGCCTTTGTCTGTTACAGGAAAGGGGTCCCAATCCAGACCCCAAGAGAGGGTTCTTGGGTCTCATGCAAGAAAGAATTCAGGGAGAGTAGTCCATAGAGTAAAGTGAAAGCAAGAGGAAAAAAGAATGGCTACTCCATAGACAGAGCAGCCCAGAGGGGCTGGTTGCCCATTTTTATGGTTATTTCTTGATTTTATGCTAAACAAGGGGTGGATTATTCATGCTTCCCCTTTTAAGACCATATAGGATAACTTGCTGATGTTGCCATGGCATTTGTAAACTGTCATGGCGCTGGTCGGAGTGTAGCAGTGAGGATGACCAGAGGCCACTCTCGTCGTCATCTTGGTTTTGGTGGGTTTTAGCCGGCTTCTTTACTGCCACCTGTTTTATCAGCAAGGTCTTTATGACCTATATCTTGTGCTGACCTCTTATCTCATCCTGTGGCTTACAATGCCTTAACTATCTGGGAATGCAGCCCAGTAGATTTCAGCCTCATTTTATCCAGCTCCTATTCAAGATGGAGTTGCTCTGGGTCACATACCTCTGACACTTCCATCAGCCTAACCTCTGGTTGATGATGCCTTTACAAGGTCCGTGCTGCGTGTCTCATTGTCGTCTCCAAAGCCCCCCTCCTCTCCTAGGTGCATCTCCCTGCCTCAGACACCCTCTCTTGCCTTCTTTGGCCAACCAGATCCTACAGCCTCTAGGGATGGTTGTATAGGGAGGCGGAGGGGGCCAGACAGACCTGCATTCGGATCCTGCCCTGTGACCTACTAACTCGGGGACCTTGGGCAAGTTACTCGACTTCTCTGAGCCTCTGACTCCTTGGTTATAAAATGGGCGTGTGAATGTGATCCCCAGCTCAGTCTGCCCTTTGCCCTCCACTGGGCATGGTTCTGACCTAGTAGTTCCATCCTAGACCTGGAAGAAGTCCTTTTGAATGGGGCAGCATTCTGGCACAGACTCATCTTCAGAGAAGGAGGAGGCAGATTGACGGGCTTCTCCAGGGACAGTTGTCAGGGGTGAGGAGAGACATCCAGTCCTGCCTGGTGTCTGTCCCGGCTTTGCTCCAACCCCCTTCTTCCAGGTTCCCATGTGGCCAGGAGTGTGGAGGAGAGTGGGGAGGAGCTTGAAGACTGAAGGAGCCATTCCTAGCAATAACCCTGCAAGCCATGGGATGCAGCAAGGCAGTATTATTTCAGCACCCCCATCAGAATGCTATAAAAAGGAGAGATATGCTCCCTCACTTCTCCCCAGAAGTGGCTGGCCTCGTGCCGGGTACTGATTTCTGGATAAATGCACCAGTGAAGTTTCTCTCCATCCCCATCCCCCTACCTTTTTTGGGTGCTTAAGATTTTTCCAAGTCATTTTGGGTTGCAGCCTCTCTTCTGCCCTGTTATTCTCCTTGCAAGACCCTGCTGCACCTCTCTGCATCCTTGGTCACCTTGGTGCCCTTCCTTGCAGGCTTCGTACGCAGATCTTACATCTGAGCCACTTTCCCTGGGTGGCAGAGCTTCTCAACACTTGTGCGTCCCCTTTTCTTCTAGAGTCACACTATAGAATCAGCCCTGTTTTTCTTTGACCTTTTGAAACCCTGCCATTGTAAGTGTAGGCTTTTAAGACAGACTGTATATGTCTAGCATCCCCTTCCCTTGCAATCAAGACTTCTAATCAGCAGTCTCTTCCTCCCAAGGGCTTGTCACTTTAACTTTAATGTCTAATTCTTGAAACTCAGGCTCAGGTACTGAGGAGCAGCTGCTGTAGTAATCAGATCTGTTCTCTGAGACCAACTTAAAGAGAAATAGCAGAAAATTTTTTTTTTCAGATGAATTTTACCTGGAATTGTAGCCATCTGATGGATTCTTCCTGCCCCCTGCATAGACAAAATCAGACTATGGCAATGCAATAAAGAAAGCGTTTAATAGACAGAAGGCCAGCTGCGCTACATGGAAGATGGAGTGATTACTCAAATCAATCTCTCTGAAAATGCAGACGCTAGGGTTTTTCAAGGATAGTTTGGCAGGCCAGGGAGTCCACTTGTGGGTGGGGCCACAGGACCAGTTGGTGGAGTCCGCAGGTCCAGGTGGAGCCGTTGGTAGTCAGAAATGCAAAAACCTGAAAAAACATCTCAAAAGGCCAATCTTAGGTTCTGTAATAGTGACGTTATCTGCAGGAGTACTTAGAGAAGTTGTGTATCTTCTGACCTCCAGAATAATTGCTGGTAATGGTTTATGTCTACACCTTAGCAGAATTCAACCTTCTAACATCCTCCTAACCTGATGGCCCTTCATTAGCTCTGCAAAGGCAGTTGAGCTTTGGGGGAAGACCCGCTATCATTTAAACTATAAACTAAATGTCTCCCAAACGTAGCTTGGCTTACACCCAGGAATGAGCAAAGACAGCCAGCCTGTAAGGCTAGAAGCAAGATGGGGTCAACCATGACAGATTTATTCTACTGTCATCATTTTGCGAAGGTGGTTATAGAACTCTAGTATAGAAAACGTAAATTAAGTGGTGGTCTCAGAGTTCCACTCCCTTAGCCTCCTCTTTCCCATCTGAGGCAGAGCCTGAAAGAAACAACCTTTGTTCTAGGGGAGAAAGTTCTCAGCAGGTAGAGAACTCATCAAATACTCTCAGATAAGATTTCTGGAGTGTATTATTTCATTTTCATGCTTCTGTTAAAGACATACCTGAGACTGGGCAATTTACAAAAGAAAGACATTTAATGGACTCACAGTGCCACGTGGCTGGGGAGGCCTCACAATCATGGCAGAAGGTGAAAGGGACATCTCACATGGCGGCAGACAGGAGAAGAGAGCTTGTTCAGGAAAACTCCCTTTATAAACCGTCAGATCTCTCTTGAGATCTCTTATGCACTATCATGAGACTAGCACGGGAAAGACCCGCCCCCGTGATTCAGTGACCTCCCACCAGGTCCCTCCCACAACGTGGGAATTATGGGAGCTACAATGCAAGATGAAATTTGGGTGGGGACACAGCCAAACCCTATCATGGAGCATTTTCAGCTCATCTTCCTATTTTTGAAATCTTTCTATCCCACTCAGGTCTCCCTCGGTCTGTGGGTCATGACATCATCACCGCTCACCAACGAGCACCCTACCCTGAGTCTTAGATGTGATGCAAGTTGTAGATCTTCGTAACTTGCAGCTCTGCTCCACCCACCCCGCTGAGGTCAGATTTCTGCTCACTGAATGTTTATCCAGGACTTGGTGTGGTGTTTCCTTCAGTGCTCATTACTCCATGGGTCAGGCATTGTTTTCCCCTTTTGCCAGAGTGAGTTTGGGGAGATGAAAAGGTTTAGTAACAGGCGTAAAGTCACAAAACTAAATGATGGTAAAGCTGTTACTGATCTGGACCCCAAGAGAGGGTTCTTGAATCTTAAGCAAGAGAGAATTCGAGGCAAATCCATACAGTAAAGTGAGAGCAAGTTTATTAAGAAAGTAAAGGAATAAAGAATGGCTACTCCATAGGCAGAGCAGTTCTGAGGGCTGCTGTTTTGCTATTTTTAAAGGTTATTTCTTAATTATATGCTAAATAAGGGGTGGATTATTTGTGAGTTTTCCCGGAAAGAGGTGGGCAATTCCTGGAACTGAGGGTTCCTCCCCTTTTTAGACCATATAGGGTAACTTGCTGATGTTGCCATGGCATTTGTAAGTTGCCATGGCGCTGGCAGGAGTGTCTTTTAGCATGCTAATTAATGTCTTATAATTAGTGTGTAATGAGCAGTGAGGATGACTAGAGGTCACCTTCATGGCCATCTTGGTTTTGGTGGGTTTTGGTCAGCTTCTTTACTGACCTTTTATCAGCAAGGTTTTTGTGACCTTACCTTGTGCTGATCTCCTTTCTTATCCAGTGACTTAGAATGTGTAACCTTCTGGGAATACTATAGTCTAGTAGGTCTCAGCCTTATTTACCCAGCTCCTATTCAAGATGGAGTCACCCTAGTTCAAATGCCTCTGACACTACTACCCCCTCAGGTTTGATAATTTACTAGAACAAGTCGCAGAACTCAGGAAGATAAAGGATATATAGGATATAAAGGATACAAATCAGAACCAGCCCAAAGAAGACACACATAGGGTAGGGTCTGGGAGGGTCCCACATGCAAATCTTTCATGTCCTTAGAATGCATCACCCTGCTGGTACATCCATGTATATCACTAGGCTCACCCAAGCTTTGGTGTCCAGAGTTTCTACCAAGGCTCCATTACATAGGCATGATTGATTAAGTCATCAGCCACGTGGTTGGACTCAATCCGCATGCCCCCTCTCCTTGTCAGAGGTCAGGCTGATATCACATGACTCAAAGCCCCAACCCTCTAATCACATGGTTGATCTTTCTGGCATGGCCAGCCCCCATCCTGAGTCACCTCTGTAGCATAAACTATCTGGAGATTGCCATCAGTCGCCTTGTGAGCATAAACTATCAAGGCTCACCATGAATAATAAGATACTTCTATAAGGAAATTCCAAGGGTTGGACAAAACTCAGGAAGCAGGGACAAGGCCAGCCAAATTCTTTGTTATGTAGTGGAGCTATATTTACTCTTTTCCACTTGCCTGTTTCCCCAGACTTGCTCTGCTTGGTGTCTTGACTTCTATCAGCAAGTTGCCATGACTTGTTACCAGGTAACATCACTATGTTCCTACACTGGAAATGGCCTAGGAAACATAATGGCTTTTAGCCTCCCTTTCCTCACCTGCCTCCCTGGCTGATGGGTGACACCGTCAGTAGAGAGAGAGGAAAATGTAGGGATTTTCCTTGAATTTGGAATGAGGGAGCCCAACCTCACGGCTGTACCTCCATAATTGCAGTCAAATCTGCTGCCCTTGGGTCTCAGTTTAACAATCCAGGTATCCAGGCCATTCTCAAATTGCATTTGAACAGCCTTTTGGAGTTTTCAAAGCACCAGGGATTCTTGCCTCCCAGGTGCTCCACAGCTCTGAGAGATGGACAGGCTAATTCCACATTCCTCTGTTTTTAGATGTGGTCATGAGGCTCTGGAAGCTTCTCTAATTTGCCAAAGGTCATGTATCAGTGAGGTGATGGAACCTGCCTAGCAGCCAGGATTTAGAGCCAGGCGCCCTTTCCCCAGCACCAGCCAGTCTAACCCTATCCCCAGAGAGCCCAATTGAGTGATTTGATACAGATCACTTTTTTCTGTCCTGCAGAGTTGAGGCCTAGACAGCTTTTAGTTCCTAGCCTATCCTATTTGCCCACTAATGAGACAAATTGTAGGCTCCATAAAAAATTAAATAGCAGCTGCTTCATTTTCTTCCTATTGAACTTTGAAATGATGATGCTCTCATTTGCATGGCTGCTCAAGGTATGAATATCTGGGCCTGCAGGATCCAAGAGTCCTTAAATTTAACCAGAATCATATGTTTTTTTCAGATTGGCTGGTGTGAAATATTTTGAGAACCATTCATGAACCGAACCATTAGCTGTACAAATGGAGCATGTGATTTCTGCTCACCCTGTTGGCTGCTAATTAATAATACCTTCCTGGTGGAGGTACTACCTGCAGGCTTTTCACTGGAATAACATCAAAGAGATGAAATTAGAAAATGAATTGAGTTTAGAGCAAATCAGCAAACAGCTGAATCCTAGAGCATAAAGTTCTATACTGCTCTCAGCAATGAAAGGACACAGACAGATACAATGCAAGCCCCTGTTGCGCCTAAGTTCTCAGTACAGATTTTTCTGTTTTGTTTTCTGCCCTGTAATGATAGTACAGCCTGCATTTTGATACTAGAGAAAGGAAGACTTATTTGCTTCTATGTTGTAGAGGTTTGAGGATTTATAATGTTTTGCAAGAAAAACAAACAACAAAAAATCTGAGCCTATTTCTGAATAAACAAGAATCTGTTTGCAGTTTGTTCCTTGCACTCATCTTACATGAGTTGATTCCCATATCTGACTATTCACAAACACCGTCTACCTCCATCACTACTGTAACATGCCACTTAAACCATAAATTAGGGTAGAAATCTGCAGATAAAAAGGGCCAGTGCCTCCATGCCCTTTAGTGACTGTGATTATCATCATTAGTATTATTATCATTATTTTGGAAGCAAAGCTGTTCAGCAGCAGCACAGGCTGCCTGGAGAGCACTAATGTCATATGTAGCATTTCCTTTTATCCTCCAGGTAGTGTTTAGGCTAAAACCAGAGAGAAACATATTTGTTTTGGGAACTGGTGGTATTTCATCAACCCAATTCTGATTCACTTCCTTTCTTTACAAACCGACTAACTCCATTGACAGCATATTTATAGAACAGTGTTTCGGAAATTAAGTAGCTTCAGATAGGATGTAACGATTCATTATCAATCCTGAACAGACGGCTGCTTTTTCCTCGGCATCCATCTGTGTTATTTCTCTCCTCGTCTCATGGTACCTGCCTAGTGTGAACACCATTTATTTGCAGCATGCAAGCTACCCTCTTGGGGAGGAGAGCTATAAAGCACACCCACACATTCTACATGTCAGCACTGCAGACCTTCAGAGTCTTGGGCAACTCAGACTGAACGCCACTCCTCAGGCAGGGAGATGATTTAGGGGGGCCACTAAAGGGACATTATGTTATTTGCAGGCACCTCTGTGGAATTTAATACCCACCAAAACACAGCTAGTCCTCTGTGCCACATGCCTCTAGAGGCACCTCATTGCTTTGTTTTGAATCTTTGAGACTGTGTCTGTTGAGGGCCACGTGGGCCATTTCTGACCCACCCTCAATTTAACATTCTGTGCCATTAGAGTTCATTTTTTAAAATAGCATTTCTTTTTATTATGAATGTTCATTGTAGAAAATTGGAAGAAACAGAAATGTGTAAGGAAAAATAGAAAAATCACCCATCAACATTCAATCTTAAATAGCATGGTTAATATTTAGGTATATTTCTTTTCATTTTTTTCCATGTGCACGCATCGTTTTTGTGTATTCACTCAAAAAAGAATCATGCTGTATACACTTTTGCATTGTGTTTCTTTTGTTGTTGTTGTTGTTTTGTTAACATGTATATGGGGAATTGTCCCATAATCATTAACACTAATAATTAGCGAATCTTCAAAAATATAGTTTCAGTGGTTTCTGAATAGATGGTTAGCAATTGTTTTGGCTCAGGTGCCTCGTAAAGAGGTGCTCCTGAGAAAGTCTGACTCTGCTTGGGAATCGGGGTGCTATGAGATTTTATAAAAGCCTTTCCAGTGGAGGGATAGCAGGGGGCCCACATCCTTGCTGCAGCCCAAGGTCATAGCATCACAGCTGTGCTTATGTAAGTATCACAGCACTGGGTTCAGAGGCTGGTTCTTCCACACAGAGCAGCATTCAGGTCACTGACCTCTCTGTCTGGTTAAAGGCACTGTCCCAGGGCTGTCCAGCTTGGGGAGAGAAATGGCCCTCCAGGACCATGGGACTCAGTAAGAGATAAAATGAGCAGCCCTTTCAGGCCTGCACCTGAAAGTGTCCAGGTCCAACTTATCACCAATGGGCCATCAGTGAAGCCCACCTGTCAGTCCCAGGCACATCCTGGTCCTCTCCAGCCACGGTGCTGGAGTTCTTGAGTAAACCAGATGTTAGAATTCAGAGATACAACTCCAGTGGAGTTGATGTGGAACTCTCTAAGCACAGAGGTCACACAGGAGAAACCAAATTATCCATGATTTATGAGTGGTAAAATAGGATCAGAAAAGTCTCTGCTAGTGGAATATATGTCAGGATGTTATTCAAAAAGACTAGTCTTTTGGTAGAATGCATCTTGTCCTCAGGAATTCCTTTCATCCAGGCCTCAGGCATTCTAGAATAGCTGCTACCAGGATTCATACCTGTTCACACCAAACTTACACACCAGGATTGATTCTTAGTGTGGAGAATGAGACAAGAAATGTTACCGTCCTGTATTTCTCTAAATTAAATATGATCCAGCCAGCATCTTGGGCACTCCTATTCTGAGAGGGCTCAGGTTGCCCCTTAGGCACTCAGTCCTACTCACGGTAGCCCCTCCCCAGTCCTGAGTACCACTTCAAACCTGGTGCTATGACCTGCGAGTAGAACCTAGAGAGGTCCTGTTGCTCCCCTCTTATCCCTGGAGAAGCTCTCCAGGGTCTCTGTCCTCTTTTCTGCTTCTCCCACAAGAAGCTTTCTTCTGCTAACAAAGATAACCAATAATGAATAGGTAGACAGCAGAGTGCAGGTGTAAGTGCACTCCTTTTATCCTCAGCCATTCAAAAGAAGGAGGCTGATCCATGTGTAGTGGTGTGCAGATATCTCCAAGATAGTTGGGGTGTGTACTGGGTTACCTCTTTATATTTAATTATGCTACCTCTGTAATTTTACTTTGAATCCCTGTGGTTTGTTACAGCAAGGTGTTTTTGTTTTTGTTGTATGTCTTATCCTGTTAAGCTTGGAGATGGTTGATTAGAAGAGGGAGAAAAGCAACAACTCTCTTTCTGCATCAGAAGAATAATGTTTCCCCAATTTTTTATAGTCAGAGAATGACATACTCTATACAAGTCTTTTTGGATGAGTTCATATAATCATCCTTATAAGTAAATCCTTTATGTTTCATCCTTGTTTAGAGGGAATTCTTTATATTTCATGGTCTTTGTGATTTTCTGGAAGATAACTTTTGGTAGTGGTCTGAAGTACATGTGCCATCAGGTCAAGATGCCATTCCAGTAGGGGGCAAAGTATTGTAGGCCCACCTCAGAGGATTGTTTTGCTGCCCTCAGAATAGAAGGAAACCCAGATTAGGGATCTGGCTCCCAGGTTCTAGTCCCTCTTCTCAGAGCTATGGGAGCTGGCACAGTTGTTTATATTTTTTGGTCTCAAATTTCTCAACTATAAAATGAGGGAAGTTATTTAAGTAAATTCTAAGATTTTTATTCAGCAATAACATTCTGTAATTTCATTATTCCTGAATACTTTCAGCTTATATATGCTTATATATTATTTCTTAATGTATTAGGCCATTCTCGCATTATTATAAAGAAATACCTGAGACTGGGTAATTTATAAGGAAAGAGGTTTTATTAGCTTACAGGTCTGCAGGCTGTGTAGGAAACATGATGCTAGCATCTGCTGGGCTTCTGGGGAGGCCTCAGGGAACTTACAATCATGGAGGAAGGTGAAGTTGGGGAGCAGGTGTCTCCCATGGTAGGAGCAGGAACAAGAGGGTGGGGGAGGTGCCATACACTTTAAAACAACCAGATCTCAAGAGAACTCACTCACTATCACAAGAACAGCACTAAGGGGATGTGCTGAACCGTTCATGAGAAATCCAACCCCATGATCCAATCACCTCCCACCAGGCCCCACCTCCAACACTGAGGATTACAGTTCAACATGAGACTTGGGTGGGGATACAGATCCAAACCATATCACATAGTTTTCAGAAGTTTCCTATAAAAATCCCATTTGACTTAAATAGCCTTGAAAAAAAGATGAAAACACTTGGTATTTAAAATATATTACTATTTAAATAAGTTATCCCACTGTATTCAGATAAAGGATCTGCTTTATCTGCTTTATTGGGATCTGATCCCAATAACTGATCAATAAGTAGCTGCTGTTGTCCAAGGACAGCATGGGGGGAAAGAACAGAACTAGTGGCTACCAGAACATCTGGGAAAGTTTTTTATGATAAACTTATAAAGGTGATAGAAGCAAGATTTTCCTCAAGCTAATCTTTAAAACAAACAAAGTAACGACAACAACAACAAAACCCAGAGCCCTGATCTTGTTACTTGACTAAGCGTGTATTGAGGTTCACCTGTCACAAGCACTGCAGATAAGCCGGGTAATGAAAGAACATAGTCTTCCTGCACACACCCTCTGAAGTCAGCCAGCGCTTTCTATTTCCCATAGTATCTTCTATTTCACATAGTGTCTTGTTCTTCCTCCCCATCTCCAGTCCCCCTGCAAAAGTCCCAGTGGCACTTGAGAATCTGCATAGAGATTGAAAACCTCACATGCGATCTGGACTCTAGTTTACGAATGAGCCATGTAGAGGAGGGAATATTCAGTATCACTAAAAAAAGAGTGTGTGAAAGTTGTTACTATTAACAGTTGGATTTTCATAAAGCAACTGTGAGAATTAATCCTATCAAACTGTCATTGATCTCATGGGGTTGTTGCATGGATGAAATGAGATTGTGTATATAAAACCCATTGTAAACTGTGAAGTTATATCCATGTGGAAAACATATTTTAGTATTGCACTAAAGCTGTTGCTCACAGAAAAGTAAGGAAATTTGATTTCATAAAAAAACAAAACAAAACAAAACAAAACAAAAACAAATAGCCATAGCCATGTTGAGATTGCCCCATGCATTGTCTTCTGGGCTGCTTCAGTCTAAGTGCTTGTGCTTTGGGAGGTTTTTACCAATTTTTGTCAAGAAGAGGCTGGCTGGATGTGGTGGCTTATGCCTGTAATCCCAGCACTTTGGGAGGCCAAGGAGGGAGCCACCTTCTGGAGTTAGAGACCAGCCTAGGCAACATGTTGAGATCCTGTCTCTATAAAAATAAAATAAAAATAATTAAAATAATTTTAAAAAGAAAAGACTATAAACAGTAGAATTTAGAAGTGGAAGGGACCCCCCCCAAAAAAAAACTCATCCATATGCTTCATTTAGTGATAAGATATTATCACCCAGAAAGATCAAGTTACTTGTCTAGCATCACAGGGCTAGCTAGACAGGCAGCTTTCATTATACTCAATAAGGTTGTGCCTTAGAAAAGAGCCACATCTTTGACTATATTAATCAGGTAAAAAAATTATCTGTTGGCTTATGCCTGTAATCCCAGCACTTTGGGAGGCCAAGATGGGCGGATTGCTTGAGCTCTGGAGTTCAAGACCAGCCTGGGCAATATGACAAAATTCTGTCTCTACCAAAAATATAAAAAAATATCCAGGCATGGTGGCACACACCTGTAGTCCCAGCTACTCAAGAGGATAAGGTGTGAGGATAGCTTGAGCCTAGAAGGTGGAGGCTGCAGTGAGCTGAGATTGTGCCACTGCACTCCAGCCTGGGTGACAGAGTGAGACCCTATCCCCCCAAAAAATTATCCATGCCTTCTTCAAATGTTTTGACAATTGATAATCTTAAAACTTACAAATGCAAGACTTTCCTGCCACCATCTTCCTGTTGATGAAGTGAATCCTCAGATCTTCCTGATGAGTGGTTTTCTGTGCTTGCTTGATTTTGAATAGATGAAGGTTTATTCTGTTTTCCCATGATATAATACCACAATCTGGAAGAATTTTGTGATGTTGCTGGGCATGCTTTTATAGAGCAGTTTCATGAGACTGGAGTGAAAATCACATTATGAGTTAGCATTGTTATCAGTTTTATTGGAGCTGAAACTGAGTGAAAGGATTTAGGAATAATTGGGTAATCAAAGTGAATTAAATCAAGAGGGGGAAAATATCAGTTCTGGCATCAAATGGGGACTGCAATGACTTCCACATCTGTGGTCTTTATCCATTTTAATCAAGTCTAAATTATGCTATTAAGACTTATTTTTGTGACGTTTACTTGTTCAGACATAGCCGACTTTATATTCATCTCTGAATATTTCTTGAAACATTAAAGCATTCTCACTATTTCTAGGCAAGAGTTACCTAATTTGATTAGCATCCAAATATTCAGAGTTGCAACTGTGTTTACAATCATGAGTGCAGTGTTCAATGTGGTTTCTGTGTAATAGAATCTGGATACTAAGCCTTCAGCCCACATAGATGAATTCTGCATCCCCCAACTCATTCCCATGTCTTCAGAAAACTAAGTTTAAGTATGCCTGTTGGTATAAATTTGCTATAATAAATAGTATATCGTGCTATATGGCAGAAGTATCACTATACTAACTAGCCCAGTCTTGCTTTCTGGTTTTCTTTTGTTGTATTTCCCAAGGGGTACTGATTTTGCAGTGAAAAATCTATTTAGCCTAATAAATGGTAACAGTAATCAACTTCCCCTCCCATATCTTAAATATGTAACTGACAATACACTGAATTAAGGAATGACATAGCACTAAATTCACAAACAAGACAATTTTGGGAAACTTTGATTTCTTTGTTGAATTTTTTGTATTGTCTCTTATTAGAAAATTTGTCTTCAGCCTCTTTTTTTGCTCCAAGCTCTTTCCCCATAAATCTTAGAATCCTTGGTGTTCCCATTTGGTGGTTGGGTTTTGCTCTTGCTTAGACTCATGGGTGCCCAGGAACATCATGATGTGCTTCCCTCTGCAGAGAGCCTATGAATGGACGTGCAGTCAGGGAGGTTTCACATCATCAGGACTCCTATCCCAGAAAAGCAGATGTTCATAGCTCTGGGAATGGAATGAGACCCTTGTGGAGAGCCTATAAATGGATACGTGAGGGGCACCTGTTCATATGGATAAGACAGGGCTATAAACGCCCTCATCTTGCCACAGCTCTTCTAGGCCTCTTTAGGGTTAAGACATACTCCCTTCTAAGAATTTCTGGTCTAACTGGTTGTCTAGCTTCACATCCTGTTTCTGTGGATTGTTTGTAACCAGCCTTTGCTGCAACTGTTACTGCTGATTAAAATATCTTGCTAATCATAGGTTATGGAAAGACCGTGTTTCTGTTTTAAGGCTCTGTTAGAAATTACTGATGCACACACTATATTGTAAATTCCTATCTCCGTATACTGTGCTTCTGCATACAGATGTTATGTTAAAGAATTACTTCATCCCCATGTGACCATCTCACCTCATAATCAAACGACCCTAAGTCCCTCACTAACCTACCCCCACCCTCACTAAACTTAATAATAAATGCTGGTATATCCCGTGCATTGGTGGTACCGCGGGACCAGAAGGAGGTGACCCCCCTGGACCCAGCTTTCACTAACTTGTGTGCCTCTACTATTTCTCGACCTGCTGATCCACCTGGGAACAAGGAAAGAGCCCCGTTGCATTGCGGGCTGCTGGCCAGATCCCTCAATACTACTATAAGGTCACAATTTGCAGAAAGAAAAACTATTGAATGTCCTAGATGTAAGCTCACTCTTTGGAAGCCTCAGGTTCCCATTGTTGGTTCAATGAATGCCTCTCTGCTCCTTCCCCCAGTGCCCAGCACTGTTTGTTGATGGTGTGAATATATAAACAGATTATAATTTTTCTTTCTTCATCTCTATTTTTTAAAATTCTTTTCTCTTCTTCCCTTTTCTTTTTAAAAACCAAGAGCCAAAGTTTTCCCAAACAGAGATTGTTTAGACTGGAACAGCTGTCAAGGAACACTAAATAATGATCTTGTTATGGACATATGTGTTATCAATGATTTTGGGGGTGTTTTTGAGATAGGGTCTTGCTCTGCTGCCCAGGCTGGGGTGTAGTGGCAAAATCAGACCATAGCTCACGATAGCCTCGAACTCCTGGGCTCAAGTGATCTTCCCACTTCAGCCTCCTGAGTAGCTAGGACTATGGGAGCATACCACCATGCCCAGATAATTTTAATTTTATTTATTTATTTATTTAGAGATGTGGTCTTGTTATGTTGCCGAGGCTGACCTGAAACTCCTAGACTTAAGCAAAGCGATGAATTTTTATAAAGCAATCGCATTTCCTTATTGATGTTAGTTGTAATTTTCACAGTGTGTCTGTATCTCCTGCTGTTTCTAGTGCCTGCTGGTTCTGGGACATTCTCTTATTCTCCTGGCCCACACGGGCATCTCCTTCAGAGGCAGGTTAGTTTGGGTGTGCTTTTCTTCTGCTCCATCTCTTTGACAGTTGAGGTATTCCCAGGCAGCCCTGGGGTCTGGGTTAGTCAGTCTTTCTAACATTTTCTGGAAAATGTTTGGCAGCCCCTGAGCTACCTGTCATTGGGGCAGGGGGCCCTCAGAATGTTTGAGCCTGACCTTGGCTCAGGGTGAATCTCCAGAACATGTAGAACTTCTCTAGACTCAGGCTCAGGAGGAGTCCTCCATCTATTGTTGGTGCAGACACACACCTGGAAGCAACGTCAGGATGGACATTGGTGGCAAGAGCATGGACCAGCCTGAAGTACAGTTGACTGCAAAGTGGCTGGAAATTTCTGGCATGCCAGACAGTTCTGTGTTGTCAGACCACTAACAGCCAGGAGCACTGTGTTTTGAAATATTAGTGTTAGAGACTTGGTTTATTTGTTTAATAGGTTTTGCTTAATATGATTTCCTTATTGTTGCCTCTTTCCTCGTCTTCTTTTCATTGCTGATGCCTTGGTCTAGATACAATATTAGCTCAAATAGTTGCTGGGCATTTGTCTTACTCTGGATAAGTCAGGCTATCGTTGGACATGTTCATTTATGAGTTAAGGTCTGTATTAGTCCGTTCTCACACCGCTATAAAGACATACTTGAGACTGGGTAATTTATAAAGAAAAGAGGTTTAATTGTGCTCATGGTTCTGCAGACTGTACAGGCTTCTGCTTCTGGGTAGGCCTCAGGAAACTTACAATCATGGTGGAAGGCAAAGGGGAAGCGGGTGCGTCTTACGTGGCTGGAGCAGCAGGAAGAGAAAGCAAAGGGGAAGGTGCCACACACTTTTAAATAACTTGTGAGAACTCTATCAGGAGACAGCACTGGGGGATGGTGCTAAACCATTAGAAACCACCCCTATGTTCCAATCACCTTCCACCAGGCCCCACCTCCAACACTGGGGATTATAGTTCAACATGAGATTTGGGTGGCCACATGGAGCCAAACCATATCAGGTCATTCTAAGAGCAAGGGATTTTGAGATGATGGGAAACTCAAGGTGGTGTAAGGTGAGGTGTGTGTTGGCAGTAAGGAGATGGTTAAAAGGCCCCTCATCAACAGATCCTCCAGAACCGACACGATTCATTTTTAGTTTGTGTCCTTTACTAACATGCCCAGATGACTAAACTTTGTCTTTAAAAATAGGCAAGATTTTTTGAAGTTTTTCCTCTCATGGGACAGAAAGATTCCTTCCTCAGCATAAAGGGTTATTGATGCACAGAGATATTTTACCAGTTGGGTGATTTACCTGCTTTGCTGGTGATGAGAAAAAGGCAGATCTTAGTCTATGGGAAGCTAGATGAGAATTTTTAGAAGTAAGGAGGGGAAAGCCCTTAAGTGGGTCAAGAAGGGACTTCTTCACGTTTACCACGTCCTTCTCTCTTTATTTTACTGCTGAGGGCAATACGTACTCCAGTCTCTAGAACTAACTCTATTTCATGAAACCAATATCTGATTTAGGTTGTGTTCTCCCCAAGAACACCATTCATCCCCAGGAATATGGTGCAGACTATGCTGTGGTCAATAGATGTTTGAGAACTGATTGCCTGGATTCTGGGATGTTTTAAGTGACGAGTCAGGATCCCGGGCCCCATCACACTGAGACTGTGTGCTAGGAGGTGTGGGCTTTGGGGGAAACATGAGGGTTGTATTGTATAGAATCATTAAATATTACATCATTGCTATTTGCTCAGCCCTGTTTTAACAGATACAAAGACTCAAAAACATTTTAAACTGTTCTTTCCCTAAAGAGTTTATATAATATCATGAAGATCTGAGTCATTCACAAACTGAGATATGATAGGAAAAGGCTAAGTAGAGACAACATTGTTAGCAGCAAGAACGTTGGACTGCAAGTCAGAAGCCTCAGAGTTTAGTCCCAGGCCCATGCTTAGCTGTTAGAGTGATTTTTCAGTTAGAATAACCCAAAAGATTGCTTTTCACACCTTTCATTTTTATGATTCTTTTAAAAGACATCTTATGTTGTTCACAGCCTCAGTGTCCTCCTCTGGGGGGTCAAACTAGATGACCGCTAAAGTGGCTTTAATGGCAACCGTGTGAGACTGATAGTGCAATTCGGGATGGGGGATGGGCACGCTTTGGGGTTGGTCTTGATTCCAGTGAGCATTTGCAAGCCCGTCTGTTTAAACTTTCACAGGGATGCCCTTTTTCGCTAGCCCCAGGACCCTCTCACTAAGTCAGTGCATACAAAATCAGTTTTTGTGTGTATATCCTGTTTCTTCCTCCAAAGCCTCATATAGCAGTTTACAGAGAAATGGAAACCCAGCCTTAGTTCTAAATTGATTTGGCTACATTTGATACACTCTTCCTCTCTAGAATATGACTTTTCAGTTATAATAACCCAAAAGATTGCTTTTCACACCTCTTTCATTTTTATGATTATTTTTAAAGACTTCTTATGTAGCTCACAGTAAATGTGGTGGGTTTCAGCAGGGTCAAAAGTAATCCAACCAGAAGTGTCAAGACTTTATAAAGAAACTGAGGGTTTCTTTGCATGAGAAGAGAGGGGCACTCTCAATCCCTGTTATTCACACAGTTTTTGGTTAGGAGAAAAGAAAGAGGAGATTTCAGCCTTCATTGAAGAGCAGAGTCCAAATTACAATACTGCCCCTGATTTGTTCCAGAGGTCACAAATGCTGGGCAGGGAAATGGGTGCCGGTGACGGTGATGCCAGTAATGGAGAGGGTGTGTCAGCCCCAGGGAGTACTGCAGTCCAGGAGCCTGCCCCTGGGCTGCTCTGAGCCCAGGACCCAGGTGCTTTCCCCACTAGATGACTGCTTACCAGAACTCAGGGATCCAGAGAGAGAGAGCATCCTCTAGGTGAGGGACATTCAGCATATGTGTCATTCACATTTGTAAAGTACTCTAGTATTTTAGGGAAACTGTATGAGTCTGGGTTCTCCAGAGAAACAGAACCAGTAGGAGGACAGATAGATGTCTCCTTGGAGACCCAGGAGAGCCAGTAGTACCAGCTTAAGTCCAAAGGCCTGAGACCCAGGAGAGCCAATGATGTAAGTTCCTGTCTGAGCTCAAGTCCAAAGACAGAAGAAGATCCATGTCCTTGAAGACAGTCAGGCAGAGAGAAGAGAATTCTCCCTTACTCAGCCACTTGTTCTATTGAGGCGTTGGACAAATTGGATGAGGCCCACCCACCTTAGGGAGGATAATCTGCCTATCTCCGTCTACCAATTCAAATGTTCATCTCATCCAGAAACACCCTCACACATACATCCAGAATCATGTTTGACTAATGTCTGGGCACCCTGTGGCCCAGCCAAACTGACATATAAAATGAACCATCACAAAGGCTATCTCTTATATATATAAGTGCTCTACTCTGAATTAAATTTAGGAAGAACTGCTAAAGGATGCCACTTCTGAGGGCTGATTAAAATGGAATGTTTTCTTCTCCTCCCACTCCCCTCAAAAACAAACATATTGGAATCATTCTGTGAACTCTTTTCTCTTCTCCAAGCTGTGACTACTTAGTTCTCATGCGTGAGCAGAATATGAAGAATGGGAAGGAAATAGGTTGGGACTTAGAATACTAGTTCCTAGGATAAGATTATTTGAATGGGCCTGCATACAAATGATTTTCCACTCTGCTTCCCTAACACCTACACCAGCCCACTCCTTAATGGATATGTTATTTGAGGGGGCTGATCATCGTCATTATGGAAGGACACTAGCAGAACAGCTCTTCAGAAAAATGACCCAGGCTGGGAATTGATCTGCTAGGGGATAATTTGAAAAGTAGAATTTGAAGCTCTGGCAGGCCCTAGAAAATTACTATCTTGCTCAATGGAATTAGTTGACCAAGATGAAGAATATTTTCTTCTTGTACCATCTTATCTTCTGATGGCTCTCTTTTCACCTCTTATTCTTAATTCCCTGTTCTGTGCCAATGGTTGGAGCCCATGGCTGGCAGCATTCCTGATCCTCAGTGCTGTCAGGAACAGAAACAGTCAGAGGTTAACTATGCTTACTTAAAAACAGAGGAAGTGCATGGGAATCTTCTTTTAAAGGGAAAGGAATAAGCACAGAAAGAGTACAGAATTAAATTCATGAGGAAATTGTGCAGCTCTCACGTTGTAACTTCCATGAAACTCTCATCATTTATTTATCAGTGCAGGAGTCATTTTTCTGATGGATTCAGGGCTGGATCTTTAGTTCTCCCATGAATTGTCTGTCCTTCTCTGAGAGAGAACAGCTTTATGGCAAAGAGTGGGGGATACGACCAGCCGAGGGGTCTGTACCTAGCACTCAGCTTTCAGCATGCCTTGTTTGTTAGCAGAGGGTGACTGGTCAAAAAGTGTGTGTTGGGGAACTTAGATGTCTCAGTCAAATCCCTCACATAGACCCACCTCTGGCCCCCCATACTGGAGAGGGAGGAAGAGGCCTGAAGTGTTTGGAGCTGTGGATTGGGAAAAGTTTATAAAAAGTAATTAAGGAATATAGTCTACTCAGGTTGGGAGAAGAGAGAAAGGTGAAAGGGTGATAGGAGAGAGCGTGTCTGTGCTATAGGAGGGCATTTCACATCTCCCTTGTCTGTGAAATTCATAAGCTCCTGGGACTGTCAGTGCCATTGGTGTTACTGTTTGGTGGGTGGAGGTGGTTCCAGATGGGTCCAACAGGGTAGTGGGCATGAGGCCCCATCCATCCATCCATCCATCCATCCATCCATCCATCCATCCATCCATTCATCTATCTGTTTATCCACCCATCCAGTCCAACCCATCCATCCATCCATTCATCCATCCATCCATCTAGCGATGCATCCATTCATCTATCTATCCATTTATGTATTCACCCATCCAGCCAGCCATTCATCTATTCATCCATCCATCCATCCACCCATTTATCCACCCGTATATCCACCCATTCATCCATCCATCCATTTATCCATCTATTCATCTACCCATTTATCCATTCACCCAGCCAACCAGCCAGCCATTCATCTATTCATCTATCCATTCACCCATGTATCCACCCATTCATCCATCTGTCCATCCATCCATCCGTCTATCCATCCATCCCTGGCTTTATCCTTCATTAGCAACACTTGTAGAATGTCTGCTTTATACCACACAAACATGCCAGATGCTGAGGAGGTGAAGACTAAGACGTACTCTTTCCCCCCCAGGAGTTCACAACCCAGTGGGGGAGACCACTAAGTAGAGCAGTGATGATGGTCAGAGTGAGGAACACTGAGAGAGGTGAGCCCAGGGTGTGTTGATGAGAAGAGAGGCCTCCTATTCAGACTCTGCAGGGGATCTTGGAAGGCTCTCTGGAAGAGACACTATTTCAGCTGTGTCCTGGACGATGAGTACATTATTGGGAAAACTTTCCCTTGGTAGAGGTTCTGGCATGACTTCCCTTCCTGCTTCAGTAGGAGACAAGTCCTTTATTCAGGGCCTGGGTCACCTTCCAGCCCCCATTCAGGTGGGGACAACTTACCCCACCTGCCTGCCCCTCACTTGTCTTCATCCACAGCCTTTTATTTTACAGTGTTTTACTTCCTGCTGTGTAGAGAACACATTCAGATCTCTTTCATCTTAAAATTTTAATGTAACAATAATAAAAACCCTCCCTTGGCCCTAGTCCGTGAGCAGCTGCCTCCCTATGTTCTTCTCTTCACACTAAGCATCCTGAAAGGGCAGTTCATACATACTGTGTCACCATTCCCTCTCCACATGTTGGCAGACAGGCTTCCTCCCCAGGGACAGTCCTTTCCTGTCCCTGCAGCTGCCTGGGCAGTGGTCCCAGTGTTCTCTGTCTTCAGTTAGTGGATGCTTTCAGATCTTTACTTAGTTGACCAATGGGTCACATTGATGTGGCTGTCCATTTCTTCCTTCCTGAAACTGTTTTCCTTGCTTTGGGAACACTGGTTAGGTCTTTCTTCTTGATGGTCCTGGATTTTCCATGCCTTTTATATTAGTCCATTCTCACACTGCTATAAGGACGTACCTGAGACTTGATAAATTATAAAGGAAAGAGGTTTCATTGATTCATAGTTCCACAGGACCAGGGTGGCCTCAGGAAACTCACAACCATGGCAGAAGGGAAAGCAAACACGTCCTTCACATGGCGGCAGGAAGAAGAAATGCAGAGCAAGGAGGGGAAAGTCCCTTATAAAACCATCAGATCTCATGAGAACTCACTCACTATCACAAGAACAGCATGGAGGTAACCACCCCATAATTCAGTTACTTCCTACCTGGTCCCTCCCATCACATGTGGGGATTATGAGAACTACAGTTCAAGATGAGATTTGGGTGGGGACACAGCCAAACTATATCGTGCTTTCTGGGTGTCCCTTATTTGTGTGTCCTCAGCTGCTCCTCCCTTCACACTATGCTAGTTCCAGGAGGGCATGCCCACCCATGCCTTGGACTGCTGCCTGTACGTGGATGCACAGCACAGGGCATGCAGAACTTCTGGCTCGTGCTCCAGCTGATGGCTAGACATCTATACCTGGCATCCTCAAGAACTCAGACTCACCACACTCCACACTGAACTCTTCCCCCTTCTCCCTGGGCCCACTCTTCATCTTGTTCTGTTAATCTGAGCACATGGCACCACTGTCTACCCTGACATTGATGCCAGAAACAGGAAGGTATCTTGGATGCCTCTCTTCTCTCTCACTCCCACTATCACTCCCCTATCCAGGAGGTCACCAGGTTTTGTGACTCTGTGTCCTTAATGTCTCTGTAATCCTCTCGGTTCCACTGTCTCTGCCTTGTTTCTGACTCACCTGGAGTACTGCAGGAGCCTTGAAATTCCGCAGTTCTCAAATGTCTGCCCTCAGACAAGTGCTAGACTGGCTGTCCAAGAGTAGCCCCACCCCACCCCATGCAGAGAGAGCCAGGCTCAATTGATCAAACTGCCTTTGATAAAGCTGCCCAATGACCCTGAGGCGCAACTGGTGTCCTGGAAGCCATTTCAGATTATCTTCCCACCCTTTTCCTGGTCTGTAGCCATCAGTCCTTCACATGGGCACCAGAGAGATCATTCTAAAATGCGAATCTGATCCTAATCACTTCCCTGCCCAAAACTCTCAGTCTTGACCCCGGTGCCCCTCTCTCCCACATCAAATCCAAACACTGAGCTAACACAGAGCTTCCACAGTCTGCCTCCATCTCTTTCCCTTCCTTTATCCCCACAGCCCCACCCCTAGCAGGCACCCTGTCCCCAGCTGGCAGAACCACCTCTTTACTGACAGGTGCTGGGCAGCTTCCCACCTCCATACCTTCCAACCTGCACCCACAGCACCCTTCCTCCCTTCTGGCTACTCTTCACAAGGATCCCACTCAATGCTTTGCAGAGGTTCCCATCCTCTGTTATGGCACACTCATCTTGCCCTTCTGTTGCCACCCATTGACTGATACATGTGCCCCACCCCAACATTATGAGAGCTGACACTGGTTCTATTTGACTTGGTGTGAGAGAGAATGACTTTCACCTATGGACAGCCAGAAACGTCCAGATTACCCAGGTTTCAGAGCTCTGGATAGCTGTGCTTCTAGGCCTTCTAAACTACATAATACCATGAATTCCACTGCTGCTAATTTTTCCACCTCAATAGCATCGCGAATATATGTTTCAATATATGTACACAGCAGGCCCTCCCTTATTCTTGGCCCTAGCTATGGCCCATGACACCCATGTTTGCTTATCTGCCTTCATCCCAGCTATCTGGGCACAAAATGTCTTAAACCTCTTCCTCACCCCAACATCCAGTCAGTTGATAAGGGGAGCCTGAAACCCATGGCTCAGTACCATCATGAATATATGTTTCAATATTCATGATATTCATAAATACATGTTTCAATATTCATGATGGTACTGAGGTAGAAAACCTAGCAGCAATAAACTGGGCATGAGATTGCCCTTCCTTCCAGATGGAAGGAAATGATTGACATCCGTCATTTAGGAACCACTTGATAATCGAGAATACTTTCCCCCAAATTAAAAAAATGCAGCCATCATTTAATGACTTTCAAATACCCCTCTGCTGGGCTACAACACAACTCTTGCTACCGGAGTATTCAATCCCAACAGAGCGGCAGCAGGGGGGCTGAGAAGGCTGGATGCTGTCTCCTTTGTAAAAGCATCATCAGTTTGGTGAAATATCAGACCTGATCCTACTTAATAAGTACAAGTGTCAGATGTGGATGCTGTGCCCTCCTCCTGCCTCCCTTCGAACGGCTTTTCCCTCCCCCCAATTCTTTGTCACCTCTGCACAAAGTGAGCACTGTAACAATGACTTCTGGGCATCCTGCCAGTGCCATGCCCCCTGTGCTGTGTGGCTTTCAGCACAGCAACTCTGGTAGACGGTCTAGCATCATAAGCCAGGTGGGGAGGGAAGCCAGTGAATCCTACACAAGCACATAAAAGCTGGGGTGGGGGAATTCACCTGCTGCTGAGGAACTTTTGCAAGTGCAGTATGTTAGAGAAAACCAGATGTCTTATGCGTTCAATATCTGGGCATCACCTGGAAACCAGGTAAACCTTGCAAGAGCCCCAATGATACTTACTGTCTCCAAGGTCTGGGTTGAGACTTCCCCATCACATCTTGACGGTGTCCAGGCTGACCTGGCACTAGCAGGCTGTGCTGAGGGTGGGGACGGATGGGCACACCAATCCCCATCTACATAGAGTTATGTATATTTGTTCTTGGTACCCATTCAGTAAGGATTTGTCTATTGATTTTGTGAGTAAGAGAATGGAGTAGAATGCCTCTGTAGGGCTCAGGAGTTTCTTGTTCTGGAGTTTGCATTCCTCCCATTGAGGACACGGTTAGAGCATTATGCACACAGCAGACCCTCCCTTATCGCTGGCCCTCACTGTGGCTCATGACATCCGTGTTTGTTTCAGGGATCTGCCTTCATCTAAGCTGTCTGGGCACAAAATCTCTTAGATCCCTCACTCAGCCCAACATCTGGTCAGTTGAAAAGGGGAGCCTGGAACCCAAGTGTCCCAAGTTTGGAGCATTTAGAGTGAGGACACATTAGGAGCATTATGCACACAGCAGACCCTCCCTTTTCCTTGGCCCTAGCCGTGGCTCATGACATCCATGTTTGCTTATCTGCATTCATCCCAGCTGTCTGGGCACAAAATTTCCTGGGTCTCCTCCTCACTCCAACATCCAGTCAGTTGACAAAGGGAACCTAGAACCCAGGTGTCCCAGACACCAGCATCCTCCTTGTGTCTCCACTGCTCTCAGCCCATCACCCCTTACCCATACCCTTGCTTGCTCTCCTGCCTGAGCTTCTGGGCTCTCTTTCAATCAGTCCCTCAAGCTGCTGCCCTCCAACCTCATTTATTCATTCAGCAAATTTGTATGGAGCACTGAATAGAGAGGACACTGTGGTAGATTCTGGGGATGTCAAGATGGAGTCACAGGACTTGTTCTTGGAGGACTTACAGCCTGGGATGAGAGGCAGCTGTTCTGCAGGTAATTCAGCACAGAGCTGTGTTCACGCTACAGCAGTGGAACAAAGTAGGGATGAGGCAGGCGGAGAGTGGAATTAATAAAGGCAGCCGGGTGGAGGAGAAACTTGAATAGGTCTTGAGGAGTGAGTATTCCCCTGGCAGATAGGAGTAGGGGTAAGAGAAAGAGGAAGGGCATTCCCAGCCACCCCTACCATATAGCCTGGGTTATAACTACATTCCACTTGTTGCTCCCTAAACACACCCTGCCATCTTCCAGTCCCCAACCATTCATTGTTCATGCCATTTCCACCATTAGAAAACCACCCATGCCTCCCTGCATAGAGTTCTGTCTTGAAATTTCACCCCTTCCTCAAGGCTAGGCTCAGATGCCATCTCCTTGAATCTCTCCCACCCACTTTTCCCTCCTCGACTCTCTTCAGCATTTTGTACATCTTTTATGGCACTTGTCATGTGAAATCCTTTTTGTCTGTTTCCTTCTCCCTCCTACTGTAACTTCCTTGAAAGGCTAACTTGGCCATTGAACAGAAAACTCTACTCAGTGCTTTTCTGAGCAAAGAGCTAACAGCAGAGTGGAATGTGTACTAAAACGGCCTTGGCTTTGTTGGTGGGGTAACTGGAGTGTCCAAGGCGTATAATATCATGCAGGGTCTGCCATTTATGTAGGAAGGCCCTTGGCATTGGGAGAACATATTCACAGGCACCTTTTCCTCTCTTTGTTGATGTAGGGTTCGATGACCTTCAAGCGTGTGCTGACCCTGGCGTTCCCGAGAATGGCTTCAGGACCCCCAGTGGAGGGGTTTTCTTTGAAGGCTCTGTAACGCGATTTCACTGCCAAGACGGATTCAAGCTGAAAGGCGCTACAAAGAGACTGTGTATGAAGTATTTTAATGGAACCCTAGGCTGGATCCCAAGTGATAAGTCCATCTGTGTGCAAGAAGGTAAAGTGCCTACCTCTCCATGGAAGCCGCTTACCTGGCTCAAGTTGCACGGCCACAGGGGTGCCGGGCTGTGTGACAGCTCAATACCCTGGGCTATTCTCTCTAATGCAGGGCTGCATCTGCATGCTGACCAGAAAGCAGGAGTGTGTAATGAGGGCTGAGATAGAGGGTTAATTTATCTCTGCATTAGAAGTAATACTCTTTTTTCCTCTATCTCAGTTACAATCTAATTTATCACCATTTTTGTCAATGCAAGAGAGCAACTCAGATAACATTAGGGGTATTTATTATTAGGCTGCCAACTCAGTACTCATTTTCATGTTACTCAATAAAATGTGCAGTAAATATACTGTGCAAAAACCGTATTTAGTCATACAGAAGATGTGTGTTTCTCAGAGGATTAAATCAATTACTACTTATCAGTTCTGTGTTAGATGTGATTCATTTAGGAAAAGAAAGAACTGTGACAAGCAGTGACAGATTGACAAGGTAGACATTTATTTCTAGCAATTATCCCTAAATGAATTGGTAGTGACAAGATATTCATTTACTTCTGGCAATTACCCCACATCTGTTGGTTGAAACAACTTTATATACTTTTTTTTGTTTTTACTTTATGTGGATACATTTAAACTTTTTAAAAATGCATGGAGTTTAACTAATTAGAATGTCAGATTGTTGATGAAAAATCTCAGAAGACCAGCAGGGCTGAAGTTGGAATAGGCATGAACCAATAATTAATTCTGGTCCCAAATTTCCATGAAGCACAGAACTTATATTTCATTGAGTTCATTAGAAATTAGTTTCAGTTTTTTTTAACACTGATTTGATTTTGGAATGGAGTTTTTATAATAATATGGAAACTATTGTCATGATTTAGTGTATATTTCCTTTATGAAACTTTTAACTTTTTAAATAATTTAATAAGCTCTTTTTTTTTTTTTTTTTTTTTGAGCCTATCTCCCTCTGTCATCCAAGCTAGAGTGCAGTGGCACAATCTGGGCTCACTGCAACCTCCACCGGGCTCAAGTGATCCTCCCACCTCAGTCTCCCAAGTAGTTGGGACTACAGGCATGCGCCACTATGCCCAGCTAATTTTTGTATTTTTTGTAGAGATGAGGTTTCACCATGTTGCCCAGGTTAGTCTCAAACTCCTGAGCTCATGCAATCCACCTGCCTCGCTTCCCAAAGTGCTGGGATTACAGGCATGAGCCATGGCACCCAGCCATGATAAGCATTTTATAAGTGCCTATTTTGCTCCTCCTTCTGGAAATTGTAAAGGAGGGATAAGATGGTGTCTTGCCCTTAAAGTACTTGCTATCTTTGCTTTTATTTTCAAGGTATAAGAAAAAGCCATAATAAATATAATAAAGAGTTAAGGTTTTTAAAAATAAGTTCATTTTTTCCTCTTTCATGCAGCCTGTGCAAGCTGTGGTTTCCCTGAGATTCTATTTAAAGTTTACTTGGTTCATATATATATAGATTTCCCTGCCAAAACCTCTGGCCTACGTTACCCAGTGCTTTAAAAACAGTCAAGTTTAGGAACATCAGAGAACAGAGAAAACCAAAATAGGCTTCTTAAATATTGCCCAGAGATGAAGGCCTTCTGTTAAGCTTCTTTCCAACCCTATACATAACTAGGTACCATGTAGTCATTCCAAGGAAGGGAATGAGAAATCACCTTAGAGTAGGGGGCTTCTATTGTACTGGTCTGCATGTATCATTCTTTTTTCTTTTTTTCTCTACTTATCTAATGGAATTCATTTACAGTTCTTAACACTCAGCCCCAGATGTGCAGGGAGGGTCTTCTACATAGGCATGGCAGCAGGGAGTTAGCTTTTTTATTAGGCAACCGCAAATAAGACCACGTGTGTCCAAAGGACAGTTCAGGTCCTTGGATTCTAGTCATGATGTGCTCCAATCGTTTTTGGAAGTTTGGAAGAGCAGATATTGCCTTTCTAAGTACAGTGATGTATTTATTTTTAATCTGAATGGTAATTTTGTTGGTCTTTGAAAGATCTGTATAAAGAGATTGTTTGTGTTGCCCTGATGGTAGAGAGAGTCATGATTGTTAACACTCTAGGCTTTCTTTATTCTATGTGGTTTATAGGGGGCTGGAGGGAGACCTCGAAGTCTATACCACTGATGTCACATAGCAGTGAAAAAGCCAAACTTTCAGAATGTCTTTTTACTGCTTTGTAAATAGCCATGCTCCCTGCTCAGGATTTATTCTGGGCAAATAGTAAGGGCTGCTGAATTCATTTGTTATCCTTGCCAAGTAATTCTTAGAAGGCTAATGAATTTCTGAAATGGTGGTAATAATAGTAACAATAATAATTTATCACATTGTTATAGGTCATTAAAGTTTAAAAGTGCTTTCAGATTCACTATTTCATTTAACATGCACAACAATTCTACAAATGAGTCTTATCGTTTCCTGATTAGGAAACTGAGGCTCAGAGAGGCTCACTCACTTTGTTAAGGTCACACAGTTGATGAGTAAGCAATCTGGTTAGAATTAATCCCAAACCAGCATTGTTTTTCCTCTACCAGGCTGAGTCTAAGCTTCTTTATGTCACAACAGCCCCACTCTAATCTGTTACACAAGAGCACCTTGTTACAACAAATGACATCATCCAGGTTTGAAGTTGAAGGAACTCAGAGAAATCATATAATTCAAACCCTCATTCCAATTTAGTTTTTATTTGACCTATAGAGAAACTGAGTCTCAAATAAGGTAAGAGCCTTCCCAGAGTTAAATGACAATTTAGGGAAAGACCTTTTGCAGCCCCCAGGCTTGTCACTGTTACCTGTACTCCTTTCATGCCATGGGTCAGTCCTGTCTGAGATGCAGATTTTTTAAAAACTAAGTTCATATCCATTAAAATGCTTTATGACAGTAAAGTGCTCTACAGAAGCAAGGTGGTATTGGGCAACTGTTCTCTTGGGTGCGCACAGATCCCTCTCTTTTATTCCCACCTCATCCTGCTACATGTACAGCCATTCCCCCTTTTTCACATGGCCCCCTTCTTCCAATTCAAATTGCTTCTTCCAAGTGAACTCAATTTATACAAGGTCTGAATTTACAGAACTGAATGAATTCACTTTATGGCCCCCAAAGTCTCCAACCTGAGAGATGGCTGTGCTTCTTCAAGCTGCTTCTGCAAGACTGGAGCCTGCATGACCCCAAGCATGGTTGAAAATGTCTATGGCCCAGGGAACAGAGGAGGTGACATATATGGTGGAGAGGAGACCCTAGAATTGGCAAAGGACTGAAAATACACCCTGTGGGCGCAGGGCTGCTGATCTAGTAAGTACAGTGACTAAAGGCCAGGGTGCTGGCCACCATTTGGGCCGCTTCCTTTCCAAAACCAACTCAATTATGTCTACTTGGGGATACTTTTCCGGAGTAAATATACCCCTTTCCTACATTTCATAAGAAAAGACAGAGGTGAAGCAAGATTGCCTTTCCTGAATTCACTTTACAAGCACTTACTCAACACATACATCCTCAGGAGATAAAAAATGCTGCATCCTCACTGAAGCCCTTGCTGCAAGGAGTAGCAGTCAGACTTTGTGTGGTGATGAACTTCGGTTTGTACATCATAAATAATTAGCACGTTTAAAAAGTAAACATCTTAAAGAGACTAAAATGGAATCAATTCAGGATTCATTTATATTGTGAACAACTACTATATGAGAGAAAGGAGAGAAGAATCAACCTATGTCTTGCCAAAATCCGTTGTCATCATTGATGAAAGTATTTCCTTACTTAACCATCTTTTGGGCTACAGAGTTCATCTCAGCCCTTATGGCATTGGCTATACTGGCTAGATAGGAGTTTTTGGTTTTGTTTCTTAAATAGAGAACCAAGTAACTGATTGCACTCAGCTCCTGGTTCGGGTGAGAGTCTTATGTAGGCTCTGAGATTATGTTGTACAGCACCCAAATTCCTCCTCCCTTAGGATTCAGTTCCTGGGAAGGGTGGTGTATTAGTCCATTTTCACACTGCTATAAAGATACGACCTGAGACTGGGTAATTTATCAAGAAAAGAGGTTTAATTGACTCACAGTTCTTCATGGCTGGGGAGGCCTCAGGAAACTTACACTCATGGCAGAAGGCAAAGGGGAAGCAAAGTATGTCTTACATGGTGGCAGGAGAGAGAGAGCACACAGGGAAAACCCCCACTTTTAAAACCATCAGATCTCATGAACACTCCCTCACTACTATGAGAACAGCATGGGGGAAACCGCTCCCTTGATCCCATCACCTCCCACCAGGTCCCTCCCTCAACACATGGGGATTACAATTCTAGATGAAATTTGGGTGAGTACACAGAGCCAAACCATATCAGGCGGTTATGACGTTTTTAAAACCAAATCCCTCTAGCAGGGCTTCAGCACCTGGGTAGATTCAGGGTGTTCCTTGAACACCTTTGGGTATAGAAAATATGTTCCTTGTACAGAAAGACAACTCTCTTTTCTTGAGTTTCCTCTTTGCAGGGGGAGTGTGCTTTTGGAGACTAAACTGGAGCCTGCTGCAGACTTCAATTTTTATGAAATGAGATTTTAATGTTGAAGGACTTTTTAATAGAGCTTTTCTCTGTAAGGTGGAAGAAGACCCTTTCTCTTTTTATCTAACCATTTTCCTTGAGCAGCTTTGAGAATAGTCACTGGTTGCATTGGTCACTTGGTTTTAAGTAAACTTCAGATAAATCCATATTAAGCGAATAAAGTATTTTCATGAAGCTGGAGTCCCATAGGTCTGTCAGACAGCTTGTTTAAGTGAGAGTCTTAAACAAATAGGTTCCCAGAATACCTTAAAACCGCTGCAGGGCTCTTCTTAATCCCAGCATAAGGTCCTTAAGAGAACTTATGGGGCCTCCACAGAGCAGCAGTTGCTTTTAAAATGAACTGCCTAAGCAGAAGACTTTCTCAGGAAATTCCTCCTCTGTAGTTGGCCAGTCAATTCCTTTGAGTGGGAGAGGAACAGGGGGGTCAAATAGAAGGATTGTTGAAACTGCACATTTAATGTACCTTCAAAAGCTACCTCTGGGCTGGGTACGGTGGCTCACGCCTGTAATCCCAGCTCTTTGACAGGCTGAGGCGGGCGGATCACTGGAGGCCAGGAGTTCGAGACCAGCCTGGCCAACATGGCGAAACCTCATCTTTACTAAAAATACAAAAATTAGCCAGGTATGGTGGCTCATGCCCATGATCCCAGCTACTCTGAGAGGCCAAGGCATGATAATTGCTTGAATCCAGGAGGCAGAGGTTGCAGTGAACCAATATTGTGCCTCTGTACTCCAGCCTGAGCTACAGAACAAGACTCTGCCTCAAAATAAAAACAAACAAACACTCTGTAAGTCAAGCCCATCCCTGGGATGGTTTTCCTTGTTTTGAGAGCAGACACCCACCAATGTAGCCACAGGCTCTGGCTCGAAATCCTGGATCCAACCTACACAACCAGAAGAGCAAGGCTTCAAGATGTGGCCATGGAGTGGAGGGAAACATGGCTCGTCTTCGTGAGATTCACCTAACAACGCAAAGAACAAGCTCATCCAACCTTGCAGTGCTTCCCTAGGGAGAGGTTCCTTGATCTGAAAGGGAGATGTAGGCACAAATGACACGCTTGAGACAGTCTACATATGATGGCCAGCCCCAGGCACTTGCTCAATGTTATTATTTATTACCTGCATATCCAAGCAGGCAATTCCCATCCATGAAAGGGAGGCCCGATGGCAGCTCCATTTTCCTTGCCTGTCTTCTTTAGTCACTTGGCCATGAGTGTGTTGGAGCCCATTGCCTCTGTCTTTGCCTGATGCTCCCCACAACCTTTAGATAGGTGGTCCGGTTAAGATTTGCATTTCTCAGGCCAGCTGCAGTGGCTCATGCCTATAATCCCAGCACTTTGGGAGGCCAAGGCAGGTGGATCAACTTGAAGCCAGAAGTTCTAGACCAGCCTGGCCAACATGGCGAAACCCTGTCTCTACTGAAAATAGAAAAAATTAGCCGGGCATGGTGGTGTATACCTGTAGTCCCATCTTCTCCCAGGTGGGCCTTTGCCCATGGATATTCACACTGAGTTCCTTCAGCTGATTTTTTTCTTCAGACTTTTTGTTTTTAACTTTTATTTTAGGTTCAAGGATACCTGTGCAGGTTTGTTATATAGATAAACTGTGTGTCTTGGAGGTTTGGTGTACAGATTATTTTGTTACATAACAAGCCTAGTACCCCATAGGTAGTTTTTGATCCTCTCCTCTCTCCCACTCTTCACCCTCAAGTAATTCCTGGTGTGTGTTATTCCCCACTTTGTGTCCACATGTTATTGTTTAGCTCTCACTTGTAAGTGAGAACATGAGGTATTTGTTTTTCTGTTCCTGTGTTAGTTTGCTTGGGATAATGGCCTCCAGCTCCATCCATACTGCAGCAAAGAACATGATCTTGTTCTTTTTTATGGCTGCATAGTATTTCATGGTGTATGTGAACCATGTTTTCTGGCCTTTTACTGCTTTTGCTGACATTTGGGTTCCATTGTTAATCATTTACATACAAGGAAAGCAAATGGGTACTCTTTCCTTCCACATTTCTGATTGGCTTAGTGCATACCTTATCATTGCTTTGGCCACAATTAACATTGTCAGTACAGTTGAATCTGAGTTCTCTATGAGGCATTGTTAATTGAGTTGCCTGTCCAAAGTCATGTATTTTGGGGATGCTGACAAAGATGGACAGGGATTCAGAGAGGCAGCAGTTGAAGGAGAGGGAGGAACATCCGTAGACATCTGTCCAGAACCTGGTCCCATCCCCAGTCACTGAAGGCAAAGCCTCCCTTGGTGTTCCTGCCCACCCCAGCATGTATCCCTCTTCCTAGTCTGCATGTTGCCCTTGTTTTCCTTTCCCCAACGAGACTGCAGTGTTTTAAGGAGATGTCTGTCATACGGATTGGGTACCTATGTTTTATTTTTAATTTTATTTTTTAAATTGACATATAATTATACATATTTATGGCATACATAGTGATGTTTTAATACATATACGTGTAATGGTCAGATCAGGGCAATTCACATGTCCGTCATCACGAATATTTATTATTTCCTTGTGTTGGGAACATTCAATATCTTCCTTCTTGTGATTTGAAACTATGTAATATGTTATTGTTGACCATAGTTATTCTACAGAGGTATAGAACTCTAGAACTTATTCCCCCAATCTGGCTGTGACTTTATATTCTTTAAGAAATCTCTCCCACCCTTTCCCCTATCCTTCCCAGCCTCTAATACGCTCTTTTCTATTTTTTACTTCTATGAGATCAATCTGTATTAGCTTCCACATATGAGTGAGAACATGCAGTGTTTAATTTTCTATTCCTGGCTTATTAAAATAAGCCTTAAAATAATGTCCCCCAGTTCCATCCATGTTGCCGTGAATGACAAAATTTTATCCTTTTTTATGGATGAATAGTATTCCATGGCATTTATGTACCACATTTTCTTTATCCATTCATCTACTGTTGAATACGTAGGTTGATTCCATATCTTGGCTATTGTGAATAGTGCTGCGATAAACATGCTTATGCTCTATATACATCATCATCTTTAATTACTACAGCAACCCTGCAAAGTAGGTTCTACAACCTTATTTTACAGATGAGAAAGTGAAGGCTCTGAGAGAGTGAATTGCCCATAGTCTCCTTGGTAGTGACAGAGTTGGGATTCAAATTTGAGTTTTCTTTCCAGTATGGTCATCTCACCTGACCAAACATGATTTTTCCCAGGTGAGGGGAAGGGAGGGAAGGCAGGTGACACATTATAATGGCCCCAGGCCCATACCCCATTAGGGAGGGATCTCATTACCAACACACTTGGTAAGAATCTGTTCATGAAGGGGACTGGTTCTTAAAGTATGTGCCAAGGGCTACCTGCATCAGAACTTAGGAAAAGTACATATTCAGACCTCCTGCATTAGAATGCTAAGGGTGGGGCCAAGGAATCTGCATTTAAAAAAAAAAAACTCTCAGCTGATTCTTACACATAAAAATGTTTGAGACTCACTGATTCAGGGATATGGTCTGATACTGCTTTGTAAGAAGGGAGAATAACATAATTTTCTCTAGTGTTCAACAAAGATCCTTAGAGATGATTAATTCTTAGAATCAGAAATGTCAGTGTTGTCATTTTTCAGATGGAGACACTGAAGCCTATAAGAGCTTTAGTGACTTATAGAAGTCACACAGCAGGAAAGCTGGGAACTGGACCAGTGTCTTGAGTCCTTGTCCAGTGCTCTTTCTATATCCTGGTGGTCTGCAACCCAGGCTGCCTGTCAGGATCACTTGCAGAACCTTTAAAAATAAAAGTGCCTGAGATCCACTTCAAGTGACTCTATTTTAGTTGTTCTGGGTAGTGGGAGCCCAGGCATAGGTATTTCAACCTGTGCCTGGGCACAACCAGGGATCTCTTTTCAAGGGATCCAAGGTAATTTCAGTGTGCAACCAGGGATCCCTTCCACCTGTGCTTTTTGTCCCAGGCTCCCTGGTTACCTGATTGTGGCTAATGGTGGCATAGAGCACGGAGGAGGAGCTGTTCCTGCCACAGCTCCAGTTTGCACTGTTTCCACGCTTAACCCTTCTTTGTCTCGGTTTCTTGCAGAGTGCAAAAAGGAAAAAAAATATCATTCATTCATCAAGCATTATTTTTTAAGTACTCGCTAAAATATTTTGGCTCCCATAGACCTGACCAGGATTGCTATAAAAGATGAATAATTTGATGTTAAGAAGTTTATTTGAGCTTCCTGGGAAAAAAGGTGCAATATGAGTTTAAGTATTATTATTACATTATAAATTTTTAATTAAAAGATTCAGCTCGACTCATAAGCTAAAGCTGGCAGTAAAATTGGCAGATAACGCCTTTATTCATTGAAACTGTGGGGGTGCAGACATTTTTCAAAAGTGGGGTGGTCATACTCATGTTTTGCAGTTACTCATATATTAAGTGAGCTGTCTTCCAGCTCCAGAGGCTTCATCAAAACAGGTAGATGCTTTAAAAATATTTTATTTGGAATTTTTTTTTCTCATGTGCATTCTCTATCATCTAAAATTTCTTTCTTGTTGCCTTAGATGTGAATTATCAGAAACGACAGCCTATGCCCACAAGGGCAAGTATTTGCATGTCTTCCCCCAAGATATTCTGTCCTCATTTTCCACCTCCTAAGAAGGGAAGGAGCAGAGGGATGCTTCTACTTGTCCCCAGGACCACTGTCATTTCTTATTTATGCTGCTGTTAACAGAAGCCACTGCTCTCCTGTACTCACTCCCTTGTGACTTCCCATTGAGTTTAGTTTTTGTTTTCTAAAAGATTTATTTAACTTAAATGTGGCCAGACTTGAAAGGGAAAAAAAATCCATAGGAAATAATATCAAGTCAGGTCAAGACAGATCCCACAAATATAAGTGACAGAAATGAACAGTTATCATGGTTGCAAGATGACAGGTGGACCGCCACAGACAAGGGTTCTCAAGCCTGTGCAACCAAGCCCCCAATAAGTACAGAAGGAATGTCCAAATCTTGGCAGTGTTACTCCCGAACCAGCTGCCTCAGGCAGTGTTGCATACATGAGTGCTGAGACCTCACCCTTTCTGTACAAGGGCTGTGGAGGTAAGGAGTTGCTCGGAATCCCAGAATTGTCAGGCAAATGGAGAACAACAACATCATCAGCACATACACAGATCCTTGTCAGATCCTGTAGGAAGGTCATGCAGTGACTGTTAGCAACCTTGAACACCAAACTGACGGGGGATTTCCCCAGAAAGCAGTTTTTCACAAGCTTGCAACTGAAACTATCCAGAATTATGTTGGCTAGTTATGAAAAATGCAGACCTACCCCCACTGGGGTCCTTCCAAACCCACTGCAGATGAAATTCATCTTCTCTCATACCAGTCTTTGAGCAGTTGGGGGCCGACCGAGGCTTCCAGGCAGCATCTTGTGAGTCCTATTTACTGATTCAGATCTCCGTGGAACCCCATGCTGGGTCTGCAAGAGTGTGAGGCCTCGGTGTGCCTTGGTGTGCCTTGGTGTCCCAGCTTGCTCGGATTAGATTCTGTTCTTTATTACATTTGTTGGAGACAGCTGCTAAGAGATGGGCCAGGGCTTGTTAAATTCCGAGCCAGCCTTTGAGTTTTGATTGCTATTCTTCAGTCTATTCGGTCACCCAGACTGACTTTGCATATCCCATCACATGGTGGTTCTCAGTGTTTGACTTCATGGTAATTGCTGGGGGAGGGGTGGGGAGCCATAAAAAAAGGCACATTTCCAGGTCCCAAGCTCAGATGCTTGTATGCAACAAAGAATCAGAATTTACCAGGCATTTCCAGGTGATTCTCATGTTGTCGAGCCTCAGAGGATTCCTTGAGATGCTTACCACGTGCACTCTATGAGCAGAGCATGAAGACATGGGGTAGAACCTCTGGAAGTCATCAGCCCATGAGAAGGGCATTTGACATGCCTTCTTTTATTTTTCTTGTGAGTTCGCCTCTGGCCTCCAAGTGCTTTCTGTCACTTCCTTGTTGTTGAACTTTCCAGAAGGTGGAAAGTGACCTTAAAGTTTCTTTAAAGATAAAATAATTAAAATTGGGTTTATTAAGAGAAAAGCAAGAAATCAGGTTAGATTTGCCTTCTAGGACAAAACTCTGAATCAAACCCAGTTTCTCCAACAACCTACATAACCTACATTCAGAGGTCAAATTGTCTTCTGAAAATTTTCTGGCAAATATTTGAGGTTTTATGCTTTTGAGAATTTCAGCACCACCCCCAATATGTTTAGTCGTTCATTCCCCAAAATTCTGTTAAGCACTCTCTACTTGCCAGGCCCAGAGGCTCCAGATGAGGTGGAAAGACAGCTGCATAGGCAGTGATGTCCTTGTTCTTCTTTCTCGATAAATTTTATTGTTGTTTTAACTTTTAAAAAATGTATGAAATAAAACACATATAGAAGTGTACACAGCACTGAACAGTCCAATGAACTGTCACAAAGCAACACCACTGTCACTATTATTCAGATGAAGACATAGGACATTGCTAGTACCCCAGAAGCCCCCACTGGATCACTGCCTCTTCTCCCTCTCAGAGGGAGAGAGTAGCAAGAATCACTTCGTATGATAATTACCTAGCCCAGAAGGATGTGTTTCTAAACATGATACTGTTTTAAGTTTAGTGTGCTTTTGCCTTATTTTTGAGTTTATATACATGAAATTATAAGGGGGGGGGGGGTGGAGCAAGATGGCCGAATAGGAACAGCTCCAGTCTCCAACTCCCAGCGCGAGCGACACAGAAGACCGGTGATTTCTGCATTTTCAACTGAGGTACTGGGTTCATCTCACTGGGGAGTGCCGGACGATCGGTGCTGGTCAGCTGCTGCAGCCCGACCAGCGAGAGCTGAAGCAGGGCAAGGCATTGCCTCACCTGGGAAGCGCAAGGGGGAAGGGAATCCCTTTTCCTAGCCAGGGGAACTGAGACACACAACACCTGGAAAATCGGGTAACTCCCACCCCAATACTGCGCTTTAAGCAAACAGGCACACCAGGAGATCATATCCCACACCTGGCCGGGAGGGTCCCACACCCACGGAGCCTCCCTCATTGCTAGCACAGCAGTCTGTGATCTACCGGCAAGGCAGCAGCGAGGCTGAGGGAGGAGCGCCCGCCATTGCTGAGGCTTAAGTAGGTAAACAAAGCTGCTGGGAAGCTCGAACTGGGTGGAGCTCACAGCAGCTCAAGGAAACCTGCCTGTCTCTGTAGACTCCACCTCTGGGGACAGGGCAATAACAAACACAGCCGAAACCTCTGCAGACGCAAACGACTCTGTCTGACAGCTTTGAAGAGAGCAGTGGATCTCCCAACACGGAGGTTGAGATCTGAGAAGGGACAGACTCCCTGCTCAAGTGGGTCCCTGACCCCTGAGTAGCCTAACTGGGAGACATCCCCCACTAGGGGCAGTCTGACACCCCACACCTCACAGGGTGGAGTACACCCCTGAGAGGAAGCTTCCAAAGCAAGAATCAGACAGGTACACTCGCTGTTCAGAAATATTCTATCTTCTGCAGCCTCTGCTGCTGATACCCAGGCAAACAGGGTCTGGAGTGGACCTCAAGCAATCTCCAACAGACCTACAGCTGAGGGTCCTGACTGTTAGAAGGAAAACTATCAAACAGGAAGGACACCTACACCAAAACCCCATCAGTACATCACCATCATCAAAGACCAGAGGCAGATAAAACCACAAAGATGGGGAAAAAGCAGGGCAGAAAAGCTGGAAATTCAAAAAATAAGAGCGCATCTCCCCCGGCAAAGGAGCGCAGCTCATCGCCAGCAACGGATCAAAGCTGGACGGAGAATGACTTTGACGAGATGAGAGAAGAAGGCTTCAGTCCATCAAATTTCTCAGAGCTAAAGGAGGAATTACGTACCCAGCGCAAAGAAACTAAAAGTCTTGAAAAAAAAGTGGAAGAATTGATGGCTAGAGTAATTAATGCAGAGAAGGTCATAAACGAAATGAAAGAGATGAAAACCATGACACGAGAAATACGTGACAAATGCACAAGCTTCAGTAACCGACTCGATCAACTGGAAGAAAGAGTATCTGCGATTGAGGATCAAATGAATGAAATGAAGTGAGAAGAGAAACCAAAAGAAAAAAGAAGAAAAAGAAATGAACAAAGCCTGCAAGAAGTATGGGATTATGTAAAAAGACCAAATCTACATCTGATTGGGGTGCCTGAAAGTGAGGGGGAAAATGGAACCAAGTTGGAAAACACTCTTCAGGATATCATCCAGGAGAACTTCCCCAACCTAGTAGGGCAGGCCAACATTCAAATCCAGGAAATACAGAGAACGCCACAAAGATACTCCTCGAGAAGAGCAACTCCAAGACACATAATTGCCAGATTCACCAAAGTTGAAATGAAGGAAAAAATCTTAAGGGCAGCCAGAGAGAAAGGTCGGGTTACCCACAAAGGGAAGCCCATCAGACTAACAGCAGATCTCTCGGCAGAAACTCTCCAAGCCAGAAGAGAGTGGGGGCCAATATTCAACATTCTTAAAGAAAAGAATTTTAAACCCAGAATTTCATATCCAGCCAAACTAAGTTTCATAAGTGAAGGAGAAATAAAATCCTTTACAGATAAGCAAATGCTTAGAGATTTTGTCACCACTAGGCCTGCCTTACAAGAGACCCTGAAGGAAGCACTAAACATGGAAAGGAACAACCGGTACCAGCCATTGCAAAAACATGCCAAAATGTAAAGACCATCGAGGCTAGGAAGAAACTGCATCAACTAACGAGCAAAATAACCAGTTAATATCATAATGGCAGGATCAAGGTCACACATAACAATCTTAACCTTAAATGTAAATGGACTAAATGCTCCAATTAAAAGACACAGACTGGCAAACTGGATAAAGAGTCAAGACCCATCAGTCTGCTGTATTCAGGAGACCCATCTCACATGCAGAGACATACATAGGCTCAAAATAAAGGGATGGAGGAAGATTTACCAAGCAAATGGAGAACAAAAAAAAGCGGGGGTTGCAATACTAGTCTCTGATAAAACAGACTTTAAACCATCAAAGATCAAAAGAGACAAAGAAGGCCATTACATAATGGTAAAGGGATCAATTCAACAGGAAGAGCTAACTATCCTAAATATATATGCACCCAATACAGGAGCACCCAGATTCATCAAGCAAGTCCTTAGAGACTTACAAAGAGACTTAGACTCCCATACAATAATAATGGGAGACTTCAACACTCCACTGTCAACATTAGACAGATCAACGAGACAGAAAGTTAACAAGGATATCCAGGAATTGAACTCATCTCTGCAGCAAGCAGACCTAATAGACATCTATAGAACTCTCCACCCCAAATCAACAGAATATACATTCTTCTCAGCACCACATCGTACTTCAAAATCGACCACGTAATTGGAAGTAAAGCACTCCTCAGCAAATGTACAAGAACAGAAATTATAACAAACTGTCTCTCAGACCACAGTGCAATCAAACTAGAACTCAGGACTAAGAAACTCAATCAAAACCACTCAACTACATGGAAACTGAACAACCTGCTCCTGAATGACTACTGGGTACATAACGAAATGAAGGCAGAAATAAAGATGTTCTTTGAAACCAATGAGAACAAAGATACAACATACCAGAATCTCTGGGACACATTTAAAGCAGTGTGTAGAGGGAAATTTATAGCACTAAATGCCCACAAGAGAAAGCAGGAAAGATCTAAAATTGACACTCTAACATCACAATTAAAAGAACTAGAGAAGCAAGAGCAAACACATTCGAAAGCTAGCAGAAGGCTAGAAATAACTAAGATCAGAGCAGAACTGAAGGAGATAGAGACACAAAAAACTCTCCAAAAAATCAATGAATCCAGGAGTTGGTTTTTTGAAAAGATCAACAAAATTGACAGACCACTAGCAAGACTAATAAAGAAGAAAAGAGAGAAGAATCAAATCGACGCAATTAAAAATGATAAAGGGGATATCACCACCGACCCCACAGAAATACAAACTACCATCAGAGAATACTATAAACACCTCTACGCAAATAAACTGGAAAATCTAGAAGAAATGGATAATTTCCTGGACACTTACACTGTCCCAAGACTAAACCAGGAAGACGCTGAATCCCTGAATAGACCAATAGCAGGCTCTGAAATTGAGGCAATAATTAATAGCCTACCAACCAAAAAAAGTCCAGGACCAGATGGATTCACAGCTGAATTCTACCAGAGGTACAAGGAGGAGTTGGTACCATTCCTTCTGAAACTATTCCAATCAATAGAAAAAGAGGGAATCCTCCCTAACTCATTTTATGAGGCCAACATCATCCTGATACCAAAGCCTGGCAGAGACACAACAAAAAAAGAGAATTTTAGACCAATATCCCTGATGAACATCGATGCAAAAATCCTCAATAAAATACTGGCAAACCGGATTCAGCAACACATCAAAAAGCTTATCCACCATGATCAAGTGGGCTTCATCCCTGGGATGCAAGGCTGGTTCAACATTTGCAAATCAATAAACATAATCCAGCATATAAACAGAACCAAAGACAAGAACCACATGATTATCTCAATAGATGCAGAAAAGGCTTTTGACAAAATTCAACAGCCCTTCATGCTAAAAACGCTCAATAAATTCGGTATTGATGGAACGTACCTCAAAATCATAAGAGCTATTTATGACAAACCCACAGCCAATATCATACTGAATGGGCAAAAACTGGAAACATTCCCTTTGAAAACTGGCACAAGACAGGGATGCCCTCTCTCACCACTCCTATTCAACATAGTGTTGGAAGTTCTGGCTAGGGCAATTAGGCAAGAGAAAGAAATCAAGGGTATTCAGTTAGGAAAAGAAGAAGTCAAATTGTCCCTGTTTGCAGATGACATGATTGTATATTTAGAAAACCCCATTGTCTCAGCCCAAAATCTCCTTAAGCTGATAAGCAACTTCAGCAAAGTCTCAGGATACAAAATTAATGTGCAAAAATCACAAGCATTCTTATACACCAGTAACAGACAAACAGAGAGCCAAATCAGGAATGAACTTCCATTCACAATTGCTTCAAAGAGAATAAAATACCTAGGAATCCAACTTACAAGGGATGTAAAGGACCTCTTCAAGGAGAACTACAAACCACTGCTCAGTGAAATAAAAGAGGACACAAAAAAATGGAAGAACATACCATGCTCATGGATAGGAAGAATCAATATCGTGAAAATGGCCATACTGCCCAAGGTAATTTATAGATTCAATGCCATCCCCATCAAGCTACCAATGAGTTTCTTCACAGAATTGGAAAAAACTGCTTTAAAGTTCATATGGAACCAAAAAAGAGCCCGCATCTCCAAGACAATCCTAAGTCAAAAGAACAAAGCTGGAGGCATCACGCTACCTGACTTCAAACTATACTACAAGGCTACAGTAACCAAAACAGCATGGTACTGGTACCAAAACAGAGATATAGACCAATGGAACAGAACAGAGTCCTCAGAAATAATACCACACATCTACAGCCATCTGATCTTTGACAAACCTGAGAGAAACAAGAAATGGGGAAAGGATTCCCTATTTAATAAATGGTGCTGGGAAAATTGGCTAGCCATAAGTAGAAAGCTGAAATTGGATCCTTTCCTTACTCCTTATACGAAAATTAATTCAAGATGGATTAGAGACTTAAATGTTAGACCTAATACCATAAAAATCCTAGAGGAAAACCTAGGTAGTACCATTCAGGACATAGGCATGGGCAAAGACTTCATGTCTAAAACACCAAAAGCAACGGCAGCAAAAGCCAAAATTGACAAATGGGATCTCATTAAACTAAAGAGCTTCTGCACAGCAAAAGAAACTACCATCAGAGTGAACAGGCAACCTACAGAATGGGAGAAAATTTTTGCAATCTACTCATCTGACAAAGGGCTAATATCCAGAACCTACAAAGAACTCAAACAAATTTACAAGAAAAAAACAAACAACCCCATCAAAAAGTGGGCAAAGGATATGAACAGACATTTCTCAAAAGAAGACATTCATACAGCCAACAGACACATGAAAAAATGCTCATCATCACTGGCCATCAGAGAAATGCAAATCAAAACCACAGTGAGATACCATCTCACACCAGTTAGAATGGCGATCATTAAAAAGTCAGGAAACAACAGATGCTGGAGAGGATGTGGAGAAATAGGAACACTTTTACACTGTTGGTGGGATTGTAAACTAGTTCAACCATTATGGAAAACAGTATGGCGATTCCTCAAGGATCTAGAACTAGATGTACCATATGACCTAGCCATCCCATTACTGGGTATATACCCAAAGGATTATAAATTATGCTGCTATAAAGACACATGCACACGTATGTTTATTGCAGCACTATTCACAATAGCAAAGACTTGGAATCAACCCAAATGTCCATCAGTGACAGATTGGATTAAGAAAATGTGGCACATATGCACCATGGAATACTATGCAGCCATCAAAAAGGATGAGTTTGTATCCTTTGTAGGGACGTGGATGCAGCTGGAAACCATCATTCTTAGCAAACTATCACAAGAACAGAAAACCAAATGCCGCATGTTCTCACTCATAGGTGGGAACTGAACAATGAGATCACTTGGACTCAGGAAGGGGAACATCACACACCAGGGCCTATCATGGGGAGGGGGGAGGGGGCAGAGGGGAGGGATTGCATTGGGAGTTATACCTGATGTAAATGACGAGTTGATGGGTGCAGCACACCAACATGGCACAAGTATACATATGTAACAAACCTGCACGTTATGCACATGTACCCTACAACTTAAAGTATAATAATAATAAATAAATTAAAAAAAAAAAGAAATTATAGGGGAAAGATTACTTGACATTTATGAAATCCATGCATATTAATGCATGTAACTGTGATTTTATCATTTTCATTGCTGCATTGTGTTCTATTACATGAATATACCATAATTGGAACATTCTGATGTTAATGGAAATTTGTGTTTTTTTTTCAATTGGCTTTTGTTACAAATAATGCTGTTATGAGCATGTTTGAACACACCTCTTGGTGAATGACACACTCACATTTCTATTGGCTATTCATCTAAGAGTGGAATTGCTGAGGCATAGGAGATGCATTTGTTCCTTGTTTAATAGCTACTATCCTCTTTCCAAAGTGGTTGTACCAATTTACCCTCACCAGCAGAATACACTGCTTGCCAACACTTGGTATTATCAATATTTTAGCCATCTGGTAAGTATGTAGTAGTATCTCCTGGTTTTAATGTACATTTCCATGGTGAATAATGAGGTTGAGCATCTTTTTGTGTTTTTCGGCCAGCTTGTTACTCTCTCTGTTTTCCGAAGTGCCTGTTTAATTCACTTACCCATTTATCTGTTATCTGTCTTTTGATTTTTTAGGAGTTTTTACCTACACTCCTAGGTGACAGGTGCTGATCTTCTGTTTTTATGTTTTTACTTGCATCTTCAGTGTCTTTGATTGGGCAGAAGACCTTAATTTTTTTTTTTTTTTGAGATGCTGTCTCACTTTGTCGCCCAGGCTGGAGTGCAGTGGCACCATCTCGGCTCACTGCAAGCTCCGCCTCCTGGGTTCATGCCATTCTCCTGCCTCAGCCTCCGAGTAGCTGGAACTACAGGCACGCACCACCACGCCCAGCTAATTTTTTGTATTTTTAGTAGAGACGGGGTTTCACCGTGTTAGCCAGGATGGTCTCGATCTCCTGACCTCGTGATCTGCCCGCCTCGGCCTCCCAAAGTGCTGGGATTACAGGCGTGAGCCACCGCACCCGGCAGAAGACCTTAATTTTAATGTAGTCAACTTTATTAATCTTTTTCTCTATGTTGGTCTTTTTATTGTCTTCTTTAAACAATGTTTTCCAATACTGACCTCATGAAGGCATTCTCCTATACAATCTTCTCAGAACATCATTATTATGACTCTCACGTTTAGATCTGCAGTCCATCTGGACTTGATTTGTGTGTATAATATAATCTAGCCCCATTTATTAAAAAGTCTGTCTTCTCCCACTGCTCTCAGTCATAAGACAGATTTCCTCTTTCAGGACTCTGTTCTGGTCCGTTGGTCTTTATCTATCTTTGCATCAGTTCCATACCGTTTTAATTACTGTAGCTTTATCATAAGTCTTGAATTCTGGTGGAGCAAGTTTTCTTCCAGACTGTCTTGGTTCTTCCTGGCCTTTTGTATTTCCATACAAATTTTAGAATTAGCATGTCAATTGTCAAAACAAATCTGAATTTTAAATATAACTCATCGAGTTTATGGCCGGATTAGGGGAAATAATACTTTTACAATATGGAGGTTTTCAATCAGGGAACATGGAATATTCCCCCAATTTATTTAGGGCTTTACAATTTTTCTCAATAATGTTTCCAGTTTTCTGGACAAATGTCTTACATGCCTTTTGTTAGATTTATGTCTTAGGAATTCAAATTTGTTTATGTCATTGATAAATATTTTAAATTTTGTTTTTAAATTAACATGTAGAAATTCATACATGCTAAACTATTTTACTGTTTATCTGTGTAAATTCTTTTGGGTTTTACTCCATACCCATTCATGTGATGTGTGAATAATACAAGTTTAATTTCTTTGTGATCCTGATACCTTATGTTTCCTTTCATTACACTTCTGCTTTGGTTAAGAACTCCAGTGTAATGCTGGATGCAAGCAGGAAGAATGAACTTCGTCATCTTCTTTTCAATCTCAAATGGAATGCTTTCAATATTTTTGTTATAGTCTTTAAAAATACATTCTTTGTTATGTTAAGGGTGTTTTCTTCAATTTCTAGCTCACTATGATTTTTTAAAATATGAATGAATGTTAAATTTTATCAAATACTTTTTCACATCTGTTAAGATACTTTTTTTATTCCGTTAATGTAGCAAGTCGTATTGGTTGTCAAACGTTAACCCAATTTAGCATTCTTGAAATAAATCCAACTTGTGATGTATTTTCTTTTTTATTTGTTGTAGGATTTTGTTTGTGAATATTTTAAGTTTTGCTTCTATGTTAAGATGGATTGGCCTAAATTTTTCTTTCTTTGTAGTGTTCTTGTCAGGCTTTACAATCAAGGTTAGGCTGCACTCATAAAATAAGTTGGTGTTGTCCTTCAGAATAGAACACTGAAAGAGTTTGTATCAGACTGGTGCTATTTCTTCCTTAAGTATTTAGTAAAATTCATTCAGAAGCCTCCTAGACCTGGAGTTTTCTTTGTGGGAAGGCTTTTCATTTTGAATTCGGTTTATTTAACATTTTATAGCAGTGTAACTATTTTCTGTTTCTTCTTGTGTCCATGTTGGTAAATTATACAGTTTTTGTTTATTTGTTTTAGGAATTTAACTCCATTTAAATTTTCTTATTTCTTGGTGCAAAGTTTTTGTAACATTCTCTCATTTTTTTAAATATAGAATTTGTAATGGTGTCCTTTTTTTATTCTTACGTGGTTATGTGTGCTTATCTCTCTTTGTTTCTTGATCAGTTTCACCAGTGATTTATCAATTTTTTTTTATTTCAAAGAACTAACTTTTGGTTTTGTTGATCCTGTCTTATCTATGTTTCTTCTCTGTTTCATTAATGCTCACTGTTGTTTTTGTGATTTATTTCCATGTGTTTTCTTTGAGTTTAATTGTCCTTTCTCTAACTTTCTAGCAGGATTCTTGATTTTTGATACTTAATAATAATTCTAAATTTGTATACATCTAATAATATACTTCAAAATATATAAAGCAAAAGTTAATAAACTTTAAGGACAAATCCATAATCACAGTGAGAACTTTAACCCCTCCTCTCTTAGAAATTTATGGAACAAGCAGGAAAAATTTAAAAAACGAAATAAGAATCTAGAAAACTTGAACAACGTGGTTTCCAAACTGGACCTAAGCAACTGCAATATACTCTTGATTTTTAGATATTTATCTTTTTCTAATATGTACATTTATGCTTATAGGGAAGTATAGCTATAGTTTTATCTGCATAGCCTGTATTTCAGTATGTAGTATTGTTACTCAGTTCAACATATTTTCCATTTTTATTATTTATTTTTGGACTCATAGGTTGTTTAGAAAGGTATTACTCAGTTTTCCAACATATGGAGATTTTCTAACTATTCATTTCTATCTTAATTTCATTGTGACCAGAAAAAAAAAAAGCTCTATAATTTCGTTCTTTTGAAATTTTTTTGAGACTTTCTTTATTGCCCAGGTATGGTCATTTTTTGTAAATGTTCTACATGTGCTTAGAAGTATGTATAGCAGTCTCAGTCCCTCTAAGTGAACAGCTAAGAACCCACAAATAATTGCCCTCAATGTGTTAAATATAGAAATGAATGCTTTAAATAATAAAATACAAATCTACTAATTGCCTTTGTCAACCACAAATAAATAAAATATTCCAATCTATGCACCAGACAAAGACACTAAGTACAAGAAGCATGCTTATTATCATAACTTTTCTTTGACCAAGTGTCTTTAATGGGGCTTTTTCTCAGTGGGTTTAAACCAGGGCCTAACTACCTTCAGCTGCAAGCCACAAGGTCTTGAGTGTCTGGTTCCAATGCTTCTTCAGGTTTCAAAGAGTCAATATGCTTTAAATATAAAAGAAACAACCTGGACCAGCCCTGCTCCCAAAGTGAAACTATCCCACAGGGTGGTGCCTCCTATTCTATGAAGCATTCTCTCTCTCCAGTCATCTCTGAAGAGCATCCATTCTTGCCCCTCATTCTCTCTGCCTTTCGTTAATTGCTGATGGTCAAATCATTTGTCTCAGTTGGTTTCATTCAGCTTCTTCAGCCTGATCCTGAGTACACTGTGGTGGTTGGGACAGTGTTCTCTGAGCTGTGCTGGAATGACAGTTCTTTAGAACAGCAGAAGTGTGGAACGGCACTGATATGGAACAGTGCTCCTGAGGGATGTTAGCGGATAGTAAGTGGAAAAAGCATTCTATGGTACTAAGTTCAGAGTCCCCAAGATCACCCTCACTTCTGATACCAGCTATAAGTCTGGGCTCCCCAAGACCACCATCAGGTTCAAAAATTCACTAGGACTCAGGAACTGAGACTCACAGAACTCAGGAAAACTAATTCTACTTGTGGCTAAGGCTTTTTACAGTGAAAGGACATAGATTAAATCAGCCAAGGGAAGAGGTGCATAGGGCAGGGTCCAGGAGTCACCAAACATGAGCTTTCAGTTGTTCTCTTCCAGTGGGGCTATATGGATAGCACCTCTTTTTTCCAGCAACAGTGTATGACAATATACACGAAGTGTTGACAACCAGGGAAACTTACCAAGCTTCAGTGTCCAGAGTTTTAATCAGGGCTTAGTCACGTGGGCATGGTTGACCACAGCGTGGCTGATCTTAGTTCCCTGTTCCTCCAGAAGTTGAGCTGATACTGTGTGGTCCACGGCCTAAAGCTTAAATCACATGTTAGCATGGACTAAAATCCGTGTTAGCATGGACCAGATGGCATAGCCAAGGCCCCTGCCATACGGCATACTGTTGGCGTAATCTGTCTAGCGTGGCCCAGAGCCTCCAGGCAAACAAAGACACTCATCTCAGGCCAGACATTCCAGGGGCTAAAGGTTACCTCTCAGGAGCTGAGGGCACATGCCTAAACCTCTCCTTGGGTAAGTTAATCCTTTACTGTACATATGGCAAACCCTTTGAGGATATAAATCAGATCATGCCTTGGCCCATGCTTAACAAACCCCAGTAACTCCCTATCACACTAAAATAATTATCTGCCCTAGTCTACAAGGTCTTGCATGATCTGGACTGTCCTTCCCCTTCTTGGTCACTGTATGCCAAATACACAGGTCTTCTTTAGTGTTTTTAAGGACACAGAGCTCTTTCCTGGCCTTTGCACTAGCTGTTCCCACTGCCTAACATGTTCTTCTGCAAGAGCCACACATAATTGAATTATTCTTGTCATTCAGATCTCAGCTTAATAAATGTCATTTCGTCAGGGGCCCCTTTCCTATCTACCCAAATTAAAAGAGTCCCTGAGTCAGTCCCTATTATGTCACCTTGCTATGTGTTCATCGTGGCAGTGAGTGTTGCCTGCTACTTTCTAGCACCTTTAGCTGTTAATTTGCCCATTTGCAGTCTTCTTCCATGCAAGTGCTGTAAGAGTAAGGCCCTTGACTCTTTATCCCCAGCACCCAGGACACCCTGAACCTAGAGTGAGTGCTCTGTAATTCACAAAATGGATGATTGAACAGCTGGATGAATAAACAAGCTTGACAAATGCTGGTTTAAGCAAAATTAAGTAGAATTCTTTACAGTAAGATCTTCCAAGCCTTTAATCTACTCTGTGGATTGTGAATCTCTTGAGTGTATATTATGTATTCATGTTCTTGGGAACAGTTTTGGGGGAGTATTAATGTCAGAACTTGGTGTGTTGAAGGAATTGGATTCATTTTCAAGTATAACTAATTTTTAAAGAGTAGTAAATCCTATGTATGGCACATTTTCTTTAAAATTTCTTTTACTGTTACTATTTCTGCTCCATCCCTTAGGCACTGCTCTCTGCTAACTAATCTGATAAATTAATTTGTACTTGGGTATAAATATGCAATGCTGCCTTAGGATCTTTTACTCCTTCTTTTATTTATTCACTATATTGAATTCCCATTGTTACGGGAAGCAGGATATAGAAATAATGACAGTGTTGGGCTGGTGAAAGATGATTTCCAGAATGGAAGGCTTTGATATCCCTCAAGTTACACCCTGAAAGGCCTATTTATGCCTCATATACATAAGTTCTAATTGTTGACCAGATTCAATAGGACAGAACCAGATATTGATAAATATTTTTATAGAGTGCAGTGGCGTGATCTTGGCTCACTGCAACCTCCACCTCCCAGGTTCAAGCGATTCTCCTGCCTCAGCCTCCCAAGTAGCTGGGATTACAGGCATGTGCCACCACGCCTAGCTAAGTTTTATATTTTTAGTAGAGATGGGGTTTCACCATGTTGGCCAGGCTGGTCTCAAACTCCTGACCTCAGGTGATCCACCCGCCTTGGCCTCCCAAAGTGTTGGGATTACAGGCGTGAGCCACTTGCCTTCAAAATTCTTTCTATTGACTAGATTAGTTTATACTATAGAAAATTGTGTTATTTCTGTTTGAGACTTCAGAATTGATGGATAATAGACATTTACTGTCAGATAGTAAAGATCCTAGATTCTTTTTTGCTATAGAAAGAAGGTCCATGGTTTTTCACTACCACAGAGAATTCACTGGACACATACTTTTTTCTGGATTCCTCCTTCTTCCTACTTCACCCTTCTTCAGGGGAAGGATCAGATGCCAGACTTTGTGGGTAAAGAAATAAAAAAGGCTCTGGATAATGTTTTCTCTGTCAAGGTTAAGTTTTTTGATACAGCTGATCTGTGTTTGTTTTGTACTCATTCCTAGGGCACTGCCCCTCCTGGTCTCTTCCCCTTGCTGGGATTTGAACCCTACCTCTTACTCCCTAGTTGATATGTGGCTCCTCCCACATAGTAAATTGGCCTGGCATCACTCCCTGTGGTGACTCTTCTTTCAGCAGGGCACATCATCACTGGGATTCGGGAGGCTGTGAATTCCCTGTAACCCTGTGTCTTATATTCTGCAATAGTCCCCATGCCATGTTTGGGGAAACTTTAGCTCTAACTAGAAGTTGAAAGCATTCTACAATACACAACACTATGAGAAATCACTCTTAGAAACCAGGCTTGGGTGCTTCTGCTCCCAGCCAGCCAGTGTCCACGTGTCCATAATGCCCAACGGAACACTTCTATCCATTGACTGTATTCTCTCTAGCTGGCCACCTCCTGAATGTACCAGCTAATTGTTGAACAAGTTTTAAATCAATCATGAAAATAGTTGTTTAGATGTGTAAATTACTGCCGCAGTACCTATTTACAGCCAAGATTTTACAGACGGATGCCTTGATAAATGTGTTTTTATTTGCTGTGAATAATTTCTGTACAGTGCCATTGAAAAAACATAATTCACATTTTCTATTAAGAAGGCAGCAGCAGTGTGCGAAGAGTTGTCAGTGATTTTGTGACCCCAGTTAGGATTATTCTGGGATTGGGGTTGATTCAGGGGAAATTCAACTACACTAGCAGGAAAACTGTTGGTTAAACATGAAGTTAGAAAACCCCTTTTCAGGCTGGGTGTGGTGGCTCATGCCTGTAATCCCAGCACCTTGGGATGCAAGGAGGGCAGATCATGAGGTCAGGAGTTCCAGAACATCCTGGCCAATATGGTGAAACTCCGTCTCTACTAAAAATACAAAATTAGCCAGGCGTGGTGGCATGCACCTGTAGTCCCAGCTGCTCGGGAGGCTGAGGCAGAATAATCACTTGAACCCTGGGAGGTGGAGGTTGCAGTGAGCCAAGATTGTGCCACTGCACTCCAGCCTGGGTGACAGAGTGAGACTCCGTCTCAAAAAGAAAAAGAAAACCCCTTTTCATGGCCTGAAACACAAATATGAAAGGTAAAACCAAAACCAGAACACAGTTCTTCAGCCCTGACTCTCTTTGTTGCAATCATGGACAAAGAGAAGGCCTGATGACAGGTGTCCTCAGGGAAGGCTGAGCTGCAGGGCTGTGCCCCAAGCCTGTTAGCCGGGCTTCAGAGGGCTGTGCACTCACAGCGAGCTTGGGCAGAGGTTCAGACAGCTCCTTTCAGCACTCTTTCACCAGGCATGTGCACAGGTCAGAAGCATGGCAGGAGGGTCAGAGGAAGTGAGCAACACAGTCCCTGCTCTCAAGCTAATGGTGGTGACAAAGGCTGAGATAAGGGCAGACCTGGACTTACAAGCATCTGACTTCAGATGACCCATGCAGGCAGTGAACAGTCACCACCCCTGCATCCCTAGCTGCCAGGCTCTCCCCTAACTTGGAAGCCCCTGTCTGCCTGAGTCTTTCCCATCATTGACATCCTATTTTCTGAAGTCTGTTGTGTCATACTTCCCATTTCTCCCAGTAAACCCAGCCCCAACCCCACCTCGTAGCTCCTGGATGTGCCCTTTTTCAAGCCACCAAAGTTCCCAGCCACGAGAGCCACCCACTCACCCACTAGCCACAGCTTTTCCCTTCTCTTCCACTCACATCAGGGCTCCCAGGGCCCAGTGCCTCAGATCTGACAGTTCAAAGCTTAGAGCAACTTAAAGGTGAGGGTTCCTGTTAGTACTATTCTGGCCATATTGTGGATTTCGTAGGATTTGGGGAATGGATAAGAGACCTACAATCTTTTAAAGAGTTGAGAAATTTCTGGAGGAAATTTCTGTGATGCACAAAGTGCTGTTCTTGGTTTTTGTCTTGTTTTAAAAAGTTAAGAATCAACACATTTGGAACATAACCCATCTGTAGGTCATGCTCACAAACACGTATGCATATAAAACCAGAAACATTAAACAGAGATGTGCTTATAAGAGATGGAGAGAGATACATCGCGATCAATGTGCCTTAAACCAGATGGGATGACTTAGGCAGTGTTTAGGGTGGAAGTGGAATCCCAACTAGGCAGCAAGGGGTGGAGTGGCCTGGACAGTAAACTGGAAGTAGCTGCAGTCCGAAGTGGGTAATGATCACTTGTTCGTTTTATTTGATCTTTTTATCATTTGCTGCATGGCATGGGCTCCTCGTTCCTCCACTGGCGTTCTCCTCCCCCAGCCCCCAGCCCCCAGCCTTGCCTCTTCTCCTCGTGTACATGTACCTTTAGCTCTTACTCCATTTTTAGGAGGCAGTACAGTGGCTTGCTCTGAGCCTTTGTGAGATTGGCAATAACATGTGCTGCTCTATTTGTTATCTCTTTTAAAACAGATAAGGTGGACAGGAAATGCTAATGGCAAACACAGCTGCAGCTCAACCCCTGTGCTGTTTTGCAAAGCACATTTTCTTATCAGGCTCAGGGCCAGGACCCATAGACAGAGGTGGCATGGCTGGGCAGCTGTGAGACTAGCCCATCAGGCCACACTGTGTTCTGTTCTGTTCACAAACACAGTAAGTATGTAACCAGATAGTTCCAGCTAATCCTCAACACTTCTCTTTCTTCACTTATTTCCAAAATTGTTCATAAGATCAGCTGTACAGTTTGAAGTGTCACAGGCAGGAAGTAAAGTTCTTTTTGTGGTTGGATTCCCACACCCTGGGTCCCTCTTTTTGAGCCACCTTTTCATTACTCCCGTGAAGCCAGCTCTTCTGCTTGTCATTGGCACCTGAACCCAGTGACAAATGAGGTACCTTTTATCAGATTGCTGTGTAGGTTGAGACCAAGTCTGAAAATAAGAGCTTTCTCGTGAAGCTGTGAACCACAACCGTTTTAAACTTCCAAAAATAATGTGTACCTTTTACAAAATTGCAGAGTGCCGTATCCCTCAAATTGAAGATGCTGAGATTCATAACAAGACGTATAGATATGGAGAGAAGCTAATCATCACTTGTCATGAAGGATTCAAGATCCGGTACCCCGATCTATACAATATGTTTTCATTATGTCGCGATGATGGAACGTGGAATAATCTGCCCGTCTGTCAAGGTACAGAACTGATGCTCCAGTTCTCAGCTGGGCTGTTCTTCTCTTGGACTGTATTGTAGACTATGTACATGTTTATCTAATAAAGTGATAGCGATGATGGGGGAAATAAACAAAGCCATCTACCCACATGGATCCAGTTGCATCTTTACTACAATTGCCAAAGCTCTGTTCTTCGACTCTCCATCACCACTCCTTGTAGCTTGCTCAGCTCCATACACCCAGTTTTAAAGGATAAACAGGAAACACCTTGTTCCTTGGAATGTTGGATGTCTCCTTTACTCCAAAATATCAAAAGTAGTTTAAGAATCAGGAGACTTGTAACTGGGCTGCTAACACAATGAGGAACTATTATATATTTAATGGAAATAACAGAGCATTCATGCTTATGTCAGTAGTCATGAAAATATAGTTAAAGCCAATCTTAAACAGAGGCTGTTTCCTCTTAATAGTGTTTTTATTTATATATAATGCATGAAGAGCAGAAAAATTATCAAATTCAAATTTCATCCAAACAACCTGGTGAATATTTATTCCCTTGCATTTTTTAGATTTGCCTGGGCCATCATAGAGGGCCCTGTTTGTGAAAATAAGCCCTCAAGTTCAGAATAATTCTGATTTTATTTTTTGACGTGTGACTTCAACCAAAGAACCAAAGAAGGCAATGCATAATTCATAATTTGAGGGAGAAGGAGAGCAATCTCATTTGCTCCAAAAGCACCGGCGTGCTCAAGCTGAGATGAATGTTAACTTTGTGCTTGGAAATCACAACTGGCAGACTCTGATATTGCTTTGGGTGCCCTGTTCTTGGAAATAAATAGTTTCCTTACATGAGAGCTTCAGAGTCATGACCCCTTGAAGGAAGAGAGGCTTGAGCATCAGAAGGACGAAAGCAGCCCAGACCATCACACTCCCCTGGTCTCTCCCAAGAACTGCCAGTGTTGCTGAGCATGTTCTGTGCTGCATTTTTAAAGGAGACATGATTCATTTACCTTTTCAGATGTCTACAAAACAAGCAGCTGGCTGTTTAGTTGGGCTACTTATTCAAACAAGCTTTATTACCTGCTGATCCGTTTCATTCCTCCGACACGATCAGAGTGATAGCCAGGAAAACCACCGCAGACTGCAGCCACTTCTTCCCTTCCTGTTTTCCGTGTAACCTTTTGCTCTCCCATCCTTTCTGTTTCCTTTTCTGTCACTTAAATATAGGATGCTCCTTTAGGAGTTATTTTTTCCCCAGTGATTAAAAAAAAGAAATACCCTGTGTCGGTGTGCCTCTCAAAGTGTCATTTCGAGGCTTTAGACCCAGGCTTTCCTATTGCTCTTTCTGGCCACTGTTGCCCCCACTCCACCTCCCCTTCCTCAAATCCCAGTCAAGACATAGCTTTTTTAGGTCTGCAACAACAGAGCCAGTCAGTTACCCTGAAGAGGTATGCTTCTTCAAACGATGCAAGCCCTGCCCACCTCTCCCCCCTCCTCAGAGGTCTCTGTCCCACAGAGGGTGGTGGGTGCCCTGGCCTGTGCCCTACCCTCTAGTGCACCCCATGCCTTGCTGCACAGAAAGATAGGTCCTGTCTGCTGGAGCTGCCACTGCCCCAGTGTTGCTCACTGGCTGCTTGCCTGGCACACCATAGGAAATGAGGAACTGAAGTTGCTTTGGACAGCCTGACACCCCTCTGAGCCCCCAGGGGGAATATAATTGGTCCTAAGAGTGACATTTCATTCTCTAACTTTTATTTGCACCTATAGATCCAGGAGCTAAAGCCTGAGGAGGCCTCTCTCTGTTATCTAGAAGTGCAAATGGAAATTACATTGAACTATTGAGTTGAAGCCAGTTTTCGACTGTTATATTTAGGACAGGCTGTCTCTAACCAAGAGTGAGCATATCTTTCCTTCTCCTCTGATGAACTGCACGAATTATAACCCCAGTCTGAGTCAGAGTTAGTTTTTATTTGAGAGAAACCAGCTATCTGTGTGGGTAGTTTAGAACTACAATTCCTTCCAAGGAAGAAGAGCAAGCACAATCATTTGTGCCAACTCATTTGAACTACACTTGAGGGTTCTAAGGTGCTCACTTGTTCACGTTAATGTGCTTCTCTTTTTTTCCTCAATTATTGAGTCTGTTTATTCCTGATCCCCAACTTCCTCCCCACTGCATAAACACACATACACTTCACTTTTACTATGAACATTGTCAGTTTTCAGCTCAAAAAAACAATAATAATCTAAGGTTATGGGACTGTCTACAAAGATGGCTGAGCTCCATACCTTTTAGGGTATGGTGCATCCCAAATGTTGGCCAGTTCAAAGCTATGATCTCCTTGGTCTGCAGAGCCCCATGGCCCCAGGACACAGCAGTGCAGGATTAGCACTGCCCAGCCCTGACAGTGAGTGCCTCAAGTTCTGCACCCGCCTCACCCTCACCTACTCTGATGCACAGACACCATATACTGGGGTTTCAACCAAAGCAATCTGCTGAGAGATCCCTTCAAGATACTTACAATGTCCAACAAAGTCAGCTTAGGAGAAGGGTTCAGTCATCTGCTGCTGTGCATGGGACACATACATTCTGTATCTGGTGACTTGGAAGGGAAAGTGGGTATTTTCATTATACATTATTTACTTCACACACAATTAGTTCTCTCCTGGATAAACACCAGCTCTGCAGTGTCATTATTTCCTCCAGTGAAATTGCTGAAGCAATAAGAAATGCCCTGATCACAGGGGATGCCACACACAATAGAATTCTCTGCCACCAGGAGTGTTCTACTGGGCTGCACAGACTTCAGGGCAAACAGGCTGCTTAGTGTTCCACAGAAGGAGTGTGGGATCCAGGTCCCACTTGCACGCTGATTGCACACAGCATGCTGTGCTCGATGCATAGACTCAGGACAGCAGTGGTTCTGAGTGTGGTCCCGAGACTGGCAGTGGCAGCAGCAGCAGCAGTGCCTGGATGTTGGTAGTGCAGTTGTCAGGCTCCCTCTGCCCCAGACCTGCTAAAACAGAAGCTCTGCAGGTGGGCCCAGCAGCCTGTGTCTAACAAGCCCTCTGGATCATTCTTGAGTTTGAGAACTACTACACTGTGGGATTCCTCATCTATTTTATATAAAACACAACTGGATTTTCAGAAATTTAAGGCCACCATCTCAGGCATATTTCTGTCCCCACATCCACTCTAGTGGAATTGAGTTTGGAACCTAAGCTTCCCAAGCCGCTCTCACCACCACTGAAACCATTCGTGGTGTCTGTGTCTCTTTCCTCTTACAGCACCTCGGTGGTTCTCAACCTGGCCGGCACATCAGGGTTACTTGGGGAGCTTTAAAAAAAGATAATGATTCCCAGGCTCTCCTCAGAGCCTGGGCATGGGGCCCGGGCACTGGTGTTTTGTAAAAGCTTCTTAGGTGATGCTGAAATGCAGTCAGAGCCGGAACATGCAGCCTGAGGGTGTACAACCCACAGTCAGACACTCACCACCTTCCCTCCATCCATCTTAGCTACTCCTCTGACCCTCTCGGTGCCATTTGCAAATAGCAGAGCAAATACCTACATGATAATTAGAATAAGGAACCTGAGTATTTGAGACCAAGGTGCTTCATTCTTCAGAGGTGGTGCCATTTTAACAGTGGGGGAATCCTAAAAAGTTCCAGCATTCGGTGTGACTTTTCGATGTACAGAGATGACAGAGTGGAATCCTTCCCATTTTCTTTCACCTTGCACAGGCTGCCTGAGACCTCTAGCCTCTACTAATGGCTATGTGAACATCTCCGAGTTCCAGATCTCCTTCCCAGTGGGGACTGTGATCTCCTATCGCTGCTTTCCCGGATTTAAACTCGATGGATCTGCGTATCTTGAGTGCTTACACAACCTTATCTGGTCGTCCAGCCCACCCCGGTGCCTTGCTCTGGAAGGTAACACATCTTATTCTTTCCGAAGTTGTATTTTGTATTATTAAAGTGAGGAAGAAGATCAATAGGAGGAAGAACTGCGAATTATGATCAGCAATAACTTTTCTTCTCTGCGTACATCTTTCTCACCTTTGTCCAGAGCAGAGATCAGCTGCCATGAAGCCATACTTACAATTAGACATAAAACTTGCTTCCCTCATCCTTAGGCTTAAAGAGGAGAGCAGATAAAAAGTTGTGAGCATCAAAGGTTAAATTACAAAATATTGCAAAGTTAAATGAAATGTCTTCAAAAATTAATTTTCTCTACACCAAATGAAAACAGATTGTATCATGTCATTAATCTCACCCCTCATTTTATTGTTGTGTCGATGTTTCTTCCATATTTCCATGCACTTTATAGCTTAGCTGTAAATGTTTGGCTGCAAGCACACCCTTGGATGCCTGAAAGCAAGAGCTCTTTTCCTCCCTGTTTGTGTTAAATCTGTATGACTATAGATTGTGATTCACTAAAGACCACTATCAGTAGTATGAAGTAGTAAGGAAAACGGGGCTTCCATTGGCAGAGTCAAGGCAGTGTCTGTAGGGGAAAAGTCCATAAACATTTCTGCTAGGCAAATTGGATATGCTGGTTCAACTCTTGCTTTAACTCAGATCTTGAAAGTATGCCTGAAGAGAACAAACACCAATGTGTTTCTTGGCATCTGAGTATAGCGGGTAGGAGGGCTCTATATGGGGAAAGAAAAAAAGTGAAGAAACCTCAAATCAGGAGCCCCTTCAAAGCCTATTTGCAGCCTTGTTTGGGAAACAAAGCAAAACAATGGAATATGGAAGCAAATGAGTTCTTACAAGTTTATAGCATCTCTACAAGTGTGCACCTCTGTGTGGGAGGAAGTCAGGGCAGGACGTGTGTCATGGAGGATGACTATTGCTCAGAAGGATAAGAGACGGCCTCTCTAGGGATGTGGAGTGGGGTTGGCTGGAGCCATGGAATCTCTTTGGAGAAGAGTGGGGGAAGGAGGGCAGGGAGCGAGAAGGCCAGCCCTTCCCATTGGTTTTGTCATACTCTGAGACTGGTCATTAGAACTCCCCTCACTCCACTTCCCACCCATCCCAAATCCCCCAGGGAATTGGAGCCTAGCCTAGAGATGCCAGATAAAATGTAGGATACACAGGTAAATTTGAATTTCAGATAAACAAATAATGTTTTAATATGAGCATGTCACAAATATTGCATGGGACATACTTAGTATAAAAATTATTCTTTGCTTATCTGAAATTCAAATATATTTATAACTGAGTGTCTTGAATTTTGTTTCCTAAATCTGGTCACCCTAGCCTCAAGGGACAAGGTCATCCCTTTTGCTTCCAGTGGGAATAGCCTTCCTGTTATCTGGATGCTGCTGGTAGGCCGTGGACCTCTGATGGAAGGGGCTCTTCCCTAGTTCTGGAGGCTTCTCCCTGCTCAGATAACCAGACAGAGAGGGCCCTTTAAAGGTACCGTCATTATGATTTTATCAATTTGAAATACCTGTTTTCAAATCTTTTCAAATTTGGTTTAAATGTGTTCTAACCAGTCAGGTTCTGATAAGCTTTATTTTGGGATTTGAAAAGCAGTCTTTATGGAGCCTAGAGAATATGATTGGATAGGCATAAAACAAAATCTAAGGTTATAAACAGGGAGCTGAGAATGGCTTCGGGTTGAAAATTAGTCTTCCAGTCTAACATGTCCCCTTTCCTCTGCCATCCTCCACTATGGATAGATGGGAAAACCCTGGCTGACATCTGCCTGTGCCAGGAAGGCCACTTAGTGCCTTTTTCCCTAGGGTTTTTGTTTTTTTAATAAGGTTTACATCTCCATTTTCAATAGACATCCCTTTAAATTATCTGATGGCATTTGTTGGTGAGCGCTTTCAATGCAACACTGGCTAAAGGTACAAAGCGGTGATTCTAAACTGAGAGGCACAGAGGCGACTAAAGGATTCTTTTTTTCAAGACTTGATAGCAACTGGGTTAAAAAAAATTAAGCAGTGGGTTAAACTAATAGGTAAGGATTCGTGCACAAGTTATCCAGATGTACCTGGGGGTTGGCATTTCTCTCATTCTCACTTTAATTGTGTATCATCTTTTTAAAAGATGGCGCCTTATTTATGCAATATTGTCATAGGGTATTGAACATAGATGAACTGTCACAAGGGGATCGACCCTTTTCATAGATCACCCACACTTTTAACTCCTCATCTTTCTGTCTTCCTAAGCACACGATTTGCACAATTTGATTTTTCTTGATGACACAGTGAAAATTATTGCCCTGGGCTGTGGGATTATGACGTCTGAGGGGCTTTTGAATATATTAGAACTCTCTGACCCCTGCAGTAATGGTGTGGACAGTTCTGCTGTGGAAGTCTTTCTCTTTGAGTTTTCTGTCCCTTTCCCATCCCTCTTTCACTATCAATCCATCAGCTGTCAGTGTGCCCGTCACACTCAGGGTACCTGTCACTGCAGCTGTCCCCTCACCCCCAGTTTCTTTTCTCACTTGCTGTAAGCCAGGAGAAAGGTTCACCAGGCTCATCATGGAGGGAGCACAGCGTGTCAGTTACCAGTGCAGACTGACCTCGGATGACTGGCTTCACATCCTGGCATCCTACTTAATCACTTCACCTGGGGCAAGTCACATAGCCTCCCTCAGCCTCCATTTCTTCCTCTGTAAAATGGGGGTGATGAATCCCACTTACCTTGTGGGACGGGGAAGAGTCAGTGAGATAACAAATCTACCCATTTAATGAAGCGCCCAGCCCATAGTATGTGGTCAATCACTTGTCTATTGTTATCAATGCACTTAGAGTTTTATATAAAGTCACAATAAATAAGAGAGAATCTAGCATGACTCTCTGTGGATACGCTGTCCGAGCTTTTAGACATGTACATTGTCACACAATTTTGGTTGTTCACGTGCTATTTTGGTTACTTGCATATTCTTAGCTGTGTCTATGTAAGATGACTCTCAGACAGCAAGAGAAAATACTGAACAATAAGAACGGCCACCATTAATTTTGAGAGCTTACTACATAGGTGTCAGGCTACTGCTCAAACTGTGTGACACAGTGTCTCCTTTAATCCTCTTAATGCCATTTGGAAGCAGGTACTACTAACCCTCTTTAGCCGCTGAGTAAACCCAGCCTTCTAAAGGTTCAGTAACTTGCTCAAAGTCACACAGCTAGGAAGAGGGAGAGCTGGGACTGTAGCATGGATCTTTGTCACTTCAAAGCTCATGTTCTTAATCACCAAGGTACATTGTCTATTTAACATGTTCTGATTACAATCTAACAGAGGGAAAGCAATTTGATACTTTTGTAGGCATTTTCTTAAAGCAAAAAAATACAATAATTATTGCATAGGAAAGAATTTGTCGTTCTAGTTTAGTTATCATCTCTGAGAAATCCCAGCAGCAGGGGGAGGCTCTGTGCCCCCTGGGTAGCCGCAGGCTCTTACTGCTGCTGCCCCACAGTGCCTGTTAGTCTCCCACATGGCCATGGAACCCCCCTGCAGCCAGTGAGCCAGGCAGATGTTGTTGGCCTCCTTTTACAGATGAGGAGACGACCCCTTGGAGAATGCCATGACTTGTCCCGACCCTCCAACTGTTGGTGTGTGCTGTCTGCCACATGGCACCTCCTCTCCCTAGAGGAGTGGAGAGCACTTTGTGAGGGTCAATGTTTGAGTGACACCTGTCACACTCACATGTCAACAATCTCATAGTTGATACCTGGCTTCATGAAGGAGTTGATAATTTGGAAGGAAACGCTTTGGCAGCCTCACCAAAGGTGGCAAGAGTTCCGAAGCCCAGTACGAAGGTGTGGGTTGCATGTTTTAAGGCCTGTACTATTGCACTCATGGATAGTGGGAAGATTCTGGAGCATATATGGATCCCTATTGCTGTGTTGTCAGATAAAACACACAAAATTTCAAAGCGTTGAACCAGAGTGATGGCCATAATGTTTTAAAATCAATGACTGTATAAAATTGGAGCTGGAAGGAGCTTTGTGCATCCCTGTGTGCCCCTGTGGGCCCCGTCTTGCTGTGGGCCTGTGCGCTTTGCCTCGTCTATGTGTATCTTAGTGCTTTGCACTCTCGGGTTCTCTTCCTCCCTGAGGCCCTCACCTCCGTCTTTCTCTTTCATGTGCATGCACAGACACAACACACTGAATGCAAGAAATCTTTAAAAAGCAAAAAGGCTCTGACAATAAATGTGGGGAATTTCTCATTGTTAAGTGCTAAGAACTCCGTTTGTGTTGTCACCAGTGATCGTTGAACACCTGCTAGGCTCAGAGCAACACCGAATTGGGCACTGGGGAATTACAAAGAAAGGAAAGGACATAATTCCTTACTTTGAAGAGTTTACAGTCTAGAGCGAGAAGATGACTAAGTCAGTTTCCTAGAGAATAACATCATTACAGATGGCAGCCACGTACACACACAGCTACTTTTACCAAGGGGCACGCAGGGGCTTCTGCATTTGGAAAGGGTAGAAGGGCAGTTTCAGGGGGTGACATCACAATTGTAAAATGAAATTTTCTACCCAGGGATTTATGGCATTTTTGTTTATTTTCCCCAGAGACCAAATAATAGCATGTTTCTGTCTTTTCTGTCTCCACTTGAGCCTTGGGGAAAGAGAAAGGTCTGAACATCTCACTCCTAGGGAAGGACTGTGCATTTTGAAGCACGGCGGAGCTCATCGGTGTAGACGCAGCCTGCCCTAGCATGTGTGAGAGGCTCCAGCCCAGTGGTTTGAAGGGTGGGAATATGGAAGGATATTGAGGAGCGTAACAATAAGTAAGTGAACCAACCACGTAGCACATAGTTGCAGGGACGGACACAGACACACACGGGAAGTCTAGGAAGAAGAGTCACTAACTGCCCAGAATCCCCTGGACGCTGTGTGCTTGGGGTTGTGAGGGCTGCTGGTTATGAGCGGTTGCAAGAAAGGGCTCTTCTCTACAGGGGATAGGACCACCCACAACCCGTTAGTATCTGGAACATTCTCTTCACATTCAGGTTTTCAAACAGCCTGGAAACAGCACGGAGGTGCTGGGTATCCAGTTATAGAAATCTCTAGGGGCAGCTCTTTCAACAGCAGAGATCACAGCACTGTGCCTCTTTGAGGCAGGCTGCAAGGGTCAGAAGAACAGATGATGGAAGCAAAAACTTAGAATTTGGGGTCCTTAATTGTAGCTGCCACCCACTTAAAGATTCCTGTTTCTCTAAGTGCTAAATTAGAGGACTTAGGATCCTGGATCCTTTATCCAGAAGTCCTCCCTTCAACAACTCTCTAGATAAAAAGATGGAATCAAATTTAGAAAGGACCAATCAAACATTTAGGGATATTAGAGTTTAAAAAGAAAGAAACCAAAATCAGTGGTGTATACCATTTCATGTAAGTGCCTCTGAGGTGTATGGATTCATTCAGTCAACGTTGTTATGCCTATATGCTGAGTATTTTGCAAGGTCCAGTGCAAACAGTGGCAAACGAGTTGTGCGAAGTCTCTGCCTCCCTGGGGCTCACACAGCATGTGTTGCTATTCCTGAAATTGCAGTCTCCACGCAGGCAGAGCTAGGTTCTAAATATTCCATTTGTAAGTTATCCAGGGCCTCCCGTGGTAGAGAAGACTGTCACCTACACTGAAGGCCACCTAGAAGGAGTTCTAAAGCAAGGTCTCCATGGTTTCGAAAGAACTGGGAGGGTCAGGCTGCTGAGTCACTCTTCGCTGTGTGGGGTTGGCTCTGAGACGTGATGCCTGGTCTGCTTTCAGAAGGCAGCCGGGTTTTCAGAGAAAGCAGTGAGCATGGTCCCAGAGACCCCAGGGAGTCTGGTCTGCTTGCTTGTTTGCTTTTCTCCAAATAGGGGAATAAATCACTCTAGGATCTGCAGGTACCTAAGGTTTCGTTTGTAATGACTTGGGCGGTGGCTTCCCTCATGCTGACATTTTCAAAAGACTCTTTCAGCCTCGTGTCTGGCATTTCTCCCAGGAACAAGTAAACCTGACCCCATTGGAAGCCGAACATCTGAAAGTTTGGGTTTTCAAATCTGCCCAGTCCCCAAACCCAGAATGCCCCAAGTGATTCCCCCCAGCCCCATTCATCTCAGCCCAGATAGACAGAGATGGAGTTTTCATCAGACAGCGTCCAATTCAATCACAGGGAATGCGGCAGTGTGATTTCCTAAGAACCTACAAATGCCCAGGAGTCCTTTTAGCTCTGTATCCTTTTGTAAGAAAAGGAGGAAAAATAAGAAACTGAAGAACCTTGTTTGGCCAAATGTGAAATGACTTGAAAGGTTCCAATTTGGGATCAAAACTCAAAGCCAGCTTGGATGTGGAGGGCTCCCCAGCTCTCAAACTACATTTGCAGTGTACTTTGTTCCTGAGTCAAAACACGTTCAGGTACAAGAGGCGCCTGGTATAAGAGGCGCCTGAAGTGATTTCTCCCTCCAGGAATCTGCCTTCACTCAGAAGTGCCTCAGAACTTCAAAGTGAATCCTGTGTAGGGAAGAGGAAAGACACAGCAGAGAATCTGGGCCTCCTTGGATGACAGAGCCTACCCTGCTCCTGGAGGCAGGCTGCAGGGGACACTCAAAGGGGGTGTGATGAGGGCCCACCCTGGGACAGGCTACTCCCATTTTACAAATGGAAACTTCAGACATAAAGAGGAATCCACACCGTTCCCAATAAGGTCGTCAATTACTGTTCGTGATGAGGCCCAGTGTCACCTTGGTCACTTCCCTAGACCCGAGTCAGGGACACTCTGTTCTCCCTATGGAGTTCCTATCGTCCTCCTGCCACCTGTCCCCAAGCAAGTGGGGGAGATGCAGGGTCTCCCAGCTCCCTGCCTGGTGATCCACAATAAGAAAGCGTGGGCTCGGGTCCATCCTTTGATGAACTTGAAACTATTCTGCATTGGATTTGAAGTAGCACATGGGAAATGACAGAAGAAAAGTCATATTGGGGATTTCATGCCACTGATTTTGAATTACTGGTCATAGGATATAGAGCTTAGACATCACCAATTTCCCTTTCTCCTAAGCCAACCTGCCATACCCCAGTGTATCCTTGTAGAGATGAATGGAAAGTGCCAGAGAATGGCAGGCTTGGCCACAGTGGTAGCCTAGGAGAACCAGTCAAGGTCCCGCATCCACCCTGGGCTCTGGCACCATCAGGCTGCCTTGAGTAGGGAAGGCCCATGCCACTTGATCTTCACTCCCTTCCTTTCCTATGTTTTTTTTTTTTTTTTAATTGTAAAAATGTTTTTGTAGAGACTTGGTCTCACTTTGTTGCCCAGGCTGGTCTCAAACTCCTGGCCTCAAGCAATCCTCCCACCTCGGCCTCCCAATGTTCTGGGACTACAGGCATGAACCACTGCACCCAGCCCCTCATCTACATCCTTGAACAGGTAGAAATAATATTTCAAATTTCTTCCTCCTGTGAACAGCTGACTCCAGGGCAGAAAGCGCCTTGTTGCTCCCTGCACTCGTAGCCCCGGCACATGCTTTATATTCTACAAATTGCAACTGTTACAACTAAAACTTCTTTTGATTAATTTGACATTTTTGGATGCCTACTGTATGCCAAGCACCCTGTGGGTAGTTTATTTGACGATCTCTCCTCTGACAACAGTCACGAGAAGCAAGTGTGGCGCCAGCCGATAAATGAGGAAACCGAGGTTCAGACAGCTCTGCTGCTCCTTCCCCAAGGTCACTCTGTCCACAGCAACCTGGCCCCTGTGCCTCCTGAGCCTACACCTTCTACTGACACTACTCTTCTAGGCCTTCTAAGACCCAGACTACCTGCTGGCAGTTTTGATCTGGGTTCTAATCCTAGCTCTGTCCATTTCCTCAGATAGAATGGAAAGGCGTTGGAAGGGTTGATCGCAGAGGCTCCTTCCTGGTGGTCACATTCTTTGATTCTGCTCTTAACCAGAACTCACACTGTTCCCAGAGCGGCTGCCCCGTCCCTGGCTGGCTCTGGAAGGCAGGTGGGAAAATGAAGGGGAGAGGTGCTAGGAGAGCTTCTCCCCCCGACGCTGGCTAACAGAGTTTCCCTGAAACTCACGTTTATATAGTCAGCCTGTGAGCCTGGAGCCATCTGCAGGAGGGGAGTGGCAGGAAAGGAAGAGATGTGTGTTGAGGTTCATCTTGGTAGCAGGCGCTTCACCTGCTATCTTTAGTCGGCCTCTAGACAACTCCAGGTATTACTGTCCTCTCTTTTCAGATAGGAAGCAGGCCTGGTCACACCCCCCTGGCCTTAGGGAGTAGGCTGCAGAGCCGGGATTCTAAACCAGCCCTGACCTGCCTCCTGGGCTGTGCTTTCTCCTGTGCTGCACTGCCTTCCGTGGGAGGGACCAGCCTGGCCGCCTGAGTAATCTGCGCAGCCACCCATTGATGATTTCTTTACCATTTGTGTTCTCAGGAACCTGAATTTTTATCATGTAAAAGGTTTTGGAGGAGGGAGAGGGAAATACCATGTGATCTGCCCTAAGCTACACTGTATACAATGGTGAGCGATGGGGAAATTTTCCTTTCTTCCTTCTCTCCCTCCCTCCTTCCCAGGTAAGGCTCTGGTGCCAACCAGGGATGTACAGTGTGCCAAGTGGCCATTGCTGTTAGAGGTTCAAGTCTTGTGCACCTCTCTGTAAACGATAATAGCAGTGACCACCTGGACACTGAATACCCACTCAGCCTCCCACGGTTCTGAATAAACCCTCTGGCCAGAGGCCTGGTCTCGATTAGCCTCTCCTGGGCCCTCAAGCTCCCTGCAGACTTATCCGTGATCCTGCCAGCAGCTGGACCCAGCATAAAATGTAATTGGCAAAAAAGGAAGAAAAGGGCAGCAAATGCCTTTTTTACTTGATATAGCAGGGGGGCTTCTTTCCATGGGACAGTAGAGGGAGGGCTTCTGACTTACCTGCTTGTCCTAGGCTCTGCCCTTCCCTCACCTCCTCTAGCTAATATAAGGTTAGGTAATGCTTGGCCAGGAGTTCTGGAATATAACGCTCTAAGGCCCTGGGAGTTCCCTGGGAAGCCCCAGGTAACTTTGATCCAGCCTCCCCCAGCCCCAGTGGCTCTGTTTTATATATTTACATATTATGTTCTCACTCAAGATTTATTTGAAGGAAGAGTTTGCTGGCATGATATATGAAAATCATACATCAGGTTCTGCCTCCTTAGAAACTTGAGACCAGAGCAATGAAATGATTGGCTTGGGTCACACAAACCTCCCACCGCCCGTCTCTTTAGACTCCCAGCCTTCAAGGATGTAAGTAGATGGCTAATTTATAATCCTAATTAGGAATCCGGCTTACATCAGTCAAAGTCTTATGGGATTTTTAGATCTTATTCTCAAAAACAAAAGAATCTTCAGTTCTCTTTGAAGATAAATATGCGTTCCCTGGGCCTAGGACTAAAGAGAAAATCTCAGGCCCTTTCCCTCATGTGTTTCTCCCTGTCTGAAACAAACAGAGGTCCCTTTGTGAAATGAAAATGAATTCTGCAACCTGGGCACATACATTAGTACATACTATCCCCTTTTGCCATTTTCTTCCCTGGCGGTGAAAATCCCTGTGTCTGGTGCTGTTTGTATTACCATCACCTTGCCTGTGACCCTGGTGGTTGTTTTATTAGAGGGAAATGCAAAATAGCAAGCAATCCTGTTAATTTATTGTTCACCAGCAATAGTAAATTATTCTAATATCATTCCCATGTACTGTTCGTATATTACAGCAGAGTGATTACCAGAAAATAGCTGCTTGCATGCCATACAGCATTCTCAAGGATCACTGTGCTTAATTTTCTCTTCTTCTTTTACAATAAGCAATTGCCACTGTAGCTTCTTCCTCTTCTTGGTCACACATCTCTCCTGTACTCAAGATAGATTGTGCCATGGCATAAGAAGCTTCATTATTCTTTTTTTTTTTTTCTATATCAAATCCAGAAACACTAATCTTTTTGTCTTAAGAAAACCAAGAGACCTTATTCCTTTTTTTCAAGTAGATCCAAGTTCTCAGGCATTCCTGCCGTTACTTTTTAGGCTCTTTTTCTCTTGCATTTTCTGATTCCCAACATGATGGATGGTCCTCATCCTCTCTCTCCGAATCTGCTGTTCACTAGCTTAAGCCCCTTGGCAGGCTCCTGCCTCAGCACCTTGCTTTCCTTTTAGCTTTGGTGGAAACACAACCATGAACCCTTTGTCTCTCCTGGACTCCTTAAATTATCTCTCTCTCTTTTTTTTAATTTCATGTAAGTGCAGAGATCTAGACTGAGGTCAAAGGAAGAAGAGAGGTGATTCTTCTCCCACCAAAGGGGAAAGAAAGCTGAAAGCTTCGTTGGTTTGAACTACTTCTCCCGCAAAATCAAGAAATGAAGAGAACACCCAAGGGAGGACTCAGATAATCCCCTCTCCCCACCATTTAGATGGGATCTCACCAGGCTCAAGCCCAACTGCACCCAAGCCCCCATCCCTTAGTTCTCACCTGGGCAGGTAGCCTGTTCCGGGACCTGCATGAGCTTGGAAGGCTTCCCTGTTTGGAGCAGGGGATGGGGAACATGTCCCTTTCTTTCACTGGGTTCACAGCTCTCACCAAAATATAATCCTCCTTTGCCCTGTAATCCCCTCCTATTTTTGCACACTCACAGACGTGCAAGCTGAGGTTTTTATTTTGTGATGCTTAAATGTCAGGTCACTGAAGGAAATGCAGAGCTAAGCAACAGCAAAGCTGTGACCAGGGGTATGAGCCTCTAGCTTGTGCCACGAGCGTGACTTCATTATGCTCAGAAAATAGATGACCGGTACAAATGGGAGATTCTGTGTTTGTCCTTAAACTCTAGAGTATCTTCTCCATTCCTGCTGCAGGCAGGATTTATTTCTTTCTTTCCTCTCTGGGAAGTAAGATGACTTGTATTTCATAGTAATAAAACCTCTTGCAATCAGGTGGGACACAGAAGGTAATAAATCCCTTCAGTCACTTCAGGGGCCTTTTTCAGGCTGGGAGTCACTCGGCAATGTTCGACAGGTTGTTTGGAGTCATTCCTCTCTGTTGTTCCTTTCTTCCTTCTCCACCCCAGTTCCCACCCCCATCTCCACTTTCCTTCATAAACCATTGCCGTAATTCCCTGCCTTTTCTCCCAAATTAATTAGACATTTGGAGTGATGGGTGGGTAAGATAGTCTTCTATTCCCATCTTTTTGTCTCATGTCATTCATTTTTTTCATAGAAACGGTAACCATCATGCCTATGTTCACGATCATTTTCTTTTTTGTACTGAAGAGAGTTTTTGTTGTTTTTGGCTTAGGTTCTGTAAAAAGATAATGCCTGACTCTAAACTGTGCCCACATTCCTCTAAAGTTAGAGTGTGCAGAGAGGACAGTGCCTTCATCCCATGGCACATCTTTTGTGGCTTCTGAAGAAGTCTGGGACTTTGTTTACATTCTGGCTGGTTTGTTCTTTGGTGGATGAGAACCTAATGCATTTTCTTTTTCTTTTTTTTTTTTTTCTTTTTTTTTTTGGAAATGGAGCCTCACTCTGTCTCACCCAGGCTGGAGTGCAATGGTGTGATCTCAGCTCGCTGTAACCTCCGCCTCCCGGGTTCAAGTAATTCTCCTGTCTCAGCCTCCCAAGTAGCTGGTACTACAGGCTGCACTGCCATACCTGGCTAATTTTGTATTTTTAATAGAGATGGGGTTTTTTACCATGTTGGCCAGGCTGGTCTCAAATTCCTAACCTCAGATGATCCACCCGCCTTGGCCTCCCAAAGTGCTGGAATTACAGGCATGAGCCTCTGCACCCGGCCCCTAATGTATTTTCTAACCCCGTCTTCTCCATTCCTGGGAAGGGATTTCACTGGTCCAGGCCTTAAGAAGGGGAAGCATGACTGGAGTTAAAATAAAAAATAAAAATTTTAAAAAGCCAATTATATTGAAATTCAGATTTTAAAACTAGTCCTTAGTTCAAGCTATCACAAGTAAACACCTGTGCTTACGTCAGTCTGTATTTTCATACTGTAAGTATATTATTCTGATGGAAATTATTTTGAATTGGGAAGAAAAGTTCATTTGTAGGAAGCTGGGAAGCCAAGAATTCTGTAGCCAACCATGACTAAAGCAGCATGCGAGAGGGACCTTTGCCTACCATTCTACTTGACATTTTTAAAGACTCTGTGGCCCTTGGAGTTAGCTGTGGGGGACTCTACTGTCCCCGGAGCGTAAGGATCCCCAGTCTGGTTTCTGCTGCTGCCTTATTCCTTGGCGTTCAGTGGCTTGTCGCCGCTTCACTCCAGCCTCTGCCTCGGTCATCACATGGAGTTCTCCCCTGGTGTCTGTGTCTTCACATGGCCATGTGTCTCGCCTCTTCGTCTTATAAGGACACAAGTTGATATGTTTTGGATGTTGCTTCCTCCACATCTCATGTTGAAATTTGATTCTGGAGTTGGAGGTGTGGCCTGGGAGAGGTGACTGGATCATGGGGGTGGATCCCTCATGAAGGGCTTAATGCCATCCCCTTGGTGATGAGTGAGTTCTTGCTCTGAGTTCACATGAAATCTGGTTGTTTAAAATCATGTGGCATTCCCCGCCATGTCTGGAACCCACTCTTGCCGTGTGACACGCCTGTTCTTCTTTGCCTTCCACCATGATTATAAGCTTCCTGAAGCCTGTGCCAGAAACACATGATAGAGCCATGCTGCTATATAGCCTGCAGAACCATGAGCCAATTACACCTCTTTTCTTTATAAATTATCCAGTCTTGGGTATTATATTATAGCAACACAATTAGCAGAATAACCTAACAGTCATATTGGATTAAGGGCCCTCCTTACTATAATGTAACCTCATCTTAATTTAATTACATCTGCAGTTACCCTATTTCCAAATAAGCCCACATTCACAGGTACCAGGATTTCAACATAAGAATCTGGGGGGTACCCAATTCGACCCACTGCAAATGCTCTCCCTGCCTTAGCTTTGGAAGAAGCAAACTCCCTTCCATCTTCCCTCTAGCTCTTGCTCCCAGGTTTAAAGGACTATCTTTGAATCTTCCCAAACCCCAGCTGGCCAGCATCCTTTGGCCTGCCCACAGCCCTTTTCTGAGCTAACCTTACCTCTTGCCCAGTACACCACACCCTGCTTATTATACCAGCTGAGACAAACAGAGGCTTCCCTGTATCTGTCAGGGTTCCTCCAGCTCTCTTTTCCTCTAGCTCTGGAGGCCTCAGGCTTTTCCGAACTCTAATCCCATTGTGCATAATACATGTCTTAGCAGATAATGAAATCATTGCTCTTCCACTTGGCTCTTGGGAGGCGCTATGCTCCCTTTCTCCTGTGCTCACTTAAAACCCCATGGCATGACTCAGTGAGAGATGGCAGCTTTGGAGTCAGCAGCACATAAGGTCCAGTCCCAGCTCGCTATTAGTTTACTAGATGACCTTGGGCAAATAACTTCACCTTTCTCAGCCTCAATTCCCTTATCTTTGCAAATGAGGCAATAGTAACACCTGCTCTGCAAAATCGTTGTTAGGATTGAGTGAAATAGCGTGCATATGTTGCCTCACAGTAGGTTCTTGTGAAATGTCATTACTGCTCGCATTTCATCTCACTGGCCCGTAATGTAGCTAGTAATAGCTGTCTCTTTTTATTGAGCATTTACTTTTGTGCCAGGCACTTTGTGCTTGCTGATTTACAGATATTATTTCTAATTCTTATAAATTTCCTGCAATGTAGATATTACTATTTCTGTTGACAGATGATGGAAACCAAAGCTCAGAAAGAACATGAAAATAAAATGAATGAAAATGAAAATAAGGTGAAAAAGTAAAATGCCCAAGGTCATGGCCACTAAGTGTTTGAGCCAGGATTTAAACCCAGGAAGGTGCACCTTTGCACTCTTGCACCTTTGCACTAGAGGCAGTGCAAAGCTGCCTCTCTAGAGTCTCTCATTAATCCACTGATTTTCTTATGTCTTCTTAGCCTGTCCTTTCTCACATTCTCACCCTCACACTTTCTCCTATTCTATTCTCCTAGCTGACTTTTCCTTTTCTTCCTCTCTTTTCACTGTCCATGTCTTCTAAGCCAGTGTTTCTTAAATTTGTTCAGATGTCAGAAAAGCATGGTGCATTTCACAGAATAGCATGCGTTTTTTGCAGAACACTAAGAAATACTGATAAAATTCTATCATGTAAACCTTAGAATTACCTTTGCTAGTGGAAAATGTGGCTATTTTCTATGGATAATATAGAACTTATAGAACTAACTATAATATAGAACCCATAAGTGCATACACACATACACTCAAGCACAGCTAGGAACAAAGCATGACCAATTGCTTCCTACTCTTCTTAACTCGCTACTCAATTATGTATTTCCTCATCTATTAGGACTTGCTAATAGACGAGAATGAGAAGGCACTAAGAATTTTCCTAAAAATCTATGGGAGGAAAACTGGAGGCTCAGAAAATTGAATACATGAATGTATGTGTGTCTGTGTGGCACTTTGGTCCAGTTTTTGGATACACTAGCACATTTAACTTCAGTGTCATCTCTGATAATAGAAGGGTTTGCTGATTGCAGAGAGGGTCAGAAATGATCCACTCTAAATGCTCCCTTACCTGTGGGCTTCCTAGGTTACATGGTGGGACACACACTCCATTTTAATCTTGTTCCCCTGATTTCCTTTCCTTACAAAAAATTCAGTTGCCCCAATTACCTTTAGGAGTCCTGACTGTAGGGGGTTCATGTATTGGAAAGGTTCACAGACATCAAAACACTCTGACGCCACAGACGTCTTGTGATTTATTTTCACCTTGTGGTGGTGAAGACTGACCTCAGTGTAGCCATCGGGGCTCCCATTAATGCAAAGAAAGCAAGCAACCTCATCAGAACACAGAAACATGTGTCAGCTTTTGATTTTGGCACCAGCCATTCCCCGCTGCTGCCAGAAGAAATCACGGGTTTACACCTGCTCCCTCACCTGTGTGCTCCTCTGTGGCTTCCTTGTGGCTTCGAAACCAGGCACGCTTCAGATTTCTTATGTGAAGCTATTTTTTTTTTTCACTGAAGTTTCACAGTTGTCATCACATGCATTTTGTATTCCTTCAGGGACATCCTAACGTAGTGACTCAGAGATGGAAAGCAGGTGAGAGCCCCTCCCTCAGCACTGCTGGGTACTATTGATCTTAAATTTGATCTGTCAGCACATCTCTGAACGGGTAAACACCATGCTCCATCCTGCTCGGAAATAAGCAAAGCCCTAGCCTCATCATCATTGGCTTCCTTCAGTAGACACATGTATTGGCCTTCTGTGTTGTACAACAAAACAAAAGTGGAAAATGCAATGTGCTGTATAATGTTTATTGATTTTCCCTGAGCTAAAAGCAAAGTTTCAGACGTAGCCTTGGAGACGGCCAGGACTTTGGTACAGAGGGTTCCATGCAACTTCCTGGAATCATTATCCAGATTTAGATCGGACTGGGAACGGCTGGTGCGATGACAGTTTTGTTGATTAGAATTCAGCAGAACTCCTGAAGAGAGAGGTTGGGTGGTTTGTACAATATGGGAGCAGAGTCCCTGTCCTCCTGTTACCTCTCAGAGCCACATAGACAACATGCTGGGCTGTCTTGAGACAATGCCTTTGCACTCAGTATACAGGATCGCTGGCTTTCCTGCCACTTCTCCACGCTCTTCAAGGCCAACTTGAGACTTGAGACTGTAGCATTAAGAGCCAGCTTTACTACTGAGGTCAGCTACAGAGTTTCCTCATGATCTGGAACAGCACTTTCCAAACTGCACTGTGCATGTGAATCACCTGCGAATCTTGCTGAAACAAAGTTTCTGATTCAGTAGGTGTTGCTAGAGAGTACCAATTTCTAATAAGCACTTAGCTGATCCCAAAATGGACAGTCCCTGGACTGCAATTCATATAGCAAGAGTCCGGTGAACGGTGAAGACCCAGACCAGATACCATGACAATTTAATTTGCATACTGGCTCCACCATCCATCCTCAGCACATAGGGGATGGAGGACGTCCTCTGACCATTGCAACTGTGGGGGCAGTGCTTCTCAACTTTGTCTACCCGTTAGAATCACCCTGGGGCTTTAAGACCTATCCAAGCCCAGGACCCACTCCAGACCAATTAGGCAAAGTTCCCCAGGTAATTCTGTGTAGCCAGGGTTGAGGAAGCAGTGGCTTAAGTCATTATTACACTCTTCAAATGCAGCACTAACATGGCAGAAGAAGGTGAGTGTGGCAGTAATAATAGCAACAGACATCTGGAGCGTGCATGTTTTGCTGTTTCACAAAGCAGATTCACATCTGTTATTTCTTCCTTATACCAACTGTATATGGTAGACTGCTGCTGTAAGAAGGTTACCAAAAAGGGGTGATGGCTCACAAAATGGAAGTTTAGTTTCACGTAGTGGCATTGAGTGAATATTGATCCACCAGTGCCTCTTCATCCAGTCATTCAGGGGACAGTGGAAGCTCTGCTGGCTTCAAGGTGGGCTTCTGAGGTCCCCTAGGAGGGATCATCTCCATTCTAGGCAGGCAGAAGCATGGAAGGGCTTCATGGATCAAGCCTGAAAGTAGTAGCTATCATTTCTCCTCATATTCCATTGGCTAGAACTTAGAGAAACAAGGCACAGTGGGTAACATGGGCCAGCTGGGTGCCCGTGGAACATGGATTATGGTGAGCAGCCGGCAGCCTCTCCGCCAGCTGTGTGGGGTAGATGTAAATGCACAGACTAACAGGGCAAGTCTTTCCTACATGAAGGACATCCAGGGGGCTGTATGGACCTTTGGAAGAAGTAAGAATGAAAATACCCAGTCAAAGCACCTGGGTTCAGTGGCTCAGAAGGATTTAGTAGGTTAAAATATTCTACAATACTACATTAGTATTCATTCATTGTACATTCTAAATATCCATTTAGTAGGTTAAAATATTCTACATTCATCTGCCTCCCCCCGACCCCTGCCCTGGAATTATTTGTATGGATAGTTACAAGGCACACAGACTGGTTTTAAGCCTCATTTTATTATTTTGCATGCAGTGAAACATATACATGGGTTTAGGACTGTGATAAGTGATACACAGTTCTCAACTCAGCCTCCCTCCCACTTCTGAGTGGTGGCCTTGCCTCACACTTCATTGGGAAAAGGGGAGAGGGCAGCTTATTCATGTCTCCACCACCCTGGCCACCGATCTGCTGGGGCCTGTGTCCAGCACTCATGCTTCCCTCCAGCCCCTCCTACGCCTGTCAAAGGCCAGCCCCTCCTTCCACTCATGTGGAAGATCACATCTTTCTCCTCCTGAAAGACTGCCCTCCTGCCTGGATTACCAACCTTGTACCCTGTATTGAACCACTCCTGCCAACGTCTTAACAAGATCAAGAGCTCTGGGGTGGGGGCGGGGCTCTCACTGGGCCCTCTGGCCTCTGCTTTACCGCTTCCCTGTGGCAAACTTCTCTAAAGAGTCACCTAAGGTTGCCCTCCTCTTTTACTCCCCAGCTCACTGCAGAATGGCTTCCCCTCTGCCACTCTATCGAAGCTGCTTTTCTTAGGGTCTCTACTGACTCCCCTATGGCCAAATCCAATGGCCACTCTTCGTTTTCCATCCTTCTCAGCTTGTGAGGATCTGCTCCCTCTTCCTTGAGACAGTCTTCCTCGCGGCTTCTGTGATGCACCCCAGTCTCCTCTGCCATCTCTTTCATCCCTGTAGGGTGTCTCAGCGTTTGGACTGAGTCCCGTTCCCCTTTCTGTCTGCCCTCTCCCACATGTGAGTGCATGCAGTCCCATGGCTGTAAAGATTATTTCTATGCTCATGATTTCTGAGTTCTGCATTTATCCCAGACTCTCTGGCTGCCTAACTGAACTGGATGACTTTCCCACTGGAAGCTCAAACACGACCAGTGCAAAACCAAGCTCTGTACCACTCCCTTGCCGTGAAACAAATAAACCCAACAGAAACCTAGCATAGTCAATAGTACCACAATCGAGCCAGGTCAGAAATCGGGAGTTATCCTTGATTCTTTTTCTCCTAGCCCCCTAATCACCAAGCCCTATTGTAGAAACAGAGGAAGGACATTTGAGTCACTCTTCTTCCCACCACATTGGCTGTCACTGTCCTGGTCTGGGCCACCATCATCTCTCCAGGCATGGCAGCTGTGTCCTGGCAGTCCTGCCATGTCTATCCCTGCTCTCCAACAGCCTGTTTTCCACCCAGCTAGCTTTTTAAAAATATACTAGTCCCCACTCTTTGCAGTGTCCCTTCACACTATGATAAAATCCCGACTGCTTGCTGTGGTGCCATGCAGCTGCACACACACTGTGTGTGCCTGCCTCCCCTCCCTCATGCTGTGCAGCCCTCTGTCTCCTGCAAACTCAGCCACCATCCAGGCCTCTCTTCAGTGCCTCCAGCCCACCTTTACATGTGCCATCCCCTCTGCCAGGCACGTCCTCCTCCAGCACTTCCTGGACCAAGTCCTTCCTAGTCTTTATGCATCGTGCATTCCTGTATGCATTTATGATTGGAGGAGGGCCTCTCATCTCTGTAGTGAAGGGACCAGTGGTTTGGTTATTGTTTTCCAGTACATTACAGACCAATAATACACAATAAAAACAGATTCTAGATAAAATGAAAAGACAAACACATAATACAAGTCCCATTTTTAACTATCAGATTCAACTGTAGTCAAATTGCATTATTTAAATGTAATTTAGTTATTGAAAATATCTATCAAAATAGAAATTGAAAACACATGGATGTTGTGACAAGGTCAAATTGATTTCTCTATTTATTTGTCATGGATTTGTAGCCAACAGTTGGTGTACCAGTAGGGTGCACCAGTGGTCTATGGACCCCACTGTGAATAGGGCTGTTCTAGATTTCAGTTTAAAAGTCATCTATTTAGGGGCTTTCCTGGACAGCTCATCTAAAGCAGAGTCTTGCACGCACACCTAATGCTGTTAGTCTCTCTTCTGTACCTCCTATTGGTCTCCAGTGTGGCACAGAGAATTTGTGATTAGATGTAACGTGAGCAGTTTCTTATCTTGAAATCAGTCTGTTGCTTAGCTGATAAGTAATTTCTTCCACCTCTCTGACCACCCATATTCCCTGTTGAAGGTACTTTGGGCACCTGCCTATGATTGCGGGGAAAGAGCAATTCCCTACCACCCTCCATCAGAAAACAACACCCAAGTCTACACCAAGACTCAAGCAGATTTTAGTCACCAGTTCTCAGTGGTAGAATCCAATCTGTAGCATCAGGGTGGGGTTGGAGACTCAGCAGGGTCCCTGCATTATCTACATTGAGGGACCAAGACCATGAGACATCCCCACATGACCTGCCCTCTCTTGATAGAGACTGTTCCACCCACAGACTCTCCTTCTTCCTGTTTATTTTCTCTTTTCCATTGCTCCCCAGCTGCACTGGCCCCTTGAAGTCTCACCTCTCACCTTCCCTAGGCCCGGGCCCTTTTCCTGGCCTCCTCTTGTGTCTGGAGACTCCCACATGGGGTGCACATGGCAGCTGTTCTCTCTGGCCCATCTCCACTGCAGAGGAAGCAAGGTGGGCTGGCCTTTAGTTTTTTAAACCTACTGACTCCTGGTTATCTAATCTGCTAGTAGCAGCATATACTTTGGATCTTACTGTGCATAAAAGAACATCTACCTCCTTTTGGTCCAGGTGCCTTCCAAACCCTGATGGGAGATGTGGTGCCCGAGAGCTCCATCCCAACTCCTGTGTGTGTGAGATTGTGCTATTAATGTTTTTCTCAGCAGATAGAGGAGAAGGCCTATCCAGCCATGTAAATATCTATGTGTTTAGTTATTTGTCATCTGAGGATGGGACTGAGGTAGTATCCGTGGTTGTCCAAAAAATATTTGTTAAATAAGTGAATTTTAAAACGAGTGAAAGAACATAATTACTATACTTAGATAAGCGAATAAAGAGGATCTTATTTCAGAAAGTCCAAAATGCAAATTGTCCAAGCATAACAGTCTCCCTTATCTATGCTGGAGGAGGTGCCATAGTGCTGATAACGCAAAGCAGGAAGAGACAATGGAGGAATTCTTTCTTTCTTTCTACTTAGTGCATCGGCCTTGCTTTCTAGCTTCATTGTGCTTTGGGCAATAGGATTAGTTGCCCTTCCCTGAGCTCAGACAGTGTCGATGGGGGCCTGGATGTACCTAAAGACAGGAGAGAAGTGTTTGAGATTTATTTGCCTGTAAGAAAATGAAAATGCTCCAGCCACATGCTGGTAGTGGAGACAGCATGGGCGTCTGCAGCTGACACCCCCAAATCACAAGGTGGCCTTTGCCGCCTGGCCCTGTAGGCCCTCTGAGCCACCCACCTTCAGTGTTGTGAACAGCACTCACAAAAAGGGGCCAGGAGTCACCTGCAGAAAAAAATCAGAGCTGGACAGATAGAAGGGTGACTTCAGTGGGAGAAAGTGGCTCTGAGTCCCCTGCCAGTGCACAGGGAGGCTGGGTGACTCTGTCCCCAGTGAGCCCCATCTCTCCAAAGGATGGTGTAGTTCACCTCCCAGAAGAAGCCAGCCAGGGTCATCCAGGGCAAGGCAGGCAGCCCAGCCCTGCTTCCTTAAACCCGTGGGGCTGATGTGCCTCGCAGGCCTCCTTGGAGCAAGGCAGCTTCTGTCTCGCTGAGAAGATCCTGTGGCGTCTCCATGTGGGAATGGTCACAGAGCTGGCCATTGTGCTCCAGGGAGGAGCCCGTTGCAGGGTTCCCTGTGGCCACTGTCACCAGGCTGCCCATGATGGGGAGCATCTGGCCAGGGGGACACTTTTCTAGCTCACACACTTAATTGGACCACACCATGGGACGAGGAGAGGATCTGCCTTCGGTCGCATCTCTATTGAGACAGAGAAGCAGCAGGGTCAGACACTTTTGCCTAGGCTAAAAGTGGGATGTGAGGAATTTGGGGACTCAGACAACTGGAAGATGCTTTCTTTTCCCCACACTTTCCAGCGGCTTCACCATGTGGCAGGGTCGGGGTCATGGATCCCCTTCCCAGAAAAGAAACCAATATTGGTACCTGATGTGAGCCTCCCTTAGCAAGCCACTGGCTCAGGCTCTTAGCTCATGCAGCCCTCACAACAGCTCTAGTGAGTGGGTATTATTTTCTTCATCAGACAGATGGGGAAACTGAGTGAGAGGAGGTAACTAACATGCCTGTGATTATTCAGCCAATGAGTGGCAGAGCTGGGCTTCAAACCCTGACTCATCTGCCTCCCAGTCACTACCAGGCATCCTGCCAGGTGGACAGGGATGGGCCTGGGCCAGGTTTGAAAGTGAGGAACAAGTAGAAATTCCAAGGGGTGATTCCAGGGACATTGGGAGCATAGCAAGGGTGGGGCAGTAGAGGATTTGGGGTTGTTCCAATGGCTTGGAGATGCTGCTATTATTTCCTGGGCAGGCAGAGGTGTTGTTAAACCCCCACAGCATGCTGGACACTGGACAGTCCCACACAAGAAATGAGTGCCTGGCCCAAATGCCACCACACCACCAGAGAAGCTCTGCAGGCTAAAACACTTATGTTTACTTTTTCTGGGTTCATTGAGATGCTGCGTAATATTAAGAAAGAAGTCGGCCAGACGCGGTGGCTCATGCCTGTAATCCCAGCACTTTGGGAGGCCGAGGCGGGTGGATCACGAGGTCAGGAGATTGAGACCATCCTGGCTAACACCGTGAAACCCCGTCTCTGCTAAAAATACAAAAAATTAGCCAGGCGTGGTGGCGGGCGCCTCTGGTCCCAGCTACTCAGGAGGCTGAGACAGGAGAATGGCATGAACCTAGGAGGTGGAACTTGCAGTGAGCCGAGATCACGCCACTGCACTCCAGCCTGGGCGACGAGCAAGACTCCATCTCAACAAAAAAAAAAAAAAAAAAAAAAGAAGTCTAATTTTGGCTGGATTCAGTGGCTCGTGCCTGTAATCCCAGCATTTTGGGAGGCCAAGGTGGGTGGATCTCTTGAGTCTAGGAGTTCAAGACCAGGCTGAGCATCATGGTGAAACCCTGTCTCTACAAAAAATACAAAAATTAGCTGGGCATAATGGTGTGTGCTTGTAATCCCAGCTACTTGGGAGGCTGAGCTGGGAGGATCACTTGAGCCCAGGAGGTTGAGGCTGCAGTGAGCCGTGGTCATGCCACTGTGTTCCAGCCTGAGTGACAGAGCAAGGTCCTGTCTCATACTTACATACATACATACATACTCTAATTATTACTAGCTTCCCAGGCCCCTGTAAAAGGGAGGTGGTAGGATTGTCTTCCCCAAGAAGACTAAGGAACAAGTTTCCAGGACTCTGAAAGGCATTCCTTTCTTTGATAGTGGATGGCAGTCACTTCTCAATTGCTGCTCAGACACAGAGCAGCCAGGCAAGCACTTAGCTCTTAAGTCAGAGATTGACTCAGGCCCCGTCCAGAGAGGACTGCTTGTCCACAACCATTGCTGGTCTAAAAACTTCAGTAACCCCTTGAAAAGCCTTTGGGGGGAATTTCAGTTTCTGGTTCTGCATGTAAGGAGTTCGGAAGTCACCAGTCTGTCCTAACAATGAGTAAAAAACTGAAGAGACTGAAAAATCAAGAACTCTGCAGGGATCCATAGGAGAAGTAAGGTCACAGGGCAAACTGCTGCTCTCAGTGTGGAGAGACAGAAAAGCACAGAGAGTCACGGCTTACCTGAGCAGAGATTCACAGGTGAAAACCACCAAGGGAAACGAGACTGATTGGGGAAGGTGTAAGAAACCTGACTGTAATTGATGAATTGTTGCAGCCTCAGTGTGGCCAACTCTAGAAGTAAAAGCTCTAGGGGGACCCAGTCATGGGGGTCCCCATACTATGTGAGTTTTACCTCCAGGAGCTCTACCAGGTTCTCACAGTAAACATTTTTCTCACACAGAAATCCCCTTGTGCTTCTGGCAGGGGGAGGCGAACGAGCCATTTTGAATTACGCTGGAGCAGTCTGTTCTTAACATGGTCTGTCCCCCAGAGAAACTTGCTAACTGCAGCCAAAACTGCTGCGGTGTTATCAGAGCCTAACTGACCTGGAGGAAGGGAATACCCAACTCCTTCCCCCTTTAGCCATCCTGTACCACCTAAGGCAGTGAAGAGAAACAAAACAAAACTGAGAAGCACTTGTGAAGCTCACGGTGCAGAGGCTCCGGCTCACTGAAAGACTGAGACCCACTCTTATGACTACAGAGTGCTTCTCCTTCCCCTGCATGGCACCACCACATTACCAAAAGCCTCCTTACAGCAGTCCCCTTTACCTGGTACACCTTGTCCAGTTATCAAGAAGAAACTACAAGAGATATTAAAAGGCAAAAAACACAATTTGAAGAGACAGAAAGCATCAGAAGCAGACATGACAGGAATGTTGGGATTCGCAAACGGTGGATTTAAAACAACTATAATTAATATACTAAGGGCTCTAATGGAGGAAATATTCAGCATGTACGAAAAAATGGGCAATGTAAACAGAAAGATGGAAATCCTAAGAAAGAGTCAAAAAGAAATGCTAGATATCAAAAACACTGTAATGGAAACAAAGAATGCCTCTGATGGGCTTACTAGTAGACTGGACATGGCTGAGTAAAGAATCTCTGAGCTTGAGGATATGTTAGTAGAATCCTCCCAAACTGAAAAGCAAAGAGAACAAAGACTGGAAAAAAAAAAAAAAAAAAAAAAAAAAAAACCCAGAATATCCAAGGACAGTGGGACAACTACCAAAGGTGAAACATACGTGTAATGGGGATACCAGAAAGAGAGAAAGAAAAGGAAGAAATAGGTGAAACAATGACTGAGGATTTCCTCAAATTGATGTCAGACACCAAACCACAAATCAAGGAAGCTCTGAAAACCAGACAGGATACATGCAAAACAAACAAACAAAAAAAACCTAAACTGCAACCAGAAATATCATTTTCAAACTACAGAAAACTCAAAATTTAAAAATTCTGAAAGAAGCCAAAGGAAAAACACCTTACTTATAGAAGAACAAAGGTAAGAATTATATCTGACTTCTCAGAAACCATGCAAGCAAGAAAAGAGAGGAATGAAACATTTAAAGTGTTGAGAGAAAAAAAACCACCAACCTAGAATTCTATAGCCCGCAAAAATGAACGTTCAGAAGCGAAGGAGAAAGGAAGACTTTTTTAGGCCAACAAAAGTGTAGAAAGTTTGTTGCCAGTAGGCCTTGCAAGAAATGTTAAAAGAAGTTCTTTAGAGATAAAGAAAGTAATATAGGTCAGAAAGTTGGGTCTACGTAAAGAAAGGAAGAACACTGAAGAAGGAATGAGTGAAGGTAAAATTAAAACTTTTTCTTTTTCTTGATTGATCTAGTAGATAACAGTTTATTCAAAATAATAATATCAAAACAATAGTAACAATGTAATTGATTACATATACTTAGGTATATTACACACACACACACCACACACACACATATATATGCTTATATATAAGTGACATGAATGACAGCAATGATACAAGGGATGGAAAAGAGGACAAATTAGGATCATTTTGTAATTATAAGGTACTCATACTACCTGCAAAGTGGCATTGTGATATTTGAAAGTGGACTTGGATTCATTGTAAATGTTAATTGCAAACTGTGGTTGTTAAAGGCAACCACTAAAAAAAGTTAAAAAAGAAGTATAACTGATATGCTAAGACAGGAGAGAAAATGTAATCAGATAAAATGCTCAATTAAAACCAGAAAGAAATGCTGGAAGTGGAAGAAAAAGTGGAAGATAACAATAGCAACAAAGAACAAAGGCACCAAACAAAAAAACAATAAAAAATATGGCAGATAACTCAACTATGTCAATAACCACTTTGAATGTCAATGGTCTAAATGCACCAATTGAAAGACAGAGATGGCCAGAGTCGATTTTTTTAAATGATCCAACTGTCTGTTTTTTACAAGAAACCCATTTTAAATATGAAGACAAATTAATATAAAATAAAAGAAAGTATATGGAAAAAATGTACCCTGCTAACAGTAATTAGAAGAAAGGAAGAGTAACTACTGTGTATTTATTCCAAACAGAACAGATTTTACAGCAAGGAAAGTTATCCATGATAAAGAAGAGCATTACATAAAAACAAAGGGGTCAATTCCCCAAGAATACCTAACAATCTTTAATGTGTATGCATTTAACAGAGCATCCAACTACATGAGGCAAAAATTGATAGACCTGCTGGGAGAAGTAGATAAATCCACTATTAGAGATTAACACACCTTTATTGGAAATGGACATATCCAACAGGCAGAAAATCAGTAAGGACATAATTGATTTCAGCACCATCAATCATTAAACAATAATTGACATACATAGACTACTTCATTTAACAACAGCAGAAAACATATTCTTCTAAGTCCATATGGAACACTCACCAAGATAGCCCACATTCTGAGCATAAAACATACCTTAACAAATTTAAAAGAATGGAAATAATACAGTGTCTGCTTGTAGACCACAGTAGAATTAAACAGAAATCAACACCAGAAAGATGATAGGAAAATCTCAAAATGCAAACAGTGTACTTCTGAATAACATGAGTCAAAGAAGAAATCTCAGAGAAATTTTAAAAATATTTTTAACTAAATGAAATGAAAACACAACTTATCAACATTTGTGGGATGCAGTGAAAGTAGTGCCTAAATGAAAATTTCTAGCATTGAATGCGTATGTTAGAAAAGAAGAAAGATCTAAAATGAATAATCTAACTTTTTACCTTAGGAAACTAGTAAAAGAAGAGAAAATTAGATACAAAGTAAGCAGAAGAAAAGAAATAAGAATTAGAGCAGGAATCAATGAAGTTGAAAACAGGAACTCAATAGAGAGAATCAACAACACCAAAAGCTGGTTATTTGAAAAGATTAATAAAATCAATAAACCACTAACCAGGCTAACTAAGTAAAAAGAGAAAGAACATAAATTACTAATATCAGAAATGAAAGAGTGGACATCACTACAGATCTCATGGTCATTAGAAGGATAATAAAGGAATGCTGTGAACAACTGTATGCTCACATATTTGATAACCTAGATGAAATGGGCCAAGTCCTTGAAAGACACAATCTGCCAAAACTCACACAAGAAGAAATAGACAATCTGAATAGGCCTATATCTATTTTAAAAGTTGAATCAATAATTAATAACTTTTCCGAACGGAAAGCACTAGGCCTAGATGTATTTGCTGGTGAATTCTACCAAACATATAAGGAAGACATTATACCAATTCTCTATAATCTCTTTTGGAGGATAGAAGCAGAAGGAGTACTTCCTGACTCATTCTGTGAGGCCAGCATTACTCTAATACCAAAACCAGACAAAGGCATTACAAGAAAAGAAAACTACAGATCAATATCTTTCATGAACATAGATGCAAAAATCCTCAACAAAATGTTAGCAAATCCAATCCAATAAAGTATTAAAAAATTATACACCATGACCAAGTGGAATTTATCCCAGATATGCAAGGCTGGTTCAGCATTTAAAAATCAATTAATGCAGTTCATCACAACAACTGACTAAAAAAGAAAAATCATTTCAATAGATACAGAAAAGGCATTTGACAAAATCCCAAACCAATTTATGATTTTAAAAAAACTCTCAGTAAACTAGAAATAAAGGGCAACATCCTCAACTGTATAAAAAATATCTACAAAAAACCTACAGCTAACACCATACTTAATGAAGAGAAACTAGAAGCTTTCCCATAAGATCAGGGACAAGGCAAGGATGTTCTCTCTCACCACTCCTTGTCAACATCATACTGGAAGTTCCAGTTAATGCAATAAGTCAAGAGAGGGAAATTAAAGGTATGCAGATTGGAAAGAAAGAAGTAAAACTATCTTTTTCACAGGTGACATGATCATCTATGTAAGAAATCCAAAATAATTAATCAAAAAACCCTCCAATAACTAATAAACAATTATAGCAAGGTTGCAGGATACAGAGTTAGTATACAAAGATTAATCACATTCCTATATACTAGCAATGAACAAATGGAATTTGAAATTAAAAACACAATACCATTTACATTAGCTGCCCCTAAAATGAAATGCTTAGACACAAATCTAACAAAATATGTACAAGATCTATCTGAGGAAATCTACAAAACTCTTATGAAAGAAATCAAAGAACTAAATAAATGGAGAGATAGTCCATGTTCATGGATAGGAATGCTCAATATTGTCCAGATGTTCGTTCTTCCCAACTTGCTCTATAGATTCAATGTACTCCTAATCAAAATTCCAGCAAGTTATTTTTTGGTATTATTAAACTAATTCTAAAGTTTATATGGGGAAGCAAAAAACTGAGAATAGCCAACACAATATTGAAGGAGAACAAAGTGGGAGGACTGACATTGCCTGACCTCAAGACATACCATAATGCTACAGTAATCAAGACAGTGTGGTATTAGTGAGATAATCGACAAAAAGATCAATGGAACAGAATAGAGAGCCCAGAAGTAGACTTACATAAATATAGTCAACTGATATTTGGCACAGGATCAAAGGCAATATAATGGAACAAGATAGACTTTTCAACAAATAATGCTGGAACTATTGGGCATCCATATAAAAAAAAAAAAAAGCTAAACACAGACCTTACACTCTTCCATAAAATTAATTCACAATAGCTCATATACCTAAATGTAAAATGCAAAACTGTAAAACTCTTAGAGTATAACATGGGAGAAAATCCAGATGACCTTGTGTATGGCGATGTCTTTTTAGATACAACACCAATGGCATGATGTGTGAAAGAAATAATTGATAAGTTGGACTTCGTTAAAATTAACAACTTCTGTTCTGCAAAAGACAATGTTAACAGAATGAGAAGACAAGCCACATACTTGTAGAAAATATTTGCAAAAGGCATATCTGATAAAGGACTGTTATCCAAAATATACAAGGAACTATTGAAAGTCTACAACAAGAACACAAACAACCTGATTTAAAAATGTTCCAAAGACCTTAACACCGTAGAAGATATACAGATGACAAACAGCATATGAAAAGATGCTTCATGTCAAATGTCATCAGGAAATGCAAATTAAACAAGAGAGATCACTACTTACCTATTAAAGTGACCAAAATCTGGAACACTTACAAACCAAATGCTAAAGAGGATGTGGAGCAACAGGAACTGTCATTTGTTGCTGGCAGGAATGCAAAGGGATATAACCACTTTGGAAGACAGTTTGGTGGCTTCTTACAAAACGAAACATACTCTTGTATGATCTGGCAATCTTTCTCCTTGATATTTACACAAAGAAACTGAAAACTTATGTCCACAGCAAAACCTGCACACAAACGTTATAGCAGCTTTATTCATAATTGCCAAAACTTAGAAGCAACCAAGATGTCCTTCAGTAGGTGAATGGATAAATCAACTATGATACATCCAGACAATGGAATATTATTTAGCACTAAAAAGAAATTAACATTCAAACCATGAAAAGATATGAAGGAACTTTAAATGCCTATTACTAAGTGAAAGATACCAATCTGAAAAGCCTATATACTGTCCTATTCCAACTATATGACATTTTGGAAAAGGCAAAACTGTGATGACAGCAAAACGATCAGTGATTGCCAGGGTTTGGGGGTGGGTGGGGCAACGAACAGGCAGGGCACAGAGGATTTTGGTGGGGGGCAGTGAAACTACTTTGCATGATACTTGAATGGTGGATACATGTCACTACACATTTATCCAAACCCATAGAATGTATGACACCAAGAGTGAACCCTGATGTAAACTCTGGACTCTAAGTGATAATGATGTGTCAATGTGGGTTCATCAGCAGTAACAAATGCACCACTCTGGTGGGGATGTGGATAATGGGGAAGGCTGTACTTGAGTGGGAGCAGGGAGTATACGGGAACTTCCTGTACCTTCTGCTCAATATTGCTGTGAACCTAAAACTGCTCTTAAAAATAAAGTCTTTATTTTTTTAGAAAGAAAAGGGCTGTAAGGTTTTTTTTTTTCAATCAATCAAGAGAAATAGTCTTCTTATGTTTTCATATTTACACTTCTTTTTTTCAGGAGGAAGACCTGAACATCTTTTCCCTGTCCTTTATTTCCCACACATCAGGTTGGCAGCTGCTATGCTTTATTTTTGCCCTGTGTTAAAGTCCTCTCCCACCCCAGCACCTACCTGTTCCTCAACTAGCACCACCACATCTCTGTTCTAAATGTTGTTCTCCTGCAATAAAGGACGTTTGAATTAAACATTCCATTTTTATCGTATACCGTATTTCACCATCGTCTGCACACCTGTTAGTACATCAAGGGAAGAACCAACTGGCATTGTTTTGAAGGTGTTAGAAACGTTGACCTCTTTATTTTAGTGTGTATCTCAGAGGTGGGACTGGCAAAGCTCTATTTCACATCACTAAGACATCCCTAAAATGTACACAGATTCTTGCGTGTGGTGTCCGTCGGGTGAAGCTATGAGGCTATGAAAAAACTATTATCATGTCTCACCTTTTTTCCCCCACTGAAAAATGAGACCAGACACAGCATGAAAATTGCAGCTCATTGACTACAGGAGAGAAGCGGACAGGGAACCGCCTCTGGTTTATTGTGAAAACTTTGACATTTCCATTCACTCAAATAGCAAATGTTTATCAAGAATCATGCTGGATGCTACAGGAGTTAGAAAAACTCTAGAGACATGGCCCCCATTCTCAAAGAGTTTACGGATCTGTACAAGTATTAGGCATATAAAATGCACAAAATGCCCAGAAACTGCAAGATCACTGCCTGTGCGCTCAGGGAAGGCTTCCCAAAGTGGCTGGTGTTTGTGCTGGAATTAAATCTGCATAGGAGGAAATAGCCAGAGGGAAGGTGAGGAAAGGACACTAAATTGAGAGGAGGCTGGACCAGGAGGGAAGGCTTATCTGGGTAAATGGCAGTCTTATAGCAGCTCCATCCAGCCCAACTCAGGCCATTCTTGGCCAACACAGGGAAGACTTCAGGTCCCATGCCTCAGCACCCCATCCTTTGGTCCTGCCTCCTCCTATCTAGCCCACCTCTGGGAAGCTCCATAAGAGACTAAATATGGTAAAAACTGGACTCTGCTGCCATTTGTGTAGGTAGGAATTTTCCACCTAGTCTGAAAAGAGCCGTTACCCTCTGTCATGAAACAAGGAGCAGAGACTTCACACTGGGACAGGAATCATCCGTTTCTGGCTGAGTGTCTGCAGAGCCTTGCTTGGATTCTGCCTGTAACTGAATGTCCAGACTCCAAGCCTCACAAAAGCCCTAACTGTTGCTAATAATGTCTAAAGTAAGAAACATTAAGAAAAGTGGAGTTGCAGAAGGATCTTTTTTCATGCCACCCGCAGGTTTTCCCCGGGTGTATTTTCCTTAGAACTAGCAACTGACAGGATATGAGTCACAGGCTGAGCCTAAAGGAGTTCTAAGATAAGAACGGAAAAAGTGCCATAGCCCGGTCCACTTTTACTCACTGGAATTTCTAGGAACACACAGGTTATTTGAAATGCCAGCCACGTGGCCATTGTTCACGGGGCTGTTTGCCACGTGTCTGAGGCCTCTGGGTGTGGGAGTGTGTCCGTCCGTCTGTCTGTGTGGAACTGTCTGTCTGTTAGGGAAGGTGTGGAGAGGAGGTGGTAGCAGAACTCAGTTGAGCCCCATAGTGAGAGGCTGTGTTGGGTGAGAGGTGGAAGTCCCCTAAGCCATGGGTATTTTTATATTGGAATTTTAAAATAAACCTCCCTAAAGTTTATAATTAATAATACTTTTGTTGTTGTTTCCTTCCAAGTTAAAAGAAACGCTCCCACCCTCTACCCTCACCACACCACACGGGGCTTTCCTTTACAACAAAGCTAATGGTCTGCCGGGTGCAATCATTATAAACACTACAAGGTGTGAAGATAAATGTTTCTACTTGGGGGGAAAATGCATCTCCATTACCAGCCGATTATGACAGTCTCAGAGTTAAAGCCTCTACAATGGATGGTTTTTATCTGGCCTCTGAGAAAATGTGGTGATGAGATGCGTTCACATTCTCTGAATGTTTGGGGCCTCCCTGGTGCAATCCCAGGTATCCTAATTGCATAAGGAGCCTGGTGGTGCCCCAGTATGGGAAGGGCAGCATGGGAACCCCAGCAAGTTTGGACCAGTGATACTAATAGCTATTATTTCTTAAGTGCCTACTGTGTCCCTGGCATTTGTGTTATGCGGTTTTCATACATCTTCAAATCCTCGCAACAACTGGAGGAGTTGGGAATTGTTTCACTCATTAGACAGACGGGAAAGCTAAGACCCCACGAAGTCAAACAAGCTGCCTAACACCCTGAAGCTCATCAGTGGTAGAGCTGAGGTTTGAACACAAATTTGGGTAACTCCACAGCCCACGCCCCTATATGCCACTCTGTGCTGCCTGCCTTTGCTCATTAAATGGTTGATCAAATGGTTGATCTGTACAGTACGGAAATTCTTGAGCACACCATGGGACCATTTGCCTTGGAGTGAATGCAGTGATTTGAACAGTCGTTCATTCTTTAGGCCCAGTGAGAAAAAAATGCTGCTGATAACAAACTTGCATACATTTATGTGGGCTCTTTTATGACGTTTTCTGTGCTTTGAGAACAGTTTTGGTAATTTTCTAATCCTACAGTGGCCCTCAGGGGCTTGTTTAGAGAGCCTTTGAGGAGAAGTGCCTTCCTGCTCTGTGTACGTTTTTCTGTTTCATAAAAATGTTAGATATTTAAGGTGTACAACATGATGTTTTGAGATACATCTACACAGTGAAATGATTAATACAGTCAAGTAACTTAACATAATCCATTTCCTGAAATCTACTCTGTTAGTGAATTTCCAGTGTATAATACAGTATTATTAACTGGAGTCTGGATACTATACATCAGAGCTCTGGACTTCATCCTATAGAACTGCACCATTTTACCCTTTGACCTACATCTTCTGATTTCCTCCACCTCCCCAACCCTGGTAACCACTGTTCTGCTCCCCGTTTTTATGTATTCAACTTTTTTAGATTTCACATATAAGTGAAATCGTGCAGTATCTGTCATTCTGTGCTTGGTTCATTTCACTTAGCAGAATGTCCTCCAGGTTTATCCATTGTGTCCTAAATGGCAGGATTTCCTTCTTTTTTAAGGCTTAATAATATTCTGTGGTGTATATTGCCCATATTTTCTTTATCCATTCATCTGTCAATGGACACTTGCCATACCCTTGACCACAGAAAGGGGCTCCTGTCCCAGAGAAGATGCTGCTCCTGAGCGTACAGCAGTGCTGGGGAACCCTTCAGCAGTGCAGGGAAGGGGGTCCCCAGGCAGTCCTGGGGCCACTGGAGACCCCTTCCTTGTGTTCTCCCAATAATTGAGTAGAGGAGAAGCAGCATGGAGGAGGGCCTCCGAGGAGAGAAGAGCCCTTACTGCCACATCCCTGGATCTCCCAGAACCAGTTCAACAACACGGCCAGTGCCTTTTTCTCTCTTCCTCTTCCTCATCAGCTGTCCTTCCCTTTGCTTCCTTCTGCTTTATTTCCTGGGGATGCTCCCAGAGCACCCTGGTGGCAGCAAATTTGAAAAGAGCCCTTGTTTGTGGAAATGCAAGTGGTTATGTGACTGCATTTGCCAGCCCAGGAGATACCCTGGGGCAGGGCAACAGAAAGCTCCTGGGCCTCAGAGTTAGAGTTCAAAGCCTATCTCTGCCAGTGTCCACCTGTGGGATCCGCACAGCAGCCACCTGACAGCCACCATTTACTGAGCACACCCTGGGCCTGCCAGCCTCAGATCTCCCCTGGACCTTCCCTGCACTGCACCAGATCTAGACAGGCTGTCCACCACAGACCCGTTTCCCAGATCCGCTTGGCACCTGGCTCCCCACTGGCTTTGTCCAGAGGGAGCCTGGACGGTGGGCAGGTGGAGGACCAGGCTACTTCTCCCTCACTGTTCCTACCCTGGGGGCATCTCTAGCAGGGTCTGAGCATCCCCAGGCTCCAGTTCCCACGTGACAGACCTCCATGGTTCCACCTTCCACTAGGGACCCCAGCAACAAGACCCCGTCATCCCACCAGCCCAGGGGTGGTAGTGTCTTCCTACTCTTACTAATCTCGGGGTATACCTGCTGGCTTCTCCACTTTGCCATCACCTTGTTAAATTCCATCTTTTTAGATACTCGAGTCCTGGTTTTCCCTGAACAATCACAGTTTATCAGCCCTGAACTAAGCCCTCACCAGCATTTCTCAAAATAGCCCTCAGAGACTCTTGTACAGCTGAGGACCCTGAAGCTCAGAGAAGAGCAGGGATTGGTTTAGGGTCACTCAGCTGGTGAGTAGTTCAGCCGGAATTCAGACCTAGGTCTGTCTAGGCATGTCTGGACTTCTACTCACTACTCTAGTTGCTTCTGTGAGTTTCTGTTTCCCCTTCTCTGAAAGAACCAACAAGATCTACACTGCAGTGTTTTGTTTGCAGGACTAGAGAGAGTGCCTGTAGCTTGCCTCTGACCCTGCTTCACACACCTCGGGACACCCCCAGCAGGGTGGCCTGCTCTGCAGGGAGGGCCATCTTGTTATCCAGCCTCAGTGGGCACCCACTGCTGCCAGTGAGTAGTTTCAGTGGCCAGTGTGGAGAGGGCACCTATTCTAGCCTGTATGGTGGGCAGTGCCTGTTCTGCACTGGCCAGGGTGTTTGGTTACCCCAAGGAAGGGAATCAAAAGTTAACTCTTTTTGGTTTTGGTTGGTTTTTTGTTTGTTTGTTTGTTTGTTTGTTTTTGGCCAAAGTTCTTACTGGTTTCCATGAGTGTGGGTTTGAAGCTGGCATTGGTAGAATCTGTGGTTTGACTGTTTTTGTAAGAATGTTTAAGCGGCAGCACTGTTTATTTCTCAGTCCTCATCCAAGAAAGAGCTCCTTGTGGCATAAAAGGCACCCAACTCCCACTGAAGCTGTCTTTCTGGGACAGAGATGGAACCATTCTTACCTTGCAACCTAGAATGCAGTACCAAGATAGGACACTAAAAACAACTTTTTCTTCCCCTAACATGATGGAATATTCAAGTCAGAACCCTAAGGCATCATCCTAGAATAGAATAAGCTTCCATTTGACAGAGGAGAAAAATCAAGGCTCAAAGAGGTTAAGGGATCTGCTTAAGGTCATGCAGTGTGGTATGGTGGCAGAACCAAGCCTCATGCCTAAAGCACCTAACTCTGGTTACCATGGAGGCTGTGCCCTGGCTCTGCAGGCAGAGCTAGAAGAACTGCTGCATGTTCGTCATTGGCCAAGCCTCAGCAGGGCTGTAGGGGATCAGATTAGGGACACTGCCCTGGATTTTAATAGACCCAAATTACTACTGTCGTCACAGAAACAGGCTTGGGATAACTTTGCCTTTCAGTAAAGATTTTGTCCAGAAATATCTTAATTTTATTTACTAGGTTATCTGGCACATAATAGCATGCATTATTAATAGAGTAGCTTAATACTCTCTATTGAATAGGCATACTCTTTGCATTGTAAAATGAACCTCTCTTTTATGATGTACTTCACAATGCCATGTCACAAAAGCACGTGCTCAGAATATTACAGCAGGCTTCCATTCCACCTTCCATGAAATACTAAAAAAGAGATCATCTCTAGTGCAACTCAGTAGCCTCATGATTAATCCATAAGCACATCTTTAACTGAGTTCTCCTAGGCCATTCTTTGTCTTAAGGGCTTCAGACAAAGGTGAGCATGTGGTTCTCAAACTCTTATTCTCCCCTACTGCCCAAGTTTGTCCACTGCCTCCAATGGTGAGTCACGGAGATTTCGTCTGCCATCCGCGGCCTTGTGAACGCTACAACCACGGAACCGTGGTGGAGTTTTACTGTGATCCTGGCTACAGCCTCACCAGCGACTACAAGTATATCACCTGCCAGTATGGAGAGTGGTTTCCTTCCTATCAAGTCTACTGCATCAAATCAGGTAAGTCTGAAGGTCTTGCCCTGGATGATGATGGACCCTCCTTGGACCATCTGCACATAGTGGGCGGTGGTTATGTACCAAGCTGTATCTCTCCTCCCACGCCCAGTGTCAGGAACAGAATATTGAAACATATCATTGCGGGTCGATGGGGCTGCTGTTGGGCTCTGTGCCAGATGCTTATAGGTCCTGTTCAGAGGGTCAGGGTCAAGAGTATTAACCTGTCTGCTGGAGGTCCTTCCATGGAGGCTAGGGGTCTAGGGACCCTGTTCAGAGGGTCAGGAGTATTAACCTGCCATTCCCAGGTTAAAATGCTGACCCTCTGAACACGGTCCCTAGACCCCTAGCCTCCATGGAAGGACCTCCAGCCTCTGTACTCTTTTTTCTCCCAGCCTTATCCCTTTCCACTGGTAAGGACACAGGCCTATGGGTGTGACCAGAATTACATGCATTGCCCTGGACCGAAGTGATGCATAACTTTACCTTTCTCTTCCATTCAAGGATGCATATCAGAATACAAATGATACTGTGGGTAACACCTGATCTCACTTATAAAACTATAGGCCATTTGCAAGCTTCAGGGCTTCATAGTTAAAAGCAAATGACTTACTTGCAAACCACCTTCCCCACTGGCCTCAGTGCACCCGGGCAGTGACCACAGGATAGAGATTGGGGCGCCAGCATACACCCACTGTCTCCTTCCCACTCTCCCCAGCCCTTTCCAGGCTGGGGATGCTGCCCTGAGCAGTGCTGATGACTGCATGCATCTCCCCTGGACACAAGGAAGCGCTTGTTAATGCCGGGTCTCTGGAGGTGCACGCATGATCCTGTGAGCCAGCGAGGGGAGAAGTGCAGAGAGAGTGTCTAAGAGGGTGGGCATGACAAGGCAGGGAGGTGTCTAGGTGACAGACAGGGTGGGCTGTGCCCAAAGGATAAGAATCTCTTCTGGAAGGGTCTGCTTCTGCTGCCCCTGACCTGGCAGGCAGTTGATAGGGCATCAGAGCTGTGGAACAGGGGTCCCCTTTACCCTCTGTTTCTTGCTTTACCCAACCCCACAGCATATCCCAGAACACTCACAAAGGGCCCAGCTTCCCACTCCCCTAGCCCTTGGTCCATTTCGGAGCAACTTCTCCAGGCAAGAGGGATGCCCACCTTTGTTCTCAAGAGGCAGATGCGTTATTTGAGCCTGTGCCAGGCCTGCGCCTGGGACTAGAATGTAAGCATGCAGGTCTGCAACCTGGCAGAGCCCATGCCAGAGACAGGTTTTTAGTGTTGGGTGGATCCTGATGCAATTTCCGTGAGCTGCAGGGGCACATGGTATCTCCGGGGAGCCCTGGGGATCAGAGGCACCTTGCGTACATCTCTTGTGCCAAATAAATCCAGCAAATGAGCCCACGGGGAACCTTGGCACCTCTCATGGTCTGGGAGCCTCACATACAGCTTTGTTCTCCCTCACGCAGAGCAAACATGGCCCAGCACCCACGAGACCCTCCTGACCACGTGGAAGATTGTGGCGTTCACAGCAACCAGTGTGCTGCTGGTGCTGCTGCTCGTCATCCTGGCCAGGATGTTCCAGACCAAGTTCAAGGCCCACTTTCCCCCCAGGTCAGTTTCATGTCTTGGCAGCTATGGCTCAAGGTCTGACTCAATGCAGCCACCCTTAGCAGCAGAGAGAATGTGATGAGTGAAAAGCTGGAGCTCCTAAGGGAAACAGGGGAGAGCAAAAACCATGTTCTGGGATGTTTTGAGCACCAAGCTGGAGACAGACCTCATTTTCCTCTTTCTTTCCTAGCTCTCCCCCTCCTTCTTGCAGTAGACCCTTCGCAGGTGGGCATCATGGGGGGCAAGCGATGGGATCACAGGGTTAGGACTGCGGGCTGTGGACTGCTCCACCCAGGGGCACCATTCCCACCATGGTCACCCTGCATGTGGCCCTGGAGTGAGGCACCACGCAGCTCAGTTCATAGGGAGGGTAAGACGCGCACACAGCTGACTGGGACACAGGTCAGAGGTGTGTGAACAAAGGTATTAGGCATTGAGAAGCCTCAGGAAGGAAAAAAGACTTTCCTGATTCCAGGGAGAATCAGGAAAGGGCTAGTGAGAGTCTTCCATGAAGTCTGATCTGAACCCCTGAAGTGGGACATGTGGAAGGCACTTCTCCATCCTTCTCAGCTGCACCAATCAGCTCGGTTTGGTATCTTCAGCCTCAAGTGGTCATCACCAACGAGAACTGCACCAGCACCCTTAGGAACAAAGAAGAGCCACCCAGCACTACTGCTGGCCAGTCATCGTTCCTGGAGGGAGAAGTAGTTTAGAAAGCAAAAGGATAAGTTTATGAGCATTAAGAAGAGGAGGTAAGGATAGCAAAACACCGCAGAACACTAGCCAGGGGCCACTGATACAAGCTGTCTTTTCCTTGCCTTCTGTGGCCATGTCAGAGTCTTCTCATTTTAGAACCTAATGCTTCAGAAAAGGGCATTTGTTTTTTTGCCCACAGGGACAACCTAGTCCCTAGAGTCATATGTACCTGAAAAAAGGACTATTGCTCGTGGAGGAGAAGGCTCCTGGAATTAACCACTTCTCTCTTCCCTCCAGGAAAATGCAGTGTGCCTCTCACACCTTCCAGCTGTGAGAGGAGTGAAGGAAGCGGGCAGAGCTGCTGGAGACAGCACCTGCCCGCCTTCGCCCTTAACCTCACACCCCACAGGGTGGCCTTCCTCACATAGCAATTCTTCCCTGCCTGGCAGCAGACACCCCCCATGGTCACAACCTGACAGGCACATCCCTCTCTCCCTAGCCACAAATGTGTGCTAGATGTGGGTGTCACCTGCATCCCTCCCCAGGCCCAGAGGTGTGTTAGTGCCATCCTGGTGCCACAGCAAGCTCTTGCTACGATGCTGAAACCTTCCTTCCTCTCCAACCTGCTATCCACTCTCTGTCTTCCACGTTATTATATATTCATCAAGGGACCGTATCCTATCATTGAGCAATTATAGTATCTCAAGAAGGCCTAAGGATTACAAAGAGAAAGCCAACCCACAAGGCTGTGATTGATAGTGCATTCGAGTACTTTAAAAGGGCCCTCAGAGCTATTTTTCTCCATATTCTTGGAAGAAAAGTTTCCAGGATATGCACTAGGTCTTAAGGTTTTTTTAAAATGTTCTCAAAACCCTTTCACACAATGTTCTTCAGCCCTTGAGTCTTTCGTCTTATATTATTCTTGAGTTGTTTTGGGAAGGTTGGCTTCAAATACATGACATGAATCCAAATACATGACCAGAATCTCAAGGGCAAACCAAGAATGGACTTTTTTTCTCCAGGTTCCACAAAAGTAGAGCCTGCAGGGATGTTGATGAGGGGTGTATGAGAGCTAAGTTGCATGGTGGGGACATGTGGAGGGGAAGCTGCCAGATCGTGGGAGCTGTAGCCTGGGTGTGGAATGTTAGGGTGAGGAATGGAGAAGAGAGGCGTCTGTTCACCCGGGCCTAGACATCATGGAGGTGCCAGGGACAGTGAGGAGGCAGGGAGTCCCAAGTGAGAAGGAGGCCAGCACAAGACAGCGAAGTGGCCAGAGAGGAAGGGAGCATCATTGTCAAGGACGCAGTAACTAGTGGTGGCTGTGGAGGGAGAGCAGTCTGGCTCGGAGCAAGCTCCTCCTTTCCTCCCGCCTCCTGCCTTCTACCCGCTGAAGAGCACGATCTTGGTGGTCTCCTGCCCTCTCTGGGCAGCTTTTAAGAGCTTCGGGACAAGGAGTCCACCACCATAATCTCCAAGCCTTTGCAAGATGTTTCAAAAAGTCAGTGGACTTGAGCATTAGAGAGACACACAGCCTTTGCTTCCCCTCCACCCCCAGACATTTCATTTTCTTGGGTTTAGAGCCCCTGCCGCCAGCACTCAGAGATTCAGGGTCTGCCCACCCAGCTGGGTCTTCTCTTCCTGATATTTTACCTTTGGCCTCCTCCCTCAGCACCAGTTCCCAGCAGAGACAATAAGAAACCAAGTTCCAACCGGGCACGGTGGCTCATGTCTATAATCCCAGCACTCCAGGAGTCCGAGGCAGGTGGATCACCTGAGGTCAGGAGTTCGAGACCAGCCTAGCCAACATGGTGAAACCTTGTCTCTCCTAAAAATACAAAAATTAGCTGGGGGTGGTGGCGCATGCCTGTAATCCCAGCTACTGAGGAGGCTGAGGCAGGAGAATCGCATGAGCCCGGGAGGCGGAGGTTTCAATGAGCTGAGATCGCGCCATTGCACTCCGGCCTGGGTGACAGAGCAAGACTGCATCTCAAAAAAAAAAAAAAAAAAAAAAAAAAAAAAAGAAACCAAGTTCCATTGGTTACTTCTTAGCCACCCTGGGTTCCTCTTGATGCCAGGAGCAGAGTGTGGGGGTCACACGGAGCCCAGGCTGTGACGTCAGATGCCCCAGGCTCCAATCGGACAGTGTTGAATGTGCAGAGTACTGAGACACAAAGGGAGCAGGCCAGGAGCTGCGTGCGCGCCCTCGCGAGGGAGCCCTGCAGACAGGCAGACTCAATTTGCCGCGGCTCCTAGAGCCCTCACAGCAGCAGCCCAGGCCTTGCTTAGATGAGTGGTGGGAGGAAGGAGGTGGAGGTGAGCCTGTGCAGCTCGAACAGGGTAGTGACATGGTGCTTACAGCTTTCCTTTTTTTTCCTTCTTTCCTGAGTTTTTTGTTTGTTTGTTTGTTTCTATCTAGACTAAGATGTAGTGATTTTTATACTATAGCAGAAAACAACAAAGAAACATGATGAGCATGGGGCCAGCTAGTCCCTCTGGGCACTCAGAGTCCACAGTTACAGTTTTTTGTTTGTTTGTTTGTTTGTTTGTTTGTTTGTTTTTTAAGAGATAAGGTCTCGTTCTGTTACCCAGGCTGGAGTGCAGTGGTGCGATCATGGCTCACTGCAGCCTCAAACTCCTTGGCGCCAGGGATCCTCCTGCCTCAGCCTCCTGAATAGCTGGGGCTACAGGCACATGCCACCACATGTGGCTAACATTTTTATTTTTTGTATAAACAGGGTTTGACTATGTTGCCCAGGCTGGTCTCAAACTCCTGGGCTCAAGCAAAACCTCCCAAAATTCTGGGATTGCCGGTGTGAGTCACCACACCTGGCCTATTTTCTATACTTTTAACAGTGCTATCCCACTTTCAATCCCATCCTACAGGACACTGCGGAGGAGCGCTGGCATGCTCTGTTAGAAAGGGTTATGTTGTCCCCTGCCCCATGAGCTTATGGCCAGAAGGCCAAAGCCCACAGGTCAAAGGAGCAAGGGAAAAGCATGAGGAGATAGGAGGACATGAGAGAGTGACAAGAAGAAGACCTTCTCTCTCCTTCTCTCTCCAGAGAGTCGGCAGCCGGGATGGCAGCATCGTCTTCCAGAGGAGCCCCTGAAAGGAGGCTGGTGCTTCCATATTATCCTCCATACCGGCTCTGCTGCCCACCGTGGGCCCTGAGGACCCTGAGTGCAGGAAGGAGCGTGGGTGGCCTCATCCCCGGGGTGGCATGGCTCTGACATGTTGGCACTTCTTTCCTTTACACAGGGGTCCTCCCCGGAGTTCCAGCAGTGACCCTGACTTTGTGGTAGTAGACGGCGTGCCTGTCATGCTCCCGTCCTATGACGAGGCTGTGAGTGGCGGCTTGAGTGCCTTAGGCCCCGGGTACCTGGCCTCTGTAGGCCAGGGCTGCCCCTTACCCGTGGACGACCAGAGCCCCCCGGCATACCCCGGCTCAGGGGACACGGACACAGGCCCAGGGGAGTCAGAAGCCTGTGACAGCGTCTCAGGCTCTTCCGAGCTGCTCCAGAGTCTGTATTCACCTCCCAGGTGCCAAGAGAGTACCCATCCTGCTTCAGACAACCCTGACACAATTGCCAGCACGGTGGAGGAGGTGGCATCCACCAGCCCAGGCATCGACATTGCAGATGGTAAGTGCTTGCCCCAAGGCCCAAGCCACACCTGCAAACACCTCCGCACCAGCATCTTCAAGCCAGCTCCTTGCTCCACACGCTCCACCCCCCAGCACAGAGTCGAATCAATCTGTTTACCTCTCACTCAGCTTAAATTGCTTCATGCTCTCTCTACGTGTAGAGGCCTTGGGCAAGGCCAATTATTGTAAGGAATGATCATCATCTTGCAAGTAATGAGCCCATTAATGGAAATTTCAAGAGGCACCAAAAGGCAGTGAGCCATTCAGAGTAGAAAGGCAACAGTGGCCGGTGCTTTGTTTATGTAGTGTCCTTATGATCCGGAATGTTTTTCTTCTTTATTCCTTAATTAGGTAGGACTTCTGGAAGTGGGGTTTAGGGACAGGATGGTACATGCATGCCAGGAAGAAGGATCCAGAGGCACGCACTAGGGCCCAGCAGTGTGTTCTAGCCCCAGAGTTCTGTGTACATGGAAGTTATTTTTACCAGATGTGAAGTAAAAGATGTATGTGTACCTGTCATAAGGAAGGGTAGATTCGTGGTAAAATAGGGAAAATGTGTCAGATTGATTAGGTCTCTGTTTCCTACAGAAGGGGAGCCCCAGTGCCACTTTGCAAATGAGAGCACTAATTTGGCTTATATTGAGAGTAAATGGCAGTAACAACATGGAAACAGAGGTCTCCTGGGCCACCACAGTGTTCCTTTTCTGTAAACCACACTGCCTTTCTGTACTTGAATTTGCAACTTTCTGGCTTGTAGGACCATTAGGGCCTATGGTTAAAATCTAACATTTTATTTTTTATGAACTGGAAATAAGATCATAATTGTTTTCTGGCAAAAAAACAATTGTTACAGAAAGATGTTGTATAGGAGGTTGATTTCTTTGGTTATTAACTGGTATGTGAAACTTAACATTTTCTTCTCCTCACTGATTTGAGAAACTGTAGATATTTTAATGAGGCATATAATTCCAGATTGTCATGGTGTCTTCTGGTTATGTTAAGCTAATAACCGTCTCTTCTTTTACAGAGATTCCTCTAATGGAAGAAGATCCCTAATATGGGGCAGGATGCAGATGACTTTCCTGCTCCTTTGGGGAAAGGACCTTGTATCTTGGAGTGAGATCACAGAAGGATAGAGCTTGGGGGCAAAATGTCTAACTTACCTACATGGGGACCGCAATTCACATTGTGCATCTCAGGCTCCACAGTGAGGCTGACAAACTGCAATGGCAGTGCTTTTAAATGAGATTTGAGGATTCGCCAAGACCCATGGGGAACCGGGGCAGCGGAGAAGCCCTCGCGCGGTCTTGGATGGAGGTGTTAAATGTGTATCGTGCTGTGGAACATGAGACAATTCCACGCACATCCCACCGAATCATCATGCATCCCATTGGCTGACAAGTCCTCCCCGCCCCCTCTGAAAGCATGTCACATTATGTAAATTTGCTTCTAAAACCTGCTTCCAACTGGCTCTGGACTCCAAATTTGGATGGGCCAGCCTCTGCAGAAAGTTTGTGTTGAGCTGCTGAAGGAACAGCAGAGCCTCCTGCACCCTCAGCAAGGGGCCGGCTCCCAAAGGAAAGGTCCTTGTGTAACATTTGGAGAATCTTCCTTCATCCAGACAACTCTACTCGAAGCAAGATGAAAGCAGGATGTGGCAGTTCCAGTGAGAAAGGAAAGGAAAAAGACGGGCAGACTCTGCTTTCTGGAAATTTTTTCATGAAGTAGAGCTCGTGAACTCTGTGCTGTCTTCTGGTAACATATCATCAGTGTTTGTATTCATGAGTGGCACATGGATCCATGCATTGGGTAAATCTGGGGGGTTTTACACGTGGTCAGAATGTATTTAAATACATCTCATGATGGAGACAGTAACCAAGGTAATGTTTTGTTTCAGCATTTTGAAAAGACTTAACATTTATCTCAGAATCATGAGCCTCTCTCTAGTTGACAATTGTCATTGTTCCCCCCAGCCCCAAATTCAACCATACATCTATTTTCCAAAACAGAAATTGTTTCTGTAAACATATCTCACCTTCAAAAGAAGTGTGAGGTTGGATTTTTCCCCCTTTTATTTGTCCTAAGATTCCAGAAGGCTGGCCTCCCAGCCCAGATAGCTCAGCCACCTCACCTGCCTATCATTTCTGCATTCCTACTTTGAGGGTCTCATGGTGCCCACTGGGTGTTGTTCCTAAGAAATTGATTGATTAAAAAATTTCCCAAAGTATCCTGAAGTGTCTCTTCAAATACATGCTGATCTGTGGAGTTGATTCCTTTCCTTCTCTTGGTTTTAGACAAATGTAAACAAAACTCTGATCCATAAAATTGCTATGCTGATAGAGCGGTGAGGGCTGGAAGCTTGATCAAGTCCTGTTTCTTCTTGACACAGACTGATTAAAAATTAAAAAGAAAATGACAGTTTGAAGTGTGACTTTAATAGTGCAGTGGAGTCGGGTGGGCAGGGGCAGGGTGGTGACAGTGATCATGGATGATGGGATTCAGTGTAAGATTAAGAACAAGAGATGGAAGGAGATAATACACAGACAGTGCTCACCACCTAAATAGAGGTTGTCTCAGAGACCACTGGGCAAGTGCCTCATTTTCTACCAGGTGATTCAGAAGCAGCATGAGGGGCTATCTCTGATAGTCTCCCCTACAAAGTAGACAGCAGCAACATCAAGCTGCCTGGCTGGCAGACCAAGTACAGGGATGCCTCTCCAGCCCACAGCACTTGGGGAGACAGGTACTAGAGTGTCTTAGTCCACTTGTGTTGCTATAAAGAATATCTGAGGCTGGGTAATGCATAAAGAAAAAAAGTGTATTTGGCTCACAGCTCTGCAGGCTGTATAGGAAGCATGGCACCAGCATCTGCTTCTCATAAAGGCTTCAGGGTGCTTCCACTCATGGCAGAAAGGAAAGAGAGAGTTGGCATGTACAGAGATCACATGGCAGGAGGAGGCCAGAGAAAGGGGAGGGGGCCAGGTTTTTTTTTAACAGCCAGCTCTTGTGGGAACTAATAGAGCAAGAATTCACTCATTACTGCAAGGCTGGCACCAAGCCATTCATGAGGGATCCTTCCCATGACCCAAACACCTCCCATTAGGCCTCACTTTCAACACTAGGGATCAAATTTCAACATGAGATTTGGAGGGATCAAACAAACCAAACTATAGAATTCTACCCCCTAGGCTTCCAAATCTCATGTGATTTTCTCAGTGCAAAATACAATCATTCGTCCCCCAAGTCTTAACTTGTTCCAGCATCAACTCAGAAGTCCATAATCTCATCTGAGACTCAAGGGAACTTCCTTATACTGTGAGCCTATAAAATCAAAATCAAGTTGTTTACTTCCAAGATACAATAGTGGGACAGACATTGGGTAAACATCCCCTTTCCAAAAGGGAGAAATCAGCCAAAACAAAAGGGTAAGAGGACTCACAGAAGTTCAAAACTCAGCAAGGCAGACACTAAATCTTAAAGGTCCGAAATAATCTCCCTTGACTCCATGTCCAGCATCCTAGATGAGGGGTGAGCTCTCAAGGCTTCAGGTAGCACTGACCCCATGGCTTTGCTGGGCACAGCCCATGTGGCCATTTTTGCAGATTGGAGTCTAGTGCCTGCAGCTTTTCCAGCCTGAGGTTGCATGCTGCTGGTGGCTCTGTAATTCTGAGGTATCCATGGCAGCCTCATTCCACAGCTCCACTAGGCACTGCTCTAGCAGAGTCTCCCTGCAGGGGTTCTGCCCCTGAGGAGGGTTTCTTCCTGGGCACCCACGCTTTCCAAAACCCTCTGAAAGCTAGGAGGAAGGTGCCAAGTCTCCACCCCTCTTGCATTCTGTGCAGTTGCAGATTTAGCACCACATGGAGGCTGCCAAGGCTTACTGCTTCTATTTCTATAGTAGAACCAAGCAGTACCAGGGACCTTTTGAGCCCTGGCTAGAGCCAGAATGCAGAGATGCAGGGAGAAGCAACCCAAGGTGGTGAAAGGCAGCAACATCAGGGCCCTGTCCCCTGAAACCATTCTGTCCTCCTACGCCCCTGGGCCTGTGATGGGAAGGGCAGCCTTGAAGATTTCTGAATGCATTTGGGGCCTTTTTTCCAATTGTTTTGACTGTTAGCCCCCAGCTCCCTTTCTCCTTGCTAATCTCTCTAGCCTTGGATTATTTTCCTGAAAATCTTCTTTCCTTTTCTACCATAGCCAGGCTGCAAACTTTTCAAGTTTTAATGCTCTGCTTCTCTTTTAACTACAAATTTCAACTTTAGGTCATTCCTTTGCTCTCATACCTGACCATAAACTGTTAAAAGCAGCCATGTTACTTGTTGAATGCTTTGCTGCTTAGGAATTTCTTCTGCCAGATACCCTAGGTCATCACTCTTTTTTTTTCCCCCAGACAGAATCTTACTCTATTGCCCAGGCTCACTGTGTGATCTCGGACCACTGTAACCTCCACCTCCTGGATTCAAGTGATTCTCAGTGATTCTCAGCCTCCTAAGTAGCTGGTATTACAGGTGTGTGCACCACCATGCCTGGCTAATTTTTGTATTTTTGGTAGAGACAGAGTTTCACCATGTTGACCAGGCTGGTCTGGAACTCCTGACCTCATGATCTGCCCACCTCAACCTCCCAAAGTGCTGAGATTACAGGTGTGAGCCACCACGCCCAGCCAGGTCATCACTCAAATTCAGCCTTCCACAAAGCCCTAGGGCATGGACACAAGGCAGCCAAGTTATTTGCCAATTTATGACAATGCTGGCCTTTGCTCCAGTTCCCAATACGTTCCTCATTTCCATCTGAAACCTTGTCAGTATGGCCTTTACTGCCTATATTTATAACAGCATTTTGGTCACAACAACTTAACCAATCCTTAAGAAATTTCAAACTTTCTCATCTTTTTCTCTTCTTCTGAGCCCTCCAAACTCTTCCAGCCTTCACCCATAACTGGGTGAAGTTCCAAAGCCGCTTCTACATTTTCAGATATCTTTATAGTGATGCCCTACTCCTCGGCACCAGTTTTCTATCTTTGTCCATTTGTGTTACTATAAAGAAACATCTGAGGCTGGGTAATTTATAAAGAAAAGAGGTTTATTTGTCTCAAGTTTCTGTAGGCTGTATAGGAAGCATGGTACTGGCATCTGCATCTGGTGAGGGCCTCAGGCTGCTTCCACTCCTGGCGGAAGGTGAAGGGGAGCCTGCATGTGCACAGATTACATGGCGAGAGGAGGCAAGAGAGAGGGAGGGAGGTGCCAGGTTCTTTTTAACAACCAGCTCTTGGCCAGGCACAATGGCTCATGCCTGTAATCCCAACACTTTGGGAGGCCAAGACCAGCGGATCACCTGATGTTGGGAGTTTGAGACCAGCCTGACCAACATGGAGAAACCCCATCTCTACTAAAAATACAAAATTAGTAGGGCATGGTGATGCATGCCTGTAATCCCAGCTACTCAGGAGGCTGAAGCAGGAGAATCGCTTGAACCCAGGAGGTGGAAGTTGCAGCGAGCTGAGATTGTGCCACTGCACTCCAGCCTGGGCAACAAGAGCGAAACTCCTTCTCAAAAAAAAAAAAAAAAAAAAAAAAAAAGCTCTCATGGAAGCTAACAGAGCAAGAACTCACTCATTGCAAGACTGGCAGCAGGCCATCTATGAAGGATCCACCATGTGACCCAAACACCTCCCATTAGGCCCCATTTCCAACATTGGGGATCACATTTCAACATGAGACTCAGAGAGGACCAACATCCAAACTACAGCACACTGGTGCCACATACATCAAGTTATTAGTGTCCAGATTGTCCTAAAACAGAGGCTGATAGGGCAGAGCCTGCTTACTTGCAGCATCAGACAGTGTCTAACCAAGTCACTGGGCCTCTGCCCTAGATCCATCTACTTTGGGGTCACATCAGAGTCTCACCCACAAATATTGTTTACAGTGGTTGTTTTTTCTCATTATAGTGCACTTACATGGCAGGAAAAAATCCTCGTGATATTCCAAACATGTCATGATCCCAATTTTCTTTTCTTTTAAAAATCCCCCGAGGCCTCCTGGATACGACTGAACAGAGCCAGCCTCTCTCACAGCGCTCAGGAATGAGGAGGTTTGGAATAGGTGGGGCTGTATTGTGTATTGTGCCTTATCAGTGTGTTGTGAGAGAACCATGCCCAGCACGGTGCTTTCTACTTTGGGAGAGGGCAAGAAGGCTGCCCCTCAGCAGTGCGTTCAAGTGGGTGCAGTGGCAAAGCCAAGGGTGTGCCATCAAGTCAGCCTGAGAGGTTCAGCTCAGTGTTGGATCCAAGGAACTGCAGAGCAGCAGTTTTCTGGCTGACTTGCTCCCCATGACAAGCACAGCAGAAGTCTGTGCAGGTGCCTTCACACTCCACTTCCATGTAGCTTTTTTTAATCGCAAGGTTGTGATTTGCCCGTGTGGAACATTTAGAGCCTTTCCCACCTAATTACAGCCTACCCAGCAGCTGGCACACAGCCAAAGCTGCCTGTCCTGTCCCTGCAGAAGTGTTTGCCCCCTGGCCGCACAGCAGGCCTAGGACTGTCAAATGCAAAGGCTGGTGGGCTACAGCCCTGCCAGCTCCAGGTGCCTCTCCCACTTCTTTGTTCTCTCTATGCCTGGCAGGCAGACCCCATCCCTCTCCCCTAATATGGTCCTAATCTCTAGGAATTCCTGCAGAGGCAGTGCAAAATCATGAGAGAGCGTGGGCTTTAGAACGGGCTCATTGCCTGGCTTCAAAACTTACCTCTGCTACCAGCTGGCTGTGTATCTCAATGTCTTCATGTAGAAATTAGAGAAAGTTTACTTCTGCCTTCCTCACTGGGCTTTGGCAAAGATGACAGCTAATGTAAGTCAAGCACCCAGTGCAAAGCGGGCGTTTGATAAATGACAGCCGCTGCCCCGTGTGAGAGGGTGGGAGCGTTTATGTGGGTGATGAACTCCATATGCATACCAGTCACCTGTGGCCTGCCTTGGTTCCTTCCCCCTCGAATGTGTTTGCAGGTGAAGCTTATTTGGGTCTGCCCAAAGCAGACAGACTGACATGTGCTACCCCCATTCCTCTGGGTTCCTCTTCCCAGAGCCCATCCCCTGGCTTCTATGTGCTGAGTTTGCCATGCAAAGGGAAGTTTTCACTCCTTGGCTCATGGGGCATTTGACCTCCTTCCAACCACAGCCCTTCTCTGCATGCTACAGAAAGTTTTGCTCAGGGAGGGGAGGACAACCTCAGAAATTCCCTCAAGGACTCTGAAGGACTCAGATTATTTCCACAGGCAACCCTGTAGATTAACACTAACCCGCTTCCCTAATTTTATCATCTATTTTAGATTTAAAGCATAAAAGTTAATGCCCATACATTCCCAAGGCAATAAAGGGGAAAGACCACAGTAAAGACGACTGGTCTAGCAGGCAGAGCAGAGCCCCGGAGAGCAGCAGTCACTTGTCAGGGAGGGCAGACACTGAGCATGGGTGGTGTTGAAAGCATAAAACTTAATGCAGAGCGTGTGTGCATCCACCAGCCGTGCTCAGCTGCTGTAGCAGCCTTTGTACCATCTCCACACAGGGATAAAAACCAGTCATGCCTTGTTTTAAATGGCCAAGGAAGTAGTCCAGCTACCTGAATAGGAGCCATGAACCTGCCTCACTTAGAGCCTCATCCTATCCACGTGTTCAGAGCCACTGCGGCTGCCCCTGGTGCCCTGTCCCACTGGTTCTCCAGGGCCATGGGGCCATGGGGAAAAGGAACCTAAACCACCTCTCTATGCATCTATGCAGATGCATAGAGAGGTGGGGGAAGGGGATGAGAGGGAGACTGAGGGAATTGAGACTAATATTTTCTGCTTGTAGCCTATAAGAAGTATTTATAGACCCTGTTTCAGTCAATAAATATTTATGAAGCACCTCCTCTGCGCCAGGATCTATCTGTGCTCTCCGGCCCAGTGGGAAATAAGGGCTGGTAGGCCGACAGCTACAGTCGAGGGACTACAGGACACTTGACCTAGACCTGGACTCTCAGGGAAGGCTGTCCTGGAAATGGCAGCCCTGCTGGTAGCAGGCAGAGTGGGAGATGAACTGGGGGTGGAAGAGCACACATCCTGTCCCAGAGACAAAGGACAGCTGGGTGGGTGGGAAACATAGGGGTGTTCAGTGCTTCCAGGGCCTCGGGGTTGGGGATGGAGAGGAGGCTGGGTGGGGGCGGGGAGGTAGGTAGAAGGGGAGAGAGATGGGACTGGAGAGATGAGAAGGACAGCCTGTCAAGGCCTGAGATACCATGGGAGGGGAGGTAAGTGGTTCCTCTCAGAATGAGAAGCCATTAAAAGGCTCAAGGCAGAGGAGTTACTTGGGTGAGATGGGAGAAGTGCTCAGGCTTGAGAGCTGTTTTGCAGGCCCATTCAGTCTACAAAGCATGAGCCTAGGAGTCAGGGACAGCGCAGCCTAGCATGGGACTGCCACTGGGTCCCTGGGGGATCCCTCCAGGCCCCGTTTTCTCAGCTATGGAGTGAGAGGATGGAAGAGATGGTCTCAAAGGTCTCCCAGCTCTGGCAGGGTGGAAATTCTCTTTGCTTGCTTAAAAAATTTTTGTAATCCAGAGTCAAACATCATCCAGCTCCACTCCTGCCAGCTCTCTTAGCAGCTGCTCACTCCTTCTCCTCCACCCCTCGGCAACTGCCTTCTCCCAGCTCAGAAGCAGCCCTGTCCCAGTGCCCCCTTAGGATAGGGTCCACACTCTCGAAACTCTGAAGCCACCCTCACCCTCTGATCAGGACAAGAGACACCAGTTACAGCCATTCTGGCCTCCTGTGGCTGTGCTCGGGACCCCAATCCATTTGGTCCTTGGCCAGAAGGAGCAGATGCCAAGGCTACCCCTCCTGGAGTCCACTTGAGTATAATGACTTGAAGCAACTAAAAGCCCAAATAAATCTCTTAGATTGATTTAGCCCACAAGTTTTTAATAATTGTGTAGCATTTCCCATTCTATGGAGCATGTTCACCTACTGCATACTTATTGGAGGGAAGCGGAAAGAAAGTGAGCACGTTACATTTGATCTTGGCTGAGCCTATTTCTACATCTGTCTACCTCAAGGACTGAGGAGGGCGCCCTTCTCTGTATAGTTTTCTGATTCCTGAGTGCATCAGCAGCATTTCCCGGGTATGCTCTAGGTGCGATCACAGAGATCTCTGTATTAATATATTTTACTTTTTAGAACAATTTTAGGTTTATGGAACAATTGCTCAAAAAGATAGAGATCCCATACACCTCATCTGTCTCTGCCTTTCACTTTCTCTCTCTGTCACACACACACACACACACACACACCTTTTTTTAATTTAACATCTTGCATTAGTGTGGTACAACTGTTACAATTGACTAACCAACATGTGGTATATAATATTAACTAAAGTCAAGAGCCAAACCTAATGTAAACTATTGACTTTAGTCAATATACCACATACTTTCCAATATATGTTTACATTTCCTCCCTGTCTTCTTGATCTCTTTACTTTAAAAGGAAAAGGAGAGTGACCCAGTGTGCAGAACTTGAAACTCCATAGACTTCATAGGCTTCTTGGCTTGTGTGGCTGGAGAAGCTTATGAGAGGCCAGTGGGTCTATACCATGGTCTCTCCCCCCAAGGCCATCGAGGACTTGGGGAAAGACCATCCCACAGGTTCCCTCAATACCATGTTCCAGGGGATGACAACTTCTTCCTTCTATCCTCCCATCTCCTGTGGCGTTTGGTTGAGATTTTGTCGCACATGCATGCCCCCTGACTCCAGGGCCTTCTATCTTTTCTTCATACTCTACAATCTTTACATTCATTTCAGTCCCCTTACCAACACTTATGGAAACCCCAGCATTGCCACTCTGCTCAAAGCTGAGGGTCCCATGTGGATGAAATGAGTCTAAAGGGGAGGCAGACATGCACATAGGAAATTATAGACCTCGGGGAGGGGCAGGGACAGCACCATGTGCGGGGTGCCTTGCGAGTACACAGGAGAGGCCGCTAACTCCACCTGGAAGGTAGAGAAGATCTCCCAGAGAAAGGGACAGCTGAGCCCCTTGGCACACCATGACTATCTTCTTTTTGTGCACATCCAAGCCACTCTTTCCCCACCTTCCAATACAATCTCAGCACTGAATGGGACTCTAAATCTCAGGCATCTGGTAGCTATGAAATCATTCTCTGCTTCAGTTTCCTCAACTGTAAAATGTGGAAAATAATATAACCTACTTCGTAGGGTTGTTGGGAGGTGCTAAAGGAACTAATTTGTGTAAAGTGCTTAGAACCACACCTGGCACAGAGTACATACTTAAAGGTGTTAGCTATTATCATCATCATTAAATCCAGACAATTTTGTAATACTGGCTCCCCTCCCTGGTATCTCAGATATAGTGAAAACCTACTTGCTTCGTGCTGTTTGCTTTTCTCCACAAGTATGTCACGGTGACATTTTTCATTCTGATTGTTGAATCATATCCAGTTTGCCACTGAGAATTCCTCTAAGCCCATATTGGCTAATCAGTTCCCTTGGAGCACAGGTCTTTAACCCACCAGAAAGCAGCCTGCCCTGGTATTGTCTAGCTCATGTTTCCAAATCTATCCTCACGGATTTCACGAGAGCTGGGAACAGATGCTCTATGGAAAGCCATCTGCAGATTCCCCTCCACCCCCACCTCCCACCCAAGCCATCAGGAGAGCAGAGCCATAAAGAAGAACAAAGTTGGTCTGGCATGATTTGTTCTTTGTTAACTTACGATCTTACAGTGATTCTTTTGTTGTTGTTATAAAAAGAATATTTGTTTAGAACAAAAATACAGAACAATCTCACACCAGTCAGAATGGCTATTATTAAAAAGTCAAAAAATTACAATGATTCTTATCAAGCATGCATTTGGCATCTAAGGGCTGACGAGACATAGGTTTAGTAATTGATCCAGATGCTTGTCTAAGATCAGCACGGAATTCACAAGACAAGGAATTCACAAGTCCATAGGTCACAGGAGGTCCACAGAAGGCCCACCTTCTCCTCCATTTTTATCAAACACTGTCCCAGATGAGCCCCTCCGGTCTCATAGGAGTGCTCTGACCTCTGTAGTTTCTCCCGGGCCCTTAACCTTTGTTTAGTAATATCAGCTTTGGGTTTTCTGGGTATCTGGAATGGCACTTGGGCAGTGCTACCTACTGGTTTAACTCATGGGCACTGAAATTAGACACACCTGGGCTTAAATTTCAGTTCTGTCATTTACAGAAGCAAAGTCAGGCAAGACAGTGGACATTTAAGCCTCAGAGCCTTGCCAAATGAGGACATTGACAGCATCTACCTCCTAGTTAGCTGTAAGAATTAAGTACCATGATGACATAGACTGCTTAGAATGGCACCTGGCATGGTGTCAGCACTCAAAACCAGGAGCTGCTCTCACCATTCTGTTACTTCCCCTTCAGTACTCCAAAGGAATTTAAACATGCCCCTTTCTCTTCATCTCCTGCAGCACTGCACCATCCTTTAGGGCAGCCTGCGGCCCTACCATCCTCGTTCTTCTGGCTCTGAAAGAACCAAGAGTCCCCTGAGGTTGGAGAAGGCATCTTCTACACGCCTGCCTATCTGGGGTTAGCCCCTCCTCTCTATCAGATCTGGGGCACCCATAGGCACCCATGAGTCACTGTTCTTCTCCATCCCATCGTCAGCTCGCCAGGACTGGGCTCCCCTGGACTCCCAGTTGGAATCACCATGGTGCGGGCTGCCAACACTCTAGAGGGACTTTCTTGTGGACTCCCAGGCTGAGAGACCAGTCCCTCTTGACCCTGACCTTACTGAAATCTGCTGTCCTAACAAAAGCAGGATAGAGCACCTCATTGAGCACGCAGGCATGGAGGCATGATCGCAGTGATCTCCCAAGAATCCTCTAATATCACATTGCACATCTAGCACAGCAGTTCTCAACTGGGCCATCTTGCCCACAGGGGCATGTGACAACGTCTGGGGGAGACATTTTGGGTCGTCACAACCGGGGGATGGGGTGCTATTGCATCTTGTGGGTCAAGGCCAGGAATATCACACATCCCACAGTGCACAGGCTAGCCCCAACCACCCCCATACCATCCCCAGCAAAGAACTATGCAGCTCTAACATGAACAGGGCCAAGGCTGAGGAACCCTGATTTAGGAGAGACATCCCACAAGGCTACAGAACTTAATGTCCTCCAGCTGGTAAATGATACAGTCAGGATTTGGCTCAGCCACTCTTGCTGAGTCAGGGCATCGAAACCGTTCTGTAGCTGGAGTCCTCTGACAATCTGGTGGGGCGTATGGAGGCTTTCCCAGAAGAATATTTTTAAGTGCATAAAATAAGACCAATGAATTATGTTAAACCACAGTTATCAAAACACTTTTGAAAACTAATACATAACAAAATTATATATATATATGTATATTATGAGTAACAAATAACAAAGTCTACGGCAGGTCTAATAACCATTATAAATGCAAAGTCATGACAAATTGCATAAACAGTATTTTGAGATACTGGTAAACACTGTAATGTGAAATGCAGATATCTGTAGTTTCTTTCAATGGCAAAGTTACAGGTCTGGCCAACACTGATTTATTGCCTATGTGATAGGTGAGGGAGGTGCTAAATTCAGTGAAAGGTTAGTGAAAATGACACGGAAGTGTTTCTCATCCAAGTTCATAGACCCCATGAATTCCATCTGCTGACCTGGGTTAAAACCGTTTGCTCTAAAGGCTATATTCCTAAGGCTTAAGTTGGCTTCCAAACAGACTCAATTTCTCTGCCCTGACAGGCATGCATGGGTTCTGGGTCTTATGAGCTGTCATTGGCCCCAGAGTAGCCCTTGTCATTTAGCCTGTGGTCAGGTGATACAAGAAAACCTGAATTCACAGCCCATTCCATCATCCATTACCCATTTGCTTGCATTAGTTACTTAACCTCTGCAAACCTCAGTTTGTTCATCCGTGAAATGGAAAGAATACCACTGCTTTGTAGGTTTGTTGTGAGAATTAAATAAGGCAGCAAACATGAGATACCTAGTACAACATTTAGTACAAAAATAAGCATTCAAACTATGAGAAACAAACTTAACTGTTCAAACCCAAAGAATGGACTTAGAGACCCAGAGAACAGCAAAGTGAGACTTTTAATGACAGCTTTGCAAGATTGTGTGTTTGGCACACAGGCACACCCAGCACAGTTTTAACAAGCAATTTATCCCCTAGCTTGCAGGTCCTTCCCCGCCATTCTTCATAGGCTGAGTACTATAGGGTTGCAATTTTCCCGGACAGACGTCATATATTGATTGTTAGGCAGGGGCTTTAGGTGTTTTCTTTAGGGTTGTCTTGCTACATTTTGTTGCAGCCCACAATGCATTGCAATCCTAGTTAGCTCAGGGGCTCTTCAAGTGTTTGATTTATGACCTAAGTAGCTGGGCAGACTGATAAGAACAGACAAAGTGAGCTATTTTGCAGACTAGTAAACTTTTATTTTAGACCAAACTATTTTGGTTCCGGTGACGGAACCTAACTAAGTGGGGTGGTAGGGGGAAGGGGAGGCTGACAAGCAGGCATTGGCTATTCAAGCAGGGACCTAGTATATTCAGTTTCTTTTGTAGTTTGCTATCCTAAGCCCATTTAAGGCACTTTGTTTTGGAAATGGACGGCTATATACATTATTTCCTTCAATTCCCTCCTCTTTTTCTTTTTACCTCTACTGGTCCCATTTCCACATTTATTTTTGTGTCCTTTGGTCCTGAAATTCATTAGGTACTCCTTTAGTGGCTCTTATTGAGTTAATATAAATGTTGGGATTAAAGGAATTTGTTAGATCTCTCCAACTTTGGTGGCCATGTGGATTTTTGGGAGTTTCATGGAATGCCAAGGTGAATGGAATGACCAGTTAAACTAAGGCACAAGTCTAGGTTCAATTGGACAGTAACAACAGGTCGCAGAGGTTCCTTTTCCCACAATACCACCAGACATTAGCGGGGGTATATGAAGAGCCAAGTAGTTGCCTTTGTTTGACTTACCAGTAATGTTTAGGATGTGGGTACAAGTTGAGAGTTGAACTCTACACCCTGCCTAGAGAGACAAGAGGAGTGGTTTATATTTCCTATGGAGAACGAGGGGATTGCTTTAGGAACTGACCTCCGCAATGCAGGAAAGAGCAGTGATAGACTTTTGCAGATCTTATTACCCCATGCATCCCTGTCCTGGTATAGAGCGAACATACAACGCATTCCTTTGGGACTGGTATCCTTTCCTAGTGGAAACGGAACTACCTGTGCCTGAAGCTGCCCAGCAGAGCATGCATAACAGTCACCTTTATTAAGAGCTAGTACTGAAAATTTGACCCATTCGACCCAGGCATTTACATCCCATATCCAGTCTTAATTTCTAAAGTTTGCCTTAAGTTAATCACCTTAATTATTTTTACGTTTTTAGGGTTATTGTTTGGTGAATTAAAGGAAGTAGTGTGATAGGGGGTTATAGTAATCCTGAGTGGGCTCGGAGTGGAGTTGGTGACTAGCCTAAAAGCTAGCTGTCCCACGGGATCCCTTCCTGAGATATTTATTCCTAATCCATACCTCCAAAGTTCCTGGTCTAGAGTAGCTGGGTTGTTTATGGTAATTAATATAGGATCGTATTTTAATTTTCTACAGTTAGGTAGTGTAGTGTCCTTATACAAATGTATTTTATTTTTTAAGAGTTTGTTTTTGGAAGAATGACTTACCCAGCCTTGACACTGGGTGGTCCATCAGACCTCACTCCAGCTAGCACAGGGCTTTCCCTAATAGCGACCTGTTTCAGGACATAGATATTTGTTTGCTTTTGACAGCTGCCTTTGGTTTCCTAAATTCCCTCAATGTAAGACTTGGTAGGCATTGAACTTTATTGTCTGGTCTTAGGGGTGGAGGTTCTAATCATGTTGACTATTAGTTTGATTGGATATTCCCTATTTTTCATCCCTAGTACTGGGCCCTATTTAATTTTTAGGTCTCCTTTTACCCCTTGTGTTAGGACTAATCCTAAACATTTTTGCCCCCAATGATGGCGCCGGCTTATAGCTTCCTTCTAGGTTTTCCTTAGAGTTAGCTTTAAGCGTTCCTTAGGTGATTTATACACTTCCCATCTACCCTTTCCCCTTCCTTCCGGGAGTTCTTTTATCAGTGTTTTGACCGAGCGTCATGTGTTTACCCCCATTCAGCTGTTCCTATGGCTGTCTTAGTGATCAGGAGCACTTGACAGGAGCCTTCTCAGCTTGGGTGGAGTTGGTCTTCTTTCCAAGTCTTAATTAGCACCGAGATGCCAGGCTGGAAGTGGTGAGTTGTGAACTTAAGAGGCGGGGTTTGAGTTAGAAGTTCTTTTAACCTAAGGGATGACAGGGTGGAGGATATGGCCAGTACATAATTTCTTAAAAATTGGTTCTTATTTCCACAATAGGAAGGTTAGTAGTCCTGCCTAAATATGGGAATGCTTTGAAATGGCCTTAACCCAGCAGGTCTTCTTCCGGTAGTCTGTTTTTTTTTTTTTTTTTTTTTTTTTTGAGACGGAGTCTTGCTCTGTAGCCCGGGCTGGAGTGCAGTGGCCGGATCTCAGCTCACTGCAAGCTCCGCCTCCCGGGTTTACGCCATTCTCCTGCCTCAGCCTCCGGAGTAGCTGGGACTACAGGCGCCCGCCACCTCGCCCGGCTAGTTTTTTGTATTTTTAGTAGAGACGGGGTTTCACGGTGTTAGCCAGGATGGTCTCGATCTCCTGACCTCGTGATCCGCTCGTCTCGGCCTCCCAAAGTGCTGGGATTACAGGCTTGAGCCACCGCGCCCGGCCTGGTAGTCTGTTTTTTAACTACCTTTTTGTTCATTCTCTGGCAGTTTACACAACCCCCACACACTTGTTTAGCAAGGGTATAAATCCCTATACACCCCTAATTCTTGAGTATTACATCACACATGGTCTGGGGACCCCAGTGACTCCCTTATGCAGTATAGACATTGATTCTCTTATGGGTTTGCTTATTATTTCTCTCCCATCAGGGAGCATCCACCTCCTATCCTTAGTTTGAGTGGCCCTTATTTTGACCAGTTTTTCCTCCTCCTCCTCCTTAGAAAATTGAGGTTTTAATGCCACCTTAGGGATACCTGGGTTTAGGCTAAACAGTTTAACTTCTTCCTTCATAGAGCCTTGCTTAGCAGCTTTATCTGCAAGCCTGCTCCCTACAGCTTCTATAGTGTTTCCTTTCTAATGGCGACTTATATGAACTATGGCTATCTCTGCTGGAAGCAGGAGGCTTTTTAGAACTTGTTTAACCAGTTCCCTATGTACCAACTTTATCCACCTGCCATTTATTAGGCCCTTTTTGTTCAGATCTTTCCAAATGTGCAAATGCACCATGGGTAATTGTTATTCTTAAGGGAAGTCAGGAGCTGAATAATACTTTCTACAAGATTCCAGAGAGTTAAAATAATGACCTGTGGTGTCTGCTTGATGTCCGTCACATCATCCATTTCTCACACCAGGTCAAGCGGCTTTTCATGAATTCTGCACCAATCCTTCCTTTCCCCTCTCCTGTTATCCACATATAAATCCCTAGAGGGCCTTTTACCCCCAAAGCTACAGGTTAACCTGTGTGTGTCTCCTATACCTGCACATCTTTCCTCTGGGAAGGTCTAGTCTTTATGACTGGAGCTCAGCCACTCAAAGCATGGCTCGTCCGGATTCTCAGTGGTAAGTCTGAGGCTGTATGGACTGCCCTGTGCTTGAAGCAGTTTGGTTTTTAGGCAGTGATTTCTGGTATTTTTTTTTTTTTTTTTTTTTTGAGACAGAGTCTCCTTCCGTCACCCAGACTGGAATGCAGTGGTGCAATCTCGGCTCGTTGCAACCTCGGCTCGTTGCAACCTCGGTCACCTGGGTTCAAGCAATTCTCCCACCTCAACCTCCCAAGTAGTGGGGATTACAAGTATGCACCACTGTGCCCAGCTAATTTTGTATTTTTTAGTAGAGATGAGGTTTTGCCATGTTGGCCAGGCTGGTCTTGAACTCTTGGCCTCAAGTGATATGCCCACCTCAGTCTCCCAAAGTGCTGAGATTACAAGTGTGAACCACCTCACCCAGCCCAAGTTCTGATTTTCTGTCTTCAATTTTTCTAAACTCTGAACAGTATCCCTGTCCTCCATGCTTGGATGCCCCTCTTGCCCCAGTTTACCCAAGCTCCCTCCACTCCTAGTATGGGCCTAGCTAGGTTTTCTTTAACTAACTTGAAAAGTTATGTTAAATTATTTTCGTTATTTTATTTTATTTTATTTTTTGACAGAGTCTCGCTCTGTCACCAGACTGGAGTGCAGTGGTGTGATCTCGGCTCACTACAACTACCACCTCCTGGGTTTAAGCAGTTCTCCTGCCTTAGCTTCCTGAGTAGCTGGAACTACAGGCATGTACCAACACGCCCAAGTAATTTTCGTATTTTTAGTAGAGACAGAGTTTCACCATGCTGGCCAGGATGGTCTCCATCTCTTGACCTCATGATCCGCCCACCTCAGCCTCCCAAAGTGCTGGGATTACAGGCATGAGCCACCGTGCCTGGCCTTCTTCTTCTTCTTTTTTTTTTTCTTCTAATTGACATGGGGTCTCACTGTATTGCCCAGGCTGGTCTTGAACTCTTGAGCTCAAGCAATCCTCCCTTGGCCTCCTAAAGTGCTGAGATTACAGGCGTGAACCACCATGCCCGGCCTGGTTATGTTAAATTAAATCCAATTCAAGCCTGTGTCCAGTGAGTGTCAGGCTCCTTCTAGCCCGAGTTGAATGTAACATCACTGAGAAAGATGTGCCACAAAAGTGTCTTATATCCCGAGGAGGAAACCAGTTGTGGGGTCTCCTATGGGGTCTGGGACCTTCATTACCCTTACTTCTCTCTCAGAAAGTCTCTATGTGACGGTGTTTTCTTAAATGCGAGATGTTAATACATGTTGGATGAAAGAAGGGTTCTGTGGGAAACTTTGGGGGAAAGTTTCATTCACCCAATCAGGTTTCTTTACCGAAGGGCTTCTCAGAGTATTTAACATGGTAATGGTAATATAGAGTCTCCCACATGTTATGGACTGAATGTGTATCGCGCCCCCCACTACCCAATTTATATGTTGAGATTTAATCCCCAAAATGAGGGCATTAGGCGGTGAGGCCTCTGAGAGGTGATTAGGTCATGAGGGTGGAGCCCTTGTGAATGGGATTACCAACCTTTTAAGAAGAGACCAGAGAGCCTGTTGCCCTCTTTCCACCATGCAAGGATAGAAGAAGTTGGCTGTCTGCAGCCCAGAAGAGGGCCCTCACCAGAACTCAATGGTGTTGGCATTCCAGCTCAGACTTCCAGCCGCCAAAGCTGTGAGAAATCAATGACTGTTGTTTATAAGCCACCCAGTCTAAGGTACTTTGTAGCCTGAACTAAGACAACCAGGGAGCCTCTTCTTACAGGGCATCCCAGGCCCGTCTGGGAAATGCTAACCCAGGACCAGAGGGGGATTGACCATGAGGCCACCACAGCCCGCACCTCATGGCCCTACACCCAAAACTGGCCTTTCTGTGCCTCAATACAGTATATTTGAGAGCTGGCTGGGAGGCCACAGTGGCCCCAGCAGGGCATATTGTCCCAGCAAAGGTCACACACTACTCCCCAGCAGGGTCCTGGACTACAGGTGCACCCCACCTTCAATGGCAGGGCTCCCACGTGTTTCTGGGGGGCCTCACTCACCAAAGCTCCGCACACTTCAACTCCAGGAAGAAAGAGCCAATAAGACCCTGCTCAGCCTCCCACTCAGAGGTCACTCTATCCCCTACCCCAGGACTGGAGCAGCAGAGGCAGGCGAGGGGCAGGTGCCCATGTGGGCAAGGCTGTGACTGAGCTGCTGCAGCTGAGGGGGAATTGAGGGACAAAGGCCTGGGAGGCTGATCAGGAGCTCACACAGCTGGACAGAGAATGGCTGAGGTGTGACATTACCAACGCCAAGCAAAGAAGCTGAAAGATGCACGTTTTCAAACTACTGAGGATGAAAAACCAAACTTGGACCAACCATGTTTATAGGAAAGACGGAATTACCTTTTCTTCTCCCTATAGAAAATGATAACACAAAATTATTGTCCTGTGAAGAAATCAGAGAACATACAGCCAAAACATGCAAGGTAAAAATATTATAGATGAGTGCCAGCAGAGGATCAATAATTGTTTATAAAATATATTTTTATTCTTTTCTGGGTTTTTGTGATGTCTATATATCAACTTTCAGCTTTTTGAAATGTATAATTTGTTGTGATTTCTCATTCTGAATAAATCTTCATTTCTGTATTCATGTTGCTTGTAGTTTTCGTTCTTTTTCTTAAAGAGGACCTCCCTCCAAGACGCCGTTCTCACCCCACCCAACCCTGGCTGAGAGGCAGCGGATGGTCTGGGTGACCTGTGGGATCCCTTCCAGTGCTGTCATTTTATCAGCCTCGATAATACCCAGGTGTGAGGATAATAAGCCTGATAATAAGGTGATAATAAGGACTAACATTTGTAGAGTCTATCACGTTTTCACAGCATTTTCATTCCATTATCTCCTTCAACTCTCCTAACAACTCCGGGTAGGTCTGTAAATATGCCATGGGCCTGAATAATACATTTTTTAAAAAAAAAAAAAAAAGGAAGGGAGAGGGTAATAAAATCAACATGCTGCATTTTCTCCATGGCCTGACCTGTCCCTCTGGCCTTTGCTAGTGCCGTCCCCACTCTCCCCTTTCAGCCTGGGCTCCTCTGGGCCCCCACGATGGCCTCAAGGGCACCAGGTGCTCAGTTAGCTGTTGCCAGTATTTACCTAGTTTGTTTATTTACTAGACAAAGGGCATTCTGTGGTGAGGCCAGGAGGCCTTGTTTCCGGGCCTGGGTCTGTCACGAAATGCAGGTTTCTCCCTCTCTGGTCCTAAGTCCTCTCTCACTCCTCTCCCCGACCCCCACCCTCACCTCCCTCACTCTCCCAGGCCCACCAGATGAGCAAGTTTGATGAGACTGGATAACTTCCAGCTGAAACAGCCCCTAGAGTGAGGACCCCTAACTCCCTCTCTGCAGATGTTTCAGGGCATGAGCTCACTCTGCCCTCAGAAGGCGCCTTGCACCAGCTCACTGGGAGCAGCACCTGCCTGCCAGGCCTGCTGTGTGCTCAGTGTGGTGAGACATACCCCAGAGAGAAAGCATCCAGAGCCAGACTGAACTGGGCACGGGGCCACAGTTAGTGCTGAGGTTGCACCGGGTGGCTCTCTACTCTCCCTCAGCAGAGACAGCGGAGTCAGTGAACTGACTCCAGGGGACACAGACACCTGCACGGCTTGCTCCGGAAATGCCAACAGCAGCATGAACAAACTGACCAAGCTCTCTCCTCCCTCCCCCAGGCAGGGGGCTGAGAAGGCGCTATAGGACAGTTCCAAAGATGAAGGGCCAGGCGGATCTGCACCATGGAGCCAGCCTTGGGGAGCCCAGAGCTGGTGGAAATGGACAGAGCCCTGAGCCAGGAGCCTGGCTTCTGATCACCTGTGGGAGTCTGCCTCCCACTCCTCCCCCCACGCACAAGCACAGAGTGCCCACTCTGCCCAGGAGCTACATTACCCAGCGCCTCCATTCTTTACACCTACCCGCTGGCCAGGGCCTGGCCACGGTCCCATCTGGCCCACTTCCCTCCCAAATCACCGCATTGCCCCACTCCTACTCCTTCCGTTAGCTTCAACTCCTGAAGGCTCCCTGTCACCCTCCCTTCCCCATCCCCGCCTCTGCCCAGGGCCTCGGAGAGCCCCCCATGGTGCTGGGGAATGGAGTACAGCCTGCCGCACCTGGAGCTCCTCATTCAGACAACAGAGGAGGCAAAGGCCAGTGCACAACCTGCGCCCAGGAGAAAGGAGCAGATGCTCGATGAAGAGCATCAGAGGAATCCCCAAAGGACAGCGGCTCCTAAATGCAATTCCATATGACCTGGACAGCCCAGGCTGGGAGCGGTAGGAAAGGAGAGTGAGGGATCAGAGGGGGAGGGGAGAGGGCAAAGCTGGAGGAGGAGGGAAAAAGCAAGGGGAGGTAGTATATGGAGAAGAGGTGGAACCTGGCAGGAGAAAGAGCCCCCACCACCCCAGGGCGGCCTGCAGCCTGGCAGTCTCACAGCGGACAGACAGGTACCCTGCCCCCACCTCGCCACCTGCACACCTGCTCAACATGCTGGTCAATCCCTGCTCTCAAGCATGATCACCAAGGCAGCACCATGCTTCGTGACTCAGGCGGCATGGCTGCGAGGCTGATTCCCTGCCATGTTCCCTCTGAATGCTGATTTGGCTGGAGGGAGAGACACAGCCCTCTCCTGCTGGACTCCTCAGAGGTCAGAAAGAGCCTGGCCCATTATTGTCTCTATTGATTTTCCTTCTCCCCAACCCCACAGGGCAGGGCAGTCTGGTGCTTCATAAAGGAGCCGGGAAGGCAGCCCGGGTGCAGGAAGAGCAAGAGAGGGGGAGTCAGGAAAAGGACTCCCACCCTCGTTCAGCTATCTGGGCCTCAGTTTCCCCATCAGGAGAGAAGAGGAGTGAACACTGATGGCTCCTAGGGTCCCTCTGACTGATAGTCTCTGCTTCTACTTCCTTCAGTGTGTGGTCCATATGAGCACAAGGAACATAACATGGCTGAAGTAGCTCAAAGTATAATTTCTGAGCCTCTGAACACCTGTGTGCCACTAGCAGCAAGCTGTTAGGTCTGGGAGTTCTGGGTGATGATGAAGAAACATGAAGGATGAGCATGGAGAAAGAGTCACGTGTCAGCTGAGCTAGGGTGGCCAGGCATAGTGTAGGCCCAGCCCGGTGCCCATCACACTGGGTCCTCCCATGGCCGAGGGAAAATCCAGGGTTACTCTGGGAGGAGGCATCCCACTTGGATGTTGGCAAAAAAAAAGGTTTGCCTCCAGCCCTCCCATGTAAGCTAGTTTCCTCATTGGTAAAATGGTCAAAGCAAACCATTTTGAAAGTGCAGTATTTTATTTATTTTTAATTTATTATTTAATTTTTGTATTTTTAGTAGAGATAGGCTTTCACCATGTTGGCCAGGCTGGTCTCAATCTCCTGACCTCAAGTGATCCACCTGCCTCAGCCTCCCACAGTGCTGGGATTACGGGCATGAGCCACCGCACCCGGCTGAAAGTGCAGTATTTTAACAGTGTGAACAAGATACTATGTCTGCAAAGAGCTGAGAAAGAGAAAGTGAGAGGAGGAATTAACTGTGGGTTGGCTCCTCATGGTGCTACTGTGGGACTTCCTGACATTCACTATCTTGCAAAATCCATTGATCCAATAATGTCACTGGAGGTCCTGTGACTGGGTCAAGCCCACCCTGCTGTACTTGAATTCAACTTTTCCTGATTCTAGACCCATCTCTGTCAGCATCAAATCGGCTAAAAGTGGCAAAAGTTCCTGTGAATTGGCAAGTCTGGGCTGTCCTATCTTCCTCATAAAGCTGAACTCAGGCTGGGTTCCCAAGGTGCCTAGAGGAAGGCATGTCATGCCCACCTGGCACCAGGGCACGGGAGGTGATGCAGAGGGCTCCTGTGTTAGCTCTCCTTGATCATGTATTTATTTGACAATATTTTTGGTGTGCCAGGCATTGTGAGAGATCCAGGGATTCGGAGCGAACAAGAGTGACAAGGACAGCCCTTAGATCACTTCGAGAGCAGAGGAGACAAGCACAGGGCAAATGCAGCCATACACCAAGCATGATGGTAGGGGACAAACGGTTTGCCCTGGGAGGCTCCAACAGGGTCCCCAAGCCTTCTGCTGGCTGCCAGGGGCCTTGTGGCCATGTTGAGGAGGGTGGGCTTCATCTCTAGGGCAGCACGGAACCATGGGAGGGTTTTGGGAGCTTCCCCAATGCACAGTGTGGCATGAAGCAAGACTGGGGAAGGGGAGCCTCGAGGGGTCTGTGCTGAGAGGCAGCGTGGCTGGGCAAGGCGCGTGGGAAAGGGACTGGACTGAAAAGATAATCTTCAGGCAGCGCTGATGGGCTGTTTTGCTTGATGCCTTGGGGCGGCCAAGAGTTTTTCCCAGTGCACGGCTGGAGCAGTGGGTGGTGGGCACCAGTCACGGTGATTGGGAGCAGCAAGTCTTGGGGTGGCCACTTTGCATTTTGAGTTTGAAGAAACTGAAAGGCTTAGCAATGAGAATAAGAAGAGGCCATGGTTGTGAAGCACAAGAGCAAGACAGGCTGGAGATGGACATGGGACCCTCTCCATCTCCCACCCTCTCCATCCCCCGCCCTCTCCATTCCCCCACACTCTCCATCTACCATACTCTCCATCCCCCCGCCCTCTCCATCCCCCCGCCCTCTCCATCCCCCCCGCCCTCTCCATCCCCCCGCCCTCTCCATCTGCCACTCTCTCCATCCCCCACACTCTCCATCTCCCACCCTCTCCATCTCCATGGCCCATAAGTAGACCATCTGCTGCATGGAAAACTGTAGTCACTTAGCCCTTAGAGCATGTCATCGGTGAGCAAATCTCGGTCTGATGAAGGGCAGGAGGACCCAGCCATGGTGTGGGGATTGAGAGGAGCAGACAGCAGGGCTGAACTCTGAGGAAGAGCATCCAGTCCACGGCCGGAAGAGAGTGCTCAGAGGGTGGAGAGGAACCAGGCAGTCGCCTGGCAGAGGCAGAGATAGGTAGAGGAGCATCCTGTAGTGCAGAAGGCCACAGAGGAGGAGCCACAGCTTGTCATTGTATCTGGTATGGGAGAGGTCATTTCTATGAAGTTTCTGAAATTGCAGTGTAACTTTTTCCTGCAGGCACTGCCCGCATAAAGGGCTCCCCTCCACCCTGCCCTTCTCATCTCTGCTTTCATGAGTGGCCTCTCACAGCCCTAGCATCCCTCCCTCTTGGACCACTTACTCATGGCGGGTCCTGTGACCCCCATCTTCACCCTGTCGGCCCTCAGCTGGATCTGCACTAGAGTGATCATCTCCCCTGATCCCCATCCCCTCATCAGAATCATCCTTCCAAGAGGCAAACACACCAAACTCAAACCCATCCTAGACTTTCCATCCCCTGGGACCAAGGTCAGACCCCAGGGTTCCCAGGTCCCTTGTTCCTTGTGGCCCTTTTGCCAGCTTCTCCAGATGCCCACCAGTCCCCCTGGCACCAGGCCCCTCAGTTCCCACCTCAGCAAGGCATATTCTCAGCTCTGCATAACCGCATTGTCCTTAGGTGCCGCTGGAGCCCCACTCCCTGGATGTCTTCCCAGACCAGTTCACCTGCTGGTTGGCTGCCCTCTTTAGGGCCCACCACCCCAGGCCACAACCATGGACTCCTGCAGCTTCAGGGCAGTATCAACCCTGCTGTGTATGGGAATGTGGGTGTGGCTCTGATTCCCCCATGTAGTGTCAGGGGCTTCACCCAAGTGCTCTTGGATCCAAACAAAAGCCCAAAGTGGGCTTCCTGCTGGTGGAACATGAGATAATGTTATGAGGTGTGTGGGCAACCTTAATATTTAGGCTTTATTTTTTTACTTCCATTGATGAAAAGTGAAAATATTTTTCATTGCATATAATAATACAATATATTTTTTTAATTAGTACATTTAATTTAACATTTTTAAAACTGACACATAATTGTACACATTTTATGGGGTACATGATGATGTTTTGATCCATATAATATATAGTGATCAGATCAGAGTTATTAACATATCCATCATCTCAAACAATTTTAAGTGAATCAAGTAAAGAAAAAAATCAGCAAAATAGCATATTCAAAGATGTGAGCATGGTAAATGAGTGACATCTGGGAACCACTGGAGTAGACAGATGAGCTCTGTTGCCCCTCCTGGCCCCAGCACTCCCCTCTCTAAGCCATGTCTGCAAGTTCCATCAAACGACCATCTGCTGTTTACAGAAGCAGAACCTCTTAGTCCTTAGAGCATGGCAGCCATGCCCACCTTCTGAGGTGGACCAGACCTTGGGTGTATACATCGGGGAGGATGGTGGGCTGCGGAGTGATTCCAGCATAATTACACTGACCTCACGTTCTCATCAGCCCTGGGTCTTAGTCAAAAGCATAAACGAACACTGTCCTGGGGAACGCTTTGCCACACCAGGTCACAGAGATGCTGCTCCACGTGGACTTGCTCAAAGCAATCAGATGTCAGCTAAGTCAGAATCCCTTGGAATTCCACATGCTTCCGTACAGCAGGTGCTGAGGTCACCATCTGGCTCTGGGCTCAGAGGCCCCTGGATGATGAAGCAATTCAAACAGCCTCCTCCTCCCCAGACTGGCTGGACAGGGGAGCGAGCCAGCACAGGGAGGCAGCAAGGCTGACAGCTGCCTGTTAGGTGATACTGAGAACCCAGGCTGCCAACCTGCCGAATGCCAACCAGCTGTGGCTGCGTCCCCTCACTGGATGGAACGTCCAAGCCAGTTGCATAGCAGCCTTACCTCAGACCCTGCAGGGCCTTCCTGTCACCCAAGGAACTCACCGAACTTCACACAACAGGCCCTCCCCAGCCAGGCCCAGCTCTCACCCCTCCTCCCTCACACTCCACACTCCGCCCAAACTCTACATCTCTCTCTGGGCTCCTCAAATGCTCCCTGCCCTGGAGACCCCTAGGCATTGCACATGCTGTCCCTCTGCCTGGAATCCTTTTGCCCCACTTCCCCGTTTGCCTAGCCAACTTTGTTTAATCTTCAGGTCTCAATTTATGCATCACTAAATGTCTCTCCTGCCCTCTGTCCCTGGAGCCCTCCCTGCTGTGTGTCATTGCTTGTCCCATGTTGGTTTCCCCCTCTGGACTGGAAGCTGTTGAAGGCAACACCAGGTCAGTTTCCACCAGATCTATACTTGTGGGGTCTCATTTATGCTCTTTGAATGAATGAGTAATTGTGTGCTTCCAGGGATATATTACAAATAACAAGACACTTGTGGAAATTGTCATAGATGGTGATAATTTCCTGAGTCCCCAGACTCAATTTCCTTCTGGGGACTCACTGGGGACTGAGTCAGATATCACATAACCACATCAAACAATTCCAAGATCTGTCTGTCCTCTCCAGAAAGGGGTTACCTTCCCACTCTGCCTTGAGTGAGGAGTCTGCACCAGTCATCCAGGATCTCTGGAGCCTGCATGACTTAGGCCCACATAGCTGAGCCTTTCTGCTTCTCCCCTGACAGACATGAAAAGGATGGGCTGTTGAGTGTTGAGCCAGGGAGTACACAGCAAGCAGGTGAAAAGAAGGAGTAAAGCAAGGTGGCTTGGACCTCCTGCCTATCCTGGAAAGGCAGGGCTACACTTTCCTGTCTAGGCGGGTCCTCTTCTCACCGACTACCAGGAAGGGCCTGGGAAGACACACACATTCCTCCTCCTGCAGGGCCATCCAGACCCACAGGCGAAGTGGGCTATATGATGTACTCTCTCGCCCGGAAATATCTCCCGGCTGCTGCCTAACCTTTTGCACAGTGAGAGCGTCATTTAGATCAGCAACTGGGTGTCAGCAGTGTGAAAGCTGATCACAGGAAGTGGGTCATTCTTGTCATACCCAACTAAAACAGTCAAGAAATCCGGGGTGGAGGGGAGGCTGGGCACCGTGGCTCACACCTGTAATCCAAGCTCTTTGGGAGGCTAAGGCAGGCAAATCACTTGAGGCCAGGAGTTCAAGACCAGCCTGGCCAACATGGTGAAACCCCATCTCTACTAAAAATACAAAAATTAGCCAGGTGTGCTGGCACATGCTATAGTCCCAGCTACTTGAGAGGCTGAGGCAGGAGAATCACTTGAACCTGGAAGTAGAGGCTACAGTGAGCCAAGATCGCACCATTGTACTCCAGCCTGGGTGATAGCAAAACTCTGTCAAAAAAAAGAAAAGAAGAAGAAGAGGAAGAGGCAGAGGGAGGAGGAGGAGGAAGAGGAGGAGGAGGAGGAGGAGGAGAAACAACCAGTGGGGGAAAGCACTCAGGACACATAACATTGCTCCAAGAATGTACACCTCTGCAAGTCTGGCTGCTGAAGCTGCTGGTTGTAACCTGAGGCCAGTTGTATACATAGCTGCTGAGCTAACTTGCTGCAACTCAGGGACTACGTTCACGGCTTTTGCCCACCTTCATGGCTCACCAGTCAGAGCCTGCAGTTCCCAGGGCTTTGCTAATACCAGTGAACTTTCTCCCAAGAACACATGTCACGTTTCCCTTTTTTATAAAACCCCCAACCTTCTCTTGGTTCTTCAGGCGTACCGTCTTCGGAAGACCACTTTGTCTGTGTGTATGCCATGAATTTCAATTCTTTCTTCCCAAATAAAATGCTGTATTTAGAGATTCATCTCTCTATTTTTATTTTGGTTCATGTCTACTTTTTTTTATTTTGACTTCAATAGTAGACAAGGAAACAATTCACACAGACAATTTTTTTCCAATTTTAAAATTTTCTAAAAGTATTAACTTTTTTAAAATTTTGATATGTATTTTGTAACATAATACTATCTTAACCATTTTTAAGTGTATGTTTCATCAGCATTAGGTACTCTCACATTGTTGTACAACCATCACCACCATCCATTTCCAGAACTGTTCATCTGGTAAAAGTGAAACCCTATACCCATGAAACCATATTTCCCCATTACCTGCTACCCCTAGTCCCTAGTAACCACCATATTCTACTTCCTGTCCCTATGACTTTGACTATTCCACGTACCTCAAAGAAATGGAAGCATATGGTGCTTGTCTTTTTGTGTCTAGCTAATTTCACTTAGCGTACTGTCCTCAGGTTTCATCCAGCAAGTTGTAGCTTGACGTAAGTTGTAGTTTGTGTCATAATGTCCTTGCCTTTTACGGTCAAATAATATTCCTTTATATGATTAGACCACATTTTGCTTATTTAGTCTTCCATCAATGGACACTTGGGTTGCTTCCAGCTTTTGGCCATTGTGAATAATGCTGCTATAAACACGGTGTACAAGTATATCAAGACCCTGCTTTCAATTCTTTTGGATATACACCCAGAAGAGGTATTACTGGATCATATGGCAACTTTATTTTTAATTTTTTGAGAAATAGCCATACTGTTTTCCATAGCTAAAAATTTAATATTAAGAAAGAATGACAGCCGAGAGCTGAAAACAGCCAGAGCCTCATCGGGAGAAGTGTGGCACGTCCATACAATGAGATACTGTTCAGCAGATGGAGAGGAGAGATGAGGAGAGGAGAGGAGAGGAGAGGAGAGGAGAGGAGAGGAGAGGAGAGGAGAAGAGAGGAAGGAAGAAAGGGAGGGAGGGAGGGAGGGAAGGAAGGAAGGGAGGGGAGAGGGAAGGAAGAAGGAAAGAAGAAAGAAAGAAAAGAAAGAAAGAAAGAAAGAAAGAAAGAAAGAAAGAAAGAAAGAAAGAAAGAAAGAAAGAAAGAAAGAAAGAAAGAAAGAAAGAAAGGAAGGAAGGAAAGAGAGAGAGAAAGAAAGAAAGAAAGAAAGAAAGAAAGAAAGAAAGAAAGAAAGAAAGAAAGAAAGAAAAGAGGGAAGGAGGGAGGGAGGGAGAAAAAGAGGGAGGGAGGGAGGGAGGAAGGAAGGGAGGGAGGGAGGGAGGGAGGGAGACATGTTGGTAAGCATGTGGAGACAGGATCCCCTGTGCACTGTTGCTGGGATGTAAAGTGGTGCACCCACGGTGGAGAAGGATATGGCAGTTCCTCATAGAGAGGAGGGCATGACAAGGCAAGATGCTGACAGGTACACCTGCTGGAACCTGATGGCCTCACCAATGGCCACAGGAAAAAAAGGATCTATCCAGGGGTTGGGAGGTGTGGACAAGGGGGGCCCGATACAATACCTTAATCATCCTTGTATACTTACCACGTGGATGTGGCCTGGAGATAGTGCTCAAGAGATAATTGTCAAATATCTCACATTCATATGGCGCTTACCATACGCCTGGCACAGTCACTGGGCTTTCATATATTAATTCATTATTTAATCCTCACAACAACCCTATGAATGCTGTTATCTCCCCGTTTTACAGATTAGGAAGCAGAGACAGAAGCAAGTTTAGTCATGTGCCCAGGGTCACACGGCTGGTAAATGGTGAAGCAGGGACTCAAAGCCACTCTGCAGACTGCCTGACTATAATGCAAATCAGTCAGCTGAAGGTAAAATACATATCCCATGGTCTCCGTTACTTCCCAAGCCACCCCACACCAGGGAAATCAAACATATCACAGAGGAATTCAAAAGAAAACGCTTTAGGCTCTGGCATCTGACAGATCTGACTGAGTTCAAATCTTGGTTCTGCTCCTCATGACCTATGACCTTCAACAAGCCACTTAAACTTCCTGAGCATCACTTCCTTATCCCTAGAATGGAGATGCAAATACATTATTATTCCTAGTAGCTGAGAGCTGAAAACAGCCCAGAGGCTCATCAGGAGAAGTGTGGCATATCCATATAATGAGATACTGCTCAGCAATAGGAAGGAATGAATTACAGATACCCGATGCGACATTCATTCAACATGGATGAAGCTTGACAACATGATGCTCAGTGGAAGAAGCCTTAAATGAACAAGTGTATTGCATCTGATTCCATTTTTTATGAAGTTCTAGAACAGGCAAAACTAAGCTACAGTGGAAAAATCAGAGTGGTGGTGCCTCTGCGGGGTGGAGGCAGAGATTGAGAAAGGACACAAATTTCCGTGGTGATGGTAATGTTCTATATCTTGTTAGGCATTTGGATTACACAGCTGTTTGCTTTTCTTAAAAGTCAATAAATGTACACTTAAGATTTGAGCATTTCATTGTACCTCAAAAGAAAAATCTGTAAGGAAAATATTGAACTCTAGTTAATGATTGACTGCTGAATTTAGGGAAAAACGTATTGATGTTTGCAATTTACTCTGAAATGCACCAGGAAATAAGGTGGATTAATGGGTGGACTGAGGATGAATAGATGGATAGATTATGTGACAAAGCAAATACGGTAAAATGTCAATAGCAGAATGTAGCTAGTGGGCATTTGGGAAGGGTGCTCGCTGTAAAATTCTTTCAGCTTTGCTGTATGTTTTTAAAATTTTATAATAAAGAATTAGAAAAAAATATATAGTATTTTTATCACAGAGTTGTTGAGAGCATTACCTGAGATAAAGAAGTCAAGTATAGAACTAGGTGCCTGGTTGACATTATCATCTCCTGTTATGGGGTGGATTGTGTCCCTCCAAAAGCCATACACTGGAGTCCTAACCAGTACCTCAGAATGTGACTTCACTTGGGGAAGAGATAAGATGCAGTAATACCGGAGAAAGGTGAGCCCTAATCCAATATGACTGATGTCCTTATAAAAAGGGGAAATTTAGACACAAACATGCAGACAGGGAGAACATCACCTGAAGACCAAGGCAGAAATCAGGTGATGATTTTATAAACCAAGAAATGGCAAAGATTGCTGGCAACCACCAGAAATCAGGGGAGAGGCCTAGAGCAGATTCTCCCTTCTAACCCTCAGGGGGAACAACCCTGCTGACCTTGACCTTGGACTTCTGGTCTGCAGAACTATGAGACAATACATTTCTGTTGTGTAAGCCACCCTGTTTCTGGTGCTTTATTATGGCAGCTGTACCTGACTACTACATCCCTCCATGCCTCATAGACTCCAAGCCCCAGCAATGAACCTGAGACCCTCCCATCCTTGCAAGCCCACCCCGGCCCCTGGGGTGGTGAGGTGGCAGCTCACTTCCTAGGCCTCCTCACAGCAGCCAATCACCACTCCCACAGCTCCTCCATCAACTGCCAGGAGCAGGTCCTTGCACCTGGGGAAGAGGTTTCCCTTTATACCTTACAGCTCCCCAGGCCAACCCCATAGAAGGTGGCACTCAGTGAGTTACTGCTGTATTTTTAACAACCCTGAAACATGACCCAGCCTCCTCGCCTATGAGCTTCTCTGGAGAAAGAACCAAAGGCCACATGAGAGACACCACCCTGAGTGACCCCCTTGGCGCCCCAACAATGCCAACCACCAGCACAGACCCTCCTCCTGTCTTTAAATCTCCCTATCCTAGATTAGCTTCCTGCTTTCTGGACGTCTCCCTGTACTCCATCCTGCCTCTCAGTTTGGGGAGGCTTTGTCTCCCTTTTGGTTCAAGCCCGTTCATCTGATCTTATCCCTCAAGGGCCCTTTCTTCAGTTCTCACAGGAAGCCAATAATAATGTCCAGAATTCAGTCACTGGAGTGACAGGTGCTAGGACACTGCCAGGCCCAAACTGGCTGCAGGGAAAGGAAGAGGGAAGAAGCCAGGTGGGACCAGATCCCCTTCACCCCATGTGATAAGGAGAATGAGGGTCTCCCCAGTAACAGATGTCACTTCTCTGAATGCCAGCACCAAGTCTGTTTGTTCACCCCTCACTGGGCCCTCAGTGTGACACAGAGCCTGGCATGAGGTGAATGCTCACCCAGTGCAAACTGAACAAATGACTGATCACCCAGGCAAGTGGTAGGGGTTGAATTATCAGAGCAGAAGCTTATAACAGGGTTTTGGTCTTAGTGCTCTGCTGCCAGAATTGTGGCACCAGTTATCTATTGCTGTTTACAAATCATCCCAAAACACGGTGGCTTAAAACGAGCAATATTTTTATTATCACCTCTCACAGTTCTGGCGGTTGAATGGGTTCAGCTAGGTGGTTCTTACACAATCGAGGTTAACTGGGGCTGGAGCCAACTCAGAAGTTTCCATAACCAATCTGGTTGTCAGTTCAGTCAGAAGAGCCATACATGGCCTCTCCAGGAGGCTTGGGCTTCCTCACAGCATGGTGGCTGCATTCCAAGGCCAGGTGTCCCAAGAGAACCAAGCAGAAGGTGTATTGCCTTTTAGGAATGAGCCTCACATAATGTCACTGTTCAAGTTTGAATGTTTGACCTCTGCTAAGCTCTGTTGAGATTTAATTGATATTGTAACAGTATTAAGATAGGGAGCCTTTAAGAGGTGAGTAAATCACAGGGACACCATTCAGGAATGCATTCAGGCCATTATTGTGGGAGCAGGTTAGTTATCATGGGAGTGGATTCCTGATAAAAAGCCTAAGTTTAGCCTCCATTCTCTCTCTGTCTGGCATGTTCACTTGTCCTTCCACCATGAGATGCTGCAGCAATAAAGCCCTCACCAGATGCCAGTGCCATGCTCTTGGGTTTTCCAGCCTCTGTGAGCCAAAAAAACACCCTTATTTTCTTTATAAATCACCCAGTCTGGGGTAGGCACAGTGGTGGCTCACGTCTGTAATCCTAGCACTTTGAGATGCTGAGGTGGGTGGATCACTTGAGCCCAGGAGTTCAAGAACAGCCTGGACAACATGGTGAAACCCCATCTCTACAAAAAATACACAAATTAGCTGGGTGTGGTGCTGTGCACGTAGTAGTCCCAGTGACTCCAGAGGCTAAAGTGGGAGGATCACTTGAACCCAGGAGATGGAGGTTGCAGTGAGTCGAGATCAAACCACTGAACTCCAGGCTGGGCAACAGAGCAAGACACTGTCTCAAAAAAAAAAAAAAAAAAAAAAATCACCTAGTCTGTGTTATTCTGTTATAACAACAGAAAGCAGATAAAGACAGTCACTTTTGTCATAGTCGTATGACATAGTCCCTCTCAGATTCAAAGGCAGGGAACCTATACCACCACGTCTCAATGGGAGGAAAGTCAACAACACATTGTAAGAAGAGCTTATGGAATGGGAGGTCTCAAGGTGGCCACCTTAGAAAGCACATTCTGAGACCTGAAACTCAGCCCCTGAGCCCTCATCTAGAGTCACAAAGTCCCCATTCTGCAGTCAGGGCAGGTTCTCAGAGCCCAGGCAAGGGAGGCTACAGGGAGGAGGGGCCAGGGGCCTGGCCATGGGGAAGAAGAGCTGCTGAGCTCAGAATGTAAAAACGTCTCTGCGGAGCTGGCTGAGTGAAGAGCAAGAGGCTGTAGGCTGAGAAGGGGGCAGTGGGGGCAACCAGGAGGACTGGCATTCCCTCAGTACAATCTCTGGAGAGGTCAGGGCCTGCAGGGCAACCTCACAGACACCTCCAAGCCCTCCAGCCCACCAGGTCTCCACACAGACAGATTCTTCCCTGAAACACTGCCTTGGACCATGCAGGAGTGTGTCCTCTGAGTGTCACCATGCTTTGGGCCTGGGCTTTACGCAGCCCAGATGGCGGGACAACCATCACCAGGGTCCCTCTAACCCATGCACACCTGTGTGCAGAGTCAAGGGCACCCCTTGGTCCAGATGGGCTCAGCCCCACAGCAGGACACAGCTCTACAAGCAGAGCATGAGCTGGGTTTCAGCCCCCATGGGACCCTAAACCACCTTTGTATACAAACTTTCCAGCCATGTCAGTAACTTTCTTTACTGCCTATAATTGCTGCCACCTTGTCCTGGAGCCCCTAATCCCTTAATGGTAAGAAAACACAAAGTTGCTCACTGAAGGCCACTTAGTCCCTCTCTGGGGTTTAAGTCTTTTGGCGTTAACTCAATCTCATTGAGTACATTCTTCGTCCCTTTGAAGTTCAAATTCCTGATTCAGGCTTTTCCTTCTTCTCTCAAGGGCAGCAATCTCAGTTTGCCCAGGACCAAGGAGTTTCAAAACCAGGAGACTCCTGGGCAAACAAGGACAAGTTGGTCACCCTAAAACCTTAGGTGGCCCTATTGCCTCATTTGTTGAATTTGTGTTCTCTGAGTCTCCTTTCATGTGTTTTCTGGGTGCTTGGATTGCCTCTTCGGCAAATTAGCAGCTCATAGTCCTTTATCATTTTCTTACTACATTTTAAATTTATCTTTTAAAAGTATAATTAATTCACAGTTTTTCAATGCTTTAAGAGATCGATTGTGTGGTGGAAATATATTTCCTAGTCTGTTGTTTGCTCTTTGATTTTGCTCATGGATTTCTTCTCTTATAAAATGTTTAATTTTCATGTAGTCAACATATATCTCCCCCTTTGCTGATGGCTTCTGGGATTTCTAGCTTGTTTAGAAAGTGCTCCCTCTGGCCGGGTGCGGTGGCTCACGCCTGTAATCCCAGCACTTTGGGAGGCCGAGGCAGGCGGATCACTAGAGGTCGGGAGTTCAAGACCAGCCTGACCAACATGGAGAAACCCTGCCTCTACTAAAAATACAAAATTAGCCAGGCATGGTGGCGGATGCCTGTAATCCCAGCTACTCGGGAGCCTGAGGCACAAGAATCGCTTGAACCCGGGAGGCAGAGGTTGCGGTGAGCCAAAATTGTGCTATTACACTCTAGCCTGGGCAGCAAGAGTGAAACTCTATCTGAAAAAGAGAAAAAAAAAAAAAAAGAAAAGAAAATAAAGAAAGAAAGTACTCCCTCCCTCTATGATTATAGAAATAGGCCCCTAAATTCTATCCTAATATCTTATTTTGACACGTAAATATTTAATTCACCTAGAATTTGTTTCTATATATGGTTAAAGTAGAATCTCTTTTTGTTTTTCTTAAAGTTGGATAAACACTTGTACCTGAACAATTGATGGAACCACCCTTTCTCTCTGACTGAAAATGCCACCACCATATTTTAGATTTCTCTACTCACGTATTTCTGGGCTCTCAGATCTGTTTCCTTAATGCATTGGCCAGATCCAGTGCCAGCAACATACTGTTTTGGTATTGGTTGCTTGAGTCTGAGTTTTATTGTCTGCTAGAACTGGTCCCCATGCATTTGCATTTTCTTCACTACTTTTCTCTGAACATTTGAAATGTACAGTTACTTTACATTTACTTTACAATTATTTTATCTACATAGAATCTAAAATTACTTTATCCAGTTCTTAGAAGTAAAATTCTAACTGCAATTGCATTAAATTTATATACTAATGTCTTAAATTTAATATATTAGTTTTTTAAGAACTGGCATTTTTTTATGTTAAATCTTTCCACCAGAAACATGGCTTGTATATATCCATTTGCTGAGGGTTTTTTAAAATGTCCCTCAATACAATTTTATCATTTTACTTCTGTAAATAGTTTACCTTTTCTTGTTAAATGCATCCTTAGGAACTGTATAGTGCCTGCTGTTATTATGAATGGGCAATTTTTTTCATTTTCCTTCTCAAATGTTTATTGCTACCATAGATCAAAGCTTTATATTTATATATTTATCTACCTATCTACCTTACTAAATTCCCTTAATAATTTTAATATTTTATTAAGCTCTATAGGTTGCCTAGGTATACTCTCAATCATCTGCAAATAAAGACATTTCTGTCTTTATTTCCAATGCTTATTCCAATCAATTCATTTTCGTCTTATTGTTATTAGTTAAACCCACCAATGCTGTGTAGTCAATAGTGATGACAGCAGGCACTCTGTCTTGTTCTTGAATTAATAGAAATGACTTCAGCATTTTTCCATGTAGTAAACTGTTTGCTCTTGGTCTGTAATAAACATACTTTATTGTATTCTTGAATTAATAGAAATTACTTCAGCATTTTTCCATGTAGTAAACTGTTTGCTCTTGGTCTGTAATAAACAGACTTTATTGTATTTAAGTAGTTTCTATCTATTTACACGGAACAATCTCTTAGAGGAAAAAAATATATGTACCTGTCAGATACATAATAGAACTACCAAATATCTATGATATTGGCTACCTAAATTGTGAAGCATGAATCATATTTCTATTTGATCTGCCATGGTGAGAAACTCATAACATTTTTGTGGTTAGAAAACTTAAAACAATAGAAAACTAGGGTCATTTTAGAAATACCCAATGCCACTTTCTCATGGAAAAAGCCAATCAAGGTGTGTCATTTACACTCCCACATCACGCATTTGCTGACCACAGGGGCCCTGCTGAGAGCTCAGCAGCCAAGAGACAACCCCCATGGTAGGCTTCCAATCCGGGTGGGTGGCCGGCAGAAGGCAAAGGGATGAGAGACCTGAGGCAAAGGTGGAGTATAGCGGAGGGCACTTATGAACCAGGCCTACATCCCAGCTGGACAGGGTTGGTGGGTTAGAAAGGAGAGGCCAGAGAAGGCCAGAGCACAATGAGACAGAGATGGGACAACTTCTGGCACCTCTGCAGCTGTCACTCTTGCCATCCCGTGATATCATGTTGCTAAATAGATTCTCTTACTCATAGGTAGAGCTGTGGAAATGAGTCCGAAACCCACATAAGCGGGAACCTTGCAAATCCTTTAGTGTTTTCACAGCTGCTAGGAGGCACACCCCTGAGTCGTCCTGGGTAGAGAGAGGTGGGTGTCTCCTTATCCTGTTCCTCTTCCTCCTCCTCAGGCCCCAGCGCAGTGTTTCAGTGTCCATTGTCTGATTTGACACATGGAAAGAGAGGATCATGGCCCTGTCTCCAGGGAACACAAGTCCAGCACTGAAAGGTGACACAAAGGTGATGCACACAATCAAACGTTTGGTCTTGGGGTTTCTGACTCACCTGCAAATTGGCGTCCCAGCTCCCAGCCAGGACAGCTCTTGCCCTTCCCCCTCGCTTGGCTGTGGCTGACACCTAGTCCCGGTTGGCAGGTCCACCTGCACCAGCCCCCACCTGCACCAGCCCCTAACCGTCACAGTGCCCACCTGTATCAGCCTCCAACTGCACCAACATCCACCTACACCACCCCCCACCAGCCCCCCCACATGCACCAACACCGACATGCACCAGGCCCCACCTGCACCACCCCCCACCTGCGCCACCCTCCACCTGCACCAGCCCCCACCTGCACCACCCCCCACATGCACCACCCCGCACCTGCACCACCCCACACCTGCACCACCCCGCACCTGCACCACCCCGCACCTGCACCAGCCCCCACATGCACCACCCCGCACCTGCACCAGCCCGCACCTGGACCACCCCGCACCTGCACCAGCCCCCACATGCACCACCCCGCACATGCACCACCCCCCACCTGCACCACCCCTCACCTGCACCACCCCGCACCTGCACCAGCCCCCACATGCACCACCCCCCACCTGTACCACCCCCCAACTGCACCACCCCCCACCTGCACCACCCCGCACCTGCACCAGCCCGCACCTCCACCACCCCGCACCTGCACCAGCCCCCACCTGCACCAGCCCGCACCTGCACCACCCCGCACCTGCACCAGCCCGCACCTGCACCACCCCGCACCTGCACCACCCCGCACCTGCACCAGCCTGCACCTGCACCAGCCCGCACCTGCACCAAACCGCAACTGCACCAGCCCCCACATGCACCACCCCGCACCTGCACCACCCCCCACCTGCACCACCCCCCACCTGCACCACCCCGCACCTGCACCACCCCGCACCTGCACCAGCCCCCACCTGCACCAGCCCGCACCTGCACCACCCCGAACCTGCACCACCCCGCACCTGCACCAGCCCCCACATGCACCACCCCGCACCTGCACCACCCCCCACCTGCACCACCCCCCACCTGCACCACCCTGCACCTGCACCAGCCCCCACATGCACCAGCCCCCACATGCACCACCCCCCACCTGCACCACCCCCCACCTGCACCACCCCGCACCTGCACCACCCCGCACCTGCACCACCCCGCACCTGCACCAGCCCCCACCTGCACCACCCCCCACCTGCACCACCCCGCACCTGCACCAGCCCCCACATGCACCACCCCCCACCTGCACCACCCCGCACCTGCACCACCCCGCACCTGCACCACCCCGCACCTGCACCACCCCGCACCTGCACCAGCCCCCACCTGCACCACCCCGCACCTGCACCAGCCCACACCTGCACCACCCCGCACCTGCACCAGCCCGTACCTGCACCACCCCGCACCTGCACCAGCCCGCACCTGCACCAAACCGCAACTGCACCAGCCCCCACATGCACCACCCCGCACCTGCACCACCCCCCACCTGCACCACCCCCCACCTGCACCAGCCCGCACCTGCACCAGCCCGCACCTGCACCAGCCCGCACCTGCACCACCCCGCACCTGCACCAGCCCCCACATGCACCACCCCGCACCTGCACCACCCCGCACCTGCACCAGCCCCCACCTGCACCACCCCGCACCTGCACCAGCCCGCACCTGCACCACCCCCCACCTGCACCAGCCCGCACCTGCACCACCCCGCACCTGCACCACCCCCCACCTGCACCAGCTCCCACCTGCACCACCCCCTACCTGCACCAGCCCGCACCTGCACCACCCCCTACCTGCACCAGCCCCCACCTGCACCAGTGCCCTCCTGCACCAGTGCCCTCCTGCACCAGTCCCCACCTGCACCAGTGCCCTCCTGTACCAGCGCCTTTCCAGGAACCCCTTCCCAAGGACAAGGGGATGACAAAAGAGGCCTGCAGAGCACCCCATATCAGGGAGATTCTTGGAAAGCAGTTCCTCTTCCCCCTGCCTCTCTCATGTCCAGTTTTTCCAGGACAAGCAAGGTCTCACTGGCTTAAGTCAACAGGAAAATTCCATCAACAAATTCTGAGTGTCTGTGACCATGGCCTGGTGCTGGAGCTGTGCAGGTACAAGGTGAGAAGGAAAGGGCTCAGAGAGCTGGAATACCTCACCCATACAGGAGCCACCCATCAGGGGACAAAGGAAGTGCCCAGCACGGAGGGAGGGAGCAGTTCCACCCAACAAAGGGCAACCAAGCCAGGGTGTCTGCGGGCGCCATGCACCCTGGGAGGTTCCTTCTCCACACAAGGGCTGCTCAGAAAAATCCACAGCCTTGTCCACTGTCAACAAGCCACAAAGCACCATGCTTCTCATCTCCCCTGACTTCTCTTTCTCTTCCTCTTCCTTCCTCCCCTTCTTCCTCTTCCTCCTCTTTCTCTTCCTCTCCTTTCTCTCTTCTGCTTTCTCTTCTTCTGCTCTTTTTCCTCCTTCCTCCTCCTTCTTTTTCTCTTTGTCTTTTCTTTTTCCTTCATCCTCTGCCCCTACACTGCCTGCTGACAGGATTTGTAGCTATTTGCTTTCCATCCATCCACCCCCACCCCCATCTGTCCAACAAATATTTATTAAGCATATGTGTAGTGCTGGGCATGTAAAATCACATTTTCTATTTACAATGGGAAATCAAATAATTCTACTTTGTTTATGAGTAGAATTTTAAAATTGTTGTTTGGTAACTTCTAGCCTTTTCAAACACTTCTGCCTCTCTCCTCCCCACATTCATGGTTTTAAACTTCTTATTTTGAGATCACCATGGATTCACATGCAGTTGTAAGAAATAATGCAGAGATCCCATGTACACTTTACCTAATTTCCCCTGATAGTAACATCTTGCAAAACTACAGTACGGTATCACAGCCAAGACCCTGGCATTGATACAGCTAAGAAACAGAACCTTTCCATCATCACAAGGGGTCCTGGAGTTGCCTTTTTATAGACACACCCATTTCCTTCCCTTGGCAATGCCCTCTCCTCCTCCTTAACTCCTGCCAACCACCAACCTGTTCACCATCTCTATAATTTTGACATGCTAAGAATGTTAAACTAATGGAATCACAGACTATGTAACAGCCTTTGGGGACTGACTTATTCTTTTTCTTTTCTTTTTTTTTTTTTTTGAGACGAAGTCTCGCTCTGTCGCCCAGGCTGGAGTGCAGTGGCGCGATCTCAGCTCACTGCAAGCTCCGCCTCCCGGGTTTGAGCCATTCTCCTGCCTCAGCCTCCAGAGTAGCTGGGACTACAGGCGCCCGCCACCAGGCCCAGCTAGTTTTTTGTATTTTTAGTAGAGACAGGGTTTCACCGTGTTAGCCAGGATGGTCTCAATCTCCTGACCTCGTGATCCGCCCGTCTCGGCCTCCCAAAGTGCTGGGATTACAGGCGTGAGCCACCGCGCCCGGCGGGGATTGGCTTTTTCTACTCAGGACAATTCTCTGGAGATTTATCCAGGTTGCTTTGTGTATCAAGGCTGTTTCTTCTCATGGCTGAGTAGTATTTCACGGTATGGATGAACCAGTGTGCTTAATCATTTACCGACTTGTTGAAGGACACGGGGATTGTTTCCAGTTCTTGGGCTATTACGAAGGAAGTTGCTATAAACATTCTTGTGCAGGCTTTTGCAGGAACATAAGATAAGTCTTCATTTCTCTAGGACAAATGTCCCAGAGTGCAGTTTCTGGATCATATGGTAGTTGCACGTTTAGTTTTTTAAAGAAACTGCCCAAGTTTTCTAGAATGGCTGCACCGTTACTTTCCAATGTGTGAGTGATCTGGTTTCTCTACATTCTAACTGGCATTTGATGCTGTCACTACTTTTTATTTTAGCCATGCTGATGGGTGTGTGGTGAGATCCCATTGTGGTTTTTATTTTTCATTTCCCTAACGGCTAATGAAAATGTACATGTTTTCGGCCAGGCACGGTGGCTCACGCCTGTAATCCCAACACTTTGGGAGGCCAAGGCGGGCGGATCACCTGAGGTCGGGAGTTCAAGACCAGCCTGACCAACATGGAGAAACCCCGTCCCCACTAAAAATACAAAATTAGTGGTGGCGCATGCCTGGAATCCCAGCTACTCGGAAGGCTGAGGCAGGAGAATTGCTTGAGCCCGAGAGGCGGAGGTTGCGATTAGCTGAGATCATGCACTTCGGCCTGGGCAACAAGAGTGAAATTCTGTCTCAAAAAAGAAAGAAAAGAAAAGAAAAAGAAAATGTACATATTTTCATGTGCTGATTTCTGCCTGTACACCTTCTTCAGCAAAACATCTCTGTGTCTCTTGCCCGTTCTATTAGTTTCCCATTGCTGCAGTAGCAAATTTCTGTGAACTTGGTAGCTTAAACACAACACATGTTTGGCCTGGCATGATGGCTCATGCCTATAATCTCAACACTTTGGGAGGCCAATCAAGGACAGAGGACCATTTGTGCCCAGGAGTTTGAGACCAGACTGGGCAACATAGTGAGACCCTATCTCTAAATAAATAAATAAATAAAAAGAAGAAAATTTGCTGGGCATGGTGGCAGGCACCTGTAGTCCCGGCTACTCAGGAGATGGGAGAATTGCTTGAGCTCTGGAGGTCCAGGTTGCAGTGAGCCGTGATTAGACTACTGCACTCCAGCCTGGATGACAGAGCAAGACCCTGTTTCAAAAAACAAAAGAAATGAGCACACACATATTCATTCGCTTATAGTTCTTGAGGCTAGAGTCCAAAGACAGCTTCACTGGGCTCAAATCAAGTTGTCGCCAGGGCTGCACTCCCTCTAGAGGCTCTAGGGGAGAATCCACTTCATTTTTCCAGCCTCTAGAGCTGCTTTCCTTGGCCTGTACCCCTTTTCCTCCATCTTTCATACTGCCATCATAGCATCCTCCAATTTCTCTGTGCTTTCATCATCACATTGCTTTCTGCCTTCCGAGTCAAATCTCCCTCTTCCTTTGTTTTATTAGAACACTTAGGATTACATTTAGGGGCCACGTGGATAATCCAAGATAATCTCTCCGTCTCAAGATCTTTAACTGAATCGCATATGGAAAGTTTATTCTGTTATATAAGGTAACATTCCCAGGTCCCATGGGTTAGTATCTGACTAGCTTTCAGGCCACGATGTAGCCTACTACACCCACGTTCTAATTGAATTGTTTGCTTTTTAATGTTAAGTGTTGAGAGTTCTTTATATATTCTAGCTACTAGTCTTTTGTTGGACATGTGGTTTGCCACTATTTTCTCTTACTCTCTATTTTGTCTTTTTATTATCTTAATGGGTCTTTCATAGAGCAAAAGTTTCTAATCTTGATGAAGTCCAATTTATCAGTTTTTCCTTCTTTGGGTCATGTTTTTCATCTTAGGTCTAACTGCTTGACTAGCCCTAGAGCCCAAAGATTTTCTCTATGGTTTTTTTTTTTTCTGTTTTATAATTTTACATTTAAGTCTGTGATCCATTTTATGTTAATTTTTGTATGAGGTGTGAGAATTAGGTTGAGGTGCATGCATTTTGCCTATGGAAGTCCAATGGCTCCAGCACCATTTGTTGAAAGGCTGTCTTTCCTCCGCTGAATTACTTTTGTACCTTTGTTGCAAATTAATTGCCACATTTGTGGGGATCTATTTTTGGCTTCTCTGTCTGTTCTGTATGACTCTTCCTCCACCAAGACCACAACAATCTTGATTGTTTTATGTTTTCAATTTTATTAATTTCTGCTATTGTCTTTTTCTTTCTTTCTTTTTAAGAATCAAGGTCTCTCCCTGTCGCCTAGGCTAGAATACAGTGATGTGATCATAGCTCACTGTAACCTTGAACTTCTGGGTTCTAGTGATCTTCCTGCCTCAGCCTCCTAAGTAGCTGGGACTACAGGTGTGCACCACCATACCTAATTCTTTTTTTTTTTTTTTTTTAATTTTTAGTAGCGACAGGGTGTCCCTATGTTGCCCAGGCTTGTCTCGAACTCCTGGCTTCAAGTGATCCTCCAGCCTCAGCCTACCAAACTGCTGGTTTGACAGGTGTAAGCCATTGTGCCCAGACTACTCTTATCTTTATTATTTCTTTACTTCTGCTTCTTTTGGGATTATTTTGCTTTTCTTTTCCTAGGTTCTTGAGGTGGGGCTTAAATTATTGAGTTGAGACTTTTCCTCTTTTCTAATGCGTGCACTTAGTGCTATAAATTTTCGTCTCAGCTTAGATGTGTCCCACAATTGATTTGTTGATTTGTTGTATTTTCATTTTCATTCAGTTTAATGTATTTTTTATTTCCCTTGAGATTTCCTCTTTGATGCATGGATTATTTCAAAATATGTCATGTTGTTTTCAAGTATTTGGGAATCTTCCTCTTATCTTTCTGTTCTTGATTTCTACTTTGATTTCACTGTGGTCAGAGATCACACTGTGTGTGATATCAATTTCATTTTAATTTGCTGAGGGTCAGGCGCAGTAGCACCCACCTGTAGTCCCAGCTACTCAGGATCCTTGAGCCCGAGAGTTTGAGGTTATAGTGTGCTGTGATCATGCCTGTCAATGGTCACTGCACTCCAGCATGGGAAACATAGCAAGATCCTATCCCTGGAAAAAAAATTCTAACAAAAAACTAATTTGCTGAGGTTTATTTTATGGCCTATCTTGAAAAGAATGTGCACTCTGTTGTTGTAGGGTGGAATGTTCTACCGTGTCCATTAAATCTTGTTGCTTGGCAGTATCGTTAGTTCTTCTATAGTCCTGTTGATTTCTGTCTAATCGTTCTATCAATGGATGAGAAAGGTATGTTACATCTCCAACTATTATTGTTGATTTATCTCTTTTTCTTTTCAATTCTTTCCATTTTTATATTACACATTTGCAGGTCTGATGTTTGGCACATATACATCTAGGATTGCTATGTCTTCTTGGAGGGTTTACCCTATTGACATTAAATAGTCCTTCTGTCTCTGGTAATTTTCTTTCCTCTGAAGTTTACTTTATCTGAAATTTATATAACCACTCCTGCTTCCTTGTAATTAAAATTTGCATTATACATTTTTCCATCCTTTTACTTTCAACTTGCCTGTATTATTGTATTTGACATGAGTTTCTCATAAAAGCATGGAGTTGGGTAACAGGTCATATTTTTTAATTCGTTGTACCAACCTCTGTCTTTAATTGTGTGTTTAGACCTTAAATATCTAATGTATTTATTGATGTCTTAGGGCTTAAATCTGCCATTTTATTTTTTGTTTTCTGTTTGGTTTGTTTCTCATTTCTTTTTTCCTTTTCCAGTCTTTCTGTGGGTTACATAAACTTTTTTTTTTTTTTTGAGACAGAGTCTCGCTGTGTCGCCCAGGCTGCAGTGCAGTGGCACGATCTCAGCTCACCGCAACCTCCACCTCCTGGGTTCAAGCAATTCTTATGCCTCAGCCTCCTAAGTAGCTAGGACTACAGGCACATAAACATTTTTTAGAATTCCATTTTGGTTTATCTATAGTGCTTTTGGATGTATCTCTTTATATAGCAATTTTAGTGATTGCTTTGGGTATTATATTAGATATTCATAACTTATCAGTCTACTGATATCTTTATTTTACCAATTCAAATCACATATAGAACGCTTACATCCTTTTGTATCCCTTCCCCCTCTCCTCCTATTTATAATATAATTGTCTTAAATATTCCTTTACATAAATTTAGAACCACCTCAAGCAATTTTATAATTTTGCTTCAACTGTCAAACATAATTTTTAAAACTCAATAAGAGAAGGAAGGTCTGTGGTATTTACCCATGTTTTTGCCTTCTTCTGAAGGTTCTAAGGTTTCTTTTATCACTTTCTTTATGTTTAAAAAATTTTCTTTGGGTAGAACTTCCATATGATCCAGCAATTCCACTAGTGAGTATATATCCAAAAGAAAGGAAAGGGGTGGGGTGCAGTGGCTCATGCCTGTAATCCCAGCACTTTGGGAGACCAAAGCAGGAGGACTGCTTGAGCCTCCCTCCTGGGAGTTTGAGACCAGCCTAGGCAACATAGCAAGACCCCATCTCTACAAAAAATAGAAAAATTCACTGGGCATTGTGGTGTGTGCCTGCCTATAGTCCTAGCTACTCAGGAGACTGAGGCGGGAGAATCACTTGAGCCCAGGAATTTGAGGTTGTAGTAAGCTAGGATCATGGCCCTGCCTTCCAGCCTAGGCAAAATAGTGAGACCCTGTCTCAAAAAAAAAAAAAAAGAAAGAAAGAAAAGAAATTAATATATCAAAAAGATAGCTTCACTCTCATGTTTATTGAAGCACTATTCACATTCGTGAAAATATGGAATCAACCTAAGTGCCCTTCAAATGTGGTACATATACACAGTGAAATATTATTTGGCCATAAAAAGAATGAAATTCTGTCATTTGCAGCAATTGGAAGCCATTATGTTAAGTGAAATAAACCAAGCACCAAAAGACAAATATTGCATATTCTCACTTACATGCAGGAGATTAAAACATGTATTTCATGAATAGAGAGTAGAATGGTGGTTAGAAGAGGCCAGGAAGTTGGGAGATGAAGGGGAAAAAAATAATATAAATGTATTTATTAGCACTAAGCTACATACTGGTAAAGATGGTAAATTATATATGTATATTTTATCTCAATAAGAAATGTTTTAATGGAACACAACTAGTTGAAAGGAGAAAAGTTCTTTACAAGAATTCAGCTAAGAGCAGTAAGCTGTGATTGTACCACTGCACTCTAGCCTGGGTGAGAGTGTGACTCTGTCTCAAAAAAAAAAAAAAAAAAAAAAGAAGAAGAATTTAGCTAATAAGTACATAGATGAAAGATTGATGATAGAATCCCAAAATCACATTTTGCAACTCTGAATAAAACAGTAGGTCTAGGTAACAATCAACAATGCATCCTAAAATCATTAGGGGAAAGTGTGATTGGACATTTTATAATGAGGATCAGGCTAACATCACCTGGATCCACTGACAAATCTTATACTTAAATATGAGGCAACCGGATATCATGACGTCTCTTTGATGGGAAGCAGTAGGAAGTGAGAAACATCACATATGAAGTGGATTTGTCAAATACTTGAGCCTGACTCTAGTTTGTCCTCCAAACCTGCCAGTTTGTAGGACATATAGGGAATAGAGGAAAGTTCATATGTACACTACGAGGGAGTAATCAATCAAGCACAGACTGTGGGACATTTGATTGTACGTGTTAATGGAATAAATAAGACAAGGAGCAACTGTTGTAAAACAAAGGAGACTTAGAAGACATAACTTAATGCGGTACGTAGACTGTGAGGGATGCAGAATCAAATCAATTAAGTGAACAAAATATTTATATCATATTAAGAAATTATTGACTTTTAAAGTGTGATGATTATTTTAAAAGTCTTCTCAGAGGAGCACACTCAAGTATTTACAGTGAAAATACCCTGATCTATGAGTTTTGTTTGAAATGCTCTGGCTAAAATGTGTGGGTCAACAAGTATTAGGTGAATGCAAAAGTAATTGCGGTTTTTGCCTTGTTGGAATTTGCTGTCTGATATTGGAATACATTCTTAAATAAATGTGGTTATGTGGGCATTTCTCGCTTTATAATTTTTGCTAATAATTATTACTTGCTATTTATTGTATTGTATTTATTTTAGACTATGGAAATAATGTTAGACCAAAAGCAAATTCAACCAATTTTCGTATTCAAGTTCAAAATGAGTCATAAGCAGCAGAGACAACTCGCAACATCAAGAAGGCACTTGGCCCAGGAGTTGCTAATGAACATATAGTGCAGTGGTAGTTCAAGGAGTTTTGCAAAGGAGACGAGAGCCTTGAAGATGAGAAGCATAGTGGCTGGCCATAGGAAATTGACAATGACCAATTGAGAGCAATCATCGAAGCAGATCCTCTTACAACTATATGAGAAGTTGCCTAAGAACTCAATATCAACCATTCTACAGTGGTTCAGCATTTGAAGCAAATTGGAAGGTGAAAAAGCTCGATAAGTGGGTGCCTCATGCGTTGACCAAAAATAAAATTTAAAAAAAAAGTCATTTTGAAGTATCCTCTTCTTTTATTCTGTGCAACAACAATGAACCATTTCTCAATCGGATTGTGACGTGAGATGAAAAGTAGACAACCAGCACCGACCAGCTCAATGTTTGGACAGAGAAAAAGCTCCAAAGCACTTCCCAAAGCCAAACTTGCACCAAAAAAAAAAAGGTCATGGTCATTGTTTGGTGGTCTGCTGCCATTCTGATCCACTACAGCTTTCCGAATCCTGGTGAAACCATTACATCTAAGAAGTATGCCCAGCAAATCGGTGAGATGCACCAAAAACTGCAGTGCTTGCAGCTGGCATTGGTCAATAGAAAGGGCCCAGTTCTTCTCCATGACAATCCCCAACTTCATGTCGCACAACCAATGCTTCAATTGAAAGAATTGAGCTATGGAGTTTTGCCTCATCCGCAATATTCACCTGACCTCTCGCCAACTGACTACTACTTCTTCAAGCATCTCAACAACTTTTTGCAGGGAAAATTCTTCCACAACCAGCAGAATGCAGAAACTGCTTTCCAAGAGTTTGTTGAATCCTGAAGAATAGATTTTTTATGCTACAGGAAGAAACAAACTTACTTCTCGTTGGCGAAAATGTGTTGATTGTAATGGTTTCTATTTTGATTAATAAAGATGTGTTTGAGCCTAGTTATAATGATTCAAAATTCACAGTCAAAAACCACAATTACTTTTGCACCAACCTAATAAATTGAGATTGGTTATATGTTGCTGCATATACAAGTCGGGTGATGGGTACATGAGGGCTGATTAGAGCGTTCTCTGTACTTCTGGTTATGTTTAAAATTTTGCATAACAGAAAGTGAATCATATTCACTGATAAAGGATGAGATCACAAATGAAGAAGATACATTTCCTATGACTAAGGACTTGATGACACAGTGGCACAACTGGATCAAATCTAGGCATGATTTAGAGCTGATTTGAAATTAATAGACATTGTTCTGATGTCACCAAAAAAAGGAGTGTTTCAATGTCATATTAATTACCATTTTTATAAATTGATTTCAAGTCAAAATCAAAATTTCCTTTTGTTGTTCTTTTAAGCTACATCTGCCAGTGACAAATTCTCCTAGTTTTTCTTCATCTGAGGATGTCTTGATTTCTCCTTCAATCCTAAATAATATTTTTTCTGGGTATAGAATTCTGGACTGACAATTGTTTTTTTCCAGCACTTTAAAAATATTGTCCTGCTTCTTTCTGGCCTCTGTGGTTTTTTAGAAGGAATCTGCTGTCATTCGAATCCTCCCCTACAGGTAAATTTGCTGTCTTCACGGGCTGCTTTCAAGGCTTTTTCTTTGTTGTTAGTTTCCTGAAAGTGAATTATAATGCTATTGGGTGTAAATTTTTTGGTTTTATCTTGTTTGGGGTTTTCTCAGCTTATTGAATCTATAGGTTTATGTTGCTTTCCAAATGTGGAAAGTTTTAAGTCATTATTTTTTTTTATGACATTTTCAGTCCCATCCTCTTTCTGGTACTCCTGTGACATAAATTGAGGTGTTTGAGGGTCTGTTTTTTTGTTTTTTGTTTTTCCTCAGTCTGTTTTCTCTCTGCTATTTGGATTGTATAATTTCTCATGTCTTATTTTCCAGTTCACTTTCCTCTGTCCCCTCCATTCTGCTAGACCATCCACTGAGTTCTGTGGTCTTTTTGTTCTTGTTTTGTTTTGTTTTGTTTATAGTTATGGTATTTTTCAGTTCTAAAATTTTTATTTGTTTCTTCTCTATATCTACTATTTCTTTGCTGAGGCTTTCCATGTTTTCATTTGTTTAAAATGTGTTCCTAATTGTTGACTAAAGTACTTTTATTGTGCCTGCATTAAAATCTTCATCAGATGATCCTAACATCTCTGTCATCTTGGTGTTGGCCTCTGTTGAATGTCTTTGTTCATTCAGTTTGAGATCTTCCTGGTTCTTGGCATCATGATTGATGTTTTATTGAAACCCAGATGTTTTTGTATTACTTTATGCGACTGAATTTTTCTTAAGCCTTCTGTTTTAGCTGGCTTTCTGTGTCAGCACCCTGGAGCAGGAGAGGGAAGGCACCCCCTTGATGCTGCCTCATGGGGTAGACGTCAAGGTTCTACAATCATCATCTATTGACACCCAAGCTGTGGGGCTCCTTGTTACTACTGAGTGAAAGTTAGGGTTCCAAGTTTCCATATGGTCTCAACTCACACCGCAGTAGGAGAATCTTTGTTACCAGCTACTGGAGACGAAAGCCTTGGCTCACTACTTGGTCTTTTCTGACACCACTCTGGCAGGCGTTGTTGAAATACCCCATCATATCCTCATGAGGGTGGAAGCCTCTGATCCCCACCAGGCCTTTGCTAGCATGGATTGAGATGGGGCCACAGTTTATACTGTAGTGCTTGGAGCATAATGGTTATTGTCTAAAAGTCTTCTGCCTTGCTAGGCTGCCTCTTTCCTTATCCTTTAGCTAGAGAGAACAGTATTTCGTTGATTGTTTCTCTCTTTCTCTGCACCTGTTTCTGGCTTCTGCAGCTTCAGGCCCAGGGCATATGAGCCAAAAACAAAAACGAAAACAAAAAGAAACAGGAAGCTCATCACTGTGTCATTCCTCAGGTCCCAGAATTCCCGGCTGGTTTACCTCCTCTCTGCCTTTCAGAATCTTCTTATTTTTATTTATACAAACCAACCCAGAGTTTCTAGTTGTCTTTAGCATGGGGAAAGGGGAACAGTACATCTATCCCATCATTCTGGAAACATTTTTATACACACACCTCCATACACACACTACATTTATGTTAGTATAAACTGTCAGGCCCTAATGCTCATTCTCCCTTCACCGTCTCCTTTGTACTCCCCATTATGTGCCATTTTCCTCTCCCTCCCTCTGTCCTACACTCATAGATTTCCTGTGCTCCCTTTTCTAGCCTCCCCCTTTGTTTTCTTCTAAGACTGAGGAAAGTCTATTGGACATAGCAGAATCATTTGGCAACTATTTCAAACCCATCAATCCTTTCATTCCGCCTCATTCAGTCTCACCTCCCACATGGTCTCACCCCACACCTGTGCACATGGGGCCTGGCCAGGCTTGCTGAGCACTACAGGAATCCACCTGCGCCTTATAGCTCACAGACATCCAGGGATCCCTCTAGGCATCCTCAGCTCATATGATCCCACAATTGCACTTTCCTCATGATTATTCCTGTGACTAATTCTTCCCCTTGTCTCCTAGTGTGTGGTGCTCTATGCCTTCCACGTTTCATTCTCTGAAGTTTTCATTGATTTCTTACACTTCCTCCTCATGTGTGTGGATTCTTCACTTGTTACAAAATCACGATTGCAAAAGCCTTGATTATAAAAGTCTCTGGCACAAGCTTAGCATCTGCTAAACTGACTGCCCACACCCTTTCTCTGGACTTGTTTTAATCTTTTTCGGTTCCACTCCAAGTGCTCTATGGTGTGGTTGTTTCGTAGACCTGGTGCTTAAAGACTAATGTCTCACCCTGTTGTGCCTGCTGGGTTTCTAAAGAGGAAACAAGTAGCTAATAGTCTATTTATTTTTCCAACAGTCTCAGGAAACAAATTCATGCAGGGCATCTATCTGCGTAAAAGAAGTAGTAGCTCCATTGCCCTAGCTAAAGGGTAAAAGCCACATTGGTATGCACTGCACAAAAGTAGAGGCTGACTTTAAGTCATAATTTGCATTTTCTCTTTGCAGAGCTATTTATCTGGGGATGTTAGAGTTCCCTGTATGTGGGAAACTCTCATTTAGCATTATATAAATGGACTCTGGCTGAATCTGTGTAGCTCAGGCAGATATCTAAAAGTGGGCAACATGTTCTCTGGAATAGCTTTCCATAATTCTGTAACAACTGGTGTCTGGTCCTGGTATGAAGGAACAGTTGAACTTAATTCTCTCCCCGTGAGAGAACTCCAGAAGAGATGGCTTAAACCCCAATCTCAGGGGTTTTAAGGAAATTCACATCTCTAGAAGGGACTGTGAAGGACAATGACGCTCAACTATCTTAAGTTAGCAAAATGTCTCCCTTATCAGAGTAGGGAAAATATAAGGTAAATATTTAAACAAGTGAAAGGGGGCAGTAAGCAAGAAGACAAAACCAACTCTACCTTCAAAATCATACAAAGAAAGAGGCTGGATTCAATTGGAATTAAATTGATGGAAAGGTCCTGGAGCAGGCTGTGTCCTCCCCATGTGGCTGCAGTGGACACTGGGCAAGATCCACTGGTTTATTTTGTGACTTTCACTCATGTGATGCCATTTATCAAGGTCACATGGCAAGCTTTTGGGAAAATCCACCCAGACTGCAGGTCTTTACTTCATCCCACTGTGGTCACACAGCTTAGCCACCAAGGGATTGGAGTAAGAAAAGTGTGTGGTGGGAGGCTGGGGTTGATGGTGCATTTATTTGGTAATAGAGGTCCTTGGGCTGGATGTGCTCTGAATACAGTGATCTCACACAGACTTGCTCCCATTCAGGGACCTTATTACATATATGTCTCTCTTTGCCTCATGGTCATTCTTGTGTCACCAACCAGACTCCAAGTTTCTTGAAGACAGGGACGGTGTCTCAGACTTAAACATTCCCTGGTATCTAACACAGTACTGGGCTCAATAAATGCTACATCGACTTGAGAGGGCTTGACAAAGGCTGAGCACAGTGGCTCACACCTGCAACCCCAGCGCTTCGGGAGGCTGAGGCGGGAAGATCACTGGAGTCTAGGAGGTGGAGACCAGCCTGGGCCACATGGCAACACCCCATCTTTAAAAAAAAAAAAAAGGGAAAGAAAGAAAGACATTGAGACACAGAAGCCAAAAATAACAAAAACAATGTTGGATAGAAAACCCATTTGGGGTAATTTATAAGTAAGAGAAAAAAAATTTAAAAATAAAAGGGCCTGACAAACATGCATAGTAGTTCCTATGGTCAGCCTGAGCCACGGAGGGGCCGAAGGAAGAAGGAGCAGGAAGATCTGAGATGCTTCAGCAGAGAAGGGGACCTCTGAGGAGGCTGGATAGAAGAACCAGCTACAGAGTCAAACTAGTGAAGGAAATACTTAAACTCATTGAAAGAAAAAGTACGCCTCCCTCAAAGAGGGCTCCCTACCCCAGACAATGCCTGGAGTTGTCTCCTCCCTCACAGCCACAACTCGGAAGGGGTGGATTTGCATCGTATCTTCTTGACTTACTGAGGCAGATCAGAGAGGGGCTCCTCGGCTCTGCAGAGCTCAAGAGACTTTACCCTCCCTAGAAGAGCTGGTCTAGTCATTGCTGGTGCCCCTTCTTTAGGATCAGGCTGTCTAATCATCCTTCCATACCTGGCCAGTGGGGTGCAGGGGCTTAAAGGTAAATAAATATTTCCTATAAAGTAGTTTAGATAAATTTTGAGGATGAGGGGATTGATCCTCAAAGGAGAGTTGGGGGTGGGGCATGTAAACCTCTATGTAGGAGAGGAGAATCAATTTGATTAGGTTTTAAAAAAAAGAATGGGGTCAAAATACAAATGGATATCATGGGTCTCTCCCTCCCTCTCTGTCTCTTTCCCCCTTTCCCCCACGCACACACTCACACACACGCTCACACACAAACACAGTCACACACAAACTCACCCACCCGAGGGCTTCTGCTCTTCTCCTGGGGCTACCTATGTGCCAGCATCATCATTAACCTGCATCTCCCGCTTATCACCTGCTGCACTCCCTGTTCCCACTGATGCTTTAGCTTCTCCAGGGCCCTGCCTGCTCTTCATTTAATCTCACAGCCTCTCATGGTGCTGTGACTCCAAGACAGGGGGAGAACAGCACTATATATAAATCTCTCCAGCCACTATCCCTCCTCCCCAGTCTCCCCTTGGCTTGCAGGCTCCCTGTGACCCCAGAGACTCTGAGATGAGATGGATGGAGATTCCTTCCTGGTCCACTGGGCTGTCAGAGTTCCCAAGACTTGCTGTGCAATTTTACACTCTTCCCTAGATTAAAAACCAAGTCTTTATGAAAAATCTACCTGTCCTGAGTGAAAGCCTACATACATATAGCAAAGGCTGCTTTCCCACGCTTCTGCTAGGCTAGGGCTAGGGAATTGGCATTACTGGGGGCACAGTAAAGGTTAGCCTTTTTGTCTTCTTTCTTGCAAAAGCCGTTTTTACACATTGCTATTTTGAAAATAATAAAGCACTTTCTTTGGGAACTTGGGGTCTTGGTCGTGTTGTGGGAGTTGGCTTCCCAGCCTCTGCTTTATTTCATTTGTCTGCATTTCTCTTTTCTTATTGGGCCTCCCTGAAAGAGTTCAGAATGTCCCCAGACTCGAGCATCGTCTTCTCTCTGCCACTTCCTTATTCCTTGTTCCTCAAATTACCAGAATACAGTGGTTGACAGCACTGGCGGGTTTAGGGACAAGCCAAGCTCAAGTTCCAGCTGTGCTGTTTGATCACTGTGACCTTGGGTGAGTTCTCTCACCTCTTGCACTGCAGGCGTGATGACAGTACCTTCCTCAAGGTGTTGAGGCAGTGCATGCATAAAGCCTCACTGGGGATCCGGGGTGCTCTCTAAACGTTAGTGATTGTCCTTATTATAATTTTGGAAAGCATGCTTCCAATGCCAGAGTAAGACCTTCACATACAAAACATTTAGAGAGTTGTGGGGCCTCCAGGGCCCAGAGTGAGAGCACCACAAGGACAGCTGTACTAAAACTCACCCCTAAATATCCTGGGCCTGGCCTTTGGACGCTGAGGGGCTACATAGTGGAGGCAGGTGTGGGCAGGGGAGTTGGAATAAAAAGCAGACAGATGGGGCTCTGAAATCTGTCTCACTCTTGTGACCACAGGCAAGTAGCCCCCCTCTCTGAGTTTCTGTTTCCTCACCCATACAATGAAGATAATAATTTCCAGCTAAAAATATTTTAGTGAAGTTTAAAGACCATGCATCTAAACATGTAACACCACTTGGCTAAGAATGCATGCTCAGAACTTTTAAAATTATTTATGTGGTGACATCAACTTGCCTACTTTGTGATAAGCATCACCTGCAGTGGGTGCCAGACCTCTGCGAAAAGGGGCACTGGGGAGACAAGCAAAAACAGGGACCCAGTCTCTTTCCCTTAAATAGCACATAACCATTCCCAATATCCTTTCAAATATATGGCCTTACCCCCAAAGGCACCAAGCCGCTCTAAGTCTGAGCAAGTTCGTCAGCCCCTCCGAGGAGTGGGCAAAGGGGCTGTCTTCGTTCTTTTGAGATGCTATCACTAACTACCATAGACTGGATGCCTTGTAAATAACAAACACTTATTGTTCACAGTTCTGGAAGCGGGGAAGTCCAAGATCAAGCTGCCAGCAGGTTTGGTATCTAGTAAGGGTCTACTTCCTGATTCATCGATGGCATTTTCTTGCTCTGTCCTCCCATGGAGGAAGCAGGGAGGCTGTTTTCTGGGGCCTCTTTTATAAAGGCATGAATCCCATTGATCAGGGCTCCACCCTCATAGTTTAATCACTTCCCAAAGGCCCTACCTCCTAACACCATCGCCCTGGGGATTAGGTGTCAGTTTATTAATTTGGAGAAGGACATACGCATTTGGCCTATAGCAGGGGTCAGAGGTCAGAGATGATGAGCTACGCCTGAGGCCACGTAACCTCAAAGACAGAGCCTGTCCCCACACCTGCTCTCCCACCTCATCCCAGGCTCTCTGCCACACCCATGGCCATGCCTCTGCAGAACTGGAAGTGTCCCAGGCTTCTGGAGGGGGGGGACCATATTAGGACAGGGAATATATTTAGTCAACTATGACTAGCATTATTTAAAAAAGAAATAGCATAGAACATAACAGAATAGAACACAGCAGAATGAAATAGAACATTTCAGATGCACTGCACATAAGAAGAGGAAATACTGTCTCATGAAATTTTTTCACATGTATGTACGTGTTTTTCTGCATGTGTACTGAGTACTGATATAAAATGTACTTTTTGATTGGGTCACTGTCAAGAAAAGTTTGAAAAACACTTTATTGTTTTATTGTTTATTCCTATATCCAGAGCTAATATCCTTTTTTCTAACCACTCCAATTATTCTCCATTAGAGAAAAGCAGATTTTGTCTCAAATTTTTTTCAGTCTGGTACAATGATATAAAACAAATTCATCCAAACCTATTTTTGTCATAGGGAAACCCCCTTCCAGCTCTGAACACTCTGGGGTTTCACATGCCCTACAGCGTAAATCCAAATTTCCATTAGCTTCCAATGTTCCACCTTTCCAGCCATACCTTCCATAACTCCTCAATGCCCGTGCTCCTGCCAGGCTTGTCTTCCCAAGGTAGCTTCTGTCTTCCTAAGAAAAAAGCGCCCCCTTCACCTCCCCATCTCTGTCTCTCAGGCCCTGAGCAAGTTTCACTTCCCTCTGACACTCTTCTGCTTTACAGGCCACGGTGATTCCAGTTTCCTATGAAAACAGTATTTCTTGTGCAATGAGTGCACGGGGTCTCTTGTCACATGTTGCTGAGTTCCTGCATTAAAAATCAGACTCCCTCAGCACAATGCTTTTTGAGATTCATCTCTGTGTCATATACATCAGTAGCCTGTTCCTCTGTTCTCAATCTCTAAGTAATAACCCATGGTATTCCATGGATAAACCAAAATTTGCTGAGCCATTTGCAATGAGCTTGCCAAACTGCAAAGTCTGGGTGAGCAGTCCCCATAAGACCGTCCTCTCCTCAGATGCCGAGTGTGGGGGTCCCCAGGGTTACCCTCACTTCAGATCAGCTGGCTACAAATTCAGAGGTCTCCACAACCACTCTCAGGCTTGAAAATTTGCTAGAACAACTAACAGAACTTGGGAAAGCCCTATACTTACAATTACAGTTTTATTACAGTGAAAGAATACAAATTAGAAATAGCCAAAGCTTCTACTGCATAGGGCAGAATCTGGGAGAGTTTCAAATATGAAGCTTCCACACCCGCAGGAACATGTTATCTTCCCATCATCAATATGTGGCAATGCGCACAGAGTACTGTGGATCTTGGAAGTTTGGCTGAGCTTTGGTGCCCAGAGCTTTTACTGGGGCTCAATCGCTTACTGCCCAAGCAACTGACCTTTAGTCTCTAGCTCCTCCCAGAGGCCAGAGCGTACTGTGTGTTCCAAAGGCCTATCATAAATCACATCATTATGCTTTTGCTGGCCAAAGCCCCCAGGCAAACAATGACACTCCTATTGCAGGACACTTCAGGGGCCTAGAGATCACCTGCCAGTGCCCCAAGACAAAGACCAGACCTCTGTTTGGTTAATTCTGCACTACATGCCATTCACCTGCTGATGGACATTTGGAGTGTTGCCAGGTTTTGACTGTTAGGAATAAAGCTGATGGTAAATGCAACAACCTAGGTGAATCTCAAAACTATTAGGCCAAGTGAAAGAAGTACATATATATGATCCCATTTATAGAAACTATAGAAAAGTCAAATCTAACCTAACGTGATGGTAGAACCAACTACAGCTACATAATTTGTGGGGCCCAGTACATTTTACTGTGTGTACCCCTCGGTACCTCAATGAAGTAGATTTTTTATTTAAAAAATACCATTTACTGAGCTCTTTCTATAAGACCCCCGTTTGTGGAGGTCCCTGAATTTGTACCCAGCTGATCTGAAGCACTTTACTAAGCACTTCACAATATTAATACATTTGTGCTCAGATGATACTTACAGATGAAGAAATTTAAGCTGAGAGAAGGAACCTGCCCAACGTTTCATCTGGCGAGTGACAGTATCTGGATTTGAACCTGGGACTGTTAGGCATTGAAAGCAGCGTGCCTAACCACCAAATACCAGTACTCCTGTCCTCTGTTTAACTCCTCCCTACGTCATGGTGTGGCTTTTCATATGTGTTTTTCTGGTCTTTCCATCCACTATAAGTCCCCAATAACAGAGATGTCATCAACAGTTGGGTCCACTGTGGAATACACAGAGGAATTTCTTTTCAGACAGTTTTTGCATACGCATATATCTTCATACACAGGGATATAGTTTTTGTTTTTTAAATAAAATTGAGATCTCACTATGCAAACTGTAACGTGACTTTTTTTCATATAATGTTTCTTGAGTTCATTTTTCCTCAAATCTTGGTGTTCACTACATTACTGGTTGGTTGATTTTTTAAAGCAAGAAGGAAGATAAAGTTTTTAGGTTTTTAAAAGTGTCTGTGACGTGCTGTTTTGCTGTAGATGATCATCCTGCAGTCATACCTGCACAAGATCCTATTATTACACTTGAGGGTGGTTGTTTCCTGTATATATTGACACTAAAGAAGATCAATAACTTACAGGAAAAAAGTCCCTCTGTCAAGAACATTTCACTCTGTTTTTAGAACAGTTACATTTCTCTAAGGGCAGCTCTAAAGCGTAAAATATAAAATGTTTGCAAATATGTATATTATATATACCTTAAATGTGCATCAAAAACATTATATTTAATGACTGCCTGTATTCCAAGAAGTAAATGTATCATAATTTATTTAGCCCATTCCCCATTATTAGATAACTCACCTTCCCCCATTTCTTTGAAATTATAAACAATGCTGCAATATTGAGACATCTTCTTGAAGTATGAATTTTACTTAAAAGTTTCTGGAGTAAAGAGTTAATTACTGGCCGGGCGCGGTGGCTCAAGCCTGTAATCCCAGCACTTTGGGAGGCCGAGACGGGCGGATCACGAGGTCGGGAGATCGAGACCATCCTGGCTAACACGGTGAAACCCCGTCTCTACTAAAAAAAATACAAAAAACTAGCCGGGCGAGGTGGCGGGCGCCTGTAGTCCCAGCTACTCGGGAGGCTGAGGCAGGAGAATGGCGTGAACCCGGGAGGCGGAGCTTGCAGTGAGCTGAGATCCAGCCACTGCACTCCAGCCTGGGCGACAGAGCGAGACTCCGTCTCAAAAAAAAAAAGAGTTAATTACTTTAAATGATACATAATTTGAAACATTGGTTTTATTTTAAAACAAGCAGATATGAAATTGAATGTAAATTTTGAATTTGTTTTTAAAATTAAAAATCTAATTGTGGGCCAGGTGCAGTGTCTCACTGCACTAATCCCAGCACTTTGGGAAGTCAAGGCAGGAGGATCGCTTGAGCCCAGCAGTTCAAGACCAGCCTGGGCAGCAAAATGAGACCCACTTCTACAAAAAATTAAAAAAACTAAAATTAGCCAGGCATGGTGGCATGTGCCTATGGTCCCAGCTATGTGGGAGGCTGTGGTGGGAGGATCACTTGAGCCTGAGAAGTCAAGGCTACACTGAGTTCTGACCATGCCACTGCACTCCAAGCTGGGCAATAGAGTGAGACCCTGTCTCAAAAAACAAATCTAATGTATAGACCACTTGAGACTATATTCACTTTCTTCTTTACTAACAGAATCCAATTTTGTTGGAGGTCCCAGTTGAAAAATAAAATTACCTTTCCCAGCTCCCTTTGAAGACAGAGCGGCCACGTGTCTGCTCTGGCCAGTGAGCTCTAAGTGGAAATCACCAGGCAGGACTTCACAGAGTGCTCCTTAGAGGTGGGTGGATTTAGCTGGAGCCTCCTTTTGGCCTTGACCATTCTTCCTGCTTGGAAGTGACCACAGAACAACCATGAAGAAAATGCCAAGAACGACCTGGGACTTGGCCCTGACATCTGTGAGTCTTTGAATCATACCTTCATGTGGCCATCTCTGAAATTCTTGTACCAAGAGAAAAATAAAACTCCTAATTCGGCCGGGCGCGGTGGCTCAAGCCTGTAATCCCAGCACTTTGGGAGGCCGAGACGGGCGGATCACGAGGTCAGGAGTTCGAGACCATCCTGGATAACACGGTGAAACCCCGTCTCTACTAAAAAATACAAAAAACTAGCCGGGCGAGGTGGTGGGCTCCTGTAGTCCCAGCTACTTGGGAGGCTGAGGCAGGAGAATGGCGTAAAAACCCGGGAGGCGGAGCTTGCAGTGAGCTGAGATCCGGCCACTGCACTCCACCCTGGGTGACATAGCGAGACTCCGTCTCAAAAAAAAAAAAAAAAAAAACTCCTAATTCATCTAAAGCACAATTTGTTTTTTGTTTTGTTTTGTTTTGTTTGTTGTTGTTTTGGGTTTGTTTTGTTTGTTTTTGGTTTTTGTTTTTTGAGATGGCGTCTTGCTCTGTCGCCCAGGCTGGAGTGCAGTGGCGCAATCTCGACTCACTGCAAGCTCTGCCTCCAGGGTTCACGCCATTCTCCTGCCTCAGCCTCCTGAGTAGCTGGGACCACAAGCGCCCGCCACCACACCCGGCTAATTTTTTGTATTTTTAGTAGAGACGGGGTTTCACCGTGTTAGCCAGGATGGTCTCGATCTCCTGACCTCGTGATCCACCAGCCTCAGCCTCCCAAAGTGCTGGGATTACAGGCGTGAGCTACTGTGCCCAGCCTAAACCAGTTTTTTAGGTTTCTGTTACACCTGATTGTAGTTCTTCTATTTTCAGTATCTCTCCATTTTCTACGAACTTTTACCTCCTTTCTATTTACCTTCTCCAAAATGTCACTGCCAAATTCTGAGTCTTCCAGTCTCATCCTATGATGCTCCCCAAGGGAGTCCCTGGTTCAGGGTGCTGAAGGGAGGAGAACATGCTGAGGGCTGGGAAGGAGAAAGAACCCATCCAGATGGAGCTAAGAACAAAGACCTGGGTCCCCCTGCCCGTGAGAAAGCTCAAATGCGTGTGACTACTTTTATTATTTATTTATTTATTTATTTATTTATTTATTTATTTATTAAGACAGGGTCTCACTCAGGCTGGCAGGTCACCCAGGCTGGCATGCAGTGGCATAATCTCAGCTCACTGCAACCTCCACCTCCCAGGCTCCAGTGATCCTCCCCCTCAGCCTCCCGAGTAGCTGAGACTACAGGCACCACCATCACACTCAGCTAATTTTTGTATTTTTTGTAAAGAAGCGGGCAGTGGGGATGTCTCACCATATTACCCAGGTTGGTCTTGAACTCTGGGCTCTAGCGATCCACCCACTTCAGCCTCCCAAAGTGCTAGGATTACAGGCATGAGCCATCCCACCCAGCCAACATGTGACTCCTCTTGATCCCTCTTCTCAACTCCTCCAGCAGCCATTGTGAAGTCTGCTAGGAAGCTGTGAGCCTTGGGGTGCCATAGATGCAAGTCCTGCTCTTCTTTCTACCCTTTACAAGCCATGTGTTCCCCCTTATTGCTCATTCATAATGACACCTTCTCCACAATTCTATGGGGCTGATGACACAGAAGAATGTACACACAGCACCTGGCTCAAAGTCTTGCACATCAGGTAGTCTTGACATATTGAATTATCCTTCTGCCTTTGAGGTCCTGAATGTTCATTTTATCCTCCTATCACCTGGATGAAAATGTCGGCCTGTGGTAAAGCAAGTTTCCCCACAGCATGGCTTTTCCTCCCAGCTCTGTGACCCCAAGAACAGCTCTGGCAAATGGAAGAGTTCGGGAGTTTAAGTTTACGGCAACTCCCAAAGATTGGAAAGGTCGACTCAGAGACTCGCTGTCCTGGGAGAGGAGAGCGAAGACCGCACTTAACTGAAGCTCAGAGGAATGAAGTGAGGTGATACTAGAGAGAAGCAAATGGGGATGGCACACTGCAAATTATCTGCCACTGGGATTTTGGGGAGGGTGTCCACGCGTCCCTGATGGCTCTTGGCTCTGCCATCTTCTCAATCTGTGCTCGTTTCTCTTTATGTTATTTAGCTTTTAGATTTTTCAGAGAAAATAGTTGGTCTTTAATTCACTGATTCATAGAGTTGTTTATTTAAGAGAGGTTAATAGCGCAATCCTCTTAGTGGAAAGAGTCAAGCAAATAAAGAGTTCGAATCCCAGCTGTACCACCAACTAGCTGAGTAACTGGAAAACTCAGTTCATCTCTATGGGCCCAATGAAGGGAGAGGATATGAATATTCAGAACTTCTTATTAAGATACATTTTAAAACATACAGCTTTGTAGAGGATAATAAGGCCAGGCGCAGTGGCTCATGCCTATAATCTCAGCACTTTGAGAGACTGAAGTGAGTGAATCACTTGAGGTCAGGAGTTCGAGATCATCCTGGCCAACATGTCAAAACCCCATCTCTACTAAAAATACAAAAATTTGCCAGGTGTGGTGGCGGGTGCCTATAATCTCAGCTACTCAGGAGCCTGAGGCACGAAAATCACTTGAACCAGGAGGCAGAGGTTGCAGTGAGCCAAGACTGGACCACTGCACTCCAGCCTGGGCAACAGAGCAAGACTCGGTCTCAGAAAAAAAAAAGAAAAAAGAGAATAATATGTACTCATGTGCTCACATGAGGCTTTATCCAATCTCAGCATCTTTTGCCATATTTGCTTCCTTAAAAAAGGACATTACAAATGTATTTCATAATGTCAGTCACTGTGTGGACATTATTCTGAGTCATCAGCCCCAGAATACTACGGAGTAGGTCATTACGGATGAACAACTAATCCCTGTCCCCTCCTTCCCTTCCTGAAGGCAAGCATAACCTGAATTAGTTGTTTTTTATTCCCATGAATGTTTTCATACTCAGCTCTATCCTCCCTTATCCACAATTTTGAACTCTGAAAAGCTGCAAGAAACAGTTTTTTTTAATAAATTTGTGACAAACTCATTTGGCAGTAAAACTTGAACTGACATGTAGTTATTTATGGACTTTATATGGCTCATTTTAAGTGGTTGCACATAGATTTCACTGAAGAAATACTGATGTATTTGAACCTAGGTAGCTGCCTCATATCCTGTTAGTGATGTTCTCTTCTCTGCAGCCCCATGTGACTTTTCTGAAATGTGAACAACTCCAAATATCAAAACATGCCTGGCCCCCAGGGCTTAGGATGAGGATTATGACTCTTCAGTACACATACAAACCACATAGCACCACTCTCACTGTGTGTCTTTATACAGTGTGGACCTATATGATTTTCAACTTTTATTTAAATGTTTATACAAAATGCTTCCTTTGGCAACTTGTTTTTATTCACTCAATATTTTCTTAAATTTTTTCCTATCAATAAATGTAAATGTGTGGCACTCCACTGTCTGACTTTATCGTGAATTATTTATTCATATTGCCTGTTGATGGACATCTAGGATGTTTTCAATTTTCCAGTTTTGCAAATAGTGCTGACTGAACACTCGTGTTTATGTGGGTGAGGGTATCTTCCTAAAAGAGGAAATGCCAGACCCTAGGCAATCCACATCTTCAAGTTCAGTAGTGCTCAGTTACTCTCCAAAATAGTAAATTGGTTTACTCTTGCATCAGCAGCACTAAAAGGACTTTTTGTTCTAATTTCTTGAGAACACTTGGCATTATTCAATTTTTTTTTCCGTTTTTGTCCATTGGTGAGTATGCTTTGGGGAAACCCAACCAACAAGATACCTTTCCTTGACCAAGTTTTGAGCCAATTGGGAAATAGAAGACTTAAGAGATGGAGAACCAAGCATCACCTTTACCAGCGATAAAGTTGGGTTAATGTGAGAGCCAGAAAGGCCTTGCTCGACCTTGGAACAGCCCACTCATGGGAAGACTGAATCTGGAGCAAAATCACACTTGCCTGGGTAGCTGGATCATGCTGGTCGAGGTGGAGAGGGAGAAACAGACCAAACCCCTTGCATGCAGGATCTTTTTCAGATAAGTGCCACCCAGGAGAAAAATGTAAGTCAAAAGCCCCCCAACCAGGGAATTTGTCCCATCTCCATGAGGAGGAGAAAGGGTAAGACGAGAAGTCATGAGTCAGGGGAAATCTCCTTTCCTGAGGAAAACATCAGGAGTAGGGAAGAAACAGTTTTCTTCTAGCCACTATGAAATGGCATCTCATTGTTTTTAGTTGCATTTCTCTGATTACTACTGAGGTTGAGCAAGTTTTCATGAGTTAATGGCCATTGATGCTTTCTCTCCATTGAATATTCATATTATTTGCCTGTTTTTCTATTGCATTATTTGTCTTTATCTTACAGGTTTGTGGGCATTATTTATATATTGTGAATGCCATACTTGTGTCAGCAATATACATTGCTAATATATTCTTCCAGTCTTTGAGTTGTGTTTTCACTTATTTACAATGAAATAGAAATACAAGAAAACTGAAGATTTTTAATGTCATCAAATCCTTTATTGATTCTCCCCTTTAAAGTTCATGGTTTTTGCATCTTATTTGAGAAATTCTTTGCTATCTTGTAGTCTGGGAGTAGCAAGAGTTTCAGGATATGTATGTACCAAACGATCTGGGTTATATCCCAAGGATAGATATGAAAGTTTAGAGCACCAACCTAATGACAAGGTGGGGGCATGGAAGGAAAGGAAGACAGAGAGCTGGAGGACTGCCAGCCTCCACAGCCCAGCTAGTCCTGACCAGCAAAACCTTCTAGGGTTCCACTAGGCTCAGAACCTGCATGCAACTTCTGAGACTCTCAGGTGGCAGCCCTGGGCCCTGGGGAAACGGAGCTCCTCGTCGCAACAACCAACAGGCCAGGGAACACTTCTGGACTTCGGCAGAGAGGAACCTCCCAAGACAGAAAGTCTAAGGATTCCTGTGGAGCATGGTGAGGACTGCCCACAAAAGAAGGTCTGGACATGTTAGGGGGACACTCTGAATCTTAACTCAAGATGGCTCTTTTTTTGTTTTTCAGACTGTTATAACAAAATAAACTGGGTAATTTATAAACAAATGAAATTTATTGCTCACAGTTCTTGAGGCTGGGAAGTCCAAGATAGAGGTGCCAAAAGATTCTGTTTGGTGAGGAGCTGTTCCCCATCAACAGTGCCTTTTTGCTGAGCTGTCACATGGTGGAAAGGCAAAAAAAAAAAAAAAAAAAAAAGTCTCCCTCAAGCCTCTTTTATAAGGCAATAATCTCATTCATTAGGGCAGATCCCTTATGAGCTAATCACCTCCCGAAGGCACCACCTCTTAATACTAATGCTAATACTATTACATTGTTGATTCCAACATATGGATTTGGGGCCACATTTAGATCATAGCACATCCACACTGGGGACTGTCTTCCCGTGGCCTACATCTGAGAGGTTTGGGGAGTGGGACGGCTGAGACTGGACAGGTCCTGGGTCCATCCAGGTAAGAAGGGACCCAAGGAGACCCAGGTGGGTTTGTGGATGCAGAGCTGATAAGCCATGATGGCTGCAGGGATAAGCTGTCCCTAGAACAGGGTGCAATAAAGAATGATGCGCTGAGCTTACATCTGGAGGGCAATTTTCTTCAAATCATCACCTCTGCTCACTCATTCTCTGAGGTGCCTCCAGTGAGATTATCTTTCTTTCTCTTATGTGCAGCTTCTGTCCTGAAGTCACCTGGCACCTACAGCTCCGGGGCTGTGTCACCTCCCTGTCTCCACCACCAGGGCAAGCTCGATCAGCAGCTTAGCAGACTGGAATCTTGGGCTGTGTGAAGACAGTCTTCGGGTGCCTTTTGCCCCTAGCATGGGCTCGCCACCCCCGTCCAAGGACAGTTCTCTGCTGCTTTCCGGTCTCTCCTAACAGTCTCACCTTCTGTGTGTAAACCATAACAGCTTTAGACTTCCTCTTCCTAGGCCTTCTCTCCCACCAAACTTTTTCTAATTTACGTCACAACTCAAATGGTTATTTGCTGCATTTAGCAGACTGCTGGTGTCATTATTTCCCCAGGGATGCAACAGTCTCACCTCTCATCTGCTCCTACCTGGCAACACCCCACCTTCCCCAGAATTAAGAACACAGTTTAATATAATAAGAGTGTATTTTTGTAATGTGTAACTGTGTCTGTTGTTTTCACGTGGGAGTGCCCATGGCAGCCCTGGCTTCCCTTCCTCATCCTTCTTTTCCCATCTTTATCCTGTAGTTTGTCATAGTAACCAGTGGGTGGCTGTAGTACTTATATGTACACATACATGTGTGTATGTGCATACACACACACACCCACACACACTCTCCAAGCTATTCATTTTCATTTATAAAGTTGCTAAAAATAAGCGAATGGGTGTTCGGAAGGACGAATGTGTGAGTAAATGACCAAATAAATGAATGAATTAGTAAATGCTCAAATGATTGAATGAATGAGGACAAAGGAGAAGACTGTCGACAGGAAGGCACTCAGCAGCAGCAAATACCAAAACACTCGAATTATTTTATAGACTCCAACTGTTCAGAATGTCAAAGAAGCAGTCCATGGGAGCCAAAATATATACCATTTCAGTTCCGCAATATAGAATATCTGAAATAACAAAAAAAAAAAAAAAAGAGGAAGAAAGTATAAGAATAGGAGCATTAAAAAAAAAAAAAAAAAAAAGAATAGGAGCATAAAGGTGGAAAAAAGACAGGATACAAAAATAAGAGAAAGCAAAGGGCAGTTTAAGTAGCTAATTCCAGGACAGACAATACATTAGTTGATATTAATGTCAATTTAGATTCAAATATTTCCAAGAGCCTCGTATGTGTGAGGCACTGAGTAAAACATCCACATGCCTTACTCATTTAATGCTCCCATCAACTTTGGGCGGGGAGGCATCATTCTTTTTGCTTTTCAGATAATTAAATAGAAACTTTAATAAATAGAGCCTTCGGACACAGTGGATCACACTTGTAACCCCAGCACATTGGGACGCCAATGTGGGAGGATCACTTGAGGCCAGGAGTTTGAGACCAGCCTGGGCAACATAGTGGGACCTCCTTTCTACCAACAAAAAAAGAAAAAAAGAAAAATACCCCACTCTTTTTGACTAGTTGGGCATGCTGGCATGTGCCTGTAGTCCCAGGTATTCAGGAGGCTGAGGTGGGAGGATTGCTTGAGCCTAGGAGTTGGAGCCTGAAAAAGAAAAGAAAGAAAGAAGGAGAGAAAAGGAGAAGGAGAGAAAGAAAGAAGAAAACAGAGCTTTGCCTGGCTCTCAGCTGTGTGCCTGAGGAGGGTGTTTTGGGCAGCTGGGCAGGAGAGCAGGAACACAATGTAAGTGGCGGCTGTAGGGGACAGCATGTGGGTCACAGAAAGAGCATCATTAGCATGCAGGACCCACCCTGTCGTAAGTTCAGTGAATCATTGCTGTTTCCCCCTCCCAGGCACTCAGGCGCAAACACTCCATCCTTCTGGCTTTGCAGCCTCCTTCCTGCTCCAGAGGTTCCAGGAGGACTTGAAGAGAAGAGCCCAGTCCTTGCCCTCAAGGAGTTTCAGGCTAATTTAGGCGACAGAGCTGACACCATGAAGCAAAAAGGCAAAGTGGGCCTAGAACAGGGGCTGAAATGTGTGGCTCAGACAAAACGTGTTCCATGAATTCAGAAGAAAGAGAGACCCGTGAGAGAGTAAACCCAAGGAAACATTCTGGAGAAGGGGAGGGATTTCTTAAGGATTAAATCTGTGGAGGAAAAAGGATTCTGGGGGAGAGGCACCAACAACAGGAATGAGGGATGAGCCTGGTGTTTGTAATGCAATGACCATCTTACCCTGACTGGCATGGAAGGGCCTAGGTGTAGTGGAAATAAAGCAGATGAGAAACAGGGCTGGAATCCCAGGGGCCTTCAGAGTCAGATGGAGGTAATCTGTGCACTCTGATGCCAGTTACTGGCTGCCACGTTTGTAGAACTGGATAGAGAAGCCCAATCAGAGCAGACATGAAGAAGTCTACTTCAACATAGATAGGACCCTCATCCCTTCCCCCGCTGCCTGACCTTGATTCCAAAACACAAAATCTGTATGGACCAGAAAACCAGGCAGTCAGACCACAGAGCAGCTTCTTACAGAAGGAAACAAGGACTGTGCCTTCTCCTCCCTCCCTCCTTCCCTTGCCCCTCACTGGCACCTCTCTTTATGCATCCATTTCCAAATCCAGTGAGGCAGACAGTGAGAGGAGGGAGAAAGAGGGGGCTCCTCCAGGAAGGGCCCTGGTGCCAGTGAACTTAGAAGACTGACTTTGGTATATCAGAGAACAAGGTAAGAGGGGCTGGAGAAGAGGCCATTGGTCCAGTTGCCTCTGGTGGGGAGATGAGGGGATTGGGCTGGGAGCTCTGCTCCCTAGCTTATCCAGAGATGGATCTGGATGGGGAATTTGGCAAGTAGCTAAGTGGACAAAGAGAGAATTGCCACAGTGAGCCACATGCCCATCTGTGGATGTACACCAGGCCTGGGGAGTCCCTACTGCCGGGAAGAGGGGTAACCAAAACCCAAGACAGGACCCACGAAGGCCTTCTATCGAATATGGGAGGGGAACCATCATCACGAAGACCTAGATGGCATCCCCAGCTCTGGAAGTGATTTTTTTACAGAAACCAAAGGGGAAATTGAGTACAGTACTCGGCAGTCTCTAAAGGATACTAAAAGATAGGGTTTTCATGATCTGTGATGAAAAGACAGCAGGTATTATTGTAGGAAGAGGAAGATAAGAAAATATTACAGGGAAGCGAAACTTGCACTAGCAGATTTAAAATCCACATTGGTGCCAAATATCACCCCACAGATCACCTACCTGCTAATTTCCAAAAGGAAATTAGAGCTTGACAACAGAAAGCCCTGATCACTACTACCTTAACCACACAATCAAACTGAGCAGCCTTAATGATAGGACACGGGATGACTGATAAAAAATAAAGTAGCACTATGAACTATTCCTGCTAAAAGTGTTAAGCAGAATCTAATCACACCTTCAAACCTAGCTTCTACTTTATAGCACATACAGGGATGGAGCAACAAAATAAATATACCAAATGGAAACAATCAGACTAATCCAGAATGTGGGAGAGTCTAAAATTAATAAATGAATAAAGCAGGGGTGAGGAAGATCATTCTAGGTTAACAGACTAAAGAGGCAAAACAACAAAAAGCAACAGATTAACCTTGATGGTATACGGACTCGGGGGCAGGAAGACATTTTGAGGACAGTTGAGGCAACCTGAGTATGGTCTGGATTTAATATCAAGGAATTAAGTTTCTTAGGTGTGATCATGGTATTGAGGTTATAAAACAAGAGTGTCCTTACTTTTAAGAGACACATGCTGAAGTACTTAAAGGAGACATGTTATAATATTTGAAACTTATTTTTAAATGGCTTAGCCCTTAAACAAGTCCGTATATATAAATGAATAACAGATGGTGAAATACTCTCAGTTATTGAAATCATGTGATGATCCTTATTCTCTCAACTTTTTTGCTTGACAATTTTTCACAGTGAAAAGTTGGGGTAAAATCACAGGGCATTAGTAAAGAGCAGAATGAACTGTGCTCTACTACAGCAGTCCCCAACCCTCCGGCCACGGACCCCTACCATGGCCTGTTAGGAATCAGGCCACACAGCAGGTGAGCAGCAGGTGAGGGAAGCTTCACCTGTATTTACAGCCACTGTCTTATCAGTGGTGGCTTTAGATTCTTATAGGAGCACGCACCCTGTTGGAACAGCACATGCGAGGGATTTAGCTTGCAGGCTCCTAACGAGAATCCTGATGAACAGTTTCATCCCAAAATCACTCCACCCCGGGCCCCCTCGTCCATGGAAAAATTTTCTCCCATGAAACTGGTCCCTGGTACCTAAAAGTTTGGGGACCCACTGCTGTTAGTAGAGCAGTCTGTCTGTCATGTAGAAAACAAACTCAAGAAGCACTCCCAGGAAGCAGAAGAAAAGAACAAAGAGGTAAAAACGATGAGAAAGAAGGTGACAGATACGTAGACAAACATCAAGAAAGCTTGGGAGAGTGTGAATGAGCAAGGGAGACAAAAATGAATCTTATTTTCCAAGCAACAGAAATGGAAGAGAAGGAATTATGAATGTTCCTAAAGGATGCATTAGAACAGACAGAGGAAATAATTTGACATAATTAAAGAACATGTTGTAGAAATGATAATAGGCCTGAGTAAGAATAAAAACATGGTCTGGATTTCAGGCAAAATCAATTATTTGACTCATTTCTAGAAACCTTTTGAAAATAGCTTCTAATTATAAGGAATGCAAGAAAGTACTATAAGCATTCATGAAAGGAAAAATTTTTTATTTGCATTATAAGCAAAGGAACAGATTTTATGTTGCAGACTTCTCAGAAATGCTAAATATTTTTTTAAAAGTCACACTCAGAGCATTTTGAGTGAAGAAAGTAAGGATTCAATAATTTTATTCCTGGCCAAATTATTTGTAATATGTGGAGGCAGCATAAAGATATTCTTATATATGGGCATGGAAAACATAACTTTTACAGAAGAAAATTACATGAACATATGTTCCATTCAACCAAGTGATAAATTTAAAACACAAGACTGGCGAAATCACATCTGAAAGTATTTGTGGATCCTTTCTTGCTGGATTTAGATCCCAATCATAGTAACTCAGTCCAATTATGTGTCTACCGTGAGCAACCATGCCGTCATCTCATCACTTTCTCTTCTGCTAATGTGCCTTTTCCAGCACTAGGAGGTATGGTTTTGAGCCGTATGTATCACCCCGTAATTGTGATGGTATCCCTTGTCATCCTTGATAGGCAGCAAGAACAATGAATGCTGCTGTTCTGTTCCAGCAGATGCAAACAATAGAAAATGATTAACATGTACAATGTTATGCCAGGAGAATTACTGAACTCAGCATCCTTTTTTTTTCTTTTTTCTATTTTTTTTTTTATCTTCCATTAATGGGCCACATAATAAGAAGGAACTCGAATGGTGATTTTTATACATCTTGAGTGGTATAAAATTTTTATTTGAGTTTTTTATTTTTGTTTATTTATTTATTTATTTGAGACAGAGTCTTCCTCTGTTGCCAGGCTGGAGTGCAGCAGCATCATCACGGCTCACTGCAACCTCCACTTCCCGGATTTAGGTGATCCTCCCGCCTCAGCCTCCCAAGTAGCTGGGACTACAGGCCTACGCAACCATGCCCGGCTAACTTTTGTATTTTTTGTAAAGATGGGGTTTTGCCGTGTTGCCCAGGCTGTTCTCAAACTCCTGAGCTCAAGTGATTCACCCACCTCGGCCTCCCAAGGTGTTGGGATTACAGGCATGAGCCCCTGCGCCTGGCTGTTTTTGATTTTTAAAAAGCAAAAAAATGCCAATAAGCAATTATGATGTCATTAGCCTCTGTTAATATAATCTTCCATCTAAAACATGTGTACATTCTTATACTAATTATTCCTTTTTTTTTTTTTTTTTTTGAGACAGAGTTTCGCTCTTGTTGCCAGGCTGCAGTGCAATGGTGTGATCTCTGCTCACTGTAACCTCCACCTCCCAGGTTCAAATAATTCTCTTGCGTCAGCCTCCAGAGAAGCTGGAATTACAGGTGCACACCACCATACCCAGCTAATTTTTTGTATAAAGTAGAGATGGGGTTTCAGCATGTTGGCCAGGCTGGTCTTGAACTCCTGACCTCAGGCGATCTGCCTGCCTTGGCCTCTCAAAGTGCTGGGATTACAGGCGTGAACCACTGTGCCTGGCCCATTAATTACTCTTTAAAAAGAATATATGTTATGTGATCTTGACTATGTAATTTATACATACACATACTAATGCCTGCATGTTAATAAAGGGAGCTTGAGAAAGTGAGACAAGCATGAGTCTTATTTTCCAAGCAGCAGAAATTCTCTCTCGGGAAATATTTCCTCTTGTTAGAAGTATCTTGATGAGCCTTAGGGTGAACGGTGACAGTGCAATTGGTAGTTGTGATTTTTCCAACCATGTGGCTTTTGTTTTGCTGAGTGGGAGATACAACATGAGGTGGCAGTTGAATTGCTCCAAAGCATAGAAAGGATTGGGGAGGCAAAAAAGGAGAATAATATTACCATAGCTAATACGCCTTATGTGCCAGACACTGCCGTAAGCATTGTTTAAGTACTAACAATTCTGCAAGGTAGATGCCATTATTATCTGCACTTGACAAATGAGGAAACTGAGACCCAGAGAAGTTAAGTCGCTCATCCAAAGTCTGACAGCTAGTAAGTAGCAGAACTTGGGGATCAAACCAAGCAATTCTGGCACATGAATCTGTGCTCACAGCCATCAGAGCTAGGGGTAAAAGAGTGAGGAGAATGTGGATACGTTTCTGATGGATAGGCTGTGATGTGGATTCTCTTTCATGTCTTGCAATAAAATCTTTTATAAAATATTCAGGTGTCCTTCATATGTTCTAAAGTTGAATTTGTTTTGTGGGTTACAGTAAAATGCCAAGTATGGGGTGTGTGTGTGTGTGTGTGTGTGTGTGTGTGTGTGTGTGTACAAACAGAATGTGAGAATGCAGTTGAATCTGTGTAATTTTTTTCTCCTTTGCATTTTGATTTTCCGTAATACTCTATGGCTGAATGTATACTTTTACAATCAGAAAAAAATTATTTCTTAAAAATAAATATACTGAATTTTGTATTTGCCATATGATGAGAGCATTTAAAATGTTCGTAGCAAATAGCCTGGAACAAAACTCATAAAATGTAAGCAATGGTTATAACTAGATGGAAAAACTAGGGGTGATTTCTTTCTTTCCTTTCTTTACTAAATTTTCTAATATTTTTACAATGACCAGATTCCAATTTTGAAATGAAAAAAAAACATAATTTTAAATAAAATCAAGGATAATTTTAGATGCAATGACTAATGGGACATTATCAAAGTGAAGTGGCATGAAGACAGTGGGTTTTAGAAAACGTTCTCTGACGGTACCAGAATTGACCAGAACAAGGCGAGAAGCCAATGATTGGAATACCAAAGGTCCCCTCCTTTCAGCCTTGTCAGCTTTCTAGCCACAACAGGATATCCACGGCTTACTGATGTATTCAACAAATGATTATGGAACAACAGCCCTGGGCCAACCATGGGCCAGGTACAACAAACAAGGAGGAGTTTAGACTGAGTGGGGAAGATAAGCACTAAACAAGTAAACCAATGACTACACAGCTAATTTCAGATGATGGTACAGGATGTGAAGGGGAATAAATATGACACTGACCAGAAAATAGGTATTGGGGCATTGGCGAAGGAGGGTTTTGCTTTAGATAAGGGGCACAGGGAATTAAGGTTTTAGCTGAAGCCTAAAGGATAAGAAGGAGTTGCCCAGGCATTCCAGGCAGTAGGCACTGCAGGGACACAGGCTGGGAAGAGGGAATAGAAGTGATAAGAGGGATATGGGAATTGAGCAGGAGGCAGTCACATATGGTCTTTCAGGCCATGCAAAGGAGTCCTTATTGTATTCCAAGTGCAAGTAGAAGCCACTGGGAGGTTTTAATAATGGAATGACACAATCTGAATTATGCATTAAAAGGTCACTCTGACTGCTCGTGGAGAATGAGTTGAAGAGGAGGAAGAGAAGTTCTGCGGAGACCAGTTAGGAGGTCAGCATGATTGCTGGTGACAGATGATGAGGCCTGACTATGGCAGACTCTGGAAAATGTGACTCAGCTTCCTGTCTTTCAAGAACGTGTCCAGCAGTTGCCTCCTCCCTGAGGCTTTTCCTGACCCTTCCCAGGGGGCTTTGTGACACCAGGGATCACCTCCTATTGCAACTGTAGCACTGTATAGCACTCACTGTGTGTATGTCCATCTCATCCTTATAAACAGTCAGTCTCCTTAAACTTCTCACTGGTGCCTAGCACAGTAGCTTGCCCTTAGCAATAAGCAACAACTAGGGTATTGAGTGCCTATAACCTGCCAGACTCCCACTAAGCAATGTACATACTGTGATGGTTCATTTTACATATCAACTTAACTGGGTTAAGGGATACCCAGATAGCTGGCAAAGCATTATTTCCGGGTATGTCTGTGAGGGTGTTTCTGGACGAGATTGGCATTTGAATCCACGGGCTGAGTGAGGAAGATCTGCCCTCACCCAGTGTGACAAGGCACCATCCAATCCATTGAGGGCCTGGATAGAACAAAAAGGCAGAGGAAGGCAAATTCTTGCTTTCTCTCTTCTGGAGCTGGGATGCCCTTCTTCTCCTGCCCTTGGACATCAGGCTCTAAGAACTGTACCCGCAGCCCTCCAGGTTCTCAGGCCTTTGGCCTGAGACTGAGAGTTAGACTGTTGCCTCCCCAGGTTCTCAGCTCTTTGGGCTTCTCTGGGGCTCCAGCTTGCAGACAGCATATTGTGGGGACTTCTCAGCCTCCATAATTGTGTGAGGCAGTTCCCCTAATAAATTCTCTCTCATCTGTGTAACTATCTATCTCTCTATCTCGATTTCTCTGTTTATCCTATTGTTTCTGTTTCTCTGGAGAACCCTAATACACATTTATTGCATTATTTTAATCCTGTTAACAGCTTGATAGGTAGGTATTTGTATTAGGCCATTCTTGCATTGCTATAAAGAAATACCTGAGGCTGTGTAATTTATAAAGAAAAGAAGTTTAATTGGCTCACAGTTCTGCAACCATACAGGAAGCATGGCACCGGCCTCTGCTCTACTTCCTGATAAGTTCCTCATTTCATCTGAGACCTCAGCAGCCTGGACTTCCCTGTCCTTATCACTATCAGCATTTTGGTCACAACCATTTAACCAGTTTCTAAGAAGTTCCAAACTTGCCCTCATCTCTCTTCTTCTGAGACCTCCAAACTCTTCCAATCTTGGCCTGTTACCCAGTTACAAAGTGGCTTCCACTTTTTCGGGTATTTTTATAGCAATGGCCCACTCCTTAGCACCAATTTTCTGTATTAGGCCATTCTCGCATTGCTATAAAGAAATACTTGAGACTGGGTAACTTATAGAGAAAAGGTTTAATTGGCTCCCACTTCTGCAAGCTGTACAAACATAGTGCCAGCATCTGCTCAGCTTCTGGGGAAAGCCTCTGAGAGCTTTTACTCATGGCGGAAGGTGAAGCAGGAGCAGGTTCCTCACATGGCGAAAGCAGGAGCAACAGCAAGAGTAGAGAGGGAGGTGCCACACTTCACAACAGCCAGATCTCAGAAGAATTCACTCACTATCATGAGGACAGCAACGCGCCGTGAGAGATCAGCCCCCATGACCCAAACATCTTTCACCAGGCCCCACCTCCAGATTTGTGGATTACAATTCAGCATGAGATTTGGGTGGAGACAAATTTCCAAACCATATGAGTATTATTCTTTCCACTTTACAGATCAAAAACTGAGGTTTAGAGACAATGAAAAATTCATCAATGTCACACAGATAGTAAGTAAAAGAGCATGGGCTTTGAATGCAGGTCTAGCAGGCTCTCAAGCTCAGGTCACTATTGAGCAGGGCATCAAGAAACAGGTGTTAAGTGAACAAATGAAGAGATAAGGACCTGGACTAGGGCATGGTGGATGAGACTAGAAATAAAGAACCGGCTACAAGAGAAAGCTCAAAGGAAAGTCTGGATAAACCTTTGTATCTATTAACTGTGGGCGGTGAGCAGTCATTCAAGACAGCCTCAACATGGCCCCACCTTAAGACTGGAAGCACACAGGGACCTCCAGGTCGTGGAAGTGGGCGGGGGAGCTAATTTCAGAGAGAAAATTATATTTCTGGATCTCCTGAAGAGCTGTGATAAAAAAGGTCAGGAAAAAAGGGAGAAGACAGCTTAGAGGAGATGGCCATCCACTTGGTCAAACTCTTCCCAGGTCAAGTGGATTAAAAACAAAAACGTTTTTTATTACAGTGTGGTTTCTGAGGAACCCAAATCGTAATACCATCTGAGGTTATTTTGCAACGTGATTACTCAAAAGGGCATCAAGTCTGAGTGAAGTGAGGTCATGGAGCCCATTTCTACCCCATCTGCCCTCCTCCTGACAGCCACAGGGAGGAGATGGCACAAAACCATGAGGCAGATTTCCCCCAAGACCCAGGCACCTGAAGGCTCCTGAGACAGATGGTAACTCATCTAATAGGGGAGCCTCTCTCCAACACGCCACCAGAACATAACTGCACTCCAATTATATGGTTTTCTGTTCTTGGACATTGCCCTGCAGGGAGCTATGTTTTAACCTTATAAGCACCCCATGGGGAGAGCATGAGGGTTGGTAGAAAATGTGTGACATATAGGTCTCACCAGGCCCCCTTCATGATTTTTCAGAGACATGTTCCCTCACTCAAATGCAGCAACAACTTGACAGAAGATGAAAATGGAGAGAGAAGAAAACAATTCATGCTCGTCGCATAAGTGGAGAAAAAGCGAAAAAGAGAATCACTCACTTTCTGATTATTGGAGTTGCCAGGCAGCACAATGAAGCATTGCTAGTAGAAAAGTGCCTGTACCCTCTGCCATCACACGCCTCCCTTGGGACCAGAGCCCCTGGCCCACTAGAAAGTCTGAAGAATGCACAACTCTGTAATTGTATCTTGGCAGTGCTGCAGCTATGCTTGCAACTGTGATTTCAGATACGTGGCTCACAGAGAGGTGGACTTGCATCGCTTCAACAGCTGGGCACTCATGAACAATGTAAAAGGCACTCCACCTTGACGGGGGCTACGGAGGAGGAGGGGTAGGGAGAGTGGAAACAAAAATGTCCAGGAAGGGCAAACAGTGGCTCATACCTAGCCTATAATCCCAGTATTTGGGGAGGCTGACGCAGGGGGATTGCTTGCGTTCAGGAGTTCAAGAGCAGCCTGGGCAACATAGCGAGACCTCGTCTCTACTAAAAATTAAAAAAAATTAGCTGAGCATGGTAGTGCTTGCCTGCAGTCCCAGCTACTTGGGAGGCTTAGTGAAGAGTGAGGATGGCTTGAGACCTTATCTTTTATATATATATATAAATATATATGTATCTTATATATATACACATATATCTCCACCAGAAAGAAGCAACCAGATCAGTTTCCAGGAAGTGAAAATCTTTGCTTTGGTAAAAAAAGAAGGGAAATTTTTTTAAAAGGAGAGAAAAAAGGTGTGGAGGATGGGAAAAGAGAAGGAAGAGAAGAAGGAAGCAATTGACATCCAACAGCGGATATTTCCACATAACAGAAGGTTGAAATCTAGCCCAAAACAAAATGGACATCAATTCACCTAAGCGGAGTGTGAGCAAAGCCAAGCAGCTATTTTCTTTCCTAACCTAGAGTATTGGCCAAAGGATTCTTCTGAGATTCAGTTAAAAAACCAGAATTACACTGCTTTTGTCATATACCTGAGTCCTCCAACTGTTTCACACTCTCAAGTAATTGATAGTCCTGAGGAGCTCTAAAATAACCGTGCCAAGAGGCTATTAGAAACATTCACTCTTCAGATCTGAGGCCAGCGGTAGACAAGGCCATCCCAGCTGTCCTCTCTGTGGGCTCCTTTTCCATGGAGTACAGCCAACTGGGCCTGTAAGGGGGACAACCACAGTCACCCACAGGTTCTTCCAGGGCTTTCAAATTACATGACTTATCAGTGGCACCACAGAACCCCAGAAGCCTGAAGCTGCCACAAAGAATGTCCACTCCTGACATCCCCAAAGCATGGTTCCCATGGGCATGATGAAGAGCCAGGAGTCTTCGCCCTTCTTTTGGTCTCTCCTTTGGTCAACACTTATTGAGCATTCATCATGTGTCATACCCAGAGCCAGGGATGGAAAGAAAGAAAGAAAGAAAGAAAAAGAAAGAAAGAAAGAAAGAAAGAAAGAAAGAAAGAAAGAAAGAAAGAAAGAAAGAAAGAAAGAAAGAAAGGAAGGAAGGAAGGAAGGAAGGAAGGAAGGAAGGAAAGAAAAGAAAACTCTGGAAAGAGTCCTGCTTTCTTGGAGCTCACAGCCTGGCAGGGACAGTGAACAGGATCGAATTTAGATTCAAGGTGAAAAGCATAGCCAATGACATGAATGAGGTGCTACGGCAGCACAGGGTGGAAGTCGAGATTGATTTGAGCCACATGTGCCAGGTAACAAAGTGAAGGAGGCTTTATTAAATCCAGGCAGAAGGACAACGGGTTAGGGAAGGTATGTCATAATCCTATTTTAAAGGCTTCACACGATCTCTGTTACCCACTCTACCCTTAGGTCATTGATGACCTGCTATATTTATTTTCTCCTATTGCATAAAAAAATACAAGAAATTTATTGACATAAAACAATAGCCATTTATTATCTCACAGTTACAAGGGGTCAGGAATCCAGGCATAGTGTAGCTGGGGTCTCTGCTCAGAGTCTTACAGGTTGAAATCAGGGTGTGTGCTGGGCTGAATTTCTTGTGGAGCTTGGGGTTGTTGGCAGAAACCAGTTCCTTGCAGCTGTAGAAATGACATCCTATTTGATCACTGCTGCTTGGTGAGAGTCACTCTTAGCCTTTGAAGGGGGCCACATGGCCAGCACCTGAAGTAAATAGTTCATAACATGGCCATTTGCTTCTTTGAGGCCTGCCGTGAATTGCTAGACAGCCTGCTCGAATGGAGTCTTACATAACAGCACCTAATCAAGGGAGTAATGATCCCATTATAGTCACAGATCCCACCCATAAAAATAGAGAGGGGTGCCAAAGACGGGAATCTCGAGGGCCATCTCAGAATCATGTCTGCAAACCAACAACTTGTCGCATCCAATGGGGAAACTTCACTCCTTTTGGTATTTGACTCTAGAAGAGTTGGCACCGTTGACCACTCCCATCTTGAAATTCATTCCATGACTCCAGTTCCTCTCTTTTGATATTTCTCCTGTTTTTTTCTTTCTACATTCTTTGGTTCTTTTTTTCTCTGTTTTGTAATTTTTCAAATGTGAAATATATTACACATATATAAAAGTGCATCAAATATAACTGCACATTGTCATGAACAATCATAAAGCAAACCCTTATGTAACCATTCCCTAGGCCAAGAAACAGAACATTCCCCAGCCCTGAAAAGACCCCTGGGCCTTTTTCCCCATAATGCTTCCTTCCTTTGGCCACCCTGACTTCTGCAATAATCATTTTCTTGATCTTTTAAAATTGTTTCATCACCTACTTATGTGTGCCTAAACAATATAATTTAGCTTCACCTGTTTCTGAATTTTATATAAATAAAGTAACATTTACCTATTCTTTTGAGTCTTCATTCTTTTGCTGAACATATGTTTGTATGTTTCATCCATGTTGCTGGATAGCCTTTCCAATGTCTAATGCTCCATTATATGACCATTATTGATCAGCAATTTATTTATCCATTCTACTTGAAATTTTTTAATTTTTAATTTTTATTTTTTATTTTGTAGAGTTTGGCTCTCACTATGCTGCCCAGGCTGGAGTAAAGTGGCTATTCCTAGGTGTGATCATTGCACACTACAATCTTGAACTCCTGGGCTCACGCCTGTGACACTGAGCCCAACCCACCTTATCCATTCTACTTTTGATGGACATTTGAGGGATCTCTAGTTTGGTGATTTGTATTAGTTATCTATTGCTGTGTGGCAAACCATGCCAAAACATAATGGATTAAAACACCATGTATTATGTGACAGTTTCTGTAGATTGAGACTCCAGGCATGGCCTGGCTGGGTCCTCTGGCTCTGGTCTCTCACAAGACTGTAATCAAGGTGTTAGCTGGGGCTATGGTCTCATCTTAAGGCTTGAGCGGGGGGTGATTCAATGCTAAATTCACTCAAGTGATTGAGTGGTTGTTGGCCAGAACCATTTTCTCACAGGCTGTTAGACTGATGGCTTCAGTCCCACACCAGTTGTTGGCAGGAGGCCTCCCTTGAGTCCTTGCCATATGGGTCCTTCCATAGGGCAGCTGACAATGTGGCAGCCAGCTTCATGACAGCAAGCAAGCAAGAGGGCCAGAGAGAGAGTGTGAGCAAGGCAGAAGTCACATCCTTTTGTAATCTAATCTCAGAAGTGATATCCCATCAATTTTGTCATGCACTATTTGTTAGAAGAAGTCCCTAGGTCCAGTTCACACTTAAGGAGAGAAGATTACAGACAGGCATGAATACCAGGAAGCAGAAATCTTAGGGAGCCATCATAGAAGCTGTCTGGTACAAAAGATATAACAAACAATGCTGCCTTACAGATTTCTGTATGTATATTGTGATATATGCATATCAGGTTATGCACCTAGGCATGGAGTTTCTAGATCTTAGGGCATGTGAATCCTCAACTTTCCATGACAATGCCAAACTTTTCCCAAGTGGTTACACAAATTCACATTCCTACTAGCAACAAGTGAGAATTCTGTTTGCTCCGTATCATCACCAACACTTTTTATTATCAGACATTTTATTTTTGGCAGTATGATTTATGTAATATGTGATGTATTATAGCTTTAATTTGCATTTCTAAGATTACTAGTGAGGTTTGGCACTTTTTCATTTATTCATAGGTCATCTTGTATTTCCTCTTTTATGAAGTATCTGCTTGAATCTTTTGTCCACTTTTCTATTGACTTTTCTTTCTGATTTGTATGAGTTCTGAAGATAATCTGGATGCTTGGGCTGTGGCAGTTACATGTGTTGCAAGCATCTTCTCCGGTTTTGTTTCCTATCTTTTTATTCTTTTAAATATGTCTTTTGATGAACACAAGATCTTCATTTTAAGGCAGTTGAATTTATCAATCTTTTCCTTTATGAACTCTTGGACTAAGCCTGTCTTCTGGCTATTGTTTTCCACCTATGTCTCCAGCTGTCCACCCCTCTTGATCCCCCACTATTGTCTCCATATAAACATCTTTTCTATGCTCTGGACACATGACTTCAACTGCTCACTTGATGGCTCCACCTCCATATCCCACAGTCAGTCCAACACCAATTTACCCCAAACTGAACTCATCCCTCCACGTTCACCTTCCGCCACGCTACCACCTGTAACTTGTATTTCCTAACTCCATGACTGACACAACTATCCACCAATCACAAAGCCAGTGTCTTGTGAATTTGCCCTGACTGCTCTTTCTCTTATAAGGATCCCGTGTTTCTGATTCTACGATCTAAACCTTGCCCCACTCTGTCTCCTCCTCTACATCTCCAGTGTCAGAATGTAAGTTCCATGAGACCAGGGACCTTGTCCAGCTTGTTCATTACCACAATATCAGTAGGGGATAGTGCTTAACAGCATGAATTTTGGAGCCCAATTACCTGATTCAAATCCTGACTCCATCAATTATTAGCTATCTAAGGAAGTGGAAGTTACATGACCTCTTCTCCCTCAGTTTCCCCATTGGTAAAATGGAGGATGATGATAGTACTGATTCATAGGGTTGTGGTAAGGGTTGAATCAGTTCATGCATGTATAGTACTTAGAAAAGAACAGGGCACATGGTAAGCACTCAATAAATATTGACTATTAATATTATACCCTACCACCTAGCATGGGGTAGGGTATAATATTAAGCATCAAAATATATTTTAAGCATCAAAAAATATTTATCATCAAACAACTAAGTATCAAATAATATATATCAACAGAAATGAATGAATGCCACTCCTCTAATTTAGACTCTTATTATCTTTGCTTAGACAATTGCAGTAGCCTCCTAACTGGGCTTACTTTCTGCTAACCATCCCATTCCCTTTTCCATTCATTCTACACACTACCATTAAGGTTATAACTTCTTGTATATAAACATGAAGGTGTGGTGCCACTCTATTGCTTAACACCATGCAGTGGATCCCCAAGCCCCATGGGGAGCCAGGGCATAGTCCAAACTCCTCAATAGAACACATGTGCATGAACATGTGATCTGGCAATTGCCTATCTCTTTACCCACCTTCATCCTTCACACAACCTGCACTCCATTTACCAAACCACTGGCAGTTCCCCAAATGAGTCACATTCCTTTATTCCTCTCCTGCCCAGAATGCCCTCCCTCTGTCCTGTCCAGGTGACAAAGTCATCTTTTTCTTTTTTGCCAAGTCCCAGATGTAGGCACTTCCAGGCAGAGTTAGATACATTTATTATTGCAGCATTTATCAAATTACACTGTAACCATTTATTTACATGTCCACCCCCACTCCCCCAGGCTGCAAGCTCCTGAGAGCCAGATCATATTTAGATTTGTATTTCTGGCAAGAAGCACAAGGGCTATGGAAGCTTAATATCAATTTGCTGAATGGATGGTTAATTTTAAGAAGTACCTAATAAACCTTGGTATTTGTATTTCCTTAAATACTTGTTTTGGTTGCTACCTTTCTTAATAGAAATAGTCACTACTGCTTATGTTTACAAGTTTATTGGGTTCTAATTTTATCCTTTAAGATAAAAATTGCTAATATAATTCATTCATTCATTCATCAATAAATATTTATCAGGAGACATTTGTCAGATACTGATTTGAAGTGAACAAATCAGATATGGCCCCTACCCTCATGAGGCTTACAGTCTTTAAATCTATTAAGGATGAAGGACAGACTGACCTTGAACCAATAAACAGGTCCATGTAAAATCATAAATTGAAATGAGAGTTATGAAGGAAAAAAACAGGTTATAAAGAGAAAGAATAATGGGAGGGACCTAATTTAGATAGAAGACTTATGGAAGTTCTCTTTGAAGAAGTTACATTAGAGGGAACACTAAAAGGTGGGTAGGAGTGAGCCACAGAAAGTCATGGAGAAAGAGCATTCCAGGCAGAAGAAACAGCATGCGTGAAGACCTTAGGCAAGCGGAAGGCAGCTGCTGAGGCTGGGGCCTGGGAGTTGGGGACTGGGAGCAGACAAACCTAGAGAAGTTGTCAGGGGCTAGACAATGGGGTTTTGATCTAGAATATAAATTTCGTTTGTAGTTCATAGGGAAGACATTGAAGGTTGAACATATGGGAATGACAGGAACCTCTGGCAGGGCTCTGCCTGTGAGCACCACATAGCACTCTGAGGATGTGTGCGCTACTCTAGGTTTCAGTGGAGAAAAAAGCAAGTGACAACCCTTCTGTCCCTGCTCAGTAAAAGCTTTGATCACCAGCCCCTTCCCCTGAATATACTGGAGAAAAATAATGGAAGTGCATTTCAAGGGCCGCATGTGAGAAGATCCTAAGCTGTCCTGGCTGTTCAGGTAGAAGTTGTCATCTTCCTCAATGATTTCGGCTGTTGGAAGACATGGCCAGGCAGACAGAATCTAAAAGTTCTTCCAGGTGTGACATGAGTCCCTGGAGGTCAGTGACAGAAAACAGTGTCCAAAGCCAGATGCCACCATGGGAAGGGGGGCTTTGGAAGCTCCTGGGAGGCCATAACACCGCCTGGAAGGCTCCTGTCTCCCACATATTCGCAAAGCTCCATGATAAGCCAGACCCCTGCTAAGCGTCCACCTATGATGCAGAATAAACAGTGCCACCCGTCAAGCTGTCTCCAACCTTGCCCTCGGTTCCACTACCAAAAGAGGGAACCTTGCTGGGCTTGCCCCAGCAAGGTGTTATTTATGTTAAGCTAGGGCCACCGTGGCTTTCAGCTCTTACTGCTTTCAAGGTGCCCTTACAGACCTTCCCACTGCCCCCTGCATATGCCAGAGTGTGAACACCTCCTCCCTCTCCACAGCCCCCGCAGTGGGGTTCGGGTGGGCGGGGAAGTGGTTTCATCCCTCTATATGCAGCCCTTGGAGACCTACTTAGGCAATTTGTCACTCAGGCTTCAAGCTGCCAGCCGAGGAGGGGAGCTGAGAAGACTCTATAATGAGATCTTTGTGCTGTAATTAAGTGCCTGGCTTTGTTTTACACCTATCTTTCCCGCCTTGCCCGATTCCACCGCCAAGCTCCTCCAGGCAGTGAGTGGGGAGTGTCAGCAGCTCTGTGATTACACCCTAAGTGGCAGGTGGCAGGGAGCTCCTCCGCCTGCAGTCTGCACCCCACCCCCAGGCTTCCCCCACCACTAGTCTTAACTCAAGACAGTGTATTTCTGTCCTTGAACTAGATTTCACCCCAGAAAGTCACTCCACCGCTTTCTCATAAGGCTACCTCCTTTTAACCCTATGGTTGCAGGGCCTCTGGGGTGTCCATTTCTTTCTTTTGACACGTTCCTTTTCCTGAAAGTTTCAGCAAACCTCATAGGCAGAGGGGATGTGAAAAAGGAAAAGATAAGTTAGGGCAAAAAAAACACTGTTCTTATAGGACAGGAAGGGTCTGTCTTCTCTCTTGGGTCCTCCTCACAAAATCGGAGCTTCCAAACACCCCAGCTCCCAAACATATGCAGTAGATTCTGCTGGCAAGAATGTGTCACTGTGATCTTCACATTTTAGCCTGAAGTTTAGCCTAGCTGAAGAAGCACCGGATTGGCAGTCGGAGAACATGGGATGGTGCTTCTCTTTGGCCTGGCTGTGCTTTCGGACAACACTTCAGGTTTTCGGCCTGAGTTTCCTTCTCTGCACGATGAGGAGAGAATGGGAAGGGGCAATGCTGGCCTGTGTGATCTCGATGGACATTGTGGGAGTCTGCAGAGACCGAAGCAAAACCTCCGCGTCTTCTCCTCGGGCCTCGCCTCTCACAGCCCTGGGAGAAAATCCTTCCCTGTGCTGGGGCGTGGCCGAGACGGGGGCGTGGCCTCGCCGGTGGGCGGGCCCTTCTGTGGGCGGGGCCGCGGGGCTTTGTGGAGCCCGAGCAAGGGCGCAGCTTCTGCGGCCGGGAGTAGCCAGACTAGGCGCGGGCGGCGCGGGGAGGCGTCCCAGAGGTGAGCGCCCTGCAGCGGCAGGGGACGGGCCGGGGGCCCTAAGTCGTAGGCGGCGCGGGGCGGGGACGCGGCTGCCTGCGGCGGTCGGACGCCTCTCCGCCCTCCCCCCGTCTGTCCCGGTCTATTTTACAATCTATGTCCAACTCGCGCCGCCTCACTAGGCGGCGCTCTCTGCCCTGCGGCACCCGCTAGACGTGGGGTCTGTCGGCCCGGGGACGGCGTGAGGGTGTCATGTGGGTGCCCTGTGCCTGACAGATTGGAGACGAGGAGATCTCGGCAGTGACGAAGTCACCCACATCCTCTCCTTGAAACAGAGCGGGTCCCTCTTGTGCTGTCTCACTGTCACTCTCGCCTCTACCCTGTGGAAGAGGCAGGTGGCTTGTCCCCACTTTCTTCCTTGGAGAAGGGAGACAGAGGGCCACCTCCAGCAGGGCCGTAGAAATCCCAGAAAGTCACTGAGCTGCTCAACAAAAGGCCCTAAACACCCCACCCCACAGCACCAGGCAGTGCACCCTGGCCAAGACTCCGTGGTAAATATTGCCGCCTTTATGTTGAGAGGGGGGAAAAAAAAAGCCTGCCCGTGAAGATCATCGCCCAGTGGCCACGCTCCTGTGAAAACACAATTGGAAAACCATGTCCTAAGGGGCGAGGGTGGGTCTGGGACCATGCTGTGGCTTGGGTGATTGATGGTCGCGGGAGTGAGGGTGCTGCCCCGGGAAGGCGCTGAGGCCCTGTTGGGTGGGAATCAATGGCTGCGACTTTCTCCGGGAGGAGGGAGAGCGGTGTTGTTACCTAGTGTTAGGAGCACGTCCGTCCAGCACCGTGAATTGCCAACAAGCAGAGTAACTCCAGTGTCCTTCAGATACTGTTGCTGAGCAGTGACCTAATCAATGAGATGCTCTGTTTGGACGGCAGGTACCTCTGTAATGCCGCCCTCTTGCTCAGTGCCTGAAAGAGGCGTTGGTGACTCCCCGCTAATGCTAGGGGTAGCTACCCTGCCGGAGCAGTCAGGCTCTTGCAGGGCCTGTGTGGTTTCATCAGTTTTCTCCTGCATTTACCCATCCCCTCTGAATTCTGAAAAGTGTGTCCAAGATCTCTTGGACTCCTTGACTCACTTCATCCTTGTTCCTGTGGGCAGAAAACAATTCCCAGTGTGTCATGCACAGCCAGTCAGAAGGGAAGCCCTGGAGCAGAGCCCTGGGAAAAGTTCTGTGGAGCTAGATGCTAATTATTCAGTTACTGGATTGTGAGGAAATTCCAGGGGAGGTCCCAGAGGAGGGACCGGGCTAAAGCTAATTACCAAGCAGTACAAAAATTATATATATATATATACACGCACTTTTTTTTCTTTTTTTGAGACAGAGTCTCGCTCTGCCGCCCAGGCTGGAGTGCAGTGGCGCGATCTCAGCTCACAGAAACCACTGCCTCCCAGGTTCAAGCGATTCTCTTGCCTCAGCCTCCCAAGTAGCTGGGATTACAGATGCCTACCACCATGCCTGGCTAATTTTTGTATTTTTAGTAGAAACGGGGTTTCACCATGTTGGTCAGGCTGATCTCCAACTGCTGACCTCAGGTGATCCGCCTGCCTTAGCCTCCCAAAGTGCTGGGATTACAGGTGTGAGCCACTGCACTGGGCCAAAAATAATCTAAATTTCAACAGTCAGTATGACCATGTCTGTGCATATGGGCCTAATTATCAGTCTGACTGATTCTTCCTTCCAAAATGATGGCAGAGGATCACCTCTTTGGACATTTACAGCTCTGAGCAAAGCAAAAAGCATGTAGGTGCCATTGTCTGAATGTAAAATCAGCCCTGCCAGGTTTTTGATGTTGTTCCTGAGGAGGAAGCACCTCTCTGGAGGAAGGTGTTTCCAGAACAGTGCCTCCGTTGTTCATTCCTGTGCATCAGGAAGTTTGGCTCTGCTGAGTGTTGAAAGCAAAACTCTCCTGTTTGTTTGTTTCTGTATGCTGACAGACTCAGACAGCAGACAGCACTGCAGTGTCCAGTTACTGCACCCAGATGTGTTTGTTTCACTCCTAACATTGTGGGAAAGAATGCAGAAGGCAGATCCAAAGCTTCCATCAGATTTCCCGAAGCTTGAGTGATTCCCAGCCTTGGTCCTTTAATGTGTGAGCCACAGCGTATAGTGTCTTCAGCGTATAGTGTCTCTGGGACAAACCCAAGTCTGAGGCACAGTCCCTGCTGTCCAGAAGTTCCTAGGTCTAAGTGGGACGACAAAACCAGCACCTGTGAAACAATTAGAGAGCAATTAAGTGCGAAAGTATGTGGCAGCATCTGCTAGCTCAAAGAAGACAGCTAGTGTGGACTGACTGGGAAAGGAAGAGAGAGCTTCACAGAGCCAGCTGGTGTTCAGGTTGACTTAAGAATGACCATCAAGGGCTGGGCCAGGCCCAGGAAAGGAAGCATGAGGATATATGAAACTCACAATAACCAAAGGCACTTGCTGCCCAGAGCCAATCCAAATTCCTGCCTTCCAGGAATTCTGGCCGTGGGTCCTGCCACTCTCTTCCTGCACCCAGTCATACTGCCCTTCTTATAGCATTCTAACCATGGCTTTTTTTTTTCTTTTTTTTTCTTTTTTTCTGAGATAGAGTCTCACTCTGTCACCCAGGCTGGAGTGCATTCGTGTGATCTTGGCTCACTGCAACCTCCGCCTCCTGGGTTCAAGTAATTCTCCTGCCTCAGCCTCCCGAGTAGCTGGGACTACAGTCACGTACCACCATGCCTAGCTAATTTTTGTATTTTTAGTGGAGACGGGATTTCACTATGTTGGCCAGTCTGGTCTTGAACTCCTGACCTCAGGTGATCCCTCTGCCTTGGCCTCCCAAAGTGCTGGGATTACAGGCATGAGCCACCGCGCCCGGCCTGACCATGCGTTTTTTGTGTGCCTCCTTCACTTTATGCCTACTCTCCTATGCTCAAAATGCTCTGCTGAGCAATCCTCTACAGTTTTTAAGAAGCAGCTCAAATGACACCTTCTCCAGTGAAGACTTCCCTGGCAGGCCCCTATCCGAGTTTTTGAGCAGAATTGGAGGGTTTTTCCTTTGTCCTCCATTAGTCCTTGCATAGACCTCTTTGAAGCTCTGTATTGTCCATAGGAGTTAAGGGGTCTTTGACCCACTCATTGAAGCAGAGCTGTGTCTCACTTACCTAGGGCTCCCCTGAGCCAAATTTGGTATCTGGCACATAAGAGGCATTTGATAAATGATTCTTGATTGAAATTCAAGTCCTTATAGGTAACGGTGAAGTGCCCTACCAACTTGGAGTAGACGGCATGGGTTATGTGTTATAGAGAGTCTCAGATTAGATAAATTACATGGAGCCAATTCCCAGAGGCCTTGAGGAGTCTGAGTGCAATGCAGTGGTGGTGCTCAAAACTCATAGCACCCCCTATTGCCTTCACTGTAGAATTCTGCCCCCAGCATATCCTCTTTAGCCTCATCTTCCCCCAGCTCCCACCTTGAACCCACAAATCTACCTTCTGAGCCACTCCAGCCCCAGGTAGCTCCCCAGGCCGGGGCTGTCTCTTCTCCTTTGTCCATGCTGTTTGGCAGCCTTGACCAGGAATGCCTACTGCTCTCCCCAGCTAATTCCTGATCATTAAGACTCAGATCTGAATCCTCTATGTGCAGAGGCCCCTCAGGCTGGGTTTTCAAGTTCTCTGTGCTCCGTAGCACCCTGCACAGCCTCTAACAGCATTTACCACACCCTCTTCTGGCTGCTGTTTACTTGACCATCTCCCTGCTGGTTAGCTCCCTGAAGGCAGGGATTGGGTTAATCCTTGATATATCCCCCATCGGCTAATGTTGTTCCTAGGAGATGGTGTCCAATAAGTGTGCACTGGATGGCAGGCTGAAACAGGGTGGTAAAAATATCAAAAGAAGGACAAATCTAGAGACATCTGGAAGGGGAAAACTAGAATTTGGTGATTAGTTATATAAAAAGAGTGTATTAGTCTGTCCTCAGACTGCTAATAAAGATATACCTGAGTCTGAATGATTAATAAAGGAAAGAAGTTTAATTGACTCACAGTTCCACATGGTTGGGGAGGCCTCACAATCATTGTGGAAGGCAAGGAGGAGCAAAGTCACATCTTACATGGCAGCAGCCAAGACAGCATGTGCAGGGGAACTCCCATTTATAAAACCATCAAATCTCTTGAGACTTATTCATTATCACAAGAACAGCACGGGAAAGACTTGCCCCCATGATTCAATTACCTCGCACTGAGTTCCTCCCACAACACGTGGGTATTATGGGAGCTACAATTCAAGATGAGATTTGGGTGGGGACACAGCCAAACCGTATCAAAGAGTAAGGGACAAGGTTCCTTAAAACCTATGAGGCAGGTGGAGATGGTGTCCTACAGGGGTAGGATTCCCTGGCCTGGGGAGAGGTCTGCTTATATGTCTCTGAGTACTATGCAAAAATGTTTTTGTTTCCTGGAGGATTTTCAAAAAATATTAAGTCACTTTGAGACATGTTGAGTCTGATGACAAAATGGAAATGTTCTAGAGTCAACTGAAACACACCTTTGAGTACAGGTGAGGTCGGGCCTAGAGAAAGATTTTGGGAGCTTAGTGGTGACAGTTTAACTTGTGAAAGCAAATGTGGTCACTGAGGGAAGAAGCCTAAAGCAGAGAACAAGATCTTGGGGAAACCTGGAAGCCATGGGAGTTGGAAAAAGAAAAGGATCTGTTGGAAAATAGAATGACAGAAAGATAGAGAAAAAATCAAGGAAGCCAAAGGAAGAGATATTTCAAGAAGAAATATGTGGCCCAAACTGCCCAATGCTAAAAAAACAAAAAACAAAACACCAAACCACACACACACACACCACTAGGAGATTCAAAAAAGAAAAGAGGCTAGGTACAGTGGTTCATGCCTGTAATACCTTGGGAGGCCAAGGCAGGAGGATTGTTTGAAACCAAGAGTTCAAGACCAGTCTGGGCAGCATAGTGAGACAGCCCCCTACACACACACACAAATTATCTGAGCATGGTGGTGCATGCCTATAGCCCCAGCTATTCCAGAAGCTGAGGTGGGAGGATCACTTGAACCCAGGAGTTCAAGGCTGCAGTGAGCTCCGATCGTACCACTTCACTTCAGTCTGGGTGATGCAATGAGACCTGGTCTAAAAAAAAAAAAAAAAAAAAAAGACCTGAGGAGGCTAAAGAGAGGCTAGTTACTGAGTTACTGGGCAGTGGAAATGTTGGGTGGAGTTTTTAGACTTCTTGTCTGAGGAATTTGGCCGTAAAAGAAAGAAGGAAGGAATGATCTGCTCAAGAGAAGACGTTCTGTTTGTTTTATGGTAAGAGAGATCTGCCTGCCTTTGATCACACTAGGGAAGGAGCTCATTTATGCTAAAGGAATATGGATAAATATTTATATTGTTCACATTGGTTATATTTCATTTAAACCTTCCTATCCTGCTTTCCCCTCCCCTGCAAGTGTCCCATAGAACTTTCTTTCTGGGGAATTGCCAAAGTCATGGTATTGCTAAATCCAGTGACAGGGTGTTGCAACACTGAAATGATTTGTTCTCACCTCACTGGCCTGTAATAAGCTTCTCTCAAACGCCTCCAAACAACTTTGCTTCCTAATAGTGCTAGTCAGGTATTTTCTGTTTTACTGTGCACAAATTAATAACACCAGCAATAACAGCAAATGCAAAGATAGCACTTAACTCTGAGCTAGAGACTATTCTGAGTACCTATGAGGAGTAAATGGTGAACCAGTATTCAAGCTCAACATATCTGTCTTCAGGGTCCATGCGCTTAAAGCACTATGCTAAATTCAAGATAAATAAGTTTGTATTTTACCATAGATTGATGTTCATGTTCCTGACACTACTACAACATTCATAGTCCTGATGCTACTGACAACGTGGCTTGTCCACAGTCACCAAACCAGGCATCTCTCTGGACCCAGGTTCACTGTGGGTTGAACTAGCTTTAATAGTCAATAAGGCCAGGGACAGTGGCACACGCCTGTAATCCCAGCACTTTGGGATGCTGAGACGGGCAAATCTCTTGATCCCAGGAGTTCGAGACCAGCCTGGGCAACATGGCGAGACCTGCTTCTACAGAAAATAGAAAAATTAGCTGGGCATGGTAGCATGTGCCTGTAGCCCCAGCTACTTGGGAAGCTGAGGTGGGAGGATCACCTGACCCGGGGGAGTTCGAGGCTGCACCATGATCACGCCACTGCACTCTAACTTGGGTGACAGAGTGAGACTCTGTCTCAAAAAAAAAAAAAAAAGAAAGAAAGAAATTAAAAAATAGTAAATAATTTGATAGTCAACAAGTAATCTGCCACATGCAAAGTATTGCAAGGGACCAAAAAATATAAGCTATGTGTCCCATCTCATTTACTCTTCATAACCATCCCATTTTATAGTCAGGGAAACTGTCTGGATTTGAACTCAGAAGACCATAATAAAGGCAAAATCGAAAGCCACTTTTAGTCCTGAGTTTCTGGGGTCTGAGATTCCTCCTCATCTTGGTCAGCGATATAACTAGGTTCGGATAGTTTCAAGACTGCCTTTTATTTTCTTTCCCAACCTGTGAACCAAAAGGGTAGTGAGTATGAATCTCTAGTATGCACAGATGTGCAAAAAATACTACCTCTCCTCTATTTTCTAGATATTAATATTGGTTTAGAGCCTTCATCTCATCTGGCTGGCAACCATAGAAACCACCCCAGGTTGTGTCACTGTGTCACAATTTCAGATCTTTTATGCATTGCCAAGATCCCAGGGGCATGGGTGCAGGTGTCTCCTGCTCCCCCATCTGGTCCACTCAGGTTACCACTGAATGCACTCTTGTGCCTGTCTTGCCTAGCAAGTCCCCACTGCTTCCAGACCACATAGCTAACACTGGGGTCCTGCCAGAGTCCTGTCTTCCTGGGACCCACAGGCCTCTTTTCCCTTCCTGTCTTCCTGTTTCTAGAAGCATGCCTCTCTGCTTCTACCCATCAGCACCCCCCATCTCTCTTCCCCCAACTTGGCAAAGCCTTGTGTCCCAACCTAAGGCCCTGTTTGGGAAATCGAAGCCAGAAGAACCTGCAAGCTATTCCTGGAAGGGTTCTGACATGTACCTGCCCTGGGCCAATGACTAGGGAGCTGGCTACAGAGGTGGAGGTGAGCCTAGGAAAGTAGAAATACAAGGAGAGGGGAAAAAAAAGTTGTCTAATCTCAAAATATCTAGCCACAGACACAAGATCCTCTGAGGGTAATTTCTTGAGGGGGGAAAAAGTTGCTATTTAAAGCTAGGATATATGTGGATGCATTTTTTTCATTGGTACATTAATAACATCATTTTCCACTATGTGTCTTCAAGATCTGGTGTAACAGGCTTGTAAATTTGCCAGAATGAAGAAGGAATGTTCTGCTCCAGGGAGGATTGGCTCTGGTCTGTGATTGCTGTCATGATGATACTGAGCAAGTTTCCTTAGATAACTTTAGAGTTAACAAGGATGTAAAAATGCTTCCATTTCAGACTCACCGTTATACATATGCAGAAACTGAGGACAATGAAAGTTAGACTTGTCTAGGATACCCAGACTGTAGCTGAAGGAGGATTAGAACTGAGATTTACCCTTTCCTAGCCCAGCACTTTTGCCATGGTCTCATTTATCTTGGAAGTAACCACCACTAGCAAGTTGGAGCCCAATCAACTAGCTGACTCCCTGCCCTGACTCAGAATGGAGCACAGCCACCCTGGGCAGCCTGCCCAGGCAGATTCCACATGCAATAAACCTCTTTTGGGTCCCAGGACACTGGGCACAGGGTGGGGACCTGTGCTTCCAGCAGGGGTACGCTCCCCAGCCTCACCTGTCCCTGCTTACAGTCCCTCAGGCAACACCAGTGAAATCGCTTCCTCTCAGGGCGTCTTCCTCCTGGCCTGAGTGCCCCCCACCTTTCCCTCTCAGCCTCTTAAGGGTTCACCTTGCATCAGGGGGTGTCTCCAGCAGCTGCATGGTGCATTGGATTTTATCTGCCTGGGAAACTTTCTCTTGATGCCTTTGCTAGCCCAGCACAGACTACACATCCCTCTCAGAACAGTTCTCAAGTGTTTGATACTCTCTCTTCACATTCCTATTCCGTGTCTAACCGATCAGTTTAATAGGGTTCCTAAGTCCCCGGTCACCATCCCCACCACAACTGTTTCCAATTTACATCACAATCCAAATGATTTTTGCAGCGCTTAGCAGATTGTCTGTGTCATTACTTTCAGGGATGCTATATTGGACTTCCCTACTCTCATCTGCTCCAGCTCCCTGATCTTACAGTTGCCCAGCTTTCCTGGCAATTGACTTTGCTCATCAATACACAGGATTTAGCTGAGTAGCATCCAGGGAGGATGTCGGAGCCTCAGATGTTAATTTTCTAATTGAGAATATTGGCGCTGTCTGAACCTGGAAACAGATAGGGATGTTCACTTTGTAGACGAGCTACCTTTTCCCGACGATTTTAAATGTTATGCTAGTTGTTCGTTTTTAATATCACTCAGACAAAATGATGTCTTTCAATCAGATGCTTTAAAATTGTGTGATAAAGAGTTATAATGTGCTGACAACAGGGAAGCCATTCTGTACCTAAACCATGTGGGTTTTCAACATAACTATTTTCAGAATATCAGCGCCTTTGCTTGCTGCTGTTTTTGTTGCTTTCTGATGCTGGGAATTACCACCTAAAGATAGTAAAGAAAACAGAGGAAGCTTTCCGGTAATTTCCCACTCATGCTAAAGAAACACAAAATCACCGCAGTGCCTTGAGAAATTTCCTTTCCCTCTCTCACTTTCCACTTCAGTGGTGTTCTAAAGGGAAGGCGTTTCTGGTGAGGGGTAGTTGCGTAAATGATGGCTGCCTACTTCAGCAAGCAAGAACTGTTGGGAGTATTAAGCATGTGTAACTGGATCCTCTGGTTTGGGCACTGGAGGATCCTTGCAAGCCGGAAGCAGGCTGTTGCTGCCGGGGTAGGGGGCGGCGGGAGTGGGAGGTAGAAACTATTATTGCTGTGATTTTATAGGCAGTAAACTGATGCTCAGAGAGGTTCAGCACTTGCCCAAGCTCACGTACCTACCAAACTGTGGAGTTAGGATTTGAATCTAGCTACAAACTTAGTTGTCATTGAAATGTCTAAATGCACTCTGTTGCGCAAGCGATAGGAACTTCCCAGCGGAGCTCAGCTCAGGACCGCTTGCAGCTCCTCCCCGCCCCGCTCGACTCTCCCCCGCAGCTCCGCGGGCTCCTCCCCCTCGGTCCCTGCCCCTTGTGCGCCCTCTGCTGGTCTCCAGGGAAAGCGCCTCTCCTGAAACCAGAGACGTAGCACCCAAGCTGTCCTGTTTCCTTAGCTCCTGGTAAAGCGATATGACCCATCCATCCCCTCCTCCTCAAAGCCTCACATGAATCTTCTTTGAGGCACTCTCTGATGCTTCACTCTTCAGCGCTGAGAAAAATGGGGAGGGGGGAGTGAATGTATTAGTATAGCCCATTCTCAAAACCATTCGTGCAGCATCTTAGTCATGCCTCATCCTGGAAGAATGAGGCAGCTCACATGGGCATGGGGATAATGAGCAGGGAGGTGAATCACAGGCTCTTAGGTTCTCACCGCTAACAGTGTGGTCAGTGGACCGGCAGCAGCATCACCTGGGAGCTCGTTAGAAATGCAGACTCTCAGGTCCCGCAGCCACAGCCCTGATGAATCAGAATCACCGTTTCAAGGAGGTCCCGGGCCGTTTCAGGTTCCGAGCTCGCTTTGAGACCCTGTGGATGTTTTGCAGCATATTGAATTTTGATTCTGTTTAAAGGTCACAGTGACAACTAAGTTTGCAGCTGGATTCAAATCCGAGCTCCACAATGTAATAAATATGAGATCTTAGACAAGTGCTTAAGCTCTCTGCGTTAATCATCTATAAAATAATGAAAAGCAGTATAAGTCAACTCTTCAACTTTCAGGACATTGTTCACCCGAAACCCGAAATCCAATAACTGTGCACTGTCTTCTAGCACAGCCATAATTTACCTAGATGTACTGCTTAGAAGTCTCACTCTGATGGTGACCTTAGTTCTATTTGTCCCTGGAGAGCCACCAGACCGTTTTGTCTGGAGGTTCTCTGCTCACTGGACAATAGGGACGGTGGAATTGTCCTCATCCTTGTTCTTGAGTCTTTAGAAACCAAATGACCCCAGAAATGTCATGGAAGAGATTTTTAGGTCCCAGAGGAACTGAATGACTTAGGCATCCACCTTCTGAACAGAGGCTGGGCCAGAGATTTCTCAAGATCCCTTCAAACTTGGTGTTCTGTACACCTTGATTTACAAAGTGGTCTTGATCTTTTCCAGTTAAAATTCCATTTAGTAGAGATACACAGAAAGTTTGCAATTCTTCCACAAGAAAACTGCTGTATGGCATAGAAAAATATCTACGTAATTTTTTTGGTTTCTTCTTCTTAATTAGCTTTCCTATTCTTCCTTAGGAAAACAAAAAGCCCTTTCTCCTGATTCACCAAAAAATAAAATACTGACTGCCATCACTGTGATGAGATTCCTATAGTCTCAGGAACTGAAGTCTTTAAACAACCAGGGGACCCTCTGCCCCTAGAATAAGAACACATTAGAAGTCCCTTCTGCTAGGACAAGGAGGTAAGTGCTTCTGGTAAAAATGTATCATATGTGTGTATCTGTGTGTATGTGTGTGAGATACATATACAAATGTATACATATTTGTACATTTATATACATATGTACAAATATACATACATATGTATGTATATTTGAGATAGGGGTCTCTCTGTTGACCAGGCTGGAAGACAGCAGTGTGATCATAGTTCACTGCAGCCTCAAACTCTTAGGTTCAGCGGATCCTCCTGCTTCAGCCTCCCAAAGAGCTCAGATCACAGGTGCACACCAGCATGCCTGGCTAATTTTTCTATTTTTTGTAGAGGCAAGGTCTCACTGTGTGGCCCAGGGTGGTATGGAACTCCTGGGCTCAAGCAATCTTCCCATCTTGGCCTCCCAAAGTGCTGGAATTACAGGCGTGAGTCACCATGCCCAGTTCTATCTTCAAAATATTAATGGGGAAAAATATTGCTGGGGTACTTAAGTTGTGCCAAGTACTACAGGGGGATCCTGTGTGAATAAAACTGAGTGCCTGCCCCTCAAGACTTACAATCTAGTGGAGAAGGCATAATGTAATAAACATGCCATGATGGAGATGTACCCAGAATACCAGGGGAGGGAGATGAAGAGTGTATGTAGGCCGGGCGTGGTGGCTCATGCCTGTAATCCCAACACTTGGGAGGCTGAGGCAGGTGGATCGCTGGATCCCAGGAGTTCGAGACCAGCCTGGGCAACATGGTGGAACCCTGTCTCTACAAAGCAAAAACAACAACAACAACAAAATTAGCTGGGCATGGTGGTGCAAGCCTGTAGTCCCAACTACTTGGGAAGCTGAGGTGGAAGCATCACTTGAGCCCAGGGGGTTGTGGCTGCAGTAAGCCCTGATTGCACCACTGTACTCCAGCCTGGGTAACAGAGCGAGACCTTGCCTCAAAACAAAAGAAATTAGTGCACGTAGAAGTGTGAGAAGTGCACGTAGAAGTCTCATGGCAGAGGTGGCCTCTGAGGTGGCCTTCAATGGGGCAGTTGGAATGGGATGAGCAGATGAGATGTGCATGAGCATTCTAAGCCCTGGGACCAGCCTAAGCTGAGAGATCAGGTGGAGGGCAGACTCTGAGAATGGCAAGTTAGACGTTGAGCACAAGGCAGTGATGGGACGCCAGTGTAGATACAGCCAGGAAGGCAGGGTGGCTGGAGTTTCCCCCTCTGTGAAATGAAAGGGTTCAAGCACCGAGGGCCTCTCCTGTCAACCATTCCAGAATTTGCTTAGAGTCTGTGGTGGGGACCCTGAGGTCATCCTGAAGAGTCTGAGTGATAATGGGCATGAGGAATCAGTGAAGACTTCTAATCAGAGTCATGCCCTAGGAAGCCCCCTCAGATAGCAAGGGGTGTGTGTGTCAGGATCAGGATCAGGCTTACTCTGGGAGCCTAGCAAGGTGGTGTCTCCCATATCTAGAGAGGAGGCAGTGGAGCCTTGCAGCCGAGCAGTGGCTGTAGAATTGGAAGAAGGGGAATGGATGCTGGAGGCATCCTGATGTGAAATTCACAGAACTGGCCGCCAACAGCATTGATGCCCTGCTTGAGGCTTCCTCCAGCTGGGAATTAAGGAAACCAGAATGACCTCACCCTCCTGGTTAGATTTTAAGGATATATACACTAAAGATAGAAATGAGGATCCATGAGCAAAGATGAATATGAGGCAGTGTCTGACCAGTGAGAAGGGTCTCAGAAAGGCCATAGCCCTAAATGCTCTGAATTTGGGGGAAATGCTACAAATATGCAAAATGATTTTTCAAGCTCTGTTCAGATAAGGAAGAAGCAACAAACTCACTGTCAGAAGCAGATGGTGCAATGGTGTAATACTAGCAGATAACCACTCCCTGACAGGAGAGAAGTGATGGCCCATGTGGGAGAGAAAGAAGCAAGCAAGTGATGTGTGGCTGTTCTGAATCTGCCCAAGTCCTTCTCAGACCAGCCCATCCAAGGAACCCAGAGAATTGGCAGAGGAGCTCTCTGCACCTAGCAGCCTTTTCTGCAGGGCCACGAAGAGGGAAGGAGGCACCAGGCAGGATGTGAGCAAATTCATTCATTCAGCAGATATTTGCCAACATACTACATTCTAGGTGCTGGCAACACGGTGAGCCAAAGAGAACCGAACAATACCTGGCCTCCGGAACAAAATTCTGATTCACAAAATGGGACACAGGTGGGCTTTTAAACCACACACCAGTGAGCTTGACAGCAACTGTGGACAAATTTCTAGGAGGTTTGGTAGGTGGTCTGCAGCTCTGTGGAATGGTGTGGGGATCCCTGTATGTCAGCCTGTGTTTCTGAATGGTGAGTCACAGAGAACTCAGCTTGTTTCCATCCTGACAGGGTTACCCTTTTCTAGCAACTCTAGGAATTTGGCAGGGCATTGACAGTCTCTCGGGGTACCCCCCAACCCCCACCCATTGCTAATGGAACAAAGGCTGCACATAAAAGTGCACATGAAAGGGAAATTTAGGCTACACTTAATAGATGTGCTTTGCATTACGGAATCATAAAGACCTAGAGAGGCAAACAGACCCTAATGAGACCACCCGGCATCAGTAAATAAATCAACCATTCTGCAGTGCACAGAAGCCTCGTGTGCTGATTCTCTGAGTCCTCTTTAGATAACAGTAGTCAGTCGACAGTCTTATACCCCGCTGTGTTAATCCCTGATGCTAATGACTGTTGCTGCTCAGGCGTGTGATGGGTCTGAGGAGAAACCTAGGTAGGAGCTCGCTTTCCATTTTGCTCACATGAGCGGACTGCCTGTTCCTGGCCGTGGAGTGCATTTTGCACGAGTGAGTTGCTCTCCCTCCTTCACCTCGTTAGCCTGAGTGTGAGCTGCCTAGGGCACCTGCCTGACCCCAGCTTTCCCTCCCCGTGGCGCTGCTGGGTGCTGCTCCCCGGGACTGCGGCAGAGCCCTCCTCGCGGGCGCCGCTCCTGACATGGTGTCCGGCCGCACGGATGACCGGTAGAGGGCAGCAGCGCGCTCCGGGTCCTGAGCAGGGCCTTCCTTGTCAGACTCGCAGTAGGTTCGCTGCTGAGGGACGGGGCCTGATGGGCTAGGGGCAAGGGCAACCTGGTGAAGGAGTGGGATCACTGCAGGAGGAAGAGAAAGAGGAGACGTGGAGAAGTGGTGCTGACCACATTGGCGTGTTGAACACTGCACATTTATGTGGGCCCCAATGTGCCTGGCGCGTGCACGCGACCAGAGCCCAGCCGTCAGGTGTAGACATGCAGGAGGCTGGCAGATGGGTTAGAAGAGCAAGGAGGCACAGCAGTTGGAGATGTCGAAAGAGGGTTTGAAGAGAAAGCCCGGAGTGCCTGGAATGGTGAGGAGGCATGAGGAGGCTGACACCGTGAAAGGCAGGGACGGCTCAAGGGCACTTTCAAGGCCATCAGGGAATGGTGTGGAGAAGTGAGCGCGCACAACAGCTGGAGGGGGCGGTTGTGAGGAGGGTCGGAGAGAAGGCCCTCCTTTCACCGGTAGAGGGTCGTGACTGCAAGGTGTCCAGGTTCTTGGGGTATTGAACAAAGAATTGGACAAAACGCCTAGCAAAGCAAAGAAAGAGTGAAGCAACAAAAGAACAAAAGCAGGGATTTATTGAAAACCAAAGTACACTCCATAGTGTGAGAGCAGAGCCAAGCAACGGGCGGCTCAGGGGCCTGGATGCAGAATCTTCTTGGGTCCAAATACCTGCTAGAGGTTTCTCATTGGCCACTTCATGCTCACCTTATGTAAATGAAGTGGTGGCCCGCAATCAGGCTGATTGGTTGCAGAAAGCAGCCGACCAGAGGCTGAAGTGAAGTTACAAAGGCCAGGCTCCTGTGCAAAATACCTGATTGGTTGCAAAAAGCAACCAATCAGTGGCTAGGAAGAAGTTACAGTTATTCTTCTATGCAAATGAAGACTCGGCAGGGAATCAGTCTGATTGGTTGTGGACAGCAGCCATTCAGAGGCTGGAGTGAAGTTACAAAGTTGCAAATGAAAACTCACCTGCAATCAGTCTGATTGGTTGCAGACAGCCAATTTCCCATCTGCTGTGCAGAAAAGGACAAAGGGAGTAGCATCTGGTCCTTTTGTTACTTAGGCGTGGAAAGTTTGGGTTTTCCTTTCAGTTTAGTTCTAGGAAGTCAGCGTGAAACAGCCTTAGGTTCCCTGCTTCCAGACCCTATTCTGCCTCACTCCCACATTGTTCCATTGTCAGGAATAAACGACTCGGGGGGTAAGGTGGACCTCCAGATGAAGATGAAGGTAGAAGGGGAGGAGAGGCTGAGAGGCTAACCTGCCACTGGGACCCAGGGCCAAAGCCCTTTATGATTGAGGGAAAGTGACCACAGATCAGCAGATGATGGCTGAGAGATGTACTGGAGCGGGACCGTGGTCCGGTCCTGAACAACACATGCAGCCATGCCCAGAGATGCTAGGTTTAGAGGCTAACATGCAGTAGACAGAGCTGCTTGACCTTAAGTTACTTAACTTCTCAGGGCTTCAGTTTCCTCATCCGTAAAATGGTACCTACAGTAATGGTACCCAGTAATAGTACCTACAAAAGACTGGGAAGATGAGGGAAGGGAGGGAGCTCCCAGCTGTGTGGGGAGGAGCGTACAGGCGAGGGTAACCCACCATATGGTATAGGGATTTGTGTCTATTTCTGTTCTCCCTCCAGACTCTAGCCTCGTGGTTCTCAGACATGGGTATGCATCAGAATGACCCAGATGCATTAAAAACACTGCCAGGTCCGAGCCCCAGAGCTTCTGATTCAGTGGGGCTGGGATAAGGCCCAGTAATTTGCATTGCTCGCTAAGCCCAGGTGCTGCTGCTGCTGGTGGTGGTGGTTCCGAGACTGCACTGTGGGCACCACTGCTCTGGAGTCTGTAGAGCCCCAGCAGGGACTCCTGTTGAGAAGAGACGGGCACATAGTGGGAGTTAACTCTAGGACAAACAAAAATTCCAGATACAGTGCAAGAAGAGGTAGTGCTGAATGAAAAAGCGATCACTCCAGCAAAGCTTTAAAGTCATGGTGGTTTATGAAGGAAGTTAGAGTTGCACCTGGGGAGCAAGTGCTGAGGTTAATGGCAGTGCAATCCCCCGTCTGTTTTATTGGAACTGTTGTCAGAAGCAGAATGCTGGCCTGGTGGGACTATGGCCCTAGCAATGTTTTGGACTTGACAATGCCCATTTGGTGGGCATGATTCCAGTGGGATGCTATATTATGCATCTAAAGAATGTATTTGTCCTGGAAGAGTTCACTTTGTCCACTGCCCTCGAGCCTTTACCCAAGGCTAAACCCACATTCTGTACCCACATTTGGAATTGGTCCAGGAATTTTATACGTGTGTCAATTTGGAGAAACTCTCTCAGACACCCATTTGGAAAAGAATTTGTGTTTTTCTCAGACAGTGAGTCCTCCATGCTTGCTGTTCCAATGGCCCTCCAGGTTTGGGCCCAGCACCTACCAGGAGAAGCATTCCCTCTGTAGCTTCCACCTGACCACAGCCAACCCAAGCCCTGCTCAGAACCCCAGGTCTGCCAGCGAGCCTGTGACTGGAATTATCTGTTAGGGATCAAGCATTAACTTGGCATAGGAGCAGCCCTGGCGCAGCTGGAGGCATCCGCATGCTGTGGTGCCCCAGGAGCAGAGGCACCCCTGAAATGCAGGCTGTGTGTTTGCTGCAGAGACACCATGGCCCGTAACTCCCCAGGCGTAGGTGAGCAGCTCTGCTGTCCAGGCAATTAAGTCAAGAAAGGGAACCAGCCCAGCTAATGGCTGGGATTAAAGCTAAATGAATTCAGCTCAAATGAAAGGGATACTGACCCTTCTCCCTCTGGTCTCATTATCTTAATTAACAGTGCTTGGCAGGGGTATTGAAGCCTGCATTGATTGTTCTGTTTCTGTTTTTCCCCCTCAAAGCCCTAGATACAAGTTAAATCAGCCTTAATAATAAAAACCCAATACTCAACAGCCCTCAGATTTTCTTACCAGCCCTCCTTCATCTAAGAGAATCACCTGGTTTCTGAGTTGGAGGCGATCCGTTAGACCAACACTTCTCAAAGCATGGCCTGAGACCACTAACATCAAAGTAACTGGGATACGGATATAAAATGCACTTTCCAGGCCTCAGAGGGCTGTGAAACTGGAATATTGGGAAGTCAGGTTTGGGTATTTGTAGTGGGTTTTTTGGGTTTAATTTAATTTTTTAAATTGTGGAAAAATCAACATATAATTTTCGTTTCATAAAAAATGTCCATTTTAGTAATTTTTAAGCAGACAGTTCAGTGACATTAAGTACATTCACCTCTGTTCGTCTCCAGAACGTTTTCATCATCTCAGATTGAAACTCTGCCCATTAAACACTAACTCCCCATCCTCCCCTCCTCCCAGCCCCTGGTAACTTCTGCTCTGCTTTCTGTCTCTTTGAATTTATCTGTTCTAGATATCTTTTTTTTTTTTTTTATACTTTCAGTTCTAGGGTAGATATCTCTTATAAGTGGATTCTTGCAATATTTGTTCTTTTGTGACTGGCTTATTTTACTCAGCATAATGTCTTCAAAGTTCATCCATCTTATACCATGTGTCAGAATTCCATTCCTTTTTAAGGCTGAAAAAATATCCCATTATATAGACAACAGATTTTGTTCATTTATTCATTCATTGGTGGACATTTGGGTTGTTTCCACCGTTTGGCTATTGTGAGTGATACTGCTATGAATATTGGTGTGCAAATATCTGTTAAGCTTCTGCTTCCAATTCTTTTGGGTGTACACCCAGAAGTGGAATTGCTGGGTCATGCAGCGATTAGTTCTGTGTTTTATTTTTTGAGTCAGTACTGTTTTTAAGCAGCCCACGTGGTTCTAAGGTGCAGTCAGGGTTGCAACCAGAAGACCAGGTGATCAGACTCTGCTGGTGGAATCATCTGAAGACTCTGAACAACCCCAGATGCCCAAACCACACTCCACACCAACTAAATCAGCTTTTCTCAGATGGGACCCACACACTTGCATTTTTTTAAAGTCCCCTGGTGATTCCAGTGTGTAGTCAACTTTGAGAACCATTGGTTTCCATCAGTGATCCTCAAATTTGAGTGTGTATAAAATTCACACAATGGCTAAGGATACAGATTCCTGAGAGAGCACACAACCCCCTCCCCCCACCCACCACCACCACCACCACCACCACCACCACCACCAACAACAACAACAACAACCCCAAAGAGGCTCATTTAATGCGTCTGTGGTCAGTCTGGGCTTCCCGGGTCTGAAGACTTCCCAGGTGATTCTAATGTGTAGCCAACACTGAGAGCTACTAATCTTGTTCAGTCTTTCAATGAAACATGAGAACACTGAGACTGTGAGGAGTGACGCGCTCTGCCCAAGTCCCTGAGCTTGTTAGGGTCTGAGTCTGCACTCATTCCCAGGGCTGATTTTCAAGACAGTCCCACAGGTTCTCCATACTCTGCCTCGCAGGTGCAGGGGGTAGAATCATATATAGAACCTGCATCTTTTCTACTCTTAATTTGAACTGTAATCCTTGAATTAGAGTATAGTCAGTGCTGCTATAAGGCTTGTTTTGGAATGTAAACTTGTTTCTAACGTGATTGATGTATTAGGGAGCAATATTAATGTGTTGGGAAGATTATTGATATGCTAGAGAATAATATTAACATATTCAAGAATGTGAATTTCACATTTGCTTATGTGTAATTTCTTGCATGTAAAAGCAGAAAACTGTACCCAGCTGTGCCAAAACACAAAAGAATATGCAAAATATACCTCCAATATTAGTCAGCTACCTCATTTTCCATGTGTGATTTGAGCCACATGCACCCACATCTGTTGCTGTAACTTCCCCTCTGATATCAAATAACCCTTCTTCCCCCATTCACAATAACTCACTGGCTGGGTGCGGTGGCTCACGCCTGTAATCCCAGCAATTTGGAAGGCCGAGGTGGATGTCAGGCCTCTGAGCCCAAGCCAAGCCATCGCATCCCCTGTGACTTGCACGTATATGCCCAGATGGCCTGAAGTAACTGAAGAATCACAAAAGAAGTGCAAATGCCCTGCCTCACCTTAACCGATGACATTCCACCACAAAAGAAGTGAAATGGCTGGTCCTTGCCTTAAGCGATGATATTATCTTGTGAAATTCCTTTTCCCGGCTCATCCTGGCTCAAAAGCTCCCCCACTGAGCACCTTGTAACCCCCACTCCTGCCCGCCAGAGAACAACCCCCTTTGACTGTAATTTTCCTTTACCTACCCAAATCCTATAAAACGGCCCCACCCTTATCTCTTTTTGGACTCTCTTTTTGGACTCAGCCCGCCTGCACCCAGGTGAAATAAACAGCCATGTTGCTCACACAAAGCCTGATTGGTGGTCTCTTCACACGGACGCGCATGACAGTGGGTGGATCACCTGAGGTCAGAAGATCGAGACCACCCTGGGCAACATGGTGAAACGCATCTCTACTAAAAATACAAAAATTAGCTGGGCATAGTGGTGCATACCTGTAATTCCAGCTACTCAGGAGGCTGAGACAGGAGAATCACTTGAGCCTGGGAGGCGGAGGCTGCAGTAAGCTGGATTGCATTCCAGCCTAGGTGACAGATCGAGACTTCATCTCAAAAAATAAAAATAAGATAACTCACAAGCTGCAACCCTTCAAATGCCCACTTCCACAAGCAAACTGCAGGTCATTTTCAAAGCCAAGTGCTGTATTTATTATGCATTTTTAAGCATTTAACTTGGCTAAAACTGTGCTACCATAAGGGGGGTTCCAGTCCTTTCTTTTTCTTTCGTTCTTTTTTTTTTTTTTTTTTAGACAGAGTCTTGGTTTTGTCGCCCAGGCTGGACTGCAATGGCATGATTTTGGCTCACTACAACCTCCATCACCTGAGTTCAAGGGCTTCTCCTGCTTCAGCCTCCCAAGTAGCTGGAATTACAGGCGCCCGCCACCGCACACAGTTAATTTTTGAATTTTTAGTAGAGATGGGTTTCACCATGTTGTCCAGACTGGTCTCGAACTCCTGACCTCAGGTGATCCACCCGCCTCAGTCTTCCAAAGTGCTGGGATTACAGGCGTGAGCCACCGCGCCCGGCCCAATTCTTTCTTTATATGCATGCCACTGATAAGTTTTCAAGTGTGAAACACCCTAGCTCCATTTTTTCCATGAGCCCTGTGGTTTTTATTGTGTGATTTTGAATAGTGTAATGACTTGTAAAAAGGAATGTGTATGTCACCTGATAGAAGAACTAACTGTAGAAGTAATTATACACATTGCTTTTTAGCATCCTTTTAACAGTGGTTGAGAAGCTGACTGCCCCCTTGAGAATTTTAGTTCCTGTCCCTCCCTTTCCTCCCTCTATGGCCACTAGATGGCGCACTCCTCCGCTGGGGTCGGGCGCTGTTCTCGGTGCCTTTGCAGCGGCAACCTGGTCCGCGTGGACGCCGTTCTTGAACTCTCGTCTCACTGAGGTTTGATCGGGTCTGGAACAACTTCACAGCCTGGTTCTCCTCTTTAGATTGGATTTCCCCAATCCCAGTGCTCATTCAAGATTTACTTCCACCCATTTTAGCTCTGGCTCCTTTTTGGATGGTACTTCCTCCCAGGCTGTCCAGGAGCTGCCTCGCTGCACACCTCGGCTCACCTGCTCATCTGGTTCCTCTGCTCACCTGTCCTGCCGTTTAACCCACAGAGATCTACTTCAGAGACACAAATGTCGTTGTTTCATGCCTTTCTGTACTTCATAAAGAAATCGGTCTGCGTGGTATCTTTGTAATACAACATAAGCCCAGATAATGTTCTTTCACATCCATTTGTTCAGCTGGCTTTATCCACCTTACTTACTTACTTTCATTTTAGCTTCCCTATTATGTACTTGAAAATTCAGTATCCTGGAACATATTTCGTTTAGGGCTGTCTTTCACTCATCTTTACCACAAATTCAAGGTCATCTAGTTTCGTGGCGTGTTTGGGAACCAGCAGTTGAGTCATCCATAAAAACAAATAATTTAAACTAAAAACTGTAACTGTTCTTCGGAGCTGGCATTCTCACTCCCATATCCGCAGGGATTTCTCCGATGATAATTTCCTTCTCATGTTTGGATAAAATAGCAGCTGCAAAACTGTCAGCAACTTGGGGTTCAAGTTTGTTCTTTCCTGCAAATACTGGTAGTTCAGCATTGGAACATATTTATATCTTACAGTCACTTAAAACCCTCATTTCTGAAATCAAATTTTCTGTTCTCTTTTCTTCTAGAATAGAGATCAGCAAACTACAGTCTGTGTTTGGACGGCAAAACCTAAAATATTTACCCTCTGGCCCTGTAGCGAAAACGTTTTCCATCCCCTGTTCTAGAACCTAAAGTGTGATTGTTTAACAGAAACTAAGGCTCCTCAGTGTGACATGGAGGTGGACAGGCCTCAGGATGTCAGCGAATCCTCTGAAACTGGGTTCAAAATTTGGTTTGTGACGCAAATGTGCATTTTTGTAGGAAAAAGAATCAAAGCTATCATCAGAGTCTCAAAGGGGTCCAAGACTTCAAAAGGTTTAAAAACATATTGTCTACTGATGGGCAGTGTGACTGAGCATGAGAGCCCACCATAACATCCTAGGCGTGAGCAATGAGGCCAACATGCTTACATGCCTTGTAGGGCACTTCAGAATCTACTTCATACTATAAGATGTGGAAAAGGTTATGTGGAACCCAATACAAATGTGGTCTTTCCATTACCATGTATTTTCCTCCTTGGGTGGCAAGGCCTGTTCTCCCCCACTATTCTTGTCTCATCTGAAGTACATCTTCAGAATCTTCACCCCAGGTACCACTGAGTAAGGGCTCATGCTTCCTACCCACACCCTTATCTCTGCCTCCCAGGATTATATCAGTTTCTAGAATCATAGCCTTCCAATTGCACGCCAGGAACCCTGGAGCTGGATTTAGAGCCCATTGCAATAACTGCCTCTCATCTCGTCCCTTGTGACATCTGTCCCTCTATTCGTAGATTCTCTTCTGCCTTTTTAGGTTGGTTTATCATCTCGATGCATATTTGATATTATTGGACACTATGGAGTGTCAATGATAAATGTGTAATTGAGGGTGGCAGGGACAGAGCAGAGCACCTCACATGGCACCTGAGAAAGCCTGTCCCAAACCTTGGAGGCAGGAGGGGTGGTGTTTGCCTTTAGGAGTTTCTTCTGAACTGTAACACCCTTGTCTGCCCTGATTGGTTTCTATTTTCTTTCAATAATTCTTCATCTTATCTATTGAGATCACTTTGAACTTTTATCCCATTTTCCAAAATGCAGCCTCCCACCTATGTGTCTCATCTATAAATACAAGGTCATTAGCTCTGAGGCCCATTTGAAGCCACAAGAAATTCACTGAGACAGAAAGTGGCTACTTCATTTGCATTACTCAATCTCATCACCTACAAAAGAAACAAACACTGGCCAGGCACGTGTCTGTAATCCCAGCACTTTGGGAGGCGGAGGTGGGCTGATTGCTTCAGCCCAGGAGTTCGAGACCTGTCTGGACAATATGGCAAAACCCTGTCTCTACAAAAAAAGTGCAAACATTAGCTGGCATGGTGATATGTACCTGTGGTCCCAGCTACTCAGGAGGCTGAGGTGGGAGGATCACTTAAGCCCAGGAAATTGAGGCTGCAGTGAGCTGTAATTGCACCACTGCACTCCAGCCTGGACAGCAGAGTGAGACCCTGTCTCAAACAAAACAAAACAATCACAGACTGTGTAGGTGGAAAGAATACATAGGATTCACAGAATTCCTGGGTTTCATCATCAGAGTGCCTGTAAGGAATGTGGAAAAAGACCTGCAAGCTTTACCTCTTGGCACTGCAGCACTGTCAGACCCAGGCCTCCGTTTTATAACAAATATTTGAAATGACCTCTTTATTATTTTGAAATGATATTCATAGATGTAACATAATCCACCTACATGCATAATTTTATAGAAATCAATATACTGTCCTAACTGGGATATAAAAAAGAAATAAAAGGGGGAGTAATTTATAATGAATTGGTACATGTCTCAGTGTGTGAATGCTTGTGTGCAACTAGAAGATGAAATGAGTTAAACACTCACACCTACTTATAAAGAAGATGCTTGGATTTAAGAGAAGTAAGATAATATTCAACTGACACTTCTTAAACATTTTTTTTCCAAGGCAGGGTCTTACTCGGTTGCCCAGGCTGGACTACAGTGGCACAAACACAGCTTACTGCAGCCTCAAACTCCCAGGCCTCAGCTATCCTCTCACCTCAGCCTCCCGAGTAGCTGGGACTACAGGTATGCACCACCATGCCCAGCTAATTTTTGCATTTTTTTGTAGATATGGGTTTTTGCCATGTTGCCCAGGCTGGTCTTAAACTTCTGGGATCAAGTGATCTACCCACCTTGGCCTCCCCAATTGCTGGGATCACTGGAGTGAACCTCCACACCCTGCCTCTTCTCAAACTTTTGTTTATTACACTTGACATTTTGAAATGAGGACTAAGTAAATTTGCTCACACATAAATGCTGTCACCATATGGTACAGACGGGTACAGTGTGTGACATTGTTTGACTCTCCACAGAGGCACTGGCCACCATGAAGTGATTTTCTGAAATGCTGAATAACACTGTCAACAAAAAAGAGTCAGATTCTGTAAAATATTTCAAGAGGTTTATTCCAAGCCAAATGTGAGGACTACAACCTGTGACAGCCCCAGGAAGTCCTGAGGACATGTGTCTAAGGTGTTGGGGCTACAACTTGGTTTTATATATTGTAGAGAGACACGAGACATCAGTCAGTCTATGTGGGGTATGCATTGGTTTGGTCTGAAAGGCAGGACAACTCAAAGCCTGGGGCTTCCGGGTCATAGATGGATTAAAAGACTTTCTGGTTGGCAATTTGCTGAAAGAATTAAGTTTTTATCTAAAGTCCTGGAACCAAGGGGTTATGAAGAAAGCTTCTTATGCAGAGGAAGCCTCCAGGTAGCAGGCTTTAGAGAGAATAGATGGTAAATGTCTCTTTCATGAGAACTAAAAAGGTGCCAGATTCTTAATTAAATCTCTCCTGGATCAGGAAAAGACCTGGAAAGGGAAGGGGATTCTCTACAGATGTAGATTTTCCCACAAGAGACAGCTGTGCAGGGCCCTTTCAAAATATGTCAAAGAAATATTCTATTTTGGGGTAAAATACTTAAATTTATTTCAGGTCCTGCTATCTGTTGTGTATTTTATTTTATTTTATTTTATTTATTTTATTTTATTTTATTTTTGAGACAGTCTCACTCTGTTGCCCAGGCTGGAGTGCAGTGGCATGATCTCTGCAACCTCTACCTCCTGGGTTCAAGTGATTCTCATGCTTCAACCTCCCAAATACAGATGCCACCACCCTGCCCGGCTAATTTTTTGTATTTTTAGTAGAGACGGGGTTCCACCATGTCAGCCAAGCTGGTCCTGAACTCCTGACCTCAGCTGATCTGCCCACTTTGACCTCCCAAAGTGCTGGGATTACAGGTATGAACCACTGTGCCAGGCCTATTGTGTTGGTATCTTATTGCTGCAAAGAGTCTGTTCTATCAGTCTGAAGATCTCTGTTTTAATGTTAATACTGGTCAGTTGTTCCTGAATTCCAAAGGGAGGAGGGTATAATGAGGCGTGCCTGACCCCCTCACCTTTCTCATCATGGCCTGAACTAGTTTTTCAGGCCCCTTTTCTTGGCCAAGAGAGGGGTCCATCAGTCAGTTGGGGAGCTTAGAATTTTATTTTTGGTTTATAACACTTTATAAAGGTCCAAACTAAACAAGGTACAGTCTTTCCTAGATTGACAATTACCTAGATTGACACAGTAGTTGCATTCCTGAAAAGTTCAGTATATATTAAAACAGTGCAAAAACTATTTTTTTAGCATATAACACAAAGTTAGGTTCTGAGGTAATTTTGAGCAAGCTTTTGACCCTTAGGGACTTTGCGCAGGACATCCTACAGCTGTGTGGATGCTGGCCGATTCTGCATGGTACAGGACTGTCATGCAGATGTAAACCAAAAATTAAATTCAAAGGCCCCACAACCATCTGAATGGACTTTCTTTTTTCTTTCTTTCTTTCTTTCTTTTTTTTTTTTTTGAGATGGAGTCTCTCTGTGTCACCCAGGCTGGAGTGCAATGGCACAAGCTCAGCTCACTGCAACCTCTGCCTCCTGGTCTCAAACCCCTGACTTCAGGTGATCCGCCTGCCTCAGCCTCCCAAAGTGCTGGGATTACAGGAGAGAGCCACTGTGCCCGGCCCATCTGAATGGACTTCCTTCTAGGTCAGAGCACTCAAAAATTTAACCTAAAAGTCTGGTTTAGGCCATGATGGAAGTGGGGGCTGAAAATGCCTCATTATACCTGCCAACATTAACATCAACACAGACCTTAGGTCTGATGAGAGGCATTTACATTCTGTTCTGTGTAGCTGGCTACCTGGAGGCTTCATCTGCATGATCAGACTTTGGACTCCACAACCTCTTATCCCAACCCAGACATTCTTTCCTTTTGAGAACTCTTTTTTTTTTTTTTTTTTTGAGATGGAGTCTTACTGTGTCACCCAGGCTGGAGTGCAATGGCACAAGCTTAGCTCACTGCAACCTCTGCCTCCTGGGTTCAAGCAACTCTCCTGCCTCAGCCTCCTGAGTAGCTAGGATTTCAGGCACACACCACCATGCCTGGCTAATTTTTGTATTTTTAGTAGAGATGGGGTTTCGCCATGTTGGCCAGGCTGGTCTCCAACCCTGACCTCAAGCGATCTGCCTGCCTCAGCCTCCCAAAGTGCTGGGATTACAGGCGTGAGCCACCACGCCTGGCCTCTATTGATAACTCTTTCAACCAATTGCCAATTAGAAAAATTTTAAATCTACCTATAAATTGGAAGCTGCCCCCCGCCCCTCAAGTTGTCTCGTGCTTCTGGACCAGACCAATGTGTATCTTAAATGTATTTGACTGATGTCTCATGTCTCCCAAAAATATATAAAACCAAGCTGCATCCTGACCACCTTGGGCACACATTCTCAGGGTCTCCTGAAGGCTGTGTCATGGGCCATGGCCCTCGTATTTGACTCAGAATAAATTTCGTCAAATGTTTTACAGTTTGGCTCTTTTCATTGACATCCATTATTATGCCATTCTGATTACAGGGGGGATCCCCACTCCTGTCACTGCAACAACCAAAAAGCAAGCCTGCAAATTTACAGCTTCCTAGAAGGCAGCTGTCCCCATCAAGAGCCACTGCTTTTAGAGAGTGTTACAGATAAAATGCACTGAGGCAAAGGTCCTTGAACAGATCCAATCCCTTTATCTTTCTGTTGATGGCAGTGTTGTTCATTCAACATATTCAACATACTCTTTCCTTTTTTTGTGTGAGCACCATGCTTCTTTCTAACTGTTTGCTGTGTGGAGAATATAGTCTACCGGGGACAGAGATGTTAAGTATGATAAATAAGCAACCAAATAGACAAGACAATTAAGGGCTGTGATCATTGCTTTGATGGAAATAAGATGGTTTTTGAAAGATTAACAGGGCGGGGGAGTTATTTCAAATAGTGTGTGCAAGAGAAGGCTCTGAGGAAACACTGGTGTGAGATCCAGTTGCAGTAAGAGCAGAGAGAAGAGGGTTCACGTGGAGGAGGCAGCACGTACCAAGATCCCGAGACTGGAAAGAGTTTGGAATGACGGACCATGTGTGTATTCCAGGATGGCTGGAGCTTCCACCTTAGGACCTTGGTGCTGGCCACTCCTCTCCCTCAAACACTGGGCCTCTCCACATTTTTCCTTACTTCCTTCAGACCCCTGCCCTAATCTCATTACATCAGAGACACCTTTCCTGTCTCCTCTCTATAAACAGCAGCCACCACCCCAGCCCTGGCACCCCCATCTCCTTTTTCCCACTTTACTTTCCTCCATTGCATTTACCTCCACCTGTCAGTACCTATTTCCTCTTCCTTTTGTTGTCTATCACCTCTTCCATCCACCAGAATGTAAGCTCCATGAGGGCAGGCTTGGTCCATTTTGTTCACAGCTGTATCGCCAGCTCCTAAAACAATGCCTGAGGCTTGGTGTGCTGGCTCATGCCTGTAATCCCAGCACTTTGGGAGGCTGAGGCTGGCGGATCACTTGAGGTCAGGAGTTGAAGAACAGCCTGGCCAACATGCTGAAACCCCATCTCTACTGAAAATAAAAAAATTAGCTGGGCATGGTGGCACACACTTCTAATCCAAGCTATTCAGGAGGCTGAGGTGGGAGGATCACTTGAACCCGGGAGGCAGAGGTTGCAGTGAGCTGAGATAGCACCACTGCACTCCAGCCTGGGTGACAGAGTGAGACCCTGTCTCAAATAAATAAATGATAAATAAAACAGTGCCTGACACATAATAGGTACTCAGCAAATTTTTTTTAGTGAGTTATTGAGGAGAAAAACTATTCAAGATAATGTTGACAAGACAGTCAAGAGCTGAATCATGTAAGTCCTCGTAGGATTTTATTCCAAGTACAGCGGGAGGGAAGGGAAGGGCCCTGTACAAAGAGGAATGATATCAACTAGATTACGGTTTTAAAAGATCATGCTGGCTGCTGGCTGGAAAATGAAAGCAAGACCAGAAATAAGAGAGCCAGTGAGGAGTCTCCAGTCTGACCCACACAAAGAGATGGCAGTGGCTTACAGTAGGGCAGTGGATAGGCTTGGGAGGTGGCACCAACAGGACTTGCCGATGGATTAGATATGGGGGTGATGTTTAAAAGAATGAGGGTGACTCTGCTATGTTGTCACCCTGAGTCTCTGGGTGGATATGGTGAAGCCATTTACTAAGATGAGGGAGAAATTCAGAGTGGTGATAAACATTCTCACCAAGTTTTTCCTAACAATTATCAGATGCCTGAGTTTGATACTTTGAGTCAACCCAGGCATCGATGCCTACTTCTGATTTGCTGTAGCTTGTGTGCCACGGCCTCACAGTTTCTGTGGAAACCCCACCATACATCAGCCCCAACACAAAGCACAGCCTCGTTAGAGATAGGCTACCTCCAGCACCGTGACTGCTCCAGGCTTAATCTCTCCTGGTGTTGACACCTTTGCCAGTGATGTTGTCTCATGGGATCATGGGATTCATGCTCTTTATAAACCATTGCCTTCTTCCTGTTTCTTTCGTTTATTTTTCCTCTCATTCACCTGCCCTCAGAGCTATGTAACTTTTCCTTTACCTTCCAACAGAGGCCTTTCGTTACATTTAGAGCAAATGGAATGCGTAGCAGGCACCAAAGATGGAGGTGCTATGCAAATAACAGACACCAAGCTCTCTGTGGGTGGGGTTCTTGTGTGTTTTCTCTTCACAGCACCCAGCACAATACTTGGAACATAAGCCAGACACATTTATTGAGCACCATTTCTGCTGCACCCGTGAAGAAAACACTCAACCCACCCAGACAGACAGTCAGCTCCCCCACAGGACTTAGGCAAGTGGGCCGATCTCTGTTTATTGTCATACACTCACACACTCACACAGCTGTCAGGCGAGCACTAGGCACTTATCACATTTTTATTAAGCCCATCACATCTGACTCTTTGTAGGGATGCCAGAAAGTGCCCGATTTCTGCATGATGGGATGGACTGTGGGTGGAGTAAGGTCAGACAAACGGAGATGGGCCAGTAGCCTAGACAAGTTAAGGGAGAAAAACAATGAATTTATTTTCCACTCATCAGCCGAGCTTTCTGTGGGCTAGGAACGGGGTGCCTGGCTAAAATGAAGCAACACTGTGTCTCTTCCTGCTGTTTTCTCCAACTCCCCTCAGCAAATCAGGAATGAAAAAAACGAATGAATGAACAAACGTAGAATTATTATAAGGATTAAGTGCAGGCAGGGTGCAGTGGCTCATGCCTGTAATCGCAGCACGTTGGGAGGCCGAGGTGGGAGGATCACTTCAGCTCAGGAGTTCAAGACCAGCCTGGGCAACAAAGCGATACCCCCATCTCAATTTTTAAATTTTGATTTAGAATAATAAATAAATTTTTTTTAAAAGATTAAGTGAAATGTTTTTTAAGTACCTAGAATAGTGCCTAGTATATAGAGAATTCAACATAAGTGTTTGATAGAAAGAAAGCAAAAATAGGCCAGGTGTGGTGACTCATACCTGTAATCCCAGCACTTCAGAAGGTTGAGGCGGGCAGGTCACTTGAGCCCACAAGTTGGAGACCAGCCTGGGCAATGTGGTGAAACCCCATTTCTACTAAAAATACAAAAATTAGCCAGGTACAGTGGCACATGCCTGTAGTTCCAGCTAATCAGGTGGCTGAGATGGGAGGATAGTTTAAACCCGGGAGGCGGAGGTGGCAGTGAGCTGTGATGGCGCCACTGCCCTCCAGCCTGGGCGACAGAGCAAGACCCTGTCTCAAAAAAACAGAAAGAGAGTAAGAATAGCTTTGTCTGTATCTGCCAGCAGCCACGTTTGTGGAGTCAGAGGAATGAAGGGGTCAAAGGGAACAGGAACATCATAGAGAATACCCCCCAGGATCTGAAGACCCCAGTGCAATACCTCCAGCTTAAATGCCTGTGTTTTCATTCTCCCTTCTTCTCCATAGGATCATGGGAGACCACCTGGACCTTCTCCTAGGAGTGGTACTTGTGGCCAGTCCTGTGTTTGGATTTCCTTCCTGCTCCTTTGATGGCCGAATAGCCTTTTATCGTTTCTGCAACCTCACCCAGGTCCCCCAGGTCCTCAACACCACTGAGAGGCTCCTGCTGAGCTTCAACTATATCCGGACAGTCACTGTTTCATCCTTCCCCTTTCTGGAACAGCTGCAGCTGCTGGAGCTCGGGAACCAGTATACCCCCTTGACTATTGACAAGGAGGCCTTCAGAAACCTGCCCAACCTTAGAATCTTGGACCTGGGAAGTAGTCAGATATACTTCTTGCATCCAGATGCTTTTCAGGGACTGTTCCATCTGTTTGAACTTAGACTGTATTTCTGTGGTCTCTCCGATGCTGTATTGAAAAATGGTTTTTTCAGAAATTTAAAGTCTTTAACTCGCTTGGATCTATCCAAAAATCAGATTCGTAGCCTTTACCTTCATCCTTCATTTGGGAAGCTGAATTCCTTGAAGTCCATAGATTTTTCCTCCAACCAAATATTTCTTGTATGTGAACATGAGCTCGAGCCCCTCCAAGGGAAAATGCTCTCCTTTTTCAGCCTCGCAGCTAATAACTTGTATAGCAGAGTCTCAGTGGACTGGGGAAAATGTATGAACCCGTTCAGAAGCATGGTGCTGGAGACACTAGATGTTTCTGGAAATGGCTGGACAGTGGATATCACAGGAAACTTTAGCAATGCCATCAGCAAAAGCCAGGCCTTCTCTTTGATTCTTGCCCACCACATCATGGGTGCCGGGTTTGGCTTCCATAACATCAAAGATCCTGACCAGAACACATTTGCTGGCCTGGCCAGAAGTTCAGTGAGACACCTGGACCTTTCACATGGGTTTATCTTCTCCCTGAACTCCCGAGTCTTTGAGACACTCCAGGATTTGCAGGTTCTGAACCTTGCCTACAACAAGATAAATAAGATTGCGGTTGAAGCATTTTACGGACTTGACAACCTCCAAGTTCTCAATTTGTCGTATAACCTTCTGGGGGAACTTTACAGTTCGAATTTCTATGGACTACCTAAGGTAGCCTACATTGATTTGCAAAAGAATCACATTGGAATAATTCAAGACCAAACATTCAAATTCCTGGAAAACTTACAGACCTTGGATCTCCGAGACAATGCTCTTACAACCATTCATTTTATTCCAAGCATACCTGATATCTTCTTGAGTGGCAATAAACTAGTGACTTTGTCAGAGATCAACCTTACAGCCAACTTCATCCACTTATCAGAAAACAGGCTAGAAAATCTAGATATTCTCTACTTTCTCCTACGGATACCTCATCTCCAGATTCTCATTTTAAATCAAAATCGCTTATCCTCTTGTAGTGGAGCTCAAACCCCTTCAGAGAATCCCAGCTTAGAACAGCTTTTCCTTGGAGGAAATATGTTGCAACTTGCCTGGGAAACTCAACTCTGTTGGGATGTTTTTGAGGGACTTTCTAATCTTCAAGTTCTGTATTTGAATAATAACTATCTTAATTCCCTTCCACCAGGAGTATTTAGCCATCTGACTGCATTAAAGAGACTAAGCCTCAACTCCAACAGGCTGACAGTTCTTTCTCACAATGATTTACCTGCTAATTTAGAGATCCTGGACATATCTGGGAATCAGCTCCTAGCTCCCGATCCTGATTTATTTGTATCACTTAGTGTCTTGGATATAACTCATAACAAGTTCATTTGTGAATGTACACTTAGCACTTTTATCCATTGGCTTAATCACACCAATGTCACTATAGCTGGGCCTCCTGCAGACATACATTGCGTGTACCCTGACTCGCTCTCCGGGGTTTCCCTCTTCTCTCTTTCCACGGAAGCTTGTGATGAAGAGGAAGTCTTAAAGTCCCTAAAGTTCTCCCTTTTCATTGTATGCACTGTCACTCTGACTCTGTTCCTCATGACCATCCTCATAGTCACGAAGTTCCGGGGCTTCTGTTTTATCTGTTATAAGACAGCCCAGAGACTGGTGTTCAAGTACCATCCCCAGGGCACAGAACCTGATACGTACAAATATGATGCCTATTTGTGCTTCAGCAGCAAAGACTTCGCATGGGTGCAGAATGCTTTGCTCAAACACCTGGACACTCAATACAGTGACCAAAACAGATTTAACCTGTGCTTTGAAGAAAGAGACTTTGTCCCGGGAGAAAACCACATTGCCAATATCCAGGACGCCATCTGGAACAGTAGAAAGATTGTTTGTCTTGTGAGCAGACACTTCCTTAGAGATGGTTGGTGCCTTGAAGCCTTCAGTTATGCCCAGGGCAGGTGCTTATCTGACCTTAACAGTGCTCTCATCATGGTGGTGGTTGGGTCCTTGTCCCAGTACCAGTTGATGAAACATCAATCCATTAGAGGCTTTGTACAGAAACAGCAGTACTTGAGGTGGCCTGAGGATCTCCAGGATATTGGCTGGTTTCTTCATAAACTCTCTCAACAGATACTAAAGAAAGAAAAAGAAAAGAAGAAAGACAGTAACATTCCGTTGCGAACTGTAGCAACCATCTCCTAATCAAAGGAGCAATTTCCAACCTATCTCAAGCCACAAATAACTCTTCACTTTGTATTTACACCAAGTTACCATTTTGGGGTCCTCTCCGGAGATTTCTTTTCTTTTTGCTACTATGAAAACAACATAAATCTCTCGATTTTCATATCAACACCATGTTCTGTCTCACTAACCTCTAAATAGAAAATAATAGATCTAGAAAATTGCAGCTGCCCTTAGAGATTCCCAGTCTCCATTGGTTTTCTTTCAGATCCAATAATACTGTTCTGTCCTGCTGTGTTGATTATGGAATGTATCCCTAATCATGGGAAGGACACCTTGGGAGAAGCTGCAGATGGCTGACGTGCTTTCTCTAGCATTCAGTCAAAAATGAGATGGTCCCTGATTCTGGGTTCTCTGTGTTCTGCAAAACAACATTAAGTGGAAAACAAACAGAAGCAGAGGCACATTTCCTTCTTTTGCCACAGAAACAATGCCACTGTTGAGTGCAAGTCACGCTTTGTCTTGTAGATAAGAGGTGGCCCCAAAGAAGCTGGGATGAATGAGAGTGACTCCCTCTCTTGTGGCTGTACCGCACTTCATGTTCTTACCTTCAGCTTCTCCAGGTCTTGCCCAGTGAGCCAAGAACTTTCTTTTACATGCTGCCTTTATTTCAGCCTGGCCTTCAAGACCTTCCGTGATTTATCCCCAACCTACCTTTTCAGCTTTATTTCCTAGCACACCTCATTGATCAGCCGCTCAGGCTGTTGCATGAAAAACACGGACTTTGCACACAGATCCTGGGTTGAGTTCTGAGTCAGCTGTGTATTAGCTGTGTAACCTTGGCCATGGTATGCCCTTGCTGGGCCTACATTTTCTCACATAACAGCATCCATGTCATAGAATTCCTGTGAAAATTAAATTGGCCAAGGATGTCAGGGCCTCTCAGATCTTTTCCTTTGTTGCCGTAATGACCACAAGAGCACACACACACTGAAGGCCTTCTGGGGGCAGTCGCAATTTCAATGAAGTTGTACTTTTTTATCTTCAATGAAATCTATGTGTATTTTCCATTCTGTTCCTTTTTTTCGTGTTTATTAATATAGAAATGTGTTTTTGCAAAAGGATTAAGAACACTTAAAGCAAGGAAACTGTGCCAAAATTACCCCATAGCTTCACACACTGCCTCCTCCAAGTCCAGCATAACTCCAGGTCACCTCCTCAGCTCTCCAGACTGTCACTTTCTTCCCCTCACTGGGCCCCTCAATTCTGACTCCTACAATACACACACACACACACACACACACACACACACACACTTCTCATCCCAACTTCTTTCGGCCACTTATAATCAATGAGACCGAGCTTGCCCTGCATCCAGTGATGGCATTATTTTCATGCACATCATGCAGGCCCCACTCTTCCTCTTTCCTCTGGATTCTTCTCCCATCTCTGCACATCCATCCTACATGCTCAAAATCCAGCCCATGAAGCTCCCTGGGATCCCTCCAACCCAAAGTCCTGTCTCCCTTTTGTGAAAACTCTTGACACTTTATCTGGTCTTTTAAAAGTAGCTCTTACTATCACTTCCTGTCTGCTTTGTTCTGAGCCTGCCTGGCCGCCCGTCCCTCTAGAGGATAAGTTCCCTGAGGACAGACCTTGTCTTCTGTGTCCTGCCCTCACTGACTATAGCAGATCACTTATGGTTTTGGGACCATTCATGGGTTTCCCACCTACACATCTGCCCATGCTTCTTCCTCCCCGTGGAATTTCTTCTTCCCATCCTACCACTTGTTTGCCTGGTGAATTTCCTTGATTAGCACGACTGCCCATCCCTCATGACCCCAGTGACAGATTTTCTGTCACAGATACATGACATTGTGTTGTGTTGTGCCAGTGTGTTTGTGTATGTGTGTGAATGGCTTAAGTTTGTGAGACACTGCAGTCAGGACCTTGTCTTGTTCATCTGTGTACACAGGCCCATTATGGTGCCTGGCCCACAGTATGTGCTTAATAAATGTCTTGTGGATGAATGAAGTATATTGGGAAGCCCAGCCTTCCTCATGTCAACACCTGCTGTTATTAGACTTTCCACAGGAGGCACAGGGAGGATGAGGGCCTGAAAGAGCAAGATATCCATGGAGGTGCTGAGTGGTGAGCTGAAGAGGGCAGGAGACCACAGGCTGTCAGACACCCCTGAACACCATTTCAAATGGCCAGGTGTGGCACAGGGCTCCTGGGTAGTGGGACAGTGGCAGCCTGGATAAGCAGCTGTGAGTGGGGCTAGAATGGAGAGCTGAAGGGGTGGGGAGGAAAACAGAACCCACATGAATTTGCAGTGAATAAGGTCTCCTGGAACCTTGTGCTAAGAAATACAGTAAAACAGGGCCAGGCACTGGTGGCTCATGCTTGTAATCCCAGCACTTTGGGAGGCCAAGGTGGGCCAATCACTTGAGGTCAGGAGTTTGAGACCAGCCTGCCCAACATGGTGAAAACCCATCTCTAGTAAAAATACAAAAATTAGCTGGGCGTGGTGGTGCACGCCTGTAATCCCAGCTACTTGGGAGGCTGAGGCAGGAGAATTCCTCGAACCCAAGAGGTGGAGATTGCAGTGAGCCAAGATGGCACTATTGCACTCCTGGGTGACAGAGTGATCCTAACTCAAAAAAAAAAAAAAAAAAAAAAAGGGAAAAGAAAAAGAAAGAAAGAAATACAGTAAAACCAAACAAAAGTATACTGTGCCAGTAACAGGTATAACTGCAAATCAGGAAGACTGGAAAGACCACTCTGCCTCGGTTCATGCTCTCCTGTCCCACCTGCCACTCAGCCATGGTTTTCCCCCAGCTCTAGGGAGTGCGAAAGGGGCACCCAGGACACTGAAGAAATCTCCTGGTCAGAACACCTTGTAAGAAACTCCTAGGGAAAGGGGTTTCCCAGTCTGGCTAGGGGTTGGAGGTAGTGCTACAATAGGGACCTCCCTTGGTTTGGGTGACCATCGCTATGATTCTATTTTCCAAACCAAACCTGGGACACGTAAAATGACAAATGCAGGTGTATTTACAGGAAGAACAAGCTGAAACACAGATAACTCTCAACATAGGAAAGAAGTCTATCCCACAGCCTTTTCTAATCTTCTTATTTAAAAACACAAATTACAAGTAATTTTCCTAATGAAACACATTTAAAAGGCACCTTTTGTGGTCTTTGTATAGAGTGTATGGGGGACCTGTTCACTTCTACATCCTAGCCACTGTTGGATTCAACATACCACTCTATTTCAAAACTTCCCTTTTCTGGCAAAGATCCAAAACTTACTAAAATTATTTTAATTTGTCTTCTTTTCCATGGTCAGGCCCAGCAGTTGGAATTCTTTTTGAGGCTATTTTCCCAAGTATTTATCATGTCACAAGACTTGCTGCGTGCCTGACAAAAGGAAGGCCCAACAGAGGGAGCCACATTGGGAAGTGGGCCCTGGGGAGTCTGCTGAGATGCTGGTTGCTAAGTGACTGCCCTGTCTTCCACGGGGCAGTGATTCAAAGCCATGCCTCAGGAAATAGATAAATTCCACATAGCATGGACCTCTGGGGTCACTCCAAAATAGTGAGAAACTACCACAGTTCAATCTCAGAATGGCTAGAGCTTTCTGTAGTTGAAACTGTGACTATTCTGGAAAGATCTAGAATATTGACTAGGGCTGCTGAAAACTTCAAAGAGAATCCCACTCATGCCAAATACAACTGACTCTGAAAATCCCTTGCCAACCACATGCACTTGCAGTGAAGAATGTTTTAGAGAGTCTTGATATTATGTAGAGCAAATGTGGTTTGAAGTTTTAAATCATGAAAGAACCACATTAAGAGAACAAGAGACTGTGGAGTAAAAGTTAAAGACAGTTAAATGCTCATGTACCACAATATAAAATTGATTTTAAAAAGTCTACAATATTAAATCAAGAAATATTCCAAATATATGTATTTCGAAGTATGAAAATGCCAGAAGAAAGAACTAGACAAATTAATGATGATTGCCTGAGGAAGTTCTGCCCAATTATTCCATTTGGAGCATCTAGAAAAGCTGGAGAAACTATTTTTTAGAATCTATTTAAAGACACTGGAAAGCTACAAGGTAGTAAATGGGGCCAAGAGGCAAGACAAGAAGGAAATCAAGAAAGATGACTACATTGCAATTAAGACCATCTATTCACCAAAGAAAGACTATCAGTGAATGAAAAAGGAAACTTTAGCATGGAGAGAGATATATGTAATACACGTATCCAGAAAGGACTCAAGCCAAAATCTAAAAGAACTTCTACAAATCAATAAGAAAAAGACCACAGAAAAGAAAAATGGACATGACACTTAAGAATTTCACAAAAGGATATCCAATGTCCAATAAGGAAATGAAAAGATATTCAGCCTCCTTTAGTCATTAGAGACATACAAATTGAAACCACATCGCAATCCCACTACCCACCCACCAGAATGGCTAACATTAAGAAGACTGACAGTACCAAGTATTGGCAAGGCTGTGAAGCAATTGAAACTTCCCTGTGTGATTGGTGAGAATGTAAATTGGCACACTATAAAGCAGGGTTCCCCAACCCCCAGGACCACAGACCTATAGTGGCCTATAGCGGCCTGATAGGAAGCGGGTCATATAGCTGGAGATGAGTAGCAGGCAAGCGAGTGAAACTTCGTCTGTGTTTGCAGCCACTCCTCATCGCTTGCATTACTGCCTGAGCTCCGCCTCCTGTCAGATCAGCCACGGCATTAGATTCTCATAGGAGCTTGAACTTCGTGTACGAGGGATCTAGGTGGTTTGACCCTTATGAGAATCTAATGCCTGATGGTCGTCATTGTCTTCCATCACCCCTAGATAGGACCATCTAGTTGCAGGAGAACAAGCTCAGGGCTCCCACTGATTCTACATTGTGGTGAGCTGTATAATTATTTCATTATATATTACAATGTAACAATAATAGAAATATAGTGCACAATAAATGTAATGGGCTTGAATCATTCTGAAACCAACCCACCCTTATCCCCCACCAGTTGGTGGAAAAATTGTTTTCTATGAAACTGGTCCCTGGTGCCAAAAAGGTTGACGACTGCTACTTTTATTTTTTATTTTATTATTTTTTTTTTGAGTGGAAGTCTCAGTCTGTCACACAGCCTTGAGTGCAGTGGTACAATCTCAGCTCACTGTAACATCCGCCTCCCAGGTTTAAGCAATTCTCCTGCCTCAGCCTCCCAACTAGCTGGGATTACAGGTGCGTGCCACCACACTCAGCTAATTTTTTTGTCTTTTTAGTAGAGATGGGGTTTCGCCATGTAGGCCAGACTGGTCTTGAACTCCTGACCTCAAGTGATCTGCCTGCCTGGGCTCCCAAAGTGCTGGGATTACAGGTGTGAGCTGTGCCCAGTCGGAGACTGCTACTTTAAAGAACAGTTAGTCGTCTACTAAAGTTGAACCACACATGCCCTGTGATGCTGAAATTCTACTCATAAGTATATACACACTAGAAATCCATGCACTTACGCACCAAAACACACGCACAAAAATGTTGGTAGTAGCATTATTTGTAGTAGCCAACATTGGAAACAATCCATATGTCCGTCAACCACAAAATAGATCAATAAATTCTGGTAATTGAAAGCCTTGCAGAAATGACAATTAGCCAATTATAGCTACATGTAACAACATAAGTGAATCTTGAAAAAAATGTTAAGTCAAAGAAGCAAGGCATAATGATGAGACACCAAGTAGTTGCAATTTGAGAAATTTTAACAAGGCAGAACTCATCTGTGGTGATAATGAGGACAGTAGTCACCTCTGGGGAGGAGCAGGTAGCGCTGGAGGGGGCTTCGAGGATGCTAGATATGTTTTATGGCCTGACCTGGGTGACAGCAAGACTTTTGATAATACATCTTATCTGCACTGATGAATTTGTTTACTTTTCTGTGAGATACTAGATTTCCATTTAAAAAACAATTTTTTCCTTTTTTTTTTTTTTTTTTTTTTTTTTTTTGAGATGGAGTCTCACTCTGTCACCCAGGCTGGAGTGCAGTGTCACATCTTGGCTCACTGCAACCTCTGCCTCCTGGGTTGGAGCAGTTCCCCTGCCTCAGCCTCACAAGTAGCTAGGATTACAGATGTGTGCCACCAGGCCCAGATAATTTTTGTATTTTTAGTAGAGACAGGGTTTCACCATGTTGGCCAAGCTGGTCTTGAACTCCTGACCTCAGGTGATCCACCCACCTCAGCCTTGCAGAGTGCTGGGATATGAATTAGGCAGATTTGTTGGTTAAAGGAATAGAAACATGTAGCAGACTAATTCATGTAGAGCTTCTGGGACGTTCTTCCCAAGATACCTTATTTTTGTCAGGGATGGCCTCTGATCTAAATGTGTTTCCATGCTCTGCTCCCACCAAATGAAAAACACAAGTGATTATCCTGGAGGGCTTAGGGAGATTGGAGGAGTCAGGGAACTGCAAGCTTTTATTACGAGTATTTGATATTATTTAAAGTTTAACTCTGTGCATGCATTTCATTAATAATACTTAAAACAGACAAAAACAAAAATAAATATGTACTTACATAAAATTAAGACAGTAACTCCTGCCCTTGGCAGAAGACGGAGAATCTAGAAATAATTAGCCAAAATTCTAAAATTAAGCCACCAACAAAAAAAATTATTTCGACAGGTGAATATGCATACAAATGATATACACACACATATATAATATATTTTATGTATAATGTTTTGCCCAATTTTATTTTTCTTAAGATTAAAGGCACTTTTAATCTCTTTTACTTAGCAATTAAATATTTGATTTCTTCATGGCCACAATAACTTCCATTTAGATAGACCTTTAAGAAATTAAACATTTTGGCCGGGCGCGGTGGCTCAAGCCTGTAATCCCAGTACTTTGGGAGGCCGAGACGGGCGGATCACGAGGTCAGGAGATCGAGACCATCCTGGCGAACACGGTGAAACCCCGTCTCTACTAAAAAAATACAAAAAAACTAGCCGGGCGAGGCGGCGGGCGCCTGTAGTCCCAGCTACTCGGGAGGCTGAGGCAGGAGAATGGCGTAAACCCTGGGGGCGGAGCTTGCAGTGAGCTGAGATCCGGCCACTGCACTCCAGCCCGGGCGACAGAGCCAGACTCCGTCTCAAAAAAAAAAAAAAAAAAAAAAAATTAAACATTTTTATTTCACAGAAAATTCCATGGAAAGAACTCACTAAGGCTTCCATGGTCCTCTTAGACACCACAGTCCAGGAGAGTCTGACAAGGTGGCTTTATTCCTGAAACTCAGGGGTCTGATCCAACGAACTGGAAATTGTGTTTCTTTTCCCAGCTCAGGCTATTCACCTCCTCAGGCCCCTGTTTTCCTGTCTCCTCCCCAGGAAGGTTGCGGTAAAAATCAATGACATCATGTCTCATCGGGCCCCAGCCACCCTTCAGGAAGCAGGTGCTTTGGCGGAGTGGAGACTGGGGCATTTTTCTGCTGCGCTGGCCTGCGTCTGCCGTTAGCCCTAGCCCTAGGGGCCTAACACTTGAGGTCACCTTCATGGTTTTTCCAGTGACCTTGGCCATTAATGAGCTCCCAGGGCTTTCCCTAGCTGCAGCTGTGTTATAGTGCCAGGATCTTCCAAGCCTGCAGGTTGTGCCAAGCCTGGAAGGATTTGCAAAAGTAAGTCACCAGTAGTTTCCATGCACTGGTCCCTGTGAAAACAAAAGAAGCTTTTTGGAGTGTGAACTAGGGATCACCACTGGTTATTTAAGGAAGACACTCAGGCTTAGGTGTGAAATAAAGGAGAAGCTGGTGTGGGGAGTTCCTGGCTGGCAAGGGACAACCACAACGTGAGCCTCGGGTGAGGAGTTCCCCAGCCGGCTTCTTCTGGGCTTGGAATGAGAATGCGGAGTTGCAGTCTTAGCTGTGTGTTGTTTCACCCCTTGGAGCTTCAGGGTTTGGTTTGTTGTTGTTGTTTCCCCCAGGATTAAAAGGTATATGGAACTAATTAGCACAGTTCCTAGCACAAAATAAATGCACATTAACACCTGGTAGTGCAGAGACAGAAACTATGTTGTGGAAAAGTTGACCATCTAGGTTTCTCTGGGTTCCACAGGTCTGCTTCTAGTTCCACTGGTCTGGACACAGTTCCTTGTCCCTGGGGTGAATCTAATCTCTTTGGAGGTCAAGGCAATACCTCTGGAAATCTGAGAAGAAAATCAGTACACTGGGTTTTTCTTAAACATACAATAAAATGGATAAAGTCCAAATGTATATTTCAGTGTCTACACCCATGTAACCATTACCTCCATCAGCATATAGAATGTTTCCTTTGCTCCAGAAAGTTCCCTCCTTCCCTTTCCTGCCAATCCTTACCCCTGCCCCAACTCAGACAACCACTGTTGTAATCTATCAACATAGACTGATTTTGGCTGCTCTAGAACTTCATTGATTGAATCATTCGATCAACCTTTGCATCTGTCTTCCTTTATGTAACATAATTTTTTGAGATGCTTCCAGGATATTATAATATCAGTGAGCTTCCTTTTTATTGCAGTGTGGATACGTTACAATTTATTTATCCAGTCTCCTATTGAGGGACACCTGGATTGTTTCCAGTTTTTAGCTATTAGAAATAAAGCTACTATGTCCATTCATTTACAAATATTTTTGTGGACATGTTTTCCTTTCTTTTGGATAAACATGTAGGAGTGAAATTGCCAGGTCATAAGGTAGGTGTATGTTCTCCTGTTGTATTAGTCTGTTTTCATGCTGTTGATAAAGGCATACCCAAGACCGGGCAGTTTACAAAAGAAAGAGGTTTATAGCCTGGGTACAGTGGTTCCAACCTGTAATCCAGCACTTTGGGAGGCTGAGGCATGTGGATCACCTGAGGTCAGGAGTTTGAGACCAGCCTGGCCAACGTGGCAAAACCCCGTCTCTACTAAAAATACAAAAATTAGCCAGGCATGGTGGCATGTGCCTGTAATCCCATCTACTAGGGGGGCTGAGGCAGGAGGACTACTTGAACCCAGGAGGCAGAGGTTGCAGTGAGCTGACATTGTGTCACTGCACTCCAGCCTGGGCAACAGAGCAAGACTTCATCTCAAAAAAAAAAAAAAAAAGAAAGAGGTTTATTGGACTTACAGTTCCATGTGGCTGGAGAAGCCTCACAATCATGGTGGAAGGTGAAAGGCACATCTCACATGGCAGCAGACAAGAGAAGAGAGCTTGTAGAGGGAAACTCCCCCTTACTACACCATCAGATCTCATGAGACTCATTTGCTATCATGAGAATAGCACAGGAAAGACGTGCCCCCATGATTCAATTACCTTTCACTAGGTCCCTCCCACAACATATGGGAATTCAAGGTGACATTTGGGTGGGGACACAGCCAAACCATATCATTCTGCCCCTGTTCTCTCCCAAATTTCATGTCCTCACATTTCAAAGACAATCATGCCTTCCCAATAGTCCCCCAGAGTCTTAACTCATTTTAGCATTAACTCAAAAGTCCACAGTGCAATGTCTCATCTGAGACCAGGCAAGTCCCTTCTGCCTATGAGCCTGTAAAATCAAAAGCAAGTTAGTTACTTCCTAGATACAGTGGGGGTACAGGCCTTGGGTAAATACAGCCATTCCAAATGGGAGAAATTGGCCAAAATGAAGGGGTTACAGGACCCATGCAAGTCTGAAATCCAGCAGGGCAGTCAAATCTTAAAGCTCCCAAATTATGTCCTTTGATTCCATGTCTCACATCCAGATCACGCTGATGCAATAGGTAGGTTCCCATGGTCTTGGGCAGCTCCACCCCTGTGGCTTTGCAGTGTATAGCCTCTCTCCCAGCTGCTTTCATGGGCTGGCATTGAGTGTCTGCAGCTTTTCCAGACACACAGTGCAAGCTGTCAGTGGATCTACCATTCTGGGGTCTGGAAGACAGTGGCCCTCTTCTCACAGCTTCACTAGGTAGTACCTCAGTAGGGACTCTCTGTGGGGACTCTGACCCCACATTTCCCTTCTGCACTGCCCTAGCAGAGGTTCCCCCTGAGAGCCCTGCCCCTGCAGCAAACTTCTGCCTGGACGTCCAGGTGTTTCCACACATCCTCTGAAATCTAGGCAGAGGTTCCCAAAACCTCAATTCTTGACTTCAGTGCACTCGCAGGCTCAACACCATGTGGAAGCTGCCAAGGCTTGAGGCTTGCACCTTCTGAAACCACAGCCTGAGCTCTACGTTGGCCCCTTTCAGCTACAGCTGGAGCAGCTGGGACCAAGTCCCTAGGCTGCACACAGCATGGGGAACCTGGGTCTGGCCGGTGAAACCACTTTTTCCTTCTAGGCCTCTAAGTCTGTGATGGGAGGGGCTGCTGTGAAGCCCTCTGACATGTCCTGGAGGCATTTTTCCCATTGTCTTGGGGATTAACATTTGGTTTCTCATTACTTATGTAAATTTCTGCAGCCAGCTTGAATTTCTCCTCAGAAAATGGGATTTTCTTTTCTATCTCATTATCAAGCTGCAAATTTTCTGAACTTATATGCTCTGCTTCCCTTATAAAACTGAATGCCTTTAACAGCACCCAAATCACCTCTTGAATGCTTTGCTGGTTAGAAATTTCTTCTGCCAGATACCCTAAATCATCTTTCTCAAGTTCAAAGTTCCACATATCTCTAGGGAAGGGACAAAATGCCACCAGTCTCTTCGCTAAAACATAAAAAGAGTCACCTTTGCTCCAGTTCCCAACAAGTTTCTCATTTCCATCTGGGACCACTTCAGCCTGGACTTAATTGTCCATATCGCTATTAGCATTTTGGGCAAAGCCATTCAACAAGTCTCTAGGAAGTTCCAAACTTTTGTACATTTTCCTGTCTTCTTCTGAGCCCTCCAAACTCTTCCAACGCCTGCCTGTTACCCAGTTCCAAAGTTGCTTCCACATTTTTGGGTATCTGTTCAGTAGCACCCCAGTCTACTGATATTAATTTACTGTATTAGTCCATTTTCACACTGCTGATAAAGACATACCCAGACTGGGCAATTTACAAAAGAAAGGTTTGGGCCGGGCGCGGTGGCTCAAGCCTGTAATCCCAGCACTTTGGGAGGCCGAGGTGGGCGGATCACAAGGTCAGGAGATCGAGACCACAGTGAAACCCCGTCTCTACTAAAAATACAAAAAATTAGCCGGGCGCGGTGGCGGGCGCCTGTAGTCCCAGCTACTCAGGAGGCTGAGGCAGGAGAATGGCGTGAACCCAGGAGGCGGAGCTTGCAGTGAGCCGAGATTGCGCCACTGCACTCCAGCCTGGGCAACAGCGTGAGACTCCGTCTCAAAAAAAAAAAAAAAAAAAAAAAAAAAAAAGAAAGGTTTATTGGACTCACAGTTCCACATGGCTGGGGAGGCCTCACAATCATGGCAGAAGGTGAAAGCCACATCTTAGATGGTGGCAGACAAGAGAAAAGAGCTTTTCAGGGAAACTCCCCCTTATAATACCATCAGATCTCATGAGACTCATTTGCTATTGTGAGAACAGCATGGGAAAGAACCGCCCCCATGATTCAATTACCTTTCACTGGGTGCCTCCCACAACACATGGGAATTCAAGATGAGATTTAGATGGGGACACAGCCAAACCATATCACCTGTAAAAGAAACCACCAAGCTGTTTTCTAAAATAATGGTAACATTTTATACTTCTCCCAGCTATGTATGAGGTTCCAGTTGCTCCATATCCTTGTCAACACTTGATATGGTCAGTGTTTTGCATTTTAGCCATCCTATTGGGTGTGAAGTAGTAGCTCATAGTAGTTTCATTTGCATTTCCCTAATGACTAACATGCTGAGTACCTGTTCACATGCTTATTAGCCATTCATGTATCTTCTTTTATGGAGTGCCTGGTCAAGATTTGTGCTCATTTTAACTGAGTTGCTTGTCTTTTAGTATTTATTTGTAGGCATGTTTTATGTATTCAGATACAAGTCTTTATCAGATATATGTATCACTATTATTTTCTCACACTCTGTGGTTTGCCTTTTCATTTTATTAACAATCAGTAAAGCTTTTAAATTTTGATGAAGTCCAATTTATCTATTTATTTTATGGTTTGTGTTCTTGTATCCTGTCTAGGGAACATTTGCCTACACCAAGATCATAAAGATGTTTTCTTCTAGAGGATTTCTAGTTTTAGCTCTTTATGTTTAAATTGAGGGAAACTAAATGTATGGCCTTAAGGAGCTGTTCCAGCCTTAGACTATACACCAGCAGAAAGGAACTCACAGCACTGAAAATATTGTTCTCCGCCCTCCCTCATCCCTCTTCTTCCTTAATGGGAAGAAAGAGTAAGAAGCTGTTCCCTCCAGCTGAAAGCAAAGGAGTACCCTAGCCCTCTGTGATAGCTGACGGCAGCATCTTTGTTAAGCAAATGGATTGTCTCTGCCAAGAAGGAAGAAAAAAAGAAACATTAATTGGGCACCTTCTGCTTCCAGGCTCCATTCTAGAGAATTTACCTAAATCGTCTCATTGAATTCACATAACTAGATAATGTAAAGAGTGGTCACTTCCCCATTTCACAGATCAGGAAACTGAGACTCTGACTTAAAAGATGAAGCAACTTGCCTAGCTAGTGATTCCAATCTGAGTTTTGCTGATTCTTTGCTTAACCTTCCTCCACCCCCGAAATGCCCCTTTTCTTCTCCTCAGGGTGGCTCTCCCGGAGAGGCTGCTCTGTTTGCTGGAATTTACCTTGTTCTCTCCTCACTGCTGAAGCACTGTCACTGCGTCCTAACAAAACACCACAGGATCCATAAGACATTGCCTCTCATTGGAGGTTTGCTCCTTCTCCCTATCTCAGACAGGATTCAATCAAGAAAACAGAAGCCACTGTATGTACTCCAGGTGTTCAAAGTTTTAATTTAGAGAAGTAAGGGTATACTGAAATATTGCAAGACCTGGGGAAGGGGAGGTCAGGAAAGTTGACACTAAAGACCTCATCCCAAAACACTCAAAGAGATGTACACATCCCACGATTGTTGGCAGCAGCAAGCATGTTTGTTCCCAAATCTCAACTCCTTACAGATCTGGCTGTAACTACCCCTGAAGAACAAAGACCTTTCCCCTGCCTCTGTCCTAATCTCAAGGGTGCTTCTCATTTGCAAACTCGAACCAGGAACCAGACAGGGACAGAGTTCGGGGAAGTATTCCTGGCTTTGCTTCTCTCTGCAGAAGGGACTTTGGCTCTGAGGGAGGGCCAGGGGTTGGTGGTAATGCCAAGTTTACCTGGGACAATCCAGCACTCTCTCTGAGGATGGCTCCAGCCCCTTGAGGGGAGTCAGCACCCTGTGAATAGCATTTTCAGCCTCTCCCAGGAAGCTGGGGCTTGGAGTGGGAGTGTCCCCCCAGGAGAGTGGCAGGGGCAGGATGATTCAGGGTCAGCCCAAACCTTAGAGACATTCCCCAAGGTGGCCAAGGCAACCATGAGCAAGAGCCAACGCCTTAGTCAACAAGACAATGGAGGGCAGCTCATCTGAAGGGCAAAGCAAAGGCCGAAGTGAGAGAAGTAAGCACTGTGACATGGAGACCAGGTCAGGACAGGATGGATGGCTTGGGAACCAGGCTCTTAAGGAGAGAATACTCAGCACTTCTGAGAACACGACAGCTCGAGGACCCGTGCTGGCCTGGGCCCGCTCCCACGGCCGCTGATGGGAGCCTGTGTGCTCTGCAGAGAGCTGTGCCCTGTGATCAGGGAGTCTGCGACCTGGGAGGGAATACACTTAATCTCACACGGGTGGTGGAAACCTGTGCTCCCTGCACAGCCAGGGAAGATAGTGAGCTGCTTTGTGAGTGTGAGACGTGAGGGGACTTACAGGTACAACAGCCAATTGACTCAAGCAAAACAATTGCAGGAAAGAAAAGGCTTTGTGAATTATGGAGTGCTGTGGGCTGAGTTGTGGACCCCCAAAATTTATTTGTTGAAGTCCTACCCCTAGTGTCTCAGAATGTTCCTTTATTTGGAGATAGGGTCTGATAGAGTTTAGATATTTGTCCCCCCAAATCTCATGTTGAAATGTAGTCCCCAGTGTGGAAGGTGGGGCCTGGTGGGAGGTGACTGGCTCGTGGAGGAGGATTTCTCATGACTGGTTCAGCCCCATCCTCATGGTGCTGTCCTCATGACAGTGAGTGAGTTCTCGTGAGATCAGGTGGGCTGAAAGTGTGTGGCCCCTCCTTCTCCCTCTCTTGCTCCTGCTTTGACCATGAAACCTGCCTGCTCCGCTTGCCTTCTGCCCTGAGTAAAAGCTCCCTGAGGCCTCCCCAGAAGCTGAGTAGATGCCATAGCCATGCTTCCTGTACAGCCCGGAGAACCATGAGCCAATTAAACCTCTTTCCTTGATAAGTTACCCACCCTCAGGTATTTCTTTATAGCAGTGCAAGAACAGACTAACACAGGATCATTGCAGGTGGAATCAGGTAAGACAAGGTTATACTATAGTAGGAAGGGGTTAATCCAATATGACTAGTGTCCTTAAAAAATGGGAAATTCATCAAGGGCAGATTGGATAAAGGAAACGTGGTACGTATACACTATGGAATACTTCACAGCTATAAAATAGGGGAAGATTATGTCCTTTGCAGAAACATGAATGGAGGTAGAGGCCATCATCCTTAGCAAACTAATGCAGGAACAGAAAACCAAATGCCACATGTTCTCACTTATAAGTGGAAGGTAAATTATGAGAACACATGGACACATAGAGGGGAACAGCACACACTGGGGCCTACTTGAGGGTAGAAGGTGGGAGGAAGGAGAGGATCAGAAAAAACTGTTGGGTACTAGGCTTAGTACCTGGGTGATAAAATAATCTGCACAACAAACCCCAGTGTCAAGAGTTTACCTATATAACAAAACTGCCCTTGTACCCTGAACCTAAAAGTTTTTTTAAAAAAGAAAAGAAAAGGGGCTGGGCATGGTGGCTCACACCTGTATAATCCCAGCACTTTAGGACACCCACGTGGGTGGATTGCTAAGCTCAGGAGTTCAAGACCAGCCTAGGCAACATGGCGAAACCCCGTCTCTACAAAAAATACAAAAATTAGCCAGGCATGGTGGCATGTACCTGAAGTCCCAACTACTTGGGGGGCTGAGGCCAGAGAATCTCTTGAACCCAGGAGGTGGAGATTGCAGTGAGTCGTGTTTGTGCCACTGCACTCTGGCCTGGTTGACAGAGCAAGACCTTGTCTCTAAACAAAACAAAACAAAACAAAACAAGAAAGAAAAGAAAAGAAAAAGAAGAAAAGACAAGAAAAGAAAAGAAAAGGATATAATCAGCCAAATTCAAAATGTGTGAAATGCTACAAGGTAAAAGAACTAATTTTTTCCAACAAATAAATGACAAGAAAAAAAGAGAGAAGAGGAAACTACTATAGATTTTAAGAAATTTAAGACATATCAACCAAACACAATGTGTACATAGACCTTGTTGAGATCTTGACTTGAATAAATTGACTGTAAATAAGGCTTTTGGGGAAATGTGAACACTGAGTATCTATCTGGTAATACTGGGTTTTTCGGTTTTGGTTTTGTTTTTTGAGACAGAGTCTCACTCTGTCTCTCAGGCTGGAGTATAGTGGTGCGATCTTGGCTCACTGCAACCTCTGCTTCTCAGGTTCAAGTGATTCTCCTGCCTCAGCCTCCTGAGTAGCTGGGATTATAGGCGCACACCACCACACCTGGCTAATTTTTGTAGTAGAGACGAGGTCTCGCTATATTGGCCAGGCTGGTCGCAAATTCCTGACCTCAAGTGATCTACCTGCCTCAGCCTCCCAAAGTGCTGGGATTACAGATGTCAGCCACCATGACTGGCCAGGTAATACTGTTTTGTTTAGTTAATAGTGAGATAATTGTATCAAGATTATGTATTTAAGAGTTATTGACTGGGTGCAGTGTGGCTCATGTCTGTAATCCCAGCACTTCAGGAGGCCAAGGCAGGTGGATCACTTGAGATCAGGAGTTCAAGACCAGCCTGGCCAATATGGCAAAACCCTGTCTCTACTAAACACACACAAAATTAGCTGGGCATGGTGGCATGTGCCTGTTATCCCAGTTACTCAGGAGATTGAGGCATGAGAATTGCTTGAACCCAGGAGGTGGAGGTTGCAGTGAGCCAAGATATCACCACTGCACTCTAGCCTGTGTGACAGAGTGAGACTCTGTGTCCAAAAAAAAAAAAAAGTTATCATTTAGAAGACATGTGACTGACATTTATGTAAATAAAATAATGATAATTAGAATTTGCTTTAAAATATTTCTGTAGAGATAGGTGCAGGGAGGAGGAACAAATGAGGTAAGATTGGCTATACACTGGTCATTGTCGACGCTATGTAATGGGTACATGGGGGCTCATTATACTATTCTTTTTTTGTATATGTCCAAAATTTTCTACTATTAAAAGTTTTTTTAAAATTAAAAATAAAAAATAAGTAAAAATGGGAAATTTAGAGGTAGACACTCACACAGAAGTGTCAGATGAAGATGAAGGCAGCAATCATAGTGATGCTTCTACAAGCCAAGGATCACCCGAAAACCACCAGAAGCCAAGGGAGAGGCCAGGAACAGACCCTCCCCACAGCCCTCAGAAGGAACCAACCCTGCTGACACCTTGATCTTGGACTTTCAGTTTCCAGGACTGTGAAACAAGACATTTCTTTGGTTCAAGCCATTCCATTTGTGCACATAGTTATGGCTGCCATGGAAAACCATCCACAGTGGGTCGGTTCCTATGGAGGTGGGGTGAGTGACGAGATGTTCCTGACTGTGCTGACAACGGAGAACAAGAGAGCTTAGGTGTGGATGGGAAAATAACTAGAAACTTCCCCTTGATCGCTCAGCATCCTATTCCTTCCCTGTCACTTCGACGTCTCTCTTTCTTGAATATGGAAGCAGCCCTGGGCCCAGCTGTTGCAGGTGGCCAGGAAGGAGCCTGGGAGGATGACGGGGTTCCTGAGCTGATGGAACTGGGCTGTGAGTAGGCAGAACCCTGTTCCACCACACACCCCCCAGTGGAGGTCAGTACCCCAAATCTGACACCAGGATGTAGCGTGTCCATGGAGTCTGTCTGCTGACACCTGTCCCACCCTCCCCTGGCCTGTAACTTTGAGAGAGACAGCAGAAGACACAATTCCTACCTATGTTGCTGCCATCCTTTATTCAACCCATTATCAGAAGTGATGACACATTGCAAAATGCTCAGGCCAGTTGAATTTCTGCAACAGGGCAAGGCAGTTAAATCCTGTCCTTCCTAGAGTCTCATTGACCAGGCTTTGAATCCCAATTCTACCATGGATTAGATTTGCAACTTTGGGCAAATTGATGAACTCTTCTGAGCTTTGGACTAATAATAGGATTTTGTGAGTAATACCTGAGATAATGCGTGCACAACACCTTGCATGTTGTTTAGCACCTACTAGAAGTGCAACTAACCCTAGCTGTTATTGCTAGTTTTTCTCTTGCTCCATCTGCATTCCTGAGATGTGCATAGTTACTCTGTGTTTGGTGTTGGGAAGAGCTGCAGAGAGTTGTATCCTCTTCCTAAGAATGGTAACTGAACTGCCCCCTTGGGTCCGGCCCTTAGCCCAACGAGGCAGCAACAAAAGCAACAAGCCAAGTCTGTTTACTCTCCTGGTCTGTAATTTAAAATGTGTTTGATGCTACTTTTTTTTTCTTTTTAGGACGTTCTGTATCTGTGATGAATGACCCCTGCATATATTGTATCTTTCAGTAAAAACAGTGGCGTTTCAGTAGTGTTACCAGCCAAGCTGCTTAACTCTCACATTACAGATGTCAGTGAAGCCCCTTGGTAGGTATTGTCTAAAATTAGATTTATCTGCTTATGTACACAGTTATACTCTCATGAGTTTGAATGTTGGGGAAGGATCAAGGAAAAGACCAGACCATGAGATGGCAGTAGCACACAAGAGCTTTATTTGGATGAGGCTCGGACAGACTGCACGGAAGGGGAAGTCCCTCATGGCAGGAGGCCTTCCAGAGGCAGTGGCAGGGCCACCAGAAGAAAAGGGCAAGGACATTCCCAGGGGAGAGGAGTATCAGAGAGGAGGTTACAGGTCTAGCAGATGTCACAGGTCTAGAGGAAAAGAAAAGGGGCCAGGTGCAGTGGCTCACACCTGTAATCCCAGCACTTTGAGAGGCCCAGGCGGGCAGATTGCTGAGCTCAGGAGTTTGAGACCAGCCTAGGCAAGCATGGCGAAACCCCATGCCTAAAAAAAAAGATTTAAAAATTAACCAGGCATGGTGGCACGTACCTGAAGTCTCATCTACGTGGTGGGGGACTGAGGCTGGAGGATTGTTTGAACCCAAGAGGGTTCGTGGTGGGGAGCATCATGGTGAGGAGTCTCTGGGTCAGAGAGCTCCAAAGAACAGCAGCCATTTGGGGTCTTTTGTAGCTCTTACCTGTGGTGAGAGGGTGCTGGCTGTGGTTTTGCAAATTATCAATGCAGGCAGGCTCTAAATGGGCAAATAATATTTGGGCCACATTTAAAGCAATTGGGTGTGCCAGAATTTGTGTTTGGTGCTGGCAGTCTTGAGTTAACGGTCCTGGGCTGTGGTGCAGAAGTAAACAGCATGGGGGCCAATACACAGGGGGCTGTCTTGAACTCATTCATACAATCCATTTATAACCTGTTTATAACTTGTTTATAACCCATTTATAGCACATACTCCTATGCAAATACCTAGCAGATAGCATGCAGGACCTATTTGCCTGGCCTCCTTCAATGGCATCACATTCTGTACCACCACGATGGTTAATATGGACGAGCCCTAGCAGCTGCCCAGTGAAGTCCACACACTACTGACCAAACCAGCTCAAGTCCTTAGTTGTCATGAAAATAATGTGAGTTCCCACAGCCGTAAACGGGAAAGCAGCAAGAGCTGCATGAGCATCCCCAGAACCCTGATCTTCAGAGTCATGTCCCCACTTGTAGTTCTCAGGCTCCTGCCGAGGGTCAGAACAGAGCTGAAGTCACAGGGTATCAGAAATGGGTAAGCCCAGCCTCAGCTCACAGAGGAAGCGCTCAGCTGATGGATGATTGTGTTATCTCAGTGAAGCCACATGACAATATACTTGGCCAATGGAACATCTTGTTCAATGGATCTCCAAGTTGGTTGTAAAATTAAAGTAAAATAATGCCATTATATGTAAGATGTCATTGATTGTAAGATGCTCCTTTATTTGATGTACCACTAATAAATAAAAACACTGACATTTAAACAATGACAATTGCATAACACATCTCCTTGTTCAATGTTAAATATGAAAAAATGTGCTTTAGAATTATGAGATGCAGTAGCAAAAACTACTCTCTGTGTATGAGGCATTTGATCTCCCTGGGCTTCAGTTTCCCTCTCCACCCCGCACCAACCCTTCCACCTTCTGATGTGACACGGAAGGTCTCTAAAGTCCCTTTCTGCTCTCACATCCTATGGTTTTGGTCCAATCCCTTCCTTGTGGGGCCTCAGGTTGCTTTCCACAGCCTAGCTCTCCCCCTGGGAGATGGCGTCCCTTGGGGCAGCACTTTCAGAGTTTCACTGGGTCTTATCAAGAGACATTGGCACTTGATTTTCTTAAAAGCAGAGCACACCTGGAATATTGTCATTATCCAAGACTGAAGTAGAGCGTTTCTCAATTGCCAGGACTGCAGGCAGCAACAGCAGATGTAGGATGAGGGCAAAGGTGGAGACAGTTGACCCCAGCCTGCAGCGGCCGCCATTTGCCCCCTTGACCAAGTCAGGAAAGTAAGAACTGTGTAGGCCTTCTTCTTCTCCTGCCTTAGACCTTCCCACGCAGTCCATCACCAAGCTCGGCCAGTTCTACCTCCTAAGTGTTTCTAACTCTACTTCCTGCCATCCCCAGGGTCTGGCTCACTCATCTGGATTACTGTGATAGCCTCTTACTCAGTGGTCCTCAGCCATAGGTCCACATCAGAATCACCTGGGGAGCCTTTCAAAACTCTCCACACCCAGGCCCCACTCCATACAAATTATATCAGGATCCCCGGAGGTAGGACCTGGGCATTGTTTAAGGTTTACCCCAGGTGGTTCTCATGCAAAACAGATTAAGGATCATTGTTCTAATGAGGAGCTTTTAAAAATCCTGTGGCCTTCCCATGGCCTAGGTCATACCCCAGAACAATTGCATAGGATCTGTAGGGTGGGACCCAGGCCTGGGGGTTCTATAAACTGCCTGGAGACTCCAGTATACCTCGGGATTTTGCATCAGTGCTCTGAGAACTACTCCAGTCTTCTTATTCCTTTTCCACGTGGCAGCCAGAGGGAGCATTCCAAGAACAAATCCAGCCATGTCACCCATGTCACCCTCCAGCTAAAATCTTTTTTTTTTTTTTTTTTGCATCAATCAACCTTTAATGTCCAAAAGAGGCGTGGATGCAGAGCATAGGAGATGTGGCAGGGTCTCGGGCCCTGCTCCAGAAATGAGGGAGAGATGAACACAAACTAGACACTTTCAACAGGCCACACAGTCTGGGAGGGCAGGGTGAAACACAGATTTGGACATTCATAAAAAAATAAAACCTAAAATCAAGCACTCAATTTTGTGCCCACTGAAGGGTTTGATAAAGGGAACTCAGTCACCACCCAGGTCCCCCTTCCCCTGCCAACATCACAAAGCAAGCTCGGCACACACTAAGGGCTGAGGGAGGGGTATTCTCCTGCCTCCCTACCAGCCCCAAGAATGGACTTGAAAATAAAAGAATAAGCTAGATCCCCCACCCCCCACATTGTCAACCCTACATGAGAGTTTTGAAGGCGACTCATGAGAATCAGCAGCTCAAACGGCAATGACCACCCCACCCCAAACCCCACCCCACTCCTATTTCATTAACAGACAAGATTTCCCCTGCATCCTCCTCAGAATCTCCTCCTCTCACGGCCCTGCTCCATCTCCTGCCATCTGGCTTCATCACTGCAAGACTGACCTCCTCCAAGGCTCCCAGAAGCTCCTCTTAGCTCTTTATCACTTCTATCCTCACCTCCCACCAGAGACTGCAACGATTCACAGTCACTGTCCCTCTGCACTGAGACCCAGCTCCAGAGCAGATGGCAGCACGGTCATCCTGTCCTGGGTGGTTTAAATGAGGTCAGGCGCTGTGGCTCATGCCCATAATCCCAGCACTTTGGGAGGCCAAGGCAGGAGAATCACTTGAGCTCAGGAATTCAAGACCAGCCTGGGCAATATAGTGAGACCCCATCTCTAAAAAGTAATTTAAAAATTAGCCAGATGTAGTGGCACACACCTGTGGTCCCAGCTACTTGGGAGGCTGGGGTGGGAGAATCACTTGAGTATGGAGGTCAAGGCTATGATTGCACCACTGCACTCCAGCCTGAGTGACAGAGTGATACCCTGTCTCTCTCTCTCTCACACACACACACACACACACACACACACACACACACACACAAAATCTTTAAATTGGACCTCACACACGCAATCTTTAAATTGGACCTTACTGCTTTTAGGATAAAATGCAGAATTCATTTATTTATTTATTTATTTGAGACGGAGTCTCGCTCTCACCCAGGCTGGAGCGCAGTGGCGCGATCTCGGCTCACTGCAAGCTCCGCCTCCGGGGTTCACACCATTCTCCTGCCTCAGCCTCCCGAGTAGCTGGGACCACAGGTGCCCGCCACCACGCCTGGCTAATTTTTTTTGTGTGTATATTTTTAGTACAGACGATGTTTCACCGTGTTAGCCAGGTTGGTCTCGATCTCCTGACCTCGTGATCCGCCCGCCTCGGCCTCCCAAAGTGCTGGGATTACAGGCGTGAGCCACCGCGCCGGCTCATTTATCTTAAAACAGCATGTTCTAGGGCTGTTCCTGAGCTGTGTCCAGCCTCCAGCAGGGGGAGCCTGGGAGGCATCCTGGAGCAGAGGAGATGCTCCGCTGAGCTTTCCGGGTTTAGAACTCACTAGGAGCTGGAGAGCCAGATGAGGGGAGGTTATCGGAGCCAAAGGAGTCATCCGGAGTCCATCGACCTGGAACCGGGGGAGCCGTGCACCTGCGTCGTAATACTTGTGGTGCTCGTCTAAGATTGTTCTGGAGAGCTGACCCTCCCCACACGCCTGCAGGAACCCTGCTCTTTGTCTGCTAGCTTGTCTGTTTCATCTCCACATTCTCGGTGATCAGCACAGCGCTTGTCTGGCACATCCCAGGAATGTTTGTAAAGGACAGGGAAAAGGAAGCAAGGAAGGCTGGACTGCCTGCTGTGCCCCTGGGGCTACCCAAGGAGTCGGGAGAGCGGATGGTAGAGTGACTGCCATGATCAGTTCCAAGCTGAGAGTTTAAACTTTGTCCTAAGGACAACAATGAGATGTCGTGGAAGTGTTTTAAGCTGGAAGGGACATGACTGGATTGCAATTTTGAAGAAATAATCCTGCTACAGTGAGGAGGTTGGGTTGCAAATATATTACCTGAGAGCAGAGAATATTAGTTAGTAGACTTTTTTTTTTTTTCATTTAGAAATTCAGGAGCAAGGGGTGAGGGCAGAGGAAATGAGGCCCGAGCAAGTGGGACCCCAGGGCTCTGATCCGGCTGCGTTTTCAGGCCAGGCCTGAGCACAGGAATGGGGGTGCCGGCTGCTCTGGGGTTGCGACATGAAGCGCACGGGGCAGCCAAAAGCTGTGAAGCGGCCACAGCAGGCTGGTAAGCCCAAGAGGCGTTCACAGGAAGGACCCAACAAAACCTACCCTGGACCTCAATTTACCCATCCATAAAATGGGATAATATGGGTACTGAGCTCACAGGGTCTAAAAGCGATGAGGCGTTTATCTCAGCAGCTGGCACACAACAGGCACTATATACCTGTTAACTGCTGTTATTATTTAAAAGAGAAGAGGCTGTAGTTGGGGTCAGTAGGAAGCAAAGCAGGTCAGGGCAGGTGGGTTGGAGGTGGAGCTGGGTAACGCCCTGACTTCTGGTATGTGGTGCTGGGATCCCTCGTCTAGAGGCATGGGGGAGCTGGTAAGGGAATCAGACTGCTCTGCCTGAATGGGAGAGATCTGAAGTTGACTAGAAGGAGAGGGAGGAGTCAAGGATGGCCCCCGGATTCCAGAGACATTCCTGAACACAGAGTCATGAGTGGGCTGCAGGTAACACGGCAACTTAGATCAAAGCCCTCATCCATGAGAAGTCAGCAGGCCTCTGGAGCTTAGGAAAGAGGCCCAAGTGGCAGGTGCAGGTTTGAGAACCATCAACACAAAGGGAGAGGTGGGACAGGGTGCAGAGCTTGCAGAGTGAGAAACCTGAGGTTAAGAACGGAGCCCTGGAAAAAAAATGCATTTAAGGGGAGAGTAGAAGAAGAGATGCTAGAAGTGTGGGCAAAGGAGAGGTGGGGTTAGAGGCAAAAAGAGCAGCAGCACAGAAGCCAGGAGGCCGACTCCAAAAGTAAGGGCCCCTCAGATAACCATGTGGCGAAGCAGTGGGTGAGTGGGTGGATGGTCATCGTCAAGTGCTGCTTGAAAATCCCATGAGAGAAGGCCTGAGAAACATGACCTTGGCTTTCGCTATGAGGAGGTCACTGATGAACTCCCAAGGATGTCAGGAAAGCATCAGGCAGTTGTTTTGGGGGAATGCATGGATAGGAAGGTGGAGGCAGCAAGTGTAGACAGCTGCAGCAAGCAATTTGGCTGTGAAGGGCAGAGGAGCTATAGGGTGTTTAGGAGGGAGACATGGGGTTGACAGGTTTCTGTTCCAAGGTGCGAGAGGCTTGAGGACTTGAAGTGCTCATGGAAAGGAGAGAGGAAAAAGCTGAGGACTTGGGGAAAAGAGGAGGTCTCTGATTGGGGGTGGGTAAGAAAACAGACACGGACAAGGGAGCCTCCAGAACACTACAGAGACCCTATGGGAGCAAATGAGTGTGGAGCGGGGGAAGGAGGAGAAGCGTGAGGCGGGGACTCCCAAACCTCTACGCAAATACCAGTGGCTGTGTTTATAGGCAAGGCCATAAGGATGCATCTGCACTTGGAAGAAATAGAAGCCAATTCTGAATAGGATAAAACTCCAAGTCTTTACAGAGCTGGCAGCAACCTTGTTGCAGCAAGAACCGTTTAAGCTGTTTTGCATCTAGACTCTAACCCATCCCCTTTTAGCATATAGAAAACGTATTCATGGCTGAACTGCTTCCTTGTTTTATGTGTTTTTAGGAAACTTTCTTCAGTGGTATTTTCAAAGAATATAGTTGAGTGTGTGTGTGTGTGTGTGCGCGCACGCATATGGGTGCATGCAATTTCATCTTGTTTAAAGTTTCAGCTGGGAAAATTAAGCCATACAGATTCGTAATGGAAAGAAATGCTCACTCTCATAATAATCTGATGTGGCACAGGAGCAGGCAGTGGATCTGTTACACGTTTTATGTGTGTTTGTCAGGCAGCGCGTAATTGACATTACAGCGAACACTGAGGAATTCTTTCTCCCACCAGATCTCTCCTCATTAATTGCACTTAACTTTCATGGAAAAAATTTTCCTTGAAGTGTTCCATGATCTGAGTCATACTTGGAGTGAATCTTTTGGGGAAAAAGTGAGCTAAAATTGCTTTAACTGTTTTTGACTGATGGGACGTTGGAAAACACAGACACACACACACACACACACACACATTTTTCTCTCTTCTTTAAAAGAGAGGGAGGAAAAAAACCACCTATTTTTACACTCACGCAAGTCACTAGCAGTGGAGCTGTAAACTCCAAACTTGGCAAGGCTGGGGCTGACATCTTTGAAGAGGCAAACCCAGCCAGCTCAAAAGAAAAAGACCACAGACATCACAAAAGTTTAAAATCCTGCATCTGAGCCTACAGAGGGAAATATTTCCTATCCAGAATTTCAGCAAACCTCATTATAGCAGCCCCACTAAAAAGCTTCAGGGATATTGCCAACTGCCATTTCTTTTCATTTAAAACAAGGCTGAAAAAAAAAAAAAAAAAAAAGAAACAGAAAGCAAAGCAACATTTATCACCCAGCAGCACAATGAGAAATTAGCAAACTCCTAAGCCTGAACTTCAAAGACCTAAGCTCCCGCAGACACCTTCACTGACTCCAGAGACAATTGCCAGAGTTTTTCAGGATTGATGTGGGTATTTAAATCCGCATTTGAAGACAGAGATAATACAATTTCAGGCACTGGGGAGCTGAATATCAAGCCTGTGAGAGGAGTAAGGAGAACAGAAGATCGTATTCCCCACAGTGCACCTTAAAATTCAAACACAACAGATCTCCTATTAAAAAATAGCTCAGTTTGCCAGGTGCAGTGGCTCACACCTGTAAACCTAGCACTTTGGGAGGCTGAGGTGGGTGGATCACTTGAGGCCAAGAGTTCGAGACCAGGCTGGCCAACCTCATCTCCACTAAACATACAAAAATTAGGCCGGGCGTGGTGGCTCACGCCTGTAATCCCAGCACTTTGGGAGGCCTTAGCAGTTGGATCACAAGGTCAAGAGATCGAGACCATGCTGGCCAACATGGTGAAACCCCGTCTGTATTAAAAATACAAAAATTACCATCCTGGCTAACATGGTGAAACCCCGTCTCTACTAAAAATACAAAAAACTAGCCGGGCGTGGTGGCGGGCGCCTGTAGTCCCAGCTACTCGGAGGCTGAGGCAGGAGAACGGCGTAAACCCGGGAGGCGGAGCTTGCAGTGAGCCGAGATCGCGCCACTGCACTCCAGCCTGGGTGACACAGCGAGACTCCGTCTCAAAAAAAAAAAAAAAAAAAAAAAAAAAAAAAAAAAAAAAATTAGCTGAGCCTGGTGGCAGGCACCTGTAGTCCCAGCTACTCAGGAGGCTGAGGCGGGAAAATTGCTTGAACCCAGGAGGCAGAGGTTGCAGTGAGCCGAGATCACACCACTGCACTCCAACCTGGTCACAGAGTGAGACTCTATCTCAAAAAATAATAATAATACAAAAATTAGCCAGGTGTGGTGGCACGTACCTGTAGTCCAGTTACTCAGGAGGCTGAGGCGCAAGAATCACTTGAACCTGGGAGGCAGAGGTTGCAGTGAGCCAAGATCGCGCCACTGCACTTCAGCCTGGGCGACAGAGCGGGCCTGTCAAAGGAAAGCTCTAAAAACAAGGCTCAGCTATCCCCAAGGACAAACTGTGATGCCCACAACCTCACAAGAAAAAGTTAGACTTGACCTGGCTTATCTATAAGGGATGTGCTCGGTCCATGCCAGCTGTGGGGCTAGAGGAGACTTCCCCATATGCATAGGGTTTGGAGTGAGCTACACACCCTGAGGAGACAAAAGGCCAGGAAGTCAACAGAGCATGGGATTTGGAATCACAGGACCCAAGTTCAACATCCAGCTCTGAAAATTGTTGCTATTGCAAGTTACTTCTTCCAGTTTCAGGTTCTTCTTTGCAGGGCTGTGGTGAGACCTGGCACAAGTATGTGTCCAATAAGCAATTCCTGCATGTAAAAATAATAGTAGTAGAGGCACCTGAGCCACAGGGTCTGCCTCTGCCATTTATTTCTTGTGTTTCAGGCAACCCCAGCTTCTTTGGGCCTCAATTTCCTCATCTGTGAAATGGGGGTGATGATGATGGCGACAATGATGACAGCTACTCTATCTAAAGCACACTCCTGTGTGCTCCCATGCATTCTCTGCTGGTTCTTGGGGGAGCTTCCATTATATGCCACATGAATATGTAATGTGTAAAATACATATTAATCCACATTGCATAAGTATTTACACATTTCCAATGATGTGAGTGTGTCGGGGGCTGGTTCTCTCTCCCAGTAAGCCAACAGCAGGGCTCCCCCTGACCTGGTTTGAATATGGGCACTGACAAAGACTCTTTGCTCAATGCAAGCCTTTAGGCTCCTCTGAGTCCTCTACTCAACTAGGTATGACTTTGGGCTTCACTCTGTCTTTGTAGAATCCAGTGTGAGCAAGAATCCTATTGTCAGTTTAGCAACAACTCCCCACCCTTGGAATCCAATCACCCTGGGTATCTTCTCAGCCTGGCCTGCCTGCAGCGAGAATTCTGTGGTCAGTCTAGCAAAAATGCCTCCTCTTAGTAATTTTCCATCCGCGGACACCCACTCTGCTCCTGGGCTATGAATCCTCACTTGTCCCTGTTGGACTCGGTTGAGTCAGTCTCTCTCCCCACTGCAAGACCCCACTGCAGTGGTCCCGAGGGCTACTGTGATCCCCCAGTCAATAGAGTCTGCCTTACCATCTGTAACAAGTATCATGAGTAATTTTTTCTTTGACAGCACCCCAAAGTCACGGGGCCCTCTGAGGCCAGAGCATTCAGCAGCACCAAATCCCAAGGTAGCAAGGGGACATAATCGTTATCATTGGTTACTGGCCCACTGGAGTTTGTAATCACAGGAACCACGTTCAAAGTCCAGCTCCTGGCAAGAGCTGATCTCCTGGAACAGCCTCAAAGAGGGCCCCTCCCCAGCACTCTCCTCACTGCCCTTCCCTACCTTGGAAACATCTTCTGGCCTCAGATCTCCTCCGCATCCTCAGTTCATTATGTGGCCCTGCTCCAGCCCTGGGTTCTTTCCAAATTCTCCCTCCACCTAGACCAGCTGCTTGTCCTCCCAGGAGGGCCCTGACTCAAAGCCTGCGGCGTCAGGTCTGGGGGTTGTGAACCCGTTGTTCCTAATCTCTCGTTACAATCCGTCTCGAACACATTGTCCCTGAAGCCATTATCATCCATTTCAAACAGAATTTATTAAGTGGGAAGAGACGCTCTGAGACTCTCAGGCAAATTCCATTTCTTTGGTGTGGAAAGAAAACAGTCACTCGGGGCAGCCTGGTTTCCATCCACTACAGTGCCAAATGCCTCCGCCTTCTTTCCTGAGGGCCTGAGATCAGAGAGAGCAGCAGCCGGCCTTGTCAAACTCGGGCCCTTCAAGTAACTTCCAAAACCTCCAGGGGTGTGGCCAACGTTGTTGAGAATGGCAATATCTGCAGAGGACCTTAGGGCGAGCCTCTCCAAAACTGAGAAAGTACAAGGTGTGGGGCACGCCTTTCATTTCCATTCTAGCCCCTCCATAGGTACATGGGGAGCCTTGGCTGTGGGCGACCCCAACACTGTGCTAAGGCTGGCATAAGGGAACGCGATGGGCTCCCAAGCAGCCTTCAGTTTACAGGCGTGCGCCTAGCGCCTGCCGTGCACAGTGTGGTATATTAGGCACTGTGGGGGTGGGGCTGGGGAAAAACAAAACTCAGACCGTACACGTGCACCAGCATCAACTGGAGAAGACAAACATATGCGCCACAGTTAATTAGCCCTACAAAACAGCACCGGCTAATGAAGTGGCACTGGAAATAATGTGTGTGATATATTTACTGTAATTTAGTTTGGTTTTTGCCAGAATAACACAAGTTCAGACGTGCCAGGAAGAAGGACGTGAGTTAGTCCTGGAAGGGTAAGAACGCTTTAGATCCACCGGGGCTCCCCCTGGGCGCCTCCGTAGTGCCGGGGCATCCTCACATTGCCCCTGACCCAACAAGATCTCACTCCAGTCTAAGGATTAGTAATGTAATCGTTGCCAACGTTTTCCCAAGGAGATGGAAGGAAGTTTTTCTCACAACTGAAACAGCAAAAGCTTCCCCCAAACCCCTTTCCACTATACAGCTCTGACCTCTCTGCTCCCGCAGCAGTGGTCTCATCCACCCCCGACACCCCCAAGACCTCCTCCTTGCGTTCTCCAAACTTCCAAGCCATCTTTCATTTCAGAATCCCATTCCCTTTAGCTTTCAGTCGGTTCAGCAGTGGCTGGCCAGGCCAGAACCAGGTATGGTGGGTGGAATTGTGTCCACTACAAAAGTCATTTGCTGAAGTCCCATGTTCCTCAGAATGGGACCTCATTTGAAGATAAGGCTTTAGAAAGGTAATCAAGTTAAAATGAGGCCATTACTAATCTAAAATGAATGGTGTCCTTATAAAAAAGAGAAACGTGGAGAGAGCCACACACACACAGAGCGCCGCATGAAGACACATGAAAACGGTCGACTACCAGCCAAGGAGAGGGGCCTGCAACAGATTCTCCCTCATAGCCTGCAAAAGGAATCAAACTGCCAACATCTAGATCTTGGGCTTGCAGCCTCCAGAATTGGGAGGCCATGGGTTTCCGCTGTGTAAGCCTCCCAGTCTGTGAGACTTTGTTACAGCTGCTGTAGGAAGCTAATGCACCCCTCCAGGAGACTCTGGCTGTGTGCAGGAAGCTTCAACTCACATGCTAAAGTGTGAGGGGGGCATGGCAGGTGCTCCAGGAAGGGGAAACGGCAAAGCAAAGGCACGAAAGCAGGATATTCAGGGAGGCCAGCAGCCTGGCTCTGGAGAGGAGTTTGTGATGAGGAGCATATGATAGCAAGGTGGCCAGGCCAGGTCAAGTACAAACAGGGCTAGATGCTGAATTTAGGTGTGACATGTATTGCAATATTCATTTCTTCTTTGTTCCACAGAGATTGCAGGCAGCAGGTTAGCCTTTCCAGGTGCTATAAAGAGTCATTTCTCTGGGGCCCAGACTTCAGTCTGAGTGTCTTCACAGCAAATGTGTCCTGTGGGTGGTACCTCTTGGTGTCATATCCTCCACCCCATGCCTATGGCTCCCTCTGCAGCACTCAGCTCTGTGCACATCTTGGCATTGTCTGGGTCTGCCTCTCTCTGTTTTCCCTGTGGCCTGGTGTCCCTCTGCGGTTGCCCAGTCACACACTCTGCATGGGGGGAGGGCCACACACCGTGGACAGCAGTGGAAAGAGCACTGGGCTTAGAGTCAAGGGACTGGGCTGAAGGAGTTTGGGAAGTGCCACCCAAACACGGTATTTGAACTTGAACTGAAGGCACTGGGCAGCACGGGAGGCAAGCGGAGGTTTGCTCTGGGCTGCCTTTGTCTGCCTAAAGACAGACCCTCCAAAGGGACCTCAATTGTTGTGAATCCCCTCCCCGGGAAATTCATGAGCCAGGGGAGACTCGCATCACAGCAGAGGGGACTGGAGGTCGATGACATGCCCAGGCTTTGTCATAGGCTACCCACATTCCCCCAAGGTCCCATTCATCTTTCCCCAAATCGTTCATTCTTCCCATGGCACCTCCATCCCCTCTCCCGCCTCCGCAGTGAGTAAGGCGCATAAGCTTCTAGGTCTCTCATTGGTGTGGGGATATTCACTTTTCTTTCTCATGATGCATCCATGTGCCTAATAAATGTGGTCACCCTTCCTCCCGCTAATCTGCCTGCTGCCAGCTTATTCCATAGACTCCATTATGGAGCACTCAGAGGGTAAAGCTTCCTCTCTTCCACGGAGCCTTGCTGAGCCTCAGTTTCCCTATGAGGCAGGCATACTTAACCATCTCATTTCAGGCTGGATATTCATTCTAAGGCTACACATGAATATGAGAATATTCAGGTCTTTTAGGTTGAATATTCTAGGAATCTTAAACGATGGGTACCTCTTAGAGGAAGCGGTATTCCAACAAACCAGTGGGGCAGGGAGGGTGGGAAATGGTGTATTATGGTCACTCTGGGATCCCAGGCAAGGTAATCCCAATCGAAGCTCAGGCTTTTGGGGCGGGCTTTTTTTTTTTTTTTTTTTTCCCTATGTACGAATGGAAACATGAAGCAGATTCGCAGTATCTCCTAGGGAACTGGACAGTCTACTCTGGGGCCGGCGCAGGAGAGATGACCCCTGGCCGCCTCCCAGGAGCGCTGGCTGCGGCTCGACCCGAGGGGGCGTCCTCCCGAGCCTCTGCAGCCACTCTTCTTACCGCCCCCAGATGGCGCTGCAGGACCACAGCCTCGAGGCTCCTCCGCCCCAGGTTCCCTCCCGGCCGCTCCAGACCTGCCTGGATTTACTCCCTCCAGCGGGAGGAGGCACCAAGAGGCAGACGCGTAAATTCCAGGCCTGGCCTTCTTCCAGCGCTCCAAAACCTTCTGGAGCCTTCTCAATCAATAGACTCAAAGGCTTTTAGCGTGTCCCTGACACTTGACGTCAGAGGTGACACGGGTCTGTGAGCCTGGCTGCTGGAATTCACACTCAGCCAACACTCAGCTCGGGGCTATTTCCCTTGAGCCTGTCCCAGCGCCCGGAGGGGCCTCTTTCCCTCATTCCTCCCCTCTTCTAGAAACCCTAGACACAGCGCCAACACCACACCCAGAGGCGCTGGCCTCAGGGGAGAAACCCCTGTGAGGCGCAAGCTCACAAAACACAACAAACAAAACGCCAACAGAAACCACAAAAACAGTCTTCATAGATGGAGCCATCTGGCTGGTGACACAACCACCGCCAGCATCTGCACCTGCGGTCCGTCCCTGTTCCCCCACACCACTCAGGGGACCCACACACACCCCACACACGCCACAGCACACACACCACACACAGCACACTGTATACCCACCACACACACGCACACACACCCAGCACACAACACACACACCACACATACACAGCACACACCACACTGTATACCCACTGCACACGCACACACGTCCAGCACACAACACACACACTACACATACACAGCACACACCACACTGTATACCCACCACACACCACACACGCACACAGCACATACACCACACACAGAGCACACACAGCACACATACATAGCACGAACATCACACTGTATACCTACCACACACACAACACACACAACACACTATATACCCACCACACACAGTACACACACCACACACAGCACACACAGCACACATACACAGCACACACACCACACTGTATACCCACCACACACACACCACACACACAGCACATACACACACCCAACTACACACAGCAAATCACACTGTATACCCACCACACACACCCCACACAGAACACACACACCACACTGTATACCTACCACACACGCACCTCACACATGTCACTCACAGCACACATGCCACAGCACACACACCACACACACACCACACACACCACACACAGCACACTGTATACCCACCACACACACGCACACACACCCAGCACACACGCCACAGCACACACAACACACACAACACAGCACACATGCCACACTATATAGCCACCACACATACACACCCCACACACAGCACACACACCACACTATATACCCACCACACCTCCCACACATGCAGCACACACACGTCTACACACCACACACGCCACACCATGTACACCTCCCACACACAGCACACACACCACACTGTATACCCACCACACACCCCATACAACACACACACACACAACACACACACCACATACAGCAAACACACCACACTGTATACCCACCACACACACCCCATACAACACACACACACACACACACACAACACATACAGCAAACACACCACACTGTATACCCACCACACACACACACCACACACAGGTCTACACACCACATACCGTACAGTATACCAACTACACACACTATACACAGCCCACATACACACAAACCACACACACCACACATCTACACACCATATACCACACAATATAACCACTACACACACTGCCTACATGCACACCACACCCACACACCTACACACCATACACACACATCTACACACCACATACTACACAATATACTCACTACACACACCACACACACCCACATACATATGACATACCCACACGCTGCACCCACACATCTACACAACACCCACACCACAATGCATACCCACCACACACACCATATACACACCACATACATCACACCACACACAGTCCACACATACGTCACACATATGTGTCTACATACCAATACCACACAGTATACCCACTACAGACACCACATATACACCACATACATCACAACACACACACAACACACACACGTCTACATAACACACACACACCACACAGCACACCCCATATACACACTCACACATCTACACACCACACATCATACAATATGTACCCACCACACACACCACAGACCACACACTATACCACACATACACAACTACCCATGCCACACTTACACATCTGCATGCCACACACCACACAATATATACCCACCATATATACCCCTCACACACACCACACAGTACATACCCACCACATTCATACCACATCCCACATACTCACACCCATGCCAAACCCACATACCTCAACACCACACCGTACCCACCACCCTGTCACCACACACCACATCCACTCACACCTCACACCACACTCACCCACTGCACAGTGTCTACCCACCACGCACAACACATCCACATACACACCAACACCTTGTGCCACACCCGCATATCTACATACCACACACCATGCAATACATACCCACCACACACAATACACATACACCAAAACACACAGTGGACACACACCACACAGTGGACACCCACCACACACACAATACACATGCACCACACCCTGAACACACATGCCACAGGTCAGCCTGGAAGCATGATCACAGAATGGGACCCCGTGGTGAAATCCTCGTTGATCTAGAAACAGCTGCACGGCCACTCTTCCCAGGGAGAGTCCCAGGCCCCCAGGAAGAGCCCCAAGACGCAGCCCGGCCCATGCTTACCTGCAGCCCAGCAGCAGCAACACACCTGGAGGCAGAGAGAACTTTGGAATATGCTAGAAAACCAGTAAGCGCACGTCTCCTCAGAGCTTTGCTACTTTTGTCAAGAGTTCCATGCTACTTTATGAGGTAATGGAAAGACAGGGTTAAAGCTGACTGAGGTCAAGCTACATCTTTTACATGTTAAGGACCCTCATTAGACCTTGGCCCTGGCTACTCACGAGGGAGACTTTTCCTCCCTCCCCTGTGAGCCTGTGTGAGGCAGGCATGGAGCTTTGCCTGGGCACTGGTCCTCCCCTCCCAGGGCTGTGAGGGCAGGATCCACGGCCCTGGCAGAGTGAGGCTGGGGCCAGCATTGGAGCCTGAGGGGCAGGAGACCCCAGAGAGTCCCCACGGAGCATTGGGCATTGGGGTCAGAGCCCGTGGCCTTCAAGCCTGGTTGCTGACACCACTGCTGCTCAGTACAGCCAAGGTGGTGCACGAATCCAAGAGAAAATGTGGACAGAGAAGCTCAGTCCTGCGGGCCAACCCCAGGGAATGTGCTCCCTGGAGAACTGGGAGGCCTGAGCCCTGTCCTGTGGCTGGGGACAGTCCAGTCTGCGATGCAGCAGATGCTGGGGGCCTCACGGAGGGCTCTGAACTGAGGGTCCTTTCCACCCCTAGCCCAGCCTCAGGTCCAAGAAAAGAAGGTGCCCAGTGACCCCACACGAGCTCTTTCCTGGGTGCACGAATTTCATGCGGTTATATTAAAATAGAAATACTCAAAGCCACCTGGACCCAACTGACTAGCTGGGCATTAACATGGTGCCTAGGTAGGTAGGGCCTTCCTGGATTCAAGCTGTTGGACCCTGTTTCTCAACAGTGCTTACTTCCACAAGCAACTAGGGATTGGCCCCTAAAATGAGGATTGCTGGGACTTGCAAATGATAATTGTCACCAAATAGGGTCTGGATAATTAGAATGGAAGATGATTAAAAGTGTGAGGAATCTTGGGAGTTTAAAGAGTCCGGCCTCTCCGCGAGTGTAGGAATTCATTCTCATTCTCCAGGCAGGGGTGATCTGGCCTCTGTGTGAACACTTCTAGGGACAGGGCCCCCCCTTTTGGAAATCAGCCCACTCCAGTGTTAAAGAGTTTATTCTTCACTGCTGCGTGGGTGTAAAGTCTGCCTTCTGAGACTTTGGCCTGCGGATCTGAATTCCACCTCTGAACCTCCAGAGAGGAGCCTTCCCCTCCCACTCAGCAGGTCACCCATGTCTCCGTTACTGACCGCTGTCTGCAAAGGGGCTGTTTAAGAGGGCAAGGGTGAGCTGGCAGCTACTTGGATCAAGGCGACCTGCCACACTCATTCCTGGGAAATCACCAGAGCACATGGCCCAGGCTGGAGGGCAGATGTTTGAGCCTGTCAGAGTCTGTGCATTGTCAGGATCCAAAAGCCTGGGACTGCAGAGGAGAGGTTCACAGCTGCTGTGCACCCCTCCCCATGTGGAAAGGCAGACATCAGGGGCCTGTGGCCCTCACATAGCATGCATGGTCTCCAGTGGCGGCCTTGGACCCCTCGTCCCCCGTGATCGGGTCCAGCAAGAGGCAAGGCTGTCCCCCTTGCCCCTGCCTCGAGCCATAGAAGGAGCAGCAGTCCTGGGCTCAGTCTTTAGCCGTCTTGGCAGTTTCTTCTTTCTCGTGGGGAAAGCCAGCGACCACACCGCAAAGCAGCGCTGATGAGTCTCCTGAACAGTGAGCACTCACGTGGGATAGAAGCTTCAACTCTCCTCTCCCTGACGATCTTCAATCATCCATGTCCTGGTTGTACCACGGTTGGCGCCAGCACAGCCCTGCAACAATCCTGCTTCTGCTCAGGACTCCACTGCCTGCTGCTCCTAAGCCCCTCTGCCAGCTGCACTGCCCAAGCTGGAACCTGGCTGGGGGCCTCCCTCCTCCCTCTGGCCTCACCTCTTCAGGTGATCCACCCTCAGCCTCCCAAAGTGCTGGGATTACAGGTGTGAGCCACCATGCCGGGCCTGAAGACCTCATAAATATTTATTCCATTCCCTACCTGTCCCTTGCAGCTCTGCCGAAGGATTAGCATGTTGTGGGGGCTTCTGGAGGAAGAAACGAGGGTAACAGAATGCATCGCTGCCTGGAGTGCAGGGCCCCTATGCAGCATGGAGTGAGAGTCGGATGGGCGCCTCCCTGTGCATGTCCCATCCCTTCCCCAGAGCAGCTACAGACATTACCTCATCTCTCTAAGAGTCTCTGGCACAGGAGGGGAAAGTGGCTCTTCTTCCCCTGCTCCCCACACCCAGCCCCGTGTGGCGCCAGGAAGGCAGGCAGAGCCTGGCAAGGCAGAGCAGGCAGCCCAAGGGTGATCACAGGACAGAGTAGAACCCATCCCCACATATGGCTCCAGAGAAAGGGTCCCCTGGAGCCCTAGCCAGCCCCTGCCTCTCAGGGGTGTGAGGTGGCCCTCTGGGGCTGAGGCCTGCTGCACCCTCCACCTCATGGCCAGGGCAAGGGTCCTGGGCCCGGAGATCTGCTGGCCTCACTTCTGTTCCCCTGCAGCCTGGCCTTCGTGTCCGGCCTAGCTGTGTGTCTGTGGGGCTCTCCCCGTCTACCTCTGTAGCCTCCAAGGAGGACTGCTGGATTCATTTTGGTGTCTCAGAGCCTCTACTGCAGGCAATGCCTTTTATATAATACTTGTTCAATGAGTGAGAAGTTAAATGAAAGAATTAGAGCTTCGTAGCGTGGAGTGATGGGGAAGGACCTTAAGCTTGCCTAGAACCCAGAAGTTAGACTCCAGGCCAGAGGCCTTGCCACACCCAGCCCCGCCATTCATAGCTTCAGCCACAGACCCTGTGGGAGGCACAGGTACCAACAGATGGCCACGAGGGGCGACACTCATCCCCAGCTGCCCTCAGGTTGCACACTCAGGGCTGGGCGGGCCACCTCTCTCCCTGTGGACATGGAGTGGCCTGCACAGAAGGATGGAAGGGAAGGGTTCCTGGAGCAGAGCCCATCACTTGCTGCAGAGGCATCCCCTGAACTGGCCTGCTGTGGGGTTCCTTCCTTTCCCAGGGGCTATTATTGGTATTTCCCACTCATCTTCAAGAATGAAAAGGAATATTTGAAAACCACAAGAAGGGGAGGGGGCGTGGGGAGAAATTCCCTAAGCCGACTCCTGGAAGTCACTGATCTCCCAACAGGAAAGCTGGTCTTTCCTGTTTAGACATCATGTCTGGCAAGAGGAAATGAAGACCAAAGTAACAATAATAATTACATAAACCTATGATATGTTAACATCACTAGTATCAAAAATGGTTCTGTTTGCAAAGGGCCTGCCAGGCACACCAGGGCACACAACCTGACGGTGGGCTGCTGTGGTCGGAGGAGGAGCTGTGGAATTTGGAAGGCTTGACTAGGGACACACATGCCTGGTGTAACCTTCAGGGTCAGGGGAGCCTGACTTCAGGCAGAAGGAGAAAGTAGCATGAACTAGCAGAAGGAGTGTGGGCTTTGCTCTCTGTGCAGGTTCAAATCACAACCCCAGCTCCTGACAGCTGTTTCACTTTGAACTAGCTGCTCGACTTCTCTGTTTCAGCCTCCTTGATACCAAGAGGCAGGTCATACCAAGCTCACATTGGAGCTTTGTGGGATGAGAAACTAGCAGCATGCCTGACACATATGACCCTACCCTTGGACGTTTATGAGCCATACCGAGCCAATGTAAAGAAATACATAAGCCAAAGGCACAAGCTGTATTTAAAACCGAGAAGAGGAAGGTTGGGACAAGTGTCAAAACGACTTAGTTTCCAATGGGAGAAAACATCTCATATAGGGGCCACTTGATTCCCTGGCTTTGCCCAGAGAATCCCTCAGGCCTTCAGTCAGTGCCAGCAGGAAGGCATCTGCCTGGGGTGGCCTGCAGTGCCAGCCTCACACCGCCCCACGCGTGTGTGTGCCCAATGCAGGTTCTCAGACGTGTTGGCTGAGAGCTGGCTCCATACCGGGCAGCATGCTAGGCATTTGTCTGTATATTCCAAAGGAAGGGGGAAAAGAGAATGTGAATGGCTCCAGGGAATCCAGCGCTGGCTGGGAGGAACAAGGTATCAGCTATTCCTTATCTGTGGAGAGTGGTCATTTCACTAGCATTTCAGCTAACAGTACCCCCAAGGGACTTCTAGTTAAGTACCAGAAGGCACTCCCTAAGTGTTAGGATTGTGCGCAGACAGTCTTTTTTATTTTTTGTTTTCAATTCTTTTAGCATGTTTCAACTGAAATCATGTTTATAGAATGAACCAATAAAGAAGGAAACTGAAGCACACTGGGAGGAAGACTGCCCCAAATTGACACAGCAAGTGATTTGCAAATCCGAGAGTGAACCTAGAGAGCTTGTCAATGTCCAGCTAATTCAGGTGAATATCTCCTGTTCGTTCATTCTGCAGGGTTGCCTTGACTGAAACCACCTTTGCAAAAATCACAACTGAGAAGATTAGGCAGTGAAAGATATCAGACCTAACTGACCCCATGTTGCTTCCAACCTCTAAACGGTCCTTGTTCATTCCTGGACATAGTCTGAACCAGCTTTGGGAAGGAATTTAGTTTATAGTTTAAATAATAGCCCTTCCAAAAAAGCTAAACTGTTCTTATAAAACAAATGAAAGACCACCAGCCACCAAGTCAGGAAGAGGAGGGCTGGAATTCTAAATATTCCCAACCATTATTCCGGAGGTCATAAGATTTGCAACTTCCCCAATTACTTTCGGAGGTAACATCACTATTGTGAACCTAAGATTGGCCTTTTGGGATGAGTTTTCAGGTGCATTTCTAACAACTGGATGACCCCACCTGGACCTGCCAACCAGTTCTGTGGCCCCCACCCGGGAACTGACTCAGCAGAAGAGAACAGCTTCGTCGCTCTGTCGTTTCATTTCGGAGCCAACCAATCAATACTCCCAATTCACTGGCCCCCTACCCACCAAATTATCCTTAAAAACTCTGATCCCCAAGTTTCTGGGGAGACCGATTTGAGTCATAATAAAGTTCCGTTCTCCTGCACAGCCGGCTCTGTATAAATTACTCTTTCTCGATTGCAATTCCCCTGTCTTGATTAATCGGCTCTGTTTAGGCAATGGGTAAGGTGAACGTGTTGGGCAGTTACATGGCTTTTTAATCTAACACTTGTTTTTATTTAACTGTGTCTGATATCTTCATGAGACAATTAAGACGTAAAAATGTGTTTACTGAACCTAAGAAACTGCGAAACAATGTATCTAAACAAAAAGCTCATTGTTGAACTATAAATTTTTAACACACTGCTGATGAACCAACAGCCTTTTTAACAAGGACATTGAATAAACAAGCAGTGGAGTTTAGAGCAGACATTCACCCAGGCGCACGCTCCTCATTTGCAGGCTGCCAGGGGACACGAAGCATCCACACCCCCACCCACATCCACAAATACTCGCGGCCCCCATAGGACAAACATGTCACAATGGCCCTGCACAGCCCATGACTGCGCTGTCATTTGCTGCCTTCTCAAGCCCACAGAAAGCAAAATATCTCTTTCTAAAGAAAGAAGTGACCGCCAAGCATGGGGTGTTGGAGTCTTGCCGCTCCCGCAACTGTGGTCACCACTCCAGGTGCTGTCTGTCCCCCAGGAACTCGGTCACCTCTGGTGACTCAGGCCCCTCCCAACCACCACCACCCCCTGACCCCCGCATCTCCCACACACACCCTGCCAGACCCTGCAAACCAACAGCGTCATTCAGCACACCAGGGGCTCCACCAAAGCCAGGAAGTTTGCTCTCCCTTCACTTCTATTTTGGGAACTTGGACTCAGCCCTGGAATTTTACAAGCCTGGGAGGAATTGGCTGGGCCTTAGCACTTTCCTTTATCCCTGCCTCCTCTCCCGACAAAGCCCCTTTTCCTCCAGATCCCCAGGACAGAATGCACAGCACCCTTGGGCAGCAGGCGGGCTGCAGAAAGGGGACAGGCGGGAGGAGCAAGGCCGCCGCCCTAAGCTTTCCAGGGAGAATCTAAAAACTTTGTGATTTTCTGCAGCAAAAGTGTAAGGTCTGTAATCTCCTCAACTAGAATATCTGGGAAGATTTCCTTAGCCAATATGAGGGCAAAATACACTGCCTTCTTGACCGGGAGTGGTGGCTCATGCCTGTAATCCCAACGCTTTGGGAGGCTGAGGCAGGTAGATCACTTGAGGTCAGGAGTTCGAGACTACCCTGGCCAACATGGTGAAACCTCGTCTCTACTAAAAATAGAAAAATTAGCCAGGCATGGTGGCAGGCGCCTGCCATCCCAGCCAGTCTGGAGGCTGAGGCAGAAGAATCACGTGAACCCAGGAGGCAGAGGTTGCAGTGAGCTGAGATCGTGCCACTGCACTCCAACCTGGGCAACAGAACAAGACTCTGTCTCAAAAACATAATAAATAAATAAATAAACTACATTCCATAGAAACAGGCTCTTGGCTGTAGAAATAAACTGTACTGGCCGGGCGCGGTGGCTCATCCCTGTAATCCCCACATTTTGTGAGGCCGAGGCGAGCGGATCACAAGGTCAGGAGATCGAGACCATCTTGGGTAACAGGGTGAAACCTCGTCTCTACTAAAAATACAAAAAATTATGGCCAAGATCGCGCCACTGCACTCCAGCCTTGGCAACAGAGCAAGACTCGGTCTCTGAAAAAAAGGGGGAAAAAAAAAAAGGAAATAAATCGTACCATGATTACTTGTTTATTACCTACTCCCCAACTAGTGTGTGGTTTCCACTGGCCCTGGGATGTTTGTCTAACTCACCGCTCTGTGGCCAGCAGAAGGAACACAGTACCTGGACTGTGGATTAAGTTCATAGTGGGTGCTCAATAAATGTTGAGTGAATGAATGGATGGATGAAGACATGGGTGGACATAGAGCACTCCTATTACTCCATCTCACAACTGTATGTCCTCAGATACAGGACACAAAGGAAAAGAATGGGAATGGATCTATGCAAAGCACCCCCTCTACCAAGACTTAAGGGGTAAAAGTCTAGCTCCTACTGACCAAAACCCCGAGCACACCATCTTCACATGCTTGCTTTAGTTCCATAAACCGTGTCAAGGCAGGATGAATTGAATCGAGAGAGACTTGAGCTAGACATTTAGAAGAATTTATGGTCACTCCTCTAACATGGCTGCTATGTGGGTGACACACGTTTACCACTGACGGGGCCCTACAAGAACCTCAGGGACGTCTAATGGCAGAATCTTTGTGTTAGGAGAAGCACCACTAACCAAGTTTATAGAAATCACGTATTTCCAGCATCCCAGATTCAGACTGACTTCTTCTCTGCTTGGCAAGAATCATAGAAATTTAGAGCTAAGAATAAGGTTTTTCACCTTCAGCACTATTGACATTGGGGCTAGATCATTCTTTGATGTTGAGGGCATCCTAAGTATTGCAGCATGTTTAACAGCGTATCTAGCCTCTACCTACTAGATGCCAGAAGCACCCTCCTCCCTCAGTTGTGACAACCAAAAAATGTCTCCAGACATCACTAAATGTCTTCCAGGGGAATAAAACTGCCCCCGGTTAAAAACCACTGAGTTAGAGAGAATTTAAATAACTTTACTTTACAGATGGGGAAAGGGAGGTCTGGAGAGATGGAATGAGTTGCCAAATGCCATAGTAAGTAGCCCAGGACCAGAATTCAGGGGGCCAGAAAAAGCACCTCTCCTTTGTGTGATAGTACCTAGGACGTGGTAGATGTTAGAGAAACGTCTGTTGTCTGGATGAATGCAACAGTGCACTCACCAGACCTGCATTGTTCGTTCTCAGGAAATAGGATGAGGACATTTCTCCTGCTTTATGGATGGTTGGGGTAAGATGAGAAAGACAGACGGCTTTCCCCTTAATGGAGACGCCATCATTCCCCTGAGGACTGTCCCTCACTTGGGATTACAGGAGTGGGTTGAAGAGTGAATCAAACCAGCTCTAGGCCCATGTATCACTTTGTTCGGGGTCTCAGAGGTGTTGCTTCAGTTAGACTAAACCTGGACTCCAGAATAGTAATTCTTAGAAGAATTGTCTTTTCTCAACACACCCTCCTGAGATTGCCCCCTTCCCTGTTTTATTGAGAACCTTTCCTATTTTTCTACCCCATGACAAGTGTTTCGAGGTGTGGCAAATATTTCTGTTTCTTTCCCATCATGTAGAGGTGTTGCCAGGGCACTCACAGGAACCGCATTTCCCAGCTTCCCTTGCACCTCAGTAGGGCCATGCGAGGGTTCTCAGCTGTGGCAGATGCATGGAAGTAACAACTGGCACCTTCAGCCCAAAGGTAACATGGAGATGTCTCTTCCCCATGGTGCCTCCCTCTACCCAATGGCAGAATGCAGAGAACGCCAAGGACTTACAGAAGGCACAGCCTCACGATGGAAGGAGCTTGGATCCCTGAATGACCATGTGGAAGGCTGACTGACCAGGAACATCCTCTTGGGACTGTGAAGTACACAAGAAATAAATTTTCATCGTGCTAAGGCCCTGGGATTTCAGGGTGTGTCTGTTACAGCAGCTAGCATTACCTTAACTTAATATAGTAGGCCACTGGGAAAACACAACTCAGAGAGGGCATTTTGGATCTCAGATGATCTTGCTTAGGGGACCGTAACTGTCAATGCACCAGATGGAGGTGACTGTCAGGCCTGACACAGAGCTGCAGCAGCTCTCCCAGATGACAAGTTTCCTGCACTTAAAATGAGCTCCAAAGCAATTTCTGAGTGTATAATTCTAAGCAAGAAGACTTGTGAATAAGTCACTCAGTGGCATGCCCTTGTTTTGGGGAAATAAACCACCAATCCTGGCAATCCTATCCTCAAAAGAGCCCCTTCTCCAATTTTCTCTCTTCTATTCCAGAGGCACCCAAAAGCCAATGTTTGGCCAATTTCTTTACTGTAAAAATCTGTCGGTTGGAATGTACAGCCTTTTACGCTATTAAACAGAAAAATAATGATCTAGGCTTGTCTTTGTCTATTTCAGCCTCCTGAGAAGCTGGGACTACAGGCACGTGCCACCACACCCGGCTAATTTTTGTATTTTGTCCTTGTCTATTTCACCAGTACTTGTCCCAAGAATGAACAGGTACCCAATGTACACTGGTGTGACAAAAGGACTCACAAAGTTATTCCCCTGGCTGAGCAAGGAATGAATTAGCCCCAAAGCTGCCACCTGCTTCTACTTTCAGAACCAAATGAAGAACATTTGGATTACTATTTTTTTTTTTTTTTTTTTTTGAGATATAGTCTCACTCTGTGGCCCAGGCTGGAGTGCAGTGGTTCCATCTTGGCTCACTGCAAGCTCTGCTTCCTGGGTTCAAGTGATTCTCTTGCTGGGATTACCGGCGTGCACCACCACAGCTAATTTTTGTATTTTTTGTAGAGATGGGGTTTCACCATGTGGCCAGGCTGGTCTCGGACTCCTGACCTCAAATAATCTGCCTCCTACGGCCTCCCAAAGTGCTGGGATTAAAGGCATGAGCCACCGCGCCCGACCTGGATTTCTTTTAGAATAACCCCTTTCTTTTTTTTTTTTTTTTTTTTTTTTTTTGTTGAGACAGAGTCTCGCTTTGTCGCCCAGACTGGAGTGCAGTGGCCGGATCTCAGCTCACTGCAAGCTCCGCCTCCCGGGTTCACGCCATTCTCCTGCCTCAGCCTCCCGAGTAGCTGGGACTACAGGCGCCCGCCACCTCGCCCGGCTAGGTTTTTGTATTTTTTAGTAGAGACAGGGTTTCACCGTGTTAGCCAGGATGGTCTCGATCTCCTGACCTTGTGATCCGCCCGTCTCGGCCTCCCAAAGTGCTGGGATTACAGGCTTGAGCCACCGCGCCCGGCCCAGAATAACCCTTTTCTTTCTGCTTTCAAGCATACAGAAATATTGAGGCTCAATCTCAGAGTGCCCAGTTACTGGATAAAGAAAATATTTTCATAATCAAGAAAGACACATTCATTTTTGCCAGTCAGAAAACTCCTATATCAAATTGCACACATAAAAACTAGATTTCTGCTGAATGAAGTCTGGACAGCCCAGGGTTGGCAAACCAAGCAGTCTTGGTTTCTGGTCTATTGAGAGCCACGTGGTCTGGCATCAGCAGATGTGGGAGATTTTTCTCAATGCAGATAGAACAATACCTCATGAGACTATGGGCTGCCATAAACAGAGATTTTGTCCCCACAATGCTCCCATTGCCTGGTTCTCAATGAGTGTCTGCTGATTCAATGTTTGTCACTCAGAACTGAGCTCATATCCTCTTCCCTCAGTCACACCACCTCATTTCAAACCAATGACCACTGGTACCATACGAGGGTATGGGGTAACCTGTCTTCCATACTTTAACCACTCCCAGAGTGCCTGGTTATTCCCTTCTTAGCCCTTAGGATCTGATCATCTTCTTGGCACATATTCATTGATTTAACAAACATTCACTGAGCACCTACTATATACAAAGCCATGGAAATGAAGAATAAATAAATCAAATGGCTTTAGCTTTCTGGAGACCTGCTGAGCATTATTTATAATCAAAGCTTTTTCCCTCTTTCAGCTCTGGCTTGACTCCATTAAGCCATCACATGTTCACCCTCTGGCTCTGCTTCCAGGCTTAATGACTGTCTTCTAGTGACCACTCAGATTCCTAAGCAGCCTGACTGTTACCGGAAAGGGGTCCCAATACAGACCCTAAGAGAGGGTTCTTGGATCTCACACAAGAAAGAATTAAGGGCAAGTCCATAAAGTGAAAGCAAATTTATTCGAAAAGTAAAGGAATATACAATGGCTACTCCATAGACAGAGCAGACCCAAGAACTGCTGGTTGCCCATTTCTTGATTAGATGCTAAACAAAGGGTGGAGTATTCATGCTTCCCCCTTTCAGACCATATAGGGTAACTTCCTGTTATTGCCTTGACATTTGTAAACTGTCATGGTGCTGGTGGGAGTGTAGCAGTGAGGATGACCAGCGGTCACTCTCTTGCCATCTTGGTTTTGGTGGGATTTATCTGTCTTTTTTACTGCAACCTGTGTTATCAGCAAGGTCTTTATGGCCTGCATCTTGTGCCTACCTCCTGTCTCATCCTGTGACTTAGGAGGCCTAAGTGGCTAGGAATGGAGCGCAGCAGGTCTTAGCCTTATTTTACCCAGCCCCTATTCAAGATGGAGTTGCTCTCATTCAAGTGCCTCTGTCATGACTATAGAGAGAGAACTCTTCAGACTCTTCAATCCTTAAGGGTTTCATTCTGGTCTATACATCAACCTCTGTGAGCTTGGATAATGTGAGTCTGCCTCAAGAGACAGAGATATTCTTGGTGTGCTAACAGTAAGTTTCTCGGTATATGAGGCTGAGAGGTACAAAGTGGGATTATCAAATTCATTGAGAAGAGGCCCCTGTGGACCTTTCCTGAACTCATCCCTCCTCTTCACTTTGTACCTCCACAAACTGGTCACAGTGGTCTCATGACTGAGGAAACACACGGTCATGTGGGGCATGCTCATTAATATGCATGGACAGACCTCAGAGCCTTCACACGCTGATGGATTGGACCTGCTTGGCCCTGGCCTCAACCCTGAAGGTGCTCAATAGATGTTTGTTCATGAGTAAAGCACTGATAAATGCCTGATTTAGAGCTTTAAAAAAAACCCAGAAGGTTAATTAAAAGAACATGCTTTCAATGACTTGAAAACAGTGAGTGCAAGACAATTAAATTAATCAGCCTCACTGTTTTTGTACTCAACAAAGTGTTTTAATTCAATTACTTCTACTTCTCTATTATCTCAATAGAAAGAGAGTTTTACAATAATTAACTTATTCTAAATAATAAAATATCAGACAAATACTGAGCCAAAAAAAAAAGTGTGAGGAGGTACAGGAGAAGGTACGGAGTTTCCATGCAGCTATGCTTAGAGATGGCTCATCCACACACAATGTGCCGAGATCCAGTGATGCTAATTCAGTCTCAAGATCATCACAATGTTCTGTCTGTTTCTCCGAGTCTACTCATTAATGGGCTAATGTTGATCTTAGCCAGTGCTTGGACCTTAGCCAGAATCTAGGTTTAAGTGATTTTTTAAAATCACCCTTTTATGGAAATTCCATTTCTTATACAAAATCAGTGCTTCTTCTAAGGCCTTCCCCATTTCCTTGGAGCTCCACCCTCCCACTGCCTCTCCTCTCAGCCCAGGTCCAACTTAAGCCCACATCACAGATTCTCCTCTTTCAAAAGGTAAATGATGCCAGAGAGGAGGTGAGACTGAATCCTGGAACCATCTGGTCACTTGAAAATGCTGCTTATTTTCTATTTTTCTTTATCTTTTTCTTTAAAAAAAAAAAAAAAACAGAGACAAGATCTTTCTCTGTCACCCAGGCTGGGAGTGCAGTGGTGTGATCACAGCTCACAGAAGCCTCAACCTCCCCAGGTCAAGCAATCCTCCCACCTCAGTCTCCCAAGTAGCTGGGACTACAGGCAAACAACACCTTGCCCAGCTAATTTTTGTATTTTTTTGTAGATATGGAATTTTGCCACGTTGCCCAGGCTGGTCTCAAATTTCTGAACACAAGCGATTGCCTGGCCTCCCAAAGTGCTAGAATTATAGGCATGAGCCACTGCTCCTGGCCCACTTATTTTCATAATGGTATATTGTATAGCGGCAAGACTGAACAACCCACATCTGCATAACAAAGATTAAGCTAAGGAATTCATCCATCTACAACCTGCCACAATCTTTTATGCCTCCTAGGAGATGGCGTGGAAACCTAGGAGATGCTTCTGTGTACCATGAGTGCAGCACTGTGCTCCAGCAATTGGCCATTCATCTGTAGACTCCCTTCCCAGGCAAGCGGGGCTGCTCTTCCTGCCTGAACCAAGGTTCAGATGGGGCCAGGCTAACCTTTGGTGATGACTCAGGGAGCTAGGGCAGAAGCTTATGGTGGAGGACCTGAGAACCAACCGGAGATCTAGTTTCAGCTTTGAAGGATCTAGCGGAGGGGTAAAACACCCAATCCAGCGTGGAGTCTTAACCCAGCCAGTCAGCTCAGGAGGATGAGCTAGAGGCACATCAGGAGAGGGACTGGAAGTCTAGGGGGACCTCCGGGCCCTTTATGGGTACTTTATGGGCAGATGAGCAGGATGGGCACTGCGCCTGCCAGAAGTTGCCCTGCAGCTGGGCCTGTTAGGACACAAGACACAGCAGCGGCTGGGATGAGGACCTTTTACCACAGCTGCCCTGCTGCCTGGAAAACCAGAAAGAACCTGTTTCTCGTGTGTTCATATTCAAATTGTCAATGCTGGTGTTTCTTCTCCAACAAGATTATGAGCCTCTGAACAGCAGAGGACATGTTTTATTCATCTTCACATCAGCCACTCAATAAACCTTTGTTGTGCAATAATAATTACATTAACAAGAAAGAGATGACAACTCCCCAAGTGTCAGGCACTTTTCTGGGTGTTTGCATGAATGATCACATTTACTTCTATGGACAATCATAGTCCGTGAGAATCAATGGCTCCATTTCAAAGACGAGAAAATTAAGGGTCAAAGAGGATAAGCAACTTGCCTGGGTCCTCCCAGTGGAAAGTGGCAGACCTTGGCTTTTTAAACCAAATATATGTGACATTAAAATCAGGGCTTACTCCACAAAGGAATCTTATCTCCAACTCTGAGCAAAGGGATAAGGAACCAGGCTGTCTAGGGAAGTAACAGGGAAAGTTACAGCGAATGTGTCTTTTGAGAGGAGAGTCTGAGAATTTATGAAAACAGTCATTCCCCTGATCTGAGAAATGTCTGGATACAGCATTAAAATAGCATGACAAGGAGAGCTTCACCTTATCTCCAGGCCCCCAAACTGCCAAGGGATGGCTCATTTATGATCCAACTGAAAGTTACAGAATCGTCATTTACCTTCATGGGAGAAACCTACATACCTGGAAATGGCTGGAGTGGGGATGGGAGAGGCTCCAGGTCACACACTCAGTTGCTCTCCACTTTGTGAAAGGGGGAACAGCCATCTCTAGTGAGCAGCTGAGGAGCTAAAAAAAAAAAAAAAAAAAAAAAAAAAAAAAAAAAAAAGGAGCACGTTAGTTCTTGGAAACCCCTTGTGAAAATAGGAATAAAATGGCCCAACTGTAAGGTGAGCCTCCAGTTGTTCTAATTCTACACGGAGACAGAGCCAGATTCCTGGCATATGAGCCAGGCATCGGGACAGATGGCCCTCAGACCTCAGGACAGCACCTTGGGGTTTGCTAGGGCCTTTCCAGTATCATACACACCTCACAACAACAACCCTAGGAGGGTTACAATCACGCGTATATTTGTAAGCCCATATTACCAATAAGGAAAATCAGACTCAGAGAACTTTCCAAGATCATGCAGTTCTTACCGGGAGACAAATCCAAGTTTACTGGTCACCCCAGCATTCTTCTGAGACAAAGCAAGGAAGGATGTGGATTTGGTGTTGGAATTAGAAAGGTCTTTTGAGGCCACCTAAGCCATCCCACCCAGCAGGAATCTCCTGGGGCCTGGGCTGAGAGGCATCACTTAAGCATTCTAGTACGGGTAGAGTTGCCCACCAAAGCAGCACACACACTTTGGGATAGCACTGATGATACAGTGCTTGTCCAGTGCTGGTTTGCTTCCAAATCAGTAGTGCCCACTGCCTGGTCTCTGTGTGAATGAGGCACGAGGGGTGTGCCGGCTCCTGTGACAGATGGAGGACATGTCTGCATCACGTATAGCAGGATCGCATACATACCCACAAGATGGAAAGCACTCCAAGAAATCAGCAAGAGGCCAGGTGCAGTGTCTCACGCCTGTAATCCCAGCACTTTGGGAGGTCAAGGCAGGCAGATTGCTTGAGGTCAGGAGTTTGAAACCAACCTGGCCAACATGGTGAAACCCCGTCTCTACTAAAAATACAAAAAGTAGCCAGTCGTGATGGTGTGTGCCTGTAATCTCAGCTACTTAGGAGGCTGAGATAGGAGAATTGCTTGAACCTGGGAGGCAGAGGTTGCAGTGAGCTGAGATGGCACCACTGCACTCCAGCCTGGATGACAGAGCAAGACTGTCTCAAAAAAAAAAAAAAAAAAAAAGAAAAGAAAAGAAATCAACAAAAGAAAGCTAATCCCATGGAGTAAAAAACAAAGGATGTGCTTTGGGAGGCCAAGGTGGGTGGATCACCCGAGGTCAGGAGTTCCAGACCAGCCTGACCCCAACATGGAGAAATCTCGTCTCTACTAAAAATACAAAATTAGCCAGATGTGGTGGCACATGCCTGTAATCCCAGCTACTCGGGAGGCTGAAGCAGGAAAATCACTTGAACCTGTGAGGCAGAGGTTGTGATGAGCTGAGATCATGCCACTGCACTTCAGCCTGGGCAACAAGAGTGAAACTACATCTCAAAAAAAAAAAAAAACCAAAAAACAAAAAACAAAAAACAAAGGATGCGCCTGGGCGCGGTGGCTCACACCTGTAATCCCAGCACTTTGGGAGGCTGAGGTGGGCAATCACGAGGTCAAGAGATTGAGACCATGCTGGCCAACATGGTGAAACCTGTCTCTACTAAAAATACAAAAATTCGCTGGGCGTGGTGGCATGTGCCTGTAGTCCTTGCTACTGGGGAGGCTGAGGCAGGAGAATCACTTGAATCCGGGAGGCGGAGGTTGCAGTGAGCTGAGATAGTGCCATTGCACCCCAGACCGGCAACAGAGTGAGACCCTGTCTCAAAAAAAAAAAAAAAAAAGGGTATGATAAGCAAATCACAGAAGAGGAAAAACAAATGGCTAATGAATACACGAAAATGTGCTCAACTTTTGCAGTACACGCACACAAAAAAGAACAATTATTATTATAAATCCGTTGGCAAAAATCAGAAGGTGTTGGTGAGAATGTGGGAAAGCAGGTACTGTTTGTGAGAATGCATGCTAATACAGACGTTTTGAAGTAGATTTTAGTTGTATTTTTTTTTTAACGGACAAGGTCTTGCTCTGTTGCCCAGGCTGGTGTGCAGTGGCACAATCATGGCTTACTGCAATCCCAAACTCCTGGGCTCAAGTGATCCTCCTACCTCGGTCTTTCAGATAGCCAGGACTATAGAGGAGCACCACCCCTCTGGCTGATTTTTAAATTTCTTTGTAGAGATGGGGTCTCACTATATTGCCCAGGCTGGTCTCAAACTCCTGGCCTCAAGAGATCCTCCCACCTCAGCCTCCCAAAGTGCTGGGATTATAAGCATGAGCCACCACACCCAGCCATATTTTAGCTGTGTTTATTAAAATTTAAAGTATGTGTTCATTTAGACCTGTGCTATTCAACATAGTAGCTGGTAACCATGTGTGGCTATTTAAATACAAATTAATTAGAATTAAAACAAAATTCAAATTTCAGTTCTTCAGTTGCACTAGCTACATTTCAAATACTCAATAGTCATATGTGGCTAGTAGCTACCACATTGAGCAGTGCAGAACAGAACACTTTCATCATTGCAGAAAGCTACTGGGCAACTCTGCCTTATACCTGGAAATTTCACTTGAAGCTGTTCAACCTGAAAGAAATGATAATGCACGTCTGCAAAACCATATGTGCAAAGGTGTTCCCCAAAGCTGTATTTGCAGTGAAATAAAATAGAAAAGCTGCAAACAAGGACTACTAAGGAGGGAATGGTTACATCACAGTACACCCATACTGAGGAATGGTACGTAGCAGTCAAAAAGAACGAGACAGTTTTCCATTTAACTAACATAAAAGATCTCTAAAACGTATCGTGAAACAACAAAAAGCCAATTCAAAAATAATAGTATTGGCAGGGCCTGGTGGCTCATGCCTGTAATCCCAGCACTTTGGAAGGCTGAGGTAGGAAGGTCACTTAAGCATAGGAGTTTGAGACCTGCCTGGGAAACCTAGTGAAGCCCTAGCCCTACCAAAAATTTAAAAATTAGCCAGGCATGGTGGTGCATGCCTATAGTCCCAGCTACTTGGGAGGTTGAGGTGGGAGGATTGTGTGAGACTGGAATTTCAAAGCTGCAGTCAGCCAAGATCATGCCACTGCACTCTGGCCTGGGTGACAGAGTGAGACTCTGTCTCAAAAATAATAATAATAATAATAACAACAACAACATCCCATATGTATAAAAATATTGTAAAACAAAATGCCATATTCCCATGACTGGCAATCACCACTACCCTCTGGATATCATCCATGAATCATCGTCCATTCACCCACACATATTTATTAAGCACCTGTCATATGCCCCGTCCTGACACCCTGGTAGAAACAAGTCAAGCGGACAAGTCCCTGTCCTCAAGGAGCTTACATTCTAGAATAGGGAGACACACAATAAACAACAAAACAAATCAATACAATTGCTGTGATAAAAATGAAGTCAGCCAAGGAGATATGGAGAAGAGGAGCTATTTTAAATAAGGTTGTCACCAACCTGATGAGGTGACTCTGAGCAGAAACTTGAGAACTTTGTAGATGGGGCCATGTGGATAAATGTTGGGAGAGGAGCATTGAATCAGGCAGGTAAACCAGCAAGTGCTCAAGGTGGCAGCAGCATGGGATATCTGAGGAACAGTCAGGAGGCCAGCATGGCTATGGCATCACAGGGGGACACTCTCCTGCAGGGCCTTTGAGTGAGTTGGGAGACCAGCTCAGGACTTTGATTTTGCAGTCACTCATGCTGGCTGTGTGTGGAGGGGAAATGATAGCAGAAGCTGGAAAGCCATTATAGGAATCCAGGAGAGAGATGAAGAGGCTGCCACTTGGGTTAAAGGTAGAGCCAACAAATGACAAAATGAATGACTTTCAGACTTGCTTTTCATGTTGTCTAGAAATGGATGGAAGACATAAAAGCAGTCAGTCTCTTGACTCAGTTCTGCTTGCTAGCGCAAAATCAGCCCCTATTATCATGAGCGGGGCCAACGGTGATGCTCTGAAAGGACATCAGTGATGAAATGTCTGATTTTTATTCAATTTCATAATCAATCTATTAAATCACAGCAGAAACAAAGGTAGGGTACCATCATATTGCAAATAAATTTACTCCCTGAGTTCAGTCAAGAACCAGCTAGAAGCCCACCTGTGGATCTGACAGCAAAAATTACTACAAAGGACCCAGGCTAAAAATTGATGTTCTCATCCTGCAATGCAGTCAGAGAGCCCAAGTCATCTCTACATTCCTCCTAGGGATGCTGAAGACAATTCTCTGTGAAGAGAACTTTTGAGAGACTCTGAAATGGTGACTGTCACAAAAAGCAGACCACTTCAACTCAAAAGTTCTGTTTGCAGATTAGGACTGAATCGAAGCAAAAAACCCAGCCCAGTCCTACCCATATGTGGTCTCAGGACAGCCTGGGCCAGGGGAATGGGCAGCAGGTCAGCAGGCAAGATATTTAGATTCTGGTCCTAGGTCTGTTTTGATTTAATGCTGTGACCCAGTTTCTCCATCTATAATAGTAGTAACAATATCTTCCCTTTCCTCCCTTGCTGGGAGACAAAGGTCCCAGCTATACCCAAGACACCATTGCAATGTTTGGCAGGGATCTAACAATGATGAGTCAATTGCTGTCTCAATACAGGAAAGACAGGACTGCATAGGGTCAGATGCAATTACTTTGCCTTGCACAAGAGAAGCGCTTTCATTTTCAAAGCACTTTCTAACCATTATTATTGACAAAAAGGCAAGAATGCCCACTGTCATTACATCTATTTAACATTATACTAGAAGACATAGGAAAAGTAAAACAGTTTCTATAAGCAGATGCCAGTCGGGCACGGTGACTCACATCTGTAATCCCAGCACTTTGGGAGGCCGAGGTGGGCAGATCACTAGGTCAGGAGTTCGAGACCAGCCTGGCCAACATGGTGAAACCCCACCTCTACTAAAAATACAAAAATGAGCTGGATGTGGTGACACGCACCTGTAATGCCAGCTACTCAGGAGGCTGAGGCAGGAGAACCGCGTGAACCTGGGAGGCGGAGCTTGCAGTGAGCCAAGATTGCGCCACCACACTCCAGCCTGGATGACAGAGCAAGACTCTGTCTCAAAAAAAAAAAAAGCAGATGACATGATTATATATGTAGAAAGTCAAGAAAATCCACAAACTATTAAAATTAATAAGTGAATTTAACAAGTCATTGGAAAGAAGGTCAATATAAGAATTAATTTTATCTCTATACTAGCAACAAAGAATTTGAAAATTAAAAAGTATTTAAAGTCATTCACAATAACATCAAAAAAGCTCATCAAATATCTAGGAATAAGTCCAAAAAAGATGTACAAGACCTCTATGCTAAAAATCTGCAAAACATTACTGAAAAAAAAATTAAAGACCTAAATAGAGATACATACCATGTTTGTGAATTGAAAGACATAATACTTTTAAGATGTTAATGCTCCCTAAATAGATCTATAGAACCAGTACAACCATAAAAAGATTCTAACAGATTTTTTGAGAACTTTAAGAAGCTGATTTTAAAATTTATATGGAACCACAAAGGATTAACCAAGAACGTTTTGAAGAGGAACAAATTTGGAAAGCATGAATTACTAAATTTCAAAGTACAGTAATTAATTTCAAAGCTATAATAGTTTAAGAGAGTATGGTATCGGTGTAAGGGTAGACATATAGACCAGTGGAACAGAAGGCAGAACCCAAAAACATATATGGTCTCTTGTTTGATGACTGCAATTCAGTAGGGGAAACGGATGGTCTTTCCAATAAATAGTGACAGGGCAATTGGATAGCCGCAAGAAAACACATGAAGCTTAACCTCTACTTCACGCTACATACAAAAAACAATTTAAGATTAATCATAGACCCAATGTCAAAGAAACAAACAAAACTTCTAGAAGAAAATATGGATGTATATCTTTATGCCCTTGAGTAGGCAAAGATTTCTCAAATTAGACACAAAAAGATTAATTGTGAAGAAAGATCAATTTGTAAATTGGACTTCTTTAAAGTCAAGAACTCCTGCTCATCAAAATTCTACTGAAAGAATGAAAAAACGAACCACAGACTGGGGATAGTCTCAATACATGCAACTGATAATGCACTCATATCCGAAATATACAAAGTACTCCTAAAAATCAATATCAATACCAATAAAAAGACAAAGTCATTTAAAAGATGAGCAAGTCACTTGAATACACATTTTACAAAATATCCAGAGTCAATGACAATATGAAAAGTGCCCAATATCTTTACTCATTAGGGAAATGCAAACTAAAACCACAGTAAAGTATCACCACATCCCAGCCAGAATGGCTAAAAGTAAAAGGATTGACAGTACTAAGTTTGCAAGGAATGTGGAGCAACAGGAACTACATTTCCATTGCTAATGAAAGTGTAAATTAGTAGATGCAATCTTTTTGGAAAACTGCCTATCAATATCAAATAAAGTTAAACATACATGTGCACTATGACATGGCAATGTGACTCCTAGGTATATAACCAAAAGAAACACATGCATATGACCACCAAAGAAGAAAGTATAAGAATATTCATGCCAGGTACTGTGGTTCATGCCTATGATCCTGACACTTTGGGAGGCCAAGGCAGGCAGATCACGAGGTCAGGAGTTCGAGATCAGCCTGACCAACATAGTGAACCCCCATCTCTACTAAAAATACAAAAATTAGCTGGGCATGGTGGTGTGTGCCTGTAGTCCCAGCTCCTCAGAAGGCTGAGGCAGGAGAACTGCTTGAACCCGGGAGGCAGAGGTTGCAGTGAGCCAAGATAGCACCACTGCACTCCAGCCTGGGCGACAGAGTGAAACTCCATCTCAAAAAAAAAAAAAAAGGAATATTCATAACAGCCTTATTCATAGTACCTAAAAATTGGAAACAATCCAGATGTCCATCAACAGGTGAATGGATAAAAAATATATGGTATGTTCACACAATGGAATATGACTCAGCAATTAAAAAGAACAAACTACTGATATACATGACATGGATGAATATCAGAGATATTATCTTGAGCAAAATCCAGACACAAAAAGGTATATAGTAGATGTTTCCATTTATATGATGCTCAAAAAGAGAAGAAATACTTTCTTTTTTTATTTTTTTTGATAGAGTCTCTCTCTGCCGCCAGGCTGGAGTGAAGTGGGCGATCTCGGCTCGACTCACTACAACCTCCGCTTCCCAAGTTCAAGCGATTCTCCTTCCTCAGTCTCCCGAGGAGCTGGGACTACAGGTGTGCACCACCACGCCCAGCTAATTTTTGTGTCTTTAGTAGAGATGGGGTTTCACCATGTTGGCCAGGATGGTCTTGCTCTCTTGACTTTGTGATCCGCCCGCCTCAGCATCCCAAACTGCTGGGATTATAGGTATGAGCCACCGCACCCAGCCCTGAAGAAAGAAATTAAAATCGTGGATGCCAATGGCAAAGTTTTCTTCAATCAAACACAAAATGCTTAATCACAAAAGAGTGCTTAATAAATTAAACTTCATTAAAATTTAGAATTCTGGCGGGTCGCGGTGGCTCATGCCTATAATTCCAGCACTTTGGGAGGCCAAGGTGGGAGGGTCACTTGAGGTCAGGAGTTTGAGACCAGCCTGGCCAACATGGTGAAATCCTGTCTTTACTAAAAACACAAAAATTAGCCAGTCATGGTGGCATGCACCTGTAATCCTAGCTACTAGGGTGGCTGAGGCATGAGAATCACTTGAGCCTGGGAGGTGGAGGTTACAGTGAGCTGAGATCATGCCACTGCACTCCAGCCTGGGCAAATGAGCGCGACTCTGTCTCAAACAAAAACATAAACAAAAACAAAAACAAAACAAAACAAAACTTCTGAGACCAGATACAGTGGCTCACAGTTGTAATCCCAGTACTTTGGGAGGATGACGCAGGTGAATTGCCTGAGCCCAGGAGTTTGAGACCAGCCTGGGCAACATAGTAAGAACTCACCTCTGCAAAAAATTTAGAAAATTAGCTGCGTTCAGTGGCATATAGCTGTAGTCCCAACTACTTCGGAGGCTGAGGTGGGAAGATTGCTTGAACCCGGGAGGTTGAGGCTGCAGTGAGCCATGATCATGCCACTGCACTCCAGCCTTGGTGACAGAGCAAGGCTCTGTCTCAAAAATAAATAAATAAATTAATTAAATAGAATTAAGAACTTCTCATCAAATGTACCACTAGGAGCATGAAAATGCAAACCACAGACTGGGAGAAGATATTTGCAATATAAATAATTGATAAAACATTTATATCCAAAAGATAGGAAGAATGACTAAAACTCAATACTAAAAAGGCAAGCACGTTCATTTAAAAAGGAGTTTTAATGCAGGAGGGAGAACATTTACTGACAATGGGAAGGGGACATTCTTCTAAGGTGATGGAAGTGCTCTAAATCTTGATCTGGGCAGTAGCTACACTGAAATGAACACATTCAAACACTTGGGCTGTACACTTAGGACTTGTGCATTGTCTATACTTTATTGTATATACACTATACCTCAATAAAACACATTCTGCCTCAAGAAAAAGCAAGTAATAATAAGAATAAATGTCAAAAAAAAACCCTACCTTTTTTTTGTAGGCTGAATGAGCCTTCCCACACAGCGTTTTAAGGCATACTCACGTTGCATGGGAAGTTATTAGGCACATCAAGTAAAAGGAGGTCCATGTTTAAATAAGTTAGGGGGAAAACTGGGATCGACAAAGATACATATTTTTTATTGCAAGACTTCTTAGAGCTTTTTTACATTAGTATTTTTGTAAGTGATCATAGGAAAGGAGGAGAGTAGGCAAAGCTTCCTGATGGTATCTGGCCTCTTAGAGCATGTGTAACACAGTTGTTCTGCAAAACACAGTTTTGGAGATGGCGATGTGAGATACTATGATTACCAGTATAACTCAGGTTTCAAGAAATCAAGGGAATCATCATTTTGTTAGTGTGTCAGTTGGATCCCTCTGGGAGGCAGACTCTAAGAGGAAGTTAGAAATGCAAACGATTCACTGGGGTAATGCCTGCAAAAGGTACAGATTGTGACGGAGGGAGGAGACCCAGAAGAAAGGAGGATTGAGTAGGAAAAGCCTCAGACTCGGATGCAGCCCCAAGAAAGCCTTGGCCAGTCCAAGGGGGTACTCCAACAAAAAACTGCCCTTAGTGGAGTCCCAAGTTGGACAGAAAGAACCAGGCCCTAAGACCCCTACCCTGTTCTATCCTTGGTTGGGGTCTTCCTGGGAAGAACCTGGCCTCAGGTAAACACTGCACCTGGGGGAATGACAGCTCACTGCACTTCTCATGGCTGATTGGCAAGTTCCTTCTTGGAGGGAGATCCAGTGGACACATTTCCATGGTTGTTGCAGGAAGCCTACAAGCTCTTCTTGAAAGATGAAATTTCCCACTATGAAATTCTACAAAGAAAGCATTATGCCGGGCGCGGTGGCTCACGCCTGTAATCCCAGCACTTTGGGAGGCCGAGGCGGGCGGATCACAAGGTCAGGAGATCGAGACCACGGTGAAACCCCGTCTCTACTAAAAATACAAAAAATTAGCCGGGCGCGGTTGTGGGCGCCTGTAGTCCCAGCTACTCGGGAGGCTGAGGCAGGAGAATGGCGTGAACCCGGGAGGCGGAGCTTGCAGTGAGCCGAGATCGCGCCACTGCACTCCAGCCTGGGCGACAGAGCGAGACTCCGTCTCAAAAAAAAAAAAAAAAAAGCAAGCATTACATGAGCCTCTTACAAGGAGCAGTGAAAAATACAGGAAGAGATACAAGAAGAGACATGGGAGCAAGGCATGATTTGGTGGTTTACTGTAGCATTTGTTTTCGTTTTCTAATCCATTTTGTGAGTAACCATATTGAGTAAAGGATTTCCTTACTATTAGCTAGGGTATATCCTGTAAATTTCACATTAATTTGATAAAGTCCATCTTTCCTACAGACCCTTCGGCACCCACAAGCCCTCCTACAAATACAAAACTAAGCAAAGAGGACTTTTTTTTTTTTTTTTTTTTTGAGACAAAGTCTCACACTGTTGCCCGGGCTGGAGTGCAGTGGCGCAGTCTCAGCAGTCTCAGCTCACTGCCATCTGTGCCTCCCAGGTTCAACTGATTCTCCTGCCTCAGCCTCCCGAGTAGTTGGGATTACAGGCACCCACCACCATGCCCAGCTAATTTTTGTATTTTTAGTAGAGATGGGGTTTAACTATGTTGGCCAGGCTGGTCTCGAATGCCTGAACTTGTGATCCACCCGCCTTGGCCTCCAAAGTACTAGGATTACAAGTGTGAGCCACTGCGCCTAGCCACAAGGAGGACTTAAATAGCAGGGCAGCTGGCCACATGGGGTCTGGGTCAACAGTGGCTTCCTGATATCACAGCTGGGAGTAAGTCAGTCCATGGGAGCCTCATGGGTTCTCCAAGCCCTGCACAGTCTCCAGTCTCCCCCACACATACACATAGGGCCACTGACTGTCTGCAGCTTTCCAAAGGAAGCATCTAGAGTCCACCCTCTCACCTCTGAGTTCCATCCTCTTTCTGATGAAATTTGAAGAAATCCATGGTCTAAGTCAAATTACCTATGATAACCCATCAATTATCAGCGCTATGCACCGAATTTGGAGAAACAACTGGTATTGAAGAGGACATAGGTCTAACGTTAATTAAGCATGGACTCATGGCGCACCAGGACAGCCACGTTGTTCTTCCTGAGTCCTTAAAGCTTTTGTTATTAAAAGTTCTGCATTCCATGATTCATCATGGGAAAGATAAAATAATCCAAATTAAATATATTGGTCTAGTAACTTATAAATTGCTAAAATAGTTTATAACCAATGTTTGGTTTGTCAAATCCATATTCCTGGGAAAAACAATCAAAGCTTCAGGTAAATTTGGTTAGGATGGGCCATTTAAACATTTTATAAAACATTTTATCAAAGGATTTCATTCAATTGTTATTTTCAGTGCATGTTTTCCGGTTGTATAAAAGCTCTTCCATGCAAGAGTGCTGACATTATTTAGTATATTATTATGCTACATGTATGTAATGATATGTACATATGTGTAATAATATATAATAATAATATGTAATTATAATAATAAGATGTAATAGATTATTATGCTACAGTGTATTTTCACCAGGTAAAGTGAAAATTTTTATGAATTTATGAGATTCACCAGTAAAGTGAATTTTTATGATTCACTGAGGACAGTCAACCCCTTCATAATCTAGAACCTGAAAACTGGATCTTCCGAAAATATCAGAGAAAGACTGTCCTTGCCATCCACACTGCAACAAAACTTTAAGATCTTGAAACTTGGGTTCATAATCACACAACTGAGAAGGGTCCCTCCACGCTCTTGGAACTCTACACCCACTGGAACCCTGAAGGTAAAGCTAACCAAGGAAGTCTCTCCCCAGACGAATATGACATCCTTGATGTGAACAACTTTTCCTAAGATTGTGGATGAAGACTTCTCCTGTCATGAGACTCTTATCTTTGAATATTTTTTCCTTGCTTATGCCTCTATGAACAATAGAAATGAAGAGGGGGTCTGCTGCATGCACTTATGGGGTGTACTTTTATTTGTGAAGGATTTTGCAGACAGCCTTATACATGGATGACCTTATACTTTGAGAGACAAAAGATGAAGGCCCGATGTAGGTAAGAAATGTTAATGGTACATACATTGCCTCATAGTCAGCCAGAAACAGTATATTGGTTCACTCTTCTTTTTTTTTTTTTTTTTTTTTTTTTTTGAGACGGAGTCTCGCTCTGTCGCCCAGGCTGGAGTGCAATGGCCGGATCTCAGCTCACTGCAAGCTCCGCCTCCCGGGTTCACGCCATTCTCCTGCCTCAGCCTCCCGAGTAGCTGGGACTACAGGCGCCCGCCACCTCGCCCGGCTAGTTTTTTGTATTTTTTTAAGTAGAGACGAGGTTTCACCGGGTTAGCCAGGATGGTCTCGATCTCCTGACCTCGTGATCCACCCGTCTCGGCCTCCCAAAGTGCTGGGATTACAGGCTTGAGCCACCGCGCCCGGCCTGGTTCACTCTTCTTAACCTACATCATGGATTAAAGAGAACATTGCCAGGATGCCTTCACTCTTCTAGAAGGGCATCATTTGTTAGGTCTTTTTTCCATGTTTTGGAATAAAAGAGGCAAAGATCAGAGATGTATCCCTTATGATAGGCTCTGTAGCAGATTTTACTGTAAAGGCTATAGTTAGAAGACTTTCAATTCTCTTGTGAAAGTTAAGGTAAATAATAGAACTAGCTAGACAGAAAAGTGTCTATGTTTCTGCTGGCACTTCTGGCCTAAGGAGAAATATATCAGGTATTACAGAGATTCAGTTGTAGGAAATTAACAAAAAGACCACTTAGTTAAGTGAGTAGACTCTTAATCTAGCTCATTCTTTGATCTATTTGATTTTAGGTGGTTTGGTTTTTGGGAAGCCTGGGTAAGAAGCATATTCCAAACTCTTGGTATGATCCTCCAGACAGTCATAATAACAGTCTCTCTGGTGCTCTGTGTTCTCTCAAAGGTTTTAATGTTTGCGTGCAGCCATCTCTAGAATGTTAAATGGTCTCTATTCAACTGGAATGACAAAAGCTGAAAGACATGTGTGACCAGGAGGACACTGTAAGCTATGAATGACATGCTGAGACGGGAAACCCAAAATGGTGGTAACCGAGAGTGGCGCTAAAGCCCTAAGTTTTGGTCGCACTCTCACCTAAGTGAGAACCTGGCCAAAAAGGGGGAATTTTTAAAAATAAAATTATGGGAGGCCATTGTTTTGGACTGAACTCATGCGCTAGACCTCCATAGACTAAACCAAACAAAACTGGAGTCACTCATAATAAAAATGACATAATCAAACTAAGACTTTAAGGAAACATAGATCCTAGGCCAGAACAGACCAGGTTTTGTTTTTCTCCTGTATACAAGACATTCCAACATAAGGAGGTACTCTCTACTCAATCCTTGTTCCTATCTTTGCAAAACTCACTGTTCTACTGTTTCCTAGTGAGTTTCAAGGCCAAACAAGTACATTTACGATGGTGATAGTAACATCAAGGATAGAAGTTTTGGTCAATCTCTCAAAATTGAGAAAATGACCAAAATGGGGGAATTGTCAAAGCAAACTAAATATGGCTTGAGAAGGACTGCCTACTTCTAAATTTCAGTCCCCGTGAATGAACTTCAGCCTAATAGGCAGACAGGATTGAAACCCTAATTTAGGATTTAGAGTATGCTCCTGTAACAACTGCTGAGTCTTGGCCAATCCCAGCAGCCATACTTCAGTCACTCATACGCTGCTGAGTATTCAAACTGTGTTCAAATAAGGCAAACATCGATCTGTAAACAACCCAACTGTTTCTGTACCTCACCTCTGATTTCTGTATGTCACTTCCCTTTTTTTGTCTATAGATTTATGCTGACCTTGAGGCATCCTCGGAGTCTGTGTGAATCTGCTGTGATTCTGAAGGCTGCCTGACTGCTGAATCGTTCATTGCTCAATTAAACTCTTTTAAACTTAATTCAGCTGAGGTTTTTCTTTTAACACATTTCAGGACACCACTGAAAGAGAAAAATCCCTGGGGGGTTTTCAGGAAGAGAACAAAAATAAACAAGAAGTTCACCACAAAGAAACCAGAAACTTACTGGCACAAGACTTCCTGTCTCTAAGATGGGACAGTAATATAGTCCCCAGAATTCAGCACTTGGCAAAAGACCATTCTTTTTTTTTCTTTTTCTTTTTCTTTTTCTTTTTTTCTTTTTTGGAGACCAAGTTTCGCTGTCGTTGCCCACACTGGAGTGCAATGGCATGATCTTAGCTCACTGCAACCTCCGCCTCCCGGGTTCAAGTTATTCTCCAGCCTCAGCCTCTCGAGTAGCTTGGATTACAGGCATGTGCCACCACACCTGGTTAATTTTGTATTTTTAGTAGAGATGGGGTTTCTCCATGTTGGTCAGGCTGGTCTTGAACTCCCAACCTCAGGTGATCCGCCCACCTCAGCTTCCCAAAGTGCTGGGATTATAGGCGTGAGCCACCTTGCTTGGCCTAAAAGACCATTCTTATGCAAAATAAAAACTTTAGACAAATAAGGACTCAAAAAGTTTTTCACTGGAAAAGTAAAATTTCTAAGAGCAAATAGAGTATATCTTTCAATTTATAGAAAAGTAAATAAAAAATGGATAAAGAAATGGCATATAGTAAAGATAAGAAAGTATGGGTAGGCATGGCTAGCTGTAAAAATAGTATTAGAATGTCTAATGTACCTGGTAAGAAAGAACCCTTAAAAGAAGCATAAAGAAAGAACAAGAATGATAGAAAAATAAGGAAATACATAAATTATAGACAAATAAATAGAGCATTTGGAATGGTAACTCAGCAGGCTGAGTAGAATTTCCTTAATTACAGAGGCAAGGGTGTGAAATGTTTAGAAGAATTTATTCTGTTAAATGTAGAACGAATGGACCATGAATCCAAGACCACGTGATTTTCATTTCAACACCAAATTACCTAATATACTCCCCAAACAATATGGTTTGCTTATTAGAGTTCAAGGATTAATCCAAGGTAGGCTCCCAAATGTACATTCTGGAAAAACTGCGTTTTAAGGAAAACCCAATAAACTACAAGTGTTCCTTTGCTGGCACAAGAAATAGGAAAATATAGCCATGGCTGGAAGGCACTAAATAAACTAAAGTCTCCATGAATTCCACCACCTATAAATAGTCAGTGTTCTCATTTGGACGTCTTTCCTTCAGGGTGTCTTCAGGGTACATGAGGTCCACCCATGCACACATCTGACCAGGCTGAGATCCCGCCAGGGGCACTGGGCCACATGATTTCTCATCTGTGGATGGGTGGTCACCTTCTGCATCTGCAGGGACACCTGCTGACTCCCCTGAAGTGTTTGTCTAAGGTCCAGGAGAGTAGTTGCCTCTCAGGGTGGTGATGAGCAGGTATTGACCAGAAGGGGCAGATGGGAGCCTTCCTGAGAGCTGGCATTGTTGGATGTTTTGATCTGGGCGATGACCACGTGGGCATATACATCTGTAAAATGACATTGAGCTGTACACTTAGGATTCATGCACTTTACTGTATGTATGTGACTACCAAAAACAAGCAAACAAACAAAAAACAAAACAAAACAAACAAAAAAACAGAAAAAGAAAAATGAAAGAGAAGGGGAGGAGATGAATGGGAGGTGACAAGTAAAGGCTCTCTTGAAGAGTTTTGCTGTAAGAGGGAGCAAAGAAATGGGTCAGTGGCTGGAGGCAGATGTAAGATCAAGGGAAAGTTGATGAACATGGGAGCTATTCCAGCACGTTTCTGTGCAACTGGAATGTTTCAGAAGACAGCGGATACTGATTATGAAGAATAGAGTGGTATAATTGCTGAGCAGGGAGTCTAGTAGAGAAATGCAGCTCTTGGTCTTTGATGGGCAGTTCCTCCATAACAACAGAAGGAAGGCTGAGAAGTAGGGCATAAATGAAGGAGGGGTCTAGACAGGATGGTGACAGCATGTGGCATCCTCTTCTGATTGTTTCTCATTTCTCATTTGTTACTAAGCTGTCCACTGAGAATGAGCATGGTGAAGGAGGTGCGAAGGAATGAGAGAAGCAGAGGTGCGACATACTGCTCTGGAGAGTGGGAAAGTGAACGGACTGGGCTTGCCAGGCAGCACTCAGGGTCCACCTGAGGTTAATGGGCATAAACCTGAGATGAGACTGCTCTGCATGGTGGGTTCCTTCCTTAGCCCTGTGCAGTTGCTGCACAGAATAGGCTGGGATTTGGCTTTCACCAGGTGACTAACACACAAGGGAGCAAGGAAGTTCTAGGTGTTTGGAAAGGAGGGAATTCTACTGATAGGCCATGGAACCTCAGCTGGAAAAGGAGGTAACTGAACACAAAGGTGGGTGACAGCCGTGAAAAGATGGTAGAAGGAATGGACTATAATCCCAGTACAGCCACAAACAGTAGGTACTAGACGGAGTGATCAGGAAAGTGGTTGGAGAGAGATACAACTTTCAGTTGAGACACAATTGAGATTATGGAGGGGGTGCTTTAATTGGTAATAAATGGCAGGGTCTAGGATATGCCCACTGGAGCGTGGGACTGAAGCTCAGTGGAGGCCAACATGAGTAAGGAGAGAAGTTCAAGGAAGGAAAGGTCACAGTCTAAGAAAAATCCTCCCAGTGCTCAATCAGGAGAGGTGTTGAGATTGATGGCAATCTAGGCATTAAACATCAAGGAATGAAAGGGGAAAGCTCAGGGCATCTATAAATGACTGTTGGGGGCATCTCAGAAAGTCTCTCTAATGACACAAGATTAACTTCTAGGTGTTTTAGGGAGAAGCAGCAGTAGAGTGGAGAAAAGAAGACCCCACCTCTCCTCTAGGTTTAGCAGGACAATCCCATTGAGTAGAAAAGATTCACCATATGAGGGAGTTTTAGGGAACCGGTGATCTCGGAGGAGAACAGGTTTCCATCAGAGCAAGGAGACAAAGGGACTGCTCAGAGAAGAACATCTGGGATTTGGGGAATGCTGGATGGTGATTCCCAGAAGGCACAGTGTTGAAAGTGTGGGAGATGGAGTCAGATAAGGGATTGTACAGTGCTTTATGGGGACAAGAGTCCTGGGCTGAGGGATGTCCTGGGAGCCACTGTCCTCTGAAGTCCTGCTCCACTCCCAGAATCTGGCCTGGGAAGCAACAAGATATTCTCAGTGACCCTGGGAGGACCCCCAAGCCCCCGCCCCAGTTTGCAGACCTTCCCCAACCCCACCAGGCTCCACTTCCCACACCACCCCCATTCCTGCAGCTCTTCCCTCCATTCCCCCCATGCCTGGGAGAATGCCAGGCAATCCTCCTATATCCGTCCATTCTCACATTGCTATAAAGAAATACCTGAGACTGGGTAATTTATAAAGGAAAGAGGCTTAATTGACTCACAGTTCAGCATGGCTGGGTGGGCGGGCCTCAGGAAACTTACAGTCATGGTGGAAGGGGAAGGGGAAGCAAGGCACCTACTTCACAAGGCGGCAAGAAGGAGAAGTGTTGAGCAAAGGTGGGAAGAGCCCCTTATAAAACCATCAGATCTCATGAGAACTCACTCACTACCACGAGAATAGCATGGAGGAAACCACCCCATGGTTCAATTACCTCCACCTGGTCTCTCCCTTGACACATAGGGATTATGGGGACTAAATTCAAGATGAGATTTTGGGTGGGGCAGAGCCAAACCATATCACTTCCCTTGTGGCTTTGAGCCATAGGCTGCTGCTCCCGGGAGCGTGGGTCAGGAGCCTGACTCAAGTCCGTGTCCGTTCTCACCAAATCCCTCTCACACAAGGATAGAGTCAGCTAGAGAAGATTCCATTGCCCAATGCCTCTGAGGTTGACTGGCATAAAAACAGCAGAAATCCAGTATTAAAACCTTGTTTTAAGTGTGATAATGGACAACTTACTTCTCTCAGTTTCCCCTTCTGTAAAGTGCGGTGATTTCTGAGGTCTTTTCAGCTCTGATCTTCCAAGCCAGTGAGTCCCAGGACCAGCCTGTTTGGGTGCTGTGGACACAGCCTGCTTCAGTGAATGCCTGGTGCCTGGCCGCTTGGGACTCACAGCCCCAGGATCAAAGCCCACAGCCACCAAGTTTGAAAACCAGTTTATAAATTAGGAACAGAAGGCAAACAAGCATTTGTGAACAAGACAGGACACTGGGGCTGATGTTGGGGCCTGTGCTGTGGACACAGCCAGGCACAAGACAGAAGTGGTGCCCCAGAGAGGGGCCGGCCTGCAGCGAGCTCAGAATACACACCCGAGCCAGCGGCCTTGTCTGCCAGGTGGGGAGGAAGTGTGAGAAGAAACTCAATGGGGACTTTATTGGGTGTTGGGCTTAGGGACTGTTTTCATTTGGGATTTAGTCATAAATTAAAATCCTACACATAACCGTTCCCAAGGAGAGAACCCAGGAAAAATATTTCAAATTTAGGAGAGATGGAATAAAACTCTGTTTCCAAGGCCCAACAGAGTTCTTCTTGCTCTCAGCCTCTCTCTCTCTCTCTCTCTCTATTTCTCTCTCTATTTCTCTCTCTATTTCTCTCTCTCTCTCTCTCTCTCTCTCTCTCTCTCGATGTCCAGGGCCTGAAGACAGGACCTATTCTTCCAGGAGGGAGAGGAGGAGGGAGCAGGAAGGCCGGCAGTGACCAGGGCCAGGGAAGGCAGATGAAGCTGTGTGATTTGGCTACACTTGCCAGGCCTTGGTCCCTGCCCAGACCTTCAAAAATAGAACCTGCCAGGCCTGTGGAAGGAAGAAGACAAATGCAGAAACGCACATAAACAAATTTTAAAGAGAAACGTGAGAGAGAACAGGCGGCCCTGGGAAGGTGGCTGCTGCACGGTTACTCCCTTCCGCTCCGGGTCCCCCTCTCGCAGGGCCCAGGCAGCACCAAACACAGTCCTGACAGCGCACGAAAGAGGTGTAAAGAGGAGTACTGTCAGCCAGGCGGCTTGAGGTAGAAGTGGAAGTGGAAGAATTTTGTGAGTGGCATGGGACCCCAACTAGGGGGCTCTGCACTGCTTCCAGTGGAAAAACTGCAGAGACCCTAAGCCACTGCCCACAGGGGTCACTTCCACTTTCTCTTTGTGCTACGAGAGGCCTAGGGGGCCTTCCCTTCCACCCTTACACAAGAGGGGGTTTCTGCCTGAGACCCAAGCTTTACAAGGCCCCCCTTCATCCTCCTCAGGCCACAGTCCTTCTCACTAGAAGAGTCCATAGGACCAACAGGATGTTACTGCTAAAACCCAGGCTCTGTTTTCTAGAACCTAGACCATGTTTGGTGGACCCAGGACCAGGACCCCCAAATTATCTATCCAAAGGGCCCCAAGTCAGCTTCCAGGCCCTGCATAAGACTCTTCTCCAGGCCTGTCTCTCCCAAGTGATGGCCAAAAAGCAGTATTTGTGCAGATGTGAGCAGAGCTGAGACATGTGGGCCCAGGGTGCTGGAAAGAGAGGCTGGGAAGATAAAGGGGGGCTGTGGCCAGTGCTTTTCGCGCCTCTGGCTTCTGACACAGAACTCCAGAGAATCGACAAGTCTAACCTCCAATCTGGCTTTCCAGGTTGTTACAAAAGCATAGTTGAAGCCGGGCATGGTGACTCACACCTGTAATCCCAGCACTTTGGGAGGCTGAGGCAGGCAGATCACCCGAGGTCAGGAGTTCAAGACCAGCCCGGCCAACATGGTGAAAACCCATTCCAAGAAAAATACAAAAATTAGCCAGGCATGATGGTGGGTGCTGGTAATCCCAGCTATTAGGGAGGCTGAGATGGGAGAATCGCTTGAATCCTGGAGGCAGAGGCTGCAGTGAGCTGAGATTGTGCCACTGCACTCCAGCCTGGGCAACAGGACAAGACTCCATCTCAAAAGAAAAAGCATATTTGAGCTACGTGCAGTGTCTCACATGTGTAATCCCAGAGATTTGGGAGGCCAAAACCAGAGGATTGAGGCCAGGGTTTCAAGACAGCTTGGGCAACATAGCGAGACCCCATCTCTACGAAAGTAAAATTTAAAAATTACCTGATGTAATGGCACACTCCTATAGTTCCAGCTACTTGGGAGGCTGAGGTGGGAGGATCACATGAGCTCAGGAGGTCGAGGCTGCAGTAAGCCGTGATTGCACCACTGAACTCCAGCCTGGGTGACAGAGCAAGACCCTGTTTCATTTTTTTTTTAAGTATATTTGTGAAGGATGGAGACTAGAACACATTGTATGTAATGGTTTGTTGGCTTCTTATAACTTTTAAATATTTAGACATATGGTATGGGGGCCCCTCTGTGAGCCCTTGCCCTGAATCCCACAGGGGAGAGCAAGTCTGCTAGCAATGAGTCAAAGAAGGGCTCTTTCTGGAGAGTTGGCGCAACCCTCTGTTAAAAGAAAAACTTCAGCCAAATTAAATTTAAAGGAGTTTAGTTGAGCAATGAACAATTCGTGAATCGGGCAGCCCCCAGAATCACAGCAGATTCACACAGACTCCAGGGATGCCCCCTAGTCAGAAAAAATTTATAGACAACAAAAGGGAAGTGACGTACAGAAATCGGCGGTGAGCTACAGAAACAGCTGGGTTGGTTACAGGTTGGCGTTTGCCTTATTTGAACACAGTTTGAACACTCAGCAATGTATGAGTGACTGAAGTATGGCTGCTGGGATTGGCCAAGACTCAGCAGTTGTTACAGGTGCATACTCCTAAGTTAGGTTCTCAATCTTGTCTACCTATTAGGTTATAGTTTGTCCACAAGGACTCAACTATAGAAGCACAGAGTCCTTCTCAGGCCACCCCTTTGCATTGGTTACTCCACGAACTCACTCAAAGTCAGACTAAGAGAAAGCAGATTAGCGTGTGACCAGAGCAGATGCAAATCTGATGGTGTCATCATGTACTTAAAACCCTTCAATGTCCCTGGCTTCCAGATGACATGCTTTGGTGTGGCATTCAGGACCCTTTCCATCCTCCTTGTCTCCTCAAATTTATCCCTCACTTTCTACCTACACCCACCCAATGTTTCCCACAACTTTCCTGTCCCCTCTTCCTCCCACGGTCCCACATTTTGGCCCTTCACTCCTGCTTCTTCACAGGCCACTTCCTATTTGTCCTTCCTGAGCCAGTTGAAATGTCACCTCCTTCAGAGTGTCTTTCCTGAGTCGGACACCCCTCTCAGGTTCATAGCACTGCTCACCCAGTCCTCCAGCGATTTCTTGGTCTTTCTCTCTCATAGACAGTGGGCATCTCGGGAAGATCCATGTCCTCTCTGCACTGCTAGGCTGAGGGCCTGCTTGATAAGGGAACAGACACGTAATCGTGGAGGTCACTGACCCACCCTGTGGGCAATGTCCTTCCTCTCATAGCATTTGGGAACTAAAATTCCTCAGGGAAGAAAGATTCTGTTCCTAATGCACAGGAAGCTGCCTAGTCGAGATGTTGGGGGTTCTGGAATGTTCTTGGGATCTATCCAGGGGACTTATAAGCACCAAAGGGATCTCCATTGATTGATGCAAGCTGGCTATGCCTGGAGTCCATCATGGATCCTCCACGCTGAGGAGTACAACAAGACCCCAGGTCTTTTGGATGCATAGAACTGGTCCTTGCTAGTCTCTCCCAGCATGTTTTACCCAGACCACAGCCGCACTCCTGTGGCCTCAGAAACAGACTCTCTAGTGTGGAAGGGGGGCAAGATCTGTTAGGCTTAACCTGAGACAGTGCCATATTATGGTCAGAAAGCATGTTCCACATCCACAGCCTTGTGACCATTCCCAGAACCCCCTCTTCCACAGGGTGGAGACCTCAGATATTCAAGTCCCATTGTGGAGATGCATGAAACAGGTAGGAATGCACAAAAATGAAAGAGAGCAGTGCTGGCCAGGTTCGGTGGCTCACACCTGTAATCCCAGCACTTTGGGAGGCTGAGGCAGGTGGATCACGAGGTCAGGAGTTTGAGACCAGCCTGGCCAACATAGTGAAACCTTGTCTCTACTAAAAATACAAAAATTAGCCGGGCATGGTGGTGCACACCTGTAGTCCCAGCTACTTGGGAGGCTGAGGCAGGACAATCACTTGAACCCAGGAGGCTGAGTTTGTGGTGAGCTGAGATCACGCCACTGCACTCCAGATTGGGCCAGAGGGCAACACTCTGTCTCCAAAAAAAAAAAAAAAAAAAAAAAAAAAAAAGAGCAGTGTTAAGGAATTCCAGAAAGAGTCAGGAAACATAAAGCCCCTCTGATGGCTGATTTGCCCAGGGCTCTGGATGGTCTTGAAGAGTCTTTCTTAGATGCACAAAGGTCTGGAAGGCTTCTATTAGAGGTTCCTTCACACTTTCCTTCTTTCAGGGTCAGACTCACATTGTGGTCTGATGATTCTCCTCTTCTCTTCTCTTTCCCCTTCCCATTTTCTCTCACAGGTATTTCCCCCAATAAAATCTATGCAGGTTTAATCCCATCTTGGTCTCTGCTTCTTGGAGGACCCAGACTAGCACATTGACCTTGGGTAAGTAGGTCAATGCGTGCTGCACCCTCAGGATCCACATCCCTCATTTGTTACATAAAAGAGATTTAATCATGACTCTCATATTAATACAATGAATGCAATAAATATGTGTCAAACATTTATTTAACTCACTAATTAATGAGGAAACCAGTATGATGTTGTGTCTGTATGTATATACACACACAATTATATATTTATATTTTATATACATACATATATAAAGAACACTGAAATGAATTTACAGAGAGATCCAAAACAGGTCAATAATCAGTTGCATTCCACTGTGCACAACTAATTTGCTTCTTTGCAGGCAAAAAACCATTTGCATTATTGGCAATTTTCTACAACTTAGAGTTGTAAAATAGCTCTGAGATAATGAAAGGCAGATTCCTTGGAAAGTACACTACACAGGATACTCAGTCATCTTTTTTTGCACATGTCATCAGTCTTTCACAATTTCTGACGGAAGGGAAGGGATTGGATGAGACGATTTCTGAATTTTCTTCTAGCCCATGTGACCGTGCCCCCAAGGCTCACCTGTCATGCTGAAAATCTGGTTCCTCTGCCTACTGCATGCATCTCCCCTCCCCTTCCCACCCCAGGAGAATCAACCCATAGCCTTCCTTTGAGCTTACTGCCCCCTTGATTAGGAATTGGCACTCTGTGGATTCTAAGTCAAATGTTAGCTGATACTTAAAAATAAAAAGCAGGCCAGGCGCGGTGGCTCACTCCTGTAATCCCAGCACTTTGGGAGGCCGAAGCTGGCAGATCACTAGGTTAAAAGTTCGAGACCAGTCTGACTAAAAGGGTGAAACCTTGTCTCTACTAAAAATACAAAAATTAGCCAGGCATGGTGGCACACACCTATAGTCCCAGCTACTCGGGAGGCTGAGGCAGGAGAATCTCTTGAACCTGGGAGGCAGATGTTGTGGTAAGCCAAGACTGAGCCACTGCACTCCAGCCTGGTGACAGAGCGAGACTCTGTCTCAAATAAATAAATAAATAAATAAATAAATAAATAAATAAATAAATAAAATAAAATAAATAAAAATAAAAAGCATGGAGACTATTTATCCTTTACAGATTGTAAAGCACTAGTCAGTGTTCTGTTCCAAAGAACAGAATTGGCTCTGGTTAACATAGTAGAGAAGGGTCAGTAGCTCATAGAATCATGGGAAGGCCAGAAAACATGCCCAGGCAGGAAATAGTTGGGAGCTGGGGAATGGTGTCAGCTGGAATGTTGCTACAGCAGCCAGCAGGACCATGCTAACTGTCCTGGTGACACCGCCGGGCACCAGCTGCTGAGCCATCAGACCGTCCACTTGGCCACAGTCACTGTTTTAAAAAGTCTCTAACTAACCTGGAGGCTTGGTTTACTTCCTCCAAATTCAGAAATAGTGGCAGGAATGTCCAACTGGCTGTGTTTAGGGGACATCCTCACAGTCAAGCTGCCTGGAGTTGGGAAAAGAATATCTAGTCCTGTGATGCTTACTATTGGGGTCAACTTGAATGGCCTGAAGGATGCCTTAGACAGCTGGTAAAGTATTGTTTCTGGGTGTGTCTGTGAGGGTGTTGAGGGTGTTGCCAGAGGAGACTGACATTTGAGTCAGTGAACTGGGAGAGGCAGACCCACCCTCAGTGAGGATGGGCACCATCCAAACGGCTGCTAGTGCAACTGAAACAAAGCAGGCAGAAGAAGGTGGGATAGGCTGGCTTGCTGGGTCTTCTGGCTGCTTTCTTTCCCCCATGCTGGATGATTCCTCCTGCTCCTCCTGCGCTTGAACATCAGCCTCCAGGTTCTTCAGCTTTGGGATTCTTGGACTTTGCCGGAGGTTCTTGGGCCTTTGGCCACAGACTGAGGTCTGCACTGTTAGCTTCTCTGCTTTTGAGGCTTTTGGACTCATACAGAGCCATCAGTGGCTTCTTTCTTCCCCAGCTTCCAGACAGCCTGCCGCGGGACTTTGCCTAGTGATCATGTGAGCCAATTCTTCCTGATAAACTCCCTTTCGTATATACATATATCCTATGTCCCATGGGACAATTCCATGTCCCATTTTGACAATCAGAAAAGCTCACACCTTCTTCTCATTTTTTTAGAGAAATGTTAAGAGATTCAAAGTCACACATGCCCACTGTACTCATTTCTGAAGACTGCCATAACTAGGTACCACAAACTGGGTACATAAAACCAAAACCAAAGAAATTTATCATCTCACAATTCTTAAGTCCAAAGTTAAGGTGTTAGCAGGGCCACAATCCCTCTGATACCTATAGGGCAAGTCTTCCTTTCCTCTTCCTAGTTTCAGGTGGTTTACTGGCAATCTTTGACATCCCTTGGCTTGTACCTGCATCACTCCAATCTTCAGTCTTTAGAGATGGTTCTCCCCGTGTCCCTGTCTTCTTGTAAGGACACCAGTCACATGGAGTAGGGGTCCACCCTACTCTGGTATGACTTCATCTTAATATAACTAATTACATCTGCCATGATTCTATTTCCCAGAAGATCACATTTCAAGATGCTGAGGGTTAGAACTTCCATATATCATTTTGACTCACTAATATGGTTTGGCTGTGTCCCCACCTAAATCTCATCTTGAATTGTAGCTCCCATAATTCCCTTATGTTGTGGGAGGGACCCAGTGGAAGGTAATTGAATCACAGGGACAGGTTTTTCCCTTGCTGTTCTCATGATAGTGAATAAGTTTCATGAAATCTGACAGTTTTATAAAAAGGAGTTCCCCTGCACAGGTTCTCTTGCCTGCCTCCATGTAGGACATGCCTTTGCTCCTCCTTTGCCTTCTGCCATGATTGTGAGGCCTCCCCAGTCATGTGGAACTGTGAGTCCATTAAACCTCTTTTTCTTTATAAATTATCCAGCCTCAGGTATGTCTTTATTAGCAGCGTGAGAACAAACTAACACACCCATCAACAAGAGCTTCCTGTTCTGTGTTTTTTAACCTTTTCTCATTCATGTCCCATTTTGACAATCAGAAAAGCTCACACCTTCTTTTCATTTTTTTAGAGAAATGTTAAGAGATTCAATGACAACCTCAATAGTAAGTTGGAAGTCTTCTAGATCACTTTTGTAAACTATAATCACCCCCCGGCTTCCAAGGACACACACTGCTCCTGTTAGAAGCAACCTCCCTCTTAAGTAAACAAAGCCCAGTATGAGTCCAAAGGACAAAACCAGAACCTGACCCATAACTTCTGTTTTTGCCCACTGTTCTTTCATAACACACCACAGCCACACCAACATCTCTCAGAGAAAGGAAAGTAAGAGCAAAAGAGCCTTAAAACTGATTCATTGGCTGAGTTCTTCCTTAAGCTAAATAGGTTCTCCCACAGCCCAGAGTCCTTCCCCAACTCAACAGCTCTTTCTATCCAAGACAAGAGGCTTCTCTAGTTTCCTGAAACTGAGGGCAAATTCTGATGCAATCCGCCTTGTAACCTGGGACCCTCTCCATATCAGGAAATTGTCTCTTTCCCAGACCCTACTTAATAGCCCCTAATGTGCAACTGTCTCTGTCATTGGAAGCAGCTTCCAAGGAACTCAGAAACTTTTTCATGGGAGCACAAAGTGGGAAGGGTCCCAGTTAGCTGACCAAGCATCTGCTGCCTTTCATCTGCTGCCAAGTGAGCTGGCCTTGAACTAGGTCTCCTAATCTTTGACATGCATCTCCTCATCTGTCAAAGGTCTTACCTTTGACATATTTATAGACTATAAAAGACTTCATACAACATAAAATGCTAAATGAAAATAAGGTATCCTTATTGTTGCTGCTGTTACTGAATTTAGCACAAGAATTTAAAAGGACATGAGTAAGGTGGAGGGGTCCTTGGCTGGCATTTGGCAGATCTCCATAGTGCTCCCTCCAGTGCATCTTGATATAAATTTATTTATATTTATCCTGCTGATGATTCATTATTTCCTGAATCTCAGAATTCATGTCTTTCATCAATTTGGGAGCATTCTCAGAAAAAGCAAAAATATCATTGAACATTGTCCCTCTCCCAATCTCTATAGTCTCTTTCTGGCATTCTAGTTATATGTATGTTTGATCATTTTATAATATCCTCCATGTTATTCATTTCTTTTTCATATTTTCCATCTCCCTTTTCTTCTTCTTTTGTTTGCTTTTTTTTTTTTTTTTTTTTTGAGACAGGATCTTACTCTCTTGTCCAGGCTGCAGTGCAGTGTCATGATCATGGCTCACGACAGCCTTGACTTCCTGGTCTCAAGTGATCCTCCCAAGGAGGAGCAAAGGCATGTCCTACATGGAGGCAGGCAAGACAGCCTGTGCAGGGGAACTCCCTTTTATAAAACTATCAGATCTTGTGAGACTTGTTCACTATCACGAGAACAGCATGGGAAAAACCCATCCCAGAGATTCATTGACCTCCTACTGGGTCCCTCCTACAATACATGAGAAGGGACCCAGGAACTACGGGCACATGACACTATGCCCAACTAATTTTTGTTTTTTGTGTTTTGTGTTTTTTTTTTTTTGGTAGAGACAGGGTTTTGCTATGTTGCCCAGGCTGGTCTAAAACTCCTGGGCTCAAGTGATCCACTCACCTCAGCCTCTCAAAGTGCTGGGATTATAGGCACAGCCACTGCACCAGCCACCATCATCTTTCTTCTTTGCACCAAGTTTTGAGTAATTTTTCAGATCTGTCTTCCAGGTAATTAATTGTCTCTTCTGTTATTTACTCTTTCTGTTGTGTTTTTAAATTCCTCTGGCTACTTTTCTTAATTTTTAGAAGTATTTTATTCTTCAATTGACCTGGTATATTTTTATATAGAGAGTAAGTTTATCCTTTTCTCGTGTTTTTTTGTTTGTTTTGTTTGTTGTTTTGTTTTGTTTTTTTTTTTTTTTGTGAAACGGAGTCTCACTCTGTCACCTGGGCTGAAGTGCAGTGGTGCAATCTTGGCTCACTGCAACCTCTGCCTCCTGCTTCAAGCGATTCTCCTGCCTCAGCCTCTCAAGTAGCTGGGATTACAGGCGCCTGCCACTACACCCAGCTATTTTTTTTAATTTTTAGTAGAGACAGGGTTTCATCATGTTGGCCAGGCTGTTCTCGAACTTCTGACCTGGTGATTTGCCTGCCTCGGCCTCCCAGTGTGCTGGGATTACAGGCATAAGCCACCACGCCTGGCCTTTTTCTCGTATTTTCAACTTTACTTTTAAGTTTCTGTAGTAAGTTTAGGCATATTTATTTTATAATCTACATTTGATAATGTGAATATTTTATTTTCTTGGGAATTTAATTCTTAGTTGTTGGTTTTGCTGGTTCTTGTTCTTGGTAGCTTATTTTTCATTTGAAATTTTGAGCTCATATATATATTTTTTGACACGAGGTCTCACTGTGGTTTATGTGAAAATAAGTAATTCAAAATCTAAGTGTCTCACACATCCATGTGAAGAGACCACCAAACAGGCTTTGTGTGAGTAACAAGGCTGTTTATTTCACCTGGGTGCAGGCGGGCTGAGTCCGAAAGAAAAAGGAGTCAGCAAAGGGTGGTGGGATTATCATTAGTTCTTTTTTTTTTTTTTTTTTTTTGAGACGGAGTCTGGCTCTGTTGCCCAGGCTGGAGTGCAATGGCACGATCTCAGCTCACTGCAAGCTCCGCCTCCTGGGTTTACGCCATTCTCCTGCCTCAGCCTCCCGAGTAGCTGGGACTACAGGCGCCCGCCACCTTGCCCGGCTAGTTTTTTGTATTTTTTAGTAGAGACGGGGTTTCACCGGGTTAGCCAGGATGGTCTCGATCTTCTGACCTCGTGATCCGCCCGGTGTGATCTCGGCTCACTGCAACCTCTGCCTCCTGGGCTCAAGTGGTTCTCCTGCCTCAGTCTCCCAAGTAGCTGGGACCACAGGCACACACCAGCATGCTCAGCTAATCTTTTGTATTTTTGGTAGAGACTGGGTTTCACCATGTTGCTCAGGCCGGTGAGTTCATATTTATAGGCTTATGAGAGGACTCCTGGCCTGGAGTAAAATCATCACCTGTCAGAAGAGATATAAGTCTGTTTCTGTCAGGCACCCCAAGAGCATTGCCAACCACTGTTCATCTTTTAGTTTTCGTTCTTAGAGGTTAGAAGGCCACATCTTATTGGTTCTCTCATTTACTAATGAGTGAAACAGTCTTTGTTCATTTTACTTTTCATTTTTTATTTTTATTTTTTATTTTTTCTAAGACTGAGTCTCACTCTGTCACCCAGGCTAGAGTGCAGTGGTACAATCTCAGCTCACCACAACCTCCACCTCCTAGGTTCAAGTGATCCTCCTGCCTCAGCCTCCAGAGTAGCTGGGATTACAAGTGCCCACCAGTCCCAGATAATTTTTGATAATTTTAGTAGAGATGGGGTTTCACCATGTTGGCCAGGCTAGTCTCGAATTCCTGACCTCAAGTGATCCGCCCACCTCGGCCTGCCAAAGTGCTGGGATCACAGGGGTGAGCCACTGTGCCCAGTCCGTTTTACTTTTTAATACTTTATGTGTGGTTTTGTGTGTGTTCATTGATTTGATTCTTGCAGCATCAAAGAACTAGAAATAACCTAACTATCCATTGTAGGGAACTAGATAAGAAAATAATAGTACATCCATTAGATGGAGTACTTGTCAGTCACTGAAAAGAAAGGTGATTTATGTATGTTGATATAAAACATTCTAAAAAGTTATGTAAAAAAAGAAGAAGATGCAAAAGAGCCTTACAATTTGCTGGCATATTCATTTTAAAATACTTATTTTATAGATATATCTATGTGTATATTTAATTATGTATAAACTATGATTTTTTGTTTTTTTTTTTGAGACAGGGTCTTGCTCTTGTAGCCCAGGCTGGAGGGCAGTGGTATGATCTTGGCTCACTGCAACCTCTACCTCCTGGGTTCAAGCAATCCTTGTGCCTCAGTCTCCAAAGTAGCTGGGATTACAGGCATGTGCCACCACACCTGGCTGATTTTTATGTTTTTAGTAGAGACAAGGTTTTACCGAGTAGTCCAAGCTAGTCTCGAATTCCTGGCCTCAAGTGATCCTCCTGCCTCGGCCTCCCAAAGTGCTGGGATTACAGGCGTGAGCCACCGTGCCTGACAACTATGATTGTTTATCCATCAAAAATGTCTAGATGAATGTTTTTGTCACTGGTAGTTAACTCTGGGTAACGAGACCAAATAGTTGTGGGACATTGAACTGTTTGAATTTTTAACATGAGAATTATATTGTTTAACCTAGGGGGTTTTGTGCATTTTGTTTGTTTGTTTAAACATGACAAGGTAAGAGGAGAAACATAAAAAAGACCAGTTTTCTGTATTGTAACTACGTCATGTATTGTTGCTTCATTCCCACATTCAAAGCCAACAGCCAAACGTAGGAACTGGTATCGAAGGAACAATTTTTTTTTTTTTTGAAACAGAATCTTACCTGTTGCCAGGCTGGAGTGCAATGGCATGATCTTGGCTCACTGCAACCTCTGCTTCCTGGGTTGAAGTGATGCCCCTGCCTCAGCCCCCCGAGTAGCTGGGACTACAGGTGCGTACCACCACGCCTGGCTAATTTTTTGTATTTTAGTAGAGAGGGGGTTTCACCATGCTGGCCAGGATGGTGTTGACCTCCTGATCTGGTGATCCACCTGCCTCTGCCTCCCAAAGTGCTGGGATTACAGGCTTGAGCCACCGCGCCTGGCCCAAAGGAACAATTTTTTTTTTTTTTTTTTTTTTTTTTTTGAGACGCAGTCTCGCTCTGTCGCCCAGGCTGGAGTGCAGTGGCCCGATCTCAGCTCACTGCAAGCTCCGCCTCCCGGGTTCACGCCATTCTCCTGCCTCAGCCTCCTGAGTAGCTGGGACTACAGGCGCCCGCCACCTCGCCTGGCTAGTTTTTTGTATTTTTTTAGTAGAGACGGGGTTTCACTGTGTTAGCCAGGATGGTCTCGATCTCCTGACCTCGTGATCCACCCGTCTCTGCCTCCCAAAGTGCTGGGATTACAGGCTTGAGCCACCGCACCCAGCCTAGGAACAATTTTAATACATCTTGGCAGAATACCTCTTACCCATACTTCTACCCAAGCCTGCCTCTCCCCACCCCAGCGTCTTTACCCATCATTTTATTAGTTCTCTAATCATTCTCCCCACAAGGTCTTGAGAACAGGAGTAAGAACAGTTATTCTCCCTCTTGGCAAAGAGGAACCTGAACCTAGGGTTAGCCCTGAATCCTTAGGGAGCAAGCCAGGCACAGCTGCTGTGCTCCTCAAAGCTCTGCCCAGACAAATACCTCACTGGGGGCTTTAGGAACTTCTAAGAGCCCCCTTTACTTCTGTTGGTCAGCCTGTGGAATGTCCAATGACTTTGAGGCCAAGGCAAGTCCTATTTCCAGTGTAGCCTTAGGAGCCCTTCCACTCAAAACTGGACATCAGAGAGCTCTCAACATGCTCTAAATTATTGCATAGATGCCAGGCATGATGCCTGCCTTCAGGGCAAAATTAACCTCCTGATCTTCTCCAGCTTGATCAGATGCCAGTAAAGACTGTCAAAACCAACTGTCACAAACCACAGCCTCTGGGCATGCGGTGGGAAGCAGACAGGTGAGCTCTCCTTCTCCTCCTCCTCCCAACCCCCAACCCTTGCCTCCCACAGACTCATGCGGACACTTCTCCAGTCAAAAGAAAAAAGAATGGTGAGGAGGGACAAGAGCCTCAGGGGCCCGGTGTCCTACCCAACTTCATGAAGAAAGACCTCTTAGGAAAACTGAGAGGGAACAAAATCTCTTGCTATTTCCATTTAGAGATTCCACTGCTGTCTGGCTTTTCATGACATTTGGACTTTCTCAAGGTGAAAGCACAGGAGTTATTCTTGATTGCTCTGGCGTCACCTTCCACAAACAATTCTTTTCAAACCTCATCAGATGCTACATCCAAAGTACTTCCCAAATGTGTTTACTTCTCTCCCTTTCACTGTCACATTCCCAGTCAAAGCCATCACTCTCTCTCTCTTTCAGTCCTATAGCCAATTCTACCAATAGCCAATGGGTAATCAGAGGAGGTCACTGCTGTGCTACAAGCCCTCTACGAACTTGCCAACATGGCCGGGCGCAGTGGCTCATGCCTGTAATCCCAGCACTTTGGGAGGCCGAGGCAAGCAGATCCCTTGAGATCAGGAGTTTGAGACCAGCCTTGACAACATGGCGAAACCCCACCTCTACTAAAAATGCAAAAAGTAGCCAGGCATGGTGGTGCATGCTTGTCATCCCAGCTACTCAGGAGGCAGAGGTGGGAGAATCGCTTGAACTCGGAAGGTGGAGGTTGCAGTGAGCCGAGACTGCACCACTGCACTCCAGCCTAGGTGACACAGTGAGACTGTGTCTCAAAAAAAGAAAAAAAAAAAAAAAGAACTTCCCAACAGCACTTAGAAGCCATCCCAGCTGTGTACGTGGTCCCCATGATCTTCCCTTGCTGCTCCCTCCAACCTTCCCCTCCCCCTGCCCCTTGCCCATGACTCTGCAGCAACACACAGGACCCCTCTCTGTCCCTCAAGCATGCCAAATGTGTCTCAGCCCTGGGGTGTTCTTCTCCCTCCTCACCTGGCTGACTCCTTATCCTCATTCCATTCTCAGCTCAGGAGAGGCCCTTGACACCCCTCTGGTCTCCTGTCACCCCTCCATGTGCACTGCTCAGTTCTATTTTCATCAAAGCACTCCGCGCCATCTGCAATTAACACATTATTTTATTTGCTTGCGTGTCTGGGTCCCCCAAGGAGGTAGGCTCCAAAAGAGCAGGACCCTCACTGCTTGCCTGTTTTGTCCACTTCGTGTCCTCAACAGCTGGGATGCTGCCCGGTAACACAATGGAAATGTTGCCAGTGAATGAGTTCTCTTTCCAGAAGTGGAAACGGCATGATTGAAGCCATCCACATCCTCTTGCTGCTGACCAGGATCAGCATCTCTGCTGGAGTGAGCTTTGCACCTGTTGTACAAAGTTAACTGGCCCAGCCAGGAGGCTCATCAGGGGTTGTGCCTGAGTCTCCTCCATGCAGAGAAGTTTCAGGGGCAAGAGGTCTTGCTTACATCAGACACAGACATACTCTCAGAGCGGGAAAAGAGCACATGGAAAATCACACACTGGCTCTGGAAGTTTCTGTCCAGTGGGGTGACACACATCACCTCCACTGAATGTTCACTGGCCAAGCAAGTCTTGTGGCTGCATCTGGTTTCATAGGGCCAAAATGAGTAATCCACCTCTTTCTATTTTTCTGTCTTTCCTTGTGTTTCCTTAATTATTAATTTTAGAGTCAGAAAACTAAGCAATGTTCAATAAAGAACTGTGTGGCACCCCTTTATAGACTGGGTCATGTCCTCTCCAAGACTCCTGGGGGAGATGACATTAGATCTGAGTTTTAGGAAGGCCAGGAATGGATTCGAGGGGCAGGACTGGAGAGAGGGAGACCAGTTAGGAACCTGGCCCAGCTGTCTCGGTGGGAAGGAAAGAAGAGGAGGAACTGAGTCCCAAGGATCTGTTTTGGGCAGCTGGATAAATGGATGCCCTTCCCTGACCCGGGGAAGTAGTTGTTGAGAACGTGTTGAGAGAACCCACCAGGAAGGGTGCCTAAACCCAGGTAGAGATCTCAACCACCCCCAGAATCTGTGAACTCAGTCTGTCGGTGCTGTTATGTGGAACCAAAGGGGCAGCCGTCTGGGTTAGCAAAGGCATAACCTGCAGGGCTAGGGTTGAGGGGAGGTGAGGGAGGTGACAAGGTGCAGAATTGAAGGAAGCTCCTCTCCTAGGTCTCAGGGCCATGCAAGGGCAGGCTGGTCCTGGGAGTGGTGCCTCCTTAGAGTTGACATCCTTGCTCCTCACTCGCCTCATCCTAATCTTGGCCCGATCACAAAATATGTCAGGCCTGAGACATTCTTCCCAGGGGTCCTGTGAGCACAATCTCCTACCTGCTGGGCTGAGACTCTCCAGGACCCCTTGTCTGATGGGATGGTGGACACTGACTTGGCCTTTCCGGTCCAATTTCCCCACCACCTGCTGCTTCATCTGACCCTGAGATCTTGCCATCTGGATTCCTGTGTCCCCAGCGTGGTCTGTACTAAGCAACCTGGACTTGACAGCCCCTTGCCAGACTCCACACATTCCTCTGTGCCCCAGAGATCCGGCCTTGCAGCTGCTTTTGGGTCCCTGCTCCGACCTGACTCCATCATGATCATGGCCTAGAGAGCTCTGTGCAGGCTGCCGACCGTACAAAGGCCCCTCTGCGAATGCCAAATAAAGTGAGCAGCTCAGGGGCAGCCGACGCCAAGCAGGGCCCTGGGGCCTTGGGCCAGCCGGAGTCCCAATCCATGTCAGGCAACCATAGCATTTACACAGGCGGGCTGCCATCCTCTACGAATCTGGAAATGGGTCTGCCTGGTTACAGGAATCCCATAAACACCCATGCAGAGGCAGGCGGGGCCAAAGGCCCAGAAGGCTCCCAATTTTGTTTGAGAGCAGAAACACCCAGTCCCCAAAGCCACTGAGCAAAACATGTGATCCCCGCCTTTAAACACTGCAGGGACTCTGTCTCAGCGAGGAGGAGGCGCACACATGGGAGCTGTAGGGAGACTCAGGCGCAGAGCCCAACCATGCCCCAGGCCCAACCACACCCGGAGCCCACCACGGCCACAGCGGGCCCTCCCTGAGCAAGAACTGTTCTGCCCCAGGGTGTGGGCTTCACCTTTGCCGGCACAGTGCAGACAGGAGGTAAAGTCACCAATGGTCAATCTCGACAGTCCAGAAGTGATGAGATGTAGACACACAGCCTCGGGAGCCCCATACCCCGGCACTTCTCTGTCCCCAGAACTGCTGCTCTGGACAGAAGCTGTGAGGCCAACAGAACTCCTGGGTCCTCCTCCTTTGGATGGCATGAATTCCTGGGCCTACCTCAGAGCCTACACTGCAGCAGAGAGCACCAGCAGGAATCTCCCCTCCTCTGCCCTCTGTCCTGGAGGATGGCCTCCTGGAGGCCTGGGAGGAGGGAGTAGGCACTGTCTTCCCATCTTGGGATTCCTCACCACTGGCTCCTGAAAACAGCCTGGACAGCTCAGGGGGAAGACCCAGTGGTGCAGACACAGGGGCAGGGAAGTGCTGGCTAGAGAAGGGCGGGGTCCCTTGCCAGGTCTCCACCCTCAGGCCTGTGCCTGCGGACCTAAGTGAGAACAAGCACTCCTGTTTTCGCGCCCAAATGTTGCGTTTTCCAAGACCACTCTGGCCTGTCATGCCCCCCATCCTGTGCCCATATAAACCCCAGACCTTAGCAGGCTCAGACACACAGGCTGAACACAGAGAGAAGCAGAGGAATAGAGCAACAAAAAGCAGTGGGGCAGCACGGCAGAGAAGGACGGAATGGGCCGAGAACAGCTGGACTGCAGGGGAACACCACCTTCCCACTCCATGCCTCCTCCCAGCTCTCCATCCATCTTGCTGCGAGGCACCTCCACCACTCAGTGAAACCTTGCATGCATCCTTCGAGACGGTGCGCGATCCGATTTTTCCAGCACGCTAGGCAAAGAGCTCCAGATAGAGAAAGCTGTCACACTTTGTCCATTGAGCTGATTAACACACAAGCCATCTGCAGATGGCAAACCTGAAAAAGCCTGTAACACATGCTCACTTGGGCTTCGGGAGGCTTAGACATCCGCCCCAGATGCTGCCTGGGGTGGGACCCCAAAAGCACGCGCCCCGGCCTTTGTACCTGCCTGTCTGCATGCTCCCTGCAGGAGTTTGTCCTGCAGGGTGACCAAACAGGCAACACCCCTGTCGCATGCCCTGCAAGGGGAATCAGAGAACTGTCCCATTTCACCAGCGGCCCCATGTCCTGCGAGGGGAGTCAGGGAACTGTCCCATTTCACCAGCAGCCCCATGGCCCTCCTTGCCCATGATTTGCTGGTGGGGTAGACACAGGAGGAAGGTAGTCCATGGAGTGGGGCTTCATGCCAACCATCTGAGAAGGTCAGTACTTCTTGTGTGGTTTTGGGAGATGAGAATCCAGCTGCTTTCTGGTCTGTTGGGCCCTGGGCGGTGCCTGGACCTGAGATGGAATGGGCAGAGGTGCAGGAAGGTTGGGAAGCACACCTGGCCTTGCTGGTCCAAAGCGGGCCCATTCCTGTCTCCATTGCACCCAACTTCTTGCTGACAGCCTTTCTTGCTGCTGCTGCTTGGCGGCAGCAGCTATAATTTCCTCATATAGCATCTAATTTGAACTTCTACAAGCCTCCTCCCCTTAAAATGCTTAATTATTATGTTCTTCTAAAATATCAGAGGGAATCTTCCCAGCCATAAGAATTTCCCCAGAGGAGAAAAGGATAAACCAGCAATTAGTGCCATGAACTCAGATCCTGGAAAGTCCACATGGGTCCAGGGGATGTGTTCAGCCCCAGGACTCCACCTGGGAGAGCGCGCCTGCTAGGAAACCAAGGGCACGCTGACTTGCCTGAAAGGCTGTTAGGGTGGCAAGCATGGCATGGGGCTAAAGGTCACCTCTGCCCTCACTTCTGCTGCTTCTGACTCATGATTTTCCCTGTTTCTCTGACAACACAAAGCCACTCTCGCCCCCAAAGCCCGCCAAGCCACAGTGCTTGAAGCAGGATTAGTCCTTTACTGCTTTACTTGTTTTTCCAGAACATTACCTTTACCTTCATTCAAAAATCTCGTTTTAAAAAAAAATCTAGGTCTCCTGGTTATATCATGTCATGCCTTGAGTCACTTGTCCTTGGAATGACCCATAACCCTCCGCTTCTCTCTCAGCCTTTTGACTTCCTCCTTATGACAGTCCCATTCCATCTTGGTCACACTGTCCCCTGAACAAGCCCCAGGTCATGTCATGACTCACCAAGACCACCAATGACTTCTCCAAAACCAAAACGTCGCCCTCTGGCTCTGAACACAATTCCCATCTCCTCCTTGTCTTGCACCCTCAATTTCACTATTCCTACTCGGGGACGTCAGTGAGTCCTGTGCACGCACACACACACACACACACACCCCTTCCACTTTCTCCCCATGTAACAAGCCTTCTTTTGATGAGAACAATGCTCTCATGAACATGTCACCTACCTCATGTCCCTAAGACTCCCAACCAGCCTGGGCTGGTTTTGATGTTCTCCAGGGAATTAGATGCTCTGTCCCAGCTTCTGTGCACAAGTGGCTTTCTCTGGCCTTCCACCTCATGGCTGAGTGGGAGAAAATCTAACCGAAGCATGCACTAGAGCAACTTCTCACTGCAGCGCCACTTACCAATCCTTTCATTCCTGTTTGTTTAGATACCCAGCATTGGGCCCTAGTGGTAGAGGAGCTAGAAAGAAATTATTTAGGCAGATAGTGAGGGTAAGAGTCCTTGGCAGAATTTCCCTTTTAACAAAAACCAGCCCCCAAATAATTTATTTTCTAACAAAAAGCAGCCTGAAAAATCGAACTGCAGACATAGATAAGCAAGCTGGAAGCTTGCACAAGCGAATGCCGGCAGCTGTGGCAAAAGGGCGACCCGGAAGCCAGGCGTGTTCAGTTCGGAGGCTCCATCTTCCCTTTTCTTTGTCACCACATGTATAGTAAAGAAGCAGGTAACGTGGCTCCTGCCAGGTAGAGAACACATCTGCATAATAAAACATCAGGGTAGGGCGGCCAACTTTTTCATGCCCTATGCAAATGGCACACCGAGTCCTAACCAGTTTTTTGTGCCTTATGCAAATGGCACACTTGGTCCAACAAATCTTCATGCGCTATGTAAATCAGACACCACCTCCTCAAGCTCATCTATAAAATCCCTTGCATTTTGCCACAGACCAGAAAACCCGCTCAGGACCCCTCTCTCTGCAGGAAAGAGCTTTTCTTTTTCTTTCGCCTATGAAACTTCCACTCTGAAGCTCGCTCCTTGTGTGTCTGTGTCCTAGTTTTCTATGGCTGTGAGATAATGAATCTTGGGTATTTACCCCAGACAATGATACCACTTCACTAGGACCCTAGGACAACCTGGGCTGGCCTCCTGTATGGGCAAGAAGAGCAGTGCAGGGATCCACCAAAGTCCCACAGACAGAGATGTGATTCCCAGGCTGGCATCTTTCGCTGGTACAGGCTTGTGAGAGCAGAATGTGAGTATCCTGTTCCAACCTAGGTCAGTGTTGTCACTCTGGTGACCTGAAATCGCTTTGGTGGGAATATTTACACCATGGAAACTGGCAGATGCTATGAATTGGTCCTGTCTGTATTCCAGAGGGCCACTAACTAGCACACCACTGCCAGTACCTGCCACAGAGGCCAGAACCCAAGGCTTTGCCACAGTGATTGCCTAGTTTTGCTGGGGACAAACAGCTGTCGTGGGCTGCGAGGTAACTGAGACTCTTTCTCTCTTAGGGAAAGAGATTGCACCAGGTGCTACAGAGTGAACCAATCACTTTTCCTTATTTTGTGTTAATTTTTTTTAGAGACAGGGCCCACTCTGTCACCCAGGCTGGACGGCAGTGGCATAATCATGAAACCACTTTTGCAAAAATCATAACAGTGAGAAAATTATGACAGTGAATGAGATCTCATCTAACCAACTCCATCTTGCCTTTAATCTTCAAAGTGCCCTTGGTCATTCCTGGGCATAAGCCAAGTTAACTTGTTGAGAAATTTAGTTTATAGTTTAAGTGATAATAGCCCTGTCCAAAATTAATTCGTCTTTATAAAACTAATAAAAGATCACCAGGTTAGGAGGATGAGAGGGGCTTGAATTCTGCTAAGATACAGATGTAGTTAAATAATTACCAACCATTATTCCAGAAGCCACAGCATTTGTATCTTCCCCAATTACTCCTGCAGATAACATCACTATTGTAGAACCTAAGATTGACCTTTTGAGATGTCTTTTCAAGCTTTTGCCGATCGCCTCACCTGGACCAGACCGTCCTCTGTGGCTTCCGCCCAGAAGTGGTTCAGTGCTCACAAGGGCGGTTTTCCACACCCCTGATTCCATCCTCAATGAGTCAGCCTTCCCCTTCCTTCGCCCCGTGCCTGCCAAACTACACTTCAAAAACCCTAGCCTCTGAATTGTTGGGGAGGTTGATTTGAGTAATAATAAAATTCATCTCACGTTTGGCTAGCTCTGTGTGTATTTAATGCTTTTTCTGTTGCAATTCCCTGTCTTGATAAATCTGCTCTATCTAGGCAGCAGGCAAGATGAACCCACTGGGCAGTTAGACTCATAGCTCACTGAAGCCTCGAACTCTTGGCCTCAAGCAGTCCTCCCACCTCAGTCTCCTAAGTAGCTAGAACTGCAAGCACAAACCACTATACCTGGCTAAGTTTTTTGGTTTCTGTAGAGATGGGGTCTTGCTATATTGCCAGGCTGGTCTCAAACTCCTGGCTTCAAGCTGTCTTCCCACCTTGGTCTCCCAAATTTCTGGGGTTATAGGTGTGAGCCACTATGCCTGGCCTTAAATATGTTAATTCTCTCTGGTGACCAATATAATGCACATGCTTTAGATATTTCATTTTTTCTCATTGGTAGGTACTTCAGACAGCCCATCAAAATGCCCAAACTCAGAAATACTGTCTTATAATCTGATAAACCAATTGCACTTGAATAGTTAATTCCTGATGATAGCACAACTTAAGTCAGTGCTTTGAAATACTCTGTTTATAAGGCCTAGGACATGTACCCTTAAAAGTGTTACAGGAAAGGGGTCCTCATCCAGAGCCTAAAAGAGGATTCTTGGATCTCGCACAAGAAAGAGTCCAGGGCAAGTCCATAAAGTGAAAGCAAGTTTATTAAGAAAGTAGAGGAATAAAAGAATGGCTACTCCATAGACAGAGCAGCCCCAAGGGCTGCTGGTTGTCCAATTTTATGGTTATTTCTTGATTATATGCTAAACAAGGGGTGGGTTAGTCATATCTTCCCTTTTTAGACCATACCAGGTAACTTCATGACATTGCCATGGCATTTGTAAACTGTCATGGCGTTGGTGGGAGTGTAGCAGTGAGGACCACCAGAGGTCACTCTTGTTGTCATCTTGGTTTTGGTGGGTTTTGACCGGCTTCTTTAATGCAACCTGTTTTATCGGCAAGGTCTTTATGACCTGTATCTTGTGCTGACCTCCTATCTCATCCTGTGACTTAGAATGCCTTAACTGTCGGGGAATGCAGCCCAGTAGGTCTCAGCCTCATTTTACCCAGCCCTTATTCAAGATGGAGTTGCTCTGGCTCTGGTTCAAACGCCTCTGACAAAAGCAATAATGCAGTGAGGCTTATAATGTCCCTTGTCAGGACACACTGGCCTTTCTACGGGATTTTATAGACCCCCTGGATCTAGGCACTGTGGCAGACCAGAAGCTGAGGCCTAAGCACAAGGTTAAGTGTCTCATCCAATCCTCTCAGCAAGTCTGTGAGGTGGGCACTATTATTATTCCCACTTTACAGATGAGGAAACTGAGGCCCAGAGAGGTTAAGGAACTGAGGCAAAGTCACATAGCTTGTAAGTGGATGAGCTGGGTATGAGTCAGGCTGTCTGTCCACAGAATCTGCACTAGAATCCACAACCCAGGAGGATTAAGAGGCGAGAGCCTGAGCAATGCCTGGACCAGGAGGCCTGGAGGGGTGCTGATCTTGACTTTCACTTTCCACAATAGGGTGAGAGCATTTGCTTCCAGGAAGGAAGGGTCGGGATGTGAGGTTTAGGAATACAAGGACTTTGCCCCGGTTCCTAGGGAGAAAGAAAGATGCAAGGAAGTTAGGAAAAGAGGTGATCAGACCCTGTTGGCCACTTGGATTTTTTCAGCAACTGCTGCAGGGTGGGGCTTATTCATTCCCCAGGGCCATCAGTGGATTTGATGACTTCCTAAACATGTGCCTCAGAAGCCAGGCTGCCTGAGGATCCAAGAGATGACTGCTGCGAGTGACTCACTCCCAATCACTGGAGGCCCGCACCTCCACCCAGAACTGATGAGGGAAACAAACCAACCCACGCGGACGCCATCGTCAGCCCCAGGAGTGGAAGTCAATGCCAGGGAGGACTTGGGCCAGAGGAGGCTGTCCAAGCTGAGGATACTTCCACACCCTTCTCTGCTGCTTTTTTTTTTTTTTTTTTTTGGGACGGAGTCTCGCTCTGTCACCCAGGCTGGAGTGCAGTGGCGCGATCTTGGCTCACTGCAAGCTCCGCCTCCCGGGTTCACGCCATTCTCCTGCCTCAGTCTCCCGAGTAGCTGGGACTACAGGCGCCCGCCACCACGCCCGGCTAATTTTTTGTATTTTTAGTAGAGACGGGGTTTCACCATGGTACCAATAAGATTGAACATCTTTGGTGTGGAAAGGACACTTTTTGTCCAACTGTGCCCAGAGGCAGAGAAGGGAGCCCTAGGGCTTCCAGCCCGGAACTCTGCCTAGACCGAGATCCCATTGCTCCACTTACTCCAGGCCAGCCAGGTCTCAAGGCATTTCCCATGGGGAGTTTCACTCCAGTGCCCATTTCCCATTCACCACAGCCTAGAAGGAGCGGTTATTGATCTACCCTAAGCAGCCTGCAGCTTCCCAGCTCCCAAATCTACTGCTTCTCTTTTTGCTTCAAGGCAGAGTCTCCCCTTACCTCCCCTCTGACCACCATCAACCCACAGAGACCACTGCATTGCCTTGGGGGCTTTACTATTTCTGTGAATTGTGCTATAACATCTGTCGGTTGCTTCTATTCTCTAGTTGTTTTTGTTACACTTGTTGAATATGCATGAGAAGTAAAGGGTTGAAGTGTTCCGCTCTCTCTGCCTCCTCTAAAAGCTTAATCAATGGTGGTGTTTACATGAAAGAGTGAGAGAGGGCATGTGTGAGCCAATGAGCTTGGGTGTCATTTCCTCGTCTAGACCAACGGTTCTTTCCTTGCCTGCATGTTAGAATCACCCCAGAACTTTCAAAAACCCTGATGCATGGGAGCGTCCTAACCAATTACATCTATATCCATGGGGAGGGACCCAGACACCTGTATGTTTCAAGCTCCGCAGCCGAAGCTGAAAAGCAGCACACGGGCCCTGCTTCTAAAACCACCTTTGCAAAAAGCATATCAGTGAGAAAAATTGTAACAGTGAGCTGAGCTAACCCACTCCCCATCTTGCCTTTCCCTTAATTATTCCTGAGCTTTTGGGCTGAGCTAACATTGGGAGACATTTAGGTTATAGTTTAAATGATAATAGTTCTTCCCCCAAATTCAACCAGCTTTGTAAAGGTAATGAAAGACCGTCAGTCTGGGGGGCAGAAAGCAGCCTTGATCCTGCTGAGATGCAGACATAAATTGCCAGCCATTCCTGCAGATAACACCACTACTGCAGATTAGCCTTTGAGATCTCTTTTCAAGCGTTTTGCATGTCTGACACTGATGATTGCACCTGAACCTGCCACACTGCTCCTGTAACCCCATCCAGGAGTGATTCCGATCAGGAGGACAGCTTCTACCTGCTGTGATTTTATCTGTCTCAACCAGTCAGTAGCAAGCCTAGCCACCCCCACCTCTTCCCCACACTGCCTTTAAAAAACCCTGACCTACAAGTTTTGGACGAGATTGATTTGAGTAGTAACTCCATCTCCCATGTTGCGTGGCCAGCCTCTTGTCTATTAAACTCCTCTTTACTGCTGTGACAGGAAAATAAACCTTGGGACCCCCAAGTCACTAAGCTAAAGGGAAAAGTCAAGCTGGGAGCTGCTTAGGGCAAACCTGCCTTCCACTCTATTGAGTCATCCCTCTACTCACTGAGACAGATATGTATCTGATTGCCTCTTTTGGAAAGGCTAACTCAAAACTCAAAGGAACTCAACCATTTGTCTCTCACCTACCTATAACCTGGAGGCTCCCTCTTCACTTCCTTTACTTCCAGTTGTCCCACCTTTCCCTGCCCAACTGATGTTCATCTTACATATATTGGTTGATATCTCATGTCTCCCTAAAATGTACAAAACCAAGCTGTACCCTAACCACCTGGGGCACATGTCGTCAGGACCTCCTGAGGCTGTGTCATGGGCGCACATCCTTAACCGTGGCAAAATAAAAGTTCTAAATTGACTGGGACCTGTCTCAGATATTCGGGGTTCGCACTGCAATGCCGCAGTCTTTATTTGTGCAGCAGGCAGGAAGAACCTGTTGAGCGGTTACACTGCTCCAACATTACTTTGTATGTAAACCCCACACAGATCGTATTGAAGGGAAGATTGTGATTCTGCATTGCGAACAAGCGCCCAGGTTGGGGGCCTGCTGCTGGCCCCACAGGCCTCACTTTGAGTGGCAAGACACTAGATTACTTGAAACTTTTTAGAACTGCCCTGCGTATCACCCCATCTTGGCCCTCTCACACGTTTTGTGGTTGCTTGATTAACCTCTCACTAGACTGAGGGCAAGGATACTCTCTGGCTCCCCACTGTATCCGGGGGTTGATAGCACAGGGTAGCGTTCCATTGTTGCATGCGTGCATGAAGTGATTAAATGAATAGAATGGATTTCAAAATGCCCCCAAAACATGGTCTGTTAAATGTCCCCCGCCAAAACAGACCCAAGTGCCTATTGCTTGTGGACTGCACCCAGTATTCTCTCCTTGGGACAGCCCAGAGCCCACCTGGTTGATGCCTGAGCTGCTGACCACCTAAGGACAGGAGCTTAGAGACTCAGAAGCCAGATAGGTACATCCTGGACTGAAATAGAAACCAGTGGAGGCTGCCTGAAGCTTCCTAAGGAAGGGTGGGCCCAGCCCAGATGGGAGAGGAGAGAAGAGCGGAAGGTTAGACTAGGGGAGGAGGAAAGGGCAGGGCAGGAGGGCTGGCCCCAGGGGAGAAGGGCTTCTAATGATGGTAACATCTGATCTGCCTCTCCTTCCTGCTAATCCTAAATCACAACAGTGTGAAATCTGAGCAAGTGTGAATGCCTCAGGCTCCAGCTGTTTTTCATATCAAGCCCCAGTTCCAGCCTGTCACAGAGAGAAGCCCCCATGCTGAGGACGCAGCAGTGAGAGGCTGCAAGGCTGGGGACTAATCCCTGCAAAGTGGTGGGGAGACACCACAGCCTGCGGGGACACCCGTGGGGAACCTGGCCAGTCTCTCTAGTCCAGCTGCCACCGTGGCTCTGGGTGAACAGCCCCCATTTCTGCCCCTGGAGACAACTGGTTCTGCCTTCCTGCCTGTGTGAGTGTCTTGGGGCCTCCGGGATGCAAACCAGGCAGGCAGGGGATGGGCAGGGGATGGGCAGGAGCAGCTGCCTCCCTCGGAAGCTGCAACCCTGGGGGAGTCAAACAGAGACAAACCCCAGCCAGGCCTAAGCCACAGGCCTAGGACTCAGCTGGGGGCATCTCAGTTGCTGGGGCTGGATTAGCCAGAGGAGACAAACAAAGGAGGCTTCAGAGGGATTACCGGGCACATTAGATGGGCTGGGCCATTAACCCAGATGGAATTGCTCTCTCGGAGGAAGCGCCTGGGGCTGGAGGTGTTGGGGAAGTGCCTGCTGGCACCGGTGTCTAACTGTGGCACTGTGCGGAGGCTGGGGCTCCTGTTACCTTCTCTGGAATTCGCTCCTTGAATAGGGGCCTGGGTGGGACTGAGGGAGCAGCAGGCTGGGGCAAGAGTTTCCTGCTGCCTGTAAGGAGAGACAGGACCCAGCCACCTTATATTTTCATTTGTCACACCTCAAGCCCTGCCAGTGCACTGACAGGTAAATGTAGGGACACGCTGTTCAGCCTCAGAGCTGACGGGGATGTTGGTCTTGACCTGCGACAGATGTCTTTCGGAGGTATCTTCTCCACCTTCCTTCGGCTGCCCGGGGAGAAGCCAGCATGATGTTCTCATGGCTCTGCTCCTCCTTGGCTGTGATGGTTGAACATCATCCTGCAGAGACCTGACCCCAGGGAACTGACCCAGAGGCCAGACTGGCCCAATCAGATTGTCGCTCTTGAAATTTGCAACTCGGACTCTAAGAGCCTGGGTCAGTTTGCTGCTGGAGCTGGGTGATGCGGACCCAGGGTTGAAGGCACCATTTTGGAGTAGCCCCGACAAGCCAAGTGCAAACTGAGCAAAGGAAGCCAATCCAGAGAGAGGGAGGAGAAAGAGAGAGAGAGAAAGAGGGAAACAGACACAGAGACAGAGAGAGACAGCAGAGACAGAGACTGGGGAGAGATTTCTTGCTTTCAGCCCCTTGGGAAGCCTGCCTGTGGGTTCCATGAGCCACCCAATTCTTCTCACAAAAATCTTTTACTCTGCTTAAAATAGACCAAGCTAGTTTCCGTTCCATAAAAGCCCATCATTCAGGGCCGAGTGTAGTGGTTCACACCTGTAATCTCAGCCCTTTGGGAGGCCTAGAAAGTCAGATAACTTGAGGTCAGGAGATCAAGACCAGCCTGGCCAACACAGTGAAACCCCATCTCTAGGAAAAATACAAAAATTAGCCGGGTGTGGTGGCATGCACCTGTAATCTCAGCACATGGGAGGCTGAGGCAGGAGAATCACGTGAACCTTGGAGGCAGAAATTGCAGTGAACCGAGATCGTGCCACTGCACTCCAACCTGGGAGAGAGACCAAGACTCTGTCTCAAAAAATAAAATGTCCGTCATTCAAATAAAGTTCATCCATGGAGGTAGCTAAGGCCAGGCCGCAGGACAGTGCTGAGCCCAGAGGCCAGGTCAGAACCAGGGATGTCCAGCCTGGATGGTGCTTCGTCTGTCTCCAAGGAGTCCTGGGAGCTGAGGGGAGCACAAAGATCACAGACTGGCCTTGACTTTGGTCCTGATGTGGGTGGGGGCATATGTGGATCCTGTGAGGACTACAAGCTGCCTCTTCCTTCAGGAATCTATGACTTCGTCCAGCCCATGAGCCCCCAGCACTGCTCCTGGCCATCAGAGGAGATTTTGGGCGATGAGACATGCTACCCCCACCCCAGCTCCTTCCTGATATCAAGGAGCAATTGGCCAGGCAATAGCCCAATATCCAGTTTCTGGGAAAGGTGGACATTATTTGAACCTGAAACATGCCAGAGGTAATCAGATCAGTCACAGAAAACGGAGAAGCCTGTAATTTATGGAGAAGAGCTTGGAGACAGGAAGCACCAGCCCTCTCCTGTTGTCCCCAGGGGGTGGGGAAGGTGCCGAGATGAAAGAGTGACCTCCCCCTGGCAGAGTGACCCTCTCTCACTGAGGGAGCATGGGTCTGAGCCGTAGGCAGGGATGGAGGGCTGCACGACTTCACAAGTTTCTGCTCCCACCAGGCCGGATGGAGACTGGCTCCAGGGACAGATCCTAAGCCTCAGCGGTTGTTTCTGAGGTCCTGGAGTTCCAGATGGCTGCTCGGGGGTTCTGAGGATCTTTGTCATCCCAGATTCCCCTGTGATACCCATGTTAAGTGCCTGAGCCACTGGGCTTCCCAAAGGCCTTTGGGCTATTTCTGGCTGTTTTAGTCCACCATGATGGGGGCACCTTCTCCTCAACCCCATCTCCTGGGGAAAGCCCTGGTCAGGATTTTCCCAGCCCAAACCTCTGTTTACCGGCCAACTACTTTCCTGGGAGAACTCCAAAAGTTCAGAATTCAAAGACGTTGAGGGACAAACAGAAGTCGTGTTTATAAGGAGGGAAAAGAGGATGCTGGTGGTGGATCTGTGGTCCCATCACAGAGATGAGGGGAGGTGGGTTACTTGCAGGCCTCTTCTCTAGGTGCTGGTTTACTGGAAGGGAAAAGGAGAGCGTGAGGGATTGAAGAATGCAGACAGGAACTCACCTTTATTGGATTCCTACAAAATTCCATTTAATCCTTGAAGTCTTCTTATAAAGCATTACTGCATTCCCTTTCAGATGAGGACACTGAGGCTTAAAGAATTGAGTAATATGTCTATGCTCACGGGTGTGTCCTACTCTACCACCGTAGGCAGACATACCCGGGTCTGGCCTCCCCACCTCACCCCTCACCATCAGCCTCCCATTGAAGTTTGGCAGCACTCTTTAAGCCATTTAATAAGATTTACATACAGTCATGTGCATAGCAGCATTTCTGTCAATGACTGGCCACTTATATGACGGTGGTCCCATGAGATTACAATGGAACCAAAAAAATCCCTGCCACCTAGGGATGCCACAGCACAACCCATTACCTTTTCTACGTTTAGATGCACAATACTTACCACTGTGTTCCAATCACCTGCAGTATTCAATACAGTAGCGTGCTGTACAGGTTTGTAGCCTCGGGGCAATAGGCTGTACCCTATAGCCTACGTGTTTAGTAGGTGACACCATTTAGATTATGTAAGTACACACAATGATGTTTGCACAATGTAAACCCAATGGCAATCTGAGACAGGTCTCAATTTAGAAAGTTTATTTTGCAGCCGGGCGTGGTGGCTCACACCTGCAATCCCAGCACCGAGGAGGGTGGATCACGAGGTCAGGAGATCGAGACCACGGTGAAACCCCGTCTCTACTAAAAATACAAAAAAAAAAAAAAAATTAGCTGGGCATGGTGACAGGCGCCTGTAGTCCTAGCTACTCAGGAGGCTGAGGCAGGAGAATGGTGTGAACCTGGGAGGTGGAGCTTGCACCGAGATTGCGCCACTACACTCCAGCCTGGGTGACAGAGTGAGACCCCGTCAAAAAAAAAAAAAGAAAAGAAAAGAAAAAGAAAGAAAGTTTATTTTGCCAAGGCTGAGGCCACGACTGTGACACAGCCTCAGGAAGTCCTGACAACATTTCCCCAAGGCTGTGGGGTAGAGCTTGGTTTTATCCATTTTAGGGAGACATGAGACATCAATCAATACATGTAACAGGTACATTGGTTTGGTCCAGAAAGGCAGGATAACTCAAAACAAGGGCTTCCAAGTTATAAATAGATTTAAAGATTTTTGGATTGGCAATTGGCTGTTATTATCAATAGAAGGCAATGTCTGGGTTAAGATAAGGGGTTGTGGATGCCAAGGTTTGATCATTCAGATGAAGCTTTCAGGTAGCAGGCTTCAAGGAGACCAGATTGTAAGTGTTTCTTATCAGACTTAAAGAGTCTGTTCTGTCACTAATTCCAAAAGGGAGGAGGGAATGATGAGGTATGTCCAGTTCCCACTTCCCGTCAAGGCCTGAACTAGTTTTTCAGGTTAACTTTGGAAGGCCCTTGGCTGAGAGCAGGAGTCCGTTCAGATGGTTGGTGGGGCCTTACAATTCTATTTTTGGTTTACAACAATATCAAAATTACCTAATGGCACACTTCTTAGAACATACCTGTGTTGTTAAGTGACACAGAATTGTAGGTAGATGGAATGGAATGGAAATAAAATGATAAAGGCCAAGGCTCAGAATGAGAAGAGAGTAAAAGAGAAAGCTGGGCTGGGAAGAAAGAAAGGAGGAGGAGGAGGGAACAGATGGCCAGGGGGCCCCTAAATCAGAGTGTGGACTGCCTATTAAGGTGGGACTCCAGAGCCTCTCCCCTGACGTCTCCCCTGACCGGCTGAACCCAGATCTCTGAGTCTGCTTTTCAACAAGCTCCTTGGGTGATTCTTATACTCATGAAAGTTTGGGAACCACTGCAGCCTAGCCTGGGCTAGCCAAGGCAGCAGCCACTAAGTGTGGCCATTTAAATGGGAATAAGCTAAAAAATTAAAGATTCACTTCCCCCCTCACCTGAGCCCCATATTAAGTGCTCAATAGGCTCATGCAGCCGGGGCTATCGGGCCCCGCTATCCATGTGCGGTGTTGATTCCCGGCTCTCTCCAGGTGCCTGACACAGGAAGGGATGACTGCCCCATCCTTAGTCAGGCAGTTCTCTCTGCATCCTCGGAGGGTTCCCGCAGGCCTGGTGACTATGGATTTGGCGGGAGTCTTCCATGTGTCTAACAGTGATATGGGTCAGACTCCCAACTGTATCCCCAGCTCCACCCCAGCCCCAACCCAGACCTGTGGTTCCTGATCCCCTACAGAGAGGGTAGGTCATCGAGTGGCCACAACATCTTCTTAGGCCCTGTCCTGCAAGGTCTCTGCAGAGGAGGGGCCAGTGTTGAAGACTGAGCAACTTGGGCAAGGTCTTCTCTTATTCTTGTCCCCACCCACACAGACAAGCTGTGGCTTCAGAATGACCAAGTGGAACCAGGCTGTGCAGTTTCCTAGCAAATGCCCACCTGGGGCCTGAATGTGGTGTGTGGAGGGTGTGCACACTGTCACAGGCAGCCCAGGGAGGCAAGCAGTGCGACCCCCGTCCACAGATGAGACTCAGAGAGGCTAAGGTGCGGGCTTAGCTCACACTGGTGAGGGGTGGGTCTGGATTTGAATCCGGGCCTAGCTGATCCTCAGACAGTGCTCCTATGATCCTGATTTCTCTCTGCTTTGTCTCCCAAAGCCTGGCCTCGAGGGGCCTTGGGTCCTGGCTCCAATCCTGAGAGCATCCTGGCCATCGGTCCCCAAAATCAAACGTGCATCTCACCCCTTCCTACTGTGGGTCTGGAAGGATTCCTGACTGAGATCATCTTGGTAATCAATGTTAAGATAATATAGTTTGGCTGTGTCCCCACCAAAATTGCAACTTGAATTGTATCTCGCAGAATTCCCACATGTTGTAGGTGGGACCCAGGTGCAGTCATTGACTCATGGGGGCTGGTCTTTCCCGTGCTATTCTCATGAATAAGTCTCATAAGATCTGATGGGATTTCCGCTTTTGCTTCTTCCTTATTTTTCTCTCACCACCAACCACCATGTAAGAAGTTCCTTTTACCTTCCACCATGATTCTGAGGCCTCCCCAGCCATGTGGAACTATAAGTCCAATTAAACCTCTTTTTCTTCCCAGTCTCAGGTATGTCTTTATCAGCAGCATGAAAACGGATTAATACACAGGATATCCCTTCCTTCCAGTTAAAGAGGAACACCTCATCCAGGAATTCCCAGTGCTGCGACAGCCTCCTGTTTACCCCTCGGCCTGCTTCGTCCCGGCAGATAAGGAAGAGCCACCCATTCTCTCCGTTACACCAGTGCAGGTTTCCTGCCGGACTCCAGGCAACTGCTTCCTAGCCAGGCTTTTTCCCAGGGCCTAGGGGTGGAGGCCACAGGCTCTTCAGCTTGTGAGAAAGTAGGAGAGAGGGAGCTCTAGAGAAATACCAGCAGGTGGGGAGGTGGCGAGAAGGGGCCCCAGCCTGCCTGTGGTGGGCTCTGCATGGCCCGTGGGCCCTGCCCTCTAGCACACACAGAAAGTCCCTTGGCTTTTCACAGAAGACTGACCGCTTTTCTCCAGCCATGATCCCTTTGCCCCTGCACCTGATGGAAAGCCAGAGGCAGAGCCACACAAGAAGCAGACTGACCCCACTGACCACCTGGCCGGCCAGTACTGGGCAGATCTGCAGGGCTGGCTCCCCCTGGATGCACCAAGATCCAGCAATGGGCACCGCAGGTACTGCCCACCAACAACAAACCTCCAGCCAGCCTGGAGCCTGCCTTCTCAGCAAGCCCGATGTCACCAGACAGCCACTAATCATCTCAGAAGCCTTGCTTCCAAAGAGACGGGGCGCACCTTGTTGGCTTGAAAAGCTTGCCCCATTTCTCTTCCTCCAACCTCATCTCCCGGATAGGTGCAGGTCCCTGTCGGGCAGTAAAACTTCCCTACCCAACATCCACTTGTTGGTCTTTTAGTCTTTATTTCTGTTTTCATAAAGCTCTGCTTACTACACGAGGAAGAATAATTCTTCCTCTACCTCCAAAGATGACAGAGAGCTAGGAAATCATTATAACTACAGACTGGCCTCACATGGCCTCAGTGAGCAAATCCCAACTCCAGGCTCCCCAACTAACTCCCACGCTAGCGTCTCAGCAGGAAGGCCTGGTTCTCCTAAATTCCCCTGGGCAGATGGGAAGCTCTCCCAGGCCTTTTTCCTTAAGATATGACTCCTGGCCAGGCGCGGTGGCTCAATCCTGTAATCCCAGCACTTTGGGAGGCCGAGATGGGCGGATCACGAGGTCAGGAAATCGAGACCATCCTGGCTAACACGGTGAAACCCCGTCTCTACTAAAAAATACAAAAAACTAGCTGGGCGAGGTGGCAGGCACCTGTAGTCCCAGCTACTCGGGAGGCTGAGGCAGGAGAATGGCGTGAACCCGGGAGGCGGAGCTTGCAGTGAGCTGAGATCCGGCCACTGCACTCCAGCCTGGGTGACAGAGCGAGACTCCGTCTCAAAAAAAAAACAAAAAAAAAAACAAAAAAACATATGACTCCTCTAATGCACAACAACCTGCACGAGAACCTCTTTGTATGTTTAGTCCTCTGAATCCACGTCCCATTATTAGAGTGGGAAAAGAGCCTAGGACCAGCCCAGCAGGCTGCGTGCACTCCAGCCATACTTCTCAGTGATGTCCTTCCCCAGCGCCTGCATCAACAGATCATCTTCTCTTACGAAATCAAAGGTCCTAGTCATTTTAGAAAGTTTGTTTTGCTGCTGGGCACAGTGGCTCGTGCCTGTTGACACAGAGATAGAGAGAGACTGCAGAGACAGAGACCAGGGGAGAGATCTCCTGCCTTCTAACCTCATGGGAAGCCTGCCCGTGGGTTCCATGAGGCACCCCAATTCTTCTCACAAAAATCTTTTCACTCTACTTAAAATAGCCGAAGCTAGCTTCTATTTCATGAAAGTCCATCATTCAGGGCTGAGTGTAGTGGTTCACGCCTATAATCCCAGCACTTTGGGAGGCTGAGGCAGGTAGATCACTTGAGGTCAGGAGATCAAGACCAGCCTGGCCAACATGGTGAAACCCTGTCTCTACGAAAAATACAAAAATTTTCCAGGTGTGGTGGCATGCCCCTGTAATTTCAGCTACTCTGGAGGCTGAGGCAGGAGAACTGCTTGAACCTGGGAACGGAGGTTGCAGTAAGCAGAGATGGCCCCACTCTACTCCAGCCTGGGCAACAGAATGAGACTCTGTCTAAAAAAAAAAAAAAAAAAAATCAAAGGACTTGAAAGCTGTCTTCTCACCTGTCTGCCTCCCCTCCTCGGTTCTCAGTCTTCTTTTCAGACAGGTGGGCATCCTAGGGAACTCCCTGAGGGAGTTAGGCATAGCCCCTGCCTCTCTTCTATCAGTTATGCATTTTGGCTGAGTTGTCTCTATGGTTAGCATTTGCTGGGGAAGTAAATGTTTCAGAGGCTATGAGGTCAAGACATTACTACTAGAGTATTTATAAACAAATAAAAGATGTAATTGCCTTGGGGCAGAATTTAAAACGCTAAGGGAAATTCTGAACATGATTAGAACTCATTAACCTTAAGGAAGTGAAGACAAAGTGTTAACAAAGAGGCCAGCACACTTTATTTCATAGCTTTCTCCATTCCTTGTTTGAAGACAAGACCAGTAGGGTGATAGGATGGCTATTCCTCTCCCCTTAGAGTCCCTGTTATGTTGGTCATGGTCCTGAGTTGCAGACAATAGAATCTATTCTAGCCGGTTTTCATCAGAGCATTTATTAAGGACATTAGAAAACTCACTGAAATGTTGCAAGGACTGGAGGCACCCAAGCTTCTAGAACAACTTCCAGCACTGCACTGAAGAATGGTCCTGGTAAGGGAGCTACTGACATTGACAACCCCCAAATCACATGCATTTGCAAGTCTGAGCCCTGGTCCCTGCTTGTTTCATCACTTTTTTTTTTTTTTTTTTTTGAAACAGAGTCTCGTTCTGTTGACTGGGCTGGAGTGCAGTGGTGCGATCTTGGCTCACTGAAACCTCTGCCTCCCGGGTTCAAGCGATTCTCCTGCCTCAGCTTCCTGAATAGCTGGGATTACAGATGTGCGCCACCGCATCCAGCTAATTTTTATATTTTTAGTAGAGACGGGGTTTCACCATGTTGGCCAAGATGGTCTCGATCTCTTGACCTCATGATCGCCTGCCTTGGCCTCCCAAAGTGCTGGGATTATAGGCGTGAGCCACCGCGCCCGGCGTGTTTCATCACTTTCAAACTAAAGTCCATCTGATTGGTGGAAACTAAGTCACGTGTGGGCAGCCTTATGGCAAGCGAGGCTGGGAATCGTGTCTGGCTGCCATGCTGGGAAGGTAGATCCACAACATGAGGGACGCTTTTGAAATATGGAGAGGCTGTTAAAATATGGATACCCAGGAATGATCACAGTCCACCACACACACAGAATTCCCCTTTCCACAAATCACTGTGTGAGACGGGAAGTCTAGATTCAGATCTGCCTTCTTTCTAGACGCCCCTGTTCAAGCCCTTAGTTCTAGAGCAAATAAAGAAAGCTGTAGAAAAAAGATTTTAATTTTGGTGTGACTTGAAGACTCTTTTACAGTCTTCTCGTTATCAGGTATGAGAAATTTTTACAACTTCTCCCTGTTGTTAGAAATGCTCCTGTGATGGGCTAAATTCTTTGAAGTCTCTGACTCTTATCTGAGTTTCCTCTGCCTGGATTGCAGCTCTGGCCTCTGGTCGCATCTATAATACCTGGCCCAAGTATTCAGGTGGGAGCTTGCTAAACAGGCCTGGGCTAAAATCTATCTCTGCTGCTACACAGCTGTGTGACCTTCGAAGTGTTACCTAATTTTTCTTATCCTCAGTTTATGCATCTGTAAAATAGGGGTAATACTACTGACTTCCTAGATTGTCCAGGGATTAAATGGATAATAGACGAAAAGAGACCACATAAATAGTAAACACACAGGATTCTGTCCCTTCTTCTCCTTTCTTATGACATTTTGTACACTCCTGGGTTACAATACTTACACTAAACTGTGCCATTTGGACGTTCACCTATTTTTAAAATATCGCGTAGACAGCCCCTTCTCTGCTGTGTGGCCCGTTGCTTTCTTGCAATGTTAAAAAATACACAAAATACAATATTGAAAAACACATAAAGGAAAGCTAAAATCACCTATTTTCCAAGCACATTAAACAAATTATGAAATAATGTTAAATTACTCCGTCATTTGCAGGTAGTCTTATATCTGGCTCTATTCGCCAGAGGAAACCTTGCTAAAAGTTTTGTTGTATCATTCTATTTTATTTGCAACTTATTTTTTTTCCTTAACGATGTACCATGAATATCTTTACAGGTGAGTTCATACAAATCTACATCATTCTTTTAAAGGGCTACCACGTATTCTATAGCTTTCTTTAACCAGGGCTCTTCTGGTGGACAGCATTTGTTTTGAATTCTTGTGATGAGCACTCCCATACATACACATGGCACACACATATGCCATCATTTCTGGAGGGGAGATTTCTAGAAATGAGACTCTTCTATCACAGACTGTAAACATCCACAGTGTTGTCAGAAACTACCCTTTCAAAATACTGTGTTGATTTTCAGCCATCCAAACAGTACCTCTTTCGCCCACATTGTTTCCAACACTGGAAGCCATCTATCTAAAATTCTGGACAACCGTGTAAGTTAAAAAGGTAAGTCAACTAGTGAATAGGTTGTCCATTTGTATCCCTCCTGTCGAGTGCCTGGCTATTTGCCCACTTTTCCACTGGTTCTCTTTTCTTTTACATTGCATGATAGAGATATTAATCCTTTGTTTGTGAGGGCTGTTGTAAAATTGATTTTTTCTTCCAAGCAGTCATTTATCTTGTAATGGTTTGTTTACTACACTGCACTCTTGGAAGGGAGGGGCCGTGTCTTATTCAGGCTCTAGTAACTGAGACAGTAGCTGGCTTATTGCAGGCTCTCGGCAGTGTCTGTTGGATTGATGAGTAAATCTATACATGGATGGCAGACGAATCAAGGGAACTTCAGTGTGCATTAGCAAAAGCACCGAGTTAGGAGATTTTAAAAATAAAACGTGTATTCTGGAAAATGTCAATTGTGTCTATCCATTTTCTCAAAGTTTCATCTAAAGTTCAGCTTATTGTAGCAGAAACCACTGCAGCTCTTGGGTTTCGCTTTTCAATTTCTGAGTATTATAAGACCCTCAAAATGAACATGAAACTAATATTATGTGACAAAACCCATAAGCATAAGTAGCAAATAAAAAACTAGAAAAATATGTATCTACCTCGAATAAGAACTAAGTCAAGAGAAATAGACTAGTGAATCATTCTATCAGAAGAGGGGTCATGGGATGGTTAAAACTAAAATGATATCAGGGAATCATGAATCATTTTTTTAATGACTTCATCATGGTAGGATTATATTGTGGAAAAAACTGGACTCCTACCTTAAAACTTGTCAGGCAAGTGGTCAAGTTCCTTCACCTCAAGTTCATCTGTAAACAAGGGAAAACTATTTGCCCCGGCTACTTCAACAGTCTGTCTATCCTTTCATCCATTTACTCATTCATTCCTTCAAAATTTTTTGGCAGACAACTTATAGTGAAGACCGACTTAATTAATTTATTCATTTATTTTTGAGACGGAGTCTCACTCTGTAGCCCAAGCTGGAGTCAGTGGAGTAATCTCGGCTCACTGCAACCTCTGCCTCCTGGGCTGAAGAGATTCTCATGCCTTAGTCTCCTGGGTAGCTGGGACTAGGCAGGAACCACCACGCTCGGCTAATTTTTTTTTTATTTTAGTAGAGACAGGGTTTCACCATGTTGCCCAGGGTGGTCTTGAACTCCTGAGCTCAGGTGATCTGCCTGCCTTGGCCTCCCAAAGTGCTGGGATTACAGGCGTGAGCCACAGCGCCCATCCGAAGACTGATTTAATTTAGATAAGTGTGCATGGAAAAGGGACTTGTAAATTATAAAAAAAAATGCTACAGCCAGAATATGAAGGATATCCTTAACATTATTTAGCTTATGAAGTCAGAGTAGAAAATGCCTCTATGGTACCCCAAAAATGTAGTGAATGGATACACTGATACAGCTTTTGGAACATAAATAAAAACACCTTATTTAAAACACAGCAGAGGTCACAGTGAGACAGACTAGAGTAGAATACAGTTTTTATTATATTGAAGTATTTGCAGCAAATCTATACATTGAATATATGTATGTACATACATTTACATACTGTATATAATATATGCAATGTTTGCAATATAGGCAAATATATACGTAGCATCTGTATGACAGGGAATCAGCTGACAAAGGATGGCCTGCTTGAATGTTTGCCGGATGAGCTTTAATGAGTAGAATCGAATGACATGACGACGAGCATAAAAGCTATTGGATAGTAATAGTTACACCACAGCCTCTTTAATGCGTCGCATCTCATTTAACCTTTGCAACCCTGTAAGGTGGGTCTCATACATTTTACGGATGAGAGAGCTGAGGTATTAGAAAGTGGCTGGTCTTGCTCTTCAACCCAGGTCTTTGTTGTCAAAAACAAAGGGATTAAAAAAAAAAAAGCCCTCAATTTTTTTAAAGACCTTGGAGTTGCAAACAGGAGTGACGTAAAATGCTCAGGACTATCTGAATCCTAGTTTCGTTTTTGTTTTTTAAATTTTATTGTTGTTTATGAGGGTCTCATTTTGCTGCCCAAGTTGGTCTCAAACTCCAAGCTTCGAGCAATCCTTCTGCCTCAGCCTCCCAAAATGCTGAGATTATAGGCATGAGCCACAGCACCCGGCCATGAATCCTAGTTTCAACATATTTGCCTCTTATTTTTAAAAAGTCTTACTTGTGCAATATGTGCTTTGCAAATCCTTTCTTTTTGGAGGTCTTTGATTTAGCTTTTTCAGGTCAGTAGCTTTCTTGAAGGCAGAGGCTCTTGGTCATCAGAGGCCCTGCAAAGGGAGGCACAAAGTGCCCTGAATGCAATGGACTTTCAGTGGAATTTTGTCACTTCAGTGCAACAAGGTGCTGACGAGAATGCCTGCTCTCCAGGAGTTAGTCTAGTGAGGGAGACGGATCAATCATCGGACAATTATCATACGGGGCAATAGATGCTGATGGTGAAACCTGGTGTCAGAGCAAAGGCCTAGATAGTTTATCTGCTCCCTTCTCTAAAGGAGTTTGGAGTGCAAGCAGGTGAGGTTACCTGTAGTTTCCTTCAGGATGGCCCAAACTGCTCTAAAAAAAGACTCATCAACCCAATTCACCCAAGACCCAAATATGACATCAAAACACAGAGAATAGAAAACTGTCCCTCCAGCTCTGTGGGGCTGAAGGTAAATACTTCCACTCCCATGTGGTTTGTAATGATCAACCCACAGAGGAGAAAAATCAGTCTTTGTTTCCAGGATAGGAGATGTGCCTAAATGTTTTCTGAATCACAGTGACTTAGAGGAAGGATTGAAGTTTTGTCTCAAAATTGGCTTTTCTGACCTCTGCTTCCTCTCGGTTGGCATCGTGCAGATATTTACTAGACAGCTGTGTAATTTGTCATGATTGGCAGGGAAGCCATTCACTGAAGGGAATGCCCCTTTATCTGCCAGAGCCCAGGGTCCTTTTCCAGGCAGGGCAAGGCAAGGAAATTCAAATTGGGATCTGTGACAGAATTATTCAGCAATTCAAGAATATTCTGTATATATCTACTCCCATCCCACATATATGACGAATAACACATGCGCTGTTCAGGAAACTAAAAGTAAAGAGAAGGCCGGGCGCGGTGGCTCAAGCCTGTAATCCCAGCACTTTGGGAGGCCGAGACGGGCGGATCACGAGGTCAGGAGATTGAGACCATCCTGGCTAACACGGTGAAACCCCATCTCTACTAAAAAAATACAAAAAACTAGCCGGGCGAAGTGGCGGGCGCCTGTGGTCCCAGCTACTCGGGAGGCTGAGGCAGGAGAATGGCGTAAACCCGGGAGGCGGAGCTTGCAGTGAGCTGAGATCCGGCCACTGCACTCCAGCCTGGGCGACAGAGCCAGACTCAGTCTCAAAAAAAAAAAAAAAAAAAAAAGAAAAGTAAAGAGAAGAGATCAAGCTCTAGAAAAGAACAAACACCGGTGAACTTCAATCTGAGTGAGGATATTGTCAGAGATTTGCTTGTTTCACAAAGCCTTTCCTCAGATCTCTTTACAAACAGAAATTTTACTGGAGGGAGAGGAATGCTTGCGGCTTCACACACCCCGTGGTTTAAAGCTCCAGTGAATTAAGCTCTTGATTGCTGCCACAAAAGAGAGAAATAGAAGTCACTCTGTGGGTGAGAGAGTTTCCCAAGATAGAATAATGCAGCTGGTGGGAGTGGGGAGAATCTCAGAAAGACCACATTGAGGACCATCTGAAAACACATGCTATTTTCCCATTCTCACCTACTATTTAAAACATCTAGTAAAGTTTTGCCTAGAGATTATCCCACAGGACCCTTTTAAAAATTAATAAGATTTGTAATGATCATGTTATGTTGCAAAGACAGTAACACGACACTTTTTTAAACTCTAGAAGTTGTTTTCTTAGGCAGGCTAAACAGGCTCTTTGTAATCCTGTTTAGATTATTGGTTTATTTAGCAAATCCTTTCCCCTTTAAATAGTGGAAAGTTAAAAGTCCAATGCATTGATCGAAAATGGCCAATTAGTGGATAGAGATTGAGCCAATTTTACTTTGTTACTTTGCCTCAAATTAAAACCGGCTCTTATAAGAACCTTATTGGGTTCCAAAGAAAAATATTTTTCTTTTCCTTTTTTTTGGAGATGGAGTCTCACTCTGTTACCCAGGCTGGAGTGCAGTGGCACGATCTTAGCTCACCCCAACCTCCTCCTTCCATGTTCAAGCGATTCTCCTGCCTCAGCCTCCTGAGTAGCTGGGATTACAGGCACCATCAGCCTGGCTAATTTTTGTATTTTTAGTAGAGACAGGGTTTCACCATGTTGGCCAGGCCAGTCTCAAACTCCTGACCTCAAGTGATCTGCCTGCCTCGACCTCCCACAGTGTTGAGATTACAGGTGTGAGCCACCGTGCCCGGCCCCAAAGAAAAATATTTCTTGCTAAAAATAATCTGCCCTTAATTTTTTAGGAAAGTGTAGATTACATTACAGAAAGTTATGTTAAAAAAAAAAAAAGAGATTTGAAAATGTAAATGTTGAAGTTTAGTTATTGCAGTTGATTTAAGAACATGGAATTGAACTATTTCACTGTGATTGTCCCAGGGTCGTGAATATCACAGTCACTAAAGGAAGTACAAAGTCAAGAAGTGTAGTCATTGTATGGGTCAGATGAGAGCAGCAGAGGTGTTGACTGTTATTTCAAATGTTGGCTTAAATCCCTTAAGAAGGGAACCTGTTTTCTGCAGCATCATTCTGAATAATTTGGGCCACTGATTTATCTTCTTATTCAAAAAAAAAGTATATGGTTCTCAAGGTTACCTAAAACCGTAAGAATAGGCAAGCTAGAAAAAGCTCCTTCTTGGACTGACTTCTGAATGCAGACCATCATTGCTGTATTTCATGTCCCCCTCCCTAAAACTTAAAACAGCACTCACGGCCCCAGAATCTCAGGAAAGCATACTTATATGCAACAAATACCCATCAGGCTCCACTGAGTTACTGAACTGTGTCCTAGTTGTCCCCTGTATTGTCAACTTCATGTTCTAACTGATGGTTTAGGGGATCTGATGGAAACTCTTGTTGATCCTGATTACTTAGTTGTTTTTGTGCGAGCACCCTTTGGTTTACAAAGCTAACAAAACGAGAAGTGACATCATTTCTTTACACACACACACACACACACACACACACACACGCAAATCCAAAATTAAGGCAATTAAAACACTGTTAAGAACAAAGGGCACAAGATACCACTAATCAACCTTCCATATTCGTTACTTTTTTCTTTTATATTTAATGCAAAGATATGAAACCTTAGTGTACAAAACCAAACATTAATGAAAATGTCTAACAAAAAAAGTAGGTTAATGTAACAATAATTAGAGATAAACTAAATGCCAGCAAAAATTTCAAGAAGCTCCACTATGGCATCCAGCGTATTTGGACGTGATAGTTTCTTCTGCATAAAAAACAATCCGCTTGTGATTTCAACACATTTCTATTTTTGTGATTATGTTTGAACCTTATGAAAAAATCTCAATTGAGTCTGGATTTTTTTAAACCATAGGTTTAATTTTTCTTCTAAAATGACTCTCCTCATTAAAGTGAAAAGATGCAGCTGTTTTCAAAGATACTGTTTGCTGCTATTTCATTCAGAAACTATCCTAACTGCTGGTGGAAAGATGGTTTCCATGTGAGACAATGGGAACCGGGAACATTTCCTAATCTCCTGGAAGATCACATTTGTAAACTACTCTTCACATCACCCCCATGCAAAAGTTTAAAAATTTAGAATGATTGAAGCTCAGGCATAGATTATTACAATAACATTTAATAGCAGCTTAGCCTACCTTTAAAGAATATTATTCTAGGAAGATGTGCATTTTACAGCAATTACACACAAGAAATGAATACACACAGATGAAGCGGTGTGGTTATTTCAAACACAGCTTGTCTCTGTGACAAAATCCTTGCTCTTGGCCTCTTCCACTTTTCAATAAAATAGGGGTTTAAAAAATGACCTTGCAGGGAAGTCAGGAACAAATTTGATAACATGGACTCAAACCTCAGAGATGTTCTCTGTTGTAGTGAGTCTGCAAATTCTTTCCATAACCAAATACCTTCCAAGTTACAAGTATTTCACAGACAGAGGAAAGGGATCTTTTCCCTATGTATAATTTAACCTCTTATCTGTTTTGAAAATTATCTAGAAGATTGGATGACATTTTTTGTGAAACATTACTAGAAACAGTGATCCTCTGCTGCCCAGTAATGAATTAAAAAAAAAAAAAAATCTTAAAACTTTCTAGCCCCAGCAAATAAATACTTTTTTTAAAAAAAGAAATCCATTTGCGAAAAACATAGTCAATTCAAAGTCCCAAATCTGGAGATGAAACAAATGTGAAAAGGGTTCACTGTTGCATTCAAAGTTCAGGGTAATTAATCAGAGATGGGGGATGGGGGTTGGGGGATGGGGGAGGCCCCTCCAGCCCCCTGGAGCCAGAGCAGGCAAGGTGCACCGTAACCATGCCTCCCTGATGGAACCCAGGGAGAAGACATAGGATGTTCCCCCTCCTCCCTCTAGTCTTCATTTTCAAATCAAATGACACTTAGCTTACCTGAAAGTCTTACAGGTTAGGTCATCCGTAAACAAATTGGTTTTTTTTTTTTAAATGCCTTTAAATTCAATCTGTGTGTGTGCCCAAGAAAAAAGTGCTTTTGGGCCACTAAATTTTCACATAACTTTGTGGTTACACATTTCAGAGGGAAATCAAAGACTCTAGTGTTGGGTTTGTGAGTCCTGTTTTCAAGTGTTGCTTCTCCTCCATATATCTCGTATTTATCTAACAGAATTAAGTGCGATGGGAATGGACATAAATTCCTGAATGTCAGTGTTAAAAAATCTAACTGGTTTGGAGAGGCAGCTTAGCAACAGAACACGTGAGATACCTAGAGGGTCTAGTTCCCTGTATGCTGCCTGAAAGTTGGCTGTAATACTTGAGCAAAAGTTATTTCCATCCCTGTGTGAACTAGCGGGAGTGCCATCCATGCTCCTGGGGGCTGGTCCTCCTCCTTGCAGTGTAATCAGGGTCTGTGTATTTCAGCTACACAGTGCGGAGATGCTCAATCTGTGTTCACGGGATGAACTCAGTGAACTGCGAATGTTAGCAGGAGGGATGTTTGCTTTCACTTCAGAGAACAGAATGAGGACAAACTGGTAGAAAAACTACAGGACAACAGATTCCGGTTCAACCAAGGTAGACATGTAGTGAGCTACTGGTCACCGGAGTGTTCAAGCAAAAGCTGGGAAAGTTACTTAACAAATCTGTGGTTTAGTGGATGTGGGCTGGAGTCAATGACCCATAAGATCCCTTCCTGCTCCTGACAGCTTTTTTTTCAGGCCCTGGAATAACATGCAGATCTAATTTGGAAAACTATTCTTAGAAAATAACCAATATAACGTTAGGAGGGAACATTGTATTTACAAATATTTCCACTGTTTTCTTTGGAGGACCAAATTGGAGGTAGAACTCCAGAGGGAAGCAGAATGCAGAGGAACACTTCCAGGATGGGGCTGGAATGCACAAAGGATCAGATGACACCCTATGATGACGGCTGTCATCTGAAGCCTTATCCAGAAAGCAGGCTCCAACAGCTCAATTACTGTCGACTGATCTAACATGAGATACACAAGTGTCATTTAAGATGCTGCCTGAAGGCTCAGTATTTCCAGGTGTTAGCTGCACAAGAAAATAATCCTTACGTGTCTTGAGACACTCTTTAACAAAGGAGAAAGAAGCCTTCTAAACATGGCCCCTCAGGGGCAGAGTTGGAAGCAAGACTTCATCCAAGTTCCCTTGCTCTGAATGCTCACCTGACCTGGATCTGTCTCTGGCATCAGGCAATGTATCCTGGGAAGTGCAGCACTGTTTTGTGTGATCACATCTCTTCATTCATGCCCTTCCTTCTGTGCCTCTAACATAATTGTGGCCTGACACAGATGATGCTCATGGCTCCTGGGTTAACAGCTAAAATAACTGAACAACTGTACATTTTGGTTAAAGTGGAAAAGACACTGGTGTGGATATAAGTGTGTTCTTGGCTTCATGTAAAGTCTACTGAAGCAGACATGTGGGATGCATTATTAAGGTGCTTGGCAATTGATTTTTTACATGAAGCCTCACCAAAAATGTAAATTTTAATGTTGTTTAGTTTTTGGATCCCAAATGAAGTGGCTCAATTAAAATTAGAGCAATTCCTAGTATTCGTGTTGAGCGATCGGAAGTCCTGATCACTGCCCACAAAATACACTAGAATGAGGATACCAGGTGAATATGATGGCCCAGGAGAACAGAAACTTTAATTCAAACTTTAAACCTCCAGTTCACTGCAGTGGGAGTGTAGAAAGAGATATAAATATATAAATATTTCTATATTTCTATATTTCAAGCTGGGCATAAATGCAAAAAACAACAATTAGCCAATCATCCAATCTAATAACCTAACACACTCAGCAGATTTGTAAGTTTATTGTTCCTATGGAATATAAAAATATTCTATAATTGTTAATGTGAAACACGCTTGTTGCTGTATTTTTGGGCTTCTTTTCTAAGCTTCTGGATTTTACTTCCATGTTAAAAGAATAACTGAGGCACTGGTTCTGAATTGAATGCTGTATTTATTATAGTGTTTTTATTAACAAACTTTCACCAGAAAGTTCCGAGTGTATTAATACAGCAGGCACATTGGCTTCCATGTTTGGCATTTGACAGTCCACAGAATTGCACTTCACTCGCACAATTCCGCCACAGCTTTGTGAATTATTTGGGCAGGACCTACAACCAGCCTCCCCCATTAAATGATTAAATATGATTTTTGGTTCATTCTGATTGAAATGTTCTGAGTTCACACTTGCATCCATCTGTGACAAGCTCAGCTCCACTTTCCCTCCTGCCTTGTTTTCAGTCCCCCCACTGCTCTCCATATTGCTCATGTCTCTATTTTTACAGAGTTCCCTTTGTTTATTCTCGGGGTCGCAACACGTTTTGAGAAATGATCCAGTGCTTCTGCAGACAAATGATGATGGCTCTGCCATCTTTGGAAGATGCTCTTCTATGCTCCTCTGAAGACTGTGTACATTGGTGTGGCCAGTTTTTTCTTGGGCCTGAATGTGCTGCACTGGCTGGAGGAAACAATTCCTAGGCAGAGAATTCTGCATTCCAGCTGGCTTTACTCTGCCCTGCAGGCAGGGACAGTGGTGGATGTGTGTGATGGGGTGCACAAAGCCCTCGGCAGCTTGGTGTGTGGCCTTCAGAGGTGCCACGCCGTTTTGGATCTGGACAAAGCTGCTAGCGGTAGGAGCGCACTGGTGGCACACGCAGTCCCCCATCTGCTGGCAAGAGTGCGGGCCGTATTTCAAGCGTTTGTAGGCATTTGGGCAGCCACATCTCTGATTCAGAGAGAAGAAGTGACACATGGTGTGCTGTTCAAGAGAGGGCTGTAACAAGGCAGAGCTAGTGTCATTTTTAGTGCTTTTGCTGAGTTCACTGTTGTAAGCTGCATGCACAGGCATCCCTAAATTCTTTGCTTGGCTGTTGAAAAATTCAGAGCAGATGTGGGTCTCTTCATAAGTGGTCTTCTCAGAGGCAGTGCGGCTGTGGGAAGCCAGAGGTTCTAATTCATAAAACTCATGCTCCAGTTCAGATTTGGGGCCCCTGGGATCTAAATAAGCATTTACGGTATGTGTTTTGCTTTGTCCCTTGTCACTAGGACTTGTAGACAAGGCATGGGAAAAGGCACTGCACTGTAGTTTTTTAGGTAAGGGAATCTGACCACAGGTCCCCTGTGGTCCAAGGCACCGGCACATGCACTGGAAAAAGAAGGTGGCGAAAGCCCAGCTGATACACATGATGAGCATCATGAAGGTGCCCAGCTGGGTGTACGCTAGAACTGTGGAGGGCATCATCATGGCCCCTGCCACGAAGGTGGTCAGGGCAGCCATGGCAATCGCAGAGCCCATGCGACTCAGAGAGAAGATCACCTTGCCTTCTCGGTCGGGATCTGGAGCCAAGCGGTAGGCAACCCCATAATGGACGGCAAAGTCTACAGACAAGCCAACGGCAACGGAAATGGTGACAGATTCCAACACATTTAGCTCCCAACCCAGCAGGACGAGAGAACCAACAGTGACAAATATTGTTCCAGCAATTGAAATGATGGCATAAAGGCTTATGATGATGTTCCAAGTTGTCAGCAGCATCACACTAAATGCAACAGCAACTGAAAGCCCCATGGCAATGAGGGTGCCATCGGAGAGGCTATCCTGGAGGTCATAGAACTCCAGATTGCTGACAAACCAACCATTGCTGAGGCCTTCAGGGGCCGAACTCAGCTCATTGGATATCCATGAGTCCACCTCTTTATAAAACTGATGCATCTTTTCATAAGCCAGTGTGAAGAGGTAGGTACTCTGGAACTCTAACACCACTGCCCTGATAGTATCATTAATATCAAACCTCGGCCCTGGGGTTTTGCTATCCAAATGGTACCCTGTACTCCTTTCCAGCTCCATGATAGCTCTCTTGATGCACAGTTCAAAAATCTCTTGCTTGTAGGGGAAGCTCCAGTGGCTGCAGCATGGGTACAGGGCAGGCTCATCACAGTCCTGGTTCTCCATCCACTGTTTGAACGTCTCAATGAAGCAGCTGGTGAAGTCCTGTTCATCAGTCTGGTAAAAGAACGTTTGGTTTCTCAGTTTTTGACAGAAGTGCAAAATCCATGCCTGGGAAGCTGGGCTGGCGATGTTAAAACTGCTATCTAACGTCAACTTCCCTTTACTCTTGGGATTTAGTGGATTGCCATTGTCTTCTGGGGACACGCCCCAGATTACTGTGATGGGCATGTGGAGCTCCTCACCATGGTGAACACGTTCAAACATGAAAAGCTTTTTGTATTCAGCATCATAACGCTCAAAAGGATGAGACGACCTGAACACCTGGAACTCGGATAACTCCAGTGAGGGCAGTTTCATCTTTGGATTTATACATACAATGTAGGCCCCACCTACAGTTAAGGCAAGGAACCCAAACAGCCAAAGGTAGCGAAACTTAATGACAATGCATGGCAATACTTTTTCAAAAAAAATTCGAGATGCTTCTGAAATGGCAAAGAGTACTTTGTGGCACTTCTGGCAAGCCACTGTCCAGCAGCTTTTGTTATCATATATTTGGGGCTGGGGCTTTTTGAAGCAAGTGAATATATTAAGAAGATACCGTTCATGCAGCACAACAACTGCTGGAAGCCATGTGACCATCAAAACATAATTCACCAAAATAGCTGTCCCTGCATAAACTCCAAAGCATCGGATTGCTGTAATGTTGCTAACATAGTTAGCATAAAAGGCAGCAGCAGTGGTAAAACTGGTGACGAACATGGAGAGGGCAGCGTGCTGCAAGGTGATGCTTACAGTTTCTGAGGTTTCAGCATGAGGCTTATCAAATTTTGTGTAGTTCCAAACATCACACAGGACAAAAGCATCATCTGCTCCAATTCCAACCAAAATAATAAGGGCAGTGAGGTTCATAAAAGGAAAAAATTCGAAGTGAAATACTACACGATAGAGAAAATAGGAAACAATCAAAGAACTGATTATTGCAAACATTGTCATCAGAGTGATAAACATGGACTTGGTGTAGACACACATGACTAAAAGGACAATCACAATGGCTATGGCAGGATACACAGTATCCATTAGAAGATAATCCTGAAACAAACTGTGTTTGATACCAAACTCAATCCCGGTGATGGTAGTCACGCCGTCAGAAGAGTTCCAGTTTTCAAAGTTGTCCAAGTAAATGTTCATCATGCTCTCCCCTTTCTCTGTGGGAGAGAAGAGCATGCTGTATTTTAAAGCTGGCGTGGCATAGTCAGCCGTCTTTGGGGTCATAAAGTCCTTGTCCACCAAGTAATGGAGGATCTGGTACACGGCATTGTACTTGGTACATTTGCGTGGCACATTGGTGCACTTGAGCTGGTCCTTTCTTCTGGCTGCCATGTCCCAGCAGTCTGGCCCAAGAGTGCCATTTTGGTAGTGTTTGGCACAAGTCCGAAGCAGCTTCAAGGTATGAGAGACGTCTCGCTCGACTATCTTCTGACAGGACGATCTATTGTTCAGAATGGCGATGTAGTTTCCCAGTGTCCAGCTGGGGCAGCAGGAGGCAGCAGTGGTCCTCTGGCAGAGATCACCAAACTGGGGGTGAGATCTGATCTGCAGAGATAGAGACAAGCAGAAGGACTACAGTTTAAATTGGTTCATAATCGTTCACAACTGGAAAGGTCTGCACTAAGGTGACCTTGAGGGACAGGGAAAGTTACAAAAGCTAAATCATTATCCTCTTAAATTAGGAATCAGTTTGAGAACAGGGTGAAATTTCCCCCTAAATGGCCTCATGTTACAGGATGCCCTTTAGGTTACTTTATTTTGAATTAAAAACTACTGTTTGGGGATGACATGCAAGTGTGAAACAACTTCAACCAATGCTAGTTTTGTTTACAAAAGGAGATCAAATTAACACCTACTTAGTCAACAAGACTTTTAAAAGTCACTTTAAAAAGCAATGAAGTGGACAGGTTGTGCAGCTTAGGTATGTACCTGTATAGGATGAAGAAAACAACTGTACAATTGATACAAATTTGTGGTTTTGCCTAAAATTCTGGTTATCAGCATGAAATTGTTGGTGACTAAAGTACTATATTTCAATCAACAGTTAGAAGCAAAGATGATATTCCCTAGAGAACTGCTTTGGCCTGAATGTTTGTGCTTCTCCCAAATTCAAGTTGAAACCTAATCCCCAGTGTGTTAGGGGGTGTGGCTTTTTTGGAGGTGACTAAATTACAAGGGAGGAGCCCTCATGAATGGGAGTAGTGCTTTTATAAGAGTCCATGAGGACACATAGAACGCCCCATCTATGAGGAACAGGTCCTCACCAGACTAAATCTGCTAATTCCTTGATCTTGAACTTCTCAGCCTCTAGAACTATAAGAAATAAATTTTTGTTGTTTATAAATTACCCAGTCGGAGGTATTTTGCCACAGAAGCCCAAACAGATTAAGACAAAAACTGCTTGGTGAATCAAAAAGTGACCCCAGTAATATCAAAAGTGCTGATGTCAAGAAGCATCGGCCAGGCACGGTGGCTCACGCCTATAATCCCAGCACTTTGGGAGACCGAGGCGGGTGGATCACCTGAGGTCGGGAGTTCGAGATCAGCCTGGCGAACATGGTGAAACCTCGTCTCTACTAAATATACAAAATTAGCTGGGCGTGGTGGGCGCATGCCTGTAATGCCAGCTACATGGGAGGCTGACGCAGAAGAATCGCTTGAAGCCAGGAGGCGGAAGTTGCAGTGAGCTGGGATTGTGCCACCGCACTCCAGCCTAGGCAACAGAGTGAGACTCCATCTCCAAAAAAGAAGCATAAAAGTCTAGAATAAAATTGTTTCCTGAAGTATGAGTAGAAAAGGGCAATGTTTCTAGATTAAAATATGATTTATATCTGATTTTTAAATTGGTATATACAATAAAATAAATGCTGAAGAATTTAATTATTTCTTCCATAAAGTTTATTCAAATTGGCAAAAATCCTTTTTTGGAGAACTTTCTCTTTTGGTAAATGAGGGCCTGCTGCATATTAGCAAGTATGATAATTCTGGATTTGGTGTGGAAAGTATTTCATTTAAAACACTGTTCCAGGAGAAGGCTTTCCATCTTACGGCTATTGTTATAAAAAATTGAAAAATTGTTCCATCACTGGTTTGCTAGATTATGGTAAAGTCTGTACCATTCCATTCTGTAAATTAGATGAGTAGCCCCTCTTCTCTGAGGTGAGAATAAGAAATATTCCTCTTCTCCTGAGCCTGACCAGAGAGTTCTCTTTAGGAGAACTAGAACTAAAGATGACCTGGTCCTATCAGTTTCCCTCATCTCTATTTACCAAAGGCTGTTACAGGCAAGAAACTCCAAAGTTCAAAGAGGAAGTGAGTATTTATTTTTTCTAGTAGGATTAAAAACACTCTTTACCTTGATTAAACTAGGCTTTATCAATCATATATTGAAATGTCTTCTCAAAGTAGAGCAGCAGCTGGCATGAATCACCTCTTTAGAACTTGGACTTACCCAAGAACCAAGTTACCTATGATCCCTGAACTCTGTTTACCAGGATACTTTCCTGGGATTAATCCTGTGGGGGTGGGGTGTAGATGAAACAGGACTAGCCACGTGTTGAGAACTGTGGAAGTTGGGTGACCTATTTCGACAGTCCCTTACACTATTTATCTACTTTTGTATATGCTGGAGGATTTACATAATAAAAAGTTGTTTGTTTTTCTAAAGATAACGCTATTGAGGGTAAAGAAAAATGAACCCAAAAGGTTATTGTTCAAATGTACTAAAATAATATTTACTTTAACAAAGGCTTCATTTTAAAGCTCATTTTTGAGGAACAATCGTAGATGTCCCATAAACTAGGATAATTCATACTTGACTGTTTCCAGGTAAAAACATTCACATATGCTAACTTAGGGAAAAATGAACCACCTAACAACAGGAAACCCTGGAATGGCATCTCACTGGTTTTCATGGCAGATTACCAGTTTTACCTTACAAAGAAGTAACATACAAACCACTAGGGTCAGCTTGATGAACTGAATGAAAGGTAATGCAACCCCAATGTCTGACAGTTTTCAGATGGAAGAAAATGAACTGTATCCATTGTGAAAATCCATTATCAGCTAGAAGGAAAATGACCTGTAGTTGCTGAAATAATCAAATGTCAAAGATAAAGGACATGGAGTTGCCAAGTAAAACTGGGAGAGAAAGCATAGAATTCTGTCCTTGAATAATCTTTTCAAATAATAGCACATTTTTAGATGTGTATAGTTGACCAAAGATTAAGAAGTTAGACATTATAAACACAGACTAAATACTATTTTGATGGCTGCTATTAAAAACAAGTGCTAGTAAGTCACTGGGGAGCCAATTCTCCAATTGAAAGATGGTACTGATTGATGTTCAACCTTTGGGAAACCAGTTTTCGAGAACGCATACGGGTTAAGAAACAAGGACAGAGAAAAGACATCATGACTGGTTTTCTCTACCCTTTGTTGGATGCCAGCACTGAATTTAAAGGAATGGAGTTCAAGGAATTGTCTATACTTTTAGGGAGTACGGTCATATGTTCTCGATCTATTCATCCATTCAAAAGCAAATTTACTGAGCATCTACACAAGATGAGTAAGACACAGTTGTCCTTCCTCTCAAATGGTTCGCGGTGTGGCAGGGAAATCAGACACAAACATAAATAACTGTAATTCAAAGCGAGAAGTATGGTATTATATGTAAGGGCTTATGGTGACCTACAGAGCAAGTACCCAGGTCTGTAAGTGTGATGTGACAATGGCACTACCTTAGTCACATGTGACTGAGATATAGAAACACAGAAGCATGTATTATATTATGGGGGCTTGAAGAGACTGGAAAGCAGGCATGTCTTCACACAGAACAGATATGTTTTTGCCATATTTTTGGAAGAGGGATTCATATGAATAATTTCAAAATCTTTGAAGTTTATAAAAATAAAAATGGAGTTAGTGGAAGCAACTTCTTATAACTCTCATGAGGAATATAGCCCTTCTAATTCTAGTTATTCACAAGATGGGTGCTTAGGGGAACCATTGTGCTTATGTGGTTATAACATGTCTTTGTGCACTTCCCTAGTTAGATAGTGGCAGGGGTGGAGTTGACTTAAAATAGAGGGTAAAGGAAGAGAAGAGAGAAAAAGAAGAAACCAGCAGAGAGTTTTAAATGATACCTTAACTTTTAAAACTATTGGCTAAGTTGAAGATATTTTAAGAAGCTGAGAAAAGAACAAAAGGGAGGAAAATTAAGCCCTTAATACCAGGTTCAATTGATTGCTGGACCCTCCTCCCTGCGTAACAAAGCTCCCTATGTATTAAACATTTAAGGGGAGCCTAGGGAGAAAAGAAAAAGCAAGGGCTCTGTAGCCCTCTTTAAAACAAGAATAGGAAAACATGTTTCTGGAATCTTCTAAGCTTCAGGGGTTTTCCAGCTGTTCACAAAAGTCACCCTAGTAAACAGTCTCTGACACCAAATTTCAAATCCCTTTACAAGCTGAGTCCTCAGAGCTCCAACTTCTACATTGTACAAAGACTACAGAACAAGTAAATGGTTTCCAGCAGTCAAAATTACAGAGACTCACTTCTGGTTACTAATGACACGAGTGTGTCCTTTAGGATGTCAAAGGGTAGAAAGAGGCAATGAAGAAGAGTAGGGGAATCAACTGAGGCTCCTTTTGAAAGTGTGTAAGAAAACAAGCATTTCTGTTAGGAGGTAGAAAACAGGATCAGAAACAGAAGCACTTCACTTTGGAAACCAATGCTGTCTGAATTATGAGTATAAATGGCATGTAATTTAAAGAAAATCTAGAGTTTGAACTAAATGTGCTGTAAACACAGGCAGGCGACAGTTGAAACATCTGGTCTCACTGGGATGTTATACTAATTACCAGACGTTTTCTGGAGTCAACCCCCCAACAATTAAGGTCTTCTGCTTGCTACCACTTGGTTGTGCCCCATTTAACTTCAGAGTTGTTAATAATCAAGTGCTTCCATATAACAACCAGGATCTGGGGGCTGGGGGAGAGGAACAACTGCCAAGTAGTCTTAGGACAACTCGGCTCAAACCACTGTAACAAATAAAAATCCTAACAGTGTCTTGAACTGGGAGACTAAAAAAAGGTACAGTAATAATCTGAAAGCCGAACTGTTAACCAATAGTTATTATTTAAGATAGCAGATGAATATATCATCTCTATGAGGAAGGTTTATTACAGGTTCATAGAGTTTGAGACTAGAATACAAAGGTGTTTATAACTGGTAAAAATAGTATTTAACAAGTTAAAATGATAACCATACTCTCTAAGGTAGACTTTTGGGGCTCTGATCACCTACTTATTCATTTGTTGGTATGGATTTATAATTGGCCATACCAACCATTCATTTTGACATGTGTCTTGAGTCTGGTTTTCAAATTCTCACAAGAGGACCACAATACTACTCTCTTCCTAATTAACTGCCAAAGCATATAGATAATGCTCTTAGTTGGTGACTTACAAAGTATGTACTAAAAACATGTAGTTGTCCTGTTCTTGCCAGGGATTACAAACTTAAACTCACAGCTGTCCAATCCTTATCATCAACTCGGTAGAAAGACAGACTTAGACAAGCAGAGTACATCTATTCTTTAGATAGTCTAAATTATGCAAATGCAACAAGCTAAACCATTAGAAAGCCACATACTTAGACTCCATTGCTTTGATCTCTTACAGAAATGCTTTCGCTATATGTTTTCTTGCTACCAGCCTACCTATGTTTTGCAAATCAGCTGAACTTTAATATTGTATCTCTTCTAAGCATGCTGTTAACAATTTTGTATACAGCATCACACTTCTTTTATGAAGACTATAGGGGAACTGTCTCCTCCTGTCTTAGCAGGAGGAAAAGCTGGGCTTCTAAAAAACAAATTTGTTACCCTATTTTTAGGACTTTTGTTACTGATTGTGAAATTCTTTTTGCTCTGGCTGCTGGGAAGTTAGAGATAAGTTTGCAGCTCCCATGAGCAAATGTACAAGATTGTGGGGTGTGCATTATTATGAATCTCATCTTAGCTTTATTATTTTCCTCCCATTGTTTTCCCTTCATGTAATTCATTCAACTTATGTATCCTGTCCTTTGCATATGCTTTTCTGTAAACTACCTCAACATGACGATTTTTATCATCCATCGATCTACATAAATCATGTTGAGGTAGTTACAAATATATATATACAAATATATACATATATACATATACATATATATATATATAGAGAGAGAGAGAGAGAGAGAGAGATGAAATAATATACTACCTTTATTTATGAAACCCATCATGGCATACTATTGCTTACTGGCTTTTGAGTCTCAGAGTCTAACATGCACTCATGGAATAAATTGCTAGAATAAATTCTTTAAGAAAAAAAAGGATACTTATTCCGGACCACAGTGACTTTTTAAGCTTCATTTCTGTGGGAAATGGCACTGTATAAGGAAACAAAATGGGGGCGATATCTTCCTCACTAGAAGCATAAAGCAGGGTGGGTAAAGGCAGACTCTGGAGTTCAACTTGGCTGGGTTCCAATCCTGGAAGTGCCCGACCACAGATGTGAACTTTCCTCAACTAAAAAATGGGCTATTTAGTATTTAATTCATAACACTGTCATCGGGATTAAATGAAATAATGTGTTAAAGTATTTAGAACACTTCCTGGCACATGATAAATACGCACTAAATATCAGCTATTAATTAACTGAGTGAATTCAATCACTTCAGAGTCTTCAGGAAAGGGAAGGTCTGAAGATCAACCAAAGGTAGAAGAATGAGGACAAGAAGGGATAGAAGTTAATGAACTGCACTCATCCAAGGTGTGATTATAAAGTAACCAGACTGGCTTAGCTTCTCTAAGCTTAATTTATCATCCGTGTAAAACACATTATAAATTCCAAGGTCATAGATCCATTGTGAATGATGTACAAGTACCCAGCATAAAATCTTGCACATAGTAAATATCACTACACATTTACAACTTTAGAGTTAACTTTCTGTATAAGAAGTATCCTAATGCATGACAAGGAGAAATAGGTTCATAGCCTTCAAATAAGGAACTGATAGCTGTAGAAGAAAATATCACAAATAAAGATTGATCACCAATTAAGAAACTTTGGTCTGTTTATAGATCTTTTGTGGTTTTGTCTATGTGAAAGGAAGATGGCACTGACAGAAAATCCCAATACCTCAGTCGATTGGAAAGTCATTTTCAAAATGTACAGCCTCTTAGAATGAAGGATGGGGTAAATCTGGGAGATCTGGGACCAACTAACTAGGTTACCTGGTTAAGATATGTATTTCTTAGAAGGTACTCATATTAGCACGATGAGACTGCTGGTTTGGGTGATCTCTTCTTTCCTTTCTACCGCCTATTTCATTAAGACATTTCCCTGTTGATAGAACAGGTGATTGCATCAGGTTGTCAGGCTAGCTCTCAGCAGGGCACATGATTCGATTTTTAACTAACCAGTTATTTTACATTTTAGAGTTATGTGGGAACACAAAGTGTTCCTTTTATGCCAGTTGCTTTGCTTGGACAAGTTCATTAGTGACATCAGATAGCAGCTGCTATTTAGAGAAACTGTCTCTGAACATATGAAATTGACAGCTCTTCCAAACCCAGAAGCTCACTACATTTTCTGATGCTGACATGTTTTTGGCTCTAGAGAAGACTGAGAGACAAAGCGCCTGTCGTCTTGCATTCTGGTGTCTCCCAAAGCAACAAGGTGTTTAGCATTCAGGGCAGTCTGGATTGGATTACTCTGGCCATTTACATAGATACTGTATTTATGCTCTTTGATGTCCCCTTTCCCAGCCTGCTCCCTAAATTTCCCTTTGAGGTCACTGGCCCCAATGACCCAGTGATTGCCAGAGAGGCAGACATTTCATTGCACAATTAAGATGCTGACAATTGCCTCAGGGCGGGAAATAGGGACCGATGAAACTAGGTTAGGAAATCAAAAATACAACAAAAGAAGAAAAGCAGTCTTAAATATTATACTGAAAAGAAATATTCTGTGAAAGAACAGAAAACACCATCAACAGCCAGAGACCATGAATGGGAAAGAAAAAGGAAGATGGTATGTTTTAAAGTTAGAGAAGGAAACACGGACACTTTGATCCTGGGATCTGAGAGAATGCAAAGCTGGCCTGCTGGAGTTTACTCCTCAGTAGGTAAGCCTCTTAAGTACTTTCATCTGATCAGACACCAGGGTCAGCAGTAAAAGGAGTTTCAATAATACAACCTTATTTATGCTAAGGTGATTTTAGTTTTATTTTACATACCCTGGAATTATCTACATTGCACATCGATTTAATTGCAGGTAAATTCCATAATGTCTCCCCTCCAGATGAAGTAAATACCACTCTGGAATATCGGTCACCTGGTGATATGAAAAAAAAAAAGGAAAGAAAAAGGTTTATAAATTATTCATTTATTTCATAAGACTCAGGATTCGGAAATAACTCAAACTGGGAAACCACATGGACAATTCATTAGCAGCAGGAAATTCTTTCCTTTGATAAATTCCAGGAGAAAATGTTAAAAGAAACAAACAAAAAAAGCAATGCCATAATATTGTCTTAGCGCAAAGCCTTTGTCTACTCACTACATCTTAAAATTGTATGAAATATATAGCAAATCTATTTTTGGTCAGACTATAGGAAGAAAAATCCATAGGAATTTACAATAGGAAACTAATTGAATATATCCCTTTTAATTTCACAACACATCACCATAATAAAAAAAGATGCACTAGGGAATACCAAGAATGGATTATAGGGATGTTCTCCCTGGCAGCTAACTAGAGAGGAAAGATGGTGGGTGATCTATTTAAAATCACTAAAAAGAGTCAACTAAGTACAGAATGCTGGCCATATTCCGGTTGAGTACATGGTCTCTCTGGTATACTAGAATCTAGAAAAAATATTTTGACAATCAGATTAACAAAAAATATGTTTCTGAATAAGGGAGGTTGTATGATATACCAGAAAGAGCATGCATGGTCTTTAAAGTCAGATTAGGATATAACCAGGTCCTGTCATTTACTAGCTATGTGACCTTAGGCAACTAACAACTTCTCTGAGCCTTGGTTCCTCATTTGTAAAATGCAGACAGCAATATCTATCTCAAATAGCTGTGAGAATTAAATGAGATGATAACAGATGCCCAACAATATTGTTTCTGTATCCTTAGAACAGAAACAACATGAACCACATATTAAAAAATATGAACCACATAAAACAAAGAAGATTAATTTTATGTTAGTTAAAATGCCTAATTGTGCTAACAAATCAGCTGGTAAATTTATGAGTAAAGCTTTATTAGAAAAGGTTTTATCTATGATCATGAAGTTTTGGCTATCATCTTATGTTGACTAATTTTGGAGAGCAAAATCAGCCTGGTGGAAACTGAAACATTTCATTTACACAGAGTTGGTAATGGCTTTAGTCAAGGCAGAATCTACTTATAAGACAATATTTAGCATTGACTATTGACATGTAATGTTTTTCCTGGTTAAGATCATAACTAACAGATGTTGGTTAAGCAATAATATATAGTAACACTTTGATTGAGAGAAATAAACCAGCCAGAACATGCAAGTAACCAGAGTTCAACTTCCTAACGTTTTTTAAGAGAAGAGACAGAAAAGGAAACACGTATTGCTTCCTGGGATCAGTATAAGATTCTGCCTAATCTCCCACTATCTATTACTATACAGAGTAAGAGATCAAAATAAAGATCCTGAGACTTGGTAAGCTCCAGAAACATCAATGATCCAATCAAGTCATCTAGTGTTCTCTTAAGTGTTCTAATAAGACAGGAAAACATACATTTAAGAGGGATTTTCAATAACAACAGCAAAAGCTGAAATCAAAAGAGCTTTAATGTTAATATTTACTTAATTAGAAATTACACTATCCACAGTTCCTCAATCCTAATCACTATGGCTAATCAATGGCTTACATACTTATATTCATGTCCTCTAGGCTGTGCCTTCCTTCTTCCCTGGCAGCTGCAGAGTGATCAGGCTGACTCCATGTTACAGCAAATTTTGGGTAGTGAATTTGTTGCCAACATTTAGAGATCTGATGATTCCACATTCAAATCTGGATTTTTGGCCAGGTGCGGTGGCTCATGCCTGCAATCCCAGCACTTTGGGAAGTCGAGGCAGCAGGATCACCTGAGTTCGGGAGTTTGAGAGCAGCCTAACCAACAAGGAGAAACCCCATCTCTACTAAAAATATAAAATTAGCCAGGCATGGCGGCGCATGCCTGTTATCCCAGCTACTTGGGAAGGCTGAGGCAGGAGAATCACTTGAACCTGGGAGGCAGAGGTTGCGGTGAGCTGAGATCACGCCATTGTACTCCAGCCTGGGCAACAAGAGCAAAACTCCATCTCAAAAAAAAAAAAAAAAAAAAAAAAAAAAAATCTGGATTTTTGACCTCTGGCAAGTTCTTGCAACATTTGGGTCCTCATTTCTAGAACCCCATCTTTTGTCGCAGCTAAGTAGCAGCTGATTTCTTTAGACAGGGCAGATGTTCCTTAGTGTTCCACAATCACCATCACTTCTCTTGTCATACCTAGCTAGCTTTATTCACTTGTATTATATGACAGGCCCGAAGTATTCAAACTTTGAACCTCTAGACTTTATTGTTTTCACCTCTCTACCTCTACTGCCTAGTGATGAGGCAGCACACTGACGGCTCTTAATACAGTACTGCTTTTTGAATGAATCAGAACTTTAAGTCATTTTCTGATTCATTTTAGAATGAATCAAAACTTTAACTGATTTTTAAATAATTCAACAGATTATTTCAAGGTTCAATCCAAAAATATGTACCTGTATTTGATCTAGAAATAAACAGTACAAGGAATGTTTAAAAAGACTTCAAATGTTGGGCGAGGTCGAGAATTTCATTAGATTTATATCTTCCTTAAAATAAGAAAACTCAATCATTACTTTTTTCATTAATTTTAATAATATAATAAACTCAGACTAGTAGTTGACTAAACTAGAGAAATAAAAGAAAAAGTTAATTAGCCAAAATTTCTTTAGGTTCAACAGCAACAGTGAAGCTGTGTGACTAGCCACACACGACTATCAGTCTAGACTGTGATCATGTTCAATTTTAAATGCCAGCAAACCGCTGAGCGTGTGTTCATCTACGATGCCACTCACTTGGAACGTCGCAGAAAAAGCTGTCCTTGTGGAAGTTCCAGTCAACTTCTCTTTTCTCTCTTTCATAATGATCATCTGACCATCTATCATCCCGATGGCTGAAATGGAATGACAATTTGATCTTCAATAAAGTTCTCGCTATTTCAAGGCTGATAAGCATACTGGAAACAGTACTTCCTCAAAGCCATGACCTGCTTAGTTCTTGATATTAAGTTGAAAGGATTAAAAGAAGCAATCAACATTAATTTTCTCACTTCTAAAAAAGAAAAAAAAAAAAGAAAATCTCACCTTTTCATCCTACTACAACAAAATCTTCAAACACAATGACAAGCTAAACAAATTCAGTGGCAAAGATTTTGAGCCACACATTTTACATTTAAATTTTTTGTTCAGGCAGTATTTTAAGAGGAATTCATTAAGCAATGTTTTATCTAAAAGTTATATAAAAATAAATAATTGATTACCTTTTGGCTTGTTCATCTGCATATTTAAAGGGATAATTTGCTAATGTTGCTTTGTATCCTGTATTTTTCACCATATTATTCCATGTGACCAGTCTCTGGCCTATTGCTGTTCCTCTTGGTTCAAAACCCTAAGGCAAAATTACAAGTGCTCGTTAGTGTATTTCATTTCAGGCTAAGTATAGTTACAATGAAAGCTTGGGAGAGCAATGTCAAAGTAATGTATAGCTTTCGACAGAAAATATAGCTCCTCACAGCTACTCCAGAGGTGACTGCATTAAAACAAGATGCCTTGACATGATAATCATCACCTATTTGCTGTGACAAAACAGTTTGATTCTTTGGTATGATACATGTCTAAGGAAAGTTTATCTTTTCAACTCATGCCTAAGCATTTAGTAAATACTTATTTTTATCTTATAAAAATTATGATAAAATTAAATCATGTTACACATCGTTAGTATTTTTACAAGAGTGCTTCATTATCCTTGATCATATTTTCCTCATAATTCCACTCCAGAGAAACATTTACTTAAAAACAGACTCCGCTATCTGTTAGTAATACTGAAATTCCTTTAACTTCTTTGGGAGAAAACAGAGACAGTGTTAAAGACTTTATGAGAATAATTTTATAGAAGGCAGATTCTCCAATTTATTGCTTTTTAGCTTAAACATGGGGACCAAGAAGCAAACCTTCCAGATTTTTGAGGGTAAGCAAGTTCCTTGATCTTTTAACAACCTGATAATACAGATAAAGTAATGTCTTTACTTTTCAGAAAGAGAATTGTTGCTTGAGAAGGTTTTTAAAGAAATGGGTTACTAAATAACATAAGGCAACATGTATTAAAATACACAATATTTGAAGATGATTTTAGGCTAAAGAAAACATAAATGCTACTCACCAGCAATGGATCGGAGAAGTCAGGAAGCTCTGGCACTAATACTCCAACCAAGGCACAGACCACGATGAACATGGTGCACATGCCCAAGACCACCACTGGCCAGTCAGCTATCAGGGCTGCGTAACTACAAAACACAAAGAAGTGTCAGCTATCAGGGCTGCATAACTACAAAACACAAAGAAGTGTCAGCTATCAGGGCTGCCTAACTACAGAAACACAAAGAAGGCACAAAGAAGGCCCTTTGCAGAAATATTTTTGGTACCTAAGAGAGCAATTCATTAAATCCTCATATTGTAGACCAAATACAGGTATTTATCAATACAATATCTAATGGGGTTATAAGTATTTGTATGTAATTGTAGTAGAAAGTTACAAGATCATTCTCCCCTCATTTTTGTGATCAAGTAGCACTTTATGCCACAGGCTACTGAGAGTCAGAATAATGTTCGTATATGACAAATAACATTTTATATCTACATCTATGCCTGTAAAAGATATAAAATACACACTTCATTAGTGGAAAGAAAATAAATTTTAACAGAGGATCCATTCTCTATGCAGTGTCTTCCAGAACTTTTGTTGCTCTAGTTATTCCCTTTCTCCACACCTTTACTCTCACAGTTCTTAAAGAAGAACTCAATCTATAAACAGGTTCATATAGTTCTAATCTTAAAAATAACCAAATTGAGGGCTGGGCGCGATGGCTCACACCTGTAATCCCAGCACTTTGGGAGGCCGAGGCAGGCGGATCACAAGGTCAGGAGTTCGAGACCATTCTGACTAACATTGTGAAACCCTGTCTCTACTAAAAATACAAACAATTAGCCGGGCATGGTGGCGCACACCTGTAGTCCTAGCTACTCGGGAGGCTGAGGCACAAGAATCGTTTGAACCCAGGAGGCGGAGGTTGCAGTGAGCCGAGATCGTGCCACTGCACTCCAGCCTGGGTGACAGAGTGAGATTCTGTCTCAAAAAACAAACAAACAAACAAATGAACAAACAAAAACAAACTAAACATTTCCCACAAACCTGTAACTTTCCTTCTAGCTAAAACTACAGTGAACATATCGACTAGATATGTGAGTTCCATGAGGGCAGAAATTCTTGTCGGATTCATTTAGTGTACTATCGGTGGAAGGTGATCAGTATCTACTGACTAAATGAACAAACACCTGGTGCTTGTACTCTCCAGCTACTACAATCTGGCTTTAGTCTCTTCCCACATGTGGGGAACTGTCTCTATTACCAAATCCTACCACCGGGCCCTTTCTTCCAGATGTGCTTCCCACACCCGCATTTGTTACCTCAAATTGAAAGATCTGTTTCTGTATTCCTTCCATGAGGTCCTGGATCACACGTTATTATTTTGACACTTCCAAGTCTTGATATGAGCTAAGTACCCAATAGCAGCTGACTAAACTGAACTTTTTCTAAAATTCAAAATGCATCCTGCAAACTTCTGGTTTCTTGAATCTTTATTAGAAGAAAAGCAAGACAAAATATTTAACTTGTGGACCACTACTCTCAAATTCTCAGCAATGTTAGCTCATTTGGCTGCTACAATGGCTATTTCTGGCTCATTTGAAATAGGATTCTTACTCATATATTTTTGAGTTATTTCTTCAAAATCATGCTAGTAGTTACAAATAATTCTGGTGGCTCTAAATGTCAGTCTGAAAAAAAAAGCTACTATATGTCTCTAAGAATAGACTGCCAATTTTTATAATCTGATGTCTTTATTGATCTGGCTTTGTGGGGATATTTGCTTCAAATTATAATTCTAGTAAGGTTATTAAAATACAGCGTAATTATGCTTTAAGGGAGCATGTGCACAGGCACTTTTCACTGCTGCTCTTTTAAAGTAGTCTTATAAGGCCAGATGCAGTGGCTTTATATGTGGCCTGCAATCCCAACACTTTGGGAGGCTGAGGCAGTCAGATCACCTGAGATCAGGAGTTTGAGACCAGCCTGGCCAACATGGTGAAATCCTGGCTCTACAAAAATACCAAAACAAAACAAAACAAAACAAAAAATACAGGCGTGGTGGCACACGCCTGTAGTCCCAGCTACTTGGGAAGCTAAGGCAGGAGAATTACTTGAACCCAGGAGGCGGAGGCTGCAGTGAGCAGAGATCACATCAGTGCACTCCAGCCTGAGTGAGCAACACTCTGTCAAAAAAAAAAAAAGAAAGAAAGAAAGAAAGAAAGCAATAAAGGAAGGAAGGAAAATGAAAGAAAGAAAGGAAAGGAGAAATCTTATAAAAATAAATAAATAAATACAAGCTCGCCCTTATTCAGAATACCAGTTGCTCTTATGCTTTACATAAATTATCATCTTGTTCAATTCTCACAACAACCCTTGGAGATGAAACTAAGGCACAGACAAGTTATAGAACTTACTCAATGTCACAAAACTAGGAACCTAGATAGTCTGGTTCTAGTGTCAGGCCTTTTAATCTCTGGGCTGTCATTTCTTTCTTCAGACACAAGAGTAACTAGGAACATTACAAATAACTACACTTGGCACAAATGCTTCCCAAAACTTACAATTAAACATTCCTAGCCCTACTTATAGTTAATTTCTCTATGCAAAGTCATATGGGTTCTAAGTTTGAACATTATTCACTAGACTGCAAATTTTGGATTTAAAAACTCATTCAGGAAAAGTGATGCTAGATAAGACAGAATAACCTTTTAGAATAATTCTGAATATAATAAAAACATATAAGTGACAATAAGCTGATTGTGGTTGTTCAAATGTAAACACCAAGTGGCTAGAAGCTTTCACACTTCTAGGACACACCCTGTGCAAAAACATTCTCCTTACTTTATTTCCTCCTCCACCAAATGCAAACTAAGATGAAAGTAACTAGTTTTGAAGCCATAAAGTCCTCTGTCTCAATAGCACATTTGAGACTACATTCATTGCTTTAGACTTAAAAAGAGTCCTTTACATTTTAGACCATTAAAATATCAGCCCTGTGAAATGAAAATGGCCCCAGGCTTATACAATTATTCATTACCCTTTATTTTAAATGGATTCATTTTCTCTCAAATGAATCAGAAGTTATGCATTTTTACCTACTAATGTTATCAATAGAGGGCAATAGGCCCCAAATTGCTTAGTATTCATACTGTGGTTTAATTTACCCATATAATGATTTTTTATTTTGTGTTCTTGAAAATCTGCACACACATGTATAACAACCTTAAAAGCCCCATTCAATAACTGCTTTTCTTCCCTTTGAAAACATTTGGTTTTGATTTTACAGCACTGCTACATACCATATACGTGCACTGACTACATATGGAAACTTTATGGCATTAGTGATTTCAGCACATTTCTTCCAAACACGTTTAACCTTGCTTACTATAATTCCACTTCCTTACACGCCCGATGTTTCCCACGCTAACCTTTCCTAGAGACAACTTCACATTTAAGTAATGGGATCACCATCCTGAGTATGTAACACACCACGGGGGAAAGCCCAACCATTCTGAGTAAATTTTACTCAAACAAGTATTTCTCCTCAACACCACAAAATTGCTGAGGCTAATTCTACTCCTCCTGCTATCTGTGCAAAGATACAGTATAGCTGTGGGTACCACATGGGAAACAGAGTTGCATGCGCAATATGAAATCCAGACAATGGTTGTAATATGAAGATAAAAATCCAGTAAAGTAGGAAAATTGGAGAAGTAAAGGAAATTAAAAATGGCCTATAAATCTCACAAATATATATATATTTGATGATGTTTTATATATATATACACACACACACACACATATATATATCTCCATATCCTGTGCATTATTCTCTTTGAAAAGTGGACCACATGTGCAGTAGAAGAATTTTCAAAGGAACCATTCTTTTAACTATCATGTATTCTTCTGCATATCAAATAATACTTGTCTTTCATCCACCTGCTCTAATATTGAAAATCTTTAGACACCACAATATAACTGTAAATGCGGCCCACCTCTGTAACACCTGGCTTACAGCAGGTAGTCATTTTCCAGTGAAAGACCGTTTTCCCGGAGGCCCTACTGCTGCACTAGCTGCTGAGGTTAGGGCCCACAGCTCTTTACAGGGCACTGCGGTATGCAAGTTCACATCATCTTCTCAATAGGTTAAGTCTCAAATAGGAGACAGATCTGAAGGGCTCGTTCTCCTTTTACAGAAGAAGAAACAGAAGCAGCAGAGGTAATGAAACGTGTTCGTAGGTGAACCGTGGATCTGAGTTAGCAGGCAGGCTGCCTGGCATTCTGGTCCAGGGTGTTATGGCCATGCTGGAGTTTTCACTGCTACTCAGTGGAAGCCCCTCAAACATAGTCAGAGATTTTCAGTCACCTTATTATTGGGTTTACTCTGGAAACAGATCAGAAATAACTGTTAAAACAAATAAACGAAGTATCTTATAGAGCCAACTTATGCTCAAGTGACATTAAAATAGGGGCCAATTTTAAGTGGGTCATTTATATTATAACATTCCCCCATAATAAATTTTCCTCTTAGCTTACAAAGATTTTTTTTTTTTCCTTGCTCTTTGCTGCCTTTCTCAAAACACTCTTCTTTCTTCTCTTTCCTCTGAGCAGAAAGCCATGTTTCAGATGGTGTAAGTCAGTCCCCACACCAGAGGCTTCCTTTTCGTCACCAACCACCGGATCTTTAACCCCTTACAGCCTGGCTTTTGCTCTCATGACTCTTCTGAACTGCCCAAGTCAACTAACTGTTATTGGTTTTGATCTTCCTTGACCTGAGCAGAATTTAACACTGTTAGCTACCTCTTTCTTCCTAAAAATCCTTTCCCTTTTGGTTTATTCCTTTCTGTTTCCCTTAATAGCTCTTTCTTATTCCTCTTGTCCCTTAAAGATAGACATTTCAAAATGTTATTAAGTCATAACTTTTCCAGTGGCATCAACTATCAACTTAGTGGGAAGAGTGATTGAAGTTTGAGAAAATTAAAAAAAAAAAAAGAATATATAACTCTTTTTTTCTTGTGAAGTAACAAATTCATCCAACATTTAGCATTAAACAGTAAGGATGCAAGGCATTCTGGAAATACAAAAACGGCAGACTTGGATCTTGCCCTCAGGGAATTTACAGCCTAATACAGAAAATAAGACAGGCACATGAATATCTACAAGACAGGTTAAAAAAATATATATATGTGTGTGTTTTTTGTTTTTTTCTTTCCCCCCTGAGATGGAGTCTTGCTCTGTCACCCAGGCTAGAGTGCAGTGGCATGATATTGGCTCACTGCAAGTTCCACCTCCCGGGTTCAAGCAATTCTCCCACCTCAGCCTCTGAGTAGCTGGGATTCCAGGCACCCACCACCACACCCAGCTAATTTTTGTATTTTTAGCAGAGATGGGGGTTTCACCATGTTGGCCAGGTTGGTCTCGAACTCCTGACCTCGTGATCTGCCCACCTCGGCCTCCCAAAGTGGTGGGATTATAGGCATAAGCCACTGTGCCTGTCCAAAAATATGTGTTTTTTAGAGGCGTACAGATGAAATGTTTTGTGAATTCAATAAGGGAAGCAATAAGTTCCAGCCAAGGTGGGAAAGGGGAATCAGGAAAGGCTTTGTTGGAGAAGTTATAGTTATATGCATATATACTTAAAAGAAATTATAACTTTGTTTTAATAATACCAATTTAATAACAGAGAAAGAAATGAATTTTTTCAAAGTAAAATTTTTAGTCATTTGAAAAACCCTATTTATAGAAAAGTAGAAATTCGTTTTCTTAATATGCCATATTTACTTGCATACCTCTTTCCCTTATTCTTTCTTTCTCTCTTGTTTTTTTGCAAAAATGAAAAGCGAATTGTTAAACAAAATGTGGTATATACATACAATGGAATATTATTCCAGCCTTAAAAAAAGGAGATTCTAATACATGCTACAACATGAATGAACCTGGAAGACATCATACTAAGTGAAATAAGCCAGTCACAAAAGGACAAATACTGTAGGATTCGACTCATACGAGGTACTTAGAGCAGTCAAACCCATAGAGACAGAAAGCAGAATGATGGTTGCTAGGGCCCGGGGGTAGGAGAAAATGGGGAGTTCATGTATAATGGATATAGAATTTCAGTTTTACAAGAGAAAAAAAGTTCTGGAAATGGATGGTGGTGATGGTTATACAACAATATGAATTACATAATGCCAAAGAACTGTACTCTTACAAATGGTTAAAAGACAACATATATGTTATATATACAACAAATATAAACATGTTATATATACAACACATATAACATATAAACATGTTATAACATTTAAAGTATGTCAATGTTTTAACTATCATATAAACCTGTTATATATAACATATAAACCTGTTGAATATAACACATAAACCTATGTTATATATAACATATATATGAATGTGCGTGCGCTCTCTCTCTCTCTCTCTCTCTCTATATATATATATATATATTTTTTTTTTTCCGAGACAGGGTCTGGTTCTATCACCCAGGCTTGAGTGCAGTGGTGTATTTCAGCTAAGTAAAAACTCTGCTTCCTAGGCTCAAGAGATCCTCTGACCACAGCCTTCTGAGTAGCTGGGACTACAGGTGCAAACCATCATGCTTGGCTAACTTTTTGTAATTTTTTGTAGACACAGGTGTCCCCATGTTGCCTTGGCTGGTCTTAAACTCCTGACCTCAAGTGATCCACCTGCCTCAGCCTCCCAAAGTGCTGGGATTATAGGCGTGAGCCACTGCGCCTGGCCTATTATGTATATTTTACCACAATTTAAAAAATATATTTTTTTAAAATAGAAGGATAGTTTACTAATTAATATTTATGTAGTAATTTCACTTCAAAGAGAGGATAACTCCCTTGAGGCAGGCATCAGTGTTATCAGCATCTGAGCTTCTTTGGCAACTGAATTTCAAAGATCGCTTAGAATTTCTTAAGTGTAATGACATTGTATCTGGAATTACAATGTGTAAGAACATCTGATGAGAAAATGCTTTTTTAAGGAACTCTTATCTTGTTAACATTTTCTCTGTTGAAAGATAAGCCTTAAACATTTCCACATAAAGGAATACTTCCATTGGTAACAAGATTTTTAAAAAGAAAGACAACCCCTCTGAAATAAATTGCCATGAATTCAAGTCCTGGTAGTTGGCAGAACAGTATCTCTTTCCTCACTAAGTAAGCCACTGAGAAGCCAATCCATAGAAGGAAGGAATGCAAAATAAACAAATATAAATGTTTACACACAAATATAATTTTTTTTTTGAGACAGAGTCTCACTCTGTCCCCCAGGCTGGAGTACAGTGGCACAATCTTGGCTCACTGCAACTGCCACCTCCCAGGTTCAAGTGATTCTCCTGCCTCAGCCTCCTGAGTAGCTGGAACTAAAGGCACGTGCCACCATGCTTGGCTAATTTTTGTGTTTCTGGTAGAGATGGGGTTTTGCCATGTTGGCCAGGATGGTCTCAAACTCCTGACCTCAGGTGATCCACCCACCTTGGCTTCCCAAAGTGCTGGGATTACAAGCATGAGCCACTGCACCTAGCCCTAGACACAAACAGAATTTAATACAGTTAGAAATCTACCTTAACACTAAAACCACTTTTGGAGATATGGAATTCCTCAAGCAGCCAACTCATGGGAATTTCTTTCTCTTTCATAAAAATATGAATGAGGAAAGTGAAAAGAACAGCAAAATATGGAGAAAATACTAGACTGGAAAAAGTATGCAGGTAAGTTTATTATTTAATAAGATTACCCAGATTACTTTACCTTTTTGGCAACTTGAAAGGTCTGGATGGTCTGGAAAAAAAAAAAAACAAAGGAAAAATGATCAAAAACAAAGCATCATAACATAAACAAAGGCTTTACATATGTATTGAACATTTTACTTGTTATCTCTATTACAAAGAATCCTGGAAGCATTAAAAAAAAAAAAAAAGGCAATCTATTTGAGAGATTTTAAACGATGAATGTTGGCTACTTTACATACCAGTAGAGACAGCTCAAGTGGCTACTCAGGAGGCAGAACCTTCCCAGACTCCGTATTACCGTCTCCTGATGGAATCATAGTCACACTGTATAATATTCTTCTCTGAGATCTACAGCTACCAGATTCAGTCTTCTCTCTCATAACAGGAATCCACATCCCTAAGCCTCCAATCTAAGCTGCTTCCTTACATAGCAAAGATCCTAACACTTAAAAAAATAGGATATTAGGTATTCTATTCCCTCTTCAAGATACCAGTTGCTTCTCCATTTTTCAATTTCTTAATATCTAACTTCGCAATCCACTTCAACAGATATGGGCTTGTGTTTCCAATCAGCTCTTTCCCATACTCTGTTTTATTATTCCCACTTATCCTTTATACCTTGCCTCTCAGATATAGGATGAGCTTGCTAAAGAAACTCCAAATTCAGTCTCAACCTCCAAACTCTGTATTCCTATCAGATTATTTTTTTCCTATTTACTGGAAAGCATTTAATAATTTGTTGAACAAACAAAAGTACACTGGTTATCACATCATGGTCTAAAGACACATGGGAGTTCCTGAGACCCTTTCACGGGGTTTGTGAGACCTCCCTTTTCCAACTATAGATCTGTGTAAAGTCAGATTTTCTTCATATACTTCATATATTTCAACCAAATGGCATATTGCCATAGATTACAGAACAAATATGAGAATCCTGCTATCTTCTAGTAAGCCACGTGTCAAAAAGATTTGCAAAAATGTAAAACAATGATACTTACTTTGCTAAACTTCTTTGTTTTGAAAAATGTAATTATTATTCACAAAAAGTGTTATTTATGTTAACATGTAATGGGCTTATTAATTTTAATGAGTTTCATAATTTAATATTTGTCAGTTCCAATTCCGATATGGTACATACAGCTATAAGACATAAACAAAAGCTCTTTGAAGATTCTCAACAATTTTTGAAACTGAAAGGGGTTGTGTGACCCAAAGTTTAAGAACCACTACACTAATTTATTGAGGATATATAAATATTTGCTGACTGAATAATTGAATTGCCTAGCCACATACTCTTTCTGAAAATGAAATCTTTCACCAGACTGTACCATACTTGGAGGGAACAAAACAAAATGTAAAAACCTGTCCTCCAAACTTTCTATTTTAAGCTATTACTCTTCCAGTAGTTGGAACCCTACCTTGGAATTTCTTGAAGATCTAAAGTTCTCTTTCCTATTTTCTCTCTCTGTTTACGTTTCTCACTCAGATACATGTATGCACTCTTACAAAGAAACATTTATCTAATTCCTAGTATATCCATGAACAAGACAAACAGGGTTCCCAACTACACAGAGCTAACATTCTAGAACGCACTTTGTATTAAACTGTTGAACAAAAGAGGCATGTGTTCTAAATTTCAAGCTTCATTTACATGCCCTCATTATGGATTCTACGCCCATTAAAATATTAAAACCAAGGAGATGGAACAATCTCAGAAGTTGCAAGCACTGAAAATAATTTTAGGGAATATATATTCCAATTCCACTGTAGCCTCATTTTCAGAGATGGGCCTCAGTTTGCCTTTGGTCTCTCAGCGTCTGAATAATGGAGCTGTAGTGAGAACTCAAGTCTCTTGATGCCTAATTTGCTGTTCTCTGTACTGTGAGTATTTGTCTGTAAAACCAAGCAAGAAAAGCCCATAGGGAAAAGAGAAAGTATTAATCTCTTATACAGAAAATAATTGTCTTTTCTTTTGGCAGATGTGGAACTTAAAGTCTGAGTTTCCACTAAGAACAGCATAAGATAACTCGTCTTTTTGTTTTGTTTTGTTTTGTTTTTGAGACACAGTCTTGCTCTGTCGCCCAGGCTGGAGTGCAGTGGCACAATCTCTGCGGGTTCCAGTCTTCTCTGCGGGTTCCAATCTCCCCTCGGGTTCCAGTGATCCTGCTGCCTCAGTCACCTAGGTAGTTGAGACTACAGGCGCATGCCACCATGCCCGGCTAATTTTTGCATTTTTAGTAGAGCTGGTGTTTCACCATGTTGGCCAGGCTGGCCTCGAACTCCTGGCCTCAGGTGATCCACCTGCCTGGGCCTCCCAAAGTCCTGGGATTGCAGGCCTGAGCCACTATGCCTGGCCGAGAACTTGTTACTTTAAGAAAAAAGATGAGACTGAATATTTACAGCATTATAAAGGACACCAAAAATGGATTCTTTTTATATATATACAGTAAAGATAATTCATTTTTAAAAATCTAAAAAGATACATTAGATACATAAAAAGGAACCATATCTTATTTGCATTCATATCTCCATAACTAGTATAATGTATGGACCTTAGTGGATGTCAGATCAGTGTGTGTTGGATTAATGAATGGGGATATTTCATTACTTTTCTCATACTCAACAGCTTTGAAATCAGTAGACAACGAATTAAAAAAGCAAGAAGCTAGGGACATAAATATTAACAGAGGTAAATTTTATTTTGTTTCTTTTTTTCTCTTAAACACACACACATGCACACTTTGTTACATCAGCCCATTCCTATCTGTCAATCCTAAACTCTTTCAACATTTTACTAAACTTTGTAAGTTTCTCTTTGTGCCTCTGTATCCTATAGTATAGGCTCTCTGTTCAATGCTGCAGGAACCATTAGTTTGTTGGTTAATCAGAAAGGTTAATTAAAGAGAAACATTTTTTGAAGTTCTACATACATTCCTTAAATATCGAATAGTAACTTAAACATAAATGTCAATCTGTTCTTACATAAACCATAGAACTGCTACATTGTCTATGACTGAGTTTTTGAGGACTTCGGATACTTGTGAGTATCCTGGGTATACTGACTACAATATACATCTAAATTTTGATGATTTTTTCCCAAATCTTTTGCAATTTTTTCTCCCGTGCCTAATTCAACAGTATACATTTTTTGTAGCAATTAACCTTTTTTTCCTAAGGCTACAATTTTCTTTTCATGAAAACAACTTTTTCTTTTAGCATCTATATATAAGTGAACTAAAAAATTTAATCAGATGACATAATTACCAAAACAAGCCAACTGGCATGCATGGGTTTGGTAAGCACACTTGTCAAATGCCGGGAGCAGAAGTGTGTGGCTGTAGGAGAGCAGCCTCCTGACCTGCAGCACTCAGCTGGCCAGGGCCATCCAAGTGTGCAGAGAGGAACGGAGCGCAGGGCCACTCCAGTGAGCTGGTGAGGGCTCAGCAGCTTTACACAGACTGGGCTTTCAGTGAACACGTTCACATCTGAAGAAGCCACGAAGCACGCTTAGTTTTCTGGTGAATCTACAAAAGACCAAAAACCCCCAAAACCTGTATTTTCAAATACAATTACATATTGATTTTTCAATATGAGTTTTATAGGGATATAATTCATATACCATATAATTCACCCAATTAAAGTGTACAATTCCATGGTTTTTAGTACTTTCATGAGTTATGCGACCATCACTATAACTATATGTTGATTTTATTTAAAAAATTTTTAATTCAAATTCTTTTCTTTTGAGACAAGGTCTTGCTCTATCACCCAGGCTGGAGTGCAGTGGGCCAGCTCACTACAGTCTCCATTTCCTGGGCTCAAGTAATCCTCCTACCTCAACCTCCTGAGTAGTTGGGACCACAGCTGTGCGCCACCACACCCAGTTAATTTTTTAGATTTTTTATTTGTAGATGTGGGGTCTCTCTATGCTGCCTAGGCTGGTCTTAAACTCCTGGGCTCAAGTGACCCTCTCGCCCAGGCTCCCAAAATGCTGGGATTACAGGCATGAGCCACTGTGCCTGGCTTATACATTGATTTTAAAATAATATGCTGACTGGGCATGGTGGCTCACGCCTGTAATCCCAGCACTTTGGGAGGCCAGGGCGGGCAGATCACCTGAGATTGGGAGTTCAAGATCAGCCTGACCAACATGGAGAAACCCTGTCTCTACTAAAAATACAAAATTAGCCAGGCATGGTGGTACACACATGTAATCCCAACTACTCGGGAGGCTGAGGCAGGAGAATCAGTCGAACCTGGGAGGTGGAGGTTGCGGTGAGCTGAGATCGCACCATTGCACTCCAGCCTGGGCAACAAGAGCGAAACTCTGTCTCAAAAAATAAATAAATAAATAAAAAGAATATGCTATCTGAACATCAGTGATGAAACTATTAATGAGCTATGAAAGCAAATGTATTTTTCCAGAGAGTAAGGCCCTGGACAAGGAAGCAAATCACTTGTCTACAAAAATCTTAATTTTTCACTCCCCGTGTTTCACTTATGCATCCTTAAAAGTACATCTTGAATTTCCAAGAGAAATTACGAGATTTTGCTATCTTTAGAACTAAAATTATCCTCACAGCCATAAGTCTGGAACATGTACTGAGCAAAGAAATGGTATTTTGCTATAGACATTTGGGTTGTAACAAATGTAAACCCTCTCTTTGCCACTAACTTTTTCTTTTAACTAAATAGAAATTCATGTATCTATGATTAATTTATTCCCTAGAGAGAAACAACTAAAGATCATCATAGTCTTTCTGCTTGAGTAAAGATTTCACTTTATGTTAAATTTGAGACAGTAAGTAGAGATTGTCAACATCAGTTGGAAAAGAAAAATTGAGGTTACCACCAAGAAACCTGGGAAAACATTAGGTCTCTCTGAAGTTTCTATACTAATGGACAGGACAAACAGATGATGGAAACACCGAAACCACACTACAGGTAAAACATGAAACCTGTTTGATTTACAGTGTTGCCTTCTTTAATTCTGCTTTCGCAGTCTCTTACCAGAAACACCTGTGAAAGGAGGCTAGCAAGGGAGTCTACCACATACTTTCATAGATCAAAAGCAGTCTTCCTCCATTTGTAAAGTCCTTTGGATTTGCTATTTTTAATATCTACCTAATAAAACCTGCGGATGACTTTCACCCTAACTTCAGTCTTGTGTTGATAAATAACTAGTAAAAACAAACAAATCTAACCTCGGAGAGAGAAACTATCTTTTTCCAACATTCACCTTTTAATAAAAACAAACCCAAATAAGCAACAATAATCTTCAGTGGGAACATTTTCCTCTTCTTTGATTAGGTTTTTAGCCTTTTTTTTTTCTGAAGGGAATAGGCCCAAGGAAAGATGACATTTGCGTGTCCCACCACACACTCCCACAGGCTGTGGTGTAGGTAAGCTTCGGTCCCCAGAGAGTCCATCAGCTGCAGTGTCATTCTTTCTCTCCCACTCAAGAAAGCATTTCTGTATGCAAGTGAGTGACAGTGACATTATTTTAGGGCTAAGCTCACATCTGTTTTTTAAAAAGCAAAGCATGTACAAACTGGGGTACTCATAATTAGTAATAAATTGCCCTTGGCACTTCACACTTGAGAACTGTAACAGCAGTTGAGAACCTTGGCTATAGTACTCTGATGACCAGTGAACTGCGGTATGTGTACATATATCGGTCAAGAGGACAACTAATGAGACTATAAAGTTCTCAGAAGGAGGGAGAGTGGGAGGTACCAAGCAGAGTAATCAAGATAATAGGGGTAGATATAGAGGCAACGGAAATTTTTTAAAAAGGTAATAGAAAAAAAGGAGTGTGAAAGGGGTAAAGTTAAGAAACAGAAAAAAAGTGGAAAAGCTCCTATAATCGTCTATCTCTTTGTTTTGCTCAACTTTTCCTTCTTTTAATAATTTTTGGAAAGAGAAGGGGAGCTTGTAGAGTAAAGGAAATGAGAATACTGAAATACAAAAACTTTCCCATCAGTCTAGAGAATTCTTTCTAGACATAACTGCAGAATTAATACCACAACTTACAAAGGGACAGTCTCAGGCGGGTGCGGTAGCTCATGCCTGCAAATGTCAGTACTTTGGGAGGCCAGGAGGAGGACTGCTTGAGGAGTTCAAGACCAGCCTAGGCCTGATAGTGAGACCCTATCTCTATAAAAAATAATAAAAAAAAAAATTAGCTGGTGTGGTGGCATGCACCTGTAGTCCCAGCTACTCAGGAGGCTGAGGAGGGAGGATTGCTTGAGCCCAGGAGGTCAGTGCTGCTGCGAGGCAAGATTGCACCATGAAGAAAACATACTTTCAGCTTTATGGTAGTAACAAAATTTTTAAGCAAAAAGTGCTGTAAGTAGCACAGTTTAACCTCAAAAGTCACATTGGATTGTGCTATATTCTCTTTCTGTGAGAGGCTATTCTGCAAGTAGTAACTTCAGTTCAGCACTGGTAGGTTAGGAAGAAAGTATTTGAAAATAAAAAAAATCCACACTTCAATGCGTATTCTTTAAAAGATTCCCAACAAAAACAAAGCCATTCTTCATATTAAGTATTTCCATGAAACATCACTGGCACACTTGTGTTCTATCATGAAGATGAAACAGATACCCTGCAGACAAGCTAAGCTTGGCTTCTAACCCATTTTTCATGCACCAGAGCTAAATGTTTATGGTCTGTGTCAAGTGATTTTAAGGATAACAAAAACCACAACTACTTGTGTGATGCATTTCCTAAATGCTTACGAGATGCTGACTCAAAAGTGTTGGTCATCTTGATGTCTAGAATTGTTAAAACTGAACAAAGTGCCAGCTTCTATATAAAAACTAGGAGGCATGTGACAAAGGTTGGGAATGGCGAGACTAACATTTAAAGAGCGCCTTATAAATACTATGCACTTTATAAATATTAAAAAAAGAAATGTAGTATATATTGAATAACCATTTTGAGTATCAGAAAAATACTTTTTTCTCTTTAAGAGAACAGTGAACTTAGAAATCAAAAGATGTGAAGTTAAAGTCTGGACCCTGAAACTTATTAGTTGAATGATCTTGATGATCTTGAACAATTCCTTTAATTACTCAGGATTTGTGAGAATGAGATAATACTTTAAAATAAGCTGGTGTGTGTAACAGTTTTCTACAAACTGTTGAGAATTATCCAAGAGAAAACAGGTACTACTACCACACTATTATTTTTTCATCCAAAAATGGCATTCAAACATCAGTTAGGAGTAATGCAAAGGACTCATTTAGAGTAAAGCATAAGGTCCCTTTATTCGTCAGCACTGTACACTTTTATGATTTACTTAACAAGATCAACTGATTCTTGCTACTAGCTGAATGTAACATAAAAATCGATGTCACACCCATAAGCCTAATTAGAATAAGAGACTGTCAGAACTGTAAGAAACCTAAAAGTCATCCCACTTAATACCTTTATGAAACAAAGGAGTAAAGGGTCTATGGCAGAGCCAGGTCTAGAATCCAAACATCTTGACTTGAACCTGTGCTTTATTGGCCACACACTGAAAAGGAAAACCTGCACACTGATGCAGGCTATGAGGTATTGCTTGTAAACTAAAAATGAAAAGGAACACAGAAATGGGAAGAGCTTCCTAACCAAAAGCAAATGGCACTTGTGCACAAGAGGGCATATGCAACGATGTCCACTGAAGTGTGGCTTACAATAAGGAAAATAAGTGAGAGCAACCTTAATGTTCACTTATTAAGAAGAAGATTCTTAAATAACCTTAATGTTCACTTATTAATAAGAAGATTCTTAAATAAATGGTGGCACATCCATGTAATGGTGCACTACACAATGTGAATACACATTCATACACGAACATATACATACACATATACTGATATGGAAAGAATTTTAAAACAAAATAATAAGTTTCAAAACAACTCACACTGTATTCATATGAAAAAAGAAAACTAAATACAAAATTCGTAAATGTATTTTAGAAGCTCAGAAGGGAACTTGGCAAATCAATAGGCCTGTTTACCAGAGAGGAAAGAAAAGGATTAGGAAAAGAATCAAGAATGACTTTCATTTTGTATTTTTGAATTCCTCATGAGCATATGTTCATAAATTAGTCGTATAATTAAAAAGTGAACTGAATTTTTGTAAAGGGTAACTGCTTATATATTCATTTATGTACATGTGATAGAAACATTTTATTTGAAAATTTCTCACTTCTACATAATTTGAGGAGAATGGGGTATCCTGGCTAACTCTAATTTAGATGAAAAGAAGTAACATAGATTATACATTTCCCAAAACTTAAAATACATTTAATACAATCTATAGTTAATTCACTGCCAGTTTAAGTGACACCAAGTAATTTGATGACCACTGGAATCACCTGGGTAGCTAACTAAAACTAGAGATTGCCAACCCCCTCCCCAGGGATCTGGTTCAGTAGGTCTTGAAATAGAGACTACACAGTCAGAGCTTGAACCACTGTCTTGGACAATCTGCCAGGAAAATATGACCTCCAGACAAGAAACAATTAGAGAATAATACAAGAAAGTAATTACAACATATAGGTATAGTACAGACATTAAGTGAATGGGAAATAGGAAGATAATATTGGACCAGAGTAGTCCAAAGAATAGCCCCTGAAACTTGACCTAAGAAACAGAATTTGAATTAAGGTTTGACAGAAGTAGGTTTCAGATAGAGAAACAGAAAGCAGAGGGAAAGGAAACAAACCTTGTGTCAACAACACCTATAAGCAAAGTCAGTGAGGATTTACTGTGAAGGAACAGTGAGGATGACAACTTACTGGATTGGGGGTTGTTTGAGGGGAAGCAAGAGACTGAAGTAGATAACAGAAATAGGAAGCGGCTAAAGTTTCTTGAGTAACAACTGATAGGATAAAACCACTATTTTCGGAGGACTGATTTGGTAGTGATGTGCGGGATGAATTAGCCAGAGGAAACGCTAATGGGAAGGAGAAGCAGGTTAGGAGCTACTGCAGCGATCTAGGATAAATAGAGAGAAAAAAAGGAAAATAATCTTTTAATAATTCAGAAAGCCTCTGACAATCTTATCAATATGTGAATCAAAATTATAAGCATCTATTGTCATAAATATATATGGTATTACAAGAAAATAATTCTGGTGACATTTTGGATAAACCAAAGTTTATGTATCCTATGCAATGTTATAACAACATATTTCTATATTCACTATTATTTAATATTTTATATAATTATGTAAGTACAATTAGAAGTGCCTCAAACTATAATTGAAAATAATATCAGTGCCTACTGAAGTGAAGTTAATGATAATTTGAGTTACAACACAAATAAGTTGTTCAAAAGATTAGTCTACAGATTGAGGGTATGGTTGTATAAGCATATTTTGGGACTTACATTAAGCCTAATTCAAATATATTTTATTACCTTCATTAAGATAAGGTACACACACATTTCTCACTTTCAAAATTTTATGGATCTTACATAAAATACTAAAACCTTTCTGCATTTTCACTATAAACTATACAAATTGCATAAAGAGCTTGTGTGTTAATTATAACTCAGTGAAGGTATGTTTCCATTTCTTAAAGTAAGTTCAAATTATGTATTTTATATCTAAGATTCCATCTCAAATTTGCTCATTTATTAACAGGACAAGGCCTTTATCAATGAGACCATACATCAAAAGTATAAATACAATCATAATTCATAAATGTGTGAATTCTCTTTTCCTCCAACATTTGCTTAGTTTCAATTTTTAGTTTGTCTACACTGTGTTCAATGTAAGAACTGTTACTTGAGCTCAAAATTACAGAAACATTATTAATCTTTCTTAAGTTCATTTCCCACATATCTTGGATCATTTTGTCCCTACAAAATTACTCAGTATTGTACAAGGTTGAGTTTCGAAGTGTAAAAGTCACACCTGCTATCAAAAAAACCCAAAAAACAAAAAACAAAAACATGGGGGATGGGGGTTAAAAAATAATAAAAAATCCACTGTATCAAAATGAATTCCAACGGTGTAACCAATACCTTGCAGCTGTTGTGATATCTTCATTTTACAGGCTGGGAGGAGAGACATTTCCCTCAAACTTGTATAGAAATTCTTTAGTTATGCTTCTAAGGACAAAAATATATGGTGAAATTGATTTTTCTTCCTGATCTAAACGTTCTCATGCTTAATCTCTAACTTAAAATTTTTGTAACTCAAATCATTGTCAAAAGCTTTAATAAGGGTCAAAGCAAAACTCTAACAATCATCGTTAATAAAAATAATATTGATTTAGAAAAAGGTTTTCTTCTCAAAATCTGAGATTAGAAAAGAAAAAAAAATCAACTAAACTTAAAATAATTAAACTGAGGAAACAATGAGACTTTTCTGAAGAAAAATAGGGAAAGCATTTTCTGAAGAAAATGCTGGGGCTGCATGATCTCAAACTGTAGTAATGTCCTTGTTACACTTTGGCACTAGGGCAACCAGGGAAAACTTTAAATTCATTGTATTCAATTTGTCACGGCATAGATTCTGTTTGCAACTCCAGAATCTATTATATATGCCAGTGACACCCAAATACTATGTGACAACTTTTAGAAACGAATTCTAAAGTATAATGTACTTTTTAATAGATGGCAATGAGAAATCAGAGGACCAGTTTCAAACTGGGTGTTAATCTTGGGTTTTAACCTCTTTGGCTTCAATTTCATCTGTAGAATAAGGAGAGTTGGATTAAATTATTTCTAAGGTCCTTTCCTGCTGTGAGATTCTATTGTATTTTCCTGTGGAATTTTAGATAATTCAAATCACCACATATTTTAGTCTCCTAAAGTATTTCAACACTCTGGCATGGCTAAAGCTGGTGAGCCAGGTTCCTGTAATCAAAATTTGACGGTAAAATATTTCACGTGAATAGGCAATAAAAATGATCCCTCCATAAGATAGGCAAGAACTAGTATTTTAAAATGCTTTGAAAAATAATGCTGGCTCTTTATGTGAACGGCTAGAGACAGACTTTTTAAATGACTAGATAAATGGCTTAATAATAAAAAGTGTTCAAAAATGCTTGTTAGGAAGACAGGGCAGAATTCCCCATCTGTCTGCTTTAGGTGAAGGTGGAGATTGATGAGCGGGTGACACCAGTAACACATCCGTGTTGGTGCACGCCACACTGTAGGAATCAATGCCAGGTTACTAAAGACGGTCATTTGAGATTGCTCAGGAATCATCCAGTTTACCAACTGAGTGAGTTTTATCAGAAGAGCAAATATGAAAGAGTACTCAAATTAAAAGGGGTGTTTAAAAATTTCCCAAAGTACTTTTCCTGAGTTTCTCATTTACTATCTCAGAAAGGCAATATACACCCCTCTTTTTTCATTCTAAAAATTTTCCTTTAGTAGACTTTTTCACTTAATGTTTTGTCTATTCTAGAATGTAAACTTTAATTTTTAAAGGAAAAGGAAAGCTTTAATGAGGAATATATTTTCTGTTTTAATGTTGGTTTTGTTTTCTGATTATAAAACTAACACATTCATTTTCTTGAAACCTAAGAAAATGCAGAAAATTTCACAATCACCCATATTCTCACTACACAGATAAAACATTGTAACTCTTTTTGATGTATTTTCTCTGAATATTTTTTCCTTTTTGCCTAAATATAGAAATTAAATATAAACAAAATTAGGATCATACTAGATGCATAAAGTATTATCACTTTGGATTAGCATTTTCCATGTAATTAAAATCTTCTGAAAACATGAATTTTAGTAGCCATATATTCCATTATATTTGCCATTACTTATATATCACACGATTGTAACCATACTACTATGTTATGTTAGATCTCAACTTGTTTCTCATTTATTTATAAGAATCTTGAATTAAAGCTAGGAAACATAACATCCCCAATTATGTCAAACAGTTTTCCTTTTTTGTGGTATTTTTTAAGATGGTTTTCGGATAGGCATTAAATTTTTTTTTCAAAACTTGTAATTTTTCTTTGTAGTTTTTTTTTTTTTTTTTTTGGAAACCGAGTTTCACTCTTTTTGCCCAGGCTGGAGTGCAATGGCATGATCTCGGATCACTGCAACCTCCACCTCCCAGATTCAAGTGATTCTTCTGTCTCAGCCTCCTGAGTAGCTGGGATTACAGGCACGCACCACCACGCCTGGCTAATTTTGTATTTTTACTAGAGATGGGGTTTCACTGTGTTGGCCAGGCTGGTCTCGAATGCCCGACCTCAGTTGATCCGCCTACCTCAGCCTCCCAAAGTGCTGGGATTATAGGCCTGAGCCACCGTGCCCAGCAATTTCTTAGTAATTTCTATGACTGTTTTCACAATTAAAGAGTCATCCTTGATCCAGATGTTAGTTTTTCTCAATTCCACTTACTTAATAATCTAGGTCAGCTCTATTACTTTCTGATGCTTCAATTATCATCTTTGGTAAAACTCTTTTTTTTTTTTTTGAGATGGAGTTTCGCTCTTGTTGCCCAGGCTGGAGTGCAATGGTACATTCTCGGCTCACTGCACTCTCTGCCTCCCGGGTTCAAGCGATTCTCTTGTCTCAGCCTCCCAAGTAGCTGGGATTACAGGCATGCACCACCATGCCTGGCTAATTCTGTATTTTTAGTAGAGACAGGGTATCATTATGTTGGCCAGGCTGGTCTCGAACTCCTGACCTTAGGTGATCCACCTGCCTCTGGCTCCCAAAGTGCTAGGATTACATGCATGAGCCACCACGCCCAGCCAAAACTGTTTTAAGGGGAAAAAATAATCTAAAAATTAATTTTCACAAAATGTACAGCACCCAATGTTGTGAGAATAGTAGCCAATCATGGCACACTTGTGCAGTTATGGGATTGAATTTCCAGAGTCTGGCTGAACTGTCCAAATTGGCTGAACTGTCCAATGGGCTATAGTTTCATGCAATCTAGTAACAGTTGTTCACTGAGGTTTAATTAACAGTGGGGATGAACGTAGATTCTGAGTCGAATGGGTCCTTCTAGAACTACAATAGTGGTAACAGAAATCTCTCAGTTAATTGGTGCCCATTTTGTTAGCCAGGTTTTGGGAAACTGGGCTATGAGAATAGTGGGAAAATGGGGATCTATTTTCTGTTTCCTCATTTCCTGAAGGGGAGTTGCATATGGTTTCTTGGCTTGTAAGAAGAAAGGAATTTTAGTCTGACCTCATTTGAGAATGGGAACTAAGTGGAAGTCAGGAGCCCACTGAGTTATCAAGGGGTTTGACTTTATGGAAGTTTTATATGTCCTGTGCAGTCTATTTCATTTTTCCTGGAGTATCCATTGATGTGTCTACCAGTTCCTTTCGCAGAATCACATTGTTTTATTTTGGCTTCAACATGGGCAAGTCCCAGGGCAGAATACATTTAAAAAATCCTAATTCCCTTTTTGAGAATGGGTTTACAGTGTTATTCTTGCATCTGTAGCTTGAAAACAATTCTAGTCAGTGAAAGACTGGAGGATTAAATGGGCCCCAAACCAAATATAAGAACTATAATTCTCTACGGTATGCACATACTAAATTATAGTCTAGAACAAAGATCCTGAAGGGGCTTTCAGTTCATTCAGAGCAACTTCATAACACGACAAATGCATGAACACCAAGACTCCCATATGCTTTCCTTGTGCATACAGATCTTTCTTACAAAGCAAACTCACATTCAATGCCAAGTCAACTGAGCTTACTCAGTTTTCCCAGAACCTGACTTACATCATAGGTTGAAGTATTTTGGAGGAAAAAGGCTTAATATATATAGAATCCAAGGGCTCTCTGTTGTCATAAATGTTCAAATCACCCTTTCTATTCCTTCTTCTGGACTTAAATCTGGCTCTTTCGTATGGAAAACTTAAATCTTTCTATAATCTTGGCTTGCTTCTAGATACCATCTTTGACAGAGAGATAGAAAAGATGTGTTACTACCTTTCCTAAGAAGGGTTGCCTAAGGACAGCCCTTTATTTTCTCAGCATTATTAAATCATTCCTTTTGTCATCTCTTCTCCACCCTAAAATGGAACACTAAGAAATAAAAGATACAATTTCTACTCTTAAGTACCAAACTAGGAAGATGAGAGGCTAACAGAGATGCAAATAAGAAAGCAAATAAGGGAAGACAGGTGCAAGAATGTGATCACATCACAAAGTCCTCCACTTCTCGGATTCTGAAATCAAAATGCTGCTTAATGTTGCCATCTTCAAATCAAGGGGGAATATTTCTACATATATATCTATTCCCCCTTGATTTGAAGATGGTGACATTTTGAAGATGGCGAGGTGGCAACTCAGAGTGGAATTGGGTTTATTAAGAAACTCTAGTAGAGCAGACCTGAAGGGAAATCATCTCCCTCTTCCTCCAACTGCATAGATCCTCCCTCCCACTCCATACCAGGAATACGAAAATTAATAGAGTATTGTCCCTGCTGTCCAGGTATACACAGACTAGTCAAGAGGGAGAAGGAAATTTTAAGACTGGTGGTGGGGAGAGTTCTTAAATCCCTCATGTCATTCTTTTAAACCATTCTGATTTCACTCAAGTCTTCAGTGAAAGGCACTAAGTTAAAGTGTAGAGTTTGGTGCATTTTTACCTGTGTACACATCTATGTAACCACTACCCAGATCACGAGATACAACTTTCCCCAGCACCCCAAAGGCTCACTTGTGCCTCTTCCCAATCGATAATCATACCCTGTCCCCAGAGGCAATCAACATTCGGGCTTCTATCACCACAGATTAGTTTTGCCTAAAGGATCACCATTTAAAGACAGCCAAAAATAAAAGTTTAAGCAAAACCTCACATAATTAAAATTCAGGTTAATTCAAGTTTATGAAAATACATAAAAATGAAGTCCTAGTAATGTTTTAGTCTTAGTAATGACTCCAAATGAGATTTAATTGATTTTTTTCTCTTGACGTTTTAGAAATACCTTTTCCAATGACTTATAAGGTACAGATCCTATATAACCTATAGAAGGCTTCTGACGAGCAACAAAACTTCAATGATCTACAACAAAACTACTACTGGTACTGTTATTTGTCATTACATTATTTTTACTAGATTATTACTTTTTAAATCCATACTATTCTGCCTCCCTACATTTTAGTTTCTTTCCAAGTTTGAGTTCTCGCCTGAATCTACAATATCTAGTTACAATAAGTGCATATACTTATTGTAATAAACAAAGAAATGCTTCAGTGTAAAAATTACAAAGTATAATCTTTAACTCTGATACTTTGGTTTGACAGAATATATCTATCTATCCATCCATCCATCCATCCATCCATCCATCCATCCATCCATCCATCCATCCATTTATTTAGAGACAGGATCTTGCTCTGTTCTCCAGGAGTGCAGTGGCCCAATCATGGCTCACTGCAGCCTTGACCTCTTGGGCTCAAGTGATCCTCCCTCCTCAGTCTCCCAAGTAGCTGGCACCACAGGCATGTACTACCATGCCCAGCTAATTTTTTTTTTTTAAGAGACGGGTCTCACTATGTTGTCCTGGCTGGACAGAATATTTAAATAAAGCTGTCCTGCAGGCTAATGTGAATATAAAACTAACCATAACAGTGATAAATATAGATAGGAAATAAAGATATGAAATTTTAAAAACTTGATGGGGGTAAGAAAAATGCTGAGTGAGACATTATGGAAATGACAGTCACGTGAAAGGGTGGAAGAGGAGGCTCTGTGAATTGTGAAAGAGGGCAGAAATGGTCACAGTGCACAAAATAAAAAGAAAGAAAAGCATAAGATCATGGAATGCAAAAAAAGAAAACTTTAAAAAGAGGTGGTAAACAGAGATTGCATGCTATAGAACTAAACAGGAGAAGAAATCAAATGAGTTTGTCAAAGGAGTCACTGACCTGGCATTGCCAGGAAAGTAATGGTGACAGAAGTTAGACTCCAAGGCACTAGAAAGAAAAAAGACCATATGAAGTCAAGGTATTAAGTATAATAATACATTTAAAATAACAACAGTCGACATTTACAGACTTTACTATGTGCCAAACACTGCCCTACGCACTTGACATATATTACAATATTCTAAAATTCTTAAAATAATCCTATAAGGCAGGCATAGATTTTATAGATAGAGAACTAAGGCACAGAGAGGTTAAAGAAGTCACCCAAAGCCACATAGATAAAGAGGCAGGATTCAAACCCAGGCAGCCTACTCTGGAGCCTACATTCTTAACCACTAGGCTATACTGCAGCAAAAAATTTCTATTGTTTTCATAAAGTAGAAGGTGCTGCTGCCCATGTATGGGTGCTGAGAGAGTAAACTATGATTTGAGTTAACAAGGGATAGAAGAATACTTGAAACAAACAAACAAACAAACAAAAACTGAAGGAAGTGTGCTTGGGAGTTAGCCATTAGAACTAACTTGTGACAGAAGCATGAAACCAGAATGGGTAAAGTCTGCACTGTTTCCATTTTCTTCCAGCAAGCAGCGTTTGTTAGCCTGGGAGCTGGAGCAAAGGCATCAAAATTCCTGAAGATGACAACACAGAGCTTTAACATTTAAACTAGAAAATTCAGTTCAGATAATTTCTCCAATTACTACTAGCATTTCCAAAAACCCACTGAAAAACCCACTGCGTATCCTGCACCAGGTAAGGTGTTAAAGTACAACATGATAGAAACAGGCTAAAGAAATTAGGTGGAATTCTTCTTCAGGGTCTGTGCAAGGTAGCATTGTGAATATGCTGTTTCTATGACCTAAAAATGACCAGGGCAGCCTACGACACATCACCTATACCCTCATGATTATTTGTGTGATTTCAGTTCTACGATCTCAAGACTGAACCTGTACAGCACCTACTACATAGTAAGCACTTAACTGTTTCTTAAGCTATTACTGAAACGAAAAAAAAAAAAGTTATAGCAAGAAAACAAAACATATTTCATTCTCTTGTGTTTGCACAGCATAGAGTGGTGATTAAAAGGAAGGCCTCGAATCAGACACACTTAAACTTCATTCCAGATTCTACCACTTATTACTAACTTTCTAATTAATCTTCCAAACACTTTTGTGTTTTTTTGGAGATGGAGTCTCTCTCTGCTGCCAGGCTGGAGTGCAGTGGTTGCAATCTTGGTTTGCTGCAACCTCCGCCTCCCAGGTTCAAGCAATTCTCCTGCCTCAGGCTCCCGAGTAGCGGGAACTACAGGCGCCCGCCACCATGCCTGGCTAATTTTTATATTTTTAGTAGAGACAGGGTTTCACCATATTGGCCAGGATGGTCTCGAGCTCCTGACCTTGTGATTCACCCGCCTCAGCCTCCCAAAGTGCTGGGATTATAGGCATGAGTCACTGCGCCCAGCTCTTTTTTTTTTTTTTTTTTAAATTAAGGATCAAGATAATTTATTTAGGTAGAGGACCTGAAAGAGATAATCCCCAAATTAACTTGTAAATGAGATTCTAAGAATTCTTCTGAGTTTTATAAAACTTAAAATTATTTTTTTCTCTTCTTTAAAATTTAAGTTCCAGGATACATGTGCAGAATGTGCAGATTTGTTATATAGGTATACATGTGTCATGGTGGTTTGCTGCACCTATTGACCCATCTTCTAAGTTCCCTTCTCTCACCCCCCACCCCCCAACAGGCCCTGGTGTGTGTTGCCTCCTGGTGTCCATGTGTTCTCATTGTTCAACTCCCATTTATGAGTGAGAACATGTGATGTTTGGTTTTATGTTCCTGTGTTAGTTTGCTGAGGATAATGGCTTCCACCTCCATCCATGTCTCTGCAAAGGACATGATCTTTTTCCTTATTATGGCTGCATAGTATTCCATGGTGTATATGGACCACATTTTCTTTATCCAGTCTATCATTGATGGGCATTTGGGTTGGTTCCATGACTGTGCTATTGTAAACCGTACTGCAATAAACATACGTGAGCATGTGTCTTGAATGATTTATAATCCTTTAGGTATATACCCAGTAATGGGATTGCTGGGTCAAATGGTATTTCTGGTTTTAGATCCTTGAGGAATCGCCATACTGTCTTCCACAATGGTTGAACTAATTTACATTCCCACCAACAGTGTAAAAGTGTTCCTATTTCTCCACAGCCTCTCCAGCATCTATTGTTTCATGACTTTTTAATAATCTCCATTCTGACTGGTGTGAGACAGTATCTCATTTTGGTTTTGATTTGCATTTCTCTAATAATCAGTGATGTTGAGCTTTTTTTCATGTTTCTTGGCCACATAAATGTCTTCTTTTGAGAAGTGGCTGTTCATATCCTTTGCCCAATTGTGATAGGTTTTTTTCCTTATAAATTTGTTTAAGTTATTTGTAGATTCTGGATAAATTAGACTTTTGTCAGATGGGTAGATTGCAAAAATTTTCTCCCATTCTGTAGGGTGCCTGTTCACTCTGATGATAGTTTCTTTGGCTGTGCAGAAGCTCTTTAGTTTAATTAGATCCCATTTGTCAATTTTGGCTTTTGTTGCAATCGCTTTTGGCATTTTCATCATGAAGTCTTTGTCCATGCCTATGTCCTGAATGGTATTGCCTAGGTTTTCTTCTAGGGTTTTTATGGTTTTGGCTTTTACATTTAAGTCTTTAATCCACTTTGAGTTACCTTTTGTATAAGGAGTAAGGAAGGGGTCTACTTTCAGTTTTCTGCATATGGCCAGCCAGTTTTCCCAGCACCATATATTGAATAGGAGATCCTTTCCCCATTGCTTGTTTTTGTCAGATTAGTTGAAGATCAGATGGTTGTACAAATGTGGTGTTATTTATGGGGTTTCTGTTCTGTTGCAGTGGTCTATATGTCTGTTTTGGTACCAGTACCATGCTGTTTTGGTTACTGTAGCCTTGTGGTAAAGTTTGAAGTCAGGTCATGTGATGCCTCCAGTTTTGTTCTTTTTGCATAGGACTGTCTTGGCTATACAGGGTGTTTTTTTATTCCATATGAAAATTGAAGTAGTTTTTTCTAATTCTGTGAAGAATGTCAATGGTAGTTTGATGGGAATAGGATTGAATCTATAAATTACTTTGGTAGTATGGCCATTTTCACAATATCGATTCTTCCTATCCATGAGCATGGAATGCTTTTCCATTTGTTTGTGTCCTCTCTTATTTCCTTGAGCAGTGGTTTGTAGTTCTCCTTCAAGAGTTCCTTCACATCCCTGTTAGCTGTATTCCAAGGTATTTTATTCTCTTTGTAGCAACTGTGAATGGGAGTTCACTCATGATTTGGTTCTCTGCTTGTCTATTGTTGGTGTAAAGGAATGCTTGTGATTTCTGCAAGTTGATTTTGTATCCTGAGGCTTTGCTGAAGTTGCTTATCAGTTTACGGAGTTTTTGGACTGAGATGATGGGGTTTTCTTCTTTTTTTTTTCTTTTTTTTGAGACAGAGTCTTGCTCAGTCACCAGACTGGAGTGCAGTGGCGTGATCTCAGCTCAATGCAACCTCTGCCTCCTGGGTTCAAGCGATTCTCCTGCCTTAGCCTCCTGAGTAGCTGGGACTATAAGCGCACACCACCACACCCAGCTAATTTTTGTATTTTTAGTAGAGATGGGGTTTCACCATGTTGGCCAGGATGGTCTCTGTCTCTTGACCTTGTGATCCACCCGCCTCGGCCTCCCAAAATGCTGGAATTACACGCATGAGCCACCGCACCTGGTGATGATGGGGTTTTATCAATATAAAATCATATCGTCTGCAAACAGATACAATTTGACTTCCTCTCTTCCTATTTGAATACGCTTTCTTTCTTTCTCTTGCCTGCTTGCCCTGGCCAGAACTTCCAATACTATATTGAATAGGAGTGTTGAGAGAGGGCATCCTTGTCTTGTGCCGGTTCTCAAAGGGAATGCTTCCAGCTTTTGCCCATTCAATATGATATTGGCTGTGAGTTTGTCATGAATAGCTATTATTTTGAGATACGTTCCATCAATACCTAGTTTATTGAGAGTTTTTAACATGAAGAGATGTTGAATTTTATCAAAGGCCTTTTCTGCATCTATTGAGATAATCATGTGGTTTTTGTCTTTGGTTCTGTTTATGTGATGGATTATGTTTTTTGATTTGCGAATGTTGAACCAGCCTTGCATCCTGGGAATGAAGCTGACTTGATTGTGGTGGATAAGCTTTTTGATGTGCTGCTGGATTTGATTTGCCAGTACTTTATTAAGGATTTTTGCAACGATGTTCATCAGGGATATTGGCTTGAAGTTCTCTTTTTTTTGTTATGTCTCTTCCTGGTTTTGGTGTCAGGATGATGCTGGCTTCATAAAATGAGTTAGGGAGGAATTCCTCTTTTTCTGTTGTTTGGAATAGTTTCAGAAGGAATGGTACCAGCTCCTCTTTGTACCTCTGGTAAAATTTGGCTGTGAATCAGTGTGGTCCTGGGCTTTTGTTTTGGTTGGCAGACTACTAATTACAGCCTCAGTTTCAAAACTTATTGGTCTATTCAAGGATTCAACTTCTTCCTGGTTTAGTCTTGGGAGGATGTACGTGTCCAGGAGTTCATCAATTTCTTCTAGATTTTCTAGTTTATTTGTGTAGAGGTGTTTATAGTATTCTCTCAGGGTTGTTTGTATTTCTGTGGAGTCAGTGTTGATATCCCCTTTATCATTTCTTATTGTGTCGATTTGATTCTTGATTCTTCTCTCTTTTCTTATTAGTATAGCTGGTGGTCTATTTTGTTAATTTTTTCAAAAAACCAGCTCCTGGATTCATTGAATTTTTGCAGGGTTTTTTGTGTCTCTATCTTTTTCAGTTCTGCTCTGATCTTAGTCATTTCTTGTCTTCTGTTAGTTTTTGGATTACTTTGCACTTGCTTCTCCAGCTCTTTTAATTGTGATGTTAGGGTATCAATTTGAGATCTTTCTAGCTTCTTGATGTGGGCATTTAGTGCTATAAATTTCCCTCTTAACACTGCTTTATCTGTGTCCCAGATATTCTGGCATGTTGTCTCTTTGTTCTCATTGGTTTCAAAGAACTTTTTGATTTCTGCCTTAACTTCATTATTTACCCAGGAGTCAATCAGGAGCAGGTTATTCAATTTCCATGTAATTGTGTGGTTTTTAAGTGAGTTTCTTAATCCTGAGTTCTAATTTGATTGCATTGTGGTCTGAGAGACTGTTACGATTTCAGTTCTTTTGCATTTGCTGAGGAGCGTTTTACTTCCAACTATGTGGTCGATTTTAGAATAAATGCCATGTGGCACAGAAAAGAATGTATATTCTGTTGATTTGGGGTAGAGAGTTCTGTAGATGTCTATAGGTTCACTTGATCCAGAGCTGAGTTCAGGTCCTGAATATCCTTGTTAATTTTCTATCTCATTGATCTAATATTGACAGTGGGGTGTTAAAGTCCCCCACTATTATTGTCTGGGAGCCTAAGTCTCTTTGTAAGTCTCTAAGAACTTGTTTTATGAATCTGGGTACTCCTGTATTGGGTGCATATATATTTAGAATAGTTAGCTCTTCTTGTTAAATTGTTCCCTTTACCATTATGTAATGTCCTTGTCTTTTTTGATCTATGTTGGTTTAAAGTCTGTTTTGTCAGCAACTAGGATTGCAGCTCTGCTGTTTTCTTTTTTCCCCCATTTGCTTGGTAAATTTTCCTCCATCCCTTTATTTTGAGTCTATAACAGTACTTTTTCTTTTTTCTTTTCTTTTCTTTTCTTTTTTTTGAGACAGAGTTTCGCTCTTGTTGCCTAGGCTGGAGTGCAATGGCACAATCTCCGTTCACTGCAACCTCTCCCTCCCGGGTTCAAGTGATTCTCCTGCCTCAGCCTCCCGAGTAGCTGAGATTACAGGCATGTGCCACCATGCCTGGCTAATTTTGTATTTTCAGTAGAGATGGGGTTTCTTCATGTTGGTCAGGCTGGTCTCAAACTCCTGACATCAGGTGATCCACCTGCCTTGGCCTCCCAAAGTGCTGGGATTATAGGTGTGAGCCACTGTGCCTGGCCAACAGTAATTTTTCAAAGCTTAGTTTCTTCATCTATAAAATGAAAATGACAGTAATAGCACTGAATTCCTTGGGTTGTTTTCAGTATTAAGTCAGAGAATGCATGTAAAATATAGCACAATGCCTGGCATATAGTAAGGGTTCAATAAAATAATTAATACTATTGTTATAAATTTTAATTGCAATTTTATGCCATTAAAGTCCACTTACTTCACTAATGACACAAGTTCAGTTCACAATCAAGTTCTGTGTCATAATTTTAAAAAATTCTTTATACTCAGGGAAAAGTGTTCATAATTACAAAATAATTTGGAATATTTATAGTAATGATAAAATTTATTAAAATTCTTAGAAAGGTCATTTTGTTATAAAAATCACAAATTACTAAAAGGAGATAATAATGTGATGAGAATTAGAAATAATTTAAATATTATGCAATCTAAATTGTAAGGTTGATAAAAAACTAAACATTCTTAATTGTTTATATGACCTGATATAGTCAAGGACATCATTAATGTGGAAGCCATCTATAGCTGGTTACATGCTCACGCAAAGCCTATATATCTGCAGGTGAGATAAAAGGAAATATATGACTTCAAAATGTTCATCTTTTCCCATTTTGAAACCTTTATGGGACACTTATTATGTTCTGGTTAAGCATATTCTATAATATAATCTAAATTTTGAAGACTTAATTCACAATGATGAAGAATTGCTTTTCTTTTAAATCATGATTTTTAAACAGAATCTCTTAGTTTAACTAAAGAAGACCACAAATATATAATTTCTAAACTATGCAATACAAAATTGTATTTAAAACCATGTTGAATTTACCTCTCTTCAGATATATCTAGACACTGATGATTATAACCAGTGGTTTTCTACCTTCAATAATGAATGTCCACACCTTAAATTTACAAACGTATATTCTTTTTATAAATGACAGGAATATGCCAGTCCAAGGGAAAACATAAAGCATGTGTTTCAAAATGACTAAAGGAGCTGCTCAAATGTCTATGGATTATGGGCAATCCTACTGATTAATTTTCTTTGCTGTCTTTTACTTTTGTCTACTTTAAAGTCAATTTAAGCATTCAATAGCTATTGATTAGCTAAAAAACAACACACCTCTAATTCAGTGGTTAGGTAATTTACAATTTCCCCCTGGAAACATTAAGAATATTGCTGAGAAGATGTGTTAAAAGACTGCAGTGAACAATGACAGAAATGTGCTGTGTGCATGTATTTATAAACCCCAGTGCCAACTCAACTGAAACTTTTTGGTAAAAGAAAGATATCTGATAATTAAGTATGTCAATCTGATGGAAATGCCACAGAGCAAAAATGCACACTCATTGGATCTGCTTAACAGCCATCTCAATTAGAAACTGAAGAAGGCGCCGGGCGCGGTGGCTCAAGCCTGTAATCCCAGCACTTTGGGAGGCCGAGGCGGGCGGATCACGAGGTCAGGAGATCGAGACCATCCTGGCTGACACGGTGAAACCCCGTCTCTACTTTAAAAAATACAAAAAACTAGCCGGGCGAGGTGGCGGCGCCTGTAGTCCCAGCTACTCGGGAGGCTGAGGCAGGAGAATGGCGTGAACCCGGGAGGCGGAGCTTGCAGTGAGCTGAGATCCGGCCACTGCACTCCAGCCTGGGCGGCAGAGCGAGACTCCGTCTCAAAAAAAAAAAAAAAAAAAAAAAAAAAAAAAAAAAAAAAAAAAGAAACTGAAGAAGGCATTTCTACCTGATGTTACCTTCAAAAATAGGTTTTCTGCATAATGTACATGGTCTCTGCAGATTCCCTATGAACTCAAAATCCTATAAACTGGAACAAATCTAAGCTGGAACAAATCAGACTTTCATGTAACAGCTTCAGTTCCAACTTAGGTTAGAAAGAAACTTTTCTCTTACTATAGCCTGGTCCTAAGTAGAAAGCAAGAAATGATACTATTTGTTATTTCAGTAAACAAGAAAGGAATTGTGTTTTCTTTTTTTTTTTTTTTTTTTTGAGACGGAGTCTCGCTCTGTCGCCCAGGCTGGAGTGCAGTGGCGCAATCTCGGCTCACTGCAAGCTCCGCCTCCCGGGTTCACGCCATTCTCCTGCCTCAGCCTCCCGAGTAGCTGGGACTACAGGCGCCCGCCCCTGCGCCCGGCTAATTTTTTCTATTTTTAGTAGAGACGGGGTTTCACCATGGTCTCGATCTCCTGACCTTGTGATCCGCCCACCTCGGCCTCCCAAAGTGCTGGGATTACAGGCGTGAGCCACCACGCCCGGCCAAGGAATTGTGTTTTCTAAGACTGGGCAGGAATGGGGGAGAGATCTTAAGGTGCCATATCCTCTTATTAATCAATTATTTATTCTTACGATGAGTTCCAAGGCCTAACTGATCACTAGTTAAAGGGCAGCTAGGTGCCCTTTAGAAAGGTGAAGGAAGCAGGGTATGGGAAATCCCTTTATTTTCTTTTTTATTTTTTTATTGAGACAGAGTCTCATTCTGTCACCCACACTGGAGTGCAGTGGCATAATCTCGGCTCACTGCAACCTCCACCTCCTGGGTTCAAGCAATTCTCCTGCCTCAGCCTCCCGAGTAGCTGGAATATACAGGTGTCCACTACCATGCCTGGCTAATATTTGTATTTTTAGTAGAGATGGTATTTCACCATGTTGGTCAGGCTGATCTCGAACTCCTGACCTCAAGTGATCCACCCACCTCGGCCTCCCAAAGAGCTGGGATTACAGGCGTGAGCCACTGCGCCAGGCCTGGGAAATTCATTTTTAAACACATTTTTCTCTGCCACTTATCAGGGGGAGAAGAAAAGGGCAGTACTAAAGGTCAAAATATAACGTGGCTCTGGTCCTCCCATACAATGCACACCCTAAAAGAGGAATCTAGGAATGCCTTTTTTTTTTTTTTTTTAACAGTAGTAAAGAAAATAGAGCAATTAGAAATCTGAAAAGGACGATAGGTTAATTCAAAGTATTTTTAAATGACTGAAAAGTAGCTTTGCTTAAAAGGAAACATTCTTCCTTAGCCTATGAAGTTACAATTGCATGGTTTAGTTGGAGGTTATAAAGCACAGTCCCATGTGTTACATCTTAAAGTTACACTAAATTATAAAGTACTTACCCTTAAACTCAAGCCTTTTCATGCCAGACTGTTGCTGTGAGCCCTGTACAAAACATGCTTAATAAGAGTATAATATATAGTTTTCTTAATAAGATGTGAATAATAATCATTAATATGAGATCCAAGAAAAGCCCATAAGAAAGCCAGAAAAATCTTATTAAACTTAACTAACTTAAGAGCATGGAATACTGGAATGAAGTCTACAATCCTCAAGCCAAAACACTCACCAAACACTGATGTTGCTCAGTGAGAATTTTAAGCTGTGGGAGAAGGAGGTCAGGGGTAAAAAGGTTAAAAAAAAAAAAAAAACAATTTGGAGCTCTGTGTAGAGTTTTACCCTATGCATTAGGGAGAAGCATTTTAACAATCAAACAATACTTCATAAATAAATCTTTACTAGGGATTACTTTATAATGAAAAAAACCAACCAACCAAAACAAAACAAAGTTCTAGAATACCACCTAAAAAACAAAGACCCAGAATATATAACCTTGTTAGATCCTCATTATGTGTAAGTGGAAACAAAGACAGAGTCATTAATCTGACTTCTTTCTAAACTTCTAAAGTGCTGGGGAGAAAATCCGCCACAGTAACATGCACTGAGATCTGTCACCTTGTTCCTTCCTGTCCAGGGCTAGGGGACTCTTCCTCCATGAAGTACCCTTTCCTCACCCACAACACACTCCATCCCTCAAAGGGAAACTTGCAATGCCAGGTCAAGGAATTTGGGGAAACTGGAAGATTTCTGAGCAGAGGAGTGACATAATGAAAGCAGTGTTTTAGGAAAGAGGAGGTGGGCAGGCCCGAGTGATCACAGACACACAAATAGGGTCCGAAGGAATGAATGTACTAACTGTCCATCCTTGCTTCTTACTAGCACAACAAAATAGTGCTTGGAAACAGTAAATTGCTTACATTCCTGTAGAAAGCATTAGGCTTGAATCTCAAAGTATTTGGTAACTATTAGAACTCTGTACCATTCAAATGGGGAAAAGAAACTGATTTCACTAAATTAACTCAGCAAATTCACATAGAATAAAGGTATCAAATTTGGCCTTGAAGTCTTTCATTTTATTCTGCTTTCTAGATTCAGAAAAATACATATGAACAAAGAAAAGACAAAAGTCTTATTTAGGAACTGAGGGTTCATCCACCAGTTTTATAAGCTACTGACTCCTTTACGGTTACTTCCACTAGATTGGTAAATGTCCTGAAGGTGGTCAGAGTTGAGCAAACAGAAAGGTTATTCCCTGACTGACTCTCCCTGGGGCACAGTCTCCTGGTCCCTCTCCATCTTCCCCTAAAGTATGGAATATCTCCTGTAATTTATTAAATACTGTACTGAAAATGAAAAACAGAATGGTTGTATAGGTACACACCATCAACACACACAGCTGAAAGCACACTGGGCCTGGGCCCAGGAAAAGATCAAAATTCAAAATCGGAAGTACAGTTTCTACCAAATGCATATTGCCTCTGTAGCACTGTAATGGCAAAAAATCATAACTCAAACCCTAAGTTGCAGACTATCTGTATTGAATAAATGCTTCAGGCTGCGTGCTATGGCTCACACCTGTAATCCCAACAATTTGGGAGGTCGAGGCAGGTAGATCACTTGTGGTCAGGAGTTCGAGACCAGCCTGGCCAACACGGTGAAATCCTGTCCTACTAAAATACAAAAATTAGCTGAGCATGGTGGCATGCATCTGTAGTTCCAGCTACTCGAGAGGCTGAGGCAGGAGAATTTCATGAACCTGGGAGGCAGAGGTTGCAGTGAGCCGAGATTGCGCCACTGCACTCCAGCCTGGGCAACAGAGCGAGACTGTTTCCAAAAATAAAAAAATAAAAAAAAAAAGCTTTACAATGATTACACAGCATTCAGAATTCATTTTATGGGCGCAATCTTCTTGGACTAACTAGAGTGTATCGTGATGCCTTCTCTGGCCCTTCTCCAGACAAAGGGGACTGCTTGCATTCCCCAGCCCCATACCCCAGGCCACCACTTATTGCCATGTTCTTGGTGCTTCCAGGCCTCCTGTTTCCGTATTTCAGGCAGTTGCACTCTTGTTCATTTATTTTATTTTATTTTTTTATTTTTAGTATAAACAGGGTCTCACTACGTTGTCCAGGCCTAGTCTTGAACTCCTAGGCTCAAGTGATCCTCCTCCCTTGGCCTCTTCAAGTGCTGGGATGACAGGTGTGAGCCAGCCTGGCCTGGCCTCTTGTTCATTTTTGAAAAGCCCCTCACCTCTCCTATGACACTTTCTCTTAGCTCTCCTATGATTCCATCTCCTTCTTTAGGACTCACATAACCCTCTAAACCCTGATTTTGGCATTCAGAGAGTTGGGTTATTTTTGCTGAAATCATCCTTCTCCTTCTAGACTATAAGCTGTTTGATGGCAGTGACCAATCTAACTTCATGAGGCTTTTGCTGTTGTTAAATTTTGTTAACTTTTTACAGAAAAAGATGTATTTTGAGAATTTTTTTTTGGTAATCATTCATTGATTCAACAAGTATTTACTGAACCATGAATGGGTCCCAGGCCTTAGGCTCTATTTCAAACTCCAAAATACCAAGTAATCAGTTGAATATCTGGTTTGTGTTTAAAAAAAGGAGACAATTTTGTAGAGTCAATTTATTGAAAAGAACACAAAATATTACAGCAATCAAAATTGTCCTTTAAATGTTAAGTTCTATAAATTCTTTTAAATTACACCTAACAATCCATTTAAGTTTGAAAAGAAGATGCAATAGATCACAAGTGCCTTTTCCCTGGAATTAGATGTGTAACCGATCCATAACAATGTTTTTTTTTTTTAAGTCTCACTATTTGCCAAATATTTTACAACCTTTTGAATTTTTTTTTTACCAAAAAGAAAAAACCTAAAGCATTTCTTTTTTTCCCCTTTACTCTCCAGTATCTGCTAAACAACTAGCACTAATATGGAAAGGGGATAAAGCATATATTTGCTTCATTCCAAAATGTTATATTAATTAATTTTACGAAATAAAGAAAGCATTGTTTTCTGACATTCATTATTAAAGTAAAAGATGACCAAGGCTCATATTCTAAAATGTATTACAGAATGTACAATGTATTCCTTGAGGCATAGCACACTCTAAAATCTGTTCATTTATAATAAAAGAAGAACTCTCTCAAAGAAGTCTTTCTAAAAAATAGGCCTTCACTCCGTCTGACTGCCAAGCTGACTTACTTTGGCAAGCAAGCCTGGAACATTTTCAATTTTATAAATATTATCCCTTTTAAAAAGTTAATTTGACTGCTTTAAGGAATGTCAAAATAAATCCTGGTTTCAGTGAAATCAAAATTAAATCTTACCAGACTTCTTCTAAAATCAAATATCATAATCAGATTATGTAATCAGTATAAAGTGTGAAGGCTCTGAGTTTGGGGGGCTAAAGAGACCCATTTATTCTTCATGACCCCTTTTCCTCCTCCAGAAGGCAAATGAGTGACCATCTTTTCCTATAGGTTGATGGTGTGAGGTGTGTCATTTATTTATTTATTTTTTATTTATTTATTTATTTATTTTGAGACGGAGTCTAGCTCTGTTGCCCAGGCTGGAGTGCAATGGCCGGATCTCAGCTCACTGCAAGCCCCGCCTCCCGGGTTCACGCCATTCTCCTGCCTCAGCCTCCCGAGTAGCTGGGAGTACAGGCGCCCGCCACCTCGCCCGGCTAATTTTTTTTTGTATTTTAGTAGAGACGGGGTTTCACCGTGTTAGCCAGGATGGTCTCGATCTCCTGAACTCGTGATCCGCCCGTCTCCGCCTCCCAAAGTGCTGGGATTACAGGCTTGAGCCACCGCGCCCGGCCGAGGTGTGTCATTTATAAAGAAGAATGAAAAGGAACACATCATGTCTTTATTTAAACCAGGATTCAGTAAGAGCTTCATTTCTAAAACAATACCAACAGGATTAAGCACAGGCATGAAACAATACAACAAAACTTAAGAGAAAGTGAAAGGAACAAAAATGGAGAACAGAAGGGAGATTATAATTTGGTACCAGACACTGTGTTAAGTGCAAGATAGCTACTGTTACTCCCATTTTACAGAGATGCTCTTACTACTTAATGTTGTACAATGAGGAAAGAATTCAGAAAAGAAAAATAAATTATAATGTAGCAACAATGATTGCTTCTAGAGACTAGCTATACTTCTCTATCCTGGAGAAAAACTACATTTTTACATTTATATTTTAGATCTACTTACAAAAAGCCTGGCAACTATAAACTAAATAAGATGATAGTTTTTGACTCAAAGATATGCAGTGACTTTTGTGGAATGTAATTGTGGCCTCTGAATTCTGAAGATTCTGAAGGATATTGCCTACTTGTTACACAATTTTTGCTAATATAGGACTTTTAATCCTTCAGATTTTTTTTTTTTTTTTTTTTTTTTTTTTTGACGGAGTCTCGCTGTGTCACCAGGCTGGAGTGCAGTGGCGCGATACCAGCTCACTGCAACCACTGCCCAGGTTCAAGTGATTCTCCTGCCCTCCCGAGTAGCTAGGATTACAGACACGGGCCACTACGCCCAGCTAATTTTTGTATTTTTAGTAGAGATGGGGTTTCACCATGTTGGCCAAGATGGTCTCAATCTCTTGACCTTGTAATCCGCCCGCCTCGGCCTCCCAAGGTACTGGGATTACAGACTTGAGCCACTGCGCCTAGCTGTCCTTCAGGTTTTTGAAGGGATTTTTTTTTTTTTGTCATTTCTGTTATTTAGTAAACAAAACACAAGCAAATACTAAGTAGAATTATGTCAACAACAACAAAGTATTCACTGTCAAATATTGCTGTTATTCTATATCATGTAAGTTTCATTTGCTGCCGTGGACTTTGAAAAGGGATCTCAGCTGTTTTAACAGAGCCAAGGAAGGTAGTCCTGTTCAATAAAACTCTCTGCAATTATGGTAATATTCTCCATCTGTGCTGTCCAAAATGTTAGCTACTAGCCACATGTGGCTACTGAGTACTGAAAATGTGACCAGTGCCAAATTTTCAATTTTATTGGCTTTATTGAAAACCCAATGGTTTATTGAAAAGCAAATGTCTAAAGAATGCAGTTTAGCTATTCCTTCTTGCAAAAGACACTTGTCCAGCAGTTCCAGAGAGGTAATAATTTATATAAAAAATAAAGACAAATGATTGTTTCACTATTAGTAATCTTTCAATGGTAAGAGAGGAAAAGAGGGGAATATGAATTTGTAAAACTGTATAGTCTAGTTCTCTTTTTGTATTAATATATAATAAAACTTGCCTGTGCCTCTGTAAAAGCACTGGTATTTAACTTCTGTGGTCCAGAGAATACAACAGCTATTCTGTAAACACCAACCAAAGATGACAATCTACCTATGGATCTAAGTGTCTTATCTTGTCCAATTCTACATCTTTGAAGTCAGGAACCAGACTTTGCCTTTTCCACCTGTCTCCAGCACCTAAGGCTTATTAAATACTCATTAAGCACTTGTTGAATAAGTGAATAACTAACTCTGAATTTCTCCACTCATTGCTGCAACATCTTAGAGAAGCATTTGAATGCACTCTGGGTGATGTGGGTAAAGCAGAGACTGTGGGATCTGTGTCAATGGGCAGGTTCATGCTACAATGTTGATGAAGTGTTCAAAGTGATTTCTGCCTCAATTTTTCTGACTAACAAAATAATACAATCACCAGGGCTAAGGAAAGGGGAAAGGGTGGGTCACCATAGGCCATGTGCAGTGAAGTAAGACACTTTGGGAAATGATGCTCAGAGCTGTAGTTTTACCCCTGGATGTCATGATACAGCACATGCCAAGAAACAAGAATTCTGGTGGTAGAATACTTGTCTTTTTAATATAACAAGAGAGTTCTCATTTCTTACTTTTTTTTCATTTTAAAAGAGGCCCCTTCACAGAAAATAACAAATGTCCTAAAGGGAAACAAAAAGAAAACCTCTGAGAAAAGTGAGTCAGAAATTAGAAAATTATTAAAGAAATGAAGAAGAAAGGAAATGTAAGTTACAAAAATTATACAGTCATAACATATGGGGGTGGCAGGGACAATATTTAGTTAACCTTAAGGGGCTAAGCTAGTCCCAGGGTTCCTCAGTCCCCTCTATGCCAAGCATTCTTAACTATATATAGCTCTAATTCCTCTAGTGAGTCACTTGAAACATTCAAAATGGCCATCTGTCTATGAAATCACCTTAGGTAAATAAAAATGCATTTGGCAGGTATCCAAAAATATCACAGGTTCCCTATCATGATAATGAGTCTGTGGCATTGCCAAGTATCATTCATGGAGTCCTCTGTTACAATCAAGAATATTTCTTTGCAACACCAAATTAAAAGGTAAGTATAGTTTAGATTAGAACTCTAGTGTGCTATTTTTGGATGCAGAACCCCTTATTAATTGTGCAATAATACCATTACTCTTTCACTTTAATACAGCAATAAGAAGATCCCAAATGAATAACTCAAAACTTGCTTCAACCAGCACACTGGAATGTGTGGAATGTAACTGGCTTTTGAGAGGCATTTTCCAGCTCTCTGGAGGATAAAGAGCAGATCATCAAATGGACTGTTCAGGAGGTAGACTGGGGACACCCACAATGACCCTCCGCTCCCACAATCTTGTTCTCTTTACCTTTCTTACATGTTTTAGTCCCAGCTACTCAGGAGGCTGAGGCAGGAGAATGGCATGAACTGGGAGGCAGAGCTTGCAGTGAGCCAAGATCAGGCCACTGGACTCCAGCCTGGGTGACAGAGTGAGACTCTGTCTCAATCAATCAATCAATAAATATATATATATATAAAAGCTTTTGCTTTTGAAAGCTTTCCCTTCACAACTTTCCTCCACTCTCCATGTTTTGCCTCCTCAAGTCCCTTCATTAATTTCTAGTCATCTTTCAAGGGCCATTCATGTTCTGCTCTTCTTAGTCAGACTGTCCCTAACCTCAATAACCTACAGGGATCCTTCCAGGGGATCCTTCCCACCTCTCAACTCTTAGAGTTATTTATTGTTTCTACTGCAAAAGAAATGTCTTCTTCTTCTTATTCTACTTATTTTATTTTTTAACTCCCCAGGTGACTCCAAAGACAATCAGCTAGGTATAGGACTTGTTGGTATAAGTCTTTCCTCATGGTGGGGAGACACTATTTTCTGCCTTTTAAAATTCCTTACTGTGGCTGGGCGATGTGACTCACACCTGTAGTCTCAGTACTTTGGGAGGCTAAGGCGGGCGGATCACTTGAGGCCGGGAGTTCAAGACCAGCCTGGCCAACATGGTGAAACTCCGTCTCTACTAAAAATACAAAAATTAGCTGGGCATGTTGGTGTGCGCCTGTAATCCCAGCTGCTCAGGAGGCCGAGGCAGGATAATCGGTTGAACCCAGGAGGTGGAGGTTGCAGTGAGCCGAGATCATGCCACTGTACTCCAGCCTGGGCAATGGAGCAAGACTCTGTCTCAAAAATAAACAAATAAATAAAATAAGATAAAATAAAATTCCCTATTGTTCTCAATTAGACATGTTAATTAATGGCTGAGTAATGTATATGAGGACAGGAATCTACAAATGTAAAAGCCTGAAGCTTTAAAATGAAATCTAAAGCTTTAAAATAAAATCTATTTATGCTACTTAATATTTGGCAATAATTAAAACAGATATATTAAATGTGATCCTTGCAATAATCTTTATTTTATTTTATTTTTATTTTTTTTGAGAGTCTTCCTCTGTCACCTAGGCTGGAGTGTAGTGGTGTGATCCTGGCTCACTGCAACCTCCACCTCCCGGGTTCAAGTAATTCTCCTGCCTCAGCCTCCTAAGTAACTGGGACTACAGGTGCTTGCCACCACCCTGGGCTAATTTTTGTAGTTTTAGCAGAGACGGGGTTTCACCATTCCTGGCCAGGCTGGTCTCGAACTCCTGACCTCAAGTGATTGGCCTGCCTCAGTCTCCCAAAGTGCTGGTATTATAAGCTTGAGCCACCACACCTGGCCTTAATTTTATTAATCAGAAGACTAAAAACGAATTAAAAAAAAAAAACCACAGATGGTTGATATAATGAATCTTTTAGAAAGATTTATTGGAGTTTAAAGAATCAAAAGGGGATGAAAGAGAGTCTACTATACAAAAGGCGGTAAGCAGTAAATGGTCTAGACTAAAATTATATTTTCTATCTGATTGAGTCTTTAAAACATTATCTATGGCTTAAGTGCTTTATAAACAACAACAAAAAAAACTTCAAAAAACACTTTCAAATACAAACAGGTGGGCCCATTTGTGGTCTAGGTGCAAATAGCAATAAAAATTGATAGCACTTAGGATCTTCCATCACCATACAATTTTACTCTAAGGCGGTCAATGTTTAAGATATCCTTTAAAGTAATGTGAAGTCATAAATACATCTTAAACATTAATTGAATAATATTTCATTAAGTACTTACTTGATGTTATCAATTTAGAAAGAACTTGAAAATTACATAGCAATAAACCACAATAAAGAAAACTAAAAAGACTTGAAGTTTCTGGTAGAGATCAACCTCTAGAACCTTTGTTACAGTAAGTTCCTGAAAGAGTTGTGAGAATAATGAAAGGCAGTAAAGCATTGTACAGCATCCTCATTTTCAGAATTCCATACCAAGGATATCCTGTGCAGACTTTCCCAAACTGCCCTGTTCTCCCATACATAGCAGCTCTATCCAAGAACACATTTGCTTCTGTGGATATTTTATTGGTTGGGGAAAGGACGAGACAGCACCTCACTCAGTGCCTTGCCCATAGCACAATTCTGCAAATATAATACCTGCTGGCCTGAGTCAAAGTGCTTCAGTGTTCATTCTAAGATAAACCCCACCAGTATTGCCCTCAGTGCACTGTCATGTATTACCCAGCAACCTCATTCTTTCAAAGAAGCCCAGGGGACATCACTCTTTCACTGTTACTGTTACTCTGTAGTCCTCTCTGGAACCTCAATGTCTCAGCTCTGTTTACTTAGTTCCCTTCTTCTGTCTTCCCCATTTTAGTGAATGGAATTACCATCTACCCAACCAGTTGCTCAAGCCAGGACACTGAAAATCAGTTGTGAATCTTCCTCCCTTTGCCCCTCCGATATACAATTATCCACCAAATCTAGTAGATTCCACCTCCTAAATCTCTCTAGAATGAATTTATTTATAAATCATGGTTCAAGTTATCACATTTCTCACTTGAACTACTGCAGCAAGCCTTCTAGTGTTCTTCCTATCTACAATGGTCCTGACCAAGGCAATTTGCTCTCCACAATGCAAATGATGAAGTTTTCTAAAATGTTTCTTACTGTGTGTGTGTTTTTTTTTTTGTTTGTTTGTTTTTTGTTTTTGCTTTAAAGTTTATAATCTCACATCAGTTAGGATGCCTACTTTAAAAAAAAAAAAACAGATAAAATAACAAATGTTGGCAAGGATCTGGAAACACTGGAACTTTTTGCACTGCTGGTGTAAAATGGTGCAGTCACTATGGAAAACAGTTTCTCAAAAAGCTAAAAACAGAATTACCATATGCTCCAGCAATTCCACTTCTGGTCTGAGCATATACCCCAAAGAACTGAAAGCAGGGACTTGAACAGAACCCAAGTTCATAGTAGCATTATTCACAATAGCCACGACACCCAAAAGATGGAATTGTCCATCAATGAACTGATACAATGTAATATGTAATTGATAAAATGCTATAATGTAATATACAAATATGCAATGGAACATTATTCAGCCTTAAAAAGAAAGGAAATCATGACGCATGCTACAACATGAATGAAACTTGAAGACATTATGCGGAGTAAAATAAGCCCAACAGAAAAAGGCAAGTACTGTAGGATTCGACTAATTTGAGGTATCTGGAGAAGTCAAATTCATGGAGACAAAAAGTAGAATGGTGGTTGCCAGGGGCAGGTGGATTTATAATTTAGTGAGTATGGAATTTCAGTTTGGGAAGATGAAATAGTTCTGCACAAAGGTAGTAGTGATGGGTGTACAACAATGTGAATGTACTTAATGTCACTAGACTGTATACTTAAAAATGATTAAAATATTAAATTTTATGTTATGTATATCTCACCACAATAAAAAAAATCACAAACACACACAAATCTACAATGGGGCCTCCTTAGCCTCAGGATGAAGTCTGGAGATTGCCTTAATGTGGTTTACAATGCCCTTCAGGATTTAGTCCTAGTATACCTCTCCTCTTGCTACCATTCTCTCTTCCACTAGGGTCCAGCCATATTGACCTATGCTGGAGCTGAGCGCACACCACCTTGTAAAAGTATTTGCATAAACTGTTCCCTCTACCTAAAAGACAAGCCTCTTCAGTTCTCTCTCCATCTGTAACTTTTCTTCATCTTCAGCCCTGTGTATTCCTTCTTGATAGTGCTTACCATAATACTGTAGCTGCCTATTTGCTTTACTGTCTCCCTTCCTACTAAAGAATGTCTCAACTTGTTTGGAATTACATCCTCGGTGCCACATTGCAGATTATATAACTAATGTAGAAAATAGCAAAGTAATAATTGAGGCACAATAAAGTATGTAATATACACAAATGGACATATACTGTTCCTCTGCAGGCATCTTTAAAATATTTTATGTCTATTACAAACAGGTAACCGAAAGCTCAAATTCTTGAGATACAATTCTAAATATTAAAAATTTCCCTCATACTAATCTTTCTTCTACAACTTTTTTTGACGGACAATTGTGGCAATTTTTTTTTTTTTTTTTTTTTTTTTTTTTTTTTTTTTTTTTTGAGACGGAGTCTCGCTCTGTCGCCCAGGCTGGAGTGCAGTGGCCAGATCTCAGCTCACTGCAAGCTCCGCCTCCCGGGTTTACGCCATTCTCCTGCCTCAGCCTCCCGAGTAGCTGGGACTACAGATGCCCGCCACCTCGCCCGGCTAGTTTTTTGTATTTTTAGTAGAGACGGGGTTTCACCATGTTAGCCAGGATGGTCTCGATCTCCTGACCTTGTGATCCGCCCGTCTCGGCCTCCCAAAGTGCTGGGATTACAGGCTTGAGCCACCGCGCCCGGCCAATTGTGGCAATTTTTAAGTCAGCGTTTTTCAAATTAAGTATGAGAGTGTTTTTATTTCTCTCATAACTTTTAAAATGTAAATATTATATAGTTCAGTCACAGCCTTTACTTCCAAGCAACTTCTCCATGGGTCTCAATTCCCTTTTAAATAACATACTTTTTTTTTCCAGAAGGCAGTTAGCTTTTCCATCATTCTTTCTCTTTAGATAACACACAAAGACAAATCCTATACGGACAAGTCTGTGGACCCAGTGGTCATACACAGTCTGACGTCAGTCCACCATGATTGCAAAAGCCTCGGTTCCAACAATGACTCCACAACCAAGGGTAGTGACAAGCTCAGCCACCTGCCTATCAGTTTGTTTTTAAATGCCATTCTATTTAACGTGTACACAGGGATCTCATTGCTTTTGAATTAGGTCACTGAGAAATGCTAAGTAAAAATCCTGAAACTCTTGGCACAACCTTCCATATTGAAAGGATTGGTTATTTGTCCACAGTTTTATTATGTTGTGATTTTTTTAAAGGAGGTATCAGCTTCAAAATGCAGAAATATCTATCTTATTTCATACTTTGCAACCATATAATTTATTATTTGAAACATCAATATGATAATTTAAAAATCAACTGTTCACACAATTTGATTCAAAATGGAAAGAGTCTAAAACTAGTCATGTAGCACAAAGTTGTCAGGACAAATCTTCTAAGAAATGACTTTGGTAAATTTGAGTTCTTATCATAGCCTATAACTAAAAGACTCTCAAATCCAATATGGAAAGTGTATTCAGAAACTGCAGAAACATGCTGTGAAGGACTCTCCTCTTTTCCCCTCCCCACTCTTTCTTTCTGCTTTATTACCACGTTTCCCTTCCTCTCTTTAAAAAGAGTGTAACCAGATAATCTCAACAATGTTCAAAACCTGATAAAGGTCAAAAGTATTTATCTCTTAATCCCTTTTTGGATCTGACTTTTTTTCCCTTTTTTTTTTTTTTTGTAGATACAGAGTCTTGCGGTGTTGCCCAGGCTGGCACTGAAGTCCTGGGCTCAAGCAATTTTCCCACCTTACAGAATCTTACAGCGATTCTGTAATCCCTGCAGCCGTGAGCTGCAGCACTCAGACCTGACTCTTTAATCAAAAGTGAATTTGCTACATGCATACAGTGGATTACTACTCAGCAATAAATGGAAAAACAAATACATACAATAATTAGATGAAACTCAAAAGCATTATGCTGAGCAAAAATTGCCAAATATGAAAGAGTACATACTGTACGATTCCGCTTATATGAAGTTCTACGAGCAGGCAAAACAAATCTACAGTAATAGAACTCAGCAGTGATTGCTTCTGGTGAAGACAGAGGTAATAACTGAGAAGGGGCACGAAGGAACTTATCTTCTGGGGTGACAGAAATGTTCTACATCAGACCAAAATGCGGGTTACGCTTTTGTACACATTTGTCAACACTGTTCAAACTGAATAATTAATATCTGTACATTTCCCTATGTGTAAATTATATCCTAATTTTAAAGAGAATGCTCTTTTTCTAGCTAAACTCTTTTTATTACTTAAAAATATGAAATAATACTAGGTCTTTACAAAGTACTTAGTATTTTATAAAATATATTATCATCGCTAACCTATGCTGAATGCAACTTAACTTACCCATGGAAAAAATAGCTGAAAATCATATATATGAGAAACTATGGGCTGAGGTGGAAATAAGCACGGACAATGATATTGATTTTTCTAATACTTTTCAATCTACCATATCTAAAAACGCTTTACAAAAAATATTTTTTAAAGTCCCATGCTACAGTTTACAGGTTTCATCTGCTATGAAGGCAATTGCTACTTTCATCTGATCTCAGCGTACTACATAGTCACCAAAACACATGAATAGAAATTGTCGAGTACAGTCATAAGGCAGCATAAGGAAGCAAGGTTTTTTTGTTTGTTTGTTTGTTTGTTTGTTTTTTCTGGGAGATGGAGTTTCACTCTTGTTGCACAGGCTGGAGTGCAATGGCATGATTTCGGCTCACCACAGTCTCCACCTCCCAGGTTCATGTGATTCTCCTGCCTCAACCTCCCGAGTAGCTGAGATTACAGGCATGCACCACCACGCCCGGCTAATTTTTTGTATTTTTAGTAGAGATGGGGTTTCTCCATGTTCGTCAGGCTGGTCTCAAACTCCCAAACTCAGGTGATCCGCCTGCCTCGGTCTCCCAAAGTGCTGGGATTACAGGCATGAGCCACTGCACCTGGCCAGCAAGGAGTTTTTTTACTTCTTTTTCATAAATGCTCACCACTATCAATAACAGCAAATAAAGGATGGCTGCTTAGGTAGTCTCATCATAAATATGCTTCCCATGTACAATAATAGAAACTGCTAACAGTAAAACTTTTTGTTGAATTTTATAACTTAAGGTCTAGCAGAAATTCCTAACCAGTTTGCAGACAGGAAAAGGGGAAGGGAGGATTTGACTAAGAAGTCAGTGGATACAATAGATATACTGTATTATTTTATTTGCGTTTTTCTTGGCTTCACACAATCCACAGAATATGCATTTTCATAAGTTTTCTTTCTGTGCCACATTTTTCTCCTCCCCTTTCAGGAAAATGAACACAAGTTGTCATGTTCATGTGGAATTAGTTGAATGCTAAAAGCAAAACTTACAGACCACTTACCTTATGTTGGCTATGTGCTGTTGCACAGGCTGATGCTGAAAATGGTCAGGCCACGGATGATGCAGGCAGAAGGATGGAGAGGGCTGAAGACAGCACGTAGTCTGATACACAGGTGAATGATTTGGACAAAGAGATGCAGAATACTCGGAGTGTGGCTGCATGCAACACGAGGCCAAAGCAGAGGGTGCTGCAGGGCCAGCCTCAGGATGGCACTCTTGGTGACTGCTATGGCTAGTCAAAGGGTGATGGTATGGGCAAGGATGGCAGCATTGGGGTAACATCTGAGGCGTTCTTTGGTTGTCTAAAGGCAGAAAGGATGATTTAACTGTGCCATTAAGTTGCAGGCATCCATTTGGACTCACTTTTGTTCTTGTTGCTTCTTTGGGTGTGAGCTGCTGGGCTGCATGGTCTCCATCAGAGGGGGTAAGGGGACTCGGGTTAGCAGCACTGGTTGTGATGCTGCTGTTGCTCAGAACCACAAAATCATTGTTTCCATTGCTCATAGCCATGCTCCAATTTCTTGACCCTAAGAAAGAAAATCATATAAAATCACCCAGTTATAGTCAGGCAGGCAAATATGTAGGGAAGACAAGTATGATATTTAAAAACAGCTCTTTGAAAATGAGGGTTCTTGCAGAGTTTGAGACAGTGGTGGGAATTCAGCAGCATCTGTGATGGAACCAGCCAACACAGTGGCACTCCTCTTCTTTCCACCAGCTATTTTATGCACCTTAAGAACCCTCTTCTGTTCCCACTGATCACTTTCCTCCTGCCCACCTCTTCTTTCAGTGCCTTTTTTCTCACCTCATCCTAGATGCACAAGTAATCAGTTAAGAACGAGACCATTTTGCATATGAGAGAGGAGAGGATACAAATAGCATCCTTCAGCTTTTCAACAGTACCATGCTTGGCTTGTATGTTCTGATCTAGGAGTGACGGACAAAATGAAGGGCCACTCTGAGGGTAATTAGTTGTACAAGGTTAAAATAATTTGAATAATCTTAAGAATGTTTTATATCTTAGAAAAATCTCAAGAATATATGACTTTTCCTCTTAGTCATTCAAGTCTGAGGATAATAAATTAAAACCAGTCAGGAAAGCTAAGAATTCTAGCAACCAAAATGTCAGATGCAAAATTCTATATAATATACTACAGGTAACAATGCTTGCACATGAGAAAAATAATACTATGGGCGGGATTTGCTTCAAATGATTTTTTCTTACTTTTTTTTCCTTTCACCAAAGGGTTCAGGCCTTCAGTATAAAGGAAGATCCTTAGATGCTCAAATTACCAGCAGCAAGTGTGTCCAATCAACAAACAGAAAAACAGACAATCTCCCTATCTCTTTGCCCACTACACCTGCCCTCTGAGCAACACACACACAAAATCTGGGAATGCACAGTAAAAAAAAAAAAAAAAAAAAGTCATCAAATGCTATTAGTCTATTCAACATACACATGAAAGCCAACAACAACAACAAAAAAGAAAACTGTAATTTGGCTCACTAACCCTTCTAGCATGCCATTCTATAAGTAGACAAAACGGCTTGTGGAGGGATCTCTCTCCAGTCCTTCCCCACCTCTGGCAGACACACAGGTAACCAGAAGAAATCCTCTTTTTCAGTCTGAGTACATCGTAATCTCACTGGCAAACCTGGATCTCCCATGAGGATTCCTGTGTACATTTTCACCCAGTATGTAAACTGCTCAGCAGGGGCGTTTGTGAGCAGAGCATGCCCATACTAGGATGTAAATTTAGCATATTTACCTTTCAGACAAAATTCCTCAAACACACCCTGTCCCACATACACAAATTCAGTTAAATAAACATCATGCAGTAGGAATTTCTTCATAAATTGCTTAGTGGGAAGACAAAGCATTTAAAAACATCAATATATATATAAAATCAATTAGATATTACTTCCCTCATTTAGTCTTACATCACTTTTGAAAATGGCTTGCCAATCCCAAGCTTCCTTTTATAATGACCATTGAGAGGGATTCTGAACTGTAGTATATACAGTTGCTCTCTCCTTCATTAAATCACTTTCCAATGTATCCAATGTTAAACAAACATCCACTGTAAAGCATTCAAATCATATACCCAACGCACAGTAATAGTAGTTAAATATATTATGTAAACTAGCAGGAGGTAGGGTAGATATACTGACTGGCAAGAGCACTAATCTGATCCAGGAGGTGAGAACTCATCTCATCGTTTTCTGAATGTGCCATCTCAGCAAAATCTGCTCATTTACTCTTCAGTTTACTGAAGAATATAACCTCTCTTTTGTTGTTAACAAAAGAAAAAGCCATACGCAAAGGTTATGAAGATAACAAAACATAAATTAAAGGACATTTAAAGAAGCACTGGACTTTTCTTAAAAAGCTAATTGAAATGTAAGATGTTTAATTGTGTGTTAGATAATGTAGGAAACAATCACTAGATGAGATCAATGCAATTATTTCCCAGAATTAGAAACTCTCATTGTGCAAGCACTCCATTCAAAGAAATCACTGAAGGCTCATGCTTTTCTCCAACCTCCACCTGTACCTCAGTTAAAGCTATCACAGCTGATGGGATCTGCTGGGCTAACTGGGAAAGTCAACAACTCCTCCTGCCCTTTCTATCAGGAGGGTTGAAGGAAGGAATACTTCTAATTTGTTGGTTTGTTTTTACCATCCCAGGTTAGTTAATATATTATTTCAAATAGTCTGCTTTTTCCTAGGTATTTAATTCAATCAATTCTACTGATTCTAATCACAGACGCTGGGTAAGTTATGCTAGTGAGAAGCATCTAATAACAACAAATGACTTAAAAGTTTGAAAGTGCAACTGGCTGATAGGGTTTGGATCTGTGTCCTGCCCAAATCTCATGTCGAACTGTAATCCCCAGTGTTGAAGGTGGGGTGGAGTGGGAGGTGATTGGATTATGGGGCTAGATTTCCCTCTTTATGTGGTTCTCGTGATAGTGAGTGGGTTCTTGTGAGATCTAGTCGTTTAAAAGTATGGTACACACGTCCCCCTCAACTTTCTCCTTCTCTGACCAGCTTCCCCTTACCTTCTGCCATGATTGTCAGTTTCCTAAGGCCTCCCCAGAAGCTCAGCTGGTGCTGCCACATTTCCTGTACAGCCTGCAAAATTGTGAGCCAATTAAACCTCTTTCCTTTATAAATTACCCAGTCTCAGGTTATTTTTTTTCTTTTCTTTTCTTTTTCTTTTCTGAGACAGAGTCTTACTCTGTCGCCCAGACTGGAGTGCAGTGGTGCGATCTCGGCTCACTCCAAACACCGCCTCCTGGGTTCATACCTTTCTCCTGCCTCAGTCTCCCAAGTAGCTGGGACTATAGGCGCCAGCCATCATGCCCAGCTAATTTTTTTTATTTTTTAGTAGAGACAGGGTTTCACCATGTTAGCCAGGATGGTCTCAATCTCCTGACCTCGTGATCCGCCCGCCTCGGCCTCTGGAAGTGCTGGGATTACAGGCGTGAGCCACCGCGCCCGGCCTTTTTAAATTTTTTTTTTTTTCTGGAGACAGGGTCTGGATCTGTTGCCCAGGGTGTAGTGAAGTGGTGTAATCTTGGCTCACTCACTGCAACCTCCGCATCCCGGGTTCAAGTGATTCTCCCACCTTAGCCTCCTGAGTAGCTGAGACCACAGGTGTGTGCCACCACACCCAGCTAATTTTTGTATTTTTTGGTAGAGACAGGGTTTCACCATGTTGGCCAGGCTGGTCTGAAACTCCTAGCCTCAGGTGATCTGCCCACCTCGACCTCCCAAAGTGCTGGGATTACAGGCATGAGTCACTGTGCTCAGCCCAGGTATTTCTTTATGGTAGTGCAAGAACTGAATACATTGGGCTTCAGACAGAATCCCATCAACCTCTAACTCCCTTCAAAGAACCCTGAAATGCCCCCTAGACCCTTCTCAATCTTCATGTTTCCCTATCTTCTAATTAAATCTGCTTATCCTCAGTAAAAGAAAACAAAACAAAAAAATAGTTTTCTTTGTAACCAGAATCACAACTATCATTCTCTTTTAAATTTATTACAAATGTATCATTTTGTAGTTACACAAGAGTTAAATAGATTCTTATATGCCAGCCAGGGACCTAATCATCATTTATAACATTTTTTTCCCACATGGTAAAATGTAGTTCAAATGCCAAATAACTGACTTCCAAATGAATTTTTGGAATACAACCTATTTTGTAACTTGGGAGACTTCTTGTAATGAAGTAGGAACTAGTAAAGAACAATTTGAACTCTGGCTTGTATTTGAAGCAAGTCACATGAGTGTTCTCTGATTCCATTTCTTTAATCATAACATGGGACTAATCAATTTGACCTCATAAATAAGTAAAAACTACAGGTAAAAAATTTAGAAGTAAAAACAGAAAAAATATTTTATGAAATGTCTATAGATTATTTAAGTTCAATGGATGCATTTGGGTAGGTGTTCAGATGACCAGCCAGAATAGGAAAGTATTTCACTCTGACATCAAGAGTTGACCCTAAGGCCCGTACAGAGAAAGATCATCCCTTCCCCCGTTCATCCCTTTTTTCCTTCCCCCGCTTTTTTTTTAAGACAGGGTCTTGCTCTGTTGCCCACGCTGGAGTGCAATGGTGCGATCATGGCTCCGGCAGCCTAGACCTCGCAGGCCCAAGCAATCCTCCTGCCTCAGCCTCCTGTGTAGCTGGGACCATAGGTATGTACCATCATGTCATGCTAATTTTAAATTTTTTTGTAGAGATAGGGTCTCCTATGTTGTCCACGCTGGTCTCAAACCCCTGAGCTCAAGCAATCCTCCTGCCTCAGCCTCCCAAAGTGCTAGGATTACAGGATGAGCCACCATGTCCAGCCTCCTTTTTCTTTAGAACTGAGATACACAAGGAAAAAATCCAGTCTGAACCTAAGATGGAGGGAACTAATAGGAAAGACATGATAGAGGAAGCATAAGTATAAAAAGGAGTGGAATAAGGAGTTCCTGAAAGAGAGTGTTAATACCTTTACATTTGTCAAACTATTGTGATAAGTATAATGGTACATGATTATGAATGCAGTGATAGTAATATTTATAGTGAAAGTTTAAAATCGGTTTTGGGTAAAATATAGTGAGTAACTTTAAAAGACAGCTATGTTGAGGCTGGGCACCGAGGCTCATGCCTGTAATCCCAGCATTTTGGGAGGCTGAGGCAGGAGGACTGCGTGGGCCCAGGAATTTGAGATAAGCCTGAAAATATAGTGAGACCTTATCTCAAAAAAAAATTAAAAATTAGCTGAGCATGGTGTTGCTTACCTGTAGTCCCAGCTGCTTGGGAGGCTGAAATGGGAGGATCACTTGAGCCCAAGAGATGAAGGCTGCACTGAGCTTGAGAGCACACCACTGCACTCTAGCCTGGGTGATAGAGTCAGACCCTGTCTCAAAAAAAAACCACACACAAAAAACAGCTATTGTTGAAATCGCCTGTTCTCCCAGGGCCATAACACACAGGAGAATGCCAAAAAAAGAAAAAAAGCAAGCTATTATTGAAGCATTGGCTTGAGATGTGATGGGCCCACACCAAGATATTTTAGTGCATTTCCTGCTGTTCATGAATATAACATGCCAATATTAATAAATTCAAAGCCTCTAATCTCATATCCCCTATTTTACCTTTTTAGCCAACATTTTAATGTCCAGAAGGATTTAGCAGTTTTGGGGCTACAAGGTCTTTGGCCAAAAACCATCTTTTGATTAAATTTTAAAATATACATTTCATAGGATTACTGTGAGAAGGTAGAAATGTTTTGAAAACCATAATGGGCTATATAACACAAGAATGTTAATACCCTTGTATATATAACACTATGTATGTATACATATATATATATATACACACACACCCTTGTAATACCCTTGTATAATATGTAACAGAAGTAAATTGATATATTGAAGTATAGAGAGGGGCCGGGCGCGGTGGCTCATGCCTGTAATCCCAGCACTTTGGGGGGCTGAGGCGGATGGATCACGAGGTCAGGAGATCGAGACCATCCTGGCTAACACGGTGAAACCCCATCTCTACTAAAAATACAAAAAAATTAGCCAGGCGTGGTGGTGGGTGCCTATAGTCCCAGCAACTCGGGAGGCTGAGGCAGGAGAATGGCGTGAATCTGGGAGGCGGAGCTTGGAGTGAGCTGAGATCATGCCACTGCACTCCAGCCTGGGCGACAAAGCAAGACTCCATCTTAAAAATACATATATATATATATATATATAATATATGCGTATATATATGTGTATATCTATCTATATATGTGTATATGTGTGTATATATATCTATGTATGTGTATCTATATATCTATATATGTGTATACATAGAGAGAGAGACATTTCAATCATACTGAAATGTAAAGAGAAAAGTGTCAGAGTTCATGTGATTAGATGGTTCAAAATAATGACATCGACTCTTGTTTGGAACTCAGGAAATACACAAATATATAATAAATGGAAATAATAATGCTTCAGACAAAAAGTTGCATCTCATTGAAAATGCTGTCAGGATTATGATAATTTCATTTGTCAACAGACAATCATATATCACCTAAGGATGGGGACATGTCCTGAGACATGCGTCATCGGGTGATTTCACCATTGTGTGGTCATCACAGTGGACTTCCATAAACCTAGATGCTGTAGCCACAGTTAGGCTATATGGCGTGGTCTATTGCTTCTAGGCTACAAACCTATACAGCATGTTACTGTACTAAATACTGTAGACAACTGTAATGCAGGTATTTGTCTACTACACATATCTAAACATAAATAATAAAAAATGATGATAAACATATCTAAACATAAAAAGGTAATGTGCTGCACTCCAGTGTTACCATGGCTAGGCCATAGGAGTTTTTCATCTCCATTATAACATGGGACCAACATGGTATATGTGGTCTATCACTGACCAAAATGTCCTTATGTGGCACATGACTGCATCATACACCAAAATATGTTAATGACACACAATTTGTACAAAGGATGCAATCAAACTAGATGGCTCCCAGAATACAAATAGCGTTAAGAAAACCTCATAGCAGCTACTTGGAACTGGCGGTCAGAACTGCTAGTGTGGCCAGAAAACTGCCAAGGTAAAATCTAAATGTACTGTTGAAGAGAATACACAGACCTGTTCCAATTACCACAGTAACCACTTAGCAAAGCCATCACTAACCTTAACAAACACAGGGATCATATAGCCTGAAGGAACACCATTTTCATCCCCATCAACTATTACAATTGTACACCTCTTTGCTATTTCCAAAGCACTTTCTCACAAATGATCTCACTTGAGTTGATCCTCCTAATAGCCCTCTGGAAAAACGGGGGTGGGGGGCAGGCATTACCACTCCATTTTGCAAGAGAAAACAACACAGAGATTCTAAGTAAGGTGCTCAAAGTCACACACTGATGATAAATGGTGAAGCTAGGAAGCATAATGCCAAGGTTTTGAGAGCTTTCTGATAAACTGTATTCTGTACACTCACATGATATATTTTAGAATAACTCTTTGCTTCACCAGATTCCTAATACCAAACTTAAGAATAAATACCAAGACTGGATCACCAACAAGATCCCTTGTTGTAGCCAACCATCTTTTTCAGAAGAGTCATGCTCCCTATAGCAGTTTCATTACATAAATACAAAACACCAAACCAGGGCTTCCAAATATGAGGATCACCTAGAGATGTAGTTAGAATAAAGATTTGATACAGTACATCAGGGGTAGGGCAACAAGTCTCCAACAACATGTCCATACTGCTGATACCTGGAATATATTTTGCATAGTAAGAGAAAACCACAAACTAGGTGAGGAGACTACAAGAGAATTATACCTCAGGTATGGCAAGATACGCACAATTAAATCAGAACGAACAAAAATAAGTAGGGAATGTTAACAACTGACAGAAATAAAGGCCCATTTTTCTATTTAAGGCAGAGAAATGTAACAAATTTAACAACGGAGGTTCTAATTGATAATCAAGTTTAATCATGGCTTGTATCATGACTCCCAAACTGTTTTTCGTGCATGCAAACAACAGCTGTTAGGATTTTGATCTCTTTAGTGCAACTCATATACACGGACTGAAGCACCTGCCTAGTTAACTGAGACACACATTTTTCCCTCTCAAGTGGCACTAGATATTAAAAGATGGATATATAAAGAGACCTTAAGTCTTTCTTTACATCAGGTATAAAGGCAGTCTGGTGATACCTGTATCCATTATTTACCAAACCTGTTTTAATATGAAATGGTTCCTCTACAATTGCTTCATGCTTATCCTAAAATGATGGACTAATTTCTGATTACTGGTACCATGTTGGCCTATTAACATTTAGTGTTATGGCCAGAGAAATAAGTAGCTGCTCTAAATGCCAACAGAAATTGATAAAGAACTGTAAGCATTTCTGTAGAGGGGCTATGTAGAAGCCAAATCAGGCAAGTTTTGTCTCTAGGAATACTTTTCCCTTCAAAGGGCTATTAAGATTTTTTAAAATCATCTCACTATGTCAAGTCACTTTTTTCACAATACCCCTATGAATTTATTATTAAACCCATTACAGAGAAAACTGAGAATCAAAAATATTAAAGTAACTAATCCAAATCACACGATTCAATCTCAGACCAGTATGACTCTAAAGGTAAGGCTTTTCCACTACCTCAAGATGCCTCTAGAGCAATGCCAAGTCCAACTAGCTTTTATAGGACCACAAGAGGCTACTGATGTAAAATTCTGTCTGAAGGTCCACATGAAAAGTAGCCTATGAATTCGATATTTCCCAAGATTGTTTTAAAAGGTACAATTCAGCAATCAAGAGTGTCAGAGACATATTTCACTAAATTAAGGAAAGGTGTTATCCATCCATATATCATATTATGCAAACTTTAAAAAACAAGGCAATGGATTGATCTTTGTTGTTATGTAGTATACTGACTATTTAAGAATAATGTAATTGTGACGTTACAGCAAAATCTGTATCTTTAATGAAAAAAACAGACATTTGTAAGGAACTAGAAAGGATGGTTTAAATGCAGAAATATAATCTTTTTCCCTTCTGAGACAAATCACATTTTCTTATTTTCCTTTAAGGTTGTAAACTTTCTACTGTTAAACTGTCCTTCATGAGAATACTTATAAATAGCTTCACAAAATCACTCATAAACATTTTGTATATTGCAAAGGACTATACAAAAATAAGGTGTTAATTCTAGTATTCCCCTTAAGCATAAACTGCAATAAGTTGAAAGCCATTTTCCCAAAGAAACAACATTATATATTTGAAGATCTATACCACTAAATATATATTTCATAAGAGCCTACTAGGTATTAGTTAGCTTTCTGCCACACTAGGAGAAAGCAAACTGAGTTCCAGGAAATATGAAAATGAAGGTTAGCATTCTTTTACAATGAGAACATACTGTTCTTAATATTCAATTTATGGGTAGTTTCAACTTCTGATGATAAGCACCACCTTTGAAAATGAAATACACCTAACGGTTTTAGATAACCTCTATTAATATAATTACATACATGATATATATTGATAGAGGCACTAAGATATATAGATAAACTGTAAATGTTTTGTTTCAATATTCATGGTATTTACAAACAGCTTAATGATACAGAAGAAAAATTAAAGTTTCCAGATAAAGTTTCCCCCTAGAGTTACAACAAAAAATATGAAAGTAAAATAACCTTAATGATATTGCAGTGTATCTGCCATAACAAATCTGAAAGCCCTACATTTGGAAAGCAGTATTACTGCTAGAAATGAGTTAGGTTGTAAAAGCAGAAATTTTCATATATAGGGGCGAGTGATAGAAATTTCAGGGTTGTAGAAACATCAATTTCATTTTTGTCATTTTGTTTTACATCCAATGTACCTTTGGTCAATGTGGGAACAGAAATGTGGGTATAAAATGAAGTTTACCTCTTTCAATCTCAGATAAATGATATCAGTGATATTCTCCATTTAGCATAAACACTTATCTTCCTAAATACATATTTCAAGAGCACTCTCACAATATTGCAATTATTAAAGCACTTTTCAGAGATCTCTTTTCCAGGTTCATCCACAAAAATTATCATTCCATGTAATATTCACCACTTCTCTCCACACTCAGTTGTAAGTACTGTGCCCATAAGCATCAATGCTGGAAAGAAAGAGGTAGGGGAGACTTCTTATAGCTTTGCACTTCTATTTCAGATGAGTTTAAATTCCATTAAGCTGCACTGATTTCTTTTGAACCCTAAGTTTGGAGAATTATGTGAAACTGTATAACCAAAAATATACAAAATAAAACTAGAGAAACTTTCTATAATCAGGGATGTCAAACAATGGTCACTTTAAAACAATTCTACAAAGTTCTCCTATATAAGCAGTTATCTAACCCTAAAACTAGCCAAAACATTTAACTAGGCTCTGCTACAAGTCTTAAGGTATGCATTAAATATGAATATTCACAAAATTACAAGTCTATCACAGCAGTCTCATCCCTGGCTGCACATTAGAATCACTGCAGTAATATTAAAAAAATTATGATAAAAGGGTCCTGGCCCCAGAGATTGAGGTTCTGATTTAATTCATATTGTACCGAAGTGTGGCCATTAGCATTTTTTAAAGCATCCTGGGTGATTTTAACATGCAGTCAGAGCTGAGAGCCACTGATTTATACTTTATATAATTAATGCTGATCAACTTATAAGAGCAAGCAACTGCCACTCAAAATATTCAACATTCCGAAAATACTGCTTGAAATGCAGAATATTGTTGCATATTAGAAAACAGTTGGACCTGGCACTCTAAGTTTATACTATTTTTACTTTTTTTTATTGCTCTTGTTACAATGAAAAGAGATTTCATCTGCAGTACTTCTTAAGCTGGAAAGGTGGGGACAAGGGTGCAGCAAGGAGAAAGCCTTAATAAGATACTAGCTCAAGCAAGACAACAGTGCAGACTTTATGTGGAACAATGTTGTGGAAATGTGAAACAAGTTGCCATAAAGCCTTTATTATTTATTAATCTTTTGAAGAAAATCTGGGAAGTAGCTAATTTGACTAATGAGTTTATTTAACACTCAAGAAAAAGTATGTCCTCAATGTCTGGTCAGTCTCTAAAATGAAGGCTCAAGATCCTCTAATAAAAGAGTATGTTCCCTAAAGTTCCATGCCAGGAAAAAAAAAAAAAAAAAAAAAAGATTTCTGGTGGCATTTTAAGCATCTTAAACTTTCCAATTCTAGGGTTAGACAATCTGCAGATACCAGGACTGTTATTTAGCCTCACATACCCACCAAATAAGAATTACAAGATGGTTTGTTAATAAACAGGATCCTTAAGATGTGATAGGTGTGTCTTTAGGCCATGAGATTTCATTTGAAACTATTTTGTCTCAACTAAAATCACAAAATGGGCAGCTTTACAACTGAGCAATCTATCTGTATCACTATAGCTCTTCCCCAGTAGAAACAGGATCCTATTACTGAGCTTAACAAATGTTGTTGAACACATCACAAGCATGTCTAAAAGATACCATGCATGTTTAATACTTCACACATCTCAAAACCTCAAAACTTAGCAGCCCAAAGGGGGAAAAAAACATCACTGAGGTAAATCAAAGTAAGAAAATTTTACTCCCACACATTGTTAGGCAAAAGAATGTGAGAGAATTTTAAAAATGTCCTTCATAAAGCCAAAAACTGAGATCAATCACCATAAAGCACTTAAAAGTTGTTTGATTTAGATGGTAGTGTGTTGTTTTTTAATACCACACTTAGAATAATCTAAACTTTTCCCACAAATGTTTAGTATCTAATACCCCACTCCCTGCTGTTTTGTGAAGTTTGAGAAGCAGCAAATCAAATTTCCTAGAGCAGCTCCCCAAATGGGTTCTTCCCTGCAGAGTCCAGCAAATAATGTCTTATGAGTATCCTTTAGTCTACTGAGCAACTTGGGAAACATCACTCAAGGTATTTGTATAAAACACAATTAAAGAAAACTCTGAGATTTGCTTCAAGCTTAGAAAAACATCAAATTTATAAAGACTTTATTCTTACTTGAATTGAATCAGTAAATTAACTCTTAATAAGAGCCTGGGTGCAACTTTTATAAATCTTTCTCTATTCCTTAAATTATTACTATAAATGCTCATGAGTTCTGCTGTTTGCTTTCTGGTATATATTAGATGAACTGAAATTACATTTACTATTGTGTGGGATTCTTGTTTGCTTACAAAGATAATTAAATCATATTTTTCAGTTAAACGTCCTTACGTAGCAATCATTTTGGTAAGCACCTACTAGGTTCCTTATACAGTTTTCTTGGAATCTAAATATGAGCCTGTAATACATAAGCCTGTTTAATAGTGATTAAAATAAGAGAATAGAAATCAAGAAGGAGAGAACAAAAAGCCACCATCTTCTCCGAGTCTAGCTTTTCTAATTTATTTTAGTTGCTCTGTCTTATATTTTTTCCAAAAGGCTGATAGACTAAGGAGCTCATATGTCTTGATCCTAAACAACTCGGTTTTGCTTCTTGTGTTAGAATTTAATCAGGAATTGCATTTTTTTCAAAAATAGAAAATGTTCATATCATCTGTATGTCAAGGCTGTCCATCATCCACACTGAATTACAAGAATCATACAGCAAGAATGCTCAGATCCAGCCCCAGAACTCAAAGCAGTTAGAACAGAAGGTAAAGAAGTGATGCATAGCAAACACTGAAAAGCAGATTTCCCTAAAAGGCTCAACCGGTTCAATATAAACTGCAAAGCAAGTGAGATTAGATTTAAATTTTGGATGAATCCACTTTATAATACGTATTTCCCAGACTGAATTAAAGTAAACATGTATTTTCTAGACTACTTTGTAGGTCAATCATTTCAGACACTGAAAACATTACACATTTTTTCATAATCAATGCAAATAGTTCATGATAACAATTCTAAAATTGAGGTCTAAGATGTGAGCTATACGATGCATAGAAGATACATAAAAATATCTTTTTAATACTAAAACAAAAAGTTCCAAATAAAGTAAAATCAATAAAATATCCCAATATTTGATATGTTGGCAATAAAAGCAATCTAAGATAATCTATTGGAGATGCAAGACTAAAAAAAACATGAAATAATGCAAAAAGAGTTTTAACATTTTAGAAAGTAGAAATGTGTCGCCAGATATTAAAACCACGGGAAGTAGAAAACCCACTACCTGCAAGTGAAACACTCATAAATTTAGAGCTTATTTACATAGTTTAGTGATTTCCCAGCCATCAAAGGGAACTGTAGTTTTCTTAATTATAAATAGTATGATCTAAAATAACCTTTTGTGGGTAAAAAGGACACATTTCATTCTTTTTCGTTCCACAAGAATACCTATTAGTAAAATTTTTTAGCAAATTGTAAAGTATTTTCTCTATTTCTTGGATTATCATTGAATAAAGTCATTTATGATCAGTGATGTGCAAGAAATACTCAGTTTTCACTAAATTTCTGTTTAATTTTTAATGTATATTTTACACCAAACATAAACATATTTCACGTTAAACTAATATGAATTTTTCTACCAGTTGCAAATAAATTATCCATTCTCATTTTAAGCAAAAGTCAATATAGCAAATATATTTTGACTTGTACTTTAAATAGTAAATCTAATCATAATGTAGTCACTATTGTAGTTACCATATAATGCATGAAACATTTAAACAACTAAAACATAGCTTGAAGGCCTTTACCAAGCTGTGTATCTGAAATGAACTCTGATAAGAATTACTTGCTGTTGAAGTTTAGTTCACCAGAGGGTATCTTCACCAAACTACTCTCTTTGCAGGAGGGAAGATGCTAATAATTTTCTATTTTATTATAACATTTAATTCACAAAAGTGACTGTGATTCCTACAACGCTACTTTTATTTTTCTATCATCTAGCAATGGCAAGCACATATTTTCAAAATTTTCTGATTTAGATAGTAGTTAAATAAGAATCTCAAAGTATAAAACAAACTTCTTTAAAGCTTAGGTCTCCTTCCAACTTCACAAAGACATGACATTTTAATAAACTTATGAAATGGCTGGCCTTACCTTACGGTGTTAGACTACAATTTAAATAAACTTCACAAGATTTTAATGTGTTAAAATGCCAAATGCCGTTCAAAGTTTACACTGGGAAAAAAAAAAAACAGTCAGCTGGAATTTTAAATACACTCCTAGAAACGAAGTTCAGTTTTTAAATAAATTCTCCTAAAATAACAAATTCACACGCATTTCTCACACACATATTCACACAGCAAGAGTAAATGTATTACCTTTATGTTAAAAGAGGGAACTTCTCTGGCTCAGTTTGGTGCAAATGATTGCAGTAGCAACAGCGGCAACTGACTGCAGGATCACAGCACAGCAGAAAGCAATGAGTTGGCAGGAGCAGCTCCACAGAGCGGCAGGACAGACTGAATGACAAGCACATGCAGATTGCTTTGAATTAGGCATGTTAGGGGCTGGAACTTTCAGTGTTTGCTCTCCAATAGGACAGGAGAGTTTTTCTCCTACTTAACCCCTTGGGGCAAGGTCTTAATAATGGTAACAGCTGGCATACAGAGGGGCTTGATCTGAGCACAAGGTCAGCAAGCCAGGATATGAAGGTGACATGTAATTTCTAGCCTTTTCCTGCTTCCACAGGGAAATTGCATGAAGGACTGTTTTTAGTTATAACTTCCTTTGATCTTTTGGATTTTAAGTTACTTAGTAGATTAAAGCCATGTTAGCTGATATTATTTGCTTGCTTAGCCTGACTTAAGTGTTACAGATTCAGTTTTCTAACACACAGTGCTACTACATTTAAAATAACATAAACAAACACCAATCTGCATTTATTTCCAAGTTCCAGGGATTCCTGTGTTCTTTCACAAAATGGCTTGAGACCCTACTTTTAGGACAGAAAGTTCATGGTTTTAAAAAGAGGCGAATCTTCTTTTAAAATGTTAGAGCCAGTTTTAAGTATTTTTCTTCCATTTTCCAAACAAAAACAGCAGTTTGTTAAGTAACTTTGACACTGCTTTTTATAAATGTTGGCCCTCATGATGCCAGTATTTAAAATCCCACAACCACAACATAAAAATCTCTTAAATACTACAAACAAATGGTTTAAATTTACAAATGACATCCCTTAGCAAGTAAGTTGTAATTTATTGAAACCGTGAAATCTAACTCTTCATGACTTCGGTAATAAAAATGTGTATGCAATTCTTTTAGCAGGATGTACTGAGTAACTATATGAGGATAGCAGTTTCAAAAATTTCAAAAGCATAAGCAATCAAAGAAAAAATAGATAAAATTGGACTTCATCAAGATAAACTTTTGAAGATCAAAAGACATGATCAAGAAAATGAAAACAGAGAATGGGAGAAAATATTTGCAAGTCATATATCTAAGAGTCTAGTATTCAGAATATATATTTAAAAGCTCTTACAACTCAACAATAAAAAGACAAATAATCCAATTTAAAAGAGGTAAAGTGTTTGAATAGACACATCTCTAAAGAAGAAATACAAATGGCCAATATGCACATGAAAAGATGTTCAACGTCATTAGTGATTTAGGGAAATACAAATCAAAACCACTTATAAGTGGTATCTTATTAGATAACATGCTTTAGCTTCTGCAAAAAAAACAAAAATAGCTTGGTAATTCCTCAAAATATTAAACATAGAACCACCATATGACCCAGCAATTCCACTCCCAGTACAGTTGATCCTCATTATTTGTGGATTCTATATTTGCAAATATGATTATTCACTATAAATTATTTGTAACCCCCAAATAATCCTCATGGTGCTTTCACAGTCATTCAGACATGTGAATTGGCAGAGTGGTGAAAAATGTGAGTCACCCAAACAAGACTACCCTCTTGTGTTTGGCTCTCATACTGTAAACAAGTCTCCCTTTTCCGGTTGATTTCGTGCCACGTTTTTCATATTTTGTGCTTTTTTTGGTGATTTCACTGTTTCAAATAGCCCCCAAGTGTAATGCTGAAGTGCTGCCTACTCTTTCTAAGCGCAAGAAGGCTGTGACAGGCCTTGTCACATACAGAAAATACACCTGGTTAGGTAAGCCGCTTTGTTCAGGCATGAGTTATGGCGCTGTTAGGCATGCACTCAATGTTAATGAATCAGCAATAAATATAAGATGTCTTTAAAAAGAAACACACATAAAACAAGGTTATATATTGATCAATCGATGAAAATGTGACCAGAATCTTACAAGAACCTAATCCTGTATTTCTCCGAGAACCAGTAATTCAGTATTCACTAATTCAGTGTTTGCAGTGACTTTATGAACAAAACTACCACAAATAATGAGAACTGCCTGTATATACCCAAGAGAAAATATGTTCATACGAAAACCTGTACATGAATGTTCATAGTGCCTTATTCATAACTGCCAAAAGTAGAAACAACCTAAATATCCATTAAGTGATGAGTGGATAAACAACATGTGTACATCTATCCAATAGAATATTATTCAGCCATAAAAATAATGAAGCACCGATACATGCTACAACACGGATGAACCTTGAAAACACTGTGTTAAGTGAAAGAAACAAAAGGCCACATATTTTATGATTCCATTTATATGAAATATCCAGCAGAGGCAAATCCATAGAGACAAAATGTAGGTTAGTGGTTGTTGGGTGCTGAGGGGTGGAGACAGGGGTGGAGTGACTGCAAATAGGTATGGAGTTTATTTTTGGATGGTGAAAATGTTATAGAATTAGATAATGGTGATGTTTGCACAGTCTTGTGAAAACACTAAAAACCACTGAAATGTCTACTTTAAAATGGTGAATTTTTTGGTATGTGACTTCTATCTCAATTTTAAAAATAAGGAAGGTATAAAGTTCCGGTCGTTAGACCAGTGGTTCCTAACTTGAGTGTGCAGGAGGATTCCCTGGAGGGCTGCTGAAAACAGATTCCTGAGTCCCATCCCCCAAAATTCTGATTCTGAAGGTCTGGGGTAGGGCTTGAGAATTTGCTTTTCTAGTAAGTCCTCAGGATGTTGCTGCTGCTGCTGTTCTGGGACCCACATTTTGAGAACCATTGTATGTCTGAGCTCCTAGAGTGTAGGAAAGGTAACTTTCATCCCTGTATCTCCTAATTCACCTAAAACAGAGCCAATCTTGGGAGGAAGAGGACAGGGAAAAACAGTGAAATATTTACTTGAGGAAACATATTAAAGGAGTCAGTCCCTAAAATCTTAGGGTATGCTGATTTCATGTCATATGTATGCCAAATGTTGTAATACCAAAAATTCCCATGACAAAAAGGAATTAAAGAATTAAAATAAAAATGAAGGTATTTTAACACTCTTTGATCATCTGAACAGTATTTTGGTTCACTTTATTAAAGCAGCTAATCCTATTTCACTGTGCTTTTCCTTTCAAGAAATGCAAACAAAGGTTCTAGAGTTGTTGATCCTATAAAGAAATCCCTTAAATTAAATAAAGTGTCACAAAAACCAAAGACCTGTATTCTCTAACTCAGAACTTGTAAATTCTTATTTACATTTTAATCAAAATTACAGATTTGTATGTCTAATCACTTCATTTAAACATTTGGGGTCCATGTAAAAATAGACAAGTTAAAGTACACTTTTGGTATTGTCACATGGGACACAATTATTTTATAAATAAATATTATTCCCAATTACTTCAATATGTTCCTCAATATATTATTCAAAGTGAAAAGAAAAGTACTAGTGACCTTACAATGTTCTAATATTTTCTGAAAACAGTATTCTTTTTGTCTTAGATCCTACTATTTAGGTATCTTTCTTCATTATTAGGAAGACAAGGGCATGGGGGAGGGAAAAAGAGACCAGAGCCGGCAGGAGACACACAACACTTGGTACTTTTAAAAAAGTGATAAAACAGCTGCTGATTAACAAACTCTTTCCCAGCTGCACCTAGTCAAAAATGCAATTCCGGATTCTGTTACATTTATTAACATTTAAAAGTCTTGTCTGTTTATCTTTTTTCTTAGCATTAAGTGTCAAACAGTTATGAATAAGTAAACTGTGGTATATTGTAGATACTGCTTCAGCAAGATTTTTCTTTCAGTGTGGTCAGATTAATATTTTAGTAATTTGGAAGTATAGGTTCAGAAAAACTAATCATACAAAAGTTCTGAAGATAATATTCTATATTGTATTTTGATGTTTCCAGAGTACAAATAGTTCCATACCCACTGAAAACTTCAGACCAGAGCATTATGCTGCCCAAGTCATAGCCCAGTGCAGGGAATCACTGAAGACTTGAAGTTAGTCTCAGCTCTATCACTCACTGGCTATGTAACCTTGAACTAATCACTGAATCAAGAGATTACAGTCTCCTTATCTACAAAAGCCAAACATTAGATGAGATGATCTCATAGGTCCCTGCTGGCTCTGAATTCAGTTTTTATGAATTTGGATATCACTGCAAATAGATAAGATAAATCCCAACTTTACTACTCAAATCTGGATTATTTAAGAAAAGACCACGCATTCAAAGTTCAGTTAGCAAGTCTGGAGCAAAGACCATATTGCAAGCACATTGGAGGGAAAAAAAAAAAATCAAGGGATGCTGAAATTCCTCCCCAACAAATTTGGAAATATATACATCTGTTTTATATAGTCCTCTTACCCAACGACGAACATTTCTTTCTTATCTCATTTCCTGTTGAAAATTCTACCTCTAAAATCTACCAATTTTACAACAGAAAATTTTATGGCCTTGCTCGTCTTCCATAGTCTGACATCTTCACCCTTATCATGACCTCGTGGCTCTAGAGTCTTTATCCATGTCCTTTCCTATTTTTACTTGCTTTGTGCTTAGTTAAGGGCTCATCGTCAGCATTTATTTACTTCACCAGCATTCCAGCCTTTCAAAGAGCTCCACTAAACTTGCTCTCCCTGCCCTTCTTTTTTTCCTTTCTCTCTTACGTTTAGAAATGTTACTGAAAGGCCGGGCGCGGTGGCTCAAGCCTGTAATCCCAGCACTTTGGGAGGCCGAGACGGGCGGATCACGAGGTCAGGAGATCAAGACCATCCTGGCTAACATGGTGAAACCCCGTCTCTACTAAAAAATACAAAAAACTAGCCGGGCGAGGTGGCGGGTGCCTGTAGTCCCAGCTACTCGGGAGGCTGAGGCAGGAGAATGGCGTAAACCCGGGAGGCGGAGCTTGCAGTGAGCTGAGATCGGGCCACTGCACTCCAGCCTGGGCGACAGAGCGAGACTCCGTCTCAAAAAAAAAAAAAAAAGAAATGTTACTGAAAAAAGTCACCAACAAGGAAGCAGAGACCTAAAACAAATGCACACTCTCAACTCCGGAGGGCTTACAATGCGTCTGTGATTCATCTATCATAGGTTCTCCACTGGAAATCTCCACAAGGATGGCCGAAAATCTTTCCCATGCTCCCTACCTTAACCTTCTCAGCAAACGATGCCACCTATTTTATGGGAAAGAATGAAACTATTTGACTATGAGTTCCTTTAAACACTACCACCTGTGCTTTAAACTTTTTCTGGAACTTGTCCCTTATCCCTCAGTGTCCAACCCTCTTTCCTGCTATTAATTACTGTATTTATACACTGTATGTTTGCTCCCCAATAAGGTAGCCACAAGCCACATGTGGTGACTTAATTTTAAATGAATTCATATTAAATGAAATTTTAAAATCTCAGTGTTCCAGCTGCACAAGGCACCACATTTCAGGTGCTCAGCAGTCATATGCAGTTCACGGCTTCTGAATTGGGCAGTGCAAAGAGAGAAGATTTTCATCACTACAGACAGGCTTACTGGACACAGGTGCTCTAGATCTTGACCACCATGTTTCTTTACTGTGTCTCACTCTGCCTCCCCAAGTCCATCTTCATTTCCCCGTCTTTGTCAAATTGTTATTCAATTACTCATAAAAAATGTTTAGTTTTCTTTACTGTGTCTCACTCTGCCTCCCCAAGTCCATCTTCATTTTCCCGTCTTTGTCAAATTGTTATTCAATTACTCATAAAAAATGTTTAGTTTTCCCCTAGCCTGAAAAATTCCTTCCCTTGGCCTGCTAATCCTCAGGCTACTCACCTACCTTTTCCTTTCCTTTGCCAGACAATACTCAAGCCTCACCCCATCTCGTTCCCTCACTTCCTACAATCTTACCTACCATCTAATAAAACTGTTTCTTCAAAAATGAAACCCAGTGGTCCTTTCTCAATATTCATTTTCTTTACATTTCTTCATTTACCAACTTTGTTGGTAAATATTCTTTTCTCTTTACTCAGTTTCTATTATCCTAACATTCTCTATCTCTTTAACCTCTATTCCATTTTCTTGGTAGATCCTCTTAATTCTGTTATGCTAAATCCTGAGCAATATCCAGTGGTCTTGTCCTTTGAACTTTCTTCTTTATGTTTCCTGCCTATATTGTCACACTCAATTTCTATAATAAGTTCCATTTCTGCAGCTTCTACTCTCTAAGGACATTTCAATGTATATATCCTGCCAGCAGCTCAAACTCAATTTAAAATACAAATGATCTTATCATCCTCAAACAGCTTCTTGATTTTCCTATTTCTGTCCATCCTTTCAGTCATTTAAGCCCAAAATTGTCACTTAAATATTTATTTATTGAACACCAGATCTGTGCCGCATCCTGAGCTAGGGAAGGAGTCATTTTTGACCTTTACACCCTGTATACCCTTGTTCATTCATTCCCAAGTCCCAGCCATCCTTTCCATTTCCTCTGCCACTTTCTTAGATTAAATTTCCCTTGAATTGCTACAACAGCCTAATAGATGTGACCATATCTATGGTCTCCTACCTTTTCTTCCTTATCTAAGCAACATAGAGCTTCTAGATACATCATATAAGAAATGGATCTGATCAAGCTGCTCTTCAGTCAAAAAAACACTCATGGCTCCCCCATTAATTTAAATATCTTAGCTGGCACACAAGATTCTCCATTATCTGGGCCCTTTCCCCTCTCACTCACTGCCCTTGCCAAACAGAATTTGCTTTACTCCAAACAAGCCTTCACACACACCCTCACACCCTCAGTGCTTGTGCTAGTCTTTCTACCAGCAATGGCCTTTGTTCACATTTCCAACTTCCATAATCCCATCCATTCTTCATAACACACAGCAAATAACATGAAACCTTCTCTGATTACCTAAGCCAGAAATTCTCTCTTCCTATTCCAAGTTATATACATGACCTGAGATATCTTATGGTACTTAGCACATGTCTTTTTTTTTTTATCGTGGTCATTTATATATCTCTTTTACCCTCTTAATCTATATGTAAAGGCACAGGTTCTATTATAATCATTTTTATACCCCTTAAGAAGGGATATAAAGTATATTGTACCATGTACTAGGTCAAATATTTATACTCGACAAATATTTATTGAATAAATGACATAACTTGTTATTACATATATCCTTTATTTTTTTTATTTTTATTTTTATTTTTGAGACGGAGTCTCGCTGTGTCGCCCAGGCTGGAGTGCAGTGGCGCGATCTCGGCTCACTGAAAGCTCCGCCTCCTGGGTTCAGGCCATTCTCCCGCCTCAGCCTCCGAGTAGCTGGGACTACAGGCGCCCGTCACCATGCCCGGCTAGTTTTTTATATTTTTAGTAGAGACAGGGTTTCACCATGTTAGCCTGGATGGTCTCGATCTCCTGACCTCGTGATCCACCTGCCTCAGCCTCCCAAAGTGCTGGGATTACAGGCTTGAGCCACTGCGCCCGGCCTACATATATCCTTTATTAAGCAGAATACAGTATTGAAATGTAGCCTGCAAAATAATATTCAGCATACAAAATCCTATTGTACTGCTGATTTATATGGGCCTCACAATATGTTGCACTATTCTCAGCTTTTAAATTCTGAATACTAAACTGCTACTGAATAATAAGGAATGATAGTAATTAGCTTTTCACCCTTTTCTCAGTAGAGGTTGCTCCAGAAGCTAACATGCAAGCATATTCTTGGGTAGTTTTTATAATTTTAGTTTTTGTTTTTGAAGGTAGAATTTTCCCATGGCATTGACAGAAATATTTTTAAACAAGGAAAAAAAAAATAAGAGTTTTCACCTACAGTCAGCCAATAACTATAAGTCTGTAGCTTAATTGCCAATTACTTTTTTTTTTTTTTTTTTTTTTTTTGAGATGGAGTCTCACTCTTTATCCCAAGCTGGAGTGCAGTGGCATGATCATGGCTCACTGCAACCTCTGCCTCCAGGGCTCAAGCGATTCTTGTGCCTCAGCCTCCCGAGCAGCTGGGACTACAGGTATGTACTGCACCCAGCTAATTTTTGTATTTTTAGTAGAGACAGGGTATTTCACCATGTTGGCCAGGGTGGTCTCGAACTCCTGAGCTCAGGAGATCTGCCCCCCTCGGCCTCCGAAAGTGTTGGGATTATAGGCGTGAGCCACTGTGCCTGGCCCAATTAATCTTATAATAGCAAATATGATTTCTGTGATAAAGTGTCTTGGAAACAAGTGAATCTGGGAAATCTTAGTTTTTATTCATTATGATCTTTCCTTCATTTGATTATAGACTAGAAAACCATATGCATTTTATCACTAATACAGAAAGCATTTTGGTCATCTAGAATGAAATTTACTTAATATTCATTTATATACTACCAAAAATTTTGGTAGCGATCAGAAACTGGGGTACATATTTTAAAGCAAAAACCATAAAGATCAGTAAATTTCAGAGAAATGTAGTTTTTCATTTTTCTGTGAAGAAAAAAGTCTGACTAATCCTAAAAAATAGGCAAAAATTCCAACCCTCCTTAATGTAACCAAAAAATTACTATTAAGAAAACTTTTTAAATGTGAAAACTAAAGTAGGTTAGTTTATTACAGATTTCATACTGGAATTCAAGGGAACATTTTGTCTTTAACAAGACCTTTTCTCCCACACAAAGTATAGTGTTATGTTTTAGAGGACAGAAGGCTCATATTTGATAGTTTTATATCAAAAACAAGCCGAATCACTTCAGCCATAACAAAATAAGTAGACTGTAGATCATCTAAAAATATAATCTGTGCTGCAGTATGATTTAAAAGCAAAGCACAATAAATCCATGGGCTCTGGAGAGTTTCCAAAATATTTTTGGTTTGTGATACAGTATTTCAAAATGTAATATTTTACTTTTATGATAGAAACTCTTGGCAGGAGATCTACTCCTTGAATGAAGACCACTATGTCTTGACTCTGATCTAATCAGAACATTCTTTTTAACAGTTTCAGTTGTATTTTGTTACCAAACTCTAAATGAATCTACATGAATGTGGTATGCATATATTAAGAGAGGTTATAACTAATAAACTGAAATTTTCTGTAAGACATCAAATATTTATAGAGAAGGTTACATTTACTGTATGTCATGAAATAAAAATACATGCAAGTTAATTTTCCAAAAGTTAGACTTTGTAGGACTATAAATATCACCTGCATACAAATACCTGTCATCATTGCTAAAGGCTTAGATTAAGTATAACTTAGATTATAGCAACATTAAGAAAATGACATATCACATTCCCAAAAATAAAATGAAGTTGTATGGAAAAAGGGAAATGAAAATTCAAATCCCATTTTATTTATACTTTCTGTAATATCTGGTAATATTTTTGGCAAGGAAAGAACTTTAAGCTACCCAAGCTCTAATGTAGAAAACATTAGGGTTAGTAGGGTTAGATATTTCATTAATGTAGAGGGAGTTGTTTTATATGTTGAAAATACGTGCATTAGTTATTCAGAAGTTCAAACAGTTCAAAATTATGTCATGCTATATCTAGCTTCAGAAATTTGTTTATATGAAATAAAGTGCTGTGGTTTGCCACAGTTACTATGGTTACCACAGGACTGAATGAAGGGAGACGAATGCAGAAATGAAAACTTAAAACAAAAGAAACTGTTTTAAAGAAGAGGGCCCCTTGCTTCTAGTGAGCAAAGCCAGCAGCCCTGAGCTTCTACAGCCCTTCATATTTACTGGGTAGGCAGAGCAGGGAGGAGCAGGTAACGATTGCTCAGCTGCTTGATCACAGGTTCACATTATTGCTAACAGGCTTCAAATGTGCCTAATCACAAGAAACAGTGCACTTGGGGCATGGCTGCCCTCAGCATTCCTTCTGGGCGGCAGATGCAGTTTGTCAGTTCGCCAACATTCTGCATTTATGAGAACAGTTTGCTGTTTACTCATATAGCCTCCAGTGGTATACTGAGTTGATCATGATCCCCACTCTTTCGGCCTGCAACATCTCTCCCTTTGTTTTTTAATTAATCGAGAAAGGCAATTGCAGGCTGTGCAGCCCTTAATTGCTGGTTGGTGGTTCCTTCAGTCTTCACATTCAAATTCAACTGGCTCATGGCTCGTACTGGGGGAACCAAGACCGTGGTTGGGATCCACGCGTCCCTCCAGTTTCCTGTTCCATGGTTGCACACATCTTGAGGGCACCCACACGGTTTGTACATTTCCTATAAAAACACAAGCATACCCTCATCCCCACATGAGTAAATCAACTGAAACAAAAGCAAAGGCTTTTGTGGCTGCAGCCAGGAGGCATGCCGTTGCTGAAGCATCTGCTTCACAAGCTGTATTTCAGCTTCTGCCTCTTTGGTTAATTACCGCGGGGTAAAACTTTCCATTGATAACAAGAGACAGGCTCCTTCTGATTAACAGAAGGCACAGAGAAAACAAATCAAGGCTTATTCTTCTTGTGCAACAGCACAGTAAAAAAAATCAGTCCTCAAGATCTATTACCATGAGAGACCAGTCTCTTGCTCCCATATCCATAAGCCCACACAACTTCTTTTCTTCAATCTGCACTGCACAAGTGGGTCTACTAGATACTATGGGTTGTGATAAACTTCCCATGTAGTTGTACTTCCAAATCCGATTCCCTCATTTCTCCTTTTGTGGAGAAGGGTGCAATTTACAGGGAATAAGCAACAGCTGAGCAATATATTTTCCCAGTTCAAAAACCCAAAGATCTTGTGCCATTACCACTACCTGAATTTCTCCTTCACAATCAAAATCAACACTCCTGGGACTACAGTAATGCCCTATAAGTTAAGATGACTTTTGCCCAAAATTAATCCCATGTATCCTGTTGGCAAAGGTCCCCAAATACCAGTGGGAATCTTAGTGGGTTTGTTTCCTCCAATTAACGTAACCCGTTCTCTGACTGGGACATCCAATCCTGCACGTCCAGGTGTTCCTGGGGAGAGGGAATCAATGTGCCTCTGGAGGCCCACCCCTGAAACGGAATTGTGGCCTGGACGGGGAATGTCCTCATTGTTTGAGGTGCCCGGGTCCAGGCCCCCTTCTAATTTCCCGACAGAGGGGTGCCGTTTTGATGACAATTTGAATGGCATTGATTAGCACAATGATTTCCCTTATTGCAATGAGGGCAAAGTCCTGGCATTTTTTCTGTTGAGAGGGGAACTGTGTATAAGATCCCTTCTGCCCAGAGGTCTGACAGCATTCTTTTTTGAAATGTCCAATTTTTCTACACTTACAACATTTTCCCACTTTAGTCCCCTTAGATCAACTACCAAATTGGCCATTGCTTCAACCAGTATTGTAGAGCAATGAAGCTCAGTTCCCGTATCTTGACAAGCTCTGAGAAAACCTCCCAAGTTTTTTGTACATCTCACAGGTGCCAGTGTACATTTACAATCCACATTTGCATTCTCAAAAGCCAAAGTTAAAGTCAGCCTTCCTGTAGCCACAAAAGAAGATGGTATAAGGCAATTTTCATCCTCCCTCTTCTGTTCACCACCCTCGATAGGTGCTGTGGGTGGGGCAAAAAATTCTCTCAAATTTTGAAATAATGACAAAAGGACAGTATGAACCAAATTCCAAACAGAAAAGCGAAAAGAAATAGTCAAATTCTTTCTCATGTTACCCTGATTCAAAAACTTCCCGTTCTCTGTACCTCTTTAGGGCACTGACCTTATATTGCTGTCGGCAGACTCGTAATGGGGTTTCTCATCTGTCTGGTCAGTCTTACTTTCTCTGTTCCAGCAGGCCTTCCTCATTCAAGTCCCTATAGGACCCTATCTGTCCCTGTCTGTCCCTCTCTGTCCCTGCAAGTCTCTGCTAGTCTCTCTCTGTCCCTGTTCGCCCCTATTTGGGTGCCACTTGCCACAGTTTGCCACAATTACGACGGTTACCACAGGACTGAACGAAGGGGGATGAATGCAGAAATGAAAACTTTAAAGAAACTGTTTTAAATAAGAGGTCTGGGGAAGAAGAGGGCTCCTTGCTTCTAGCGAGCAAACGCAGCAGCCCTGAGCTTCTACAGCCCTTCATATTTACTGCGTAGAAAGAACAGGGAGGAGCAGATAACAATTAGTCAGCTACTTGATTGATCACAGGTTCACATTATTGCTAACAGGCTTCAAATGTGCCTAATCACAAGAAACACTGCACTTGGGGCATGGTTGCCCTCAGCATTCCTTCTGGGCGGCAGACGCAGTTTTGTCAGTTTGCCAATATTCTGCATTTATGAGAACGGTTTGCTGTTTACTCATATAGCCTCCAGTGGTATACTGAGTTGATCACGACCCTCACTCTTTCAGCCTGCAACAATAAAATTCTGCAAGACGGTTGTGAAAAGATAAGAAATAAGGTAATGACAGATGGGCAGGAGTAAGGATATTTATTTATATCAGAATTTAAGAGTATGAGAAATATGCTAGAATATTTTACTTAGGCCTCTTAAAAAACCCTTGAAAATATATCAATACAGATGTGTTGTTATGCTCAAAACTTAGGCCTGGCTGAAAGAATATATTTATAAATGACATACATTAGAAACTACAATTAAGTCATAGAAGGCAAAAGGGTATCCTAACATATTGAAGGGCAGCATGTCACTAAGCTCAGCAAATGCCATTTCAAAAACACTGAAACAAAACTCATTACAACTGATCGGCATGCTCCACAGTCAGGCTCTTCAAGACCAAGGCATCTTTCGCACATTTATTGCAAACTCCAATGCTGAAAGCCTAGGCAAGTCCTAGCTGACCATTACCATCCCTAAATGGTAGACTTTCGTGGGCTGTTAGCCAGAATGAGCCTCCTGGGTGTGGATCAGTAAATGCTCCAGTTCGTGTTGTGAAGTGTGAACACAAGAAGGCAGCTGTCCCAATGCCCATATCAAGCGACCAGATATGTGCCATAAAGTATGCTACTATGTTGGGGCACAACCAAAAGACTCAGAATGCTGTAACTGGGGCTAGATAAAACCCATAGCAGTCATCAGAGGCACCTTTAACCTCAAATATTTTAGAGAAGAAAAATCCACAGGTTAACCTGTTCCAGGTACTCAACCCAGGATCATTACACTTTTGACAAAAAATGAAGGGGGTAAATATTTAAAGTGAATTCTAACATTTCTATTTTTATACAACAACTCACTACCTAATTTTATAATGAAAATTGCCATGACAAATAGGTTATAAGTGTTGGTTCAGGCACTGAATTTGCAAAGAAACACCAAAGGAGATGGGCATTCTAATAGTTGGGTTACAAAGCATCAACAACAACAAAAAGTAAGCATACACAATCATTGATAGCAGGGAAGTATTTTATTTAGTAGCAGGGTCATGGTATCAGAGTTCTGAGTTATGTTAGCAACAAGATAACCTGTGCCTTAAAGAGAAACAGAAGAGACATTTATGACCATGCTGTTAGTAATATTCAGTGTTAGACCTTGCAAAGATCTGTCACTGACAATGCCTTATACTACAAAAGAATGAAAGATGAAAGAAAAAGTTGAGGAGCTGGAGAAATGAAAACTAGTAAGTTCTTTGTTGCATTCCTAAATTAAGGCATCTGCCCTGGTTAATCACCCAACACTATTTGCTTTCCTGGATATCTTGGTCAATGACCAAGAATTCTAATGATCTAAGTATGGACTCTACTTAACATCTTCAAGTCACATTGTCTTACTCACACAGTCAACACAGCCCTCAATCACATTGAAGGAATGTTATGCACTCCTCCTTCCCATCCCTATGGGATATTAGGCAATGCAGTATTCATTCCTTCCTTTGCCAAGTGTAAGGCCTTGGTAATACACACCTACACCCTTCTGGCTTTACAGGGAGTTAGTCAAATCCAGCATCAAGGATCAAGCTCAGATCCCCTATGCAGGAAAAAATGGAATTGTCATAAATCTCTAAAATAATCCCTAATCTTGCATAAAGCTAAAATGTACCATTGATTTAGATCAAAGAAGCATAACTTTTGGAAACAATTGCTTTTCCCAATCTCTGATTGTACTTGCAATGATGGTTACTGTTGATACTGATACACTGACAACAGCTACTCAGAGACAGTGTCCAGGACAACCACAGCTGAACTCAGATTTTAGAAAGCCAGGAGCATACGAAAAATGCTCAGTCATTGTTATTATGATCTTTTTTTCCCTTTCCTTCCTTCCTTTTTAATGAATGAATGAATGACAGAGTCTTGCTGTGTCACCCAAGCTGGACTGCTGTGGTACAATCATGGCTCACTGCAGCCTCAAACTCCTGGGCTCAACCAATTCTCCCGCCTCAGCTTTCTGAATACCTGGGACTACAGGTGCAGGCCACCATCCCCGGCTAATTATTTTAATTTTAATTTTTAGTAGAGATGAGGTCATGCTGTGGTGCCCAGGCTGGTCTCAAATTTCTTGGGCTCAAGAGATCCTCCTGCCTTGGCCTCTCAAATTGCTGGGATTATAGGTGTGAGCCACCGTACCTGGCCTATGATGTTAACTTATTCACACCTTTTGACATTGCCGAAAACTAAGTTTTACAAGATCTCTCACCATATCTCTGGGGATGGGAGGAGGGAAGGAAGGATAATGGTCTCATATTCATAATAGTATTTGCAATGCCTATTCTCACAGTGATAAATGACTATAACCTTTTCAAGAGGATGAGTGAAAGAAAGAGGGAGGTGAGAATGAAAAAGGAGGTCAGGTCCTGGTAACATATCATCTTGTTTCTAAAGACAAAGCTCCTTGAACTGTTCCAAAGAAAACTTAAAATCCAAATTAATAACAATGTACAGACATCACCAGGTCACACGAAAAAAAATTTTCTGAACCCAACTTCAAAGCATAAAATGAATATCCCTTTGGAGTAATATATTTTGGAAGGCAATTAAATTTGTATATAGTAATACACATTTATTTCTGGATTTAAGTACTATATTTGAAAAGTTCAACTGAGTATTTACATAAGTCTCCCTAAAATAGTTTTTATTTTTAAAAAGTTTCCTTTAAAAACTTAAATCCTGGTCCCTTTGATCCAGACTAACTTCAAATACAGAAGCAAGGAATTTCAAACAACCCAAAGATTTTAATGATTTCCTTTGGATCACCTAGCATTAGAGAAAACCTATGTAAGCTTGGGTAAAAACAAACAAACAAACAAAAAACAAAAAAACCCCGATATATATACACATACACACACACACACACACATATATATATATATATAAAAAACAGTATGAGTTATATAAGCAGACCCTACCCATTTTTTTTTATTTAGAATGTATTTGAAAAAGATGAACTATTCCCACACTTAAGTACAAATCTGGAAATAAAACAAGTTACCCCCACTTGGATTTAGAGTGTATCAAACAAGGAGTTTGAATCTCAAATTTTATAAAAGTTATTTCAAAGATAAATAATACTTAGAGATTCCTATTTACTCCTTTTTTTTTTTTCTTTTTTTGTAGAGATGTAGTCTTGTTATGTTACTGAGGCTTATTTCAAACTCCTAGTCTCAAGAGATCCTCCCATCTTGGCCTCCCAAAGTGCTGGTATTACAGGTGTGGGACACCGTGCCCAGCCTTATCTACTCCTTTACTGAATGTTTAGTGCTAATACTTTGCAACTTTTTTTAAAGACAAAAAGTTAAGGAGTAAAAGCAGAGAGTAAAGAGAAAAAGGAAGCCCATCACAGATAATATCTTATTGCTAAGCAAATAGAAGAATGATTCCAAGGGAAATATAATTCAAGTAATTTAGATATTTTATGATTCAACTTCTTTTGCAAATAAACTCTAACTTGGAAGTTCATATTCTAGATCATTTAACAGTAATATCTCTATATTGATACGTGCAAGTTAGCATTTTGATATATAAAAGTGAATGGTTTTATCTATAAAAATAAAACCTAATTTATTTGCTTAATTTGTTAATATTCTATAAAATAATTTGGTCTTAATATTATATTTCACTTCTAACTATTGTATAGGTACATCTTTAAAGAGAATACAAGCAACTACCAAGTACCAAGAAGGTGGGGTACTGGCCATACTTCTCACATCAAAACAAACCTTTCTAATTTACTAAGTTCCAGTCACTATTTTTTTTACTATATTCCAAAACTTTAAAGTCTAATTAGAAGTTTTTTCCAGTACAAATTTCTTGTTTTTGTTTTCATTTTAGCATTCCTGCTGTAAATATCTAGTCATGCAGGTTGAGAGTGCAAATTGTCTCATATTCCAAGATCATATCACTGCATATGGCAACTATGCTTCATTCTTGTTCCCACTACATCACAGGTCAATATTCAGACATGAAAGCACACCCCTATCACTCTGTCATTTTTCTAGCTCACATTCTTTAGTGAAACCTCAAATAACCAAATAAGTTCAACAAAAATTTACTCAAACTTAAGAATATACTATGACTGGCTTTATTCTTCTGCTGGCTAATAAGGCCTGACAATAAACTAAAGTTAAAAAGAAACACTTAGATTAATCCATGAGTCAAGCCACGATAATTAACCTTTAAGAAACCCCTTTAAGAAAAAGATTTCAACAAATGAGGAAACCAAGGCAAACAGAAATAGAGGAGGAGAGAATGAAGAAAGGAAGTAACAGAAGGCAGACTGTAAAGCAAATGTGGGAAAAGGAAAACAGCCATAAGTAGTATCAAGGTGATAAATGTATGACATACACTTCAAATAGTGGGAAGAACATAAGCAAAGCAGAAGCTAAGGCAATCTGAGGGAAAAGGAGGAAACTGAGGGGAGAGGACAAAATACAACACTGGAAACAGGGAAGTCAGAAGAAAAAGTAGGTGCTTTATGCTGCAAAGTAATCTGGCTTCTAAAACAATTTATTGAGAGAAAAATACATAAATGGTGCAAATTGCTACTCTATGCAAACCTACAGATGACTTGCAGAGATATGAAGATATGATTAAGCCCTCTTGCAAACATTATTCTTCAAGTTCCAACTTATTTTTTTTCTTTTTACCTCAAAAGATTCATTACAATTCTGGACACATAGCAACTTGGTTAAAGCACATTAGTAAGAGCTTATGAAAAATAAGATACTTCTGGGAATTCCAGAGACAAGAGTCAGTTTCATCCAGCCCATGGTCAAAGATCACATGAGTGCTGGCTGCTGCAACCACCTATTTAATTCCTTGCTATTCTTTAAGTTGGCACCCACCATCTCACTCCTTCATTAAAATAATCTCTTCCTAGTCCACTCGTAGTTCATAAGCAAGATGATTTGGTTTTCATGCTGGTGTGTGAGATGTGCCTCCCTCAAACCTTGTTACTATGTTGGCACAATACCAGTCTGATATGAAAACAAATGGGCCAGGGACAGTGGCTCATGCCAATAATTCTAGTGCTCTGGGAGGCTGAGGCGGGAGGATCACTTGGGGCCACGTGTTGGAAATCAGCCTTGGCAACATAGCAAGACCCTGTCTCTACAAAAAAGTACACATACAAACAAAAAATTACCTGGATGTAGTGGCATGCACTTGTAGGCTCAGCTATTTGGGAGGCTGAGGCAGGAGGATTGTTTGAGCAATCCCAGGAAATTCCTGAGAGTTTGAGGCTGCAATGAGCTATGACTGCACCACTGCAATCCAGCCTGGACAAAAGAGCAAAAAAACCCTCTGATTCAAAAAGAAAAAAAAAGTTTAAAAAAAAATCTCTTCCATCTGTAAAAGAGGGAAAAGAAGGGTACTAGAAGGCACCCTCCTTTAAGAGTTCCTTAACCCTTGCTCTACAGTTTTATACTTGAAGCAAGGTAAATCCCAACTTCTCCCAGTCTCTTTGGTGCAAAGATACCCTTTGTTCTCTAGACAATACAAATTGGAAGCAGCAACAGGCTCTGGTTCACAGAAGATTCTCTCTGATGCTATGATATCACTTACTTTATATCTAATTGGCCTTCATTCAGTCTAAGGATTAACCAAGGAACAAAGCGAAAAGCAGCTTTTAACCAAAGCTGATATAACACAAAGAGGTAGAGCCTTTCAAATTATCTAAGCTAATCATCAGGAAAAAAAAAAAAAAAAGAAAACACAACTTGAGAATATGGCATTTTACCAAAAAAAGAAAGCCCTGAAGACAATTACTATGAATTTCCTAAAGATACATATGTTGCTCATTTAGAGAAGACAAATTACTAGGGCTTGCCTAGGAAAAAAAGTCAGCTAAAAAGGATACCATCTCATTGATCTCAATACAGATACCCCAGTGCCTCTCCAAAAGGTTCAAAATAACCTCCCCAATCACTCTCTTCCATAAACCCTGGCCAAACTACCCTCAAAATGAGTCATAAACATCACTACCTAAATGCGATTTGGTCACATTGCTCCTATTCACTGCACAGTCTCCAATGAGATTGACAAAGGTAAATCCTACATATTTCTTCAAGGTATACCTAAATTTCCTTTTCTCTGTTTAGACTGCTTTGACTCAGAAGTCATTCTCTCTTTTGCTTACCTAACAACAAGGTCCTATTGGACATATTAGACATTTGCATTATCTTAAGAGCTTATTTTTTGTAGTTTAATTAATGCTATAATTGAACAAATCGTGTTCACACATTTTCAAATACAAGAAATGACTACTTACACTTCTAACATCTCAATCAATTTCACTATTATTTTCTAAGCTCACCACACCTTCCCTCTGGGACATTTTTTCCTACCGAATACACCATTTAGTATTTCTTTTAGAAAGGTTATGTAAATGGTAAATACTCTTATACTCTTATGCTACATATTTTTAAATGTCTTAATTTTGTCCTCATCCCTTTTTGTTTGTTTTTTGGAAACAGGGTCTTACTCTGACCCCCAGGCTGGAGTGCCATAGTGCGATCATGGCTCACTGTAGCCTCGACTTCTCCAGCTCAGGTGATTCTTCCACCTCAGCCTCCTGAGTAGCTGGGACTACAGGTACATACCACCATATCTGCTAATTTTTGTATTTTTTTATAGAGACGGGGTTTTGTCATGTTGCTCAGGCTGGTCTTGAACTCCTGAGCTCAAGCAATCCTCCCACCTTGGTCTCCCAATATGTTGGTATTACAGGCGTGAGCCACTGCGCCCAGCCTCATCCTTGAATAATAGTTTAGAAGGATGGCCTTAGGGACATTACAGAATCAGCAGACCACTTTTTCAGTTTCTGGTCACTAAACTGTGTTTTTATCCTACTTTTGCCTCTTAGTTCACAGCTTACAGTAAGACCACAGCCCCAGGCAGAGCTGGCAGCTAACATTTTAGTGTCAATGATGGAAAACAGGCAGGGGGAAGGATTCTCCTGGCTTCCATCCCTTCCTTCAGGCAAGAGCTCCCCCATCTCCTGAGAAGCGGCTGAGGGGTAGTTAAGCAACTTTCTGCTTCTGGCCAGGAGCTTGGCAGTCTCAGAGTTCCAGGGCTACTTATCACTTTCTATTTCTGACCTCCTGGTCCTTAGAGATGTTTGTCTTGATTTTGAGACTAGGTATGTCGTTTTAGTTTTATCTTGTATATCCTTTTGTTGCCATGTGGGATATGGTGCTGAAACAAGACCTTCATGGAGCCACCTGACTGGAACTCTCCTGTGTTCCTCCTTGACACTGGGGTGCTCAGCATGGTGCTGACTATAGAAGAGTTGATAAATGCTGATAATTTTTACATAAGTTCAAGTAAATGTGCATATATGCAAACAAGTCAATGGGATCCTGAATAACAAGAGAAATAACACATTCATAAACAATCCTAGTGGCATATAGGTTTTACTTGCTTTGATTTATAACAACCATACTGTCCATCTTATCCAAATGAATGTAATAATCCTGGGTTATTCATAATGAGCTTCAGTTACAATTTTAAGAAAACCAGGGAGCTGATAGGTATAAATCATACACAGTGTTGACACATCTCTTTCTGACTTCCTCTGTCCTCTACATACATTATTGAATTATAGAATTCAATATATTTATAGATATAAATGTGTATCTATATATACAATATAATTTAATATGATTCAGGATATAATTCAATACAATTATAGAATTCTAAAAGATGTTTATCTTGAATCAAAAACTGAAATGAACATGAATCAACTTGAATGGTTTTGACCCATGCAGCCCACATCATCCTCAGAAGTAACCCATCCCAAGTCTTTTGTGCGTATTCTAAGGAAGAATGAGGCGTATCCCAAACAGCACCACGATACAATAAATTTACAAAGTGTAGTATATCAACATCACAAAGAGAAAAATAATAATCTCCATGAATTCTTGGTTTTTTTTAAAGCAAAGAGTCAAAAACTAAAAATTAATCAGGGTATCTTCTGTAGTGATTAGAAAAATATTGTCTTTGCATCTGGAAAAGGCTTCTACTTATTTTACACTGACATATTTATGCTATGAAGAAAATAAATTCACTAGGTTATTGATTTCAATTAAAATATTGTTTAAGAACATCCAGGCCAAGCACAGTGGCTCACGCCTGTAATCCCAGCACTTTGGGAGGCCAAGGTGGGCAGATCAAGAGGTCAGGAATTCAAGACCAGCCTGGCCAACATGGTGAAATCCCATCTCTACTAAAAATACAAAAATTAGCTGGGCATGGTGGCAGGCATCTGTAATCCCAGATACTCGGGAGGCTGAGGCAGGAGAATTTGGGAGGCAGAGGTTGCAGTGAGCCGAGATCGCGCCACTGCACTCCAGCTTGGGCGACAGGGCAAGACTGCATCTCAAAAAAAAAAGATCCAACTGCCTCTGATTTAATTATCTGTTCCTCACACAACCTTTTTTTAAAAATTTTTTTACAGACAGGGTCTCATTCTGTCACCCAGGCTAGAGTGCAGTGGCGTGATCATAGCTCATTGTAACTTCAAACTCTTGTGTTCAAGTGATCCTTCGGCACACAACCTCTTTGATTGATAACTTTATCTTCTAAGATAATCAACATACCAAATGAAAGTGTACTGTTCTGATTTGAGCCAGTTTTTTTTTATCTACTATACACAATAAATTGACATTGTACTTTCCAGTTACTTTTGGGTAACTGGTAAAAATGAGTTCTTCCACCTATGAAGCTGAAAGCCTAATGGTTCTCCACCAAAGTGCAAACATCTCTATTTTTTTTAAAAAAAACTCTGTACATCCAATGATTAATCATCCCTGCACAGCCACACTAAATAATCAAATCTTTATTTTATTCTATGTATTTCTTTATTTATTTTGAGACGGAATCTTGCTCTGTTGCCCAGACTGGAGTGCAATGGCACAATTTCAGCTCACTGCAACCTCCGCCTCCAGGGTTCAAGCAATTCTCCTGCCTCAGCCTCCTGGGTAGCTGGGATTATAGGCTTGTGCCACCACACCTGGCTGATTTTTGTATATTTAGTAGAGACGGGGTTTCACCATGTTGGTCAGGCTGGTCTCAAACTCCTGACCTCGTGATCCACCCACCTCGGCCTCCCAAAGTGCTGGGATTACAGGCACGAGCCACTGCACCCAGCCATAATCAACTCTTTAAATCATTCAATTTACAGTTGGAAATAATCTTAGTAATGATCTCTTCTATAATCTCTAATCTCACTGCTTTTACCTGGTACCTGATTTTCCTCCTCCAGCCCAGTGGTTCTCAAATGTTAGCCTAAGGATATCAGAATCCCTTGAAGGGCCCACTAAAACACAGGTTGCTGAGTCTCCCTCCTCCTCGCTCCTCACCGGGAAATTCCCATTTAGTAGTTCTGGGTTGGCCCTAGAATTTGCATTTCTAACAAGCTCCCAGATAATGCTAAAGCTGCTGGGTGTGGGACCACACTTGGAGAATCTCTGCTCTAGTTTCTTCCCCGTTTTACTCCTGTAGAGTTAATAAAACTAATTTTACTTGACTAGACATTCATGACCCAGGGCTCTCATACTAAAGTGAATTGAGTTTAACATGGAAGTCCTTCTGATTATTAGAATCCTCATTTATCCTGAGCTCATCTCTTGACCAACATAGCAAACCGGTTCACAATTCTTGCCTCCACAACAATCCTGCCTCAGTTCTCCCTCTGCTAGAAGGCTCTCCTTTTCTGCAAATCAATGGCCACTATTTTATCAATCCTTATTTATTTACTCATTCATTCATTCAATAAATATTTATGAAGTACTTGCTATGTGTTAGTCACCATGCTAAGTGGTGTGAAAAAAGACCAAGGTCAAAATCTTCCATGACTAACCTTAAATCAACTCCAAACACCTCATGACTTTGTTACTCAACGGGGTACTGATCCAGACCCTAAGGGAGGGTTCTTGGGTCTGAGCAAGAATTAAGAGGCAAATCCACAAAGCAAAGTGAAATCAAGTTTATCAAGAAACCAAGTTTATTAAGGAACAAAAGAATGGCTTCTCTCATAGGCAGAGGAGCCCAGAGGGCTACTGGTTGCTCATTTTTATGGTTATTTCTTGATTATATGAGAAACAAGGGGTGGATTATTCATGCATCCCCTTTTTAGACCATATAGGGTAACTTCCTGATGTTGCCATGGCATTTGTAAACTGTCATGGCGCTGGTGGGAGTGTACAGTGAGGACGACCAGAGGTCACTCTCATCACCGTCTTGGTTTTGGCAGGTTTTGGCCGGCTTCTTTATTGCAACTGTTTTATCAGCAAGGTCTTTATGACCAGTATCTTGTGCTGACCTCCTGTCTTATCCTGTGACCAAGAATGCCTCAACCTCCTGGGAATGCAGCCCAGCAGATCCCAGCCTTATTTTACCCAGTCCCTATTTAAGATGGAGTTGCTCTGGTTCAAACGGATGGAGTTGCTCTGGTTCAAACGCCTCTGACAACTTTGTATCCACCTTAGAAGTTAAATTGTTCAAAAAGGCCGGGCGCGGTGGCTCAAGCCTGTAATCCCAGCACTTTGGGAGGTCGAGACGGGCGGATCATGAGGTCAGGAGATCGAGACCATCCTGGCTAATACGGTGAAACCCCGTCTCTACTAAAAAATACAAAAAACTAGCCGGGCGAAGTGGCGGGTGCCTGTAGTCCCAGCTACTCGGGAGGCTGAGGCAGGAGAATGGCGTGAACCCGGGAGGAGGAGCTTGCAGTGAGCTGAGATCCGGCCACTGCACTCCAGCCTGGGTGACAGAGCAAGACTCCGTCTCAAAAAAAAAAAAAAAAAAAAAAAGTTAAATTGTTCAAACAAGAAAAAAGTACCCCCAAAGCACATCAAACTGTTTTTTCCAGGAGTGGAAATAAATATGCCACGAATCTGTTATATTTTCTTTCCTGGTCTTCTTATAACTTAATATCCATTTTAGAGAGCTCTAAAAAGAGCTACGGGTCTAATAAAGATGCCACTATTTATATGTTGAATACACTTGCAGGATCTTCCTCTCAAGCGGTAGGTTTTAAAAAAAAGTAACTGCTGGTAGTAAACGTTGACGCTCGGTAGAAGGAAACTAAAATGCTTGAGGGCAGGAAACAAGCCTTCCTTCTTGATGTTTCTGGAGTTTACCTAGCAGGTGCTCCAAAGTGAGACGAATGGATGAAACCACCCACTGCTTGTTAAACTTTTTAGACAGCATATTTTTACAGATAGCACTACAGCAATACATAGTTCACGGTAACATTTTATGCACTCTCGAGTAAATCCTCAAAGTCCTATGACAATATTTTAAAATTTGCTTTTACTCATGCTTAATTTTTAAATAATATTTATTCATATTCTAGAACAAGTTTGAATGAAGTCATACAAGTTGTCCAAGACTAATAACCCCATGGAATAAATAAAGTTTATTAATGATAAAGGAAGCTTTCAGATAGACCCAATTAAGTCAATCTTATAATTTTATTGAAGCTTGACAGAAGAGTCCATGTAAGTGCAATAAAGTTTAATGGAAACTCAGTCTGGTACTAAAAGAGTAGGCATTATATGCAATGAAAGTATAAATTATAAATAAGAAATAGTCTTATAAGAAGTTTGAATTTCCTCGAAATTAGCCAACATATACTTACAATCAAATTTATATGTTCAGTTAAGAAGACAGCTACAGTGATGCTATATATTGTTTGTACAGTCTGCATTTGAAAAATGAAGTTATTCTTTAATTAGCCATTTCTAAGCCAAAGTTAATGGTTGTTTGAAAATGAGGCTCATTACATGATTCTGCAAATGTACTCTGTAATAACTAACATTACCACACAGCTGTGTAAACATATTTACCATGACATATTCTTTTACCACAGGTGTATGTTTTCCATTCTGAGCATTATTAATATGCATCTGAGACTAGTCTGATGTAGAACTAACATTTAAGGGAAGAAATATTTCTTAAATTATTTAACTGTTTATAAAATAATATTTTAACTGGAGAACACTTAATACATCATAATCCATGTTATTTTTAGTGTTTTTATGCTCCAACTTGTTCTTAAATCGGTTTATGATAGTTACTTCTTTCTTATTTAAGATCTATTAATAATAGAATCCTCACCTAAAAAGTCAATAAAATCAGTCCCGAAATAAATGATCTGATTTGTATTTACCAGCATGCATATTTGCAGCATGAGTAGTTTTTATGTCTTTCTGGTAACAAATACAGTTTTTGAAAGTAAAAATATTCCAAAAATATAATCAAATGACTAGAAATTATTAGTTAAAATATGAGGCCGGGGCAGTGGCTCACGCCTATAATCCCAGCACTTTGGGAGACCGAGGCGGGCAGATCATGAGGTCAGGAGTTCAAGACCAGCCTGGCCAATATGGTGAAACCCTGTCTCTACTAAAAATACAAAAATTAGCCAGGCATGGTGGTGTGTGCCTGTAGTCCCAGTTACTCAGGAGAATGACATAGAAGAATTGCTTGAATCTGCCAGGCAGAGGTTGCAGTGAGCTAAGATTGCGCTACTATGTTCCAGCCTGGGAGAAAGAGCAAGACTTCATCTCAAGACAAACAAACAAATAAAAGAGTCTCTGAATAAACTAAAGATAAATTACCGTTTCTAAATTTATATAACATATCATATTAAGAGAGAAGCTATCAGAAATAAACTTTAGTCTCTTTTTAACATCATGAATACTAATTAATGTACTAAATGATACTGAAAACATCTGTAAGTATGTTTCTATATAAATAACATCTTCAGTATAGCTCAGAACAAAAGGCTTAGTAATGACTTACGATGTAATAGTGAAGACTGAATGACTACTTAAGCGCAGAGGCTTCAGAAGCTCACACAAATATATTTTCTATCTAACAAGTAGTTCAGACAATCTTGGAGATTACTTTTTAATTTTGGAAATGTAAAATACATTAAAAACCTCACATTGGCAGGTACTGGTTTTAAAAGATGTCTAAACCTTTACATGGACATGAGAATATTTTTTCAGCTTTTGTCCAATAACTATTAGCTTCATCCTTCCCGATTAGGGAAATGAATAAGAAGACTATTTTTCTTTTCCATAAAAGGAATTTGAATGGCAGGAGTACACAGCTCATATGCTAGGTTTTATGTGATCTAAGTAAGGCTGCCACACAAACACTGAAGCAGATTAAAATAAAAATAAAATGTATTTAAGCACAAATTTGATGTTTATGCACTCTACTGCCTCCTTCTGAGGAAAGACCCAAACATAAGTCTTCTAATGCACAGAAGTAGTTCTCTTCCCTAACCTCTGAGTAGACACCTCAGAACCTAGGAATGGCTTAGGTATCTGATTCATAAAGAATTTAGACTAGTAATCTTTAGTGTACTTGGAAGGCAATGTCAAATATCTATGATACCATCTAATTTTACATAGTGTAGATTAAGGTCACACTACATCTAAAGTTCTTAAACAGTGATCACAAAGCCAGCTTAAAAAATCTGAGCTCTTTAAAAACAGTCAGCAGAACTTTGTTTTCCCTCTCATCACAAAGGGAAAGAAAAAATAAGCAATTGGTTATATTAAAACAGATATCCCAAGTTATCCAATATCCTAGTAAATATATTTACATATATAAATTTACATATATAAATTTATAATATGTATTTAGACATACCAAAATACCCATTTATTTGCTCATTTTGATTCTTATATCTCACACTTTCCATCTGGGTTCAATTTCCTTTTAGTGAAGTATATGCTTCTGTAGCATTTCCGACAAAAATCTATGAGTATTGGCCAGTGGCTCACACCCATAATCCCAGCACTTTGGGAGGCCAAGGCAGGTGGATCACTGGAGGTCAGGAGTTCCAGACCAGCCTGGCCAATATGGTGAAACTCCGTCTCTACTGAAAATACAAAAATTAGCCAGGTGTGGTGGTGATGCCTGTAATCCCAGCTACTCAGGAGGCTGAGGCAAGAGAACCACTTGAACCTGGGAGGTAGAGGTTGCACTGAGCAGAGATTGTGCCACTGCACTCCAGTCCAGGTGACAGAGTGAGTGAGATTCCATCTCAAAAACAAAAACAAACGAACAAAAATCTATAAGTATTACATCCTCAGCCTCTGCAGGTCCCCAAATATCTTTGTTTTTCACTCTTACCCTTAAATTATTTCCCTTAGTACTTTAAAGGTATTATTCCATTGCCTTTGTCATCTATTAGAAGTTAATTTTCAATCTTCATTTTCATTCTTGGTAGAAAACCTATTTTTTGTCTCTAGTCACTGTTAATACTTTCTCCTTTTCTTTCAGATATCTATTTCATATGCTTTCCTGGCTCCTCAAATCTCTCACGAATCCTTCATCCTCAAGCTTGGCTCATGACCTACTTCACTAAGAATACAGTAAGAATATACAAGCAATCAGAAGAGAACTTCCACAATTTATCACCACCAGAGCGATTCACCCACCAGTATCTGTTTGTGGGTTAGTTTTCTGCAATCCTGCATGTTTCTAGAGATAATCTGTCCTCACTTCTAAAAATAATCTATTTGTGTACTATATTCCAATTCCTCTCATCTACTCAACAAGACCATCAAATACTTCTCATCTTTCTCATTTTCCCTCTCTGTTGGATCATTCCCAACAGCATACAAATATGCTTTTTTCTCATTTTAAAAACAACACAAAACAAGTAAAATACCTTTCTCAGTCCTACAGCTCCTTAGAAATAGTGCATAGATTTCCCCACAAAGTACCTAACTTTAGCTCCCACTCATCACTCTGTTCATATATTAGTAAAAATAATAGTTAACTTGATGGAGATCATACTGCAATCAACTAAAAACATCATTGACTTCACCACCTTCATCTTGATCTCCTATCTCTAATTTGTCAGATGAGTTATTATCCTGCCTTAAAAGTATGTTCTGGGTATTTTGGTTGTTGCTATTTTAATTTAAAGCATAAGTACAGTTAAGTTTCAGTTTTTCCGATTATCCAAGTATATAGTTTACAAATGTGTTGAGGATCATTACTTTTCCATATCATAATTAATTCATTACTCAGTAGGATCTCCAATAGAAAAAAGAAAACAGAAGCACTGAAAATCCACAAATTAAGTATGCAATAATGTCAAAACTACTCATCAACTGGATTTTCTTTTTTATGTATCTCATCTACTGACATAGACAATCCAAATTAACTGTATCATGTGAATGGGTATGTATGACATAAATGGTTTCACATATATCATTTTAATCCTCATTCTTAGCAAAAGAGGCAAACACTAAGATTATCCTCATTTTATCAATCAGAAAACTAAGGCTTAAAAATGTTGTCCCTAGTTATACAATGAGAAAGTGATAGAATTTACATTCAAACCTAGACAGTCTGAATCTAGAGCCTAAATTCATAACTGCTGTACTATATCCAATCTCAATTCTACTGATTAATGTTAATAAGAAAATGTATATGATGATTTTAAGAACTAAACTACGTTTATTTTACTTGTTTTAATCTTACCAGTTTACATAATTACACAGCATATCTTATGCCTTTTATTAAACTTTACAGTAAAATTATTTGAACTCTTGAAGTCAGAAGCATTTTGGGGTTGCTAAAAACAAAATCATGATTTTTTAGAAATTTTTCATTAAGGGAACAATCAGCTCTACATAGTACTTAACATTAAACTTCCTCTTGCTGGCCAGGCATGGTGGCTTATACCTGTAATCCCAACACTCTGGGAGGTCAAGGCAGATAGATGGCTTGAGCCCAGGAGTTCAAGGCCAGCCTGGGCAAGAGTGAGACCCTGTCAAACAAAAAAAAAAAAAGAAAAATTTGCTCTTGCTGAGGTAGGTGTGGTAGCTCACGCCTGTAATCCCAAGTATTCAGGGGACTGAGGCAGGAGGATCCCTTGAGTCCAGGAATTTGAGGCTGCAGTGAACTATAATCATGCCACTGCACTACAGTCTAGACAACAGCACAAGATCTCATCTCTTAAAAAAAAAAAATTTCCTCTTGCTCTAGGTTAAACAATCTCAATCCTGTAAGCCAGACAATATCAAACAAGACCCTCACCCTTTGCAGTGAGGACATAATTAAGACGGAGATTTTATTTTGACTACCTGATGCACATAAAAGTTAGCATTTAATGCCCAAAATACTCTCAACCATTTATTTAATTACTCTTAACCATTTCACCAACTTGAAAATCACCCATGATAATTCATCAACTAAGAAGACATGTTCTGATTATTTCTCTGGCAGATACTGAAAACAAGCAACTTTTAAAAATGTTTTAAATATCCTGTGTTAGAACCTGAGACTATTTTCTTGCTCCCCTCACAACCCCTCCCCCAAATTCAAACAGGCTGAAATTTGGGGGAGGCAGCACAATGACATGGAAAGACTGTATTAAACATAATTTCTGTGAGCCTTGGTTTTCTCATGGCCTTGCTGTAGGAATCAAAAAGATAAAGGACTATATCCATACAAAGTATTCTTACATAAGAATGTTATATATTCCTATATTTATATAAAGTGTTATTTCAAATAGAAGCTGCTTAAAAGGTATTCATAATTTATTTTGTAAAAAGGTATTTAATTATTTTCTCCAGAAACATTAAAGATTAAATGTCACAAGGTTAAAATAACTTCATGTTAGGTGTGTGCACAAGTAAAGCAGATCAGGGCCCAAGTATATCAACTAGAGAGATAATTTAAACTAGTCATGAAGTTTAGCTGAGATATACAGTAGACATAAGGCAATGAAAATAAGTAATATAACCAAACCGTGAAAGCAGCCTCATACTTTATCTATTAAACACTGAAAACAGTATCTTCCTGCCAAGTGCAGTAAACTGTCGTGTGGGTCATGTGAGTGACACATTTGAAAATGTTTTAAACCATTAGGCATCTTTTAATTCAAAAAAATTCTGTTATTATTAAATTCCCCAAGCCTCAGTTTACCCAAGTAACAAACCCGAATGTGTACACTTTAATCTATAATAAAAGTTGAAATTCAAAAAAAAAAAACCAATGGTACATGGCACATAGGTACTCAATATGTAAAATGGTTTAAGGGATAAGTGTATTAATATATTCCTGAATGTGAACAAATGAAGGAACACTTCAAAAAATTTTTGGCAGGAAGTTTCAAGAGTTACAAATTAAGAATTTTCCATTTGTTTTTCAACAAAATCACTTTTACTCTTTAAGAACACTCTATGCGCCGGGCGCGGTGGCTCAAGCCTGTAATCCCAGCACTTTGGGAGGCCGAGACGGGCGGATCACGAGGTCAGGAGATCGAGACCATCCTGGCTAATATGGTGAAACCCCGTCTCTACTAAAAATACAAAAAACTAGCCGGGCGAGGTGGTGGGCGCCTGTAGTCCCAGCTACTCGGGAGGCTGAGGCAGGAGAATGGCGTAAACCCGGGAGGCGGAGCTTGCAGTGAGCTGAGATCCCGCCACTGCACTCCAGCCTGGGCGACAAAGCGAGACTCCGTCTCAAAAAAAAAAAAAAAAAAAAAAAGAACACTCTATGCCACACAAAAACAAAGTTGATACTTCAGTCACTGTGTTCCCTCCCCAACAATTGGCTCTATGATCTCAGTGTTTAAAAAAAATATATATTTACCACTTCTGAAAAAGACATTTTGATACTGGCTTCAACTTTTATACTACATCTGCTAGTGCAGGCTTTTTCCACCCAAAACAATGTTTATATCCCTGCAGTTAAATTTCTTCCACATACTGTAAGACAGAATTCACATACTAAAAGCTAAAATCCCTGACCAAAACTTTACAGATAAGTAGATTTAATAAGAAAGTGTATGTTTTTCCTCAACGAACATTTTTCCTCAACGAACATGACTAGTGAATATCAGATGTCACCAGTTCATCGGGAGGATATCAAGATACAAAGCAGGGGAAAAAATTACAGTAAAAATGTACTACTTACTGGGAAGATTTAAGACTTAAATATTCCTATGATTCAGATTCGATGGGGAATATCTTTTTGAAAATAAATCTGAAATGGACATGTACATGTTTTTACATTACAGGTATGTTTAAAACACCAAGTACTTTAGCCTCTGTACATACAGAAAAGTAAATATAATAAAACTGGTATGTATTTTTAAAATAAAAACATTCAAGTGAAAGTGAAAGTGATAGATGTTAAGAAGTGTTTCCCTGAGGGAATAAGGCTTAGCTCATTATTTCTAGATTTAACCACAACCATTAGGTGCAAAATGAAATTATTAATGACAGGTTCATTGAATTGCCACCTAGAAAGCTTAATAAAGTATCCTAGAAATATGGTACAAATCCCCATAAATTTAGCTGACAAAGGCTTTTAAAGAGGATACAAAACTCTATGCTAACAATATTTTTCATTATTTTTTAAAGTTTCATGTTTTTATTTCTAAACAACTTTGAGGTATAATTTATATACAATAAAATGTACAAATTTTAAATATATAGTGCAATGAGTTTTGACAATGAATAGATGCATCCATGAAACCACAACCTCAATGAAGTTATAAAATATTTCCATCACCACCAAAAGTTCTCTTGTACCCCTTTGTAGTAATCTCCCCACTATATCCCATCCCAGACAACCTCTGATCTAATTTCTATCATCATAGTTTTGCCTGCTCTAGAACTTCCTAAATGGAACTACATAATACATATAATATATACTCTTTTGTGCCTAGTCTTTTATTCAACAGATATCTATAAGATTCATCCACACTGTCTTTTCATTGCTGAGGAGTATGCCACTGAATGATTATATCAAATTTTGTTTGTCCACTTCCCTATTCATGGATACTTAGATTGTTTTCAGTTTGGGGCTATTACAAATAAGATTGACATGGACACTCATAAGTAAGTCTTTTTGTGGGCACATGTTTTCATGTATGTAGGGAATTACTGGGTCATAAGGTACATGCACGCTGACTAAGAAACTCCAAAACTTTCCAAGTGGTTATGCCATTTTACATTTGTTCTTCATTCTCTCTGATACTTGAAATCTTTGGTCTTTTTCATTTTAGTCATTCTGGCAGTTATAAATGGTATCTCATTGTGGGTTTTAAATAATTTCCCTGATGACTAATGATGATGCTCATCTTTTCATGTGCTTATTGGCCATCTGTACATCTTCTTTGTGTGTCTTTTCAAGTCTTTGCTCACCTTTTAAAAGTTGTTTGTCATGTAAGAGTTCTTTCAACATCCTAGATACAAGCCCTTTGTCACATATTGTATTACAAATATTTTCTCCTACTTTGTACCTTGCTTTTCCCTTTTATTTTCTTTCCTTTTTTTTGAGACAGAGTCTCACTCTGTCACCCAGGCTGAAGTGCAATGGCGCTGTCTCAGCTCGCAACCTCCACCTCCTAGGTTCAAGCAATTCTCCTGCCTCAGCCTCTGGAGTAGCTGGGATTACAGGCGCCCGCCACCACACCTAGCTAATTTTTGTATTTTTAGTGGAGACGGGGCTTCAACATCTTGGTCGTTCTGGTCTCAAACTCCTGACCTCAGGTGATCTACCCGCCTTGGACTCCCAAAGTGCTGGGATTACAGGCATGAGCCACCGCGCCCGGCCTCTTTTTTTTTTTTTGAGACAGGAGTGTGCTCTGTCGCCCAGGCTGGAGTGCAGTGACAGCATCATGGCTCACTGCAGCCTTGACTTCCCAGGCTCAAGAAATCCCCCCACTTCGGCCTACCAATAGCTGGAACCACAGGCATGCACCACCATGCTCAGCTAATTTTTTTCATTTGTAGAGACAGAGTCTCCTCTCCCTATGTTGCCCAGGCTGGTCTCAAATTCCTGGAGGTAAAGCTATCCTCCCACCTCGACCTCCCAAACTGCTGGGATTACAGGCATGAGCCACTGCACCTGGTCGCCTCGCTTTTTCATTTTTTAAATGGTATATTTTGAAAAGCAGAAATTTGTAATTATGATAAAGTCCAATTTATCAAAACTTTAAAAAATCTTATGAATAGGTTTTTTAAAAAAAATCTTGAGAAATCTTTGCCTTTCCTAAGGTCACAAAGATTCCCTATGTTTTCTTCTAAAAGTTTCATAGCCTTAGGTTTATAGCATTTAGGCCTATAATCTACTTTTAGAAAATTTGCTGTGGGATACAGATCAAGTTTTCCTTCTCCATCTGCAAGAGATGCAGTTAACCCATCATATGTGGAAAAGACTGATCCTTCTTCATTGAATTACCTTGGCACCTTTGCTGAAAAATGAATTGGCCATATATGTGTGGGTCTTTCAGGACTCTATTCTGTTCCATTGATCTGTTTATCAATCATGTTCTTTTAAAGAGATAAAATGTACATTAATTCTTGTGTTTGTTATAAAGAGTCAGAACTGGGCAACTACTGATGTATTCCCAGCATTCTCTCACAAAGAAAAAGAAAATCACAGATTGCAAAAAATGATGAGATAAATGGCAGAAATTTGTATTTCATTATTTTTTAAAAATCAGTTATTCTTAATACATAAACCAAATTAACAGTAAAATGTGTTGAATTTATTTTCTAAGTTGACTGGTATTCGATTAACTACTTGGAAGGAGTACAGTGGCAAAAAAGCACCAAGGTCTATAAAAGGTTCCTAATGAGCCTTTCAGAATTTCCCTGATACACTTCAGCTGAGCCTTCAACTGGACAGTATCTCCTTAGGTTCATCCCTGGTCAGCTGTTCCAAACCCTAACAACCTACCTCTGGTATCCCAGCCCCGCCCTTTGTCCATCACAATTAAGGAGTGTGAGTGTACTCCTTCTTTGGAAAGAAAACTGAAACTATTCTCTAGATTTTCAAATTCATCTGTATTTCTACCTATCCTGAAATCCTTCCCTCAGAAAAAGGAAAAAAGAAAGGGTGTCCCTACTCAGATGCTTATTTCTCTACCTGTGTCCCTACTCAGATGCTTATTTTTCTACCTGTGGGTCTTTAATCCCAGCCTTTGGGTCAAATCAGTCTCAAAGGTGGTGTTTCTAAATCTTTAGGAAATAAATTGGAATCTACAAGAATTCTCAACCTCGTAACTTATTCTGTATTTTTCAAAGATTTATTTATGTGTTCTTAAATAATAATGATGGCAGCTGCAGCCCGTCTGGGGCAGCCGCTGCAGTGTCGCCAGCTGTAGCAGGGGAGGCACAGCCGGGCTCGGGGTGCCTGTTCCAGGGAGCCAGCAGGAGCCGGGAACAGGTGGGAGCCCCACCCATTTCCGAATTGCAAGGCAGGAGCCCCATGCTCCCAGGCGCAGCGACAGCTACCCAGCCATGGCTGCAGACCCAGGCATCTCTGCACTAATGGGAGCCCGGGAAGCCCCCTGTGGCCCCACCGGCCTGGAAGAGGCCGCTCCTGCTGCCTGGCCTCTCCCTGCTCCCAGCACCCGCTCTGATTTCGGAGCAAAGTTGAAGCCAAGTCCAGGCGCTGTCGCAACCTGGCCGGGTTTGCGCATACTTGAGGCAGTGCTGACACTCCAGCCCCCTGCTGTCTCAGTCCCCTCTGGACTTTGGGTGCCTACGGGGATAGGAGGGAGCCCGAGGGGGCACTGACGGTGGCTCAGCCATTGGCCTACAGGTGCCCCTCTGCAGGAACAGCCTGGGCATGATAGACTGAAGTGACTTATGGTGTCAGGAGGCAGACTGGCTCCTAGGTGGAAAGGGATAGGTCCGTGGTGAAGCCCCACCTTCAAGCCAGGGACGGCCTGAAGCCTGGGGGCCGGGCTGTCAGTTCTAGGTGAAGTCTGCACTGGGAGTGAGAACTTAGGGAGCTTTTTCTGGGCCCACCCATGGGTCAACCAGCACACACTTCCTGCCTTATGAGACCCATAACCACCCACCCAGTGTGTCAGACTCACACAGACATGAGGACTACCAGCTGGGAGAAGGAACTACTCACTTCACCTCCCGCAGGATGACCTGCCTGCGGGAGGGCGCTACCCACTTCGGGTCTCCTGAGAACTGTTCTGCCACTCAATGAAGCTCCTCTCCACCTTGCTCACCTTCCAGTTGTCCATGTACCTCATTATTCCTGGATACCAGACAAGAACTCAGGACCCGCCGAATGGCAGGACTGAAAGAGCTGTAACACAAACAGGGCTGAAACATGCCCCCCCTCCATTAGCCACATTGTGGGCCACAAGGAGAGAAGGGAGCCCACACCTAGGGGCTCCCGGAGCCAAGGTTGTGACACTCTCTTTCGGGCTCTGCAGTTCCTGGCGTCTCCAAGCTTCCAGACATGAATGCCTGCAGTGGAAGCTGGATGCAGTACATCTGGTCCAGCCGCAGCCTTCCATGGAGTCAGTGCTGGCGCCTGGAGCTGCCCGCCCTGCCATAGCAGCTGATGTGCCTAGCTGTGCACAGTGGCCAGACCTCACGCTCACTCGCCCACACAGCCCTCACCGCTCCGGCCTGGCTTGCCTTTGGCAGGTGTGGGATCCGGGCCGGTAGCATGAGCCAAGCACAGCCTGCCAGGTCGAGTGGGCGGAATGAGGCCAGCAGGCACAAGCAATGCTCAGGAAGAAGGCTCCGCCAGCTACAGAGGTTTCCAGCTGGCAAGTAACACCCCAAGGATCCTGTGACAATAATGAGTGACAGTAATTATTCTATACAGTGAATAATTTTTCCGTGATAGGGTTATTATCCATTTAGTAGAAAACCACTAAAGTTTTAGTAGTTTTCTGTAACACAAAAGATTTAATAATAAAGGCATGGTTTATAATTATCAACCAATATATTGTGGTATTGTGATAAGATCGATATTTTCATAACATAAAAATGATCTCTACCTGATATAGACATCTCATAACAGAAAACATCAAGTAAAGTAAACATTAACACATGTCAAATAGAAATTATTTAAAAATTTACAGATGATATCACAAATATTTGATATTTAAAAGCCACCAATTTTTAATAAAAATTAAAAACACATAAAACATTAATTGCCTTATTTGAGACTTGACTTTGGTTTCATGACAAACATTCCAGATATAGAAAACTTTCTTTCATGTTGCATAGATGTTGGTGTGATCACCAAGCTGGACATTCAAACCCATTTTGCTTCATTTAAGCTCATTTTCTTTTTTAACAATGAAAATATTTTGTATGCTTGCCCTGATTTTGGTTTTGTCATGAAAATGAATACTGCTTTGCTAATCCAGATTACAGATGTTCTGATTTCACATCAGAGTGTTCCACAGCCACACTGTGATCATCTCTTGCATTTATTCTGTCAAAAGTATTTACAAATAATTGTAGCCTGTAGCAGATACCAAACACTGGGAGCCCTCAGCAAACATTTTTAGGTATAGTATTCAAGTAATGTAACATTCAGATCTCCTAGCAATGTTAATAGCACTACAAAAAATCACATGTCCAAATGACCAATTTAAGATTTTGCTGTCAAAACTTATTATTTCTTGGGATACAACTCACTGGAATCATATACAAAATATACTATGTGAATAAGCTTATTAATACTTGTTATTTGCAAGAATGATTCACCATTAGCAGTAGTCAGGGTGAGGAATACACACTAGTACATGGCAAAGCCACAATAAGATGTAAAGCTTTCCATCCTGTGTTCCTCTCCAGCTTCCCAGAAATAGCCATCTTAACCTTTGACTCTCTGTGTCATGTTTCCTGCTGTTGCTGCAGACTTGGTGTCAATGAATTTAATCAGTAACCTCTGCCTTGACTGCTAAACTTGAAGGAAAATTATAATACCCTGCCTGTTTTCCTGCTTTTCCCACCAAATTTCTCAGCATTTGGGAATCTAGAAAAACATAAAATTCCTGAGAAATGCCAGGAAGCAAATCTTGAATGGGAACACTTCTCTTGGGTATCTTTACCTAAGGTATCATTCCCTCCTCTCCTCTCCCCACCCCCATTAATTTTCTTGCTCTTGGCTTTCAGTCATACATGTTTTTCCTAAACTCTGTGCCATCTTCTAAAATTTGTATGTGCTTCCCTGTATCACCTTCCCTTCATTGCCAGTTCTTAAGATAGTCGTTCATATTTACTCTTTCTGCTTCCTCATTGGCCTTTTACTCCTCAATACACACACACACACACACACACACACACACACACACACAAATCCTGGCTTCCACTTTCACCATTCTATAACCTGTTGTACTCACTAAGGACCTCAAACTGGCAAATGAAATCAGATCTCTCTCCAGGTCTTATCCTACTTTACCTTCATGTAGCATTTGATGCCATCTACCAGTCCCTCCTTCTCAAAACTCTCTTCTAGCTTGGTTTCCCAAGCAGTAATCCATCTAGTTTTTCTTACTGCATATTGCTTTTCCTGCTTTTTTGATTTTTTTTTTGTTGGCTTTTTGTTCTGGTCCCCTCTTTAAATATGGATGTTTTATAAGGTTCTAGGTCCCAGCCCTCATCTAAAGGCATTCTTCCTGAATAATTTTAGCTAACTTTTGACCAATAACATAGTTTACTTCCAAATCCTTATTTCCAGCTTCAACCTTTCCCTTGATTTCAGGCAGAAATTTGTCTTTCTACCCGAAAATGGTGAAAATACTTTCATCACAGCTATAGGTAGGAAATTATCTTTGATTATTCTTTCCTTCACACCATGTTCAGCTGGTCATTAGGCCCCATCTATCTATTCTACCTTTAAAATGTCTCTGGAATTGTGTCACTTCACTCTTCCTCTCAGTTTCTATGCTTCAGCTACACTTCGTTTCTTAAATGAGCCATGCTTTTCCAACACAATACCTTCACACACGCTGTTCTCTCTTCCGGAAGTCATCCCCCTCTTCTCTTCACCTAGCTAACTCCTGGTATTATGGGTTGGATTACGTCCACCTCAAATTCATATATTGAACTTTTAACCCTCAGTACCTCAGAACGTGACCTTATTTGGAAATAAAAGCTGTTGTAGAGATAATTTGTTAAAATGAGTTCATACTGGAGTAGGGCGGGTCCCTACTGCAGTATGACTGATGTCCTCATAAAAAGAGGAAATCTGGACACAGACAAGCACAAGGGGGGAACACAATGTGAATGTGAAGGCAGAGATCAGGCTAATGTGTCTACAAACCAAGTAACACCAAAGATGTCCAACAAATCACCACAAAATAAGAGAGAGGCATGGAACAGATTCTCCCTCATAGCCCTCAGAAGGAACCAGCAACCCCGCCTACACATTGATCTTGGACTTCTAGCCTCCAGAACTGAGAGACAATAAATTGCTGTTGTTTAAACCACCCAGTTTGTCATACTTGTTATGGCAGCCCTAGAAAACTAACACCTAGTTGTAGCTCAGATTTAAACTCAAAAGTTACTTCCTCCAGGAAGTCTTCCCTGATTCCCCCAAAAGGAACTATTCCTCATCTCCCTTATTTATCAGCTCTCATAAACACTCATTGCTTTTCCTTTACAGCATTTATCATATTTATCTATATGATTAATTATACTAAAATTATCTCCTCTACTAGTCTGTAAAGTAGATCAGCTCAAGTACTTCATTAGTTCTCCCTGTATTACTGCCTTTGAAGTACTGATCCCTATCTGAAATGATCTTAATCATTTACCTAAGTACTTACTGTATTTATTACTTATTTCTCCCTCCACAAAGCATAACCCTAAATTATACAACAGTGTCTGGCACATAGTTGGTGTTCAACAATTATCTACCAAATGAACTAATGCATAAACTCCAATAGAAGAACCTATCAATGTTTTGCTCACTAATGATTATATATCCAGTTCTTAACATATGGAAAGCTGGTCATATAGAAAGCAATTATACATGTTGAATAAATGAGCCTACTTAATAATGACAAGTATTTCATTATAAGGAAGCTTATCACTTTAAAAAATCACTTGTAAATATTAACAGTTTAGAGATGATAACCTTCCATATGCTAAAGTAATCTTTTATTTTTTTTTTTTTGAGAGGAGTCTCGCTCTGTTGCCCTGGCTGGGGTGCAGTGGCGTGATCTCGGCTCACTGCAAGCTCCGCCTCCCGGGATCATGCCATTCTCCTGCCTCAGCCTCCCGAGTAGCTGGGACTACAGGTGCCCGCCACCACGCCTGGCTAATTTTTTGTATTTTTAGTAGAGACGGGGTTTCACCATGGTCTCGATCTCCTGACCCTGTGATCTGCCTGCCTTGGCCTCCCAAAGTGCTGGGATTACAGGCGTGAGCCACCGCGCCCGGCCAGTAAATCTTTTTTAGTTACATCAATTTACTTCTACTTTCCAGTTGGTATTTAATATTTAGAAACATGTGCCAACAATACAGCTTGAAAGGCACAGCTCTAAGCTATGACTGATTTCAAAATCATTTAAATTCATAGAATAAAAATACGAAACTTCACTACTTCCTTAAGGTTTCTGCTCTGAAACAACAAAATGGAAAATACAAGTTTAAAAGAAGTTTTCAAGATAATGAAATCAGAAATTGTCTTCATTTTATGTTATATATTACTACAATAATGCTGACAACATTAAGTAATTTTTAGAAGATATTTTTGCCCATTATCTCATGTCTCTTAACCTAACAGGCATTTCCTGTTTCTACGTTTTGTGTAGTCTTTGCCCAAGGCATATATAGTTCATGTAGTTATAATAAAACGTGGCTCTGTGAAAAAAAAAATAGTTGCATGGGGAAAATGATAAACCAAACCAATGAAAAATTTACATTTGGAAGAAAAACTGTATCACAGAAGCCAAAAGATATTATCCCAAGTGCTACTGTTTGCATTCTCTCACCTTTAATCAGAAAATCTCTTGAAAGAGTTCCCTTTAAATAGGAGTCTTAAGGAATTGAGGAAAAGCACTTACTGGAGGAAAACAGAATCACCTATCATCAATCAGTTCAGCAGACAAGGTACACAAGGTAACTAGATACCAAACAAAACCCTGGCTTTCAAAGGATTAAACATCAATTTATTTAATGCTAGCCTGCTTAGATTTTGAGGGGTTTTTCTTCTGTTCTTAACATAAAACTTCTTGACCTCAAAAGAATCCCAATACCTTTTCCGAAAATATGCCATATATTGTAATAAAAAATATAAAATATACTCCACCCAAATTATAAAGTATATTTTTAAAGAGTTGGAATCTTAAGGGAAAAAAACATTTATCTTAAATGTTTCAAAGTAACATTCCCAACACAAAAAAAATGATAAATGTTTGAGGTGATGGATATTCCAAGTACTCGGATTGATCACTGTACACCAGATGTATAGAAACATCACTATGTATTGTACATATCCATGGATATGTACAATTATTATTTGTCCATTTAAAAAAGTTTTTGAAGGGAGAGAAAAAAGTAAGCAACTAACTAAACTAAGAAATCTCTTTGGAGACATTCAAATACACACACACACACACACACGCACGCACACACAGACACACAAATAACATAACCAGTCACTCAAGATAAAGTTGTCACTAAAATAACAAAAAGAAATCTTGCATTTTAATTTTTCTATAAAAGGTAATATTGTTGATATTTAAGAAGATGTAGTTACTCTCTCAGTATGTGGGAGAAAATACGAATTTTCTAAATACTTTCTGGTTTGCCTTTTATCTTCAATGTGCAACAGAATACATTCTGATAAACACACTACATAACTCAAAATTTAATACAGCCTCTCCCATTACTTTGGGCATTCTAATTTCACAATTTTTATACTACCCCACCCTCAGCATTCCCTTGCTCCAGAAAAAAAATTTACTTAAAGTAAAACTTTTTACCCTTTTCACCCAATAAAAATACCAAAGAAAATTTTACTTAAAAAAAAATATTTTCCTTAAGATTAGTTTCTTCAATTTATGTAATAGCTTTAAATTTTTAACTTTTTAAAAGATGGTTTGTTCAATATAATAATGTATGTAGAGATTTGCTCTGTCTCATTCACATGCATGCAGTAAGTAGCCAGCCTATATTTCATATGTGATACTCATTATGATTGGCTGGTACATCTAAATTTAAAAATTACTAGTGAGTCTTTCTTTCCATTACACACTGATCACTTACCAGTGAACCCACGAAACTCAAGTAGGACTGTATTGTGATATTTCAGGTAATTTTATAAAGCTAAACCATCTCCTAGAAATGTTCTTAAATGAAACAACTAGTATGAAATGCAACCTGCTCCTAAACAGTCAGGCAGATCAATTTTTAAAATCCACCCAAAATTGTGAACTGAAACTTCTACAGTCAACATTTCAGGGACTTGAAGCCAAGAACCCAAAGGGTCCCAACCTGAACCCAGATTTAATATCAGTGACTGAAATAATGGAATTATAATGGTTCAGCAGTGCCACTTCTCTGCTACTGTGACCTCTACACCCTGTTCCAATTGGTCAAATTAGGACAAAAGATCTATTTCCATTCTCAAAGACATCAACATTTTGAACATAAAAATATTAAAAACAAAAACAATGTGACATTTATAAATTACCTAATTCAGGAAACTATTATGCTTAAAACTAACAAATATTTTGAACTATGAATTTAAGAGTAATGAAGAAGAAAATACTGACAAGTTTCTTTAATCTCAACTGCCTGAAAAATGCCCAGATATTCCGGCTACAATCAGAACAGCCAATCAGAAGGATGACAAACAGGCAGGAAAATAAGGGCTTGTACTTCAGGTATTCAAACAAGTATTTTAAAAATGTGCCTGCCTTAACAAGCAACATTTTAAAGTGTAAGAGGGTAACATACGCCAGCTTGCAGTTTCCAATTTCCCATTAATCTGACATTGAGAAAGAAACCTGATAACTTGGTATCTCTGAAACTGAACCTTCAGCTTCTGTGATTATTTTTCTCCCACTCAAAATCTTTTTTAGCTGGTTAAAAAAAATGTCTCAATCACATACTCTGTGTTTATGTAAAGTTGTGCATTTATCTATAAACAAACCCAGAAATGACTGCAGTTAAACATGCCAGTGCCCAAAAAATTCTGAGAGATGCAATACATCAAACTAGAAATTCCTATAAGGAATCATTTTGAGCAACTAATTCTCTGCCTCTAGGTAAACCAGATTAATTCCAAATGATCTCTCAAAACTCTTAAGTAAATATGATGTTTCAGATCACTTATAGCTACTTTCAACTCTTTTCTGGCAAAGGATTTTTGTGTCTAGGCTTTCTAGGTCAAATCATTGGCCCTATGTAAGCAAAGATTGCCTTGAATCACTCTTCTTCAAAGGAAATACAACATAAATGGTCTCTCAAAACAGTTCTGACATCAAAGTACAATCTGGCTTCCTATACCTTCAGAATTGACAGGGTTAGTCTATGCAAGTTAAGGAATTTCAAAGAGCTGGCACCTAGCCAGCTACATTTGTGCTCAGTTGTCTTCTTCTATACCAAGTTAATCTTCCTTAAGGAAGAAATGTAGGTATTATTACCAGGGAGATCTAAACTTTATCTTCACAGAGTCAGTGGAGCTTTATCTGAAAATAAGTTTGGCTGGCTTTTGCAGTGTGATTTTTAAGCACATAATAGATGCTCAATAAACATTTCATAACTACATGAATGTCTGAACCTGACAGCATATGAAACAAGTGCAAACTAACAGGTGTGGTAGCTACCCCTATCATTGGTATTATTGCCTAATAAACCTCCAAGCGTTGCTTCTCTTGCTGTCTCTACCATTCTCTCAACACTCACTGTTCAGATTTTCTATAGCCTACCTCTCTTTGCCATCAGCATCAGAAAAATGTAGAAGTATAAAAGGAATTTGTGTATGAGCTCCATTATCTGACTTGGAAAGGTGTCGCTGAAAGGTCTTTTCCGTCATCCCCTTGTCTCCCCATGATTGACATGGAGGAACTCTGAATGCTATATTATATACATCACTTTAAGCCTATATATCTCCTTCCAAGTTGCCCTATGAAGTAGTTTTCAAACTTATTCACACCGCAAAGCACCAAAAAATCATGACGCTTTTATATTTAATTCTGTCATACAAATTAGGAATAATCTCAGTAGGAGAAAACACTACTCCATGTGTATGTGAGTGTCTGTGTGTGTGTGTATGTATATATATATTTTTTTTCCTAAAAAAAAAAAAATTCAAGGTAACCAAGGGCCTGTGTATCACAACAAAATATAATCTTATAATTGTATAGGATCATTTCAAGGTCTTCTATCAATCACAATACAATTTAATTGTTTATTTGTCTTGTTATTGCTGTTTACTAACAACAGATATGTACAATTTATAAAAGAAAAACTAAAATTGAGCAAGTTCTATCCATCTAATTTATTTTTCAGTCCACTTGGAAAAAACTACCTTTATTAGAATTAGCAGAGACACAGCCGAGGCAGCTCATGGGATACCACAGTGCCACAGATGCTTAATTTGACAATCACAGCTATGACATAATCAGGAAGAGTAAAAGAGAGGGGTAGCTGCACCCCAAACACAGCCCCTAAGTATACCCCTGCCAAACATCTGTGGAGAAGCATTTTGGAGGCCATAGACAGCTATGGGAAACCTTTTTTCCTCAGTTTAGGAAGAAACTCTCCCAGACACCCCAGAGACCCTTTCAGGGGATGTAAAGGTAAAAAAAAATTTCATAACAATATAAAGTCACTATGTGCCTTTTTTCACTCTCATTCTCTCACAAGCATTCACTGGGATTTTCCAGAGGCTACATTATGTATGATACTACAACAGATTGAATGTAAAAGCAAATAAGAAAATCCACCTGTCTTCTATTAAGTCAGACATTAAAGAGATTTGCAAACAATGTAAAACAATACACTATTCTAAACTTTTTTATTTTGGAAAACAGTAATTTTTCATCAAATGTTATTTACATTAATGTGCAACAGGTTTATTGTATTTTTAAGAATTGATGAATATGCTTTTTTAAAATTCTGTTTTGGCCAGGTGCAATGGCACACACTGTAATTCTAGCACTTTGGAAGGCTGAGGCAGGCAGACTGCTTAAGCTCAGGAGTTTGAGACCAGCATGGGCAACATGGCAAAACCCCATCTCTACCAAAAATTCAAAAAATTAGCCCGGCGTGGTGGCATGTGCCTGTAGTCTCAATTACTTGGGAGGCTGAGGTAGGAGGATCACTTGAGCCCGGGAGGCGGAGGGTGCAGTGAGCTCTCATTGTGCCACTACACTCCAGCCTGGGTGACAGAGCGAAACCCTGCCTCAAAAAAAAAAAAAAAAGAAAAAATTATATTTTAATTTCTACTATTATAAAAATATATATATATATATATATATATATATAAAACTCACAAACAAAAGCTCTTTGAGGCCCTCAATCAACTTTAAGAGTATGTGTAAACAGTTCTTTCTAGAGACAAAAATGTTTGAGAACCACTGGCTTAGGAAGTCTGAAATTACTATAAGACTGAAAGGACAATACTAGGAAAGCCACATAGATGTGGCATAGATCAGACTCCTAGATGTGGGCCTAGAGTGACACCTAAGCAGCCCACATTTCCACAGTGCCTGGGTGAGTTAATCACTTATACTTAGAGCAACGTCACTATAATAATTTTTTAAAATATATTTTAAAGACCAGACCTTTCATTAATTGGGACTAGATCAATTTACCTAATGTAACACACTAATTAATCACTTAAAACTTGAGCTCCCTTACATTCTGTTGTTGAGGGGAAGTGGGGATCTTTTGTTGCCATAGACACTAATCCCAAATGAAGGGCCTCCAATTCGAGCTAGATCACAAAGCTTCTAAATATCAGATATCCTGGAAAATACCCTGAAAAACATATTTTTACTTAATCCAGGTGCAAAACTATCAACATCTGCCCTCAACACTTTTTCCGAAAGAAAATCATCATTTCTATGCTACATAGTAGTAGAATCTAAACTTTTGTTTTCTTCCCTTCATGAGCAAAGTATTCATGAGCACACACCCCCAATATAGGTTATACAAAGTATTTCAGTATCAAGAAATTACGTAAATTCAAATATGCCCACAAATTAGAAACTTTAAAAGGCTAGATGGGTGAAGCAAAAAATATTTTAAAATACTCTAATTTATTAAAGTTTCCAAAACTTTCAATAAAACATGATGTTAATTAATTGTATATTAACATAGTGAGAGCAATGTTATTACATGTTTTCCTTTTCTTGTCTTTGTTTTTTGAGACAGGGTCTTACTCTGTTGTCCAGGCTGGAGTGCAGTGGTGCGATCAGAGCTCACTGCAGCCACGACCTTCCCGGCTCACGTGATCTTCCCATCTCAGCCCCACAAGGAGCAGGGACTACACAGGCACAGGCCAACAAACCCAGCTAATTTTTGTATTTTCTGTAAAGATGAGTTTTTGCCATATTGCCTATGCTGATCTCAAACTCCTTGGCTCAAGTGATCCTCCCACCTCAGCCTCCCCAACTGCTGGGATTACAGGCATGAGCCACTGCTCTTGGTCTTCTTTTTAAATCTTGATTTAACCCTTAATGATGACATCGTTTGCAAGTTTGACTCTAATTTCAGTTAATTTAGGTACTTAGTTTTAGTGGTTGTCACGGTGGAAAAAAAAAAAATATCTCACAAATAACATATAGGTCCAAAACAGAAGCAGCACATCTTTAGCTGCATTGCTAAGTCATGAGGTTTGTCTTCACGTACTAAGTGTTCATTTAAAATGTTTCATCTGCTATTAGTGGTGACTTCAATAGTACTTCAAGGTACAATATGCACACTGAGTGAAATTAATCATTAATAATGAGCACATATTTCATAACCGGTAGAACTGGGATTGAAAGGCAGAAAGTATGATTTCAAAGTCAGTGCAATAAAGACCCTGACTACTTAAAGTGTGGTCCACAACCACTGTGCCTGCTGGGAGTGTTATGAATGCAGATTCTCAGTTCCCTTTCCAGGATCTACTGACCCCAAATCCGCTTTTTCATAAAATTCCCAGATGATTCACATGCACATTAAAATTGAAAAGCACCATTCTAGGACATTTATATACAGGCTTCCCTCTGTATCTGTGGGTTCCAAAGCCATGTATTCAACCAACTCAGATCAAAAATAATTGAAAAAAAATTTCGTCTGTACTGAATGTGTACAAACTTTTTTCTTGTCATTATTCCCCAAACAAGACAGTATAACAACTATTTACATAGCACTTATATTACACTGGGTATTAAAAGTAATCAAGAGATTATTTAAAGTATATAGAAGGATATGTATAGGTTATATACAAATACTATGCCTTACCAGGGCCTTGAGCATCTGCAGACTTTAATATCCCAGAGAGGTCCTGAAACCAATCCCACACAGATAGTTAGGGATGACTGTATATATTGGATATATGAATCACCTGAGTGTCTGGTACGTAAGAATACTAAACGCATGTTTACAGGCATACACTAGAAAATTCAATTTCAAATGGTCTGAGATCTAGACACTTCTAAAAGCCAAAAATGACTTATATTTGAGAGAATCAGAGACATACATTTCTTTCCCTAGATTTTTATCATAATAGTTCACTACAGAGATACAGTCTGTACTGGTTAAGCTTTCTACAGAAAAGCTTTAAAAAATTATCATTTATTATAATGTTAGCCTCTTATGTTGCATTTCAATGTAAGAAACGGTCACTGTATTTTCTACAAAACTGCTAGATGCCCCCCAAAATGTGAACTATTTAAAGGCATGAACTATGTCTTAGTTATTTTGAATCATTAGGAAACAGTACAGTGCCTCAGTACATAGTAGCAATGCAATTAATATTTGCTAAACTAGTATATGAAAGAATACAGCTATCACTTTGGCTTTCGCTTTGTGCAGGCATTGTGATAGACATTTCATATATATTTTTTCTCGCCCCCACAACAATCCCTAGAGGTAGGAATCAGAAGCTCAGAGAGGGAAAGTAGCTTACCCAACATTATATACCTGATAAGAGGCTGAATTTAAATTCAGGGCTGAATGACTCCAAAGCCCATGGGTAGTTCTCAGTGTTCTGAAAACAGGTGAAATGTCAGAATCATCTGGAAAGCTTTTAAAAAAGAGCTTTCCACTTTTCTGAATACAATTTTTTTTTGTACTGCTCTGACTCTTAACACTGTGATGTTTCACATACTCACAAAATAAACAAAGAAGTAAAACCAGGATGAACCCAAAGCTGAATACAAACAATAACAAATGATCCCAACTGTATTAAAAGTGAATAACCCAGCCATACTGAAGAGGGTGGATAAGGAAATAATTAACCCTCATTAACTTTAGATAACAGTGTTTGACGATACTATAACATGAAAGAAAGAAAAACCTGTACACAAGTATTATCTTCTAGTTAGTAAACTTATTTCTCACAGGGATACAGGCTAGCAATTTTGAAATTGTATGTATACACACACACACAAAACAAATATATATATATATATATATGCATATATACATATGGACATGTTAGCACATATACATATATTTCCTCTCTCTGCCCTCTCAAAGGACCTAGAAGCAATGACACCAAGGAGCAGGAAGCACATCTAGCACTCAGACTTGGTTTCTAAATACCATTCTTCAATAAAAGAAATCAGGAGCCCGGGCAACATATCAAGACCCTGCCTCTACCAAAAATTAGGAAATTAGCTAAGTATTGTGGTATGCAGCTGTAGTGCATACCACAACACTTGGGGAGGCTGAGGCAGGGGGATCACTTGAGCCCAGGAGCTGGAGGCTGCAATGAGCTGTGATTGCAACTCTACACCCTAGCCTGGGTGACAGAGCGAGATCTTGTCTCAAAAAAAAAGAAAAAGAAAAAAAGAAAAGAAATCAGGGCTCCTTGGAGCTCTAGGGTGGGTGCAGGGAAAATATAAGATGAGCCTGGAATATCTTGTGGCACTTCAAAGTACGGAAGTGCTCAAAAACATGTGGAACGGACACAAAAGCCAATTCAAAGGAACTTCCAATGGACAAAGATGGAACAATTTAAGCAAAAATATAAATTAATAATCGTATTGGATTATAACCCATGGAATGAAATAAATATTCATGAGGCCATACTTACATAAATAAATGAGGAAGAAGAAATGGTTCTTCCTTACAGTAGCTTTCCAATTACTGAATGTAGAAGAAATGTAGAAATTTAAAAGTCATCATTAGACAGGCCGGGCGCGGTGGCTCACACCTGTAATCCTAGCATTTTGGGAGGCCGAGGCGGGCGGATCACGAGGTCAGGATATCGAGACCATCCTGGCTAACAGAGTGAAATCCCGTCCCTACTAAAAGTACAAAAACAAAGTTGGCCGGGCGTGGTGGCGGGCGCCTGTAGTCCCAGCTACTCGGGAGGCTGAGGCAGGAGAATGGCGTGAACCCAGGAGGCGGAGCTTGCAGTGAGCCAAGATCGCACCACTGCACTCCAGCCTGGGCGACAGGGCGAGACTCCGTCTCACAAAAAAATAAAAAACAAATAAATAAAAAATAAAAAGCCGTCATTAGACAAATACCATAGTAATAATTGTAGGCAAGAACCATCAATGGATGCTAAAATCAGTGAGCAAAAGATACTCATTAATCATGAAGGGAAAAATAGTAACTTTACAGAGTAAAAACGGGGCAGACACCTTAACCAAGTGGCCAACGTTAACATCACCAAAAAGGCATATGGACACCATATACCCCCGATATGATGCATTAAGACTTATACAGCATCCCTTCTGTAGGATGCATAGCCGAAACTGCATAGCCTCCATCTAAAACATAAGCTATACCCAAGCTGAGGAACATTTTATAAAAGAAACCTAAAAAGTGCTCTTCAAAATTGCCAGGGTCATGAAAGATAAAGCCAGACTGGAGAACTATCACACACTAACAGATTGGAAGAGACTAAGGAGACACAACAATTTAGTACAGTGTGGGATCCAGGATTGGATCTGGACCAGAGAAAGGATATAAGTGAAAAAACAGGCAAAATTTAAATTAATAGAAGTATTATAATAATACTAGTTTCCTTGTTTTAATAATTGTGCTCTATGGTTATATAAGCTACTAACATGAAGAAAAGCTGAGAACCCAGGAACTCTATGTAAGTTTTCTGAAAGTTTAAAATTATTTCAAAATAAAAAGTTAAAAAAAAAAAAAAAAAAAGAGTTCCTGGGCCAGGTGAAGGGATAAGAATTTCAAGGCAGAGAGCCCAAGTGATTCAAATTCAGTCATCTGGCAGGAGTTTGGGAACCTTATTCAGCAGCAGTGGTTAAAGAGAATAACAGATCCAAACAGTAATTATCTACTGAGAGTCAATTATAGGACAGGCACTCTATTAGGCTACCAAGATGAATAAGAAAAGATGGGTCCTGGTCTTCAAAGAGCTGTCAGTCCAGTAGCTTTCCTTACAATCAGAGCCCCTCTCACCTTATAAAATGTAAATTGAATGCCTTCTATTTTCACACAGGTAGGTGTATTTTGCATTTTGTCTACTTGTGAGCAAACACAGTATACTGTCAGTTTTCCTTGTTTTAAGTACAGAATTGTAACACTACACAGTGTACACCTCCAGAGTCTAGTATATATTTTAACAGACCTTTTTGCAAGCACACTTACCACCATGTGTATAATTAACAAACCTGTGTATGCTTATGCCTGTGCAACTCTTTCTTAAAATTCTTGAACAGCTTGTCTCTAAACAATGTATAATCTTTATTTGTTTATTAATTTATTATTATTTTGAGACAGAGTCTCACTCTTTCGCCAGGTTGGAGTGCAGTGGCACAATCTTGGCTTGCTGCAACCTCCGCCTTCCACGTACAAGCAATTCTTCTGCTTCAGCCTCCCAAGTAGCTGGGACTACAGGTGTGTGCCACCACGCCCAGCTAATTTTTGTATTTTTACTAGAAATGGGGTTTTACCATGTTGGAAAGGCTGGTCTCGAACTCCTGACCTTGTGATCAGCCCCGCCTCGGCCTCCCAAAGTGCTGGAATTACAGGCGTGAGCCACCGTACCCAGCCATTTTTATTTTGAAAAAATGTGGAAATTTAAAAAAAAATGTTTCTTTTAAAACTTTGTATATATGTACATCATTGGTGGTGGTGGTGGTACTGTTACTTCTTCTAAATTTTTTTTTAGGATTAATTTTTATGCTTGGAATTACTGGGTTACTGGGTTTAACATGTTAAAATGTTAAACGTGAACATTTTTACGATACTTAAATTGTATTACCAAATTGCCCTCTAAATCCTACACCCAGACTAACTGGGCCTTAACATATTTAAATACAAAAAATGTTAGTTAAAAACACATGAAATTATTTCCTACCTTATTTGAACTGGCATTTCTTTTATGACTAGTACTATCTCATAAGTTTCTTCACTATATGGAGATTATGTATATTCTAAAGGTTGATCTAATCATAATTTACATGTAACAGATCTCAAGATCCTCTCTGAAAAATTTCTTTTGCAAAAATTTCTTTTTTAGCTTCTCTAATACTTTTTAATATTTTTTCATTGTATATTAGTTTATAAGCATTTATACAAATACACTCTGCAGATATTTAATATAATCTTAATTGTCATCAACATTTATTTCCAGTAAGTTTAGCCTGTCACAGAAGATAAAGAGTTTATATAACTCCATCATTAAATGCTTTCTTTGTTCTGTCAAATTCCATGTAAAACCAAGTCAGAAAAATGGGAAATGACCTAAAAGTAAAACATAGAATAAAGGAAAATTTAAAACTGGAACAAAGGAAGCATACAGAGAATATTTTTCTCTATTCATTCGTAAAGTTACAAAGAGAAAAATGTCCCTTTAAATTAACCTGCAAATTTGCAATATTTCTAGACAAAAATACTTTTAAATCTAATGCAGAGAAGAGAAGAATTCACCAAACTTTAATTTCCTTCTCCTTCTGCCATTGTATTAGAGTTCCTCTAAATATTTGCCATTCCCAGATTACTAAAATAGAATGAGAAACCACTCCTTTGTAGTGCAGATGGCTGGAATAACCCTCTAGTAGTGAAGAAAAATTCTCACGCCTTCAAGAAGGAATTAAATTGAGAGGATGAATGATAAAAAATGAGAAAAAATCATTGAAAAATAAAATGATTGTTCTTTGTAGTGTACAATTATTTTATTCTTGATTATCTCACAACATGAATACACATGGTAAACAGTCCATAATGAAATAAATTAAGAAAACCTAAAACATCTCCAGGTCTATTTCATATTGAAATTAGGTAATTTCTTGTATGTTCATGGCGTATTGCTTTAAAGCTTTGTCAAAGTTCCAATTCTACAGAAAAGAAAATATCTGCTATTTTTCTAAATTTTAATTGTTAAAATACATACTCCTCTCCACCTCAGAATTTCCCTTTTGCTGGTCCAGTCTTGTTAACTGCCTTTTTAAATGTTTCGATTCAATGCAATGGTATTAAGTTATGTGTACATGTCAAATACACAAACGCACACAGACATACACATAAATATACATGAAGGTACTTAGCAACTGTTCTGGCCCATTCTTTTTAGTATAAGAATATCTTTATGTCCTTTCCAAATTTAGAATTAAAGATTGTCAAGGCAATATTTTTCCTTTAAACCAGAATTAAAGGCAAAAATGACCCGTAAAAACCTTCAAGCAACTGAAACAACTGAAAATATTATGTTGCTAATTTTACAATCTCAAACTCTACCTGATGCCAGTAGGCCCTTGCCAATGAATCCACTATAAAGCTGCAAGCATGGCTCTTATCTCACAATGTAAAGAGAACTGAAGGAAGAAAAAACAAGAACACCCCATCTGAACATCTTGTTATTAATACTTCCTTAAAATCCATTAATGTCAGCAACTAAAGCGCTACTTTATCAACAATTCTAGGCCAGCCACGGTGGTTCACGCCTATAATCCCAGCAGTTTGGGAGACCGAAGCGGGTGGATCACCTGAGGTCCGGGTTTCGAGACCAGCCTGACCAACATGGAGAAACCTTGTCTCTACTAAAAATACAAAATTAGCCGGGCATGGTGGCACATGCCTGTAATCCCAGTTACTCAGGAGGCTGAGGCAGGAGAATCGCTTGAACCTGGGAAGCAGAGGTTGCAGTCAGCCGAGATGGCGCCACTGCATTCCCGCCTGGGCAACAAGAGCGAAACTGTGTCTCAAAAAAAAAAAAAAAAAAAGAAAAAGAGAAAAGAAAGAAAGAACTCTAAAAGATACTGACAAGTTCTGCTTTAGAGATATATACTAGGCCTATCAAAGTCAAGCAAGTTAAAATTAATTTTCCTATATATAACACTTTTCTAAAATTCTTCCAGACCTTTGTTTTTTTTTGGAGACAAGGTCTTGTTCTGTTGCTCAGCCTGGAGTACAGTGGTGCAATCACAGCTCACTGCAGCCATGAACCCCTGAGCTCAGGTGATCCTCCTGCCTCAGCCACCAGAGTAGCTAGGACCAGAGGTTCACACCACCACACCCAGCTAATATTTATATTTTTTATAGAGACAAGGTTTTGTCATGTTGCCCAGACTGGTCTTGAACTCCTAGCCTCAAGTAATCCTCCTGCCTCAGTCTCCCAAGAATTACAGGCATGAGTCACCATGTCTGTCCCAGACATTTTATTTTAAGATGACTAACCACCAAGTTACATGTAGTCTTCTCTCTCCACACAGGAAGTCAACACTTTCTACCAGAATCATCTTTATTCTTAGGTGATTCATTCAAAAAGGAAAATGTTGCCCACTCTTTGAAAGACCTAAATTTTTACCTATGATAAACAGCTTTCCGTGAATAGAAATCTGCAAAGGCCTGTGCAGGCTGTACTCCCTAGCATTGAAAGGTCATTATAGAAGGGATTTTATTTTATTTTTATTTCATTATTTTATTTTTTGAGAAGTGGTCTCAATATGTCACACAGGCTGGAGTTTAGCGGCGTGATCATAGCTCTAGAAGTAATTTTACATAACATTCACATACTTTCTGATTACAAAAGTAGTACATGCAAACTGAAGAAAAATTAGACCACACAGAAAAGCATGAACAATGAAATAACAATCACCCATGATCTTAATGCCCAAAATACCCTCTTAACATCTTGATGTATATGTGTCCAGACTTTTTTATATGCCCGTCTGTTTCTCTTTGTAAAATATAACTGAGGTTGTACATCCTGCTTTTTCTCCACTAATATCATAACAATCACTTTCTCAAGTTAATTTAATCTCCATAAGTGTAAATTGTAATGAGTATAGATATCTCATAATTTATTCAAACATTCTCCCCACGATTAAACATTTTGATTGCTTCTGATTTTTGTTATTATAAAAAGGTATTTCAGTCATGAATTATCATGAACAGTAATACCTTTGATGCAAGACTTTTTTTTCTGTGCATACTTGTTATTTCCTCAAAAGTCGTCAAAGTGGAGTTTTCATACACATTGTAAAGTTTTTTCTTTAATATTATGCTCCTCTATATTCCACAGGCAATTTTCAACAATTTTTCAACAATATAGTGTTATTTTGTTAATCTTAACAACAGTATTGTGTTAATCTTAACAACAGTATAGTGTATTTTGTTAATCGTAACAACAGTATTTTATTTTAAACTTACATTTCTTTGATTACTAGAGAAATTAAATTCTTTTTAATGTAGTAACGTATGTCTTGTTGAGTGAATTGGCTTTTTGCCCATTAAGACTTTGGTCTTTTTCTTGTCAATCTGTGTTTTTAACAATTTATATTTACATATATTAACTTTATCTTTCTTAACCCAACTACAGTATTACTAACTTGCCTTACATCTTTTTTATTTATGTTTTGTCTTAAAAATGACAAAGATTAAAAGATATTCTTCATAACCTACAGAAATGTACATAATCACATTTTATTCAAATAGAAAATTCTATGATATATGAATATTCTTTATATAATTTCCAAAATATCTTTGCCATCCTTCATGACATCACATAACATCACATGAAGTTACTGAAAAAACGAACAGGACATATTTCATTCATTTCCTCATTACCACCTCCTTCCTTCACACCACAGTACTCCTCATTTTTAACAGCCAATGCTAAACATTCCCAAGAGTCAGAAATAGGTATACCATGTTCTTTAGCTTTAAAGAACTCAATATATTTTGTGTTGCAAAGGAAATGGAAAAGTAAAAATATTTCATACAGAGCTAAGCCAGGTGTCTCATTGCCAGGGAATGGACTGTCACTTAAGATATTAAATAACCTTGTTTTTAAAACAAACGTTACACTAACAAGCACAATTTAAAAACTAATAGTCTTCAAAAGTCCTAAGAGGGCCAGTTTCATTCAGTATGAGGTAAAACTGTTAAAGCCCCTAACGTATTATTATAGGACAGACTCTCTAACTGCTCAAAAGAAGAAACGAAGAACCAGACAAAGAACCAAGCTGCCAAATAAAGAAACATTAATTAAAATGCTTCCTCCAAAAGCAAGTATTTACACTTAATCTCCTTACACATAAAATTGCTATTGCTAGAGAGCAGACCTCTGGTTTCCTGAAATTAATTTTTAAGATTACAGAAGCTCCCTTAAAGATCTTTTTAAGAATTAAAAGGAATATTTGAAGGTGCTGCTCTCAAAAGTAAACTTGCAAAACCTAGAAACATGTCATATTTCTACAATACTTTAGGTTTGCAAAAATGCTTTATCCATAAATTGTTGTAGTTGATTGTTATTGCCTATCTTTCACATAGGCACCTATACTGAGAATATTTTATGATTTACCTTAAAGCTAATCCCTGAGCAGACCTCTTCCCTGGAGATCTTACCATACACAGAACATGGGGCCTTGGGGATAGTAAACCCTCAATAAGTATTTAATTCATCAATATACAAAAAACACTTAAAACATTAACATATTAAGTACTTCAGTTGGGGGGTATACTGTTAAAAAAGGAATTTAACAGTATTCTAAATAGATTCCATTATGTACAACCAATATTACTAAGTTCACCTTCGTTCACCATTTTAGGCTTTAACTTTGTGTATAACCATATAAACTTAGAATCTGTACTACAACAGGATCTCATATTTTTAAAAGAATCATTAGGGTGAACAGTTATTGGCAAAAAAGAATCAATGGGTGACCAGTACTCCAGTGGATATGGTTTCTGCGTCTTCACTCTCATCTTCTTTTGAAAAACTATCAGTATTAGCTCTGATTGCTCTGCAGTAGTTCACCAGATCATTTTCAAGGACTCCATAACAATACCTCATTGTTTAAAGCTGTTTTCAAACAGTCCTTGAAGCACTGCTTCTGTTCTCATTGATATTCGGGAACTTTAGCTTACTATAATAGTCAGTGGCTTCCAATGGTTCTTTCCATATACCCCAAATTACCCAATGGAGACTACAGAGTTCTGTAGGATCTGACTCGTACCACTTCTCCAGCCTTATCTGGCACCACCACTCTCCCACTGGAACTCTCTGCTCCATTTCAGTGGCCTCTCTTCAGCTTCTATTGGCTGTGCTCCTTCCTACATCTCAAGACTGTTCTCTTTGGTTGGACCATCCTGCCCTCCCTTCTTCACCGAGTTCCTGCTCTTTTCCTTAAAAAACCAGTCTCAAGGCTTTTCTCAAGGAGCATTTCAAGACTTCCCAACCAACATGAACTTCCTTAGTAGAGGGATTCATAGCACTTGTCCTTCAAGACACGGTAATAGGTAAAATTTACATTTATTTGGGTGATTAGTTGATCATCTGTCTGCTCTGCTAGACTCTAAAGTTATATACAGGCAAGACAATGCCCATGTTGCTCACATTTTATTCCCAGTGCTTGGCACTTCTGGATCCTAAACACTACAAAAGACTGATATAGTTTGGCTCTGCGTCCCCACCCAAATCTCCTCTTGACTTGTACTCCCATAATTCCCAAGTATGTGGGAGGAACCCTGTGGGAGATAATTGAATCATGTGGGCATTTTCCTACATACTGTTCTTGTGATAGTGAATAAGTCTCATGAGATCTGATGGTTTTATAAAGAGGAGTTCTCCTGCACAATCTCTCTCTCTTTGCCTGCCGCCATGCATGTAAGAGTGACTTGCCCTTCTTTGCCTTCCGCCATGATTGTGAGACCTCCCCAGCCATGCAGAACTGTAAATCCATTAAACCTCTTTTTCTTCCCACTCTCGGGTGTATCTTTATCAGCAGTGTGAAAACAGACTAACACAAAGGCATTTTGGATAACCTATTTATTCCTCACAAGAAACTGGGATGAAGACATTATCATCCCCATTTTATAGATGAGGTAATAAGCTCAGAGAGGTAAAGCAGCTCTCCCAAAGCCAGAATCAGGAAGAAGCAGAGACAGAACAAATTCATGCCCCTCTGACTCCAGAAGCCTGGTTCTTTCTCTCTCTTTGCTGTTTTCACAACATGTTCATATACTCATCTTAATTTGCGTGCAATATTTCAAACATAAGATAAAGAGACTAATATGAATACCCATGTATTCTCCTTTCAGATTTATAAAATCTTAATATTTTTTCTCATTTTTTTTTTTTCTTTTTAAATAAAACATTACAAGTACAATGGATCTCCCCAAGGAATGTTCTGGAATCCTATTCCCTTTCTTTCTTCTAAAGAGGTTATCATTATCCCAAATTTGCAGTTTTCATCCTATGAATGTCTTACACTATTACTACCTGTGTATCCATAAATAATGCGTGTATTCTTTTGCATGTCTTCCAACTTTATACAAATAGTGTCAGATGATATCTATAGTTCTGCAACTCTTTTGCTCAATGCTGTTTTTGAGATTTATGTTCATACACAGCTCTACTTTGTTCTTCTGAACTGCGCAATTTTATTCCACAGTATAAAGACATTAAAATTTCTTTACCTCTTCTTATTTGATGGACATTTAGGTAGTCTTGATATTTTACAATTATAGACAGTGCTGCAGTGAACCTTTTTGTCTCCTTGTACATATGTAGGAATGACTCCCCTGTATTTCACTAAGAAGTGAAATTTCTGGGAAGAAGGGTATGTGAGTAGAAAATGCAAAACTGTTCACCAAAGTGTTGCCACTCTGCTTCATTTATATTTATCTTTATTGAAGATTTAAGAGATATCACAGTATATACTCCAGAAGCTGCATCTTACTCTCCTTTTCCTCCACCATGACTGACCACAGCCATACCTCACCACACACAATTAATGTTTATGAAATAAAATGAATATCCAAATCAGGGAAGTAAGACTAGCAGTTAAAAATGCATTAAACATTTGTCTGTGGCAGATGTCCTAATAATTTTAAATAAATAATACCTTTTAAGCCTCATGACAAGAGGCAGATACTGTTATTACTCGCATTTTGTCCTCTGATAGATCAAGTTTCCCTCAGCAATTCTCCTTTTCAGAATTTCCTTGTCTGTTTGTACATTTTTTTTTTTCAGGAAAACTTTAGAATCAGGTACATATCTTAAATACAATAGTGGCAAGAGATAAAACTCAATTAATGTTAATTCATAACAGGCATATGATGCTATTTTCTTCTTCTATTCTTTTCTTTTTTCTTTTTTTTTTTGAGATGTGGTTTCTCTCTTGTTGCCCAGTCCGCAATGCAATGGCACAATCTTGGCTCACTGCAACCTCCACCTGCTGGGTTCAAGCAATTCTCCTGCCTCAGCCTCCCAAGTAGCTGGGATTACAGGCATGCGCCACCACACCCGGCTAATTTTTTTTTTTTTTTTTTTTTTTTTTAAATAGAGACAGAGTTTCACCACGTTGGGCAGGCTGGTCTCAAACTCCTGACCTCATGATTCGCCCACCTCAGCCTCCCAAAGTGCTGGGATTACAGGCATGAGCCACTGCACCTGGCCTTTCTGATGCTATTTTCTATCTAAAATTCTCTTTGTTCCTTTCAGAGATCAAGAGAGGCTCTGGTTTCCTACATATAAAAGGGGGAAAAAAAGCCAAAACAAGAGTTACAATAATTTGTAGTATATTTTATAGTTTAATGTCTTTAGTACACATACAAAAAAAATACAAGTGTATATAAAAACTGAATTGGGGATATTTAAAAATCTTTGTTTTATTATTTTTTTGAGACGGAGTCTTACTCTGTTACCCAGGCTGGAGTACAGTGGTGCGGTTTGGGCTCACTGCAACCTCCGCCTCCTGGGTTCAAGCGATTCTCCTGCCTTAGCCTCCCGAGTAGCTGGGATTACAGGCAAAAATCTAAATTTAAGGCACATCATGAATTTAAGGCCCAAGCTAAATGACTCACCTACCCCATCCCGTTATAAGCCCCAAATTCTCTCTCATTTTCTATCCTCTACACATCTCCTTCCCCAAATTGGTAAACTAATGGTTTACCAATTCATTTACAATGGTAAACTAATGGTTTCCTTTGACCTAATAATTATCTAATTTTCACTAAGAGTTGTAATAATAGTAGGTATTAAGAGGCAGTAAGAATTCTTCATGAATTCTTTAACGGTCTCATTTTAAAAGCTAGAAAATATTAAGAAAATAAAATTCCTCTATTTTTCTTTATAATTATCTTAGCATCTACAATTTATTTTGTTCTTTGGTAGCCTGCATCAACTAATCCTTAAAGTTATCATCGGCTTTTAGATCAGATGCTCCTGGTTTCTCCAAGCTTTGCTAGCTCCTCAGAGTGAAAGAATTCCCATGTTAAAATGTAGTGCTTGAATCAAGTCTTGGTTACAAACTAAAGATATTAATTTGGTGGTGCCATAATGAAAAAAAATAGAAATTATAACAAGAGCAGCTGACTAGAACACACACACCTAAATTGAGAAAAGGGCTAGTATTTTGTTTTCTCCATTCCAAAGACACTCAAATTGTTACTGGTATTTTTCTCACAGGTTTTTAAATGACTGCTATTTAAATTTTATATAAAGAACAACTTTGTTAGTGCTATGTGAAACCTATGACTAACAGGCTTCTAGTAAATATTTACATCCAAAAATATTTTTCTTTTATTAGTACCTATGATCTAAAACAAACAAATAGCCTCTTAAGACCATAGACATCCCTAATGTTGGAAAATTACAGGAGCATTTACACTTATTTGGGGTTATTGAAGGCTCAAGAGCCTTAAAACCTCACAAAATGCAGGAGTTTATTTTTTCCTCTTTTAAATAAAAATTGTAATTACAAAAAGCAATTCATTTCTTGGCAAAAGGAAGGTTTAAGTCTTAACTAAATCAAAGGCATTATGAGAATTTCTTAACTTTGTTTTTGCATGGATACAATATTCATCTTTAACTGAATATATTAACTTTAATTAGCTTGCTGCTAAATATGATATAGTTGCAAAAATCTATATATGAATCTTTTAAAAGATTTCTAAAATAAATGAAATCTTTAACATTATGTGAATCAAGAATATAGGCAATTGAAACTTTTGATCTTAGGGAAAGCACCTCTAAACATTAGCTTCAATATGTTCCTTTCTGCACATATGTTATTATTGAAGAATTTCAGTATATTAGAAATACCAGAGTAGAGTCAATTCACAGCCAGATCATCTGTATTTTTCTTCTATGGGAAGCTCTACTAACTGACATCACTGTTGTAAGTTCATTTTAAAAAGTCATAAATACAAAAAGCTATAAATGGATTTATTAGATTATTAGATATAACAAAATAGATGTTTCATGTAACAAATTAAATAATACAACAATAAATGAAGAAAAAGTAATAATTCCTCTCCCAAATTCTTCAATGATATAATGAATAATTCCTCTCCCAAACACTTCATGATATAATGAATGTTAATAGCCTGGTTATTTCTCCAGGCTCACTCAAATATATACAAATATCATATCTATAAATATATACATATATAAACATATATACACACATATATAACATAGAGTTTTGTTTCATTTTTTTATGGGATAACACATATTACTCTGCAACTTGCCTTTTTCACTCCTGTCATCGCTATGCCTTCAATCAGTAAATACAGAGCTACTTGAATCTTTTTTTTTTTCTTTAAGAGATGTTGAGGGTCTCACTATGTTGCCCAGGCTGGACTCAAACTCCTGGGCTCAAACAATTCTCCTGCCTCAGCCTCCCAAGTAGCTGGGACTATAGTCAAACACTAGCATGCCTGACTAATCTAGTCTTCTCTTAATACCTGCAAAAAATTACACAGTATAGACATAACATAATTTAGTATCCTCCTAATCATTCGCCCTCCTCTTGATAGAGGTTCAGACCCTTTCCATGTGTTTGCTCCAAACCTGACACTGTTAAAATTCCCCTTTTTCTTTAAAACTTCCTCTCACTAACTCCCTCTGCAACAACCAATTGGCCTAAGCAATAGGGAGTAGAGAAAAGCTTAGTTTAACCAATTTTATATTTAAGGCTGCCCCTCAAAGCCCTAAATTTTAATATATATCATTGCCTATATAAATCTACACCAAGACATTCACATATAAGGCAGTTAGAAGTCAATTATTTACAACAAAGATACACCTGACAGAGAACCATAAAACCCAGGCTCTATTTCTAGCTTTGACACTAACTATTGATGTGACATCGACAAGTTACTTAACTGGAGGTCCATTTCCTCCTCTAAACAATAAATTGCTTGAACTAGATACTCCCTAAAGTCCCTCCACACTGAAGTTGCAAATGCAGACTTTAACAAATGCAGACTTTATGACAGCCCAGAGAAGGGAGTTTACTAAAAGAACCTTTGTGTACCTTGCACAAAGGGTTTCCTAACAAATTAACCACATGAACAATATTAAAAGAAAAAATATTTTAACAACTCAAGAAAGCAAGCCACTTAAGTACCTCCACAAGAACATTATAATTACCTATGTACAAAGAATATGCTAATCACAACTATAATGGTCAATTCATTGAAGCAGCATGTCTAAAAATTTCATTTTTATATATGTTTGGCTTAGTTCCAATTATTACATATCTTGAAAATAATAAAAAGATTTCTTTTAAAAATGTAGTAAATGTTCAATGACCATCAACAGTAAGTTGGGCTCTGCTTCTGCCTAAGCCATTCAGTCTTTAGATTAAGTTTCTTCATCTCTAAAATTAAGAAGTAAACCAAAAGCTTCTAAGATTCATTGATTCATTCAATAGACCTTTACCAAGCATTTAAAAATCGCCAGTTGCACATAATAGATGCTTTCTACTAGGGATACAATTGTGAAAAAGAAACATGAACACCACCCTAGGCATTGCTAGGATGGTATAGTTCTAAACCATTCTGCACTTCAGATGGTTTTCCAATCTAAACTGGTCCTTCTTCTTCATTGGATTGAATTTAAATTTTACTATGCATCTTTTAAAAGGTTCATGTATTTTTTTGCAAATATTCTGCTGCATTCTTAAAGACAGAAGGGAATATTAGTTTTCACTTCAAGAGGCAAAGAAGCTTGCCAAACTGCAAATTTATATGAAAGGAGTGGCAATAAGTTATTTAATATCCATAACTACCTTTAGATCGTATGTGATATTAAAATATACCTGGATTTTATTTTGTTTCATCTTTATCTTAAAAACATACAAAGAAGAAGGAAATATAAAACTATCCCAGGAGTTGGACACGGTGGCTCACGGCTGTAATCCCAGCACTTTGGGAGGTCAAAGGGGTGGTGGTGGCGGGGGGGGCCAGATCACGAGATCAGGGGTTCGAGACCAGCCTGACCAACAATGGTGAAACCCTGTCTCTACTAAAAACCCTGTCTCTACTAAACCCTGTCTCTACTGTCTCACTTAGCCAGGAGTGGTGGCACGTGCCCATAATGTGCTACTCAGGAGGCTGAGGCAGGAGAACTGCTTGAACCTGGGAGGCGGAGGTTGCAGTGAGCCGAGATCACGCCACTGCACTCCAGCCTGAGCAACCCAGTGAGACTCTGCCTCAAAAAAAAGAAGCCATAGAAAAGGCTGAGGGTGAGGATAAAGGGAGTGACAGAAAGAAAATGGCATTTGCTCCAGCCAAAAGAACTAGAAAAAGAGTACCCCAACAGTTCCTCTGCCACCCTCTCCCCGACATTCATTTTTTTTTTTCAAAGGAGGAAAAGAGTTAGCAGGGAGAACTAGACATCGACTTACTGAGGTCAACACTGACCCTCAGTTACCTGAGGGGGCCAGTTTCCTCTATCTTAGTTACTTTTACCTCATCTGGGTTATTGTGTCTGTACTCCTACGAGAAGATACTGTATGACTGTAAAACTCAACAGGGGGCCGGCCCCTAAGGGAAAATCCAGGGGAAAACAAAAACATAACTGGCTAAAAGTGCAAAGACAATTTGGGAAATATGCCAAACATACCCACCTCTTACAGTTATTATTCTGTGTATATGTGTGTAGGTACAAAATCAGTAGTACCAGACTAATGCTGGAATGAATTCTATTTATAGAAATAAGGAACAGGGAATCTATGATATGACAAAACCACTTTGCCCCACAGAAAAGTACTTTTTAAACAACAATTTTTAGATGTTACCTTTAAATGTCTATACTTAAAAGATACAGAATAGATCTTTGCTTATATATACAGAACTTTGCTTTTAAAATTTAAATCTAGGAAAAGAAGACTATTTGTATAAATTGCAGCATTTCAGTTTTTCTTTAAACAGGAAAGGCTTTTAAGATGGAAGTGCTTTAAATGTTTTGATTTTTCTATTAATTTAAAAAGACCCACTCCCTCTTCTAAGTATGGGGGGGGGGCCACTTAAATGTTTCTACACAGGGCTAAAGACGTTATCTTGGAGAACATTTTCTTTAAAACAAAAAGTCATCAATTCTCAGCCAGTTCTGTGAAAAAGTCTTACTAATATAAAAATAACCACTTTTCCAACTTTTCCTACTTCTCTGGTAGTATGATTCATGACACATTTTACATTTTGAATTCTATACCATAAATTATAATGCATATGATACATTTAACATAATTTAGGTAACTAGAAAAAGCAAAGATAGAAAAGGATAGGGCCCTTTTTGAGCAAGTTTCTAGGAATAAAGTATCAGTTTATGAGCAAGGAGTTGTTAGTTTTAATTACATCGGAGAGAAAAATAGACCACGTTTCCTGAGGTTTAAGGAAAAAACAAAAACAAACAAACAAACAAACAAAAAACCTATCTCAAGAATTAGTGTCATTAATGGCTGTCCTAAATTGTAACTCTATAACCTCTGAGGGCACAGGCAAATGAAACCCTACTGTTTTTCCCCAAATTACTCACAGAGTTAATAATATAATTTGGGAATGAGTCTTAAGGTTATCAGAAATTTCTAGTCATTTGCTCATAAGTTACCTTCAAGCATTCTTGTTTATAGCAGCTTAATAACAAGCAGCAGTGAAGTGAAAATTCTTTTTGCCTGACAGCAGGGGGTATAGGAAGAGAATTCAAATGAAGAACATATTTCACATTGCTAGAGCTGACATATGTGAAAAATGTGCCAAACTCTGCAAGGCACAATTTTCATAACTAGAAATTCTGAAATCTTTTCAATGATGTTGCCCATATCAAAGTTTTTTTAAACAAAAAAAAAAGAATTATTTTTAATAGATCAATCTGATTGTTACTTATGACTTTTTCTTATTGTAAAAAGGACTGATTGTTCATATTAACTGAATTTACAAGGATTCATATTTAAATGGCAAAAATATGAGAGTACTCCTACAGAGTCGCTTCTCATGTGGTTCAAAAATATATAATAAATGTATTGGCAAGAAGAGAGCTATTTGCTCAACAAAGTTTTATTTAGCATCTATTAATACCTAATGCCAAGCATGGGTCACAGCAGTGAGAATACATACTGAGATAATGCCATAACTATGTATTCACTCATTCATTCAAATGCTTACAACATATATCAATTACTTAATGCCAAGGCTTGAACAAGACACTTGGGATACAAAACAATACCATGGAGCCAGGTTTCTCACTGTTGGAAATGGGAATTACGAATATGGAGAGAAACTAGAATGAACCCTGGAGTGCTGTATTTGAACTAGAGGAGTCAATATGAACTCTTAGTTTAGCTACAAAACTTTAATTTAGATGTACATACATTTCTGAGCTTGGTCCCTGAGAGATCTGAGAGAGTCTAGAGCCAATGCTATTAGTAGCAATGAGCACACTCAGCACCTAGATCTTGGTTTTAAAATACCATTCTCCATTAAAAGGAACCAGGACATCTCAGAAAAAAAGTTGACTCCAGGGCTTGGACAAGGAAAAGTACAGGAAGGACCTAGCATATCTTATTACACCAAAAAAGATAAAAATTCTCAAGGAACATTGAAGACAAAGCAAAACAACAAAGGAACAGTTTGCAGGGACTCCCACGGACCAAATCTGGAATGCCTTAAGCATCAAAATAATTAATGACAGTAATGGATTACAACTAAATGAATAAAATAAGAATCTATGAATTCAAACTAATATAAATAAAAAATAAAAGGAAGGTGTTTCTTATAGTAAAATGCCAACTAATAAATGTGGAAGACTCAAATGATGGATGCTAAATTTATTGAGTGTAAGTTTCATAAATGAAGGATGAGATATTTACAGTTTCAAAGTATCTCCCCACAGATTTTTTTTTTTTTTTTTTTTTTTGAGATAGGGTCTCACTCTGTCACCCATGCTGGAGTACAATGGTGGAATCATGGCTCACCGCAGCCTTGAGCTCCCCGACCCCACCCCCGGGCTCGGGTGGTCCTCTCACCTCAGCCCCCCTCCCAAATAGCTGGGACCACAGGCACATGCCACTATGCCCAGCTAATTTTTATATTTTTTGTAGAGACAAGGTTTCACCATATTGCCAGGCTGTTCTTGAACCCCTGAGCTGAAGCAATCCGCCCACCTCAACCTCCCAAAGTGCTGAGATTACAGGTATGAGCCACCGCGTTCAGCCCTCTCCCCACAAATTACACCAAGGAAAATATGGCAACTTTACAGTGGAAATACCCTGTGGATACAACTTAAGCAAGTGATGAGTTGCTAATATTTGTGCAAAGTGGCCTCATGTGCCTAAAGATATGATGTACTGAGAACAGCACAGCATCTCTTCTGTGGTTTTCCAGCCAAAACTGCAAAACCTCAATCTAATCAGGAGGATACATGATACAAACCCAAACTAGGAATATTCTTCAAAATTATTTTTTAAACTCTTCTAAAAAATGTTAAAGTCAAGAAAGAAAGAGAAATACTAGAGTACTGTTCCAGATTAAAGAAGGCTAAAGAGACATGAAACTTACATGGAATGTGTGACCCTGGATTGGGTACCAGACTGAGAAAAAATAGCTGCAAAAGATACGATTGACGCTGAGCGCAGTGGCTCACACTATAATTCCTGCACTTTGGGAGGCCAAGGTGGGGGACTGCTTGAGCCTATGAGTTGAAGACCAGCCTAGGCAACATAGGGAGACTCTATTTCTACAAAAAATTTAAAAATGAGTCAAGCGTGGTGGCACACACTTGTAGTCTCAGCTACGTAGGAGGCTGAGGTGGGAGGATCACTTGAGCCTGGGAGGTGAAGGCTGCAGTGAGTCATGATAGCACCACTGTACTCCAGCCTGGGCAACAGAGTGAAGTCCTGTCTCAAAAAACAAAAACAAAAACAAACTATTGAGACAATTGATGAATTTGAAAACAAACTGGATTAGGAAATATTATATCAATGTTAAATTACTAGATTTTGATAAGTTTACAGTGTTTTATTATAAAAGAGAATATTCTCGTTCTCAGAAACTACATACTAAAGTATTTAAGGGTAAAAGGGTGTAATAGCAACAACTGATTCTCAAATGACTCCGAAAAACAATATATGAATATAAAAACTTTAAACTTAGTTAACAATTGATAAATCTGGGTTAACAGTATATGGGATTTCCTTGTACTAATCTTGTAAGTCTTTATTAAGTTTTAAACTACATCAAAATAAAAAGTTACAAACAAATAAAGCAACACAATAGTTAATTCATTCATGCATGCAGTCATTCAGTCAACAGTTAAGATTTTACTATATGCCAGACAATAGACAAGGAGGTGATGAGCACAACACAGATTCCTACCCTTGACGACATCCCAGTCTTAAAAGGGTTGCTCAGCCTTTCAGAAAAACAGGTCGCAAAATTATCTTATTACTACTCCCTTAATGCAGCCAATGTCTTCATGAGAAAAATGTACTATAAAAAACACATATTTCTCATGAAGTAGTAAACATTTTCCCCACTGTACCAGAAGTTATATAATAAACATTCCTAAAAATAAATGAATCTATCATCTGAGAAACATGTTTTTGCTTTAAAAAATGAGTTGTTAATATGACCTATAGTGTAATTACATTACTAGAGAATTCAGAAAAAAAAGTATAACTTGCTTTATTAATGTTACATATTATTTTTAAATGCAAGTTTAATCACTTATTGTGGTGTTTTGAAATATGCTAATAATCAGAAATAACAAATGATAAATGGTGAAAACGTTTGTGAGGTGGAGGGCCTTTAGGTGTTAATTTGAAACAGAAAATGTTAATACTTAGAAAAGAGGGTTTCAGAAAAGAGGTTAAGTGACGTGGCTAGCAAGTGATAGCAATGGGATTCAAATCCAGGTTTGTCTAACCTAAAAGCCATGTTCTTAAATTTACATAATTTCCTTCTCAAAGAAATATGAGGATAATTTCAATCATATGCACATACTACTAGATAGCCACTGAATAAATAGTGAACAAAACCAGCAATCCCTGACTTCACAGAATTTAGAGTCTAGAATATGTAACTGACTGGAACAACACTGAAGCATTAATAGCCTTATCGGGGAGGTTGCAATAAAGTAACTGTAACCACAAGTGACTTAAAAATCTCATAGAAAGGAACTCAGAGTTAAAACAGGAAGTCACCACAAAATAGACAAGAAAACTTACAGGCTAAGTATTTCAAGCCACATGGTTATGTCTGAAGAACACATCAATTCCAAAGAGAGGTGAGTTGGCAAAGGAAATAGAGAAAAAGAGAAGGACCATCCCAAAGAGAAGATACCCTGGCCCTAGGATAGCCATATTCTGGTTCATTGATAAGCATCGCCTTAATATGGAAAATGATGTGGCCTGGTGCCATTAAATATCTTAAATTTCTATTTTATCAAAACAATTCATTTAGATAGTTTTAAAATTAGTTCTACAAGGCATATAATGGGGACAGAAAGTGGTCCCCTGACCCACTTTTTTCTAGCAATCACTTTCTTTCTTTCTTTCTTTTTTTTTTTTGAGACGGAGTCTCGCTTTGTCCCCCAGGCTGGAGTGCAGTGGCATGATCTCAGCTCACTGCAACCTCCACCTCCTGGGTTCAAGTGATTCTCCCTCCTCAGCCCCAAGAGTAGCTGGGACTACAGTCTCACACCACCATGCCTGGCTAATTTTTCTATTTTTAGTAGAGACAGGGTTTCACCATATTGGCCAGGCTGGTCTCAAACTCCTGACCTCATGATCTGCCTGCCTCGGCCTGCCAAAGTGCTGGGATTACAGACATGAGCGACCATGCCCGGCCCTAGCAATTACTTTCAACTATTTCAGCTATCTCTAACATGCCCATAACTGCTTTTTAAAATTTAATATCTCAGGCATTACGTATTGGCTTTCTACTATAGATGATGCAGATTTCGCTCTCCTGTAGCATTGCTCTTCCCTGCTTTCTCAATACTGTCACACCACGATTGTTGGTTAAATCAATATTTAGTGTTTTACATTATTATGACTATCTAAATATTATTCCCAAGTGAATCACTTAAAGAATAAATGGGGCCGGGCTCATGCCTGTAATCCCAGGCCTTTGGGAGGCCGAGGCAGGCAGCTCACCTGTTGGTTCAAGACCAGCCTGACCAACATGGAGAAACCCCGTCTCTACTAAAGGTACAAAATTAGCCAGGCCTAGTGGCCCATGCCTTAATCCCAGTACTCGGGAGGCTGAGGCAGGAGAATCACTTGAATCTGGGAGGCAGAGTTTGTGGTGAGCCCAGATCACACCATTGCACTCCAGCCTGGGCAACAAGAGTGAAACTCCATCTCAACAAAACAAAACAACAAATGAATTTCCTTTATTGAAAAAAAAAGTTTCCTTCTGATTAGCTGCCTCTTTTTAAAAATTTGCTTAGTTTTTCTATGCCTCTTCTCAACAAGACACAAGAATAATTTCAGTCAAAATATCTGAAGACCTACTAGGTGCACAGACTGTGACTGAATAAATAGTGAACAAGACCAACAACATATTCCCCAACATTCCAGAATTTACAGTCTAGGTTATAGAATGAACTAAGTGAACTAATTCATCCCAAACTCTATCTGGAACTCCTTCTACTAGTCAAACATTGGAGAGCATAGTTTTCCTCTAATTGTACTTTCTTTTATCTTACATCGCCACTTTATTTTCTATCTCTTAGTCTTTTTAAATCTGCTTTTGGGAAGATAGTCTCAAATTTATCTCCCAACCCTTCTACTGAATTAACAATTTTTGAAATACTCAAGAGCCTTTATTTATTCTTTAAATGATCCCATCTAAATTATCCTGTTATTCATTTGTAGATACAGTATCTTCTCTTATCTCTGAGAATTTTAATTACCGCTTTTTTTTTTTTTTTTTTTTTTTGAGACGGAATCTTACTCTGTCGTCCAGGCTGGAGTGCAGTGGCCGGATCTCAGCTCACTGCAAGCTCCGCCTCCCGGGTTTACGCCATTCTCCTGCCTCAGCCTCCCGAGTAGCTGGGACTACAGGCGCCCACCACCTCGCCCGGCTAGTTTTTTTTTTTTTTTTTTGTATTTTTTAGTAGAGACGGGGTTTCACTGTGTTAGCCAGGATGGTCTCGGCCTCCCAAAGTGCTGGGATTATAAGTTCTGGGGTACATGCACAGGACGTGCAGGTTTGTTACACAGGTAAACATGTGCCATGGTGGTTTGTTGCACCTATCAACCCATCACCTAGGTATTAAGCCCAGCATGCATTAGCTATTTTTCCTAATGCTCTCCCTCCCCCGACCCCACCTCCCGACAGGCCCCAGTGTGTGCTGTCCCCCTCCCTGTGTCTGTGTGTTCTCATTGTTCAGCTCCCACTTAAAAGTAAGAACATGCGGTGTTTGGTTTTCTATTCCTGTGTTAGTTTGCTGAGGATAATGGCTTCCAGCTCCAACCATGTCTCTGCAAAAGACATGATTTCATTCCTTTTTATGGCTGCATAGTATTCCATGGTGTACAGGTATCACATTTTCTTTATCCAGTCTATCATTGGTGGACATTTGGGTTGATTCCATGTCTTTGCTATTGTGAATAGTGCTGCAATGAATATATGTGTGCATCTAACTTTGTAATAGAATAATTTATATTCCTTTGGGTATATACCCAGTAATGGGATTACTGGGTGAAATGGTATTTTGGTTCTAGATCTCTGAGGAATCACCACACCGTTTTTCACAATGGTTGAATTAATTTACATTCCCACCAACAGTGTAAAACTGTTCCTATTTCTCTGCAACCTCGCCAGCATCTGCTGTTTCTGGACTTTTTAATAATCACCATTCTGAGTGGTGTGAGATGGTATCTCATTGTGGTTTTGATTTGCATTCCTCTAATGATCAGTGATATTAAGCTTTTTTTTTCAAAAGTTTGTTGGCTGCATGAATGTCACCTTTTGAGAAGTATCTGTTCATGTCCTTTGTCTGCTTTTTAATGGGGTTGTTTCTTTTTTTCCTGTAAATTTGTTTAAGTTCCTGGTAGATTCTGGATATTAGACCTTTATCAGATGGATAGATTGCAAAAAAAAAAAATTTCCCATTCTACAGGTTGCCAGTTCACTCTGTTGACATATAATGGGGAAAGAAAGTGGTCCCCTGCCCCACTTTTTTCTAGCAATCACTTTCTTTCTTTCTTTCTTTCTTTCTTTCTTTCTTTCTTTTTCTTTTTTTTTTTTTTTTTTGAGACGGACTCTTGCTCTGTCCCCCAGGCTGGGGTGCAGTGGCATTATCTCGGCTCACTGCAATCTCCACCTCCTGGGTTCAAGTGATTCTCCTTCCTCAGCCCCCAGAGTAGCTTAAGTTTAACTAGATCCCATTTGTCAATTTTTGCTTTTGTTGCAATTACTTTTGGTGATTTCATCATGATATCTTTCCCTGTGTCTATGTCCTGAATGGTATTGCCTAGATTTTCTTCTAGGGTTTTTATGGTTTTTGGTTTTATATTTAAGTCTTTAATCCATCTTGAGTTAATTTTTTGTATAAGATATAAGGAAGGGGTCCTCTTCCAATTTTCTGCATATGAAACACAACTAGACTTTCTTTTAGGGCCAGTATAGATATTATACATAATAGTAATCCCAGCACCATTTATTAAATAGGGAATCCTTTCCCCATTGCTTGTTTTTGTCAGGTCTATCAAAGATCAGATGGTTGGAGATGTGCAGTCTTATTTCTGAGTTCTCTATTCTGTTCCACTGGTCTATGTGTCTGTTTTTGTACTAGTGCCATGCTGTTTTGGTTTCTGTAGCCTTATAGTATAGTTTGAAGTCTGAAGTCTGGTAACAGATGCATCCAGCTTTGTTCTTTTTGCTTAGGTCTGTTGTGGCTACACGAGCTCTTTTTTGGTTCCATACAAATTTTTAAACAGTTTCTTCTAATTCTGTGAAGAATGTTGTTTAATGGGAATAGCATTCAATCTATAAATCATTTTAGGCAGTATGGCCATTTTCATGATACTGATTCTTCCTATCCATATGCATGGAATGTTTTTCCATTTGTTTGTGTCCTCTGATTTCCCTGAGCAGTGGTTTGTAGTTCTCCTTGAAGAGGTCCTTTACTTCCCTTGTTAGCTGTCTTCCTAGGTATTTTATTCTCTTTGTAGCAATTGTGAATGGGAGTTCATGACTGGGCTCTCTGCTTGTCTATTCTTAGTGTGTAGAAATGCTTGTGATTTTTGCACACTGATTTTTGTATCTTAAGACTTTGCTGAAGTTGCTTATCAGCTTAAGAAGCTTTTGGGCTGAGACAATGGGGTTTTCTAGATATAGGATCATGTCATCTGCAAACAGAGACAGTTTGATTTCCTCTCTTTCTATTTGAATATGCTTTATTTCTTTCTCTTGCTTGATTGTCCTGGCCAGAACTTCCAATACTATGTTGAATAGGAATGGTGAGAGAGAGCATCCTTGTCTTGTGCCAGATTTCAAAGGGAATGCTTCCAACTTTTGTCCAGTTCCAAAGTCTGCAATCTCTATTCTTCATTCTATATCACACAGTTTTTTTCTTTTTCTTTTTTTTAGATAGGCAGTCTCACTATGTTGCCCAGGCTGCAATGCAGTAACTATTTACAGATGTGATCGTGATATACTACAGCCTCAAACTCCAGGCTTAAGGCATCCTCCCACCTCAGCCTCCTGACTAGCCAAAAGTCAGGCTGTTTTTAAGTGTCAATTAAGACAGTTTAAAATGCAAAATGAATCCATTCTGGTCTGATTTGAATAGAATAATTGGTGATGACATTTTGAATGTTTCTGAAAATTCTATTACTAATAATAATTATAATAGGCTGGGCACAGTGGGTCATACCTGTAATCCCAGCACTTTGGGAGGCCGAGGCAGGTGGATCACATGAGGTCAGGAGTTCAAGACTAGCCTGTCTAACATGGTGAAACCCCATCTGTACTTAAAATACAAAAAGTAGCCAGGCATGGTGGCATGCACCTGTAATCCCAGCTACTCAGGAGGCTGAGGCAGGAGGACTGCTTGAAACAGGAGGCAGAGGTTGCAGTGAGCCAAGATTGAGCCACTGCACTCCAGCCTGAGCAACAGAGTGAGACTCCATCTCAAAAAAAAAAAAAAAAAAAAAGAATTATAATAAACATAAAAACATATTGTCCCCTTAATTCAATATTCTTGCTCAAATGGCAAGTGCCATCAACAGATATTGTATGGTAGGGAACGGATGCTTTCCATGACACCAGCTTCCAAAAATTAGGGGCAAATCCCTAATACATTCTTGTTTTTCCTTAATACCCTACCATGTCCCTGTCTCCCACTGTTTTATGTTTATCATCAAACTCCTATCTGTACTAGCCCTAAAAGAAAGTCTAGTTGTGTCAGTGTGGAAAAGGTCAGCTATCTCCAGTTGCTGGAATCTAAGAACATTATCTCTAACTTCTTGTGGGAAAAGACAAATGCTGCCTTCAAGTTCAGAAAAGGAAAATTAAAAACAGTAAGCATCCATACCTGGATTAGTAATGAATGACAGCAACACAGCCTGGAACTATTAGTTTCATCTGGGCTGGAAAGAGTCTCAGAACAGGATTTTTGGCTGCAGCTGTGCTATTTGCTGAGAATTTTGAAAATTAAACACTGATCCACTGAAAGTGGAATGTGCCTTTGTAATTCACAGTAACGTGTAGTCCCTTGCAGCTAAAGGTTTATATATCTCATAAAGGACTACATGTCAAAATAAAGTTCTCAATTTTTCCATTTGAACTCGATAAAAAATAAATGACAGTGATGGAGTTCAAAATATTCACACCCTGGAGCTGCCAAGCTAAATAGTTTAATATCTTTTTAAACAGAAGAATCTTTTCCCCCAGGACATATTTTTCAAAATATTAAACGTTCTGTTAGTTTAGCTCTCCTCTTGCAAGCAGCTGCATTCTTTTTTTTTTTGAAACTGGAGAATGATGGTCTTGTCTCTCTTATAATTGGAGAAAAATTCCAGTTGCATTAGATAGGAAGCATTCAAATCACATACCTCTATGGCTTATAAATTATAGTACTCTTAAAATTATGTGAAATTTGAATTAGTCAAAATATCTTCAAAATTTGGGGAGAAAAAAATGTTTTAAAATAAAGAGGAGGGAACCATTTCACACTGCAAAATTAAGCTAGTCAATTCTTCAAATTTCATTTCATTAGGCATGTAAGGCATTTAGCAACCAAGTAAGACTAACTGTGAAAATCAGACTGCACTGGTATAATGAAGAATTGGTCCTTGACAAAATAAGTATGGTGGCATAGCTGTATCTGCTAGTATATAATAACGATTTCCATGTGCTAACTCTGCAAAGGTTAAGGCTCATTACTGGCTAAAATACACTGCTTTCTAACTAGTTCAATTTGTTGATTACTTTCATAAATATTCTTCCTAATGAAGATAACACATATTTCCATTTAGGTAGAAGATTTAGGAACATAATTTTCAGGGCTTTCAAATATTGTTTAAATCTTTCTTTTCTAACAGATCTTAACTAGTTCCCAAGGCCTGGTACTTAAGTGTTTGTGTGAGGAGAAGGGTAGAGGAAATGGCAGAAAAGAATAAGAGAACACAGGTGAAAAGTCTTGATGTGGCTCCTCGTCATACATGATGAAAGCCTCAAGAGTTGGTATACAAACAGTAACTCAGGAAGATTCTATGACAAAGAAGCAAAAGCTAATTTATTATCTTCAAAGTTATTTGTTTTCCTTTATGTCTAGTAGAAGTTCCTTAGTTAAAGGTTGTAGGGATGAGACCCCTGCCCTTCTTGGCAACTCTATTCCCACTAGTAGTACTGAGGTTCCTCTGAAGAGCCCCAGAGCTCTCTGGACAAGTTTGAAAATGATTCAGAATGAACTATCCCACTTCCCCAGGCCACATAAATAACTGTTAAGTCTCTAAAGAAGCCTTTATCCTATTCCCCAAAATCTTGTTCATCCCAAGCAGTTAGGTATACCCATTTATCTCCTTAACATTTGGGTTTCAAAGCACCATATTCTAGGTAGGCAAAATATTTGCCATTTATGATGGAAAAAAAAAAAGCAAAACACTGAAAATTTAGGCTCAACTATAGGATTCCCAATTAACCAACTGAAAGGAGGACACTGAAACCCACCAGCTCACTGAAACCCACCAGTTCACCATCTTTAACATAAAAGGATCAGTGTCCAAATGGTACTCCTTAGTGCCCGGAATTCAGAACTGTCTCCAAAACAGTGATTCAGGGGTCCTAGTGATATGGTTTGGCTATGTGTCCCCACCCAAATCTCACCTTGAATTGTAATAATCCCCACATTTCAAGGGTGGGACCAGGTAGAATTGGATCATGGGGGCAGTTTCCCACATGATGTTCTCGTGATAAAGAGTGAGTCTCACAGGACCTGATGGTTTTATAAGCATGTGGCATTTCCCCTGCTTGCACTCATTCCCTCTCCTGCCACCCTGTGAAGAGATGCCTTCTGCCATGATTGTAGGTTTCCTGAGGCCTCCCCAGCCATGCAGAACTGTGAGTCAATTAAACCTCTTTTCTTTATAAATTACCCAGTCTTGGGCAGTTCTTTACAGCAGCATGAGAACAGACTAATACGCCTAGCTTCTATGATTCACTCTTGTTAAGAGATCTACGAATCAAGGAAACAGAGTTATAAAAAATAAAGCTGTTTCAGTTTTCTTTCCCCTATATTTATAGTCTGTGGCCAACATCTTGCCATGGTGTTTTCTTTCCAGAGCAAATTTTATGTTTCAAGGCATAAAAATCTCGATGAGAGCTTTTTTTATTAATTGACAAAAAAAATTGTAAATATTCATGGGGCACACAGTAATGTTTTGATACATATAGTGATCAGATGAGGGTAGTTAGCATATTCATCATCTCTAACATTTATTATTTCTTTGTGTTGGGAATGCTCAATATCCTCCTTCTAGCTATTTGAAACTACACAATATATTCTTGTTAACCATAATTATCTGCAGTGATATAGAACACTAGACCCTATTTTCCCTATCTAGCTGTAATTTTGTATCCCTTAACAAACCTTTCCCTATCCCTCCCTTTCCCCTACCCTTCTCTGTTCTACTTTTTACTTCTACAAAATCAACTTTTTTAGTTTTCACAAATGCATGAGAACATGCAGTGTTTAATTTATTGTTCCTGGCTTATTTCACTTAACATAATGTCCTCCAGCTCCATCCATGTTGCTGTGAATGACAGGATTTCATTGTTTTTTATGGCCAAATAGTGTTTCGTGGTGTATATACACATTTTATTTATCCATTCATCTGCTGTTGGACACCTAGGTTGATTCCATATTTTGGCTATTGTGAATAATGCTGCAGTAAACATGGGGGTGCAGATATCTCATTGATACATTATTTCCTTTCCTTTGGATAAATCCCCAGTAGTGCAACCACTGGATCAGATGGTAGTACTATTTGTAGTTTTCTGAGGAAACTCCATACTGTTCTCCACAGTAGCTGTACTAATTTACATTTCCAGTAACATATGAGTTCCCTTTTATGCACATCTCTACCTGCATTTGTTATTTTTTATCCTTTTCATAACAGTCATCCTAACGGTGAGATGATACCTCCAATGTGAGCTTGGTAGTTCTTTTCTGAACAGCCTGCCACCAACTTCATTTTTAAAACACAGAAAACAAATTAACAGAGACTAAATGACTCTCTTTTTTCTATGAAATAACTAATTTTTCTATGAGATAATTAATGGCATTCTAAAGCAACATTTACTCTCTCCTCAGACCCTATTCATTTCTTCATTGCACTTACTACTATTTCTATATGAATACATTTGGTATATATACACAGATATATTTGTTTTTCTCAAATACTCACTACTCACTATTGTACACCCAGAGCCCTGCATATGCCAGGCACTCAGTTCACTTTTGTTAAATATGTATTTGGCATTGTATTATCTATGCTCTACATGCTAACCCAAGGTTCATCATCAGTGGTTAAAAAAAGGAAGGGGGGATACACAAGGTTTGTGTTTGTTCATTTGGTTTGCTTATTCCCCAGCAGAGCCAAGGTCTTAAAAATGGGTATTTTATTTTTGAGGTCAGAATTATCCATGCAAAGATTAAAGCAGTGCTATTCTCAAAGGAATAGTTTCCTTCTTTAGACATTTAAACATGAACAAGATGTGTAAAGAATGACTTACTGGGTTATCTCCTTTTCTTAGACGAGTTCTACATTTTTCAGGCTGTCATGATGATTCATGTGAATGATGATTTTAGTTAAGAAAACAACTTTGGTGCCCCGCATGGTGGCTCATGCCTGTAATCCCAGCACATTGGGAGGCCAAGATGAGTGGATCACTTGAGACCAGCAGTTCAAGACCAGCCTGGGCAACATGGTGAAAATCAGCCTCTACTCAAAAAAAAAAAAAAAAAAACCACTGAAAAACAAACCAAAAACAACTTTGGCTATTTGACCAACTAGAAAAAAAATGTACTAAAAGCCTACATGACTGTTTTGTTATAGAAGGCTTTTTTAAAAAAAACCCAAATGCTGTCAATTTGCAATTTTTTTCTAGTAAATTTATTTATTTGTTTGTTTGTTTGTTTGTTTATTTTTTGAGTTGGAGTTTCGCTTCTGAGGCTGGAGTGCAATGGTGCGATCTCGGCTCACCACAGCCTCTCCCTCCTAGGTTTAAGCGATTCTCCTGCCTCAGCCTCCCGAGTAGCTGGGATTACATGCATGTGCCACCACGCCAGGCTAATTTTGTATTTTTAGTAGAGATGGGGTTTCTCCATGTTGGTCAGGCTGGTCTCGAATTCTCAACCTCAAGTGATTTGCCCGCCTCAGCCTCCCAAGTGCTGGGATTACAGGCATGAGCCACCACGCCTGGCCTCTAGCAAATTTATAACTAATTTTAAAACATTATTTTTCTACTGGACTATTAGCTTCTAAAATGCTGAATGCTTTGGTTCGAAGCTGGCTTGGGTATTTTACATAGAAATGGAAAAATAAAATAAAATGAAAAATATTTACCTTGTTTTAAATTGAGCTGACCATTTGTTATGAATATTTGAAACTGGGAAAAAGAACTTTTAGGGAATGCACAATGCAAAAAAAGTTTTAAAAACAAAGTTGTTGCTTATAAATATTACAACATAACACAGTGATGCCACAATTAATGAATTACCTGGGGATGAAGTTCCTTTCTAATACTATGATGCAAATCCAGTACATACGCTGAGTAACACTTTTTCCTGTATAGAAAGTTTCCCTAATATTAATGAGGCAAATGGCAGAGAGGCTCAACAAATCAGGTGGGAGGGAAGGGTTGCTACATCTTATCAAGCAATGGTTCTTAAACTCATAAAATTAGTGAAGTCCTCTGAAACCCTGTAAAGAACTATGGAACCTCTCCTGTACAAAATGCATATTCGGCTGGGTGCAGAGGCTCATGCCTGTAATCCTAGCACTTTGGGAGGCAGAGGCGGGTAGATCACTTGAGGTCAGGAGTTCAAAACCAGCCTGGCCAACATGGCGAAACCCCAACTCTACTAAAAATACAAAATTAGCTGGGTGTGGTGCCGCATGCCTGTGATCCCAGCTACTTGGGAGACTGAGGCAAGAGAATCACTGGAACCCGGGAAGAGGAGGTTGCAATGAGCTGAGATTGCACCATTGCACTCCAGCCTGGGCAACAAGAGTAGCAACTCTGTTTCAAATAAATAAATAAATAAAATGCATATTCATAAAATGTTGAATAATTTCAGAAGTTCGTAAGTCATCTGAAGGACATTCAGAGATCTCAGATTAACAGCCCCTGTGGCAGAAATACAGAGATACAGGCCTATGAAGGAAAGAGTGGCCATTGGGCCTGTCAGATAAAAGAATAGGAGTTGGCACTATTCACAATAGCAGAAACATGAAATCAACCTAAATGCCCATCAATGACAGATCGGATAAAGAAAATGTGGTACACAGTAAATGTACATTTATTATACAGCCATAAAAAAGAATGAGATCATGTCTTTTGCAGGACCATGGAGGCCATTATCCTTAGCAAACTATTGCAGGAACAAAAAAACAAACATTGCATGTTCTCACTTATAAGAGGGACCTAAATTATGAGAACCTATGAACACAAAGAAGGAAACAATAGACACTGGGGTCTACTTGACAGGGGAGAGTGGGAGGAGGGAGAGGGGCAGAAAAGATCACTATTGGGTACTGGGCTTAATAACTGGGTGATGAAATAATATGTACAAAAAACCCCCATGATACGTGTTTACCTATGTAACAAACCACATGGACCCCCAAATCTAAAATTAAAAAAAATTAAAATACAGTGGAAAAAAAAAAGTATAGCAGTTGGAGGATGGAAAATTTTTAAAGAATAATAAAAACCTGGGGTAAAGTGAAGAAAACAGAGGGGTTAAAAAGAGAGAACAAGGGAGCTAGTGAAACAAAAAAAAAAAAAATGGAATGGTTACAAAACTAAAGAGAAAGGCAAAAACAATAATAATCATAATCAAGAGGGTTAGCAGAAGAGAGAAAAATGGAGGGAAAATGCACAAGGAAAAAATGTCTACTTATGTTGAACTTTACTGCCAGCATTTATTAAGGATTTCTCATGTGCTGATAACATGCTAAGCATTTTTTTAATGTCACTCATTTAAATCCACAGAAACCCTATGGGGTCTATCTTATACATTTTACAGCTCAAGAAACTGAGGCAGAGAAATGTTTAAAATACTGTTCAATAGCCTAGAAAATGACAGAGTTAGGATTTAAACAAAGCCAGCCTCTCAATCTTTATTATCCATATCCACATAAAACCTGTCTTTCTGACACTCTAAAAGGCATCTCTAGACCTCTCCTGTTTGTGTTCCTTCTGAAGACAATTTGCTAATAAGGAAGGTGACACTAGAATAAATTGTATTTCTTAATAGGTACGGTACCAGAATCTAAATTACACTCTCACTGAGATCTAAAACTGGTATGATTTTCATTTCAACCAAAATGGTACCTTTATTTAGGTTTTTAATTTTTTAGAAATTTCATAATTTCACTTGTCAAAATACTTCATGTACATTAGAATATTTTCAATAGTGTACACAGAAATATGACCTGTAACAGTCTACTAGTATGTGCTAATACTCACTAAGGTGCTTCAAATTTCACAGCCTCCTGCTAAGGTGCATGTTTGTCACATTGGTGGCCAGCTGTTTCGTTTTAGTTATTTTTGTACAATACTGTTTTGTTAAAGCTGCCTTCCCAAATCACGGATACATTTTTTTTAGCTACATTGATCTAGAAAGGTTTATGTTATACAGATTTGGTCTATTACATCTCAGTGTGGTTTTCATTTAGACAGCCTTTTTTTGTATAAATACTAGAAGTAACTTCATTCTTCTCAGAGTTTCAGTAATTGGTATTTTTCACATGGTTATTTGTGCAAAAAATAGAATGTATGCTTCAAAGCGGGGTTGCCCCTTGATAATGTGTTTCTCTTTTATAAGTGAGTCTTTGAAATAATCTTGTCACAGGTGTGGAGCAAATAGAGAACAGATGTTTGGATTAAAAATGCATTAATTTGATCTTATAAAAATACAAATTCATTACCTGATGGTAGTCAAATAACTGAAAGAAGCATTCAGAGAAAATACTACTAGAATATTAGTGCTGAAATTACCATTTTATTAATATGCGGTATACACACATTCACTATTGAGGACTACACATGGAATACATATTAAAAGCAGAAAATACAAAAGACACTCCAAATATGTGACTTTTTGCCTTCTTTGTGGTTAGTATTATATAAAGATTTGGTGAGGTACAATCAAGCAGTTTGGGACATAGTTCATGGGAAGTCAGCATAAAAATACTGTTTAAATATTCTCATCCCATCCCCATATTTAGAAAAATGCCTCAGTGAATGTGTAGAGCTCTGATATAAATATTTTCACATTAATGGAAGACAACTAAGTACATTGCTATACATATATTAGCCCTCTGCAAGTTATTTATATTTATTTGTTTATATGTCTGTTTCCCCAACTAGCCTGTGAGCTGCTCACGGTAGATATCATATCCCATTCTATGCTCAGATCCTGACGCGGTGAGGTGCTAAATAGGTATTCGTTAAATGAAATGAGACATAGTCTCTGCCCTCAAAGAGCCTGCAATCCAGGACATCTGTAAGTCTAAATAGCTTAACTTTATCTAATATTGGACACATTTTTAAACATAATTTATCTGTATATAAAGAATATGAACTTTTGCCATTCCATACACAAAGTACAAAAATTAAGAATCCTACAAGTTTTTATTTTTTAAAAAAAGTCACTACTTACTTTAATTTTTACTTTTTTTGTAATTTACTCTCATATTGTTTGTAAAGTTTATTCCTTTTATATTGAGATGCTAATGGTTGCTAATATGTGTTGACCATTTTATACTACATAACTGGTACCATACTGACCATTTTATGTGCATTCTCATTTAATGTTCACAGTCACTCTAGGCGATAAATACTACACTGTCCCACTATCAGGCATGCAATTTAAAAAACAAACAGATAAGACAGAAGAATACAGTAACAGAACAATGTAGAACAGGATACAATGGAGATGGCATTTCAAATCAATGGAGAAAAGATAAATCAATCAATATTAATGTTGAAATAACTAGCTATCCATTCAGAAAAATAAAATATAAAATATTTCCCAAATAAATCTCAGGTGTACTAAAAATTAAAATGTAAAAAACCCAATAGGTTCACAGAAACCAAGAAAAAAAAAAGGCATAAAAAGTAGTATGAAGTTTATTTTCATAAGCTTTATTCGTGACATAAAAGCCAGAAAAAAGACATTAAAAAAGAGAAAGATGGACAAAACTGACTATTCGCAAGTTTAAAATTACATGGCTCCTTCCTTTCTTCTATTTTTTTTAACCATGGGGCTAATTAAAAAAAAAATTCATTCGGAGGAACTTCCTTCCCTCTTCCTTCCCTTTCATCCTTCTCCCTTCCCCCTGGGTTGCACATGGCTATTGGGGGTGGGGGTTGGTGTGTCTTACAGCAAAATATATTGACTTAATAGGAGCCAGGTTTCTACTGCAAGAGGAGGGAATTGCAAACATGGAAAAGGAAAAGGCCAGAAAAATATATATATATATATATTGGACTGGATTGGAATTAGAGGTATAGGTGTAAACTTAGAGTTATTTTTAAAGATGGTTTGATATAGAAAATAAATATGGATATATGTGTACCATCTATATTCCTGTGTGTATATGCACATACACATTTTTATATGTGTAAATACGATTTATAAGCTCTGTTCACTGACAAAACCTAAAAGAAATGATGTCTTCATAGCAATGAGCACACCCAGTGTTCAGATCTTTGTTTCTAAATACCATTCTCCACTAAAAATAACCAGGAACCTTGAGTGAAATGGCTGATACAGGGCTAGCCCAGGGAAAGTATAACATGAGCCTAGAATATCTTATTATGACAGAATTTAAGAAAGTTCTCAAATAACCATGAGGACATGTCAAAAGGACACAATAGTTAGCTTAATGTATGTTATTTCCACTGGCCATGCCTGGGATAATATGAGCATCAAAATAAATAAGGATAATACAATTTTACCTCTGTGGAAAGAATAATATGAGATGTCTGCATATCTAGACAAATACTGACAGAATATCCTTATTAGTGGTCAAGTTGTATTGAAAACAGAGGAGGGAAATACAGTGGAAACCACTTTAGTGGCATTTTTTTAAATCATTATTTTATATAGTAGATATAATAGTTTCACAACAAAATTTAAATACTGATGAAAAGCTAAAAAAATTATCACAATGGAAATTATGTAATAACATAAAAAATTAGTCACAGTGAATTAAAGAAAAAATGTTTTCACTAAGAATCTGGCTGTTCCTCAACATGTATACATGTGGACAAGGACAGAATGTCCTGCTATCACATAAACTCAACAGTTTGAAAACAAAATTCTTCTCCATTCACCACAATGGAGAATCATAAAACTTCCCTTTGTCCTGTATTCCAGTTTTTGCCACAGGTCATACTACTTTCTGGAACCATAGGCCTTAGATTCATCTTTACTTCTACCTCCATGCTCACTCCCCATCCAATTCATTCTGTCTCTAAAATGTCATCAAATCTCTCCTCTTCCCTGCTTTTTTGATATGCAGAACTGCTATCCTAGTTCTAGTCATTATGAACTCATATTCCCTGTCTTTTCACTCTCATTTTTTGAGACGGAGTTTCGCTCTTGTTGCCCAGGCTGGAGTGCAATGGCATGATCTCGGCTCACCACAACCTCTGCCTCCCAGGTTCAAGTGATTCTCCTGCCTCAGCCTCCCGAGTAGCTGGGATTACAGGCATGTGCCACCACACCCAGCTAATTTTGTATTTTTAGTAGAGACAGGGTTTTGCCGTGTTGGCCAGGCTGGTCTCGAACTCCTGAACTCAGGTGATCCACCCGCCTTGGCCTCCCAAAGTGCTGGGATTACAGGCATGAGCTACCACACCCAGCCTTTTCACTCTTTTCATTGCAACCTCCACACCGTCACTAAAGTTGTCTCTCTGTAAAAACATTTTGAAAACAGAAAAAAATCCATAGTCAACATACATAAAAATTAACTCAAAATGGATTATAGACCTAAACGAAAAAGCCAAAAACTACAAAATTTCTAGAAGAAAAATAGAAAGAAATCTTCAAGACCTTAGGCTAGGCAAAGATTTTTTTAGACCGCATACAAAAAGTACAAGCCTTGTAAGAATAACTGATAAAATGAACTTCATCAATCAAAACAAAAATGTCTGCCAAGGACATTGACTAGTCACTAAAAATCCAGATTCACTGCGAATTGTTTTGAATATTAAAGCATGTCAAGTGGCTAATACATTTCCAAAAATTACATTCCAAAACAAATTTCTACCCCCAAAGTTATATATCATAGAGGGAGAAAAAAGTAAATTATCTTGTGATAGAGCTGACATTAAACCGTCTTGCTGAGATACAGATAGAGCCAAAACACACAAATACACACACATAAACAAATCAGTTCACAGTCATAACAAAAATAATTCAAAATGACCTAAACATATTGTTCAAAACTCCAGAAACTCACAAAGCACAGCATTAAGAAATATGTATTGTGCTCATGTAAATTGCATTAAAAATCTGCATAATGTTTCCAAAACACTTGTTGAAACAGATTTAATATTTGTGGGATTTTTCTCTTTTACATGGAAAAAAATACCTAAGTCAAAACAACTTTGAATAAAAAACATGCTGAGATTTTCTTTAAAGAGTCCTTTTAAGCAACAGTATCCATGGTTAAATGTCAAAACAACATATAAATCATTAGATTATATTTACTATCCATCTAATAATTGTCTTCCACTTCTTTTTTTTTTTTTGCTTTAGGATGACAAATGAACTGAAGAATCGATTTTGAATGCACTTACAATACTTCACTGTGCCTTTCTTTGGCATTTACCAAAAGCAAAGTAAATTAAATATTCTTTAAAAGAAAAATCATTTTGCAAAGCTCTTTAGCACTACCAAAAGCTAGCAATGGCAAAAACTGCAATTACGTTTGCACCAACCTAATATTTTAAGTGGAGATTTGACCTTTTTAACACTACATCACAAAAAGTCATTTTACCTTAATAAACTACAATTAGCAATTCTCCTGAAATATAGAGTCAAAAAGTTAAAGCATTCCCTTTTAGTAAATTCAGTTGGCTAAACCCTAAATGTTGAGTTTGAAGTTTTAATTGCTGCCCAGCAATTCCCATCCTTTTTTATACTAAAAATACCTCTTTCGTGGTCTACAACTAAATTTAAGCAATTGTTGAAGCTGCTGGGGAGTTATTCTAAATCTCACTTTGCTTCCCAGTAACTTAAATGACTCACACAGAAACACAATTATCAATACAAATCTCATTGTAATTGTTCCATTCTGTTTCCTTGTTACAAGGCATAATGCTGCATAATCCTTTTTTTGCATTCAGAAAAACTCAAATGTCTCACTAAGAAACAGCTTTGAAACTTGGCTCGTGGCCTATTTGCAAATGATACTAAGGCTTAAATACCTTTCCTGCAAAATTACACTAACTTCAAAATACTCTGGGATTAACCATTAAAATGTTTTTGTTTCGGTTACAACACTAATGAACACCAAATGTTAGAATTTGTTCTAATGGTGTAATACATCAAGGATTTTCTTAAAAGGAAAGGCTGGATCGGCTATCCATTATATAACTGAAGGCAGATTAGTCAGTACTGACACAGAGAATACTTGAAAGATTTAATACTTAAGCGTACAATCAAGCATAAGAAGTTTAATTCAGAAAACCTGCTAAATTAGCCATCATATTTTTTCCCTATAAAAATACCAAACTCCTGTTTTCTAAGCTACACTTGAAAGCCTTCCTTTCACTCCGTACACAAGCCACTTAACCTTCAACCTGATTTCCCCACTCCTATAAAATGAGGTGATGCTACTATGCTGTCTTATATCACAAAGGAATAAAAAGAAACAAAGGAAGCAAAAAGGGAATTGAGGGAATCTCAACACATCAGGTCTATTAAAGCCTGGTAAAAACAACTGATATGATGAGATTTTACGAAACAAATGTGTAAATGCTGTTTTAAAAATGCAAAAACAAAGACTGGAGAATGAGCTACTCTGGATATATTCTAGAGATAAACATTTGGGATGTAAAAAGGTAGTACTTTAAGGACTATCGCAATTCCACGAGTGCCTTTCCTAGCCCCAACGCCACACTTCAACCGGGGTGTAATATATCTATATCGTCAGTGTAAAAACAAGAATGACATGATTTATCTACTTTTTCTGGGGCTTTTGCATCTTTTAATGCTGACTCTTCTGTGGAATGTTATCTGTTTGAGGCCTCCCCGATATCTAACCATCCTGGTTGCTACAAGTTCATCTTTCTCTTCCACCATGTTTTCATTTTTCTTTCTTGTCTTTTGATTGCTATTGTGATTTAATAGTTTGCCCTCAATCTGGACTTTTACAGAACTCAAGAAGCAGATGCTTTTCCTTTTAGTTAATTATTAATCACTCCTTTCAGCAATAATAGTCAAATGTTTGTTCTTGTTTGCTATTTTTATCACTGCTCAAAAGAAATTTCTTCCCCTTCCTTCATTAGAGAAGATCTCTCCCCTGCCTTATTTCCATGTTTCATTCTATTCTCAATTAGGATACAGATCACTCAGTAAATTTTTACAAGCCATACCACATTAGAAATTTGAAATAGACTACTCTATAAAGAAATGGTTTAGCAAGTAAATACTGTAAATAAGATACATGTAATAAAAGCTAAACCTTTTGAAAAAAAATTTTTAATAATGTCATTTATTTCAGAAGTACCTATATAATTCCAACTGAACTAATTACAAGTCACTGTTATTTATTCTTTAAAGGATTTCCACTCAGAATCTTCTACTTTGGACTATTTTGTTGGTACAATTTTAGATACAGTATTTGCAGTGATAACACTGCATTTCTTCAAAAACTATTGTTTTTTTTTAATACTATCTTGGATTTGCCTAGCTTCCTTGATTAGTCAAAAATAATGAGGTTTACCATTCTCTCATTATATATCAAGTGAGAGATTAAAGTCCTTGGTAAGTAATAGGTCTATAAATGCAAGGTCCAATGTTATATAAATTCAAGGAAGATGCATTGTACCTCAAATTTCTAATAACTTTTAAATGCCATTCCTAAAATCCATTTATTAACTATGAATGAACTAATAATGGCATATTTTTGATGGGCTACTTTTCTGAAACCTCATCAAAATAACAGATCTACTGTTATACTGTCACAGAATATAGCATTATATACCAAAGAGCCATCTGTGGAGCACAAAGTGCATCAGACAACCACAAGATTAGGAAAGAAAAGGTTCTGAGGTCAAACAATGTGGGAAATGTTGAGCTAAACAAAATTAAATCCATTTTTATTACCACAGGACTTCTTAGTACCATTAATAAATTATGTATACTGTGACTCTCCAAAGCCTGTGTGTTAACAGATGCATGTTTGTATGTTGGGAGGGGCAGTATTTATGCAATTGTTCCTCTATTTATGATTATAAAACCATATTACAGCAAGCCATCTCCCATGGAACATACTTTGGAAAATACTAATATACATGGACCACTGTCACTATTGATTGCTGTTTTTGATATTTAACATAAATCAATTTCTGCCAGATACTATATTTATAAAAGTACTAATTATTTAGGGAAAGAGAGAAGGCATAAAAAGAAAATGTAGCTATTATATCCTTCTAAAACAGTAATACCTAAAAGGACAAATAGTGTTCTGTCCATATTTAACCCTTCTGCTGTGGCTATAGAATAAAACAGACAATTCCTTTTTTTTTTTTTTAATGACAGGTTTTATTTAACAGATGCCTCAGTGAATTTGGACATCTCATTTTTAATTAGGCTATCTGAGGGCTTTAAACAATCAAAATACCAAAAAATATCGCAAAAGGCTTTTAAAAAGAGCTGCATATAGCAGTAAATAAAATGTGAATTTAAGCACCTTGATTTGTAAACTATCAAACACAAACTTAAACTAGACTAGAGTTTGAATCTTCAGACCTCTTTCCTAGACCACTAAACAAGGCAAAGAATAGAAACACTCCAGTTCCTCAGGTACCAAAATAGCAGATATGGGCATTACCAGGTTCAAAATTCATTAGGTACTTATCACAAATGACAAAAATAATTGAAAGATGTCTAAAATTCCAATTCCTCTGGATTCCACCTCCCATTTTTCCTCTGATATTTCAGAGATGCTTCAGTCAGAAAGAATACTTTACCAATACCAACAGAAAGAAAAGCACTCCAACAGTCACACATACATATTCCATCACATTTTGAAATAATGCCAAATTTTACCAATATCAACATTTTATGAATATAATTGTTAGCATACAGACATCAAATACGTTTATAATAAATATCACTTTTTAAAATAAAACAGTATACTCACTAAAGAGCTTGATGATAAAAGACAAGTACAGTGAATATTACCATTTGAAAATTTCAATTTTAATAAAATTTACTGTAAATAACAACAAAAGCCTCACTAGTAAGGGCAGTCTTCTGGAGATGGAAATAATTTTTAGAGCTGGTACTTTTTTATTTTGAGATGGAGTCTCGCTTTGTCGCCCAGGCTGGAGTGCAGTGGCCGGATCTCAGCTCACTGCAAGCTCCGCCTCCCGGGTTCACGCCATTCTCCTGCCTCAGCCTCCCGAGTAGCTGGGACTACAGGCGCCCGCCACCTCGCCCGGCTAGTTTTTTGTATTTTTTAGTAGAGACGGGGTTTCACCGTGTTAGCCAGGATGGTCTTGATCTCCTCGTGATCCGCCCGTCTCAGCCTCCCAAAGTGCTGGGAAGAGCTGGTACTTTTTAAAAATAGGAGTCTGTCTAGTGTAATGGTTAAACACATAAACTTTGGAACTCAGACATGAGTTCACGTCCCAGCTGTGACACTTACTAGCGGGATAACCTTGAGTGAGTACCTAACTTCTCTGTGCCTCAGTTTCCTCTTGTAAATGGAATATTAGCAGTAACCACCTTATAGGGTTTTTATGAGGATTAAATGGTTTTTAATTTAAACACTAGGTACACAGAACAGCACTAGGTACACAGTAAACAATGTATAAATGTTTGATAAACACATCTTTGTTTATGTGTTATGAGAGCCTACTAAAAAATAAAACTACTTAAAATAATGTATAATGAGCTTTTAAAAGAAGTCAAATATGTACAGAAAGAAAATAAAATATGCTAACAAAAGAAAAATTTACAGATGAAAAAGGTATGTATCCCACTACACTAATTAGCATACACACACAGATTTAGTCATTAATTCATTCATTCTTTCAAACATATATTAATAGCATTTTATATGTCTGGCACTGTGCTATGTAATGGAATCACAATGATAAATAAGATAAAATCTCTGTCCAAGATTAATCAGGTGCTCTACTCACCTTTGCATTTATTATTATAATAATTTGATGACAGTTGTATATATATAGTATGTAACTAAATGGTATAACTATGCACAAAATTGGGGTTTTGTAATTATTTTTATTTTTTTAAGAACCCTTCTAAACATACTACAAACAAAAGCTGACCACTAGTGATACAGAGGGAGAATAAACATATCTAATCACGTTTTTTATTAACTCTTGTCTCAGAACCAGTTGCTAAAGAATGTTGGAAATAATAACCTAGCTTTGGTAGCTAATCTTAAACTAATACTATTTTTGGTTATCAAATAATTTCCTCATTCTGAGAAAAACAAACAGAGTAATTTGAAGCATGTAGTTTGCTTCTTTCCTCTTAGGCAAACTGGTGGTTTTCCTCACATCCTCAAACTTCTGTTATGGGTAGACTGATACTTTTCAACCTGCATTGCAGCGCTATGACATATCTTCTTTTTAACTAGGCCACTTACATCTTACAACTCTAGATTAGATTACTTAAGTATACACCATATACACAAAACTTCAATCAATACAAATAAATGTTCAAATGGTATTTGAAAGAAAACTTTTATAAATATATAAAAAGTATTAAGTCTACAGTCCTTTTAAGAGCAGACAGTAATGACCAAAATGATTATCTTCCTCTTCATGCTTTTGGTAGTTGACATTAGCAGCATATTCCTAAACTTAAATATTTAGGAAATGTGATAATACATTTTTAAGAATAGTCACTTAAACTTTCAGATTTCTCCATGCCTTGCTAGAATATTCCACTAGAGAAAATTAGTTGCCTCTGTTTATCTTTAAGTAAATTGATTTTTCTTAGTTTTTAATTGTGGTAAAATACATATTAACATAAAATTTTCCATCTTAAATGGCAATTTAAGTGTACAGTTCAGTAGTGGACCAACATTCACATTGTCATGCAAACAGTCTCCAGAACTTTTTCATCTTGCAAAACTGAAACTCTATATCCATTACACAGCTCTCCATTTCTGCCTTCCCCCAGTCACTGGCAACCACCCTTCTACTTTGTTTCTGTGACTATGACCACTGCAAGTACCTCATATAGGTAAAATCACACAGTATTTGCCTTTTTGTACCTGGCATATTTCACACAGCACAATGTCCTCAAGGTTCATCCATGTTGTAGCATGTGTCAGAATTTCCTTCCTCTTCAAGGTTAAATACTATTCCATTGTATGTAATGTCACATTTTGTTTATCCAGTCATCTAGGAATACTTGGGTTGCTTCCACCTTTTGGCTATTATGAATAATGCTGCTACAGATATGAGCATAAACTGATTTTTAATTGATTCATCAAAGTTTATACTGTCAGCATTATTGAATGGTACATATGAAAGGCAAGAAAAATAAATACAAAATAGATTTATCATATGGTTTTAATTTTTTTTTTTTTTTGGAGACATAGTCTTGCTCTGTCACCCAGGCTGGAGTGCAGTGGCGCAATCTCAGCTCACTACAACCTCAGCCTCCTGGGTTCAAGCGATTCCTTTGCCTCAGCCTCTCGAGTAGCTGGGATTACAGGTGTGTGCCACCACGCCCAGCGAATTTTTGTATTTTTAGTAGAGACAGGTTTCACCATGTTGGCCAGACTGGTCTCAATCTCTTGACCTCGTCATCACCCACTTCAGCCTCCCAAAGTGTTGGGACTACAGCCGTGAGCCCACCATGCCCAGCCTATCATATATTTTTTTTTTAAAGCGTGTTCCTTTCCATGGAATAACATAAAAAAACAGAATATAACAAAAAGTCCATTTTTTTGTTTGAATTGTCATGAAGTTCTATTTCTTTCACAATTAAGTTTAAAAGTATATCAAGTCAATTAAATGGTATCTTAGTCCACTTTGTGTTACTATAACAAAATAACATAGACTAGGTAATTTATAAAGAAAATAAACTTATTTATTTTTATTATTATTATTTTTTTTGAGACGGAGTCTCTGTCGCCCAGGCTGGAGTGCAGTGGTGCGATCTCTGCTCACTGCAAGCTCCGCCTCCTGGGTTCACGCCATTCTCCTGCCTCAGCCTCCCGAGTAGCTGCGACTACAGGCGCCCGCCACCATGCGCAGCTAATTTTTTGTATTTTTAGTAGAGACAGGGTTTCACCGTGTTAGCCAGGATGGTCTCGATCTCCTGACCTCATGATCCGCCTGCCTCGGTCTCCCAAAGTGCTGGGATTACAGGCATGAGCCACTGCACCCGGTCAGAAATGTACTTCTTACCATTCTGAGGCTGGCAAGTAAAAGGTCAAGAGGCCCATTCTGGTGAGGGCCTTCTTGCTGCATCATAACATGGTACAAGGGCAAGTAGGCATGCAAGAGAGAGAGACCACAAGAGTAAGCTGAGCTCATTTTTATAATAACACATTCTCTTGACAACTCACTTCCTAGAGAACTAATTCTCTATATAATGGCATGAATCCTTTTATGACGGTTCTGCCCTATGACTGAGTCACCTCTTAAAGTTCCCACCTCTTAATACTGTTATACTGGCAATTAAACTTCCAACACATAAACTTTTGGGGAACACATTCAAACCATACCAAATGGTAATTAATTTTTATTTCTAACATAAACATATATCAAAACACTCTTTCTTTTTTTTTTTTAAGTCAGGGTCTTGCTCTGTCACCCAGGTTAGAGTGTGGTGGCACAATCACACTTCACTACAACATTGATGTCCCAGGTTCAAGCAATCCTTCTATTTTAGCCTCCAAAGTAGCTGGGACTACAGCTGTATGCCACCATGCCTGGCTAATTCATTTTTCTGTAGAGATGGGGTCTCACTGTGTTGCCCAGGCTAGTCTTGGAACTCCTGGGTCTCATGTGATCCGCCCACCTCCACCTTCCAAAATGCTGGGATTACAGGCGTGAGCCGCTGCACCCAGCCCAGCAAATACTCTTACAATTTTATGAGAAAGCTTAAAACAATGCCTGGCACTTTCATTAAACACCCTTAAAACTTCACTAATTCACATTTTTTCAAGCTCCATATTTCAAAGAGAAAACCTAAGATATCTGTTTTTAAGAAGTATTTAATCACATAATCAATGAAAGCTGCTTAAAGGCTTAAAATATCAAGGATGAGAAATTATTAAGTCTTGTACAATACTAAGCAAAAGCTTTTCTACTAGACAAATGTGCTTATGAAATGGACATAATACATATATACATATGTCACAGCACTTGCTTCATCTTCTAGTTAATAACATTATTATTCTGTGTTCAATAATCCTAAAAGCTTAAATTATACCATTTAATTTCCATACCAAACTGGTGCTATTGTATAGCATTAGATATGCTACCTCATAGTATTCTTCTCCGAGCACTACTCAACAATAAATGCACTATTGGTCCTCATATTTACCTGGTAATTCCTTCCTTTAAGAAGTTTCAAGATTGTTTACTATGCTGCCACTGGAAAAAAATATGAAGTATCTACATGTACTTATATGGAAAGAAATCTAAAATTCATTGTTCATGAAAAAGCCAAACTGCCAAGACAATTCTAAAAAGACACTCAAGTTTCTCAGAGGGGTCCGAATGGGAAGGTTAGTAGAAAAATACCTGTTCTTTTCGCTTCAAAACCCCATAGGGGATTTTTAAGGCAGTGAAACTATTCTATATGAACTGTGATGCTGGATACACATAAAATGATAACATTTGTCAAAACCCATAGAATAGTACAATAAAAGAATGAATCTTAAGGTAAACTTATGGCCTTTAGTTAATGTATCAATGTTTATTCATCAATTGTAACAAATATATCACATTGATGAGGATGTTAATAATAGAGGGTAACTGGAAGGGAAGGAATTAGGGGGTATAGGAAAGCTCAGTACTTTCCACTCAATTTTTCTATGAGCCTAAAACTGGTCTAAAAATAGTCTACTGATTAATAAAAATGAAAGAAAAGTGTAGTTATATTTTTCAATGACAAGTATAAGAAATATCTCTCTCATAATATGGGAAATAAAATTTTTTAATGTTAAGAACTCTTGGCCAGGCACAGTGACTTACGCCTGTAATCCCAGCACTTTGGGAGGTCGAGGTGGGTGGATCACTTGAGTTCAGAGTTCAAGACCACGCTGGGCAACATGGCAAAACTCTGTCTCTACTAAAAATACAAATATTAGGCAGGCATGGTGGTACATGCCTGTAGTTCCACCTGTTTGGGAGGCTGAAGTGGGAGGATGGCTTGAGCCTGGGAGGCAGAGGTTGCAGTGAGCCGATTATGCCACTATACTCCAGCCTGGGTGACAGAGAGAGATCCTGTCTCACACACACACACACATACACACACACAAAAAATAATAATAATACATTTTTAAAAACCTCTAAATAATCATACAATTAATATTCAGATTCAGGAAATGAAATCAATACATACCATCTAATTGCAGGGCTTTCATTCAATGAGAGCACATATTTTGCCATTTAAAGTAGGTTAGTATCCAGAATATAAAAATGCATAGTATATACCAACTAAGAGATATCCTATGCAGGTGGGTCCCGCTTTTACCTCTATATACCAGATACTACACTACAAGGATCTATATACTCTAGATCATTTCTCACCTTTTTCCCCTAAAATGCCTTTTGAGACAGGGTCTCACTATGTTGCTCAGGCTGGTCATGAACTCCTAAGCTCAAGCAATCCTCCCACCTCAGCCTCCCCAGTAAAATGAGACTGCAGGCCCATGCCATTCCACCCAGATTAAGGTCGTTTTTTGACCTTTTTTTCTCTATCATGTTCTCCCATAAAGTTTTAATACCTGAGTTTCTCCTCGTTTAGAAAAATAATAATAAAACATTTTAAAAATTTTAATATCATAGATATACAATTATTTTGTATTATTATGAATAGCCAATCCCTCCATAAACTAAATTGCAATCTCTTGTTTCTGTATCTTAAGGACCAAAAAGACGTAGTCAATTCTAATCAGCCCTTCTAAAATTTAATTGAGGATACTCTATATTGCACATAAGAGAGTTCAGAGAAGAGTTACTAAAGGTTTTGATAAATACTCCCAAATTGTTCATTAATGATTGTACTGTAAAACCCTACCTATCTAAAATATGCAATACTTATTTCAGAAAAAAATGAACATGTCAAATATTATAACTTTTTGATGTATCAATAGTTTTTAACAGTATTTTTTACTTTGTTTATAGCAAATAGTACTTCTGCAATGGGAAAACCTTTATAATAAACAGTTTTAACTAGCTTGATTAAGCATTTGACACTTTTCCAATTTTCTTATTTAAATACAATTAATTTGCCATTCCATCAAAAGTGAAAAAGACAAGACTATGGCAAGAAGATAAAATCGTCATCAAGTAGAAACATCATAGGAATGGAAGAAAAGACCAAGTTCACCAAAGAAAAGTAAAAATAACTATTATCAATATTCAAGGAGAGAGATCCAGTATAGCATAGTGTTTTAAGAATGTGACTCAAGAAACAGAATGCATGGGTTTAAATGCCAGCTCTGTCTTTTCTTAGTTATAAAATAAGGCAAGTAACTTAACTTGTCAAAGACTCAGCTACTTTATCTGGAAAATGAAGATACTAAAAGTCATTATCACACAGGTTGTGATCAAATGAGATAATGCCTCTAGCACAGAGACTGGTACCCAATAAACACCCAATAAATGTTAAAGACACAAAGACAAATGTATCAATATGTGGCACTAAGTAGGGCCCTTATAGCTCCTCAATTGCTCTACTAGGTAGGAACACTGCTCTTGAGCCATAGGGCATGCAGGTACACAGCCCCACTGTTTTCCATGAAGGTATCATTTGAATGATGACCAACTCATTACACAGAAGCCTTGTTCACAATATAGAAATTAACACTAATATTATGGAATATAAAAGAATAATCAAGAAACAGACAGTCATACATGAATACTGAACTGTATGACACCAGGGTCAGCATTCTGCTTACGAAGGCACAGAACCCTGAGAGTTGGATGATACATTTAAAAATCTTGAATCTCTGGAGTCCCAGAGTCCCAGGAACTATCAGATCCTGCAGAAATTAGCCTTTCCTTTGCTCAAGATGAAGCACATGCCTCTTCCTTACAAGATAACCTATGTCTTCCCAGATCTACCTCCACCTCTGGTTCTTGACCTCCAGACCAATCACAAATAACCATGTTTGGGAAGTGCTGAATCTGCTGAGGAGGAAAAGGTCTATATGGCTGAAAGAGCTGCACAACTTAGTCAACATGTAAAGCAAGAGCTGGAAGAACAGACTTAAGGCTGGATTCTGAAGACACTGGACCAAGGGAAATAGAATATGAAGTTGGATAAAAGAAGACTTACCTAACTGAGAGCACTCTCCCATTATACTGAATTTAACACCCTGACAAGGCCCCTGGAAATGATACTACAATATTAAGATGGCTCTTGAAAGTTTGGAAAAAGTGGAGGCACACAGTAAGTGAAGGAGAAATGGCAGAACTGCTGTGGCAGATAGTAAATTTAGGGAATGAAAGGTTCCAAAGAAGTGGCCATGCTAGAGAGTCTATATGAAGGAAGGCTGAAAACTGCCTACTGACTATTGAGAGGGCCCAAAGGGCATTACATTTCCCAAAGCATAAGCAATACACTGATGAAAAGGGCAACCATATTCCTGAGCTCAGTAGTGGCTGTCCTCATATTAATAGGAGATACTATGAGAAGCTGGGCTCCTTGAAGTTCAAAGACCTGGCCCCCGTACCTAGATTTGGGACTTCTTTGCAGGTTAATCCCAGGTCTGGAGCTCCCCATAGGATCGACTGGTGTCTTGGATGCAGCTGCACTATGGATTAGCTTCTCCTTCTGTTGAATCTGCTTCACAATCCTTCATTTCCCCACAGGGGTTGGTTGCCAAGAGGACTGCCGAAAAAATCTCCTGCATGCAAATTTCTGCCTCAAATCTGTGTATTCCCTGCAGAACCAGACCTAGGGCATTCTCAAATATCTCAAAATGCTGGATTAAATCAAACAAACATTCCTTTAAATGCATAGTAAGAAATTAAACATTCAGAGGCCAAAAACAAGACAGGAACTGTAATCCAGAACAGTAAGCAGAAACTGATTATGGTTACTCAGGGGAGATTTACCAGCCTCAATAACCAAGACATTTGAATCTTAATACCTATTAACTGGCTGGAATGAGCACCAACCCTGGGACACAGAAAGTTAGAACTAAAAGACCCTCATAAAACCAAATTCCCCAAGTAAACATAACTATCTTGGTCTAGGTTCTAGGTGAACAAAAAAATTCTACACCAATAACTTAAATCCTGGGCCAGCCTTCACAATGGTTTGAAGTTCAAGTTTATACCACCTGTATGATCCAAGAAATTCAAGGCTCAGATATGTATAAAAAGGGTGACCCCAGGCTGATAATATTCCTGAGATAACTAGCAGAAGCAAATGTAAAACTATTCCGGACCCATAGAATTCCCATATTTAAAAAAAGCCTCACTAAAGATAAGCTCATAATCTAAAGCTGTAATGCACAAGAAGAAATAATTCACCATAAGGGGACAGCAGACACAAAAATTAGTAGGATTAGACATTAAAAAATTTCAACTGATAGTGCAGATGGAAATTATAAAATAAGTATATTTAAAATTATTAAACACATAAGAGACATTATAAAACATGAGAGAAAAAGAAAGACAATAAAAGACCAAAAAAAAAAAAAAAAAAAAAAAGACAATATCAAAAGACCAGGCAGATCTGAGGGAAAGGAAAAAACAAACAGAATTTTATATGAGCATTGAAATAAAAAAAAATACACACTGGGTCAAACTGCAGATTAGATACAGATAAAGAAATAATTAGTTTTTAAAAGGAAAATAGAGTTTAGGAAATTACTTAGAATGCAGAACAGAGATAAGGAGACAGAAAATAAGCAAATGGGACTAAGAAATACATAGGAGAGGATGAAAATGTCTAGCAAAATCTTCTATCAAATCAAGAAAGAAAACAAAGGGAAAAAAAAAGCAACGTTTGAACAGATAATAGCTGAGAATTTTCCAAAAATGAAAGCCATTAATCATCAGATTGAGGAATCACCAGCATAACATATCCCAACTAAGACACAAAGAAATTACAAAACACCAGTGACTAACAGGATATCTCAAAAGACCAGACAACACTGTCTCAAGATGAAGAAACTACAAGGTACACTAAAAACAAAAATTAAACAAACATAATAATAGCACATTAAGGAGAAGACTCTATGCTTGTATTATTGTCATTCAATAAGCATATGTGGAAAAGGGAAATCAGATGAAACAGCATATGAAGGAAGAAAACATAGAACCCTTCCTCTAAGAAAGAGGCATCTTGTCAGGCAACCAGGAATACAATTATTTTTTTTCTCAGGATTCATTAAGACAAGAGAAAGGAGGTAAGGAAGGATGAAAGAGAAAGGGAGAAGAAGTTTCTTTAGGAGGGACTACCAAAAGGTAGAATTAAAAAGTCTCTAAAGGCAAAGAAAAAAAAAAAGAACGAACGAAAAAAAGGCTGGGCACAGTGGCTCAGACCTGTAATCTCAGAACTTTGGGAGGTGGAAGCAGGAGGATCCCTTGAGCCCAATAGTTCGAGACCAGCGTAGACAACATGGCAGCACCTGTCTCTACAAAAATAAAAATAATAAAAATTAGCCAGGCACGGTGGTATGAGCCTATAGTCCCAGCTACTCAGGAGGTGAGGTAAGAGGACCACTTGAGCCCAAGAGTTCAAAGGCTGCAGTGAGCCCTGTTCACACCTGGGCGACAGAGCAAGACCCTGTCTCAAATAAAGAAAAAACAACAAGAAAGTTAAAAGCAAAAAACAATCACAACTAAAGGATATTGTGGTTACCTCCCCAACATCCATGTTCCCTATTTTAATTTCTGAGTATCACTCCTGACACCCATTCTATAAATTTTGGGGAAATATCACTACCCTTGCTCTAGAAATGGGACATGAGACTCAGATACAAGTTACTCAGTGCAAATGCTCCACCTTACTGGTTCAAGGGTCAGCAAGGACTTAATTCAAGCCAGTAGGTCTAGACATGTTTTCTAGAAATTTCTCAGAAAGAAACTCTCTCTTCAACTGAATGATGTGATATGAAATATGATACCTGGAACTCCTGTAGCCATTTTGCAACTGTAAGGGAAGTCAGACTAAAAACAAAGATTAGAGCAGAGCTGAGAGAACTGCAGAGCAACAGAGCCACAGACTTGACCAAACAATATCTGAAGACTGACCTCTCTCTAAACTTTCCAGTTAATTAATAAATCCCCTTTCTTGTTTTAGCTAGGTATATTTACTATTATTTTGCAACTAAAAGCATTCTATTGGATACACATGGCACAAGGTTAAAGCTCTATTTGATTGATCACAAAAATTTCCTCTGATTTAGACTCAATATTGAGCTATTAAGTAGAAATTTATTATGTTAATAAATACATGTTATTTTTCAGAAATGGCTTAGGAAGAAAAACAAGACTCTGCCTGACATTGGAGATTTTCAGCAGACATACAACTGTAATTTGCCAGGTGCCAGGAAAACTGACCTTTCCCAACATCACAGGCCCTGTATGTGCTAACACAAATTGTGCAGAAAGGGGCAAAGATGCTGCAGCCAAATGGAAAATAGGACATTCTTAAATGAAGTTTGCTTCTGGAGAAATCCATATAGCACCAAACTCTTAAGTCTTTTTATTTTCATGCTATTTTGTTTAAATTGTCTCAATTTTTAAAAATCGAAGGATTTCTAATTAAAAATCAAAGACTGGATACATGCATTTATCTTCACTTGCTCCCAAAACCCCACTAACATGACAGTAAAGAAATGTTAAAAATTATAAACACTGAAGATAATGGCTGGAAGAGATAAAAGAAAACAAAAAAGTTAATAAAAGCTTGGAAGATGCAAAGCAGAAGTATAGTTTCTGACTTAGCAGAACAGAGAAAGTTGAAACATAACGTGTAGTTAAGAGAGAGACACCAGCCAGCCATGGTGGCTCATGCCTGTAATCCCAGCACTTCGAGAGGCTAAGGCAGGTGGATTGCTTGAGCCCAGGATTTTGAGACCAGCCTGGGCAACAGAAAAACCCAATCTCTACAAAAAATACAAAAATTAGCCAGGTGTGGTGGTGCATGCCTGTAGTTCCAGCTACTTGGGAGGCTGAGATGGGAAGAACTGCTTAATCCCACAAGGTCAGGGCTGCAGTGAGCCAAGATAGCACCACTGCATTCCAGCCTGGGTGAAAAAGCACAAGGCACTATCTCCACATGCACACAAAAAAGGAATACCAACAAGAAAATAATTCACAATAAAGAGTCCAGAAATGGGGCAGAGTTATGGGTAAGGCTAAAATCAGAAGGATGACAGAAAGTCCACATAAGGAACAATTAGATTTTAGATGCCCTGTTGGGTGTGGTGGCTCATGCCTGTAATCCCAGCACTTTGGAAGGTCAAGGCAAGAGGATCACTTGAGCCCAGGAGTTCAAGACCAGCCTAGGCAACATGGAGACTGTCTTTACAAAAAATTTTAAAAATTAGCCAGGCTTGGTGGCGCATGCCCATAGTCCCAGCTACTGAGGAGGATGAGGTGGGAGGATCACTTGAGCCCAGGAGGTCAAGGCTGCAGTAAGCTGTGATTGTGCCACGGCACTCCAGCCTGGGCAACAGAGCGAGACTCTGTCTCAAAAAAAAAGAGATTTTAGATGTCCCTCTACAACTCTGTGACTTGCATTCTGGCAGGAGAAAAGCAGTTTACTCTCTAGAAAAAAAAAAAAAAAAAACTGAATCAGACAGATACCAGACTCTGGGACTACAAGCACAACTGAGTGTGAGGATAAGATACCGTACTGAAGGCCAGGCACGGTGGCTCACGCCTGTAATCCTAGTACTTTGGGAGGCTGAGGTGTGTGGATCACTTGGGGTCAGGAGTTCAAGAACCAGTCCGGCCAACATGGTGAAACTCCATCTCTACTAAAAATACAAAAATTAGCCAGGCATGGTGGTGGGCATGCCTATAATGCCAGCTACTTGGGAGGTTGAGGCACAAGAATTGCTTGAACCTTGGAGGCAGAAGTTGCAGTAAGCCGAGATCATGCCGCTGCACTCCAGCCTGGGTGACAGAGTGAGACTCGGTCTTTAAAAAAAAAAAAAAAAAAACCAGATACTGTACCGAAAACAGGGAGATTCAATTTATACAGTGGTCCCTGATTTATAATAGTTCGATTTTACCATGGTGGGAAAAGAATATGCATTCAGTAGAAACTGTACTTTTGGTATGGTATGACCATTCTGGTTTTTATTTTCAGTACAGTTTTCAATAAATTACATAAAGTATTCGCTCTTTATTATAAAATAGGCTTTCTGCTAGATGATTTTGCCAAATTGTAGGCTACTATAAGTGTTCTGAGCACATTTAAGATAGGCTAGATTAGGCTTCATTAAGTTAGGTGTACTAAATGCATTTTTTTTTTTTTTTTTTTTTGAGACAGAGTCTCGCTTTGTCACCCAGGCTAGAGTGCAGTGGCGCAATCTCAGCTCACTGCAACCTCCAGCTCCTGGGTTCAAGCAGTTCCCCTGCTTCAGCCTCCCGAGTAACTGGGACTACAGGCGCCCGCCACTACGCCTGGCTAATTTTTTGTATTTTAGTAGAGACAGGGTTTCACCATGTTGGCCAGGATGGTCTTGATCTCTTGACCTTGTGATCCGCCCACCTCGGCCTCCCAAAATGCTGAGATTACAGGCATGAGCCACCGTGCCCGCCTCTAAGTGCATTTTTGACTTATGATATTCTCAACTTCCAAAGGGTTCATCAGGATATAATGCTACTGTAAATTAAAGAGCATTTCTATACTAAGCAGTGAGATCACTCTCTACCTCTCAGTTCTCTTCCTTTGTTTAACTGTCAGAAACTAGTAGCAACTTGTACCTCCCAGGCAGGAGAAAGACTCTTCTTTGGAAAGAGAAAACAGCCCAAGAGAAAAAGCTATAGATAACTGGTCCCTAACCTTTTTGGCACTAGGAAGCGATTTCATGGAAAACAATTTTTCCACAGACAATGTGGGTGGGGGCAATGGTTTCAGTAGGAAACTGTTCCACCTCAGATCATCAGGCATTAGATTCTCATAAGGAGCTTGCAACCTAGATCCCTTGTATGCACAGTTCACAACAGAGTTCACACTCTATGATAATCTAATGCCGCTGCTGATCTGACAGGAGGCAGAGCTCAGGCCTGCCACTCACCTGCTGTGTGGCCCAGTTCCTAATGGGCCACAGACTGTTACCAGTCTACAGCCTGGGAGTTGGGGACCCTTGCTATAGATATTAAGAGTCAGCAATGTCTCAGTAAAATAAATCTGATATTCAACTAACAGCCCTACAGTGAAACCCATGCACACAGAGTTTCCAAGATTTTTAGTATTAGCTAAATGTTTGAGGACCAACCAAGGAATGCTCCTATCATGAAATAAAGAAACCAAATCAAACAGAAAAACAAACAAAAATACAATGCACAAAGAAATTATTTTTTAAAAACTAAAATTATTTGGACAGAGGTGAAAGTATAACCACAAAACAGTAATAGACTATAAAAATGAATGCTCAGAAAAGAAGAAAAGGCTTTGAAAAGTTTACTTATAATATTTTTGAGACACGGTCTCACTCTGTTGCACAGTGGCACAATCATAGCTCACTGTAACCTCTAACTCTGAGCTCATGCAATCCTCCTGCCTCAGCTTCCTGAGTGGATAAGACTACAGACATGTACCAATGCACCATGCTAATTTTTTTTTTTTTGTAGATGGGGTCTCACTATGTTGCCCAGGCTAGTCTTTTAACTTCTGGCCTCAAGTGATCCTTCTACCTGGGGCTCCCAAAGTACTGAGATTAAAGGCATAAGCCATCGTGCTCAGCTGAAAAATTTAAATGAGAGCAGAACATTTAAAAATATATAACAATAACATTGGAAGAAAAGGCTTAGAAAATCTCCCAGACACTAGAAAAGTAAAAATTAGAAAATCAAAATCCAGGAGTTCAAATATTAGACAAAAGAAATTCTAGAAAAGAAAAAATGGGAATAAAATTTATCAGGGATATAATACAAGATAATTTCCCATAAACTCCAAGAAAACAAGTTTTAGAAAAACAGTAAATGTAATCATAATCACTGAGTAGCTCAAGTATGAATAATACATAATTTTAACAGTGAAGACACTAACCAAAAATCGTGATAACTCCATTAAGGAAAGAAAGTTGAGGGGGAAAGGGAAAAAACTTAAGTATAAAAAAGCTAAATCTTCCTTTGCCTTATTAGTAAGTCAACATACATGATTAAAATGGAAAAAATTTTAAATGGCAGCATAATATCGAGAGGATTATAAGTAGTTGCCTCTGGGGATAACCATTCAGGGATGAGAAAGGGTGGACCAGGGAACCAATGTTTTTCATTATATGCATTATGTCATATTTGAGTTTTTAACATTAATTAAACCTATAAACTAACCTTTGTGAGAAACAATGTTTTATAACATTAAGTAACAAGAAATAGCTCTCCATAAATTTTATGGTATTTTGGTCTTAATTAAACTGTTTCTCATAAAAGTCTTCTTGCCCATTTCTTATTTTTTCATTCTAGATAAATTATATTTTTGGTTACCATTATGAATGACACTATAAAATTTTGTTCTCTAACTGGCTATTGCTAGTTATTTTATATACTTCTGTTAAATTGTTAAGAATCCTTGTTTTAATTGTTCTTAAATCCACTGATAATAGAAACTATTTCCATGATCGTTACATTTAGCATTGCTCCCCACCCACAATAGATGGGAAGCAAATATTTAACAAATGATAGATAACACTGCTAGAGCACCTACTTATAATGTGTCACCCACTAAACTAGGCAATTTATAATCTCTAGCCTTCACAACTCTTTAAGGTAGCGTTTTGTTTAGGCCACTAGGTAGACTAATCAGCCGTAACAAAGAAATACCAAAAAAAACCAAGGGCTTAAAGAAGATAGAAGTTTATTTCTCTCTCACATAACAGTGCAAAAGTAAATGGATAACCTAGGGTGGAGAGTCAGCTCTGCTCCAGGGAACCCAGACTAGCCAGTCAGTTCTGCCGTCTTCATCAATTGGCGTCCATCTCTGGATCCAAGACTGCTGCTTTAATTCTTGTCATTTCCCAGCCAAAGAGAAAAAAGAAAAGAGGACATCCAGGACACATGGGTTTTTCTTTAAGAAGATGACCCAAAAAGTTGCCCGCATCTCTTCCTTGCACATCCCAATGGCCCAAACTTACTGGGCCCAATCTACCAGCGTCTACCTGGGAAACCCAGTTGGAAACACTTGGGTAGTCATGGGCTAGCTTAAACTTCAGGCAGGACTAGAAATTTTATTTCTGAAAAGAAGAAACACAGAATGGCTACTGGAGTATATCTGGCAGTCTCTGTCATAGGTAGGTATTATAATCCCTATTAAAGATAAGAAAATTGAAAATCAGAGTTATTTGCCTACGGCCACATAGCCAGCAATGATTAAGCCAGGATTCAACTCCTCTTCTGTCTCTGGATCCCATACTATCTCCCTGCTAAATCATGCTAAATAACCATATATATATATATATATTCTTTTTAATTTCTTGCTCAACTGGATGATTCTAACCAAATAGTCTTGGGTGTCCTCCTTAATACTATTTATTACAAAATTTCCTTCCCTTAGGTGGAAAGGACCTTGATATTCAATTCTAATGCTCTCATTTTACACAGTAACTAAAACTCAGAGATTAAATGAGTTGTTTAAGGTCCCATAGCCAGTTACTGAAAAAAAAGGGCAAGTAGAGACCCTGGGTTCCTGATTTTCATTCCAGTGCTCTTTTCACTATCCTATTCTATCTTCTAGTGAAAATAAAGTTTGTCTGTCATAATTATAGCCATTCCCAGATGTTAAATGGTTTAAAATGATAATTTTTTTTCTTCCAAATGATAAGAAAGCACTAGTTCCAAGCAGATATTAAAGTTTGGTCACACATTACCACTTCTGTACATTTACTGAGAATTCAGAAAGTAATGTTGTCTTTGGACTAGCATAAAGCTACAGGAAGAAACCTTCACAGTCACAGTAGTTTCTCTGTGTATCTCTAAAACCTAGCATTCTTACTTACAAACATCATGAGAGTAAAAGAATTTAAGCCTGTTTTTTTCCCCCAATTATGTTTACCTTCATTTCATGGTCACTTAAAGATTCTGGTACCAAGTGTGCCCTCAGAAAATAAAACAACTTATTCCTCCTATCTCAAAAGTCAAAATTATTCGTAGTCCACTAAAAGCTCTATTTGCTACTACTATCTTAAATACAAAATAGAGATCTAGGAAGTCTGCTGAATTAAGTTCAAATTTTTTTAAAATTTATTTTATTTATTTATTTTTTGAGACAAGAGTCTCACTCTGTCTGCCAGGCTGGAGTGCAGTGGCACGATCTCGGCTCACTGCTACCTCCTCTGCCTCCCAGGTTCAAGCAATTCTCTTGCCTCAGCCTCCCAAGTAGCTGGGATTACAAGGCATGTGCCACCACACCCGGCTAATTTTTGTATTTTTAGTAGAGACAGGGTTTCACCATGTTGGCCAGGCTGGTCTCAAACTCCTGATCTCAGGTAATCTGCTTGCCTTGGCCTCCCAAAGCGCTGGGATTACGGGCGTGAGCCACCGCGTCCGGCCACTCGATTTTTAAATAGATGTCAAGGTTGCCTAAAAGTAGTATAAAAATTTGTCATTGCATACAACTTCTTTCCAGCTTCTCTCCTTCCTACTCCAGTAACAAGCTCCCCACTGAGATAATTCCAAATGCACCTGGTATTTTGCATTTAAACAAAATACATTTAAAATCATTTGGGAAAAAATTTTAAATATTTACGAGGAAACAAATTATTTACATTGTTCATGTCATATAGCATGGTAGTGCTCATTGAGACTGGAAAATCAACTGTATTACCAAAGATTTTTTTAAAAAAGAAAAAAACTCCAATACGGAGTGAATATGATATAATAGGGATGTTCTATAGTCTGAATGAATCAAATTTAGTGTAAGAGAACCATTAATTATCTATGCCAAGTATACAAATATAATCCAAGTAAAATTAAAGAGTAAATGACCCTTTCAAAATTTGAAATTACCTTTTAAATGAAGCTGCTTCTGACAGCTTGGTATATGCCTTTTGAGTTACTAAATATAATTCAACAGAAATAAGATGTTGTCTGCTCTCTCAGAAATCTATGAAAGGAAAACATAATATATATTTAGTCTAAAAACAAACACCGAAACCCACAAGACCAACAACATTTGGAATGTTCATACTATAGTACTGTCAAATGATATACAAATAATTATACATTAAGCCTAGATCAAAAAATAATAATTCCCACCATTAACTGAATCCCTACTGTGCACTTAGTACTGCACTAGGTACTTCACATGCATTGTTTTGCATCCTAACAACAACTCTGCAAGGGAAGTATTATTCTACTTTAAGGCATGGGAAAAACAGAGTCAAGTAAGTTGGATAACTTGCTCAATATCGCACAGCTCATGTGTAACAGAGCCTGGATGAGTCAAATAATTCACTCTCAGAAAACTAATTTGAAGGGTATATTTAACCTATTAAAAAGAATTATAGGGATACTATCTGAAAATATAATCTTATCTATCCTCTATCACCACAGGAATGCTGATTTACATACATAAAAATATAAACAGGGTACCATTTTTTAAAGCAGTCTGAATTTCCATGTATAAGCTTAGTGTGCCCTACCTGGCTGTGACAGGATGTTTCAATAGTAAGACCTCGTGTACGCCTTTATGGTCTAGATCTTTCCCTGGACCCAACCCAAACTCCTATTCTGGCTTCTTCATTCAACTGCTATTCCTAAATTCCTGCCTATCTCTCTAAGTTTTACTGAAACATTTTTCATTTCAGGTTCCCATCTATTATCTTGTTTCTTTTTATTTGTGGCAGAAATAGAACTAAAAGAGAATCCCATTGTAACCACCCTCCCTCTTTACTTTTAAGGACCAGCCCACAAAGAGTTAGCTTATCTATCCAACTACAGGATAGGGTGCTATGCTCTGTTAATATCTTTTTTTTCTTTTTCTTTTGAAGATGAAGAAAGAATCATCAAATTTCTAAGGAAAGGGGGTAAGCAGAAGAAAAATGTTTTAAAGTTTTGAAACTTAGAAATAAATAAACACCATTCTGTAAGATGCTGCAGATGCAGCAGTACAAAATAGACAAAGTCTGTACTCACAGAGCTTACAACTTAAAAATTTGTGCCTTAGTGTTGTAGTTGCTCCAAATGATACTTAAGACACACTGCATGCCTCCAAAGACTCACCATGTACCAAGGACACTGGACATTTAAACAGCTCTTTAGAATTTTATAAAATGCTTTCTTGGCATCTCATTTAAGCCTTATTGCAACAACCTCACAACAACCTACGACGGTAATGACTATTCCCTCTTTACTAATAAGAAAACAGATTAAGAAAACCTACATTTTGTGGCACAAATAATAAGAGAAAGAGCGAAGGTTCAAGCCTAGGTCTTCTAGCTCCAAATCTACTATACTAAAAGTCTCTGCATAAAAATGAATCTGGCTTCTGTCAAGTTAATTAGAGCTCAGTGCATAACATCTGAAATGAACACCTCATAACTCATACATCATACCATAGTTTTACACAGTCATGGCAAAGCAATGGTCATAGGAGGAAAGCAATTAAAGGGATGTAAATTCTAAAGAACAAGGCACAGCACCAAGCCTTTCCCTTCTCCTCAGGCCAAACCCCATTTCCTATACTCTCCACTGCAAGTCTTGCCACACAGTTTGAATATATAACTGAACTATTCCACAGTATCAGAGATCAAAAGTTAGTTTATAGTAATAAATATGTAGGGTACTAGAGGGTGGTCATGGGGCATACAAATATTAAATTCCACTAAATACCACTGATCAGAACCCATAGAAATATCCTGGAACAAAAAGTAGAGTGTACGGAAGAACCTACTTAATAATACCCACACTTTTGCTACACTAATATGAACAGTAGTGAAGTTATATTTGTGACTTATCTCAACTCTTATCACTTTTTTAAAAGTCTATTCTCAATCAGATATCTATCCTAAACTGTCCATAACAGAGGGTGGAAGTTGTAATTCTGCCTACTCAGTATGCGTTTCTAACCTTCTTTTCTGATTTAAACATCAGCAGCAACAACAAATAAACATCTACCTTGTGTTCGCAGAAGTCAAACACAGAACCCCCATGTCCTCAATTCCTTCCTCCAGTTGAAGAGATAGATGGGTACAAGATTATTTGGGTTGTGATTTATTTAAGGTGTGTTTGGGTTTTAATTTTCAACTTATTTAAATTTAAATTTAATGTGTGTAATCTAATTTAACTTACATTTACTTTCATTTTTTATTTCTTTGAGACAGAGTTTCCCTCTGTCACAAAAGCTGGAGTGCAGCAGTGCAACCTCGGCTCACTGCAACTTCCGCCTCCCGGGTTCAAGTGAGTCTCGTGTCTCAGCCTCCCAAGTAGCTGGGACTACAGGCACGAGCCACCACACCTGGCTCATTTTTTGTATTTTTGGTAGAAACGGGGTTTCGCCATGTTGGCCAGGCTGGTCTCGAACTCCTGACCTCAGGTGATCCACCCGCCTCAGCCTCCCAAAGCACTGGGATTATAGGTGTGAGCCACTGTGCCTGGCCTTCCTTTTAATTTTAAATTTGACTTAAAATTAAATTCAAGAATATCCAAAAGAAGTCAAAATAGCTAAAGTAATCCTGCATTTTAAAAGGTCTCAACTAAAAAACTTCTCTGTGAAATACTAAAATTTTTTATATTAATGATAAAATAGTTCTCTATCTCTTAGACCAGTAACCAAAAATGAAAGTTCTTATAACAATTTCTTAGACCTTAACATTAGAAATTTTTATAAAAATCAATGACTTGATGATTTAACAAATTTATCATCACAGATAGACTTAGACCTGTCTGAGAGGGTTAAGAAACTTACACAAGGTCATTAAGCCAACAAGTAGTAAATCAAGACTTAAACTTGGAAGTTTAGTTGCCCCAGGGCCTGTGAGATGAGTCTCACTCTATTGCCCAGGCTGGTGTGCGGTGGTGCAATCTCGGCTCACTGCAACCTCCGCCTCCCACATGCAAGTGATTCTCCTGCCTCAGTCTACCAAGTAGCTGGGATTACAGGTGCCCACCACATTTTTTTTGAATTTTTAGTAGAGACGGGGTTTCATCACATTGGCCAGGCTGGTTTTTAACTCCTGACCTCAAGTGATCCACCCACCTCGACCTCCCAAAGTGCTAGAATTATAGGCGTGAGCCACCATGCCCGGCTGCTATGTGATTCTTACCCACTCTACTTTTCTGTTTAATTGGTACCTGGCACACAACTGATACTCAACTGGTTACAAAATGAATAGATGATCAATCACCTCAGTGTTTCACAAACTTCAGCGTTTTCTCAAGATGGTACTCAAGGTCCTATATGTCCTAGCCCCAATCTTATCTTCCCTTACTCTCTAAAATGTATCTCATATATTATAACCAAACTGGTCCCTCAAACACATGCTGCAACTTCCCATCTTGTCCCAGGCTTCCTCTACTGGGTACTTGTCCCCTATGCCTCTATGCCTCTACAAATCCTATCTTCAAGTACCAGTCCCAAGTCATTATGTATAAAGTTTTCTCTAATCTCTTTGTCTTGTGATGTCTCTCACGTGAACTACTATTGGGTTGGTGCAAAAGAATTGCAGTTTTTGCCATTAAAAGTAATGACAAAAAGCTTATTTTTTTTTGACAAAAAGTGACAAAAAATGACAAAAAGTATAGAGCTTATTAAATTCAGCAATTCTAAGCTATAGGGTCTTTATGGACAATTCCTTATTCTATAAGAAATAAGAACTTACAGCTATTTATAAATCTACCTGGCATCAAACGTAGTTCCTATACACCATAGGCATTTATTATATATTTAATTTACTGAATTTAAGATACACTTATTATTCAAAAATAAACCTACTACCTCTGAAATAATCTCCCCATTTTTTACATATCATTGTCTAATTTATGATTCCACATGTGTATGTGTCCATACATATGTCAAACTAATCAATACTTAAAATGGGGTAGTAACTCTTATCAGATAACAATGCTGAAATTCTCAATGTTGACAGAACCCAGTTTTTAAAAGAACCATTAAAGAAGTATTTCACATTTGCACAAAGGTCGGCATATTAACGGTTCTGTACAACTAATCCATACACATATCCTACAGAAGAAAGAAGGAATCCAGGAACAATTTTAATAGTAAACATATATTTAAAACATTACAGGCATTCAAATCCAAAAGATCCATCAGTCACATGTGCCACCATAACAATTTAGGCGGGTTCTTCACAAATTTAGATATCATTCTGTAGGGATTAGGCTCCTTTCCCATTATGCCTAGAACAAAAAGGACCAGATCTAAATAAAATGCAGCAGTCACAGTCACACAGATACTTGAGTCACTGTCATCTCTGAAAGACGGCCACCAAATACCATATACACAAATTGATTTTATAAAATAAGTGAATGGCCTATCAGCCTTGCTAAAAGCTAACTGCTAATGGCAGAGACCGTGTTGGGAAGACCAACCAAAAAGTACCACAGAAATCTCTGCATTGAAATTTGTTTTAAAGAGGGTGGAAGGAGCCAGGCACTGTGGCTCACGCCTGTAATCCCAGCACTTTGGGAGGCCGAGGAGGGAGGATCACTTGAGATCAGGAGTTCGAGACCAGCCGGGCCAACATGACTAAACCTTGTCTCTACTAAAAATACAAAAAAGTAGCCGGGCATGGTGACACGTGCCTATCGTCCCAGCTAATCAGGAGGCTGAGGCAGGAGAATCACTTGAACCTGGGAGGTGGAGATTGCAGAGAGCCGAGATCGCACCACTGCACTCCAACCTGGGTGACAGAGCGAGATGCTGTCTCAAAAACAAAGGAAGGTTGAAGGAAGGATGGAAGGAAGAAAGAAGGCAGGAAAGAAAGATGAAATAAAAAGAAGGAAAGGAAGGGAGAAAAGTTCCAAAACCCATACACAAATTGCACAATCTTATTTTCATTGAAATGACCCCAAAAATAAAAATAAAATATACTTTCAAAGAGTCCTTTGAAAGAGCTGCTTGATTTCATGGTCAAGTTATGTGGTTTGTAAAACTTGAAGATATTCAAGTCAGTGATAAACACTAAATCACATGACCCACTTAAGGAACAGGCAGCGAAAAAATCATCTGGAGTTTATACTGGCTGTGCAAATGAATGTACTTAGTCATTACCGAACATCATGACTTACAAAGCAAGCAATTGTTTCCTTTCAAATCCTCATCTTTTCTACCAGTGCTAACAAAATTATTGCCAAAAACACTAAATCAATACCATCTGCTAAAAAAACCTCAAAACATTAACCTTAACCCATTTAAAAATGTGAGTTAAACATCTTTTCAATTAAAATATTATTTTTAACAGTGTTCTATCAGTTAAGCAAAGCAAAACACAACACATATATCCTATGTAGGTAATCATATGAGAATATATGAAAAAAACAGAATATCGAAAATACTGCTCTAAAGTTATTTTCTATTTCTTGGCTGGGCACAGTAGCTAATGCCTATAATCCCAGCACTTTGGGAGGCTGAGGTAGGTGGATCACCTGAGGTCAGGAGTTCAAGACCAGGCTGGCCAACATGGTGAGACTCCATCTCTACTAAAAATACAAAAAATTAGCCAGGCGTGGTGGTGCATGCCTATAATCCTAGCTACTCAGGAGGCAGAAGAATCGCTTGAACCTGGGAAGGCAAAGGTTGCAGTAAGCCGAGATCGTGCCACTGCACTCCAGCCTGGGCAACAGAGTAAGACTCTATCTCATGAAAAAAAAAAAAAAAATTCAAAGAGAACTGATGAAGTAAGTTACCATCTCTTTGAAAACTGATATAAGAAGTTAAGTCCTAAGAACAAATTTTGTAAAATTCCAATACAAAGATGTTTTGGCATTTTCATGGTAATTTCAGCCTTAATGTTACAAATTTTCTTAGAGCATCTGCTACCTAAACTTTACAACATGGCATCCCATGCACAGAGCAAGTAATCCTTGGTTCTTGTTTATCTTAGAAAAAGATGCAAGGGAAAACATACTTAATGTACTATTAAAAGATCTTTCTCAGATTTTTTTTCTTCCTCCAGAGGGCAGTTAATATAAACCTTCAGTAAGGGGAGTTTTCAAAAGTGCTTTTTGGAAGTCATCTGTTGCTTCTTCATCAAACAAATAGTTCATTTCTTATGACTCTAAATGAAAGAGTTTTATCAGTTACTAGAAATTTATTTTTAAATAAATTTTAAAAAATCCTCTATGCATCCCCCAGCCCACAGGTTCAATACAAAATACTCCCATGAAGCACAATGACAACATGGACTTTTATTTCTGGCAATGCAGCCCCATGGCTGGAGATCATCTAAAAATGTTGTATTAAGTGCTTAAAATTTTGTTTTAATGTATGGAAGAGCCAACAACAAAGTAAGAGAAATACTCAAGGGCAGAAATAATTTTTTAAAAAGTGCAAGTCTAGAGAGGTGAGTTAGTGCTGAAGCCAATGTTCCCCTGGGGAATCAACATATCCCTGGTGGAACGAACCTGATGGAGGACAGGAGCTATAGAAAATAGGGTAATAGGCAGCAAAACTTGAGGGCCTGTACAAAATGGAGAGCCTGAGCAAAGACCGTCTCACATAAAGCTCCTGAGGGGGGTAAATTAAAAAACAGTTAATCTTACAATCGATACACATGAAGGAATGGTCAGGGGAAAAAAGAGTAAATGCATATGGGTAAATCTAAACGCTGTTATTTCTGGGGCTGAAAGATCAAGTCCCAAAACTATAATATCTCATAAAAATAGTTCTTGTCAGAAGGAGGTTCAGGAGAAGGATAAAGATTGCATTTACATTTAGACTTTGTTAAGTATGCATATTAACAGTTCTATGGTAACCATAGAGAAAAGAAGAAATAGAAAACTTCCAACACAGTTCAAGGGGGGGAAAAAAACAAACAAAAGATGAGAAGAAAGTATATGATATGGTAGAAAGAATTTAGGTCTTGGAGTCAGATATTCTGGGCATAAATCACAAATCTACATATATTTCTTCTAACCACAGACAAGTCACCTACTTTTAAAATTTCAGTTTCCTCATCTTTAAAAGAGGAATAATAATACAAACTTTTTAGCCTAGTATTTGAGTTAACATGCAAGTACACTATACCTAGTACAGTCCTGAAACAAAGATTGTACACAGATACCTTTTCCTGTCCTGTTCATTTCATGACACGGAAGCATGCTCAACTAGTGAGGAGGTCATTATTTTAGGCTGCTGGATCAGACTATTTTCAGCTTGAGTATCACAACTATTACACAGAATTTTTCCTTGACTTTCTATGTACTCCTTCCTTATTCAGGATTAAAAAGCTTCTAAATCAAATTATATGTAGTACCTCAAGTTTATTATTCCTAAACTATGCTTAAATATGTTTAGATTTTCACAAGGAAGATTAAGTTAAATCGAATGCAAATGCCCCTTCCACAGCAAAATGCCACGATTAACAATGCATATAAAATAAAACCCAGCTGTTACTTTTCAGATAGCTAACTACCCCTGACCTCAGTTCTAGAAATAAAAAAGAATGATTATTAATTATATAAATTTAAAGATGTATAACTCACCTATTAAAATTTGTCAAAGTTAAGAATGAGCATGTAATACCAAAATTTGATAAAATAACATCTTGTTGCATGAAGATTATATCAGGAGTTTAGAAACTGTACTCCCAAAATTAAAGTGTCCAGTAAAAGCTTAGTAAGTCAAGCAATCCCAGTAACAGTATTATAAAAGTTGACTCTAAGAATTAAAAAAGTGATAAATTTAATTCAATAACCCACATATGGATGATCCATGCCCCTACCCCTTTTTATAATTCTCCAAGGCCAATTTTAAATTCTGAGTGGAATTTTTCTCTTCAACACAGGATGTTTCCAGAATTCCACCATCTGTACGTTTACAGAATAAAAATTATGTATCTAAGACAAACTTCAAATGGCAAATCTGTCCCCCAAATTATAACATAATCCAAAAGAAGTACTGTACATGCTTTAACTGTTTGTCTCTACCGGTACAGAAGACTAACTTTAGAGCATATATGCCAAGAAGTCATCAAGGCGACACAATCCTTTTACCTGAAATAAAAATGCTAAAGGCAGAAAACGTCTTCCAAGAAACCAACTGGCAACCACTAAAACTAAAGATGAAAGTTTTATTAGAATGGAAATGGAAAACCTTGCATATATACACATACTCTAATAGAAAATGACATGGGGGGAATGTTATATTTAGAAATCTTAAATAGGGGCTATATTATTTATAAAATGGGAGGTATCAGCTTTATAGTAAAAGAGTTGAGCTAAAACTCTGAAGTCAGATTGTCCAAATTCAATGGTTACAGAAATTACATTTTAGTTAGTAGCTCCCTGATAGGAGTGGATAATCTTAATACCCATCACACAGCATTCAGCAGATATATAATAACGTAAAGGCCAATACCAAACAACCACAAATCATTAAAAAATTCTTAAAGTGTAGGCCAGGTGCAGTGGCTCAAGTCTATAATACCAGCACTTTGGGAGGCTGAGGCAGGAGGCTCGTTTGACCTAGGAGTCTGAGACCAGCCTGGGCAACACAGTAGAACTCCATCTCTGTAAGAAGTTAAAAAACAAAAAAAAATAGCTGAGCATGGTGGTACACACCTGTAGTCCCAGCTACTCAAGAGGCTGAGGCGGGAGGATCACTTGAGCCCAAGAGGTTGAGGCTTCAGTGAGCTGTAATCACACCACTGGACTTCAGCCCAGGTGATACAGTGAGATCCTGTCTCCAAAAAAAAAAAAAAAAAAAAAAAAAAAAAAAAGTATTAATGTGTAAAGGACACTACTAATCTGCAATTGAGCCCAGAGCTCTAATTACTAATAATCAGGTTATAGTCTTAAAGGACTAAAGGAATATTACTATACTATACTGCTGCTGAAGTCATCTTGAGGGGCAACCATGAGGAATAATCAACTATACTAAGAAGAAAAACCCAGGATGGGCCTGGTGGCCCAAGCCTATAATCCCAACACTTTGGGAGACCAAGACAGGAGGACAGCTTGAGCCCAGGAGTTCAAGACCAACGCAGGCAATGAAAGGAGACCTCTGTCTCTACAAAACAGTTTTTAAATTAGCCATGCATGGTGGTGCACACCTATAGTCCCAGATACTTGGGAGGGTAAGTCAGGAAGATTGCCTCAGGCCAGAAGTCAAGGCTGTAGTGGGCTATGATCTCACCACTACACTCCAGCCTGGGTGACAGAGCAAGACCCAGTATCAAAAACAAACAAACAATTTGGCAAGCACAGCAATTCAATCTGCCCGGCACATAGTTTAACTGCTGAGGGGGTGAGGAGGCTGGGATAACAATGTATTAGAGATACAAGCTATTCAGCTGGGCACAGTGGTGGCTCACGCCAGTAATCCCAGCACTTTGGGAGGCCAAGGCCAGCAGATTGCTTGAGGCCAGGAGTTCGAGACCAGCCTGGCCAATATGGTGAAACCCTGTCTCTACCAAATATACAAAAAAAATTAGCCAGGTGTGGTGGTGGGCGCCTGTAATCCCAGCTACTCAAGAGGGTGAGGCACGAGAATTGCTTGAACCTGGGAGGCAGAGGTTGCAGTGAGCTGAGATCGTGCCACTGCACTCCAGCCTGGGTGACAGAGTGAGGCTCCATCTCAAAAAAAAAAAAAGAGAGAGACACAGGCTATTCCAAATGGCTTAGTTCTCCCAGGTTCCAGTGAGTTAAAAAAGGATCTATTGCAGAACATTATTAAAGTTTAGTTTGCATTTGACTTTCTTTTTTAAAATTTGTTAACTGACAGATAAAAATTGTATATATTTATGGTATACAACATGATGTTTTCATCTACGTATATATTATGAAATGGCTAAATCAATATATTTGACCTTGACAGTCTGAAAATCTAGGCAGTTTCTGAAAAAGTAACACCCATGTCTAAAACCTACAGTTGGGAATGAAAAAGAAAGACTCTGAAGAATGCTTGAATTCTTATACCACCACCTCCCGCCCCCACCAACATTCCTCACCCCTGGGGAGAAACTATTTGAGACCGAACTGTTAACTGGCAGCAACCACCATCAGCATCACCTGAACAGGCTTCTAGGGCAGCAATCTAATAACCACTCATTTAGTGGCCACTAATTTACTCTTCATTTCAAAGTGGTCTTTTTATCTAGGTTTAAAAAAAATGAAACTGTCTAAAAATTTTTTGCAGCAGCAGCGGCATATGGAAACACATTCATCATTACCCTCCATTATCCTTTTCAGCTGGCAATAACTTGGGGTTGTAAAGCAAAGAAAAAAGAGTTTGGGTGATTTTAATCAAACCTTGGATTCTAGCCCTGCCCTGCAGCATGCTGTAGTATGAGAAAGGTTCCAGCCTCACATTCCAACAGAAACGAATTTTTATGTGAAGAGCCCCCCTCCATTAACTGCCACCTCTCCTTTCGTTACTGTTTTGAATCAATGCAGCATATATTTTTAAAGTATCTGCTACTTTCAACTATGCTAGATGCTACATTAATTATGGTACCATCCTTGAAAAAAATAAATGAATTACATTTAACAAATGCTTACAGTGGAACAAAAGGAAAATAAAACACTTTTAGGAGTATGAAGACATACAAAAAAAAAAAGTAGAATCAACATGCTGCTAACTCTCTCTAAAAAATACTTTAAGTATCAGCACCAAATCATTTAAGGTGCTTTTGAAATGTAGAAGAAAACAGTGTATAAGCAAAAGCAGAAGGGCTTTAAAATAAGCTCCACCATTCACAGGTAGCACAAGCTTAGACAAATTAATCACTCCAAAAGTCAAATATAAACATCTACCTTATATAAGGGTTGTTGTAAGAAATGAGTTACATTTCTCATTGCAGTGCAGTGTCTGGCATATATGATCAATAAATAGAGGCCAATATCATTAGAGGCATTTTCAACACATTTACTGGTGAATTTTCCTGTTTGGTGGAAAAAATTTATCAAGTCAATAAAACTTATTACTGTTCTGAAAAACAAGGTAAAATAAGTTTCATAAATTAATATGTAACTTAATATATAAATTAGAAGTATTTATCTTATAACAAGTTGGGAGATGGGAAACTGCAACTAAGAGGCATATAATATTTCATCAGGGAGTATTTAAATAAACAAACAAAAAAATGTAATAAGATTCTGAGGACCTGGAGAGGGAAAAAACGTATGAGAAGTAGCTATACCTATTTGTCAAGTTGAAAAAGGTCCTGTCTCCTCCCATTATTCTTCCTCCTCTTCTCAACTCCTATAGGGAAGAAATATGTTCTCAGATACTGGGAGTCAAAAAAAAAAAAAAAGGAAAGAAAGAAAGAAATCTGAAGCAACAAGGTAAACAAGGAAGCAATCTACATATATTAAAATACTTTGCTAATTCTTTAGGTGAACAGAACTTTTCAGTTTTACAAGCTTCACTTCAAAATACATACACTTTTTTTTGCTTTTTACTTATTTATTTTTATTTATTTGCATAAATTTAAGGCGTCCAAGTGCAGTTTTGTTACATGGATAATGGTGAAATCTGGCCTCTTGTGTAACCATCACCCAAAGAATGTACGTTGTACCCATTTGCAATTTCTCATCCCTCACCCTCTCCCACCTTTTCCAGTCTTCAATGACTATTACTCCACATTCTACTTCCATGTGTATGTGTTATTTAGCACTTATAAGTGAGAACATGTAGTATTTTACTTTCTAAGATAATGCCTTTCTAAGATATCTTTCACTTAAGATAATGCCCTCCAGTTCCATCTATGTTGCTGCAAAAGACATGACTGCGTTCTTTTTTAAGCTGCATAGTATTCGTGTGTGTTTGTTGTGTGTACATCACATTTTCTTTATCTAGTCATCCATAATGGATGTTTAGGTTGATTCCGTATCTTTGCTATTGTCAATAGTGCTGCAATAAACATACTGAGTGCAGGTATCTTTTTGATATAATGATTAATTTTCCTTTGAGTACATACTCAGTAGTGGAACTGCTGAATCAAATGGTAGTTCTACTTTTAATTCGCTGAGAAATCTCCATATTGTCTACCATAGAGTTTGTACTAATTTATATTCCCACCAACAGTGTATAAGTGTTCCCTTTTCTCTGCATCCTGATGTAATTTGGAATTAGGTCTATCAGTCATTCCACTATTTATTCTGAATTAACTCAGATAATTCAGACTAGCTAACAGGAGAGAAGCAAATTCCCTTTGGGAGAAAGGTTAAGGGACAAGAAAGAGAAATGTACGATTTTAATGCATGGACACTTAGGAGATGAGAAAGCATCATTAACCAAGGAGAAAGTAACAGAGCAGAGAAAAGGAGGAGATTTTAAGAAGGTGTGCACCAAAGGCTATGGAACAAATATAATGATCAACATACCACTCACTGATATTTTAGCGGCAATAATTTGCCAGCATGTCTCACTCAAAGTGAAATGCTGCTGTAGATTACCAAAACTTATCAACTGTAGAACCGTGAAACAGAAAACCTTATAATTTGAAACACTGAGGTCTGGATATATGCAGCTGTCCTATCTCATGATCAAATTGTATTAAATCATTTATGAAAATCATTATCATTGAAAATTCAATGGTTACTTAATTACATCTTTAAAAAACAGTTGGAATTACAGGAAAAACATGCAAACTTACTTCTTCCCTCAAAAGCCTCTGTCAAGCTTTGCTAAACTCTTTCTGCTTATAAATGTAGAAATACATAAATTTCTCAACTTAAATTTAAAACCTAGCATACAAAATGATATAGAGAGGTTCTTGTCAAGCTTGAAGGGTTCCAGAAAGAACTGCAAAGGCTAATAAATAAATCCTAATAAATCAATCTTCAAGCACTGCAAAGGCTCCTGAGAATGATAGCTAAACATACCAAGTCACTCTGATTCAAATGCAAATTCTACCAACCTTCTGAACGCAAGTGAAATGGTTTCCAGGTCTGGTTCAGAAAGAATTACACTACAAAGTTAAGGCAGATACTCTATGCCTCCTACCTAGTAATCTCACTACTGGATCTTGAGCCCAAATATGTCATTCAATCCTGTATAGTCCATTTTCACACTGCTATAAAGACACTACCTGAGACTGGGTAATTTATAAACAAGAGTAAACAAGAGGTTTAATTGACTCACAGTTCTGCATGGCAGGGGAGACCCCAGGAAACTTACAATCATGGTGGAAGGTGAAGGGGAACCAAGGCATGTTTTACATGGTGACATGGTGGCAGAAAAGAGGGAGAGCTCAGGGAAAACTGTCACTTTTTTTTTTCTTTTTTTTTTTTTCCTTTTTTTTTTTGAGATGGAGTCTCTGTCACCCAGGCTGGAGTACAGTGGCACAAGCTTGGCTCACTGCAGGCTCCACCTCCCAGGTTCAAGGCAATTCTCCTGCCTCAGCCTCCTGAGTAGCTGGGATTACAGGTGCCCGCCACCACATCTGGCTAATATTTGTATTATTTTTAGCAGAGACAGAGTCAGGCTGTTGGCCAGGCTGGTCTTGAACTCCTGACCTCAAGTGATCCGCCCACCTCAGCCTCCCAAAGTGCTGTGATTACAGGCATGAGCCACTGCACCTGGTCAAAAACTGCCACTTTTAAACCATCAGATCTCATGAGAACTTCACTACCACGAGAACACCATAGGGGAAACCACTCCCATGATTCAATCACCTTCTACCAGGTCCCTCTCTTAATACATGGGGATTACAATTCGAGATGAGATTTGAATGGAGACACAGAGCCAAACCATATCAAATCCTTAAGTGCTTTCATATCTTACGATGCATCATCCCAGAAAATGTCTTTTTTAACCAATTATCTTTGGAGCTGGCATCTGTCAAAATAGTTTATTTTTATTCAAATAGTTGTTTACTCAAAACCTGAAGGGAAGAACCCTTTAAAGAAAAATGTTACTTCAAATGCTTGTGCTTTCCACTCCTCTTCCCAACCCCATCTGAATAGTTACATTCCAAAGCAAAAAAAAAAAAAAGGCAAGAAGAGTAATAAAATTAATTGGAGATAGCACTGTAGTTAAGAACATCATTTCAGTTTGAAGAGATGGAACCTGCAATGAAATACAGCCAAAAGGTGCATTGTTCATTCAAAAACAACAGCCCTACTGATCACAGAGGTAGAGAAGTACTCTACATATGGCCAGACACACGCACCTGCTTAGAAATTATAAACTTGAAGGCAAAAGCATGCCAAAGACCCGTGGGATGGATAAGCATATTTCTGAAGTCAGAAAAAAATAAAATAAAATAAATTTAAAAAATAAAAATAAAAAAGACCTGCGGGAGTAACATACAGCTGTAGGAGGAAAAAGGGATCTCATTTTAGTGATATTTTCTAATAACACCCTCAGCCAGCTGCCATGTAAAATAAATGCTACAATTTCTTGAGTACTATGTGGCAGGCAGTATGCTAAGCACATTATATACATTATCTTGTATTTCCTATAATGACTACGTACAGTAGGTATTACTATGCATATTTTGCAAGTAAAGCATAAAGTTCAGTAACTTGCCTAAGGTCTCTTTTAACTGTGCTGAGATTGCAAGTGAGCAACAAATGACAATTATTATTATTATTACCATAATTCAGCTCAAATTAATGCCTGAAACCTGGCAAGCTTCTAGAATATCCATTTATGTCCTATAATGTTCTATCCCCCAAGGAGTCCTTAAAATTCTCTTCTGGAGGGTTTCCAAGTACTTGGGCTCCAAAAGCACCATGCTTTCCTATCTTGAACTGCCTCCAGAAAGGAAGTCCTCTCAGTAACTTCTCTTGGTCCATGTGTTCCCTATCCTTAAGGTCTTTTCAAATACTCCTTGTGAATCACCCAATGGCTAGCTTGCAAATCCCTTCAAGCCCCATGGGTATCACACTTCACTATGTGCCCCAAGGAGTTATGTAGTCTACTTAGATATTTTATGATGTATCTACTCTCTGCTCTTCCTTCCCCTAATATAACTGAATAGCCCGAATATCACCTCCATTCTCATAACAATCAATTCATACTGCCTTAAATAGAGACTGAAAATCACCCTCCTTACAGAAAATTTGCCCTTGATTAGCTTCACTTAACTATAACTACTTTTGTAACAGAAAGGGCACTGGATTGGAAACAAAGAGATCTGGCCTCAAATTCTGGTTCTTTTACTAGGTATGGTACCTGGGTAAATCATCTTTCTGGGACCCTTTTGGTGAACATAAATGAGAGGAATCAGGCTAAATAAGCACAAAACTAATTCCCAGATCTAAATATTTAAGCAGAAAGATTAGCAAGAGCATAAACTTTAAAAAAAATAGTTACAAAATTTAAAAATGTTTTTAAACACCTTAAAGTAAAAATATATACACAACGTATTAGCTGGGCGCGGTGGCTCACACCTGTAATCCCTGCACTTTGGGAGGCTGAGACAGGTGGATCACTTGAGGTCAAGAGTTCAAGACCAGCCGGGCCAACAGGGTGAAACCCCGTCCCTGCTAAAAACACAAAAATTAGTCAGGCATGGTAGCCAGTACCTGTAATCTCAGCTACTCCGGGAGGCTGAGGCAGAAGAATTGTTTGAACCCAGGAGGCCGAGGTTGCAGTGAGCCGAGATTGTGCCGTTGCACTCCAGCTTAGGCAACACAGCGAGACACTGTCTCAAAAAAAAAAAAAAAAAAACCCCACAAAGATGCATGTGTGTGTGTGTGTGTGTGTGTATATATATATATATGTATATATAACATATTAAAACCACAAAAAGAGAGTAACTTTTAAATGTCAGAGAGTGGAGGGGCCATTAAATTGTCCATTTTCCATTCTTTGGCATGATGAAAACCCAGGTTTTCACTGCTTTTAAATCCCTTAAAAAGTAACTGGGCTATGAATTTTGATACTTTTATTAGTCCAGTCTCACACAGCTATAAAGAATTACCTGAATGGATAATTTAAAAAGAAAAGAGGTTTAATTGGCTCACGATTCCACAGGCTGTACAGGAAGCATGGCTGGGGAAGCCTCAGGAAACTTACAATCATGGCAGAAGGCAAAGAGAAAACCGGTGTGTCCTACATGGGTGGAGCAGGAGAAAGGACCAGCACAGGGGGAGATGCTACACACTATTAAACAACCAGATCTTGTGAGAACTCTACCATGAGACAGCACTAGAGGGACAGTGCTAAACCATTAGAAACCACCCCCATGATCCAATCACCTACCACCAGACTCCACCTCCAACACTGAGAATTACAGTTCGACATGAGATTTGGGTGGGGACACAGAGCCAAACCGTATCAATATTCTCCTATTGACTATGCAATATTTTATATGCCCATATTAGTTTAATACACCAAAAGTATTTTAAATGCTGTCATGGTTAGCCTTATGTGTCAACATGGTTAGGTTATAGCACCCAGCTATTTAATCAAACACCAATTTAGGTGTTGCTATAAACATATTTTGTAGATGTAGTTAATGTCTACAATCAGTTGACTTTAAGTAAAGGAGATTACCTTCCATAATGTCGGTAGGACTCATCTACTCAGCTGAAGGCCTTAAGAGCAAAACCTGAGGTTTCCCAAAGAAAGAAAGAAATCTGCCTCAAAACTACAGAATCAACTCCTGCCTGAATTTCCAGCCTGCTGGTCTGACCTACAAATTTTGTACTTGCCAACACCCACAATTGCATGAGCCAATTTCTTAAAATAAATCTCTTTAACAAATACACATATATATGTGATAATGGTCTGTTTCTCCAGAGAACCATAATGATACACTAACACAGTGAAAATCAAACTGGTACTATTTTGCTTCAAGAGGCTCCACCAGGTCATTCACACAAGTGGTGGGAGGGATTCCCCTCCCAGCCACCTGCAGGTAACCAAGGAGTGCATCATCTGTGTGGTATTTAAAAACTGTAATAAAACCAACTAAAAGTCTTTCTGCTATATTGTCACCAGGAGCTGGCAATTCTAAACCTCAGTGCTAAAATACTCTTTCCAACTATAGCAGACAGCTCCCACCATCAAGACCCCTAGTATGTCACTGGTAGTGGTCAACTTCCCCCACCCCCCCATGCAAATCATTTATCCAATAGTTCTTCTATTCCTTAGGCTCTCAAAATTAAAAACAAAACTAATAATAACAACAAAGGTTAAGGGCAATCAGTGTGTTTTCTATAATAGTTGCCATTGTGAGTTACAGCCTATCACTTTATAGAAAAGTTCATCTATAGTGTCATGTGATGCCTCACTCAAAGCAAAACTGAGTCTACTTATATAATCCAACAAATTATGATTTAGTGTTAAAAGTATTTTTAAAACAACAACCTAAACAAGAGGTTCACAGTCATAACTATGTGCCTAGAGGCCGGAAAATGTGCCAAGATTTATGGGATCACATTCAGCAGAATGGACAGGGCCCTACTAACAGGACTGCAGTGACTCATCCCCTTTTGAATCACTCTGAGACCCAAGTCATCTTGGTCACTATTGGAGAAAAGGCCTAACTCACCAGAAGAAAAGGACAGAAAGTGATACTAAAAGCAGTCAACCCTGTGTGAGTTAACCTCATTAAGGGCCACACTTTTCATCAGAGGCAGTGCAGCAGCTGGACCATAAGTTAGCAGATCAGCACTCTTTGGTAGCTCCTCGTCCAAAAACTGTACTTCCCCGTTGTAACAAATATTCTTGATTCTATCAAGTGGCGGGAAATGGCTTTCTAACTAGGGTATGCAGATAATTGAGAACGTACTATATAAGAAAATTGATAACCAAAGAGCATAGAACCAACGAGCTCAACTTAGCACATTACTTCATATTTTACAAACTAAAGGTTAAGGAAGACAAATGTATGTATATATGAAGACAGTGTTTTGGTTATACCTATTTTGATAGTTCTTCCAATACAGACACTGTACATATTTCGGAAATAAAAAGAAATAGTGAATCTATAAAATAGCCAGCAGTTCACTGTACTTAATTGAAAACTGCCATTATTGGTTAAACTGTAAAATACATCTAAATCCTATGAAATAACAAAAATAATTTACCTAGATAGAAAGCTAAATTTACTAAACAATTAGAAGAAAGAATACAATTCCAAAGATTTTCCAGAATACAGGGCAATCAAACCTCAACATACCATTCATATATACAGCTAGCCCAACTTGCCCAAGAGGGCAAGTGCTCTTGTGTTTCAACAACGAGCACTTCCTCCAACCATGAACTAATGTCTAAAGACTTGCATGCTTTCTCAAGTGCTTTATTTCTCAAAAACCGTGGGAAAAGGCGGAAGAAAAATAAAATCAAGCCTTATCAGATAAACAATATTGTCTACTTAAAGAAATAAGATTAACTTGAGACATACACAGAAATTAACATGACAGTTAATTCAATTACTTTAGAGATCAGTGTTATCTCTTTGTAATTTGAAAACTTATTCAATATGCTCATTTACATATCAAGGCACTGTTTATGTTTAGGCCTTGCTTTACACTTGTAAATATCAGCAGTCCTCCTAAACAGAAGGACATTATAACTGCGTATTTCACTCAAGCATAGATATTCAAGGCCATCAAGAATTTACAAGCTAGCAAGACATCGCAGTACCAATAAATATAAAATGTTCTAGTTTTCCTGAATTAGTTCAAGTCAGACCACCAAATCAGATCTAAAAGTTACCTGTAATAATACAGTAATTTTTAAAACAAAAACGTCTAACATTTGAAATATGAAACACCCGAAACACGCAAAGCAATCATCAACTCTCACCCTTCACCAATGACAGTGTTATGATTCTTCCCACTTTGTGACAAAATCCAATTCAACTACCATCTACTCCTTTCTAATTACACTGAGTGAGATACCATATTATGTAGATTAGGAAGCACATATTAATCACATCCAATAAAACATAAATACAAGGTAAATAACAACTAAATAATTACCTTTGGTAATAATAAGGAGCCCACATACCAAACACTGGCCACTGGGAAAACTAAATGTGCTAACGTGTGTGTAACAACAGATCTTGGGTTATCAATATTTTTTAAAAACACTGATAATGGCAAATATTTATATATATATATATATTCTCCTTATAGCAGAAATAAAAAGGAACAGTAATATCTTAAGAACTGCTAGTAATTTGCTGCACCCTGATGTAAAATTGCCTTTACTGGTTAAACTAAAAGACTAAACCCAACAAAATAGCTTTTAGAAAAAATGTGTTAGAAAGTTGGGCAGAAAAACAATGAGTTGCAACTGCAAACATTGACAGCACTGGCTTTCCATATGATTATCACCATAATTCTAAAAGCATTTAGTTCATCCCATGACAAAGGAAATAAGACAAGCTAAACTCTGCAGGGTAGAGAGGAGTTCAAAAGGAAAACTTTGGTTGGCTTCCTTGGGTGAAGAGAACTTTTAACTACTATCAGTTTGACAAACGCAGAATGTGGGTGAAGCAAGAGTTCAAGCGGTCCCTAGGAATATACAATATTTTCCCGAAATCCACACGCGCGGAGCGGGAGAGATTTCTTTTAAAAAAGTGCATGAATTGCAAATGAAGCAGTAGGAGTTCAGCATCCAATAGGTGGCTGGTCATCTTTCTGGTTCGTAAGGTCAAGACGCCCTTCTCATCTACAACCCGCAGAGAAGGACTGACTCCCTCCTCTCTAACCTCTCCCTAGAAGCCAACCTTTGCCATCTCATGCCACCCTCGCAGACAATCCGCCAGGACCCGGGACACGCCCCCACGAATGACTACTTTCCTCCGGGATGCATCTCTGCCCCATGTCATCCTCAACCTCCAGTCTCAGGGCCTCTTTGGCCTCAGGGTCCCCGGTGCCTCCCTCCCCAGCCCCTCACGGCTGCCCTTAGGGCTCTCCTGGTTCCCCGTTCTCAGTCCTGGCCCTTCTCGCACGCCTCGGGTCCCGGCTCTCCCTCCACAGGCGCGGGAGGTGCCGCCTCTCCCGTCCCTACCCGGTCTCCCAGTCCCGCGGCGCCGGGCGGCGGCACGCCGAAAAGCATCCACTGAGGAAACAAGTGCCTGCAACGCTCCGGCTGCGAACTCACCTCCAGTCCGGGCGCTCAGATCCTGGCCCGGAGCCGGGCTTCCGCCTGGCGCGGTCCGCGTCGCGAGCGGGACCGGAAGTCCCGCCCCCCCGCCCGCTCCCGGCCGGCTGGCCTCGCTTGACTACTGCTCCGCGGGAGAGGGATTGCTGGCGGCAGGCGGCGGGCGGCGGGCAAGGGGCAGAGGGCAGGGGAGCTTGGCTTGAAAGGGCGAGGCAGGCGCCAAAAAAATTCCCTTTCGCGCTCCTGCTCTTTCTAGTGTATCCATCGACCAGTGTGCAAATGGTTGACCAGGCGTCTATTCTGCTCAAGCCCAGTGAGGCACAAGATGACTCAGACACTGACCTCTGTCCTCACAATCTAGTTAAAAGTTGATATAAGTAAAACCAGAAGTAAATCACTCCGCAAGACAGTGCGATAATTCACATTATTATCACCTGCTGTATATGGCCTGTGAACAACCAGCCACTGCTGTAGGGACTGGGGATAGAGTGAACAGAGAACAGCCCCAGCTCTGGTGGAGCTTAGACTCAGGGCGAGGAACTAGCTATAGAATAAATCTAGCTATAGAATAAAACTAGCTATAGAATAAATAAATAAATAAAACTAGCTATAGAATAAACAGCGGCGGCTCCCTGGGGAAGCTTATGCACAGAAACACAAATATATAAGCAATGAAACCCTCAAGTGTTAGAGGCACTCTGGTGGTGCAGTAGGGAACGGTGCGACGTAGGGAGCTGGGCAGAGAAGGCTTTCTAGAAATAACGACTCTTCAATTGAGACTGAAATAAATGATGAATAAGAGTTGAAGGACAGTCAAGGTGGAGAAGGGCATGCAGAGGAGAAGAATGGTATGGAATGAGAGCTTGGCTTGTACCGGTAGCTGGCCAGGAGTTAAGCAAAGTGTCAGATGGCAGATGCAAGAGCAAGCATAATGAGAAAAGACAAGGCCAGATCATGAAGAAGGTTGTACCTTATGCTTAAAAATTTTGGACTTCAGAGACTCCGTGCAACGGAATCCATGGTGTCATCTAAGGGAACAGACAAAACAGTGAGTCATGGGGTTGACTAGGGGGATTGTCCTAGTCATCAAAGAAAAATAAATAGATCATGAATAGCATGTTTTATCCTTGAGGATGCTTTCTCGAACTGCCATACCCAGATGTAAAGGCAAAAGATGGCTACCACAACCCTATAAAGGCAGGACCACAAGGGATCATACCCCTCAGGTTGCTGCATTGAGCAAATCACCCCAACCAAATGAGATGCTAAGTGAAGTCACAGGGAACTATAGAATGAGCCCAGAAGAAAGAAGCTTCAATACCAGCTACAGTAATGAGGACTGTTGCATTTATTGTTTTCTTTGCTCCATTTCGTTCCTAATAAATACTCTCTTGCACACCAAGCCCTTTCTTTGCCTTTTTAAAAAGGAATGGTATAATACATAAATTTTTCTTTTTTGCCAGCAAAAGGCCATATGTTGCAATATATATGGAGATAGGATTACAGTAGAAGAAAATGAGGAATGGATATCATGTAGAAAGTCTGTACTTAGACGGCATAGCATTAACTCTAAAAGAGGTAAAAGATTACACCTTTGGGTTTTCTCCCGTTGGTAAGGTTAGTAGTCCATTTGTGGTGGTACGTGAAATAACCGATTCACATAGCGGCAAAATATGTTTTTGAAAGGAAGGGAAAAAGAGAGTGTGCATGTGGTGTGGTGTGTGGTGTGTGTGTGTGTGTGTGTGCGCCCACACTGGGTGCCAAGAAGTAGAATGTAATAGACGCTCTGTGAAATGTTTCCTTATAGCTTCCCACAATTCCTTTTTTTGTAGGAATGGCTGAAATACATAGAGGCAGTCCTTTTATGGGCCACATATGCACAAGAGACCATGTCCTAGTGTGACCAGCTACGTGTTTGTTAAAGACTGAGGGGGATACCAGGATGCTGGACTTCCGGTGCTAAACTGTGATAGTTTTGGGAAAACTGAGACAAACTGGTTGCGCTTACCATGTCCCCTGTCTACATAACAGATTAATTCAAAGGTGGTCATATCCTAAACCAGACCATTTAGACTCTTTGCCCCAGAAATTTTAAATGAGGCATAGAGAAACACAAAGAGAATATAGTTACTGAGTAGAACTGAGTCACAAATGGCAGTTCCCTAAAGAAAAAAAATCTATTAAGACCCTTTACCAAAGACCCAGGACCTGCCCTGTTTCCTTTGGTTATAGGAGATATCCCTGTATAATTCCAAAACATTTTTTTTTTTGGCTAGTCAAAGAAGATTGCTGCTGCTTGCAACCAAAACAATCTTAAGGAGGTATTCATATCCAATCCTTATTTAAGATAATGTGCTCCAAGAGTCCCTTCTGAATGGGCACTGAGCTGAATGCACCACAGTCATTGCCACAGCAAACCAGACCAGGTATGAACACTGAACTCAAACAGGTCTAGAAAGTCTCACGTCATGGATTTTGCAATGCACAATACAGGGCTCCACTCTTGCAAGCTAAATTAGAAATGTCGTCCAAACCTATAATTAGGTTAGGCATCAGTAAGATGTTCAAAACTGACGGGAAAAGGTGGAGAGCAACAGGAATGATGAGAAGGAAATAAGGATAAGGAGAGAAAGATGGAAAAAGAGAAGACTTATCTGAGAGGTGATCATCTTAGTTCCCTTTTTTTCAGTTTTTGATTCCCCAGTCCCTTATGAGATCCAGCTAAATGTTCTGCCCTTAAGTTCTATGAAAATTCCATGTCCTTCCAGTAAATCTCCCATTTGGCTAAGAATCGTTTTAGTAGGTTTCCCCTCTTAGCAATCAAACCCCAAGACATCAATTTATAAGACACAAGGTTGTCAGCTCATCCTATAGCATCCACCAGCGCTCTGGAGCCACTTTCTCTCCTCAGGCTCAAGAACAGGAGAAGGATTTGCACACCTCCATGGCTGCCTGGTCCATTCAGGAAAACCGTCACAATTACCATGGGTTTGATGACTTTACTATTAAAATCACACAGGTGGGGAGAATCATGCAATCAGAGTATAAAGCTGGAAGGAGACTTTGGAAACCATGCATGTCAACAGAGGAAGGAACTAATGCCCTTCCAGCTAGGCATAGTGGTTTTCCTAAGGCCAAATTGCTCGGTAGTCCCAGAGACAGAACTAGTTAACAATCTCCTCTCTCCCAATCCTGATCTTCCCAGTTAACTAACTGATCTTTGAATGTAGAAAGAGTGAAACACTTGAGGAAACTACTGTGAAATCCTTAAAAGTGCACTATTCAGTCTCCTCCCACTCAGCTTCTGATCTTTGGAGTTTACCCACGTCTGTATAATGGCATCAGCCTGACTGCAGAACTGTGAGAGCTATTCAAAAGCTATTTGTGGGTGACAATAGATAATGGACATGTGAATCTGAATCAGGAGAGAAAATTTTAAGGAAAATTTTCCTGCTTTTTTTTTTTTCCGTACTCACCAACTGGCTTAGACAGGTAGATGGGTTAATTAACAGAGCTAATAAGGTTAGTTATTCATAAAGTTTATTTACACATTCTACATTCTCTTTGGTTCATACATGGGTATATGCCATTTCCTTACTTTTTTTTTTTTTTACCACCAACATAAACATCGATATCATTTGCAGTTATGTCTGAAACTATATCCTCGTCCCTTTGTAATTTAGTGGCAATTTACTAAATTACTACTAAATCCAGTAATTTAGAAATTTGGGCAAAATCAACTAGTCTACACTTGGAAGCAATCACAACAGCATACTCTCTGCTATATTAACCATTTGGTGTAAACTTGCATTAATTACAGATTATGAATTGAGTGATAAATAAGATCAGCCAGGGATCTCCAATTAATAATTCCTAACTCTTCTGCAGCTTATTAAAGGCAAGATATTTTCTATGAAGATCTTAACAACTCTTAGATAAAGTGAAAAATTAATTACTAAATTTAAAGTGCTATTTCCTTCCTAATGATGTGAAACTATTACTCACCATCATCATCTCCAGAAATTTGGCACTGTTGCCCAGGCTGGAGTGCAGTGCTGTGATCTGGGCTCACTGCAATCTCTATCTCCTGGGCTCAAGTCATCCTCCGACCTCAGCCACCTGAGTAGCTGGGACTACAGGCATGCACCACCATGTTTGGCTAATTTTTTTTTCTTTTTTTCTTTTTTTCTTTTTTTTTTTGTTTTTAGAGATGAGGGTCTCCTTATGTTGCCCAGGCTAGTCTTGATCTCCTGGGGTCAAGCGATCCTCTTGCCTCAGCCTCCCAAATTGTTGGGATTACAGGTGTGAGCCACCGCACCCAGCCCAGAAATTTTTCATCTTCCCAAAATGATACTTTGTATCCATTAAACAATAATTCCCCATTTCCTTCTCCCCTCAGTGTTTTGATCTAATTTTGTTTGTATATCCTGCAAAAATATTTTTAGCACCGATTCTTATCTTCTTGAAGTAAATACATTTCTAATAGAAATAATATTTTACCTTATTCAGCTCTTTACTCCTGTGGAATCCAAATAAAACATGTGATTTCCACAGGGATGCCGTTCTGCTTCAGACCTCTTTAAGATCTAAACCAATGGAAATTCCATGTGTAAAAGAAACATAACAGGGAGACTTGGCATGATACTCATTAACTAAAAACCTGGGTGGATGTGTTCCTAAGGATTTTTGTACACATTAATACTTTTGAACTCCAATCCTGCTTGTTTCTCTGCAAAAGCAATGGGCATTCCACGTGTTTGATTGGTGCACAAGCCTCACTTTGTTTTCCTCCCAGGAAAATCAAAACTAAGCAGAGATACTCCCACCAGAGAAAGCTTCACCTGCTAAATTCCACAGCAACTAATAAAACAAGCCTTTGTTTTCCAATAAAAATTTCACTCCATGGTTGGTAACTAAAATAGATCCACAGCTCTAATCCTAACTTGGAAATCTCACCGGTAGGTAAGTAACAGAATGAATTTTCAGTTCTGCATCTCAGTGATAAGAAACATTTCCTAAAACAGAATTAACTACAGGCTGGGAATGTTGAGGCAAAACTTTTCCTGTAGAAACAATGGATTCATGCCTTAAAGGGGGATACACCTCCTTTACATCCTGATTAGTTAGTGAGAAGTCACTTCTTTTATTTTTAGCATTCTCTTAAAAACTTTTAAAGCCGGGCGCGGTGGCTCAAGCCTGTAATCCCAGCACTTTGGGAGGCCGAGACGGGCGGATCACGAGGTCAGGAGATCGAGACCATCCTGGCTAACACTGTGAAACCCCGTCTCTACTAAAAAATACAAAAAACTAGCCGGGCGAGGTGGCGGGCGCCTGTAGTCCCAGCTACTCGGGAGGCTGAGGCAGGAGAATGGCGTGAACCCGGGAGACAGAGCTGGCAGTGAGCCGAGATCCGGCCACTGCACTCCAGCCTGGGCAACAGAGCGAGACTCTGTCTCCAGAAAAAAAAAAAAAAAAAAAAAACTTTTAAAATCAAACAATAAAGCACAGGTTGATTATAGTTGCCTTGAGTACACGTGGTAGAACCATAGCAGGTTATTTCTTTTCTTTTCTTTTTTTCTTTTTTTGAAACGGAGTCTCGCTCTGTCACCCAGGCTGGAGTGAAGTGGCAAGATCTCAGCTCACTGCAACCTCCGCCTCCAGGGTTCAAGCGATTCTCCTGCCTCAGCCTCCCAAGTAGCTGGGACTATAGGTGCCCACCACCACGCCCGCTAATTTTTGTATTTTTAGTAGAGACAGGGTTTCACCATGTTGGCCAGGGTGGTGTCGAACTCCTGATCTCAGGTGATCCACCCACCTTGGCCTCCCAAAGTGCTAGGATTATAGGCCTGAGCCACCATGCCCGGCCAGCAGGTTATTTCTGATTCCTCTGTATTTTTGTCCTGAGAGGGACCTTCTCCGCACTGCAAATACTCACTACCCAGAAAAACGCCCTGCACATAGAGTTGCCAGATAAAATATAAGATACTCAGTTAAATTTGAATTTCAGATTATTTTGTAGCATATGTCCCCAGTATCACACAGGATATACTTATAGTAAGAAATTACTCATTGCTTATCTGAAATTATATTTAACTGGGTGTCCTGCATTTTTATTTGCTCAACCTGGCCAAACCCTACTTACACACAAGTAAGGTTCTTTAAATATTTCTAAAGGAAAGTTTCCTTAAATATAATTAATGCAATTCCCCTAACCCCACCAAAAGTGTGAAAAGAACATTTGACTGTCAATATACTATATAACTATCTAGCATTGTATACTTTTATTATTTTGTAATACAAAACAGAAGCAAGACCAAAGGTCTGTGACGAGTATTAAGAATTAAACAGAAAGTGGGCCGGGTGTGGTGGCTCACGCCTGTAATCCCAGCATTTTGGGAGGCTGAAGCAGGAGGATCATGAGATCAAGAGATGGAGACCATCCTGACCAACCTGGTGAAACACCATCTCTACTAAAAATACAAAAATTAGCTGGGTGTGGTGGCACGTGCCTGTAACCCCAGCTACTCGGGGGGCTGAGGCAGGAGAATCGCTTGAACCTGGGAATCGGAGGTCGCAGTGAGACGAGATTGTGCCACTGCACTCCAGCCTGGCGACAGAATGAGACTCCATCTAAAAAAAAAAAAAAAGGAATTGAACAGAAAGTGTGTAAGACTGAATCAGAGAAACTGATCTGATATCCATATGGCTATAAGATTAATAATTTATGGATCGGGTGTTATTTAGTATGGTAATCTAGGACGTTGCTTTCTTAGAGTGGACAAATGCTATCCAACTACCAATATCTTCATGTAATTACTCTTGAAGTGCTTTTCTGTGGATTTTTAAGGTCACGTTTTATTATTTTTATCAATTTTTTTCTCATGGCAGTCAAATAAGGATTTTGGTATTGAAGGAGTACAACCCAAATAATGTTGGAGGGATTTATGTGGCATTTATGGAAAATGGAACATTGAGACTATATTTACAAATAAACATGCAGAAATTGCTGACTTTTCTCACCACACCCGCATCAACATTCACTCCAGCAGAGCCAAACTGCGTATAGTTTCTGAGACATCACTGCTGCCCTGACTCAAAGTCTTGTCTACGTATGTCCTCTATGCTTCCAATCCTTCAGGCCTCAAAGTGAAGGTCCTTGCAAATGTCCTCTCTCCACCCCAGGTCATGCTTTTTTACCTAAACACAAAGGGTCACTGCTGAAACCCAATTCCACAAGTTCTGTTTGTGAAACACCTCCTTCGGTTTCTTCCTGCAGCCCCTCTCTACATGAGAGAGAGATCGATAACGTCAAAGACAGACACCATATTATCCTTATTAGCTTTATTAGCCTCTTGCCCAAAAGAACATTCTTATTCTTCCTCAACTAAGCATCAGCTCATCCATCTGGTCATGTAACAAACATTTAGAGAGTGTCTACTTCTAGATGCTGGGGACACATTGGTAAACAAAAGACAACAACTTCTGCTGTGATGGTTAATTTTAGGTATCGATTTGATTAACAAATACCTACATATCTGGTAAAGCATTATTTTTAGGTGTGTCTGTGAGGGTGTTTCCATTAGTATACTGAGTGGTGAAGATCCACCCTCAACATAGGCAGGCACCTGAGGGCCTAGAGTGAGGCAAAAAGGCAGAGCAAAGGTGAATTCACTGTCTCTCCTGAAGCTGGGATACCCTTCTTCTCCTGCCCTGGAACATCAGAATTCCAGGTTCTCTGGCCTTTAGACACTGAGACTTGCACCAGCAGCTCCCTGGGTTCTCAGGCCTTTGGCCTCAGACAGAGAGGCCGTTGACTTCACTGGTTCTGAGGGTTTCAGATTTGTACCCAGCCATGCTACCTGCATCCCTGGGTCTCCAGCTGGCAGATAGTCTATCATGGGACTTCTCAGCCTTCATAATCACGTAAGCCAGTTCCTCTAATAAATCCCTTCTCATCTAGCTACCTAGCTATCTCCTGTTTGTTCTGGCTATCTAGAAAATTAGGGCTAATATACCTACTCTTGCAGAGTTTACATTCTAGTTGGAGGAGACAGAAAATAATAAACCAATAAATAAATATGTTATAACTAAATATATTCATGTATCTAGCATGATGATAAATATTTATTTATTATAATTTAACAGGCTTAATTAACATAATGATAAATACTTTGGAAAAAAATAGAGCACGATAAAAGGGCAGGGGTGGGAGTAGCAATTGCAGTCATCAAGAAGTGACACTGAAGCAGAGGCTCGAAGAAAGTGAAAAAAAAGTGACCAGGTGCGGTGGCTATGCCTGCAATCCCAGCACTTTGGGAGGCCAAGGTGGATGGATCACCTAAGGTCAGGAGTTTGAGATCAGCCTGACCAATATGGTGAAACCTTGTCTCTACTAAAAACACAAAAAGTTAGCGGGATATGATGACTTGCACACCTGTAATCCCAGCTACTCAGGAGGCTGAGGCACAAGAATCCCTTGAACTGGGGAGGCGGAGGCTGCAGTTAGCTGAGATTGCACCATTGCACTCCAGCCTGGGCTACAGAGCTAGACTCAGTGAGAAGGGAAGGGAAGGGGTGGAACAGAAGGGGAGGGGAGGGGAGGAGAGGGAACAAGGAAGGAAGACCAGGGCAAAGACGCTGAAGCAAGAGCACACAAATCAAATTCTGGATATCCAGTTCTCTAGAATGCAACATGTTCAAACATATTTCACTTCCAGCTTAGGCCTAGACTGAACCTCCTGCTAGAAAACTTGAGCTGCTTGCATTTCCATCTGCACAAGTCAGTCCAATGGACATTTCTTCTTTGCCAGTTGCTGTCCAGTAGACTTTGCCAATAGGGGGCAAAAGAAGGATACTGAAAGGAGACAGAGAAGGGACATTCTCTTTCCTGTGTGTTTCCTATTTCCTATCAGTATCACCTGGAATGGTCCTTCTCCTTGGGAATGGCTGTCAGGACCAGTTTCCAGCTTTTATCCTGCTTCCAAAACCAACTTCATCAGTTCCCCAAGAGTATCTGCTACTGAAAGGTGGCCCCTCCTCGAAGTCCCAGGCACCATTTCTGCAGCCCCTGCTCTTCCCTTTGTTCCTCCAGCCCTAGAGATGTGAGCTGCTTCCTGCAACTTCTGTCTCTCTATGACCTCAGTGCCCCCTCTTGCCTTTTCAGTTGTCCATCACCCACTTAGCCAATTCCCAATACTGAATTCACTCTGTTACAATAACTAATGTGGTTTCTTTTTATTGATATGGGGAGCTGGGAGGTAACCTTCCTGAAGTCACAAACAATGTTTTATTTGTCTCTGACTCTAAGCAATTAGCATGAAACCTAGCATATAATAGAGTTCAATAATGATTTGTTGAATAAATAGTGAGCAAATGTCTTATCTGTTCACTGGCAAAGTAAATTCAGACAAATTCCTGGACATTTAACACCCAACCCCAACTTTCCCATTAAGTATTCAGAAAATTGCCTTGGCTTGCCTTGTCGGGGCCTTAATGTGAACAGCAACCTCCACCCCTCACTCCCATCAACCACACAGAGGGAGTCTGTGCCAGTCAGGAGGGAACACATGGAGAATGCAGGCAGGAACAACCACGTCCTTAGGCAGACCACCATTAGTCCGTGGAGGTTTTAAAACAAGAAGAGAGTGTTTGGGTTCAAATGATTTACTCAAATCATTAGAGATTGGCCCACTGCCCACCCAAACTCTGGCAAAACATGAGCCACTTTCTGACAGGGATTCATAGCAAGACACTAGTGGCTTATTTTCGTTTGGTCAGAAAATATGAAAGAACATCTCTCTGGGAATACCTGCGCATGAAGGAAATACCATGCCAAATTTTAAATGCTAGATTATATTTCTACTAGGAAATTTAGTTGTAATAAAAACGAAGCAAATGATACCTGAAAGTAGAGCAGAGTTGCACCAGGGCTTGCGTGAATGAGCATGCAATAAATATTTGCTAAGTTCTTCTATAGCCATTCTTTATCAAAGTTCTGATTTATGATGAAATCATTCGAGAGAACTCAGAGTGCTTTTCATCCCACAGCAAGCATATAAGAGATAAAATTTTGACACAGTATGTTTTTTGATATACTTTTCCATCCTGGCCACTGTCTCAATACAAACTCTTCTGTTTGGATTATTATAACAGCCTCTGGACTAGTCTTCTTGCCACTAGCTCTGGGCCACACTCCACATTGCTATCAGTTATTTTTCTAAAACTCCCTTACTTAGTTCAAATCCCAGTTTTGTCCACTACTATCTGTGTGGTCTTAAGTAACTTACCTAACCTCTCTGTGCCTCAGTTTCATCATCTTAAAATGGGGATGATAATAGTTCTTACCTCATAGGGTTGGTACAAAGTCTAAGTTAATGTATCTAAAATACTTAGGACAATGCCCACCACAGTGAAACTGCAATATAAGTGATAGCTATTATTATTACAGTTGAAAGCACTAGTTGGCTTCATGTTGCTTATGGGATAAAATCCAATTCCTTAACAGACATGGGTTTTCCTACTCAGAACCGCCAGTCATCGTTCCAGACTCATCCTCTATCTTTTCCCTCGCTACCTCTGCCCCAAATTACCTATCTTCTCACCCCTTCTGATAAAATCTAGTTTTCTCTTAAGAGGTTCCATGAAACAGACCTCCAACTACCCTGTCTTTCCAGTCTCTTCTTACTGAGTTTCTTTGCATGTGTTTTTCTTCGTACCTGGAATGTCTTCCTTCTGCCTCTTCAACTGTTACACCTTCAGGACTATCACAAATGTGACCCTATGAAGCCTCACAATGCCCTCCAAGAGGAGGTAATGAGTCTGGTCCTCTGGCCTCATCCAAGGCTTCGTATCTGTGTAGTGTTAATGACCGTACTACATGCTATCATTTACACATTTACATAGCTGTCTCTTCCCACAGTAATTTACATTCCTGCAGAGCAGGAAATATACCCGAAAAGATGACTGTGCTTTCCAGTGACTGACATAGTTTGTGTCTGATAAATGACAAGGAGATAAACAAATCAACACATGAATCAATAGGGAAAAAAAGCTATTTAAAACAGGCAGAAAGAATTGTCCATTATTTGAGACCTCCAAACAGATGTGAATGATGATCTTCCACCATTGCTTTAATGAGAAGTGGGTGAGTTTGGGCCAGATGACCTAACTTCTGACTCTAAGATTCCAAGAGAATCTGGAATAAAGCTTTGGTATGTGTGTTAGTGTATTTTGCTTAATATAAATGAATTCAAATTGGACTTTAATGTTATTATTTTATTTTACACCGTTCAATTTTTTAACTAAGAAGATATATTTAAATACACACAGACACACACACACACAGCATATGTAATATACCAAAAATTGGTTCTCTGGCTCATGAATGGTACAAAAGTTCACAGAAGAAAGAAAAGTTCACAGAAGTTCACTCATCTTCACTTGTATTATATGTAAAGGGTCATTCCCCAACTTGGACAATTTGAAAAATGCAAATTTAATCTGTTTCTTTTCAAAAACAAAGTCAGATACAGAGAAAGAAGAATGATAAAATGGTAGGTAAAGAAAGGTAGGTGCTATAAGGAGAGAGTTAAGGAACTGCCGTGAGACTAGAAAAAAAAAAGATAATTGACAGTAAGGTGAACAGAGAGTGGTCTTAGATGACTCAGGAAAGCTAACTGTCTAAACAGTTCCAAATCTAAAATTAATGTGTTTATTTAAATAATACATGAAATGGAAAAAGTCAAGCAGCAAAACCACTAACAGTTTTTCCTTGACAAATATGCAGCATTCATAGATAGAAAAATACCTCTTTTCATTGAAGAAATTTCTCCCTATTGCAGACTCGGGTACTTTACATTTCAGTGTAACATGAATCATTTCATAGAAGCAGAGGTGAAAGAATAAGCTTAAAATAAAATCACTTCTAGTTACTTTAACAAAACAAATATATGTTTAAAGTATTAAAACCATTCAATCTTGATGTGATAGTTTTTAAACAAGAAAAATAGTTGTTTTCGCCAAATCAACATGAAACACTTAAAATAGTCCATTACCCAACCAACTCAGTTTTCACCTTCCTCTTCCTGTGTATTCATAGTCTAAAGAGAAAGATAACTCTCTTGCTTTTTTTAAGGGCCCAAAGAGATCTCAGTTTACAAAGGTAGATAACATTCTTTCTATACATTCTAAGCATCAGTTTATCTTAAAAGCTGGACTTCCCTCAAACACTCCCAGAATGCCAGCATTCAGATATTCTTAAAACCATCAAAAGCTATTTACTGTGGACTTTTTAAATAAGTTTGTTATGGTTGATAATAAACTTTTCTTGACAGCTAAAACATATGACAATAAAATATACAGTTTTAAACAATAAAAGTCTTTAAACCAAAGTGTCCAAATAAAAAGTATAATATTACCCAAAACTTTAGACCAGTAATTTTTCTACAATTTTTAAAGGGAAGAAAAGTTTACTTTACATTTCATGTGGCATCTAGCCAGCAGATCTAATTGTAGGTTGGGAAGGGTGTAACTCATAAGTGAAATGGGAGTCAGCCACCTTTGGTAAAGCTCATTATAATCTCAGGTATCCTATCCTATTATCCATGTAAGTATACTTATACTTGTCAGTTCACTGGAGGAAAGTTTTATTTCAAAAATTCGATCCCTGAACCTTTGACATGTAAGCCAATAATGATTTTAAATACTGCTGGGACAGGAACACTGAAAAAGGTAGGTTTCTTAGCAAAATTATGGAACATAATCATCACTCTCTCATATTTCCTCTGTGTTCCCACCCCTTGTTATGGTATTAACTAAAATTTGAGGTGGAAGCTGAAGAGGTCTTAAGCATTGATCCTCCCAATATTTAAATGAATATTTCCTTGGAAAATATTCATTTAAAAAAAAAGGCTTTCAAGAATTAATGAAATGAAGCATTAATAGTGGATTGACATATGGAACAGGAGGGCCTCAGTTTACCAGAACAGTGCTATGATCCCAGGCCCTTCCACTCTTCCTCCTGGGAGATGTGAAGCTCTGCAGAACTGCTGTCCCTCAGTCCATGTGCCCTTCCCCTTGTGTCTCTCCCTTCCCACCTCCCTCCTGTCCCTGCATCTAACTGCTCCAGTGTCACCATACATCCTGAATTCCTAGCTAAGAGTGAATGAATAAAAACAGATGTGCTATTTTGGAGAAAAATGACCTCTGGCCAAATCATAAACTAACTGAAAAGACCTGAAAGGAACCACCTATATGATGAGTCCTTTATCTGGTCCTCAGTTAAGGTCTAAGCACACGAATTCAGCCAGTATATTCCCTCCTCCTCATCAAATTCCTGCGTGTTTGCTGAAGTGGTTACCCACCTATGGTTCACATCAGACATCTTTCCTCTGTCCATTAGGGCTTGTCTGGAGAGTCTTTTGACCTGAATGATTTGTGTGAGCCTGCCTCAAAAAAATCAATTCTGGCAAATGAACTCAGAGTATTTGCAATAAATAAACCCTATCATTCTGGGATGGATGGCTTTCTGTTCTTGGACAGCTATTTTCTAGTTTGATGCTTCAGAACCATTGCCTGTGCCATTCCTTCCACCCACCCCTCCGGCTGTCTTGTACCAGCATTAGACCTTGCTCTTGGGCTCCTTGGTTTTTGTGTTTTTGTTTTTTTCTGGTTCTCACCCAGAGGTCAGTGCTTTTTTGCCCTTATTTCTATCATGAGAATGATTTCCGTTCTGAAAATATGATCCACAAAATACACCAATTCTTCCAGGAAAAAGCCCATGCTCCCACACACAATTTTACATACAATATGCTCATGGATGATCCTGTTAGGTCCATGATCCCTTATCTTGGGAAACTGTGATGGATTACATAGGCAAAGTTAACCCAATCTATTAGAGACAAAGTATGCCCTGCATTTATAAATGCATATGGTTCAACATAGCACAGTTCATTAGGGAACAAAGTTTGTGGGACTCTTCTTTTTTTTTTTTTTTTTTTTTTGAGACGGGGTCTCACTTTGTTGCCCAGGCTGGAATACAGTGGTACAATCTCAGCTCACTGCAATTTCCACTTCCCAGGTTCAAGCGATTCTCATGCTTCAGCCTCCTGAGTAGATGGATTACAGATGCCTGCCACCACATCGGGCTAGTTTTTGTATTTTCAGTAGAGACAGGGTTTTGCCTTGTTGGCCAGGTTGGTCTTGAACTCCTGACCTCAGGTGATCTGCCCACCTAGGCCCTCCCAAAATGCTGGGATTACAGATGTGAACCATCGCACCCAGCCTGTGGGACTTTTCTTGAGAAAACCACACTATCAGAACTAACCCAAAGTCTGCTCCCCTTAGGGTACTTTCAAGATGTAGAGTCAAAGATTCAGTCTTCACTTATTGTAGCTAGAGGAATGCCAACTAGTCTACAATTTTTGCCTAAGGCTCCATTTTTCTATTACCCAAAACATAATTTGAATTATCATTTCATTTGAAAAGTGTCATGAACAGTTTATATTTCCTTTTCCATGCCTTTACCTTTCCTACATCATTTTTTTTAGAGGTGAGGAAAAAGGAAACATGATCAGGATAAGAAAATCCAACAGCATTTGTTAAGTACCTGTGGTGTCACCATTCGTGAGTTTCAGAGAGCAATTATGTGACAACTCAGGTTGCTGAAGTATAATCGAGTTAAGATCATTCTCTTCTCATTCTCATGTAGAACAAATCCTGAGATGTGAAGAACTTAATGGTGTCATTATAATTACTGAGGATTATAATTAATTTTGGATTATGAGTGTCCATGAATTTGAAAATGACAGTTTAAGTGCAGTTTAGCTCTTTATGGAGACACTTTTACATTTATAGAGTGAAATATAAGGAATATAGTATTTTTAAAAGTACTTTCAAAGCCTTCTTGATAAAATCTATTATAAATCTCCAAACCACTAGTTAAGTTACTTTGAATCTGCAAATTCCTGAGTAAAAGGAGAGTAGATGGAAAAGGAGAGAAATAAATAGAAAGGTCGCAGTTGTTAAAAAGTGATATTTCTGCTATTCAACATTTTTGAGCATGCATACATTCTTACTACAGAACATTAAAAAGAGCATTAACAGCATGTTTGCAGGTTCAACATATAGCCAGATAGAGTACAATGAAAAATACCACTGTGGGACATAACTCTGCAACCAGAGAAGGGATGCATTCCTGTCCCTCACACCTGCCTCATTGGACCATCTAAGGCAGGATGAACAGGCTGTTGTCTTAGGGAATGCGGGACCAAGGACCCAGGGGCTGCTCCAGATTCAGTGTTAAAGGAGGGATGTCCTGGTTAAGAACAGGGCTAAGGAACATCTCCTGAAGCTGTTTTCAAAGCGAGCCTATGGTTTTCTCTTACATTATAAAAAGTACTGCCCGTGGATTGCACTTATTTGGGATAGCTTGAGGAAGGGTAATGGAAGTTATCATGTGTGGGGGTTTCTTTAAAGTCCCACTCCGGAGCTTCTATTACACCTGCTTTCCCGTTTCTCCCACCCTCCCCATGCTGTTCTCAGAAATACCTTGCTAGCCACTCTTCACTGGATCTCTCGCCTGAGCCATACCCTTCTCTGCTTCCTGCCCTTCAGTGAGCTTTATTTTACTGCTAGCATCACCTCTACCTGCAAGTCCTGGTGGAGATGACCAGTCTTCTGAGTGAAGTTAGCTTACTGGAGGTTTCATCACCATGTCATCAGGGCGGCTTAAGATTCTTCATTAAGACCACTTAATGCGGCTGGGTGCGGTGGCTTACGCCTGTAATCCCTACACTTTGGGAGGCTGAGGTGGGCAGATCACCTGAAGTCAGGAGTTCGAGATGAGCCTGGCCAATGTGGCGAAACCTTGTCTCTACTAAAAATACAAAAATTAGCTGGATGTTTTGGCACACACCTGTAGTCGGGAGGTTGAGGCAGGAGAATTGGTTAAACCTGGGAGGCAGAGGTTGCAGTGAGTCGAGATTGCAGCACTGCACTCCAGCCTGGGTGACAGAGTGAGACTCTGTGTCAAAAAAAGACCACTTAATGAGTACAATTATTTCAGAGGGGTTTCAGTGACCAACCCTCATGGTGATAAAAGTGACTAGTTTCAATTAATCTATTCATTCAGGGGCTTTGCATGAATCTACTCATTTAATCCTTACAACAACTAGATATTAATTTTGCTCATTCTCAAGCTTTGTAATAAAGAAAGAGTATGTATTCTTTTGAGTAGCTTCATTCATTCCACATTATGGTCTTTCATTTCTGTGTAGCATTCCATTGAGCAAATGAGAATAGGATTTCCTAGCTTAGGTTTATATGAAGACTATTGTGTTAACAGCTCAACAGAGCAAGACAGGTATTTTTTCTGTTTAATTCCAGCATGACTCATGTTTGAGTTACTGAAGTTCTTTAGACTTTTTTTTTTTTTTTTTTTTAGACATGGTCTCACTCTGTCACCCAGGCTGGAGGGTGACAGCAACCTCCTTCCCCTGGGCTCAGATGATCCTCCCACCTCAGCCTCTGAAGTAGCTGGGACTACAGGCACATGCCACCACACCCAGCTAGTTTTTGTATTTTTAGTAGAGACAGAGGTTCACCATGTTTGCCAGGCTGGGCTCGAACTCCTGAGCTCAAGCTATCTACCCACCTTGGCCTCCCAAAGTGTTGGAATTACAGGCATAAGCCACTGCACCAGGTCAGAAATATTTTCATTACACTTTTAAAATTAAGGTTTAACTGAAAGAAAAGAAGAGGAAAGCATTTAGGGTTAAGAGTACTTGTTTGTACTGAGAGTTAGTGGGGGAATTCTGAAGCTATTCTGTGAGCCCTCTGAAGTTTTAAGGTGAATGCTAGATCTTAATAAAATTTAGCAAAGGGTATAGAAGAAAGGGCTTCAGAAGCTGAGGACATAACGTAGGGGACAGGAAAAAAAGAAGAAGTTAAACTTTTAGGTCAGAGTTCTCATTCTCTAGAAGTTAAATTTCCAGTAACTCTTCAATCCCAACTGGTTTCATACCTACAGAGAAGTGTGCTAGAGATCAACTCTGAATGTGTGTGTTTAACCCAAACTTCTAGATTTGGATACACTGACGCTTGAAGACATAGAAACTTGGATGGTCAGTTTCTTTTAGTTACCCCTTTTAAGTTCATAATTTGCAAGAGAATGGAAAATAACCCCACCATTTCTTTTTCAGAAAAGGAGGAAGTATATATTTTTGTTAAAATGTCAGCAAAAATGTATAATTCTCTTTATTCTTGCAGGAGTTTCCCCTTGTACAGATTAAATAAATATTTATTGAGCATCTACTGTGTGCAAGTCCCAGTAATAGGTACAGTAAGTACATATAAATGAGTGACAGACATTTCCTTCCGTTGAGGCACTTAAAATTGGGAGAATAGGTGAGTTAAAAATACAAAGAATCTGGACAGGCACAGTGGCTCATGCCTGTAATCCCAGCACTTTGGGAAGCTAAGGTGGGCGGATAACCTGAGGTTGGGAGTTCAAGACCAGCCTGACCAACATGGTGAAACATCATCTGTACTAAAAATACAAAATTAGCCAGGCGTGGTGGCATATGCCTGTAATCTTGGGAGGCTGAGGCAGGAGAATTGCTTGAACCTGGTAGGCAGAGGGTGCAGTGAGCCGAGATCGCACCATTGCACTCCAGCCTGGGAAACAAGAGCAAAACTCCATCTCAAAAAACAAAACAAAACAAAACAAAAAAACACAAAGAATCAAAATTAAAGCTGCAGAAAATGAGGACTATGAGAAAGGCATGCGCACACCCAAAACGTGGTAAGGGAACCAAGAGAAAAGACTGGCAAAATCAAGTTTGGAACAGAGGAAAGTCTTTATAGAGAATTTGGTAATGGCATTGGCTTTAAAAGATGGGCCGATTTTGATAGTAGAGAGAAGATAGGGAGCTGCATTTGCCCAGTGAGGAAAACAGTAAGGGCAAAGTTATGGAGACTGGCATATTAGGAAAACAATGAATAATGCAACACATAATAATGCATAATAATAATACAAAAGAGAGATATGTTGACCCCTCCCTCCTGTGGTCCCAGTGTTCTGTCCAACACCATTTCTCCAAACATTTATTGCATTTACTTATTGTCTTTGTCTGCTAGGGCTACCATAACAAAATACCTACAGGCTGTGTGGCTTCAACAACAGAATTTGTTTTCTAATAGTTCTGGAAATCCAAAATCAAGACTGTGTTATGGGATCTTTGGGGTGCCATTTTTCTGGATGGAAATATCTGTAGCTGGTGGTAACTTTGCCCAAATTTTGCTTGGGCCTTCTGGGCTCTTTTCTCCCACTTGGCTATAGGCAGGCTGCACTTGTCTCACACTACTGGCCTGGGCCCCATGCTTGTCAAGGATGAGCCAGGCATGGAATGGTGAGGGGTGTGTAAATGAGTCTGGGGTCCGGCCACTGCAACCAGACAGACATGCTGGCTGCTGCAGTGGGGTGGGCAGCTCCAGGTGCTGGCATGGGTGCTAGCTCTCTGAGAAGCTGCAGCTGAACCAGATGCAACACAAGTAGCTCCCATGGCTGGCACTGTGGAATATGGTGACACCTGGAAGCTTGGAGATCCCAGGAACTGCAGGGCTTTAAAGAGGGAGTCACAGTCCTGGCTCGGGGAGCTCCGAGGTCTGGGCTCCTTGAAAGGCCACAGCTCATCTCTCCTTCGCTTTGCCTGCAACATGGCAAGCAAGGGGCATGTTTCAGCTCTGTTTGCATTATAGCTCTTTTAGCCCCACCATTCAATGGGTCCTGAGTTCTTGTCCTGTGATGAGGAAGAATGAGGTATGCAGACAAGTGGAGAGTGGGCAAGATGAAGAGGAGCTTTATTGAGGGATAGAACAGCTCACTCTCCCACAGAGGGCAGCTCCTTTCTGTAGCCAGGGTGTCCCAGTAGCAAGTGTTCAACTCCTAGCAGAGAGGAGATCCTGGAGTAGGAAGCTCCTCTCTGCAGACAAGTTATGCCATTGTCTCTGCAGCTCTCAGCAGAGAGGAGTCCCTGGAGTGGGTAGCTCCTCTCTGCAGCTGTTCATCCCAATGTGTGCTCCGCTCTGGATGAGCCCAGGACTTTTATGGGCCTCCAAGGGGAGGAAGTGTGTGCGATTGGTCCACGGGTGGCCATGGGTGGGCCTGGAAAAGGCACCATGAGTTCCTACTCTGGTCCATAGGACTGGCAGTCCAGCCCACAGTCTTCAGGCCCTCCCTTGCCTGAATGTGGAGCCTCACCAGGGATCTGCCCACTTCCACCCAGGAACCTGTCTGCCTCCAGCTGCCGTCCACGGTATCTAGGCTGTAGTTGACAAGGGGCACTTGCAGGCCAGCATCGAGCTGCCCTCAGCACTCCTTGGCTTCCTTCCTATGCTTGTTGTTGCCCAAAGTCCAGAAGTGGCTGAGATGGCAAGGAGCTGGCATGTCAGCGCTGCCCCAAGTATATGCACACTTGGCCAGGCTCCAACAGTGCCTGGGCTCAGCCTGACTTTGCTTCAAGATCAAAGCAGGTGCCTACAGCAGGAAGAAGCCAGGCAGTAGGAGCAGGCACTTCCAAGCCTGTGAGGGTAGGAGGAGGTCTTCCGGGGCCCCTAAGAGTGTAGAGATGCCTGGGTCTGCAGCCACAGTTTGGGAGGCTGCAGTTGTTGGGGTGGAGGAGGGGCAGGAGGGGAGGTGACTCCTGCCTGCTCCATGGAGCGGGAGGCCTGGGTCTGCAGCCCCGGTTTGGGCAGCTGAAGCTGTGCACCAGAGGTTGGAGCGCCCACCTGCTCCTGGGCCCCAAGAGCACAGGGATGCCTGGGTCTGCAGCTGTGGCATCCAGGAAGCTCCTGTCCCAACTCAGAAGGGGTGGGGCTCCCACTCTCCCCAGCTCCTGCTAGCTTTATGGAGCATGCAGCCCGACTGTGCCTCCCTGCTGCAGCTGGCATGTTGGCAATGGTTGCTCAAAATGGCCTTCCACTGTCATCACCTGGAAGTCCACGATCAAAGTGTTGGCAGGTTTGGTTCCTCCTGAGGTCTCTTTCCAGACTTGCAGATGGCTGTCTTCTTTCTCTCTGTGTCCTTACGTCACCTCTCCTCTGTGTGTGTGCGTCCGTGGTGTATCTCTCACCCTTTACAAGAGCACCGTCCTACTGAATTAGTGTCCTACCCTCATGACCTCATTTAACTTCTTTACCTCTGTAAAGGCCATATCTCCTAATACATTCTAAGGTACTGGCAGGTAGGATGTCAACATATGAATTGGGAATGGACACAATTCAATCTATAACACTTACTTAGTAACCTTCTGCTTATCATGAGGGAAGGGCTCTGGTCTTATTCATATCTCTACTCCATGTGCCTTAGTCCAATGCATGATACATAAACATTTCTTAACCCACTTTTTGTTGATTTAGAGGTAGAGTGCAGACTATGGAGGTTGAAGTCAGGTGATGGAGAGACTTAGATGCTAAGAATAGGAGTTTAAATGCTTAGAATAAAGAATGGGGGTGGGGGTTGTGTGGTGAGAAGTACTCTTCAAGAGAATTACTCTGTCAGCAATATAGAGGATTTGTTGGAGGTAAGAGGAAAAGGAGGCAGGAAAGTCTATCACTGTGGCCCAGGCCAGGGGCACTGAAGACCTGTTCCAAACCTTGGATGTGACAATTGATTAGGAAGGGAAGCAAAGGAGAGAAAGCAGTTAAAAAAAAAAAAAGTTTAGGTTTTTAAACTTTATTTATTTTTAATTGACAAAAATAATTATGTGTATTCATGAGGTACAATGTGATGTTTTCATCCAAGCACACATTTTAGAAAGATTAAATCAAGCTAATTAACATATCTCTCACTTCATCAATTTATCTTTTTTTCTTGTGAGATGTTAAAAATCTATTATTTTAACAGTTTTGAAATACACAATACATTATTATAGATCACTGAAACGTATTCCTTCAGTCTAAACTGAAGCTTTGAACCTTTTGATCAACATTCCTTCCCTTTTCCCACCCTTCTCCCCCCGACCAGCCTATGGTAACCACAACCATCTTTCTGCTCACTGTCTCCATGAAATTTACTTTTTTAGATTCCACATATAAGTGAGATCATCCAGTATTTGACTTTCTGTGCCTGGCTTATTTCACTTAGCATAACTGAGGTTTTTGAGCTTGATGACTTAAGAGAACAAGTGATGTTTCCATTCAAGTCAAAAGGTGGTGCTGTGGATGAACATGATGAGTTTGAGAAGCAGCTCAGCTACATGGGTGCTACCTGAGAGATTTTCAATGTGGGAGATGCAAAGATAAGTTTAGTTCCTATCGCAATAGAAAGTTGAAAATGTGGGTCTGTTGTCCAAGAGCGAGCCGTAAGAGTAAGCTGCATGGTGGCCAAAACTTTGTCTGTTTTATTCACTCCTGTATGCTCAGCTCCTAGTCAATGTCTGGCTTATATATAATGTTCAATAAATATTTGTTGAATACATGAAATAGGGATTGAGGAGTGATCTGCATTGCAGGCACTGCAGTGAGAGAGATGGTTGTTAAAATTGAGGGCATGAAAGAGGAGAAAGAGAGGAAGCAAGAATAAGGCCAGTTACTCCTACGTGACTTCAAATTATTTCACTGCAAATTATGTGAAACACAACAGGTAATTCTCAAAATCAAATAGACAAAAATCAATCTCAGTACCTCTGCAAAAAAATACAGGCATTTGGGGGTGGGTAGGGTGTTGATAATGTGTTATCAAATAGCAACACCTAGTGATCATTCCCAAAAACAACATGGGGATTTTTCAATAAGCTTCTTAGTGAAGTTTTTCATAGAACTCAGACATGCAAAAAAGGAAACATCAAAATTGACCAGTTTTGCAGGTGGTAGTAACGATGAAAATAATATTTGTATGACACTTGATAACTTATAAAATGCTCTCCTATACTTTATCTCGTTTGATAACCGATGGATATTGTTGTAGAATAAAGGTGAGGTTGATGTAGAGAAGATAGTTGGGGTCTGGGCTACTTGTTATGATTGAATCCAGCACAGTGGTGGGCAGCCAAAGAGGAAGGTTTCATTTCTGAACAGGTTTTACTCCAACAATTTATCATAGAGTGTACGCAGGTCCTCATCTCTGCCTTTTGTTGCAGAAAAGGTGAGATATAAGCGGTGGTAGGCAAGAGAAAGGGGATTTAAAGAAGCGTCTCTAAGGAGAGCCATGCAGTTACACACACACACGCGTGCTCACGTGCAAATACAAACACATACACACATATGTATGCACACACACATACATACAGACACACACACACACACACACACACACACACACACACACTTACTTTCCCCTTCTACCTACAGGTGAAAACTTAATCCAGTTTGTCAGCCCCTCTTGTTGATTTCCATTTGAACCTCAGCAACCTTTTTAAATTTTCCTGCTCTCAGTCCTTGAATCCTGAATTCAGAGGCTGACTGCTCTGGGACTTGAATGCCAGTTCCAATACTTCCTTACTGCCTGACCTTGAACAAATCGCTTAATCTTCTGTGTCTCAGTTTCACCACCTATAAAATGGGAGTAATAACAGAGCCAACCTCCTAGGTTTGTTATGAGGTTTAAATGAGTTAATATATCTCAAGCTAATTAAAAATGCCTATCCTATAATAAATGTTAGCAATTATTTTTCTATCATCATATTCTATTTGTTTACATTTTATGTCTTTTTCCCTGAACTTCAGTTTCCTTGAGTATAGAATACTTTTTCTCCTTTTTTTTTAGAGATGAGGTCTCCCTATGTCGGCCAGGGTGGCCTCTAACTCCTGAGCTCAAATGATCCTCCTGCCTCAGCCTCCCAAAGTGCTAGGATTACAGGCATGAGCCACCATGCCCAGCCCCTTGAGTAGAGAATCTCATTCATCTCTGAAACCCTAACACTTAGGTATGGCATGTAGTAGGACTAGGTAAGCAGTTAGCTTCAGAGATTTCAGAGGAATAGCAGGATGTCTGAAGAGTTTCCTGGAACATGCTGCTATTTAAAGCAGTTCATATTAGGGGAACCAGGCAGGCTGTCTAGTGTAGAGTTCTCAACTGTCCTCGACTTGTGAATGGGCAGTCTTGGGTAATCTAAAAAGTCAGGCACAGCAACGGAAATTGGAAAGGTATCCACTTGCAAGAACTAAGGAAAACATGGGTAAAATGACTCAGGATTCAGGAACAGGACAGAAACTTTGATGTCAGAACTGGAGCAAACCCAAGGCTGGACTCTCACTGCATCTTTCCTGGATAGATTTGATAGTCTCCTAAGTCTCCCTTTTTTCAATTATTTCTCACACTGCCACAAGAGTTAGCATTCTAACACTCTCATTATGCCATTTCCTTGTTCATAAATTAAATGTTCAATGGCCCACTGTGTCAGCCATTGTCTCATTTTCAGACCCCTCTTCTATACTCAGCTTGGTGCTGCTGGGATCAGGACTTTGCAAACCACTTTTCTGTTTGCCAGCTGGTTCCAAGTTAGACTCTGCCAAGAGAGGTTGGTAGAGGGAGACTGCAAGGCTGGAGAAGAACGAAGGAATTTCTTTCTGCTTCCTGTCAGTCTCACCCTAGTAATTCTTCCTTACCAGGCAGCAGCTGTTCGTTTAGTCCCAGTACCAGCACTTGGTTCCAGTTTGCAGTTTTTCCAACACTTACAGAGGCAGCCTGATCATTGTGGCTCCTTCAGAGACACCAGTAGCAGTCAGTCCATCCCCACCATGCCCAGAGGTCCAGGTCCCAGCCCCACAGGGCCTTTCCTCTGAGCTCAAAGACACCAACACTCCAAGGCCTGAGTTTTAGCTCTGCAAGGTTCTTCTTCCAAACTTACAAGTGTTTTTGTTTTGTTTAAATATTGATAAATATGTAACATGAAACTTACTACCTTAACCATTTTTAGTGTGCAGTTCAGTGGTGTTAAGTACATCCACATGATTGTACAGCCAATATCCAGAACTCTTTTCATCTTGCAAAATTGAAACTCCATACCCATTAAGTAATGACTCCCCATTTCCCCTTCCCCCCGTATTAGTCCATTTTTGCACTACTGTAAATAACTGCTTGAGACTGGGTAATTTATAAAGAAAAGAGGTTTAATTTACCGACAGTTTTGCATGGCTGGGGAGGCTTCAGGAAACTTACCATCATGGTGGAGGAGGAAGGAGGCACGTCTTACACGGCAGCAGGTGAAAAAGGAGAGCGGGAAAAACCGCCACTTATAAAAACATCAGATCTTGTGATAACTCACTCACTATCACAAGAGGAGCATGGGGGAAACTGCCCTCATAATCCAATCACCTCCCACTAGGTCCCTCCTCCACACGTGGGGATTACAGTTGGAATTGAGATTTGGATGGGGACACAGAGCCAAACCATATCGCTCCCACAGGCCCCTGGCAACCACCATTTCTGTTTTCTGTTTCTATGATTTTGACTACTCTAAGTACCTCACCTAAGTTGAATCACACAATATTTCTCTATTTGTGCCTGGCTTATTTCACTTAGCATAATATCCTCAAGGTTCATCCACATTGTAGCATTTGTCAGAATTTACTCTCTTTTTGGAGTTGATAATATTTCATTGTAGGTAATTAAAACATTTTGTTTATCCATGCATTCATTGATGGACACTTGGGTTACTTCTATCTTTTGGCTCTTGTGAATAATGCCTCTATGAACATGAGTGACAGAGTTTGGCTCTGTGTCCCCACTCAAATCTCATGTTGAATTGAAATATTCACTTGTCAGGAAAAGGGCCTGGTGGGAAGTTACTGGATCGTGGGTGTGGATTTCTCCCTTGCTGTTCTCATCAGAGTGAGTGTGTTCTCACAAAATCACAAAACTTTAAACCACAAAATGGTTTAAAAGTATGGCACTTCCCTCTTTTCTCTCTCTCCCCTACCATCATGTGAAGACCTGTCTTGGTTCCCCTTTGCCTTCTGCCATGATTGTAAGTTTCCTGAGGCCTCCACAGCCATGCAGAACTGTGAGTCAATTAAACCTCTTTTCTTCATAAATTACCCAATCTCAAGTAGTTCTTCATAGTACTGTGAGAATACAACATGTGTACAAACGTCTCTGAGTCCCTGCTTACCGTTCTTTGGAATATATACCTAGCAGTGGAATTGCTACATTGTAGGTAATTCTATTATAATTTTTTTGAGAAACTGCCATACTGCTCCATACTTCCAAGTTTTAATAACTCCATATTCTCCTATTAGTTTCCTAAGCCCTAGGGAACAAAGCTTCTCCCTGAACCTGCTTCCTTTCTGATACCTTAGTTATTTTTAGTTCTTTAATACCTATTTAATAGTTATTTGTATTAAGTTGCTGCTCTTAAAATAACAGTTATGGTTAGTCTTTGTTGGAGATTAATTTTGTGGGAGGTAAACTTTACAAATTAATATTTAGTTACAGAGTATTCAGATTATATTATGATTGGATTTGAGGAATAATTAACAGTATTCTGATTGGATTCGGATAACTGTGTCCACTATTACATGACAAATCAAGGACAGGCTCTTCAGCACATCCTCCAAGTGCTTCTCATGCACTAGGCCACTCCCACTTGGCCCCAAACCAGCTTTCCAGCCATGTTCTTCATTTACCCTACCTTCCTCTCCAATGAGGCCTCTTCCCATTCTCCCCACAAAGTCTTCAGCCTGCTCACCCTATTTCCTCTTCTATATAGGAACAGCAGAACAGATGACTGGGTAAACCTGTTAGGTGCTGGACACCGCGGTAAGTACTCTCATGCATGTCATTTCATATTTTACTCAACCTTGTGTCTTAGACTGTTCGGTCTATTATAACAAATACCATAAACTAGGTGGTTTATAAACAAATTTATTTCTTGCAGTTTCAGAGACTAGAAGTCCAAGATCAAGGTGCTGGTACATTTGGTGTCTGATGAGGACCTGCTTTCTGGTTCATAGTACAGCACCTCCTGACTGTGCCATGATGAAAGGGGCAAGCAAGGAAGCTCCCTTGGGCCTCTATTGTAAGGGCATTAATCCCATTCATGAGGGCTCTGCCCCAGTGACCTATCACCTCCCCCAAAAGCTCCACCTCCTAATATTATCACCTTGGGGGTTCGGATTTCAACATACAAATTTATCAAGGGACAGAAACATTCAGATGATAGCACCTTGTGTCATCATTTTCCTAATTTTAATCTCAAGAGAATTAAAACTCAGAGAGGTTAAGTGACTTTCTTACGGTCATACAGCTAATTAGTTTCACAGCCAAGATTCCAGCAGCCTCAATATCTTTTTCCAGTGCTATGTGTCAAAACCCTATCTATTTTTTAACACTCTGTGAACATTCTACCTGTTCCATTAAACCTTTGCCAGTCCTTCTATGTGGAATAAAATCTTCGTTTTTCTGTTCACCAATAGCACTGTGTCTGAATCATTTTTAGAGGTGTTACAACATCATCTTACTTAGGTGGAGTTTCTGTTTACTATATTTTTGTCTCCTTGAGGGCAGGTATCATGCCTTCTTTACCTTCACACACCCACCACTGGCACTGAGCAGAGTGCCTTGTATATTATAGTACCCAATAAATGTTGATGGGCTTGAACATCTAGGGATTACTTAGGGAGCTTTGCACCACCAGGATTCATCTCTTTGGAAAATGGCTATTTGGTTACCCTGTGACCCAGTGTTTGACTCTTGGGGTTTTGTAGGAGTCTGTATCAGTACAGTCAGATATTCCTTTTTCAGTGCTACAAACATATGCTGTTCACAAAGCTCACTGGAGGATCTCACATCTGGAATATAGCCTCCCTTTGCTCCTGGGGTTCGGCTGCCTTGAAGTGGGAGGCGTAAGGCTGTAAGGCAAATAATAGTGTTTAAGTCATTTGTTTTGTGTGGTTTCTATGTTTATTGGGATTCACTTGACCAGCTAACATGGAAGAGGTTGAGATACATTATAATGACTGTTGTTTATCTCCTTATGTGCATTTAAGGAGCACTTTGAAGGGATGTGAAAAAAGTGCTTAGATACTGTTTCAGGGGCATCCAGGACAAAGCCATGAGTAAAATCTAAGCCTTGTGCCCTCTACAAGGGCTTCCAGATGAGGACGGCAAGCAGAGCGCACCTGGCCTCCACAAATCAGGCCATGTGTCCACTGGTGGTATCCTTCCGAGGGGGTGCCTTTTTCTCATTCACACAGAGGCACCAAAGGGTCTAGTGGAAGGGCCCTAACTGTGACCACTCCATCTGATGAAGTTTTGCCCCTAATTGCAAAAGGTTCCTAAAGTTTAGTCCATGGTCCATCAGAATTCCCTGAGTCACTTATGTCAAGAGATCCCTGGACCTTCTTGATGAAAACCTCTGAGGGAGACCAGGAATTTGTATTTTTAGCAAGTCCCCTTGGGTGATTCCGATGCACAGTCAGACCTGTGGATGCAGGTGTGTTGGCCATCTCTCACCCAGTTTTTTATACTAGTATTTGGTCTTTTGTGCATTTTAGACTTGCCTCCCTATTGAGAGCATAACTCCTGGAGGGTGGATATTCCACCATATAGTACATAGCCACTGAGCACCTCACATGAAACAGGGTGTCAAGGAATGCATAAACTACGAGGGGCTCAGTTCCTCAACAACAGGAATTGATGAAACATATAAATGTCCATTTGATAAATACTGCTTGAGCACCTACTATGAGCTGGTGCTATGCCAGGGACTGAGGAGACATAGCTCTACCCACATGGTCTCTACCATCTGGGCTACAGGCAAATAAACAGGCAATTACAATAGATTGTGGCAGTGTACAAAGGAGAAGGGATGAGTGATGGGAGCCAGGGGAGAAGCAGCTTAGGCTTGGAAGGCCAGAGGTGCTCAGAGAATGCATCATGGGGAATCCTGGGAGTGAAAGGGTAGAAATCATCATCTGGGCAAAAGAAACATGAGTGACAGCCTAGAGGTCAAAGAGAACTTTGTTAAGGGAGGCTGGAGAGTAGGTTCTAAGGAGAGGAGGGAGATAAGGTTGGAGAGATAAACAGAAGCCAGCTCATGAAGGGCCTTGTATGCCACTGTAGGTAGGGTGGACTTGGCCTTGGCATTAAGTGCAAATGTCCCTCCAGCACAATAGACCTTTTATGTAGGAGCAAGTTTGGAACCAGTGTCCTACAGCTTGAAGATTCCCGGCTCATCTGCTCAGGGTTAAAGGAAGAACATTGCTTTCCCCAGGAGGACTTCCAGACTGGCAATCTCCTCTCTCTGTTATGTCAGTCATGTTCCTTCCATCCCTCAGTGCCGGTGGGGGTTTGGGGGTAGAATACTAATATATAGGCCTGGCTAGAAAACAGTCCCTTGCATGGGGTAAGGAAGATATATTGCAGGTTTAAGAGAATTGTTCAGTCTAGGAATTGGAAGAGCTGAAGAATGCAGTCTTGGCACAGGACCAAGAATACCAGGTGCTGAAACAATAAGAAAATTTAGATTCGGCTCTGCATGAGAAGACATTACTGAATCAATGTTAAATATTATGGTGATGTGGAAGATTACCTTTATCCTTAGGAGATAGTTGCTGAAGTATTTAGGGGAAAATTGTTATGATATCTGCAACTTACACACACACACCCATATATATACACATATACGCACATATATCTATTAATATATCTATATACATACACACATATATACATATATATGAAAGCAAATGTGACAAAATGTTAACAATTGGTGAACTGAAATAGAAGGTACCTCTATAGATGTTTACTGTGCTATTCTTTCAACTTTTGTGTAGGTTTGATATTTTGAAAAAAAAAATTGGGGGAAGAAGAGAAGAAAAGACTGTCAAGCATCTGGCACAATTCAGTTCTCAGACCTCAAGTTTCCTGTCCGTTTCTCTGAGATGATGGCAGTGCAAGATTTTCAACCTAGTTTATTGACAGTAGGCTCAATTCAGCACTTTGGAGCTTCCAGAGTACATAAGATCTTGAAGATCTGTTTTGAAGTTGCAAAAATACAATTTCTGTCCTTCCTCAAAATCAAAACACACATGCTAAAAGACTAAGAAATTGTTTTGCATGCTCTGCAAGATTCTGTTGCTTTTTGTGTTGGCAAAGGATTTACACAAACAACCTAGTCAGCATTCATTTTTAAAATACCACATACAAAATTCAAAGAATGTTTCATTGTTTACGTTATATCTTTCTTGGGATTTTGGTTTTAAACTACCAATTGAATTCTCATTTTAGGCACTCAAGATCTGTGCTGCTTTAAATAATTCAAGCACAACTGTATCATCTGTTCCCACTACATCCTTCACTCCAGAGATTTATAAAGTCTGTTTTTAGGTGATTGCACACGGACTTAAGAAATATAGCAAGGGGTTCTTTTGAGAGAAGAAGAAAATGACTTATAACTAGTGAATGCAATAAATGACATGAGGATAGGTATAATTAGCAAAGGAAAGCTGTATGCTTGAACAGTTTGCTCTGAGCTTCAACAAGTGGCACATGATATGCAATCTTCAGGAAAGTGATTTTTCAGGAAAACTCAATCTGATCAGAAATCTCTCAGTCTGCTTATCTTTTACCATCTATTCGTTCTGTAAGCATGTTTGGCAATATTCCTAAAGAAACAGAGCATGACCCCTTTTTCTAACGAGATGTTATCACACATAATTCACTCCCCATATTTCCACTGGATGTAAACCATTGTACATTTCAGTGCAGTGAAATCAATCAGTCAGTGCTCTTCAAACTTTTTAACCTTTACCCAGAGAAAGAAATACATTTCCACAGAGACCTAATACACACACACATCTATAAAATCAAAACAAAAATTTCATGGAACTATTTTACTACCTGCTTTCTGATACTTTCTTTTTTATTCCACTTCATTTTTTTTTAAACTGATGTTTGAGGCTTATTTAATCAATTTCAAAACGTTTTGGTTCTGACCTTGAGGGTGAGGAACTCTGAAATAGAGGACTACCTCTTCAGACAAATCTTTCTGATGGAGAAATAAAACACCGAAATGGAAAAGAATAGGACAATTGTAGGTTCTTCACTCCACAGAGGTTTGGACAAAGAGCTAATGTCTGATAATTCAACAAAGAAAGTTCTCAGCACTGTGCATTCTGCCTGGCACATGATAGGCACTTAACAAATGCCAATCAGTGTCTGCAGTAATAGCATTTCCTACTTGATGTTCAGAGCACAAATCCTGAGAGTCTGCTTTTCTTTTATATCTTGTTTCTTAGCCTCTCCTCTGCATTGTCAGTGTTAGATACTACCACAGGCAGTAGTTTCGTTCTATTTTTTCTCTTCACACAATCAAATATCCTAGAACTGAGATTTCAAACATGAAAAGGATCTATTGGCTTATCAGCCAAAAGACAAAGTCTTTCTTTACTTTTCAGAGAGAGGAAAGAATTATGATTCCCAAGTCCAATTTAATTCTGCACAGATACACTGGAAATTAGCGTCTAGCCAATAACACTAAAATGTACTGCCTTATTTCCCTTCCTTCTGGAGACATATGGAGAATTGCTGCCCAAGAACAGCCCTCACTGGATGGGACATTTGGACACTGAAACCTCCTATTTTTGATACCCTGGAAAGACAGTCATGAGACCTCTAAGAAGGCAAAATGGCATCAAAGACTTAATGTTCTCTCCTGATGCCAACACTGTGGGTACTTCAGCAACACAATTAGATGAGAAATAGATAAGCATATTCCAGCAGGAGTCCAGATTGCTTAGTCCGCCTTCACTAGATTTCCAAGGTTTCACCATCTCTTCCCTATTCCAGCTAACCCCACCACTGAAGGCCCCAAGGAAAACAAGAAACTCTGTGGCTAGAGACTCCTGTCCCACTTTGTTGTTGCCAATCCCAGTTCCAGGGAAACTCTTACTGCTGGTCTCCACCGTGCTTTGCATAGATAAGATTCTGCCCTCCATTGGGCATTGTCACCATCTCTGCTCATCACTCCCAGAGCTGTGATCCTCGAGTTATCCAAGTCAGACTGAGTTTTGGTCACTTTTTTCAAAAAACCTTGTAGAATTAAATCACTTTTATATGTTGCAGTATTTTAATATATTTCCCCATCATGTTCCTTAGTAGTTCTCTCTTGAATGACTCATTATAACTATAAATGTTATATGACAAAAAAATTAAAAACTGTGTAATGTTCAAAATCACTGTAACCATCAACATTCACCTAAGTGATACCTGACACAGAGTAAGCACGTGTGCACACATTCATCTAAGTTCAACATCTGTGGATGCTCCTATGATTGTGCTTGAAGGCACTCAAGCTATTCTCTTTCAAAAGAATGAGAGTGTTCCCTCTTCCTCAGTTCTTTTGAAGAATGTGAGAAGGATTGGCATGAATTATTTAAGCGTCTGATAGATGGCAACCATGAAATCATCTGGTCCTCGGCTTTTCTTCGTTGGGAGATTTTCCGATTCAATCTCCTTACTCATTATTGGTCAGTTCAGATTGTCCATTTCTTTATGATTCAGGCATGGTAGACTGCATGTTCTCAGGAATTTGTTCATTTCTTCTAAGTTATCTAATTTGTTGATGTATAATTGTTCATAGTGGTCTCCTGTGATCCTTTGTATTTTTGTGGTTTCAGTTATAATACCTTCTCTTTCATTGACAATTGCATTTATTTTAGTATTTTTTTTTTCTTGGTTAGTCTAGTTAAAGGTTTGCCACATTTTTTACATCTTTTTAAAAAGCCAACCCTTAGTTTCATCGATATTTTCTATTCTCTTTCTAACCTCTATTTTATTTATTTCTCTTTTTCTTTGTAGAAGTCTCACTCCGTCACCCAGGGTGGAAGTGCAGTGGTATGATCTCAGCTCACTGCAACCTCTGCCTCCTGGGTTCAAGTGATTCTCATGCCTCAGCCTCTCAAGTAGCTGGGACTACAGGTGCGTGCCACCACTCCTGGCTGTTTTTTTTATTTATAGTAGAGATGGGGTTTCACCATGTTGGCCAGGCTGGTCTTGAATTCCTGACCTCAGGTGATCTGCCCATCTCGGCCTCCCAAAGTACTGAGATTACAGGTATGAACCACCGCGCCCAGACTATTTCATTTATTTCTGCTCTAATATTTATTTCCTTCCTTCTGCTGACTTGAGCTTAGTTTGTTTTTCTAGTTCCTTGAGGTGTGAAGTTAGGTTATTTACTTGGTGTCTGTCTTTTTCCTTAATGTAGGCATTTATCACCATAGACTTTCCTCTTAGCGCCACTTTTGCCACATCTCATAAGTTTTGATATGTTGTGTTCCATTTTCATTTGTTTCAAGATACTTTGTGAGTTTCTTTCGATTTCTTCTTTGATCTATTGGTTGTTTAGGAGTGTGTTGTTTAATTTTACGTATTTGTGAATTTTCTAAAATTCTTCCTATTGTCAATTTTTAGTTTTGTAACATTGTGATCAGAAAAGATACTTGATATGATTTCAATCTTCTTAGATTTAAGACTGGTTTTCTGGCCCAACATGTGATCTACCCTGGAGTAGGTACTGTGTGCTCTTGAGAAGAATGTGTGTTTGCTTCTGTTGAATGGAATGTTCTGCCTATGTTTGGTAGGTTGATTTGTCTATAGTTTTATTCACATCTGCTATTTCTTTACTAATCTTCTCTCTAGATGATTTATCCATTGTTGAATGTAGGGTATTGAAGTCCCTTATTATTATTGCACTGCTGTCTGTTTCTCTTTCTAGTTCTGTTAATATTTGCTTTACATATTTAGGTGCTCCAATGCTAGGTGCATATGTATTTTCAATTGTTTTACCCTCCTGATGAATTGACCTCTTATCATCATATTGTGATCTTCTTTGTCTTTTGTGACAGATTTTGTTTGTTTTTTTTCAAGATAATGTCTGGCTTGCTGCCCAGGCTGGAGTGCAGTGGCACAACTTTGGTTCACAGTAACCTCTGCTTCCTGGGCTTAAGTCATCCTCCCACCTCAGCCTCTCAAGTAGCTGGGACTACAGGCACACGCCACCACACCTGGCTAATTTTTGTATTTTTTGTAGAGATGGAGTTTTGCCATGTTGCTCAGGCTGGTCTTGAACTCGTGCGCTCAAGTGAACCTCTCACCTAAGCCTCCCAAAATGCTAGCATTAAAGGCACGAGCCACAGCACCCGGCCTCTTGTGACAGATTTTGACTAAAAGTCTAGTTTGTCTAATATAAATGTAGCTACCCCCGCTCTCTTTTGGTTTCCATTTGCATGGAGTATCTCTTTCCACCCCTTCACTTTCAGTCTGTGTGCCCTTGAGACTAAAATGAATCTCTTGCAGTCTGTGTATTATTGGATCTTGTTTATTAATCCATTCAGCATCTCTGTGTCTTTTGATTAGTGAATGTAATCCATTTATATTTAGAATAATTATTAATAAATAAGGACACACTATTGCCATTTTGTTAATTGTTTGCTGATTGTTTTGGATATGTCAACAAAAGCACAAGCAACAAAAGCAAAAATAAACATATGGGACTATATAAAACTGAAAAGCTATGGAACAGCAAATGAAACAATCAACACAATGAAAAGGCAACCTATGAAATGGGAGAAAACATATGCAAACTATATATCTGACAAAGGGTTAATATCAAAATGTACAACAAACTCCACAGCAAAAAAACAAGTAACCCAATAAAAAAATGGGCAGAGGATCTAAATAGGCATTTTTCCAAAGATGACATACAGATTGCCTACAGGTATATAAAGAAGTGCTCAAAATCACTAATCACCAGAGAACGCTAATCAAAAACCACAATGAGATATCACCTCATATCTGTTAGGATGGCTATCATCAAAAAGAAAAAAAAAAACAAGTGTTGACAAGGGCATGAAGAAAAGGGAACCTTGTACACTGTTGGTGGAAATACCAATTGGTACAACTATTATGGGAAACAGTATGGAGGTTCCTCAAAAAATTAAAAATAGAACTACCATATGATCAAGCAATCCCACTTTTGGATATATATTCAAATGAAATGAAATCAGTACCTTGAAGAGATGTCTATATCCCCATATTCGTTGCAGTATTATTCACGATGGCCAAGATACAGAAACAACCTAAGTGCCCATTGACAGATGAATGAGTAAATACAATGTGTTAGATACAATGAAAGATTCTTCAGTCATAAAAAAGAAAAAATCCTGTCATTTGTGGCAACATTGATAAACCTAAAGGATATTATTCTAAAGGAAATAAGCTGGACACAGAAAGACAAATACTGTATGATCTTGCTTGTATGTGGAATCTCAAAAAGTTGAACTCGGGCAGAAAGTAGAATGGTGGTTGCTAGGAGTTCAGAGTGGAGAAAATGGGGAGATGATGGTCAAAGAGTACAAACTTTCGGTTTTAAAATAATAAAGATCTAATATATAGCATAGGTGATAATAGATGGGTTAATTTGTGCATATCACAATGTAAATGCACATGCTTCATCACATTGTACACCTTGAGTATATACAATATTTGTCAAATAAATATTTTAAAATAAAAGAGAAAAGAAAAATCATAATTCATTTTAAAACTATATATCAGTATTTAAATTGGTATCCTCATAGATTTTTTATCATTCCTACTAAATAAAAAATCATAGCCTGACATGGTGGCTCACACTTATAATCCCAGCAGTTTGGGAGGCTGAGGTGGATGGATCACTTGAGGTCAGGAGTTAGAGACCAGCCTGGCCAACATAGTGTAACCCTGTCTCTACTAAAAATACAAAAATTAGCCGAACATGGTGGTATGCACCTCTAGTCCCAGTTACTCAGGAGGCTGAGGCACAAGAATCTTTTGAACCCCGGAGGAAGAGGTTGCAGTGAGCCGAGATCATGCCACTGCACTCCAGCCTGGACAACAGAGTGAGATTCTGTTTAAAAAAAAAAAAAATCAGTAATCATATGGTAAAAATAATAATAATAATAATAATAATAAAAGAACAGAAAAATTCTTTAGTCTCCTTTTGTTTGTTTCCTTTCACTCCTCTTCTCTGCCAAAATTTGCAATCTGTTATCTATTCTTTCATGCTTCATTTGTATTTGTATAATCACATATAAACTATATTCAATAAGCTTTTCTTTTCTAATTAATGTGTGTTTTACAAATATGGGATCATATTATAGTTATTGCTGTGTGTCTAGTTTTTTTTAACTTTTTTTCCACTTGATACATTATGGAATTTCTCTCAATGGTATACATTCAATTCATTCTTTGTTTTTTTTTTTTTTTTTTTTGAGACGGGTTTTCCCTGTCACCCAGGCTGGAGTGCGGTGGTGCAATTACGACTCACTGCAGCCTTGACCTCCTAGGCTCAAGCAAACCTCCTAGCTCAGCCTCCTGAGCAACCACACCTGGCTAATTTTTAAATTTTGTAGGTACAGGATCTCCCTATGTGGTCCAGGCTGGTCTCAAACTCCTGGGCTCAAGCAATCCTACTGCATTGGCCTTCCAATGTGCTGGGATTACATGAGTGAGACATCATGCCCCACTGCAACTCATTCTTTTCAATAATTAACTTATATTCCACGGCCTAATTGTATCACAGTTTCTTCCACCATATTGAAAGGCATTTACTGAGTTTCTAATTTTTTGCCACAAAAAAAACAATGCTGTGGTAAATAAATGTCTTTGTGTCTATATTTTTACATATTGGAATTTCACTTATAATAGATTTCCAGAAGGATTTCTCCATCAGTCTGTAAATTGTAAAACTTAAAATATATATCTGGATTGCTTTCCATAAAAGCTGTAACAATCCAAATTTCCACTGGCAATATGCAGAGAATAAGTTTTTTCACATTTTCATCAATAGTAAGTTTTTATTGTCTGCTAATTTGGTAGATAAGTTGAGATATCTCATTGTTACTTTAATTTGCATTTTCTCCATATTAGAAAATATTTTTATTGGTTTATTGACCATTTGCATTTCTCTTCTATAAATTGACTTTTTATATTTATTTGTCTCTATTTCTGTATTCTGTTGATAATCTATTTGCAAGAGCCTTCTGACTGATATGCATATTCATTTCCTTATGTGAGAGTTATTTTTGTGGCACATACTTTTTATCAATCTTTTTGTCTTCTGATTTTGTTTTTATTTTGCCATATAACATTTTATATTTTATGTATCAAATAAATATATTTTATGTTTTATTGCCTCTAGGCTCCTGTCTTGATTAAAAAGGTTTCTCTCTCCAAACCCTAGCTTACACATATATTCTCTTAAAATTGTTCTATAGTTTTTGTTTATATACACAGCTTAAGTTTTTCTGGAAATTTATTTTTGTATATGGTGTGAAGCAGAGGCCCCAGTTTTATTCTCCTCTAGGTCAGTTGTGCCATAACCAATTTAAAATAAACCATTGTTTTTCCCATTAACTAGAAATAGCACTTTTGGCATACAGCCATGCATTGCTTAACAATGGGAATACATTCTGAGAAATGCATCTTTAGGTGATTTTGCCTTTGAATAAACATCACAGAGTGCACTTACATAAACATAGATGATAGAACCTACCACACATCTAGGCTATATGGTACAGCCCACTGCTCCTAGCCTACAAACCTGTACAGCTTGTTACTGTACTGATATTGTGGGCAATGGTAACACTGTGGTATTTGTGTATATAAACATAGGAAAGGTATGGCAAAAATATAGTATTATAATTTTATGGGACCACTGTCATATATGCAGTCCACTGTTGACCAAAATGTAGTTCTATAGTGCCAGACTATATATTAAGTTATCATATATATACTGACATCTATTTCTGGACATTTTTTTCTCTTCTACTTTTCTTTTTGCCTATTACGATACCAATATCATAAGGTTAATACAAAGGCCAAGAAGGAGAAAATAGAAGTATACTTTTTCTATTGTCCATGCATTAGGTGTGTAGTAGGCTATACAATTTAGGTTTGTGTAAGCACACTCTGTGATGTTTGCACAATGACAAAATCACCTAATGATGCATTTCTCAGAACATATCCCCATTGTTAAGCAACATCTGACTGTATGCCAAAAGCGCTATTTGAAGTCAATGGGAAAACAATGGTTTATTTTGTACTGGTTAGGACACAACTGGCCTGAAGGAAAATAAAGTTAGACCCCTGTTTCACACCATATACAAAAAATAATTTCCATAAAAACTTAAAATCCATATGTAAACAAAAACTATGGGACAATTTTAAGAGAATACATGTATAAGCTTGGGTTTGAAAAGAACTTTTTAACCAAGACAAACCTAGAGGCAATAATAGATAAAAACTATTCTCTTTGATGTATTGTTGATAGAAGTAAGCGTATTATATCACATGTGAAGTGGTATAATATCACTTGAATGTAGACTGTGCTATGTAAAGATGTACACTATAAGGCAACCAGTAAATTAACAAAACAAAGAGTTACAGCTAATAGGCCAATAAAGGAGATAAAGTCATATTTAATCCAAAAGAAGGAAGGGTAAGAGGAAAAAGAACAAAAAACCCAGATAAAACACATAAAAAAATAGAACCCCAACCATATTAACAATTATGTTAAATGTAAATGGTCTCTACATCCCAATTGAAAGGCAAACATTGTCAGACTGGTTGAAAAGTAAGACCCAGCTATATGTTGTCCACAACAAACCCACTTTAAATATGGACACATGTAAGCTAAAGGTAAAACAGTGAAAAAAAAATCATCTTATGCAAACCCTGATAGAAAGAAAGCTAGAGTGGCTATATTAATATAGACAAAGTAGACATCTGGGTGAGCAATATTACTAGGGATAAAGAGAGTCAATCATAATGATAATGAGCAACTACCATAAAATTTTAGTACCTAGATCTTAACATATGTTTTAATATCTGGAAAGGCAAGTATCTTTCATTATTCTTCTTTTTCACAATTTTAAAAAAGTCTTTAACATTTAATCTTCTATAAAAGCTTTAAGATAATTTTATCTCATTAAGAATACAATAGTGGCCAGGTGCAGTGGCTCTTGCCTGGAATCTCAGCACTTTGGGAGGCTGAGGCAGGAGGATTGCTTCAGGCCAGGAGCTCAAGACTAACCTGGCTAACATAACATGACCCCATCTCTGAAGAAAAAAGAATAGAAAAGTGAATCTCATTGAAGTATATTCTATTTGCCTATTCATATTTGGAAGATTATATTGTCTTCCTAACTAAAAGCATAGTTTTTTATTAGTTCTTCTTTGATCCAGGATTTATTTAGTAAGGCACTTCTTAATTTTCAAGTAGAAAAAAATACAATTACCATCCTTTAGTTATTTATATTTAATGTAATTGGTATTTGATTAAAGAATGTTGCCTGCAAAAAATATTTACTTTAAAATTTTTGTTAACCTTTATGGTCAAGGTAATACCAGCTTTGGAAAATGCTTCACAAACAATAAAATAGTTCTCTATTTACGGGACATAAAACTTTGGACTTTTATTCAGTCTTTATATGTCTTACGTTTTTTACTACTGTATCTATTGATCTGAAAGACACGAGTTAAAATCTCTCAGAGTAACTGTACGTTTTTTATCAAGGTTTCATATTTTAATTAATTTTGACTTCATATATAATGCAATGCTCTTTAGTATATACGTAATTATTACACGTCTTCTTTGTAGATTGTGTCTTTTATCATTATATAATATTCTTTTTTATCCTGTTTCAAGCTTCTAAACTTACATTCCACCTTGTCTGATATTATAGTTGCCATTCTTGATTTCTTTTTGTTTGCATTGTATCTAGTGTTATTTGTCCATCCTTTTATTGTTAATCTTTGTCACCTTAAGCATGATATGTTGATATATCTGACATTTATAATCAAATATACTTATTTTTGTCTTTTACTCTATCAAAAAGTTTCTGTCTTAAATGGATAAAATTATCCTGTTCATACATAGTAAAATAACTGATGTGCTTCTTTTCATCACTTCCATTTTTATTTTTATTAGGTACTTTGTTTGTGTTTTTTTCTTTTCCCTTTTCATTGTTTGTGGTGGTGTAATAAAATTCCTATATAATTCTTGTGGGTTTTTTTGTTTCTGTTTTTGTTTTGTTTTAGTTTTGGTTTTTTGGGACACAGGGTCTCACTCTGTCATCCAGGCTGGAGTGCAATGGCACAATCATGGCTCACTGCAGCTTCAACCTCCTGGGCTCAAGCGATCCTCCCACCTCAGCCTCCCGAGTAGCTGGTACTACAGGCATGTACTACCACACCTGGCTAATTTTTGTATGTTTTGTAGCGACTGGGTTTTGCCATGTTGCCCCGGCTGCTCTCAAAATCCTGGGCTCAAGCAATCTGCTTGCCTTGGCCACCCAGAGTACTGGGATTACAGGCATGAGCCGCCGCACCCAGCCTTTTCTCCCTGTTAACTTGAAATTTTTACCATATTTTCCCATTCCTGATGGTTATCTTCTCTTCTCTGACATTTATAACCAAATATATTTCTTGACTATTTCATCAAAAAAGATGCCACCTGTCCCCACCCAGGTGCTTTACTTACCACTGGTCTCCCTCCTAAGAATATGAAACCCTTAGAATGTTATTGCCCATTATCCATATCTGTTCTCCTGCCCCAAAATAAGATGAGACCCAAGAGTTGGTTTACTTCCAAGAGTTGGTTTACTTCCCTCCTTTCTCTTTCCTCTATCCCTAGGTTTTGCTGAGATAATTTGGTACCTGTAATTTTAACTTTTTAGTAAATTTTTTCTTGTGGAAAATATTTTCTATTTCAAAAATTCGATTTCCACCTATATAATCCCACTCAATCATTATCTATTTAAATTTTAGTACACATTGTAAGGCTCATTTCTCATCGTTGTTTCCATCTCTTTTCTTCTTCTCTCTTGAAGTCTCTACACGGTCACATCACTATGGACCAAAGTCCATATTTTAGGACACACTCTTGGTGTACTTTTGTTGGGTTTAGACAAGTGTATAGTGACATGTATCTACCATTATACTATCATACAGGGTAGTTTTTCCATCCTAAAAATGCTATATGTTCCCCCATTCATCCCTCTTTCCCACTACTATTTTTCACATGTAAGGTCTTTTGGATTTGTCATTCCAATCTTTTATTTTTATTATTTTATTTTCTATTTTTTTTGAGACAGAGTCTTGTTCTGTTGCCCAGGCTGGAGTGCAGAGGTGCAATCTCAGCTCACTGCAACCTCCGCTTCCTGGGTTCAAGCAATTCTCATGTTAGTCTTCCAAGAAGCTGGGAAGACAGGTGTGCACCACCACGCTCGATTAATTTGTGTATTTTTAATAGGACAGGGTTTTGCCATGTTGGCCAGGCTGGTCTCGAACTTCTGGCCTCAGGCAATCCATCTGTTTTTGTTTTCTGCACCACATTTACTTCTCTGTATTTTTTTGCCCTGTGCTTTGAGATACTGCTTCTGTTTGAGCTTTTGGGGAACTAACTAGTGTTTCAACCGTGAGATCTTTTCCCTTCAATTTATCCACTAAATTTTTGAATGTAAGAGTTCTTTATAGTTCCAGAAAATACTTTGCTGTAACTTTGTGTCCCAGTTATATTTCCTAGAAGTTGCCTTTTCTGTGTATTCTGCTTGCTGTTTCTATCTGGCTGCTAGTCTTCATGAGTGCAGCATTATATAACTTTGCCTTCACATGGCTTTATTCACTGTTGGGACCCAGATCTACTTCCTTAGTGTGCTTTCAGCAGCAGCCATTCGGTGAGCTACAAGAAGACACATACATGGCTGGGCGCAGTGGCTCATGCCTGTAGTCACAGCACTTTGGGAGGCCAAGGCAGGTGGATCACTTGAGGTCAGGAGTTAGAGACCAGCCTGGCCAACATGGTGAAACCCCCGTCTTAATATAGAAAAATTAGCCAGGTGTGGTGACGTGTGCCTGTAATCCCAGCTACTTAGAAGGCTGAAGCAGGAGAATCTCTTGAGCCCAGGAAGCAGAGATTGCAGTGAGCCGAGAGTGCACCGCTGCACTCCAGCATGGGTGACAGAATGAGACTCTGAATTAATTTAAAATAAAAGAAAAAAAAGAGAGAGAGAAGAAGAAGAAGAAGACACATACAGCTGGCAAGTTGTCAGTTCCTTGTCAAGAAAGAAACCCTTTAACTTCCAGTCTCCTCAGCTATAGGGTGTGCTCTGCCAGCCTCAGGAGTAGGAAGGACCCAGCCTGCTTCTCCAATTCCCTCCATGCTCCCCACTTAGGGGCCAGGGAAACCAGAATATCCCCCCAACCCCGCAATTCGCAGAGCACTTACAAAGGCTGTGGCTCCCCTTCCTCTAAGAAAACCCATAATTCACACACTCTAATCTCTGCCCCAGAGCTCTGCTGTAGATCTTCAACATCTGGTAGGATCCAGAGGGGAATAAAGTTATTTCAAGGTTTTCTATGCCCCTGCTGTGGCAAAGCCCCAGGCCTTGTTCATATCCTCCAGAATGCACTTGCCTACTGCCCTCTGAGATCATCCACTCAGGACAGATGGCTGGTAGCTGGAGTGAGCAGAAGGACAGTATCAGGGCCTTACATTCAGTCTCCTGTACTCCTGTAAAAAAATATTTAAATGTTTGTTTTCTTGGTTGCTGTTTAAAATTATATGATTTTTAAACAATATAATACATGCAGTTTTTTAAAATAGTAAGAGAACCAAAAAGACATAATGCATTCCTAGCCGTACACTCATACGGCAGCCACAAAGATGTGCTGCCCATAACTCCTTTTAAGAGAGATGCTGCCACAGGGAATGCGACTGATAGCCTTCAGCTGTGGGTGACTCTAGGCTCTGCCTCAGCTTTCTTGTTTTTGTTCTTTTATTTCTTTCCTTTTCTTTTTTTTGAGACAGGATTTCACTCTGTCACCCAGGCTGGAGTGCAGTGGCATGATCTTGGCTCACTGCACCCTCCGCCTCCCGGGTTCAAGCAATTTTCCTGCTTCAGCCTCCTGAGTAGCTGGGACTACAGGCACTGGCCACGAAACCCACCACCATGCCTACCACCACAAAAATTGGCTAACTTTTGTGGGGATTTTTGTTTGTTTTTTATTTTTTGAGACAGAGTCTCGCTCTGTCACCCAGGCTGGAGTAAAGTAGTGTGATCTCAGCTCACTGCAAGCTCCACCTCCCAGGTTGAAGCGATTCTCCTGCCTCAGCCTCCTGAGTACCTGGGATTATAGGTGCCCGCCACCAAGCCCAGCTAATTTTTGTATTTTTACTAGAGACAGGGTTTCACCATGTTGGTCAGGCTGGTCTCGAACTCCTAACCTCAGGAGATCCGCCCACCTTGGCCTTCCAAGGTGCTGGGATTACAGCGTGAGCCACTGTTCCTGGCCCATTTTTTTGTGTGTTTTTTGTAGAGACAGGGTTTCACCATGTTGGCCAGGCTGGTTGCGAACTCCTGACCTCAAGCCATCTGTCCACCTTGGCCTCTCAAAGTGCTGGGATTACAGGTGTGAGCCACTGCACCCGGCCTGCCCCAGCTTTCAAGCTGAGGCTATGTGCTTCCTGGGCAGTCCCCAGCCAAAAACTGGTCAAGAGAACTGTCACTTTTTGCCAACAAGGGACCCTTCCACGGGCAATCTTTGTTCTAGAGCTTCTCATTGGGCTGGCTGAGACTTTCTCAGAGCTGCACTGCAGAAATATCTGAGGCTCTTCCTACCCAACCTCTTTCCTACCTCCTCTCCTTTCACAGGTGAGACGAGCACCATGGTCTGAAGGTTCTCCCTGCCTTCCCACTCCCTATGCCCCTTATCTTTCACAGATGTTACCCCCAAGAAATCTCTTGGGCTTCTTACTCTGTGTTAGTGTTGGCTTCCTAAGACCAACTGACACAATCCAAGAGAAATTCTTACATGTGAACATCATGAAACATGTACAAGAATGGTTTTGGCAATACTGTTCATAAGAGAAAAAACTGGAAGCCACACGAGTTCTCCAACTTTCATAGTGACAAAGAGGTACCACGAGTCATTTATTTACTTAATTAAAGATGAAGAATCTTAGAGTTAAAATGGGGCTTTAGTTCAAAGATTTCAAACTAGCAGCCTTTGGGGACAAACCCATCCTACTGAAGTGTTTTGCTTGGCAGGCACAGCGTTATTTACAAATTTAATGCAAATGGCTCTAACCAGATTTAGTGTCTCTAGTTTTCCATGGTCTCTCCCACATAGTATATTTACACTGGCCTGATTAACACATTTATGTTACAAACTTGGATCATGTAGACATTTGAACTAACACCCTGTTAGTCCTGGAAATTGGGGCCAAGAGGTGAAGTGACTCACCCAAGTTCATATTCCTTAGTCCATATATACCTTTCCTGACCTCCACAGCATGCAATCCATGCCACTTGTATAGCTGTCATTTTTTTAAAAAGCATATTCAACAGGAGTGATATTCCCCCCAGGGAAGCAAAAATTCGTTCCGGGTTGGGGGCAAGAGTCTTGCTCTTTTTATGTATAAAATACAGATATACATATAGTACATAAATATGTATATAAAGTATATGTACAGTATTAAAATTTCACGGTGGGAGACAATTCAGAAAAGATGTCTGAAAAGGCCCCTTAGGGGACAATGATGTATAAAGGTTGAGAAACACTGAACCATACACTCAATAAATGTTTAGGAATTTTTTCTTTATGTAGGCACAGCAGACACAGCATTGCACAAAGCAAAACTGCTCCCTAATCTCAGGTAAGAGAGAGAGAGAGACTGAATTCACATGCCTGGGTTTGAATCTTAGATCTGCCACTTGCTGGCTGTATGACATTGGACAAGCTTAATTTTTATATTCCTTGGTTGTGTCATATGAAAAATAGTGGTAGGATAGTACTCTTTAAAGACTTGTGTGGATTAAACAATTGACATAAAGTAGTTAACATGATGCCTGGCACATGAAAAATGATCAATGAACATTAGCTATTAAGTAATATATGAATATATAATTTCAAATTGTTGCAGCCATGCTAAATATCAATTGCCTCTCATTTCCATATTCACCCTTCCTTGTTCACTCTGTGAAGATGGATCTGGGCCCTTTAATTTTTTTCCCTTTTGTTAGTTGGTAGTAGCCTTTGTCAGTAGAGGGAGCTAGAGAGACATTGAAGAAGGAGGATGTTTTCCTTCCTGGTTCTGATGTGATCTCTCCAGAGGCTCCTGCAGCATAGGCGTGGCTTCACTACCACATTGCTCCTGCAGCACAGGCAGCTTCTCCAGCACCAGGCCTCTGATGTGCACCCAGCAGCACCCAGCAGCACCCAGGAGACAGCAATGTCCCCAACATCCCTTCCCTCAGGTAGTTGTTGTTGTTTTTTGTTTTTCCCCTCAGGTGGTTTTGTAACAGATTGCCTCCACTGAGACACCTCTCCATGAACAGCTTTTCCTAGCACCCTAAAGGGCAATTCTCTAGCAATTTCAGAGAGCAAGTTTCCAGCAAGTTCCATCAACATTAACCATAGTAATTTCTCTGCCACTCACGGAACCAGGGCCTTGCCTTCTCCAATAAGGTTTGGATCTAAGCCCTGAATTATGAGGGCTCTTCCTTTGTATACTCTATGTCAGTCCTAGGGAAATTAGTGAATGCTGCTTCTATCTGCTATTTTTATATTCTTTAGAGTTCTCTGTACTTCTTACTAGCCAATCCCATGTTATAGTAATAATTCTTTATAGTAAACATTCCCTGTTCAAGTTACCATGTGATTTCTCTCTTCTTTTTGGACCCAAGCTAATACAGCAGTCCTGAGACCAAAGAGTTCAAGAGCCACTGCCTTAGAACATTAGTTCCATGGGATATGAATAGCTATTAATTGGTGGTCAAAGTTTAAGACACTCTGAGTTAAGCAAAGTGAAATAGGATTCTCTACTGCAGGACATCTCAGAGGTAAAAAACATACTGTAAATCTGCAAGAAGGGATTCTGATATGTAGCATTTCTCAATTTTATTTGACCATGGTGGGGTGTGTGTGTGTGTGTGTGTGTGTGTGTGTGTGTGTGTGTGTGTTTTAATGGAGCATTTTGTGGTACTGGTATTCTAAGGATCACACTATAGGAAATACTGAGTTAGCAGTTGTATCTACCAATTTGGAAACCACTTATTTGGCTGTTTCTTGGAAGTTGCTCACCTTTTTTAAATCTACTTTTTTTGTCCCTTTATACACTACCTTATTGTTTATTCTCTAATTTATGGCTGCCCAGTCGAAGTTTTTTAATCTTTGTTTCTACAGTGGCAAATGAAAGGTTTTTACTTTTTCTTTTTCTTTTTTTTTCCCCTACTCTGGGGCACATTTCCAGATGTTCACCACAGGAATCAGTCTACAGAAGCTTCCAGTGTAATGGAGTGTAATATTTTTGTAGGTTGAGTCCTGGGCAAAGACAAACATTATAACATACTTTTTAAGTGGACTGGGGAGAGCAGTAATGGTCTAACCATTGAAAATGGCTTGCTCCATTAGGTTTCATATACAGATTAGTGGGTTGTTTTTTCCTTTGGAGTAATATGGGCAATTTTAAATTTCTTCTTCCAGAAATATCAACTCAGAACAATGGTTTTTTGAGCTGTGTTGGAAACTGAGAAAGACTGTATGAAAAACTGCCAACTTCACATAGTAATTAAAGTCAGCTCACTAAATGTCACTACTGGATAACTTCTGAACTGTTATGCCTTCAAAAATATGTGACATAGGAAAAGATAGCTACTGATGACAAAGAATTGACTTACAGTAGTACATTCAGGGCCATGGAGAAATGTCAAATTTTTCATTTGCTCTTTAGATTAGGTGAAAAATAGACCCCACCCACCTTTCACCTCTAATCTTGACCTTATCTTTTTAATTAAATTCATTGTTGTGCCTTCCATATGCATAGGTCCTATGCTAGGTGTTATGGATACTACAAATGTACAGAACAGAATGGCCTTCCAGAGCCTCAGTGGGAGGGAAAGGAGCAGAAAGCAGGTATAGACATAGCTATATATGTATTGTCCTCGTATTTTCATTTTAAAGTGATAAAGGTGTCAGGAAATGTGAGAAGAGGGCAGGGGAAAGGAAAAATGAAAGGAAAGAAGGGGGAATCGAGCAAATCCTACTTCCATTTAGAAGCCAGGGAGTAGAAATAAGCTGCCAAAAACCTGGAGCCTGGTTAACCACTTCCTACCCAAGTTCTCCTACCCTCTTTCCATCCCCAGCCTAGGCACTGTCTTTCCTCTGGTATTAGAGCTCCTGAGATCAAAGATACACCACAATGTAGTCATGCTTTTAATACCCTTTCACTTGCTGGGTATAAACAATGTGCCCAAGCTGCTGTGATGGCCCTGCTGGAGGAGGCTGTCACACCATCACTTAGATCATTTTATTTACAAACCAAGGAGGGATCCCGGAGGGTGCTGAACAATCCCATTGTTGGAGGGTTTATTTTTATTTTTATTTTAGAGCCAATTTGGTGGACAGAGAATTTCATTCCTTGTGGTAGGATATCATACTAGGGGTTCATATAAAACTTACTAGGAGTGCTTTTACAGACGCAAATATCCAGGTTCCCATTCCAAGCCTCTTGAAATCAAGGTCTCCAAGGGTGTCTCTGTGACATGTGAATTTGTAAAAACTCATGGAGGAGATTCTTTTTTTTTTTAGACAAGGTCTCTTGTTCTCTTGCTCAGGCTGGAATGCTGGAGTACAATGGTGCAATCACAGCTCACTGCAGCCTCCACCTCCTGGGATCAAGTGATCCTCCCACCTCAGCCTGCGCCCACTTTCAAGTAGCTGGGGACTAATTTAAAAAAATTTTTTTGGTAGAGACGAGGTCTCACTATGTTGCGCCAGCTGGTTACAAACTCCTGGGCTCAAGTGATCCTCCTGCCTCGGTCTCCCAAAGTGCTGGGATTACAGGTGTGAGACACCATATTCAGCTAGAGATTCTTACATTCACCTATGATTAGGAACTGCTGCCACACAGGATCCCAGGTGCTCTCTTACACTAGGACTTAGAAAGATGCACAGTTTCTGTAAGAGAGCACCCAACAGGTGTCAGCAATTTGGGACCATCGTGTATCCTTTCCGCCCCCAAATTTTATTATGAAATACGGCCAAGTTCAAAGACTACGATAGTGAATACCCTTATATCCATAGCATCTTGATTCTATAATTAATATTTTACTGTCAGTTGAGATCACACCACTGCACTCCAGCCTGGGCAACAGAATGAGACTCTGCCTCAAAAAAATTAATTTTTTTTACTATACTTGCTTTATGATATATCTGTCCATCTATTTATCCCCCTATCCATCCATGAGTCCATCTTATTTTTGATGCATTTGAAAGTAAATTTCAGACAATAATATATTTCCTTCTAAATACTTCAGCATACAGATTGTTTTATTATTATTATTATTATTATACTTTAAGTTCTAGGGTACGTGCACAATGTGCAGGTTTGTTACATAGGTATATGCATGTCACGTTGGTTTGCTGCACCCATTTAACTCGTCATTTACATTAGGTATTCCTCCTAGTTCTATGCCTCCCCCTGCCCCCCACCACGACAGGCCCCGGTGTGTGATATTCCCCGCCCTGTGTCCAAGTGTTCTCATTGTTCAGTTCCCACCTATGAGTGAGAACATGTGGTGTTTGCTTTCCTGTCCATGTGATAGTTTGCTCAGAATGATGGTTTCCAGCTGCATCCATGTCCCTGCAAAGGACATGAACTCATCCCTTTGTATGGCTGCATAGTATTCCATGGTGTATATGTGTCACATTTTCTTAATCCAGTCTATCATTGATGGATATTTGGGTTGGTTCCAAGTCTTTGCTATTGTGAATAGTGCTGCATTAAACATACGTGTGCATGTGTCTTTATAGTAGCATGATTTGCAATCCTTTGGGTATATACCCAGTAATGGGATTGCTGGGTCAAATGGTATTTCTAGTTCTAGAGCCTTGAGGAATTGCCACACTGTCTTCCACAATGGTTGAACTAGTTTACACCAACAGTGTAAAAGCATTCCTATTTCTCCACATCCTCTCCAGCACCTGTTGTTTCCTGACTTTTTAATGATCGTCATTCTAACTGGTGTGAGATGGTATCTCATTGTGGTTTTTTGATTTGCATTTCTCTGATGACCAGTAATGATGAGCATTTTTTCATGTGTCTGTTGGCTGCATAAATGTCTTCTTTTGAGAAGTGTCTGTTCATATCTTTTGCCCACTTTTTGATGGGGTTGTTTGTTTTTTTCTTGTAAATTTGTTTGAGTTCTTTGTAGATTCTGGATATTAGCCCTTTGTCAGATGGGTAGATTGCAAAAATTTTCTCCCATTTTGTAGGTTAACTGTTCACTCTGATGGTAGTTTCTTTTGTCATGAAGAAGCTCTTTAGTTTAATTAGATCCCATTTGTCTATTTTGGCTTTTGTTGCCATTGCTTTTGGTGTTTTAGTCATGAAGTCCTTGCCCATGCCTATGTCCTGAATGGTATTGCCTAGGTTTTCTTCTAGGGTTTTTACAGTTTTAGGTCTAATATTTAAGTCTTTAATCCATCTTGAATTAATTTTTGTATAAGATGTAAGGAAGGGATCTAGTTTCAGCTTTCTACATATGGCTAGCCAGTTTTCCCAGCAGCATTTATTAAATAGGGAATCCTTCCCCCATTTCTTTTTTTTTTTGTCAGGTTTGTCAAAGATCAGATGGTTGTAGATGTGTGATGTTATTTATGAGGCCTGTATTCTGTTCTATTGGTCTGCCTCTCTGTTTTGGTACCAGTACCATGCTGTTTTGGTTACTGTAGCCTTGTAGTATAGTTTGAAGTCAGGCAGCATGATGCCTCCAGCTTTGTTCTTTTTGCTTAGGATTGTCTTGGCAATGCAGGCTGCTTTTTGGTTCCATGTGAACTTTAAAGTAGTTTTTTCCAATTCTGTGAAGAAAGTCATTGGTAGCTTGATGGGGATGGCATTGAATCTATAAATTACCTTGGGCAATATGGCCATTTTCACAATATTGATTCTTCCTATCCATGAGCATGGAATGTTCTTCCATTTGTTTGTGTCCTCTTTTATTTTGTTGAGCAGTGGTTTGTAGCTCTCCTTGAAGAGGTCCTTCACATCCCTTGCAAGTTGGATTCCTAGGTATTTTATTCTCTTTGTAGCAATTGTGAATGGGAGTTCACTCATGATTTGGCTCTCTGTTTGTCTGTTGTTGGTGTATAGGAATGCTTGTGATCTTTTGCACACTGATTTTGTATCCTGAGGCTTTGCTGAAGTTGCTTATCAGCTTAAGGAGATTTTGGGCTGAGACAGTGGGGTTTTCTAAATATACAATCATGTCATCTGCAAACAGAGACAATTTGACTTCCTCTTTTCCTAATTGAACACCCTTTATTTCTTTCTCTTGCTTGATTTCCCTGGCCAGAACTTCCAAGACTATGTTGAACAGGAGTGATGAGAGAGGGCATACCTGTCTTGTGCCGGTTTTCAGAGGGAATGCTTCCAGTTTTTGCCCATTCAGTATGATATTGCCTGTGGGTTTCAGATAAATAGCTCTTATTATTTTCAGATACGTCCTATCAATACCTAGTTTACTGAGAGTTTTTAGCATGAAGGGCTGTTGAATTTTGTCAAAGGCCTTTTCTGCATCTATTGAGATAATCATGTGGTTTTTGTCTTTGCTTCTGTTTATGTGATGGATTACGTTTATTGATTTGCATATGTTGAGCCAACCTTGCATCCCAGGGATGAAGTTGACTTGATCATGGTGGATAAGCTTTTTGACATGCTGCTGGATTCGGTTTGCCTGTATTTTATTGAGCATTTTTGCATCAATATTCATCAGGGAAATTGGTCTAAAATTCTCTTTTGTTTGTTATGTGTCTGCCAGGCTTTGGTATCAGAATGACAGCATACAGATTATTAAATGGAGTTTAATACTTCTTACAAATTTCATTTACGGTAAAATGTGTATTAAACAAAACGCACAAATCTTAAGTATGCATTGTGTAACCCAATGTACAGATCTTTGTATTTTAAACTGCTAACAAGAGAGAACATTACCATGACCCCAGAGAGTTCCTTCATGCTACTACCCAATCAATCCCCTCTCCTGCTTCCCACAGGAAATCACTGTTTTAATTTTTTTCAATCATAGATTAGTTTTGCCTATCCTAGTTTTTAAGATTTTGTCTTGTGGCATGTATACATATTCGTAGCTCATTCCTTTTTATTGTTGGGTTGTATTCCATTTTATGAATATGCCAGTTTGTCTTCCATTTTTAATTATTATAACACCATATATTCTTGAGCAAATAATCATTAGCATCAGACTGTATTTGTGAGGGATATTGCTACCCTGTACTGGGATCCACCTTGTACAAAGCAAATACACAACACACAGTTACTTTCTCTAGGATTTTAAGTCTTAAGATATTAATGGGGCCAGGTGTGGTGGCTCACACCTGTAATCCCAGCACTTTGATAGGGGGAGGCGGGCAGATCACTTGAGTTCAGGAGTTCCAGACCAGCCTGGCCAACATGGTGAAACCCCATCTCTACTAAAATACACAAATTAGCTGGGCATGGTGGCTCGTGCCTATAATCCCAGCTCCTCAGAAGGCTGAGGCAGAAGAATTGCTTGAACCTGGGAAACGGAGGTTGCAGTGAGCTGAGTTTGTACCACTGCACTCCAGCCTGGGTGGCAAAGTGAGACTCTGCCTCAGTAAATAAATAAATAAATAAAGGAGTGATTTGTGGAATATGAACTGTAGAGACAACTGAAAGAACAGATGAGATAGAATACTTTCAGTAGTGCTTTGAGTTTGTTTTTCTAGTAAACCTATTCCTGTGCCATGCATCTATTGTAATGATTTCTAATGTTTCTAACATTGCTGTAACCATATTTTACCATAATTACCATTTTGTATATTTGCCTGTCCAATTAACTGGAGGCTCCTTAATGGCAGAGACTGCCTCCTTGGTATCCCCAGCACAGAACCTGGCACATAGTAAGCATTTAGTAAATGTTTCATGAAGTATTGAATGAAGAAAAAAAGCATTCATTGAATGACTTATTTACTCAAGCTTCTGCTTCCCAGTCCTTCTCTACGTAATTTAGGCAATATTTTCTTACGTCTACTTATTTCTGGCTGTGGAATATCAAATGTTGTACCAGTCACGTGTGCTTTGGTTTCTCACTAGACTAAAAACTAAAGGCAGGGTCAGGGATGTATTTTCTGTATCCCTTAACAGAGAAGTGGGGTGAAGTCAATATCACCTAAATGCTGGTTTTAAAAACATTTATATTTAGAATGATAGAACTCCCAGAAGGTGCCATGATCATAGAGTCCCAGCCCCAGGTTCTTCAAAAAGACCAGGTACGCCGAGAGGACAAAAAATGTCCTATGTTTGGGTCTTCAGGACCCAGTACATGCCTGGCGGTAATTGGCATTCAATAAATATTTAGCAGAAACAACGAAAGAAGGAGGAAAGGGAGGAAGAAGGGGAGAAGAAGCTGGGAACTGAAGCTTAGAGTCATAAAATGATTTCGCCAAAACTTACATCAGAACCCAGACCTCTTCTTTCCTGGTCCAGCTCTGCTTCTGCTAAATTGTTTGAATTTTTAGCATTACTAATGTCAAAAATGGCATCTCTTTTCCTTTTACCGATGGCAATTTAATCATGAAAGCAGTTGCTTTGCTTTACTGCAGCTGTTGCCTCCACGTACCTGAAATGCCAGTGCTCCAGCTGTCTTGATTGAGAGGCCTAGTTTGCAAGAAAACAAGACAAAATACTTTGCTGCCTTAATTCCAGTGGGAATTTAATTTAATTAGCATCTGATTTACACAATGCACTTCTGACAGCTGTGTTTGTGGCGTCTCTGTGGAAGCAAGAAATTACCATCCATTGAAATCATCATCAAAGCTTATTTATCATCCTGCCACGTCTTTCCAGCCTTCAGCGTTGGGAACTTCTGTGTGTTTATTGCACATTCATGAAGGTTACAGTAAATAATACTCAAGTAAGTGCATCAGGATTTGTGGAGGGTTTAGTGCAGGCTTGTTCCAGAGCCTTAATAGGATGAATCTGAAAATGAGGCTTTGGAGGTTTGATCAAAGGACAGGTGTCTTTTAATGTTGAGTTTTTAAGAAACATTAAGGAACTCAAATGAGAGAACACTTACCACCTGGACAAAAAGGACATTCAACAGTGGCATTCGGAGCTTGTGCAGTTACTGTTTGAACAGAGGAACTGTGAACTGTGAACTGGCTCAAGAAGAATGTGAGAGATTTGGGATGGACTTGCAATGAGACCTCTCCTGAAGGAGAGGACTAGGAACCGAACTAGGGCAACCAAGGAATTGATGGTAAGGTCTTAACCATGTTTATGTTCCCTAGTGCCTAGCACATAATAAATAGTTGTTGAATGACTGACTGAATGAATGAGATCAGAGATGATTGAACTGGCTGCAGTTTTTGTGCCTAGTCGAGTCATTCACTGTACCCCTGTGTTCAATAAATGTATTATCTAAAGAATGATTAGCATGACTTTATAGATCATCATAATACCAGGGGGGGCATATTAGATGAGAGAGGTACTAGCCAAGTACAGAGAGGGGAGAGCTCACATCTAAATAAGTGTGCAAGGGAACCTTTCAAAGAAGAGGTTGCATTAGAGCTGGGTCTTGAGTGATACAAATGTTTTATTGGAGACAAGTGTTTTAATAAAGGAGGAATCTCAAGGACAGAAAGTTATGTGAAAAGAGATGAAAAAGTGTGAAATAAGATATCTTTAAGGAGCAGGGAACTTGGCTTATAGAGATAAGAAAGGAAAGTTAGGCCTGGACATTGACTGACTTTGAAGAATTTAAAATTTTATTCTGTGACAATGTAGGACCTTTGAAAATATTTGAGAAGAGGAGTAACCTGATTAGATTCATGATTTGCAAGAAAAACCTCTGGCATGAAGGTAAAGAATAGACCGGCAGAGAGAAGGAGACATTTCCTGTCTTTGCTAGAGAAATTTTCAGGGTTTCCGCCAGCAAAAGCAACAATCAAAACACAGGTCCATCAGTAAAGCCTGGAAACAGGATTAGTGACGCAGAAATGAGTTTCAGATGAATTATCAGGATTTAGCAATGGACAGATTGATGGCCGAGAGTCAAAGTGGCCCCTAAAGTACTGAAGTATCCAGCTTGGCTGACAGCAAGAATAGTGACGCCATTAAAAGAGGAGAAAGTTTAAAGGAGACACTGGTAAAATAAAAACTATTTTCTACTCTAGCATGTCATTCATACAACTGGCAAATGTCCACTTTCTTGGCACCACACCAGCTTTATAGAACAAGAACATTAGAATTAAAAGGCACTTTATAGATTTTCTAAGTTAGTGTTTCTCAAAGTAAGTTCCTCAGCCTGCTACTTCCGGAAATACTCTGTGCACAAGTGATTTTATGACCAAATACATTGGGAAATATTGTATACTGTGTATTTTTGTTTTGTTTTGTTTTTTTAAGACAGGGCCTCCCTTTGCTGCCCAGGCTGCAGTGCAGTAGCAGGAACATGGCTCACGGAAGCCTGGAACTCCAGGGCTCAAGTGATTTTCCCACCTCGGCCTCCCAAGTGGTTGCGACTATCTGCCTTTTGGAGCTTAATGAGGCACATTAGTTTATTAATACCCTGAAAAACTCTGTGGCAATGATACTTTTTTGTTTTGTTTAACCAAATTCCTCCAAAAAATTAAGTTTCTCAGATCCTCCTTTTTTATATAAAACTTATTTGGCTGCTGCAGTGGTTCATGCCTGTAATCCCAGCACTTTGGGAGGCCAAGTCAGGTGGATCACTTGAGCCTAGGAGTTCGAGACCAGCCTGGGCAACATGGAAAAATCTCGTCTCCAAAAAAAAAAAATTAGAGGGGCATGGTGGCATGCACCTGTAGTCCCAACTACTTGGAAAGCTGACGTGGGAGGATGGCTTGAGCCTAGGAGCTCGAGGCTGCAGTGAGCCTTTTTTGTGCCACTGCCCTCCAGCCTGGGCAACAAAGCGAGGCCCTGTCTCAAAAAACAAAACAAAACAAAACAAACAATTTATTAATATTCAGAAGAACATACTTTAGGTAAAGCCAATTTAGTCCAAACCACCTCATTTCATAAATTAGAAAACCAAACCCATAGATAGTAAATTTTTCTACTGTCATATAACTTTTTAGTGGCAGAGTCAGGACTAGAATCTAATTTTCATGACTCATTATCCAGCGTTCTTCCCACCTCTCTAGGTTTCTAATTGCTATGAAGATGATGATCGGTGTCTCTTTCCTAAACTACTATCAGCTGAAGGGTTTGAGACGCCATTTGCCCCATCCTGCCCACTTCCCTCACTTCCACCCCAGGCAAGAAGCTCTCTCAAACCCCTAAGGTTGGTGAAGAGCTTATTATATGGTGAAGAGTATATTATTATATATGTTTCCCACACAATGACATGTCTCCTTAGATAGGGACTAAATTGAACCATTTATAACTGTATAAATATGGGGTGGAGGGGGTGAATATAACATATTTTGTTTTCCATAAAATCACACCTCCTATGGGAATTAATGCAGAGAAGGGCATAGGAATAATCTTTAGCACATGTTCTCATTGTCCAGTTTTCTATTTCTAGATATTATTGATAGGGGTTGAAGAGACCAAAGGAGATAAGGTAACACTGATGTGCCATTGGTATAGAGCTTTGATTAATGCTTTCACATACAGGATCTCAATTAATTCTCACCTTTCTTAGGGATGCTGGTTTTTTATTATCCTCATTTTGAGGACAAGTCTGATACTTGGCCTGTGTTATGGTCCCCCAGCTAATGACTAGAGATCCTGGCGTTAAAATCTAGGTTTCCTGGCTCTCGAATACTCACTATGCTTTTCCTTTAATCTCCAAGTTCCCTTCTCAGATTCCAGGCATCCACGTTCCACCTCTGGTAGGAACTGCTGGGCCTGTCTTTTATCCACTCGCTGTCCCACAGCCAGCTGGATGGAAAGGTTTTAGTTCTCAGTTACGCGGTTCTGTGTGATCGCAATTAATCTGTAGAAAGAGTGAACACAGGCCCAGGTACTTCTTCGTAAATATAAAGATGTCAAACGTCATTTGAAAGGTTTTTGTGCAAGAATGTGAGAGTGTAAGCTGTTTAAATCTGGACTGTGTGAACTAAGATGAAGTGGAGAAGACAGCTGTCCTGCACACTGCATGATGAGAATATTGGCCAACTGGCCCACGTAATAGTTAACTAAATATGGTAGTTGTAACGTCCTAAATGCATGTTGTGTAACAGCTTTATCAGAGTTCTCTAGAGAAACAGAATCAAAGAGATTTATTTCAAGGGATTGGCTTACATACTTGTAGGGGCTGCTAAGTCTGAAATCTGTAGGGTAGGCCAGCAGGCTGGAAACTCATATAAGACTTGAGGTTGTAGAGGTTTTTTTTTTTTTTTTTTTTTTTTTTTTGGTTTGTTTTTCTTTTTGTTGAGACAGGATTTCGTTCTATCACCCTGGCTGAAGTGCAGTGGCACCATCATGGCTCACTGCAGCCTGAATATCCTGGGCTCCAGTAATCCTCCCACCTTAGCCTCCCGAGTAGCTGGGACTACAGGTTCATGCCACCATGCCAGACTAATTTCTGACTGTACAGATGGGGTCTCACCATGTTGCACAGGCCAGTCTCGAACTCCTGGGCTCAACCAATCCTCCTGCCTTGGCCTCCCAAAGTACTGAGATTACAGGCATGAGCCGTCATGCCTGGCTGATGCTATAGTCTTGAAGCAGAATTTCTTTCTTTTCAGGGATTTGGTTTTAAAGACCTTCAACTACCTGGATGGGGCCCCAATCATATTATCTAGCATCATCTCCTTTACTTAAAGTCAACTGATTGTAGATGTTATCTATGAAATACCTCTGCAGCAACACCTAGCTTAATATTTCATTAAGTAACTGGGTACTAGAACCTCGCCAAGTTGATATATGAAACTAGCCATTACATCAGCCAATGAGGAAAAGTTGATATTTTGATCAGTTCCTTAAAATTGGCACTAATAATTTTATATACAAAGTTTTGAGAACTACCTTCTTACAATTTGAAGAGAAAGAAGTAGGTTTTTCCACCATCACCACATTCTTGGGAGCTGTCTTACTCTTGGGGTCATCTCGCTCTGTCACTGAAACAAATTTTTTTCCCCAAGACCCCAAAGACCATCATAAAATGCTTACCTTAGGACACATTTTCTACAGAAATTCACTCAATTCTGAAGAGAATTTTGTTTCTGCCACTTTGCCCTGATTTATACAGCCAGCCAGCCTGAGGGCAGGCTTGAAGATGACAGATTAAGAAAATGTTCCAGGAAAATAGTATCCACTTCCTTTTGAGTAATTTGTTGGGGGTCCTTCATTTTCTTTTTCCCAGTAAAAATAATTCCCACCCAGATTAAATTCAGACTGATAGAAACATGCCACTCCCCTCTAGTTCCCAACTTAAATGAAAACTTACAGAGAAGATTTTCCCTAAAGAGCTTTCACCACTTTTGCCCGAAAAGCTGACCACTGTGTTTCCCAGCTCTTGGCAAACCTATATAAGGTACCTGAGAATGAAAACGGTTCAAGGTGTACTTGGCTTCACTTTGCTGTAGGTAGAGGAAATAATTATATCTTGCAGTTGGAAGTGGTGTAATTTGGCAGAGGATAGAAACATTTACAGATAATTGAAGAACCACCTCACCAACAAAGATGAGAAAGACCCAAACAAATCTTGGCAGGACTGCCCATTCAGGGAAAGCCATTTGAAATATGTATGTATGAAGATAAAGGTGGAGCGGGGGGTAGGGGGTATCGGCGGGGGGGGGGGGGGGTGTTGTTGCCTGTGTGCATTTGCTAAAGAGTTTCTTTGATCACTTGAGACTCCCTGAATTGTCACTCTGAAGGTTAAGGTTTATATGACTCCATCACTAGAAAGAGAAATAATAAAATTAACTTTCATTTACCTGCATTACGCACAATGGAGTATGGTCATAATAAATAACTAAAAACATCAAGAACCAGATAATTATTCAAATTTAGTTTATTAATTAAAAGACTTTCTGCTACATAATTTGTTTAATTGGGGATATTTTTGGCTTGGCAAGAGTCTAGGGCTTACATGTTGCTGGAAGGGGAAGTGAGTCACTCCTTTTCCAATGTATCATTGAATCTTGGAAGCTGCCAGATAGAGCAGGGCAATATGTTTTCTCCACATTTTGTTTAGCATCCGTAAATTTACAAGGGGCAGAAATACCTCCTGGGAGGAAAAGGACTAGGACTGCAACTCCTTCTCTCAGGTTCAAGGGGAGAAAAATGAGTTAAGATGGGCTGGGATGACACTGACCAAGACCAGGTGGCATGAAAAGATAATAAAAGCTCAAGAGGAAATCTACTATAAAAGAGGGGGAGTCTGGACCTCTGACAAGTACTATACCAGTGTCCAGATTGTTGATGAAGAGCATTGGTTCTGATAGAGTATGGCCAGTGGTGGAACCTCTTCTGATATGGTTGTCCCCACCCAAATCTCATGTTCAGTTGTAATCCCCAACGTTGGAGATGTGGCCTGGTGGGAGGTGATGGGATCATGGAGGAGGTTTCTGGTGGTTTAGCACCATTCCCTTAGTGCTATCTTCATGACAGAGTTCTTATGGGATCTGGTTGTTTAAAAGTGTGTGGCACCTTCCCCCTGTCTCTTCTTCCCGCTCTGGCCATACGAAGGGCCAGTTTTCCCTTTGCCTTCCAACATGATTGACGCCAAGCAGATGCTGCCATGCTTTCTGTACAGCCTGTGGAACCATGAGCCAATTAAACCTCTTTTATTTATAAATTACCCAGTCTCAGGTATTTCTTAATAGCAGTGTGAGAATGAACTAATACACCTTCCTACTGAGTCAACTTGACATTATGATTGTGGTTTGGTGAAAATGGTATGGTTCTCTGAGTAAAATATTTTATCGCTAAAAAGCTGTACTTTCTGGGAACCTAAACTTTTTGCTTTGGGATGTTCATGACTAATATTTCAGAGAAGTGTTTTTCCTGGTATATTGAAAACCCCTTTGGGTGAATCAGCAGGTGGCAAATATGGGAATTGGCAGTGATGGTAAATAAAACAGCCAGATTCAACTTACAGGTAATGGTTGCCTAGTTAGCCCCCCACACAGCGCAGTAAGGCAGGAAGCATATCTGATACAGCTCAGTGAGTTTCATCTAGCCTTGAGGGAGTAAGGTAAAATCCCTGCGCTCCTTCTGGGTGCATTATAGTTCTTGGATGAGTTTATCCTTAGAAGTCCTTAGGAATATTTAGGAATAAAAAATGCAGTAGTTATCCATTGCACTGTAAGAAATTACCATAAAATTTAGTAGCTTAAAACAATAAACATTTATCTACTATTCTCTATGAGCCAGGAATCCAGGAGTGGCTTAGCTGGGAGGTTCTGGCTCAGCATCTCTCATGAGGTTGCAAGCAAGCTGTTGGCTGGAGCTGCAATCCTCTGCAGACTGGAGGAAGGCGGTCTTCCAAGCACGCTCATGTGGTTGTAGGCAGTCCTCGAGTTCCTCAAAGGTTGTTCACTGGAGATCCTTAGCACCGGTTGTTCCTTAGCACAATGAACTCTCCAAGTCTTAATCAGTTCAGTTCAGGATGCCATAATAGAATACTGTAGACTAGGTAGTTTGTAAACAACAGAAATTTATTTCTCATGGCTCTGGAGACTGGAAGTCTGAGATGAGGACGTCAGCATCTTCAGGTTCTGGTGAGGGCACACTTCTGGGTTGCAGACTGCTGACTTCTCGTATTCTCACATGCTGAAAGACAGCCAGTTAGCTCTCTGGCCTTTCTTATGAGGGTGCTAATCTCATTTATGACAGCTGCACCCCCATGACCTAATTACCTCCCAAAGGCCCCACCTCCAAAATCATCACACTGGGATTAGGGTTTCAACATATGAATTTGTGGGGGAACATATTCAGTCTGCTGCACTGGCTGAGTGTCCTCATAACATGGCAGATGGCTTCCTTCGGAATGAATGATCCAAGAGAAAAGTAGTGAGAAAGATCAAGACAGAAGCCATAGTATCTTTTAGAACAATCTCTGGAGTGGCATATCATTAATTCTGCCATATTATTTTGGTTACATAAATCACCCTGGTGCAGTGTGAGAAGGAACTACACGAGGTATGAATAGCAGGAAGTGGAGATCGTTGAGGACCATCTGAGAGGCTGGCCATACAAAGACTGAATGTCCTAATAATTTATCTGTTGGGAATTAAGGACCAACAGGAAAGTAGAGATTTTTGTCTGTTTGGTTGATAGTACCTTAAAAAAACAAAAAGAAAAAACTGGCACACAGTAGATGTCCAATTAATATTAAATAATGAATTAATTTTAATATTAAAGAAACCGTGGACTTATCCTGCAGGAACAGTCTGATAAGATCTGGTTGTTTGGTTCCATTTGTCCTCTTTATTATATTTTGCTCAAGATTCAACTGATTTGCATACGGTCACTGACCATAAGAGAATCTTTTCTTTTAGTGAAAAAGAAAATTAAATTGAGAGTATAACATTTGCTAGATAAAAATCCACTTCTTCAGTTCAAATATCACACTTTGTTTTGCCTAGTTCTTTTTTTTTTTTTTTTTTTTTTTTTTTTTGAGTTTAGGAGCAGAAGTTTAATGGGCAAAAGAAAGAGAAAGGAGAGCAGCCCTCTTTCTCTCATGAGAGAGAGGGGTGTCTGAAAGGGAAAAGCCCACCTGGTTCCTTAGAATCATCAATAAGTGGATATTCAAGAAGTGGATAATTCTTCAGAAAAGTGGAAAAGTCAGCCGGGTGCGGTGGTTCACACCTGTAATCCCAGCACTTTGGGAGGCTGAGGCGCGTGGATCACGAGGTCAGGAGATAGAGACCATCCTGGCTAACATGGTGGAACCCCATCTCTACTAAAAATACAAAAAATTAGCTAGGCGTGGTGGCTGGCGCCTGTAGTCCCAGCTACTTGGGAGGCTGAGACAGGAGAATGGCTTGAACCTGGGAGGCAGGGCTTGCAGTGAGCCGAGATTGCGCCACTGCACTCCAGCCTGGGTGACAGAGCAAGACTCTGTCTCAAAAAAAAAAAAACAAAAAAAAACAAAAAGGAAAGTGGAAAAGTCAAAAACAGTCCATTCCTAGGGCGATTCTGAAGCAAAATAGTAAGTAAACAGGCATAGATCGTTAGTATGACCGGACCCTTGACTGAAGTAACAAATGCTTGACTGCTAGACTTGGTCACTTCTTCTGCAATACGATAAAACCTTCAGATTTACTTCGCCTTGACACTGGGCTAACAGAACATGTCAGATGAAGAACTAAGACTGACTCTTCAGTGGGGACAAGTCATTCAGAATCCATGAAACCAGGATTCTCATTCAATGTTGTATTAGTCAGGGTTCTCCAGTGAAACAGAACCAATAGGATAGATTTATGGAGACATAGGTAGATAGGTAGATAGACAAATAATTGGATAGATAGATACAATGAGATTTACTATGAGGAATTGAATGCATTACGATTATGGTGGTTGAGAAGTCCCACAATCTGCCATTCACCAACTGGAGACCCAGGAAAGCCAGTGATGTAAATCAGTTTGAGTTAAAAGGCGTAAGAACCAGAGAAGCCAATGTAGTAAATCCCAGTCCAGGGGCAGAAGAAGGTGAAATGAGATGAGATATCCAAGCTCAAGCAGTGAGGCAGAAAAAAGGAGCGAATTCCTCCTTCCTTGGCCTTTTGTTTGATTCAAGCCTTCAGTGGATTAGGTGATGCTCATCTGCATTGGGAAGGCAACCCACTTACTGAGTCCAACAATTCAAATACTAATGTCATCCAGAAACACCCTCACAGATACACCCAGAAGTAATGTTTAATCTGGGCATCCTGTGGCCCAATCAAGTTGACATATAGAATTAACCTCATCAATATTAATAATAATAATTGATACTATGACTCAAGCATCTAATTAGAGCCACAGCTTTACATGCTTTTCCTTAATTTTAACATGAAACAGTCATGGGATACCTACCTAGCTCACCTCAATTTCCTTTTCCTGAGAACCATCCTTACCCAGAAATAGGTCCCATAACCATGTTGCTACTACAAGGCTCCATCTCCCTGGCCACAGTTGATTGAATTAGAGAGTGATACTTGACAAAAAGAAGCGAAACAGATTCTATTCCCACTATACTTTGAAATGGGGACGAAAGACTAGTGTATCAGTCACTTGAACAGAAGAGTTATGAAGAGCTGTAGAGTGGGCATCTTCCTCATGTGCAAGAAAGATGAGAGAGGGACAGAGAGTATCTGTTGGGTGCTTACTTGTCACATTGTTCAGATCCTATTGAGACTAATCTCCCCTTGGCATCCATTTGATAACTCAGTGTACTTTCCCCAAAATTCTTTTTTGTTGCACAAAGATGGTTCAAATTATATTTGCTTCCTGCTTCCTGTCTCAAATCTGTTTTATATCTGAGAATGTTGAAAAGTTGAGTAACTTGCACAGGGCTACTGGGTTACAAAGAGGCAGCAGAGCTGAGGTTAAATCAATATCATATTAACCCTTGAGCTCCTATGCCATTAGAAGAGAGTGTTTCCTTTTCTCAGCTATCTTAGGAGGCTCAGACTCCCGTAAAATTAATTATAGTCATGTAATTTGCTTTGGTGAAAGAAACATACACAGAGGTGACATGATTCATTCTTAGTGGAGATATTGATTGCCACTGCTTGACTCTCCATGCTGTTCTTTTTCCAGCAACCCCGAAAGCACATCACAGTATGGAGGAAACATAAGATCAAAGAAGCATGCAACACTGAGCTATCACATGGAGAACACCTGTCTGGGAAGCCACCTAAACTGACAGTGGACTTCTCAAGAGAAAGAAATAAACTTTCTTATTTTAGGACACTGAGATTTTGGAGGTGTCTGTGCAGCATAATCTGTCTTATCCTACTATATTCAACTAACAACCCCTTATGCTCCAGGACTACTTTTGTCTTTGATTTCATATTAAATTAATTCCAACTTCCTCTTCTTTTACAGCTACAATTTCAGTTATATATGGCTGCATAACAAACCACTCCAAAGCTTAAAACAACAATAAATTATTATTTCTCATAATTCTGTATAACAATAACAAGCAAAGTCAAGTCACCCCTATTTTACAAAGGAGACTGGAGCTCAGAAATCTGGACACCTCAAATAACACAACTAGTAAATGGGAGAAGTGAAACTGGAACTCATATCTTACTACTGCAGGCCCTGTGTTTTTTTTCTTTTTTTCTTTTTGTTTTTTGCTATTAATGTATCACAGTTACTTTGGCTGACACACCCTGTGTTATCTAACAATGATTTCCATGTTTGATCTTTCCAGGTTTTGAAAATTTCTTGACAAATGAATAAGAAAATAATCCATTGAAAATATTTTTTCTAGAGCGTATATTATTTATTGATTGTTTTAATTTGGAGGGATATACCTGATTCTCAAAGATCTTGATAATGATCTTATAACAGAGCTATTAGCAATGTTTACTTATTGTAAAGCAATCCCCAACTAAGCCAGGATGGTTGTTGGAAGTACACGCCTATGTCAAACCCTGAAAGGGGATTTATTTAGACTTTGTGGTACCCAAATTTTCTTCTGAGGAATAGAGCTTCTTTACTGTACCCTCATCCCATGACAGAGGATTTCAGCCAAAAACTCCCAGTCCCAAAGTTCCTTAAGGCATTTATGCTACTATGCAAATGTCAGTACTCATTGGACTTGTATCACTGGGGTGGAGTTGAGGTGGGGTGGCTTGCATATAAAAATTATTCTGAGAAAGTGTCAAAAATTACTCTCATTATTGCTTGTAATTCCTGGATGCTTGAGACTAAGTTACACGGAGATTAGGCTCGGATCTGGCTCAGAAGTGCTACCTCTGGTGTTGTTGCCATGGTAATCAATGGCCAAGGAACAGAGATCCAGGGAAACTATAGTCTTTGCTGCCATCATGAGCTAGGATCTGCCACCAGACCTTCCCTGGATGAGGTGCTTCACTGAGAAGTGGCTTCTGCTGTGTCCTGTTGTATGGTTCCATACTCTCGGTCCCCAGCCTCTAAGTGACACTTTTCATTAGGAACCTCAGCTGCCTGGGTCTTTGATCCATTCCCTCCACTTTTGTTGTCACTTTTCTGTTTTGGAGAGAAATAAGGAAATGTTTAACTGTACAAACAAAGACCTCTGAACTCCCCCTCTTGTATATAATGTCCATGTAAGAAGCTTCTACTTTAAGCAATCTCAGGCTTCACACCCAACTACCTTCTTCTACAACACAGCTCATGGCATCCTAACTTCGCAGGAGTGAGGCAAATATGAAGAAGTGTCCTGGGGCAAGGAGAACAAGAAAAATAAGTCAGTCTGACTATGGGAGCTGAGTGAAACTGTAGTGCGTGATGACCAGGTGGGAAAAATACTTTCCTATACTGGCCTAAAGTTGGAGCAATCAATATTCCCATCTCAGGCCCCTTGCCTCCATCAGAGTGTCACATACCTTGTTTTGTATCCTATAGTACTCATTTAACACATACTGATATTTGGGTTGGGTAAGACCGAAGAAGACAGCAAATCTTCCACCAAGGAATTCACATGCTAAAAGAAAGAACAAGCACTTGCATAAACTGAATTACTAACTATAGCTTCGCATCAGTTGAGATGCCCAGAGTTTAAACTACTCTGCAAATGACCTATTACTATACCTAACTTCAAGGCCGACAAAACATTTCAATTGCCTTGGCCTCTCAAAGATTCTAGGATTCAAAGGAAATTTGTCAAATCTTCTATCTTTATATGGGATCATATATAAACTATTTTTTTCCAGATGTATATATCAGGAGAGATTTTCAATATATTTTCACAACAGGTATAGCATGGGTCCTGAGCAATCAGAACAGGTACTGCTCATTATCCCCATGCATACCAGCTAAACATCCTCTCCAAGTATATTTCAAATTAAACCCAAACTCAATCCAGTGTTACCAAGACCCACATCAGTAATTCTTCCATGCATCCAGACAGACTTCTCAGAAGATGTTTAAGGCCTTCTTTGTCTGCCTTCAGTAGCAAGGTGGCCTGCAGGCTCAGCACTGGGATTGTTAGAGTCAGGGATAAAGGCGTAGCATGAATAATGAGTGGTTTCCTAAAGATGTCTCCTAGAAAAGTTTTCCTTTACAATTACAGGATTTCTGACAGCCTTCTCTTACCCCCCAATTATAGGACTTTCTGATTCCTCTGACTCATTCTACCTCTTGGGATATTGCTCATATAGGGCATCAAAATGATGCTATTTTAAAATATGTCTTATCTTTTCATTAATATGCTATCTCTTTGTCCTGTTTATTTGCTGCAGTGTCTAGTACATGTGTAGAAGATAGGGTTTTTTTAATATTAAAATAAATCTTAGGAAGCTTTCCTGTTTATGACCTACTAGAATTTTAAATTGAAAAAGTTAATTACCAGTGTCATCTGGGTTCTAGCTCCATTCAGACAAACTATCTGTGTAGAGAGACCACAGCACTGACTGCTAGCATTTTTATGCCTCCACTACAATCTTGAAGCTCCAGTCAGGAGCATTTTACCACTGCAGTTCTGTTTGGAACTTACAAGGAAGCTAGGCTCACCATGCATCCTATCCCTGCAATCTTAAATCAAAACCCAACATGCAAATCACTCTGCTTCTCCATACTCTCAATCCCATATTGAGTTTTGCTTCTTTTACCCAGCCTAATCTTCTCTGATTCTCTCCCTCTAAAACATATCTTTTCAAACCCTTTTGCCTTAACCTAAGTGTAGAGAGCTCTCTGGAAGACAGCAATTTTTTTTTCTGTTAACATATTATGGTCAGGGTAGGGTTAGTATTCACTGGGATTTTCAATGTAACTTCCAAATCACTAACCCTCTGCGCTTGTGTAAAAGCACTTATTTCTTGAAGGTTCATACTATCTGCCTAAATCACCCCATCTTTACTTTTTACTGTAATCTAAAGACTCCTGGTCACTTTCATGGTCCTCAAGCTAGCCTTAGCCAGTCACACTTCCATAGCTCTCTTAAAGTGCCTCCTCCATATGTCAGCATGCCCGAGTCTTCCAGGTCAGAGTCCCTATGCACTTCCTACCCTGGCAATTGTGACAACAAATTATAATTGCGAGCATGTTTGCTGGTCTATACGATTCACTGAATATTGAGTCCCTTGAAAGCAGAGACTGTCATTCATCTTTGTGTCCCAGGGTCCAGCACAGTGCTGAGCATATAGTAGACAGTTACTAATGTTTTTTAAATGAATGAATGAAGATCAGTTTCTAAGAGCTATTAATACAGCTTCTATTTTCTCAGACTCTTAAAGTAGTTTGCCTTCCTATCATATTCACAAGATGTGCAAGTTAGAAGGAAATGAGTAATTAGATGTTGTCAACTATGTCTTAAAAAAATTGGTGAAAGTCAAGCAAAATAAGATTTAGTATTTTAGTTGTTATAAATATTCACTTAGCCCATTCATTATGCCCCTAAAAGGGATCAATAAAGTTCATGTTTATAATAAAGCAGTTATGTTTAGGGAAGTTAGAAGCTTAGAACTGTGTCATACAACAATAATTGTTTTTTAACTTGGAAGTATATTTAGGTGAAGAGTCAACCCAGGGAGGACTGATTATTGCCCTCAAATATGGGAACCTTTGTCCTATGAAAGATGCATCTAGACCAGTTTTGTATGGTTCTAAGAAAGATAAGTAGGAACTTTAGAAGTAGATAACATTTGGGCCGAGATAAGAATTTCCTGATGAGAGTTGGTAAAAGATGAAGGGTCTGCCTGAGGATGCGAGGTTCTGTGCCTTTGGGAATGAAAGCTTAGCCCAGATCTCACTTATTCAGGACGCGATGGAGTGGCTTACACAATTGGAAGTCCCACATAACTCTGAGGGCCTATCGATATATATGTATTTGTTTAGGATAGAAAAAACATAACCTTAGCACTACTTACTAGAAAATGAGGTGCTTGCTATCCGTCCTGCCCAAAATCGCAGGTAGGGTCCCCAGGAAAGTTTAGACTGAAAAAAGAAGAAATCGAGATAGAGTAATTAATAAGAGGAATGGTGACTGCAGATTTGTTTTAATGTAGAGATTTCAAAATGCTGTACGTAATATGTTCCATTTTCTCTGTCACAGATGAAGAGACTAAGATGATTAAAACTATAAGTTGCCTACGCATGGATCTAGAAAGCAAAAAAGGAGACCAAGGACTTAGCTTAAAGCTATTCTTTCTATACACCTTATCTGGCTCAATCTCTTGTTCATTCACCGCCTCCCTCACCATGTTCCCTAATATTGATATACTAAGCTTACAGGGTCAAGTGTTGCATTTGTGCTCTGTTCCTCTTTTTCCTCTTCCTCCTCCTCCTCTGTGCTATATTCTTCCATGATGTCTCCGTCAACAAAATGGATAATCCTTTTAGGAGTCGTCTTTTTGGAAGGTACACTCTTCTCTAGGTCTAACTGCTGGAAACCGTCTATCTCCATAATGAAACAAAACAACTAGAAAATTAAAAACAGGGCACCTTAGGGCAAGTTACCCAGAGCTGAGAGTTATCTAGTTATTTTCAATGGATAGTAAAGACAGAATTCAGAGGTAATCACAGTTGTGACCTCATCAATTCTTCAAATCCAAAAAAGGATTGTTCTGTTCTGTACCAAAATGGAAGAGATTTGATAAGTAGTGAAAATGTGAACTTTCAGTCTTCAAACAAAAGTGTCAACAGGGTTTTCTTACCTTTTGTTAACGTTAAAACCCATAATTGCTGGAAGGAAGGGGTCACTGCCCTGCAGAAGTTTCTTGATTATTTCAATAAATAATGAGAAGCAATGTAGGAAATGGTTAAGAGTACAGACTTCACACAGACAGGAGAAAACATGTGCAAAGTATATATTTGGTAAAGGACTTATTTTCAGAACATGTAAAGAACGATTACAATTCAATAGGTAAAAGTCAAATAACTCAATTAAAATATGGGCAAAATATTTGAGTAGAGATTTAATAAAGATATACAGACGATGAATGTCATTAGTCATTTGGGAAATGCAAATTAAAATCATAATGAGATATCATAACATACCCACCAGAATGGCTAATTTTTTTTTTTGTTTTTTTGAAGCAGACTTTCGTTCTTGTTGCCCAGGCTGGAGTGCAATGGCGTGATCTCGGCTCACTGCAACCTCTGCCTCCTGAGTTCAAGCGATTCTCCTGCCTCAGCCTCCCGAGTAGCTGGGATTACAGGCACTCACCACCATGCCTGGATAATTTTTTGTATTTTTAGTAGAGACAGGGTTTCACCATGTTGGTCAGGCGGTCTCAAACTCCTGATGTCAAGTAATCCACCCATCTCGGCCTTCCAAAGTGCTGGGATTACAAGCATGAGCCACCGTGCCTGGCCTAAATTTTTTTGGGGCAGGTGCAGGGACAGAGTCTTGCTCTGTCCGCCCAGGCTGGAGTGCAGTGGTGCAATCATGGCTTACTGCAGCGTTGACCTCCCGGGCTTAAGCGATCTTCCTGCCTCAACCTTTTGAGTAGCTGGGACCACAGGTGTGTGCCACCAAGCCTGGCTAATTAAAAAAAATATTTTTTTATAGAGATGGGGTCTCACTATGTTACCCAGGCTGGTCTGGAACTCCGGAGCTCAAAAGGTCCTCCCATCTTGGCCTCCCAAAGTGCTGAGATTACAGATGTGAGCCACTATGCCTGGGCTGTTAAAAGTTAAACATAAAATCTTGTAATTTCACATCTAGATATTTATCCAAGAGAAATGAAAACATATGTCTCCCTAAAGATTTGTATGGAAATATTCGTAGCAGTTTTATTTGTGAATGCCCCAAACTGGGGTCAACTCAATGTCCATCAACTGATGATGGATAAACAAAATGTGGTCCATATATTTAATGGAATACTCTTCACCAATTAAAAGTAATAAATAATGAATATTTACAACACTGTAAGTGACTCTCAAATGTATTATGCTAAGCAAAAGAAGCCAGACACTGCATAGTATATAATTCTATGTATGTAGAAATTTAGAAAAGGCAAAATTATAGTAGAAAACAGATCACTGTTTGCTAGGTGAGAGTGGGTAGGGGGTTAAGATTAACTATAAAGTGACGGAGCTTTTTGGGGTGATGGAAATGTTCTAATAGATATCATGATCATAATGTTGGTTACTTGACTGTATAATGTGTCAAAATGATTCAAATTCTACACTTAAAATTAGTTCATTTTATTGTATTTAAGGTATATCTTAATAAAGCTGGAAAGCTTTGGAGACAGACTTCCTGGATTTAAAATCCCATTATTTAATATCCCAGTGTCTTGGTTTTCTCATCTATAAAATAATAGTATGAAATGATACAGTGCAACCTTATAAAATTGTTATGAAGAGTAAATGAGTAAAGATAAATAAAGAAGTTAGAACAATTCTTAGCAAATGGTAACTGGTTAATAAAAGCTGGCTATTATTAAGTACCTATAATTTACTTAGCAGTGTATATGTCAGGCAGTATTCCAGTGTTGTAAGCATATGTACACATGTATTGTTGCTTTTTTTTTTTTTTTTGAAACGAAGTTTCACTCTTGTTGCCCAGGCTGGAGTGCAATGGCATGGTCTCGGCTCACTGCAACCTGTCTGCCTTCCAGGTTCAAGTGATTCTCCTGCCTCAGCCTCCTGAATAGGTGGGACTACAGGCACCCACCACCACCCCTGGCTAATTTTTTGTATATTTAGTAGAGACGGGGTTTCACCATGTTGGCCAGGCTGATCTCAAACTCCTGACCTCAGGTGATCCACCCTCCTCGGCCTCCTAAAGTGCTGGGATTACAGGCGTGAGCCACTACGCCTGGCCTCATATTGTTTTAATTAATATTTAAGATATTTTAAGATTATATCAACAAATATGGCTGAACTGATGTAGAATAATTCTTCCTATTCCAAACACGCAGAAATGCTGGATGAAATGAAATGAAAACGTTAAATTGTAAGTACACCAAGGAAGTAGAAAAAAGAGATAACCCTAGGGATAGAGATGAGAGCGAGAGGGGCAGGGGGTTGAAAGCAAGTCAGCCAGTCTAGATGTCAGAATAAGAGAAAGAACAAAACTATAAGTATGAGCTGAAGCCAAGATGGTTGTTGGGGGGTTTGGAACCAGATATAGGCCTTGGGGCTGGAGTTTTAATACCCATAGAGAGAGGAGAGTCCAAATCTCAGATCCCATGAGTGTGGAGAGCTGAAATGAAGCCACCTGCATAAAACTAAGATAATAAAATACTATCTTATCTATAAAATATGGACAGGAAAATCTATCCCCTGGCTTGCAAAAGTAGCAAAGTATTTGCTATCTCCTAGCAACAAGGGTAGAAATAGTCACCTAAAAAAATTGGAAACCCCCGCCAGTACCACATGCTGGTGTGTGGCCCAAATTCATAGTCCTCATATGCTGTGAAAACCTAAGATAAAGCTGAGTGAACTAAAGGCAGTGTAATCCACTGAACTCTGTCAGACGCCAAGTACAAAGTCATCTTGGAGGAATAATTCAACAAGACACGGTATACTTAATCTCCACTAAAAACAATTCCTGGCTGGGCAAGGTGGCTCACGCCTGTAATCCCAGCACTTTGGGAGGGCAAGGCGGGCAGATCGCATGAGATCACGAGTTCCAGACCAGCCTGGCCAACATGGTGAAACCCCACCTCCACAAAAAATAAAAAATTAGCCAGGCATGGTGGCAGGAGCCTATAATTCCAGCTAATCGGGAGGCTGAGGCACTAGAATTGCTTGATCCCAGGAGGCGGAGGTTGCAGTGAGCTGAGATCATGCCATTGCATTCCAGCCTAGGCGACAGAATGCGACTCTGTATCAAAAAACAAAAACAAAACAAAACAAAACCCCCAGCAAATGCCTGCTGAGGATGTGCTTACCGTAAAAACTTACAAACTACATGAGGAAACTAAGCATCTGGAGGAAGGTTCAGCTGATGAGAAAACTGGAAATCCTCACCTGAGAATTAGGAATGATAGGACAACAGGAAGCTTTAAAATTAGTGTGCTTAATATTAGGTTGGTGCAAAAGGAATTCCATTTTTTGCCATTAAAAGTCATGGAAAAACCACAATTACTTTTGCACCAACCTAATATATTCAAAAACATAAAAGAGGCAAAATATAAAATCCCAAAAGAAGGTTGACTTGAAAAAAGTCAGAAAAACTGCAGAAAAATATTGCAGAAAAAAAATATCGTCACATAGTGGTAAGTTGGATATTGATTAAGCATACGAAAAAATCTGAGAAAAGCTCTCACAATATAGTATAATTTATGTTGGAGTGTGGGGTGAGAGAAAAAGAGATACATATTTAATGTGAAAGAAATGTTAGGTGATAAAAAGAATAGATGAGAAAGTTCAGTACGTCTAATAGGAGTTTCAGAAGTGAATACAGGCTGGGTGCTGTGCTCACACTTATAATCCCAGCACTTTCGGAGGTTGAGGCAAGAGACTCACTTGAGGCCATGAGTTTGAGACCAGTCTGGGCAACATTGTGAGACCTTGTCTCTACGAAAGAAAGAGAGAGAGAGAGAGAGAGACAGACAGAGAGAGAGAGAGAGAAGGAGAGAGAAGGAAGGAAGGAAGGAAGGAAGGAAGGAAGGAAGGAAGAAGGGGAGGGGAGTGAGGGAGGGAAGAAAGAGAAAGAGTTGAGCAAGGTGGTGCATGCCTGTTGTTCCAGCTGCTTGGGAGACTGAGGTGAGAGATTTGCTTGAGTCTGGGAGTGTGAGGTGAGGTTGCAGTGAGCAGCGATTGTGCCATTGCACTCTAGCCTGGGAGACAGAGAAGATACCATCTCAAAAAAAAAAAAAAGAGTTCAATATCCAGCTAAACAATAAGTGGGAGTAACGTAATGATATATTCAGACCTACAAAAACTGAGCATTAACCATTCTGGCATCTTTATTGAAAGATTAATAATAGGAAATTCTATGTCAAGAAGAAGAAAACTAAACCCAGAGGTAAGAAAAAGTAAGATGTCCCAGGCATGGTGGCTCATGCCTATCATCCCAGCACTTTGGGAGGGCAAGGCTGGGCCAGGAGTTCAATATCATCCTGGCCAACATGGTGAAAAACCGTCTGTACTAAAAAAAACACAAAAATATTAGCTGGACTTGGGAGCATGTGCCTGTAGTCCCAGATAATCAGGAGTCTGAGGTGGAAGGATCGCTTGAACCCAGGAGGCGGAGGTTGCAGTGAGTTGAGATTGCACCACTTCACTCCAGCCTGGGTGACAGAGCAAGACTCTGTCTCAAAAAAAAAAAAAAAAAAAAAAAAAAGTAAGATGCAATAAATATAAGTAAAAAATTAGTAAACAGGATAACAAACCCAGGCGCGGTGGCTCACGCCTGTAATCCCAGCACTTTGGGAGGCTGAGGCAGGTGGATCACGAGGCCAGGAGATGGAGACCATCCTGGCTAACATGGTGAAATCCCATCTCTACTGAAAATACAGAAAATTAGCCAGGCGTGGTGGCGGGTGCCTGTCCCAGCTACTCGGGAGGCTGAGGCAGGAGAATCGCTTGAACACAGGAGGCGGAGCTTGCAGTGAGCCGAGATGGTGCCACTGCACGCTAGCCTGGGTGACAGAGCGAGACTCCGTCTCAAAAACAAAACAAAAAACAAAAAACAAAAACGCTACTTTGGCGGGGACAGTATAAAGACAAAACAGTATTAAGTATTAGATAATAACAAAAAATGTGAATTGACTTCTAAGTATTGTTTTGGGATTGGCTGGATAAGATATGTTGTTAAGTATGCATATTAACAATTGAAAGGTAAATAGACAAATAATGGAATTAGAATGTATAGCTTCAAAGCCAGCAGAAGAAAATAAAAAAGAAAAGAAACACTCTGAAAGAAGGCAAGAAAGAAGAAACAGTAAAGAAAAATCATGATTAAAAGAAACACTAAATAAAATATTAGCATTAATTCCAAGTAAGTCAATAATCATAATAAATGCAAATGGATTGTCAGCCATCCATTAAAATGAAGACTAGCAGATCAAATTTTAAAAATATTTTACGGGCAATGCAAACATGATTGAATACATACACATATATATTCATACATGCATACTCTTATATATATATGTACAAATAAATCACCAAATCTTATTGCTACAATGCTGAGTTTAATGCCTTTGTCAAAGGTCAGAGTTGCAAAAGATCTGCCAAAGGTTACATCTGTCATCCACAGCAAGATGATGTGATATCTGCCCTGTCTGGGGACCTCTGAATGGTACACATGGTTTCCCCTGACTTAGTGATGGTGTATCATAGAAAAGCCTCAGTAAGAAGTAGGAAGAGGTATTATCATTTAGCTTCTGATGCTGAAGAGCAGCAAAAAATACCCATTTTAATTTGGTATGTAAGATCAACAATATGTTAAGCATAATACTATTGCACAAATAAATACTATCAGTGCCATAAGAAACAAAACACATTCTGCAACAAACAAAAGAAAACAAAACATTTTCAAAAAGTAACTTACATGATTCCTCTGTATTTTTCATTAATTAGTGATGTTGAAAGTAGTACAAATTTTGATGTTATAAATTGTTCAATAGATGATAAAGTTAAGAGTTAAGGGTTCTGTAGGCTGAGGCCATACAGTGCGTTTGGATATGCTGACGTGGAAGTGTTCTCTTGCATGTCTTACAGGGTGGAACATGTTTGAGTTGTGGGAAGGTCAATATTTACACATCCAATATTAGCTAAGCCCAGTGGTTCTCAAAATTATTTTGTTATGAGAATCATCTGGGGGTCTTTTAAATAATTTCAAAGACAGGCCACACCTCAGACCACTTAAATCACAATCTCTGTGGGTGGAACTCAGGCACTAGTATTTTTTGAAGCTGTCAGGTCATCCCAATGTTCAGGCAAGTTTGGGGACCAGTGCCCTAAAGAGAGTGAGAAAAGAAGAAACTTTGAAACAGAAAGAGACTTGTGATTTAGGGATTCAGTGTATTACAGAAAGCTTAAACATCAGGCTACTTGTAAGACATCTTGTCTATTTTTTTTCCAAGAGGCTTTCTTGCTTTTGACTTTCTGAACACTTCTTCACCCTGCCCCAAGCTAAAAAACTTAAATAACGAACGTTTAAAAATAAGGCCTAAGAGTCTCATTATAGTCAATTTACTCCTCTTAAGACTGTCCAAATTCATACATTTCCAAACCAAATGAAACACACACACCCTCATCCCCTGTACACCTGGTTCGCCTCTATTAGCTTACAGACTGATGATATCTGTTGGCTCTCTGAAGAAAACACCAGTCTTCGTTCTTCATGATTATGGTGTTGTGCATTAATAGCCATACACATCTTTAAGTTCAGAGGGCTCTTTGGGAGGTTGGAGGGGAGTGGAGAGAGACTGTGAATGAGCACAAGAGTGAACACTAGCTAGCTCACAGCTGGTTTACTGAATGTTTTTCTGCCACCTAATGGGCATTTTAGAATATGCTATGCAAAATTCATCTTTGTAATCAGTGCATGTCACACAGAGGGGTCTCAATAGTGAACAGCTTGGAACTCAACTTATTTACAAAAACCTTGGGAGAACTGCTAGCTTCACACCTAGATGTGGATGTTTTGTAAGTGATCTTCTTTTGGCTTCAGTTTAATTTTTTTTTTTTTTTTTGAGACACAGTCTTGCTTTTGCCCAGGCTGGAGTGCAGTGGTGCAACCTCAACCTCCCACAGGTATGTGCCACATGCCCAGCCTTTCTTTCTTTTTTTTTTTTTTTTTTTTGGAGTTTTTGTAGAGATGAAGTCTTCCTATATTGCCCAGGCTGGTCTTGAACTTCTGGACTCGATCCTCCTGACTCAGCCTCCCAAAGTGCTGGGATTACAGGCATGAGCCACCTCACCCGGCTCAGTTTAATTCTTGAGAGCACTTCTACATTTTGTTTCTTAAAAACCCCAAATATAGATTATGAAGGATAGTTCCTAAGTATGTAATGTAATTAACAGGCCATATAATCTCTCTGACCTTTTAAATATTGTATTACTCCAGGGCTCAATGATTGGACTTCTTTTCTATCTGCTTTCTTAATGATCTCCTTTGGCCCTATGGTTTTCAATACTATCCACACACAGATGATTATAACATTTATATTCTCCAGGTCAGACTTTTTCCCTGAATCTCACAGATCCAACTACCTGCTTGACATCTCTTCTTAGTTATCTAATGGACATCTCAATCCTAATTTGTCTAAATCTTTGCTCACGCTGTCAGTGCAACTCTCCCTCCATTCCCCCAACATGCACATACTCACACATTTACCTCTACTCTTCTGGCAGCCTTCTCATCTCAATAAATGGCAACTTCCAGTTGATTAGGCCAACTACACTAAAGTCATTCTTGGCTCTTCTTTAATCACACCTCACATCAAATCTGCCAGGAAATTCTCTTGGATATTTCTGGAATCATACTTTTCATTACTCCACTGCCACCACCCCGGTCTATCATCTCTCACCCTTGCTATCGTCTCTCACCTAGTTATTGCAGCGGCCTCCTAATTGGCCCCCTCCAGTCTATGCTCGAAAAGGAGCCAGAATTGTTAAATCCTAAGTGAGATCATGTCATTTATTTGCTTAAAACTCTCTAGTGGGTTCCCGTCTCACCTAGAATGAAAGCCAAAGTCCTCACAATGGCCCAAAAGGCTGTATATCTAACCCTTATGAGTTTTCTGATGCCATCTTGTACTACTCTCCCTCCACTGACATCACTCGAACCACACGGGCCTTCTTACTGCAATTCCTTGACCACACAGGTCCGCCTTCTCTCTCTGCAGAGAGCTCTGTGCTGGCTGCTCTATTAGTCTTTCTTTCCTTAGACTGTTTCCTTGCTCATTTCCAGTCTTTAACTCAAATGGAGACTATGCTGAGTTCCGCTTTCAAGGCAACCTCCCATTGCCTTCACCACCACCTTCTGCATCTTACCTCCTGTTTCATTTTTTCTCCTTAGCACTTACCAACGCTGAACACTTCATATTCCACGTGTCTCTGTCTTCCCTCTCCTCCCTGTCCCGCTCCTTGGCAGAAGGGGAGGGTTTTACCTGTTAAGTTCACTGCTGTATCTTCTGCCCCTACAATGCCTTACACATAGCTGGAACTCAGTATTTGTTTAACAAATGAATCACACATGTAGTTAATGTTAATGGGTGGGAGGAGGTATATAACAGATTGGAAAAATAAGAGCAGACTTGTAACTGTCTTTCTTTCCTGCTTTAGAAATGACTATCTTCATTTAAGATTTTTCTGATTACATCTATCTACGAATCATTTCATTTTAATTAGCTCCTTCACTGAAACACAGCATTGTAATCTGTACCAAGAAAATAACACACTAGTTCTACATCTTGGCATTTAGTTTCAATAAGTAAATATACTATTTTAAGTATATAACACTTAAACATTTTTCTAGAGTTCTTGGCCATTTTCATTGATCTAGAAAATGTTTTCAAATGGACTATGTTAACATTCAGCTGAGAACTGACGTTGCGTCATTACACTGGAGCTAATGAGCGTTGCTTGCCCAGAGCTGCCGGTCCCCCTTCCTGCTTCCACCTTTCCTTCTTCCTGAGGTGGTTGAAAGGTCAAACCCCTGGTGAGAGGAGAGCCAAAGCCCCACTGTGCGCCTCAGATGCCGTTTCACAGCACAGTATTCACTAACATTTCTCTAGGCCCCTTTGCCTGAGGGAACTGGCCTGCTCCAATCAGTGACTTGCAGTGTGTGTGTCAGGGGCAAGGGCAGAGTGAGGAAAAATGTGAAATAAGAAATCACTGCTGTTCCTTGAGAATTACAGAGCATCACCTGGCAGGATTTTTGTATCCTTATTTTCAGTATTAAACCACACACATGCACCCCACTGCCTGCATGCCTGTCCCATTGTAGTGTTTCCCAACATTTTTTACATCATGGCAGATAGAGAAAATTGTTTGGAATTCTGGAGGCGACCAGCCTGGGAGCTCCAGCCACCTTAAGTGCTGCCCAGCTAGCCACCCAGAAGGCCTCGAGACAAACCACTTGAGAAGCTCTGCATTAGAGAAGCAAATTCAAGTCTGACATCTCAGGGGAGTGCTCTGAAAGTGACTATATAAGCTTCTACCAACCTCAAGAAAATCACAGGCATTAGATACATTAAATTGCTGAAATGATAGCTCTGGCTTTTTGAATATGCACAAATATAGTTTTCTGTTTTATAATTTGTCAACTCCCCTTCCAGATTAACTATTTTGATCCCTTTATTATTACAACAGTCTTAAATAAAAATTTAAATTTTAAACAAATTATTCAAATGTCAAATAAAATCTTTAGATACAAACTTAAGGTAACCCAAAGTGACATTCCAAGTTTATTTTACACACATTAAGAGATAAGAAAGGCAGTATTTTCTAAAGCATGATTACTCTAATTCTAAAAGAATTCTGCATATGGTTTTATTTCTGCATGCATTTATACAACGCTAAAAGTGCTGCCTCAAGTTTGCAAGGAATAAAGTTTTCTACAGATTATTGTACAATGATAAACTCTTTAGCTTAGCATACCATAGTACAAATACTGCATCATGTTGGATTTTACTAAGCATGAGACATAAACAGGCCAATCAAAATCCTTTGAGGTTAAGAAGTGATAGGTACCAATAAACATAAGTAGAAACCGAACAAATCAAGGAGTGTTGAATATTTAACGAACCCATGAAGCATAAAACAATTGATGCAAATGTATCTGTCATTTTATTTTTTTTGAGGCAGGGCCTCACTCTGTCGCCCAGGCTGGAGTGCAGTGGCATGACTATAGTTCACTGCACGTGCCACCACACTCAGCGAATTTTTTATTTTTTGCAGAGACAGGGTTTCACCACGTTGTCCAGGCTGGTCTCAACTCCTGGGCTCAAGCAATCCTCCTGCCCCAGCCTCCTGAAGTGCTGGCATTATAGTTGTGAGCCACCATGCCTAGTTATCTGTCATTTTAGAACATTACTGTGAAGAATAATTTTGCACTGTTTTAACTGTTACTGGCTTAGTAAGTATAAAAATATTTGTCGAAAATGAAAGATCTCAATGAAATTGTAAGTAAAATTACTTTTATTTTCATAAATAAAAAGATAACCCATTATACACTTTTAGCTGAAGTAACGTTAGTTGTCACTGCCAAGTATGAAATCCATGTAATAGTGAACAAATAGTTACATCTCTCTATAACCTTCATGCAACTTCTAGATATGTGATAATTTCCCCAAATTTCAAACATTTCAAAAAACATTACATATAATGGGATATTTTAGTCACAAAAGTGTTACCTTTGCTGAGTCAACAAAATATTTATCTGCTCACGTCAAAGATGCCTACTGATGTAAAGTAATACCAGTATTGCTGTATTTTACAGAAGTACTAAGCATATTACATTTTCCATTTCAGATATGGTAGTATCATTCCCAAAATTGTCAATGTGACAATTTAGTAAGTAGATTAATAAGCACAAGTACCTAAGAGAAATAGGTCCCACAGCCAGAGAGTAAAGAGCTGGCATCAAGTACTGTTTAAAGTTTTGTCAGTAAGTGGCACACAACAAACAGACAAGTGATTCTGTAATAAAGACAACATAAAATAGAGTGAGATGTAATGAAGTATTTTTTCCATAGATACTGAAATAAAATTAAATGCCTGTTTAGTTATTACTCCACTTAATCCGGAAACTACAGCTTCAAATATTAATACTATGTTGCAAGCAGTATTTAGTATTTCTATATGTTAAGGAAAAAACCTCACTGAATTTATGTACCTTTTTTTAAGGAGTGTAAACTATGATATATGATTTAAGTCATCACTTATTTGAATGCTATATTGATTCAGATTGGCATAATTACTCATTTTTCATAATGACATGCGTATTCCTATTTCAACACTTTATGCAGATTTTATTTATTTCTCACAGGGCTGCTTTGTGGATTCAATAGCTTATCTATGTAAGTGTCCAGCACAGTATCTGGCACACAGTAAGCTTTTAGTGTATGCTACTTGTATTATTTATATTAAGTGAATCAATCTGTCACTTATAATAGAAAAATTATCTAATGACCCAGGAGAATAATCAAAAGATAAACCTACAGATGTGTGACTTCTGTTAAAGTATTATGCATCCAGTATTTCCCAAATTACTGAACTAATTGTTTAAAATGTTACAATCTATTTTTAAGATCATATTGTATCTGTATTTGTTCTCTGTTTTTGCTATGGCCTTTGGCCTAAACCAATACAATTCTGATAGGACATTATCAGAAAACCACATAAAAACAATATACACTGAAATCAGGTAACAAAGGCATCTTACTATAACTTCTTTAATAAAGAAGTAGAGTTACCAGTGCAATTCAGGACAACCTACTCATTTTTTTCTTTACATCATGCAATATTTGACTTCAAAAAACATTTTCCATTCTGTCTTCTCATATATAAACATTAAGAGCTATTACAAAGTTCTGTCCTCTAAGTAAAAAACCCACTAGAAAAGATACTTGTAAAAATCATTGCAGGGTTACTGATACTGAATGAAGCACAGGGCTACTGGAACAGGGATAAGTTCTTGGATAAAGTCCCAACATACCTATAAAAACTGATTTTTTAGTAAATTATTGATTCTAACATATGTAAAGGATTTGGTGTGATAATTTTCTCATCTTTAAGTGACTTTTTATCCCCCACCAGAAAAGATAAATGACTGAGGATGTAAGTCTGTGCTCTGATTAACACAATGGAGAAATGGAAAAACTATCTCTGTTAAAAACTGATTCCTGTCATTATTCTGATATCAAGTAAGAGGAAGGAAAATAAATTTTTTTGTGTAGATAGAAAAACATATCTGAGGCCAGGCGCAGTGGCTCACGCCTGTAATCCCAGCACTTTGGGAGGCCAAGGCGGGCAGATCAGCTGAGGTCAGGAGTTCGAGACTAGCCTGGACAACATGGTGAAATCACGTCTCTACTAAAAATACAAAAATTATCTGGGTGTGGTGGTACGTGCCTGTAATCCCAGCTACTAGGGAGGCTGAGGCAGGAGAATCACTTGAATCCAGGAGGCGGAGGGTTGCAGTGAGCCAAGATCGTGCCCCTGCACTCCAGCCTGGGCAACAAAGGGAGACTCCGCCTCAAAAAAACAAAAAAAAAGAAAAAGAAAAACATACCTGAAACCACATGATTTGGGCCTATATTGACCTGAAACTTATTACTATCCAGAGTTTAATAAAAAGACCCAACCCCCAAATATACCCTTTAGAGGCACAATAAAATCTTTCAAATGTTGTCCTGATTAAAAAGGAGAGGCTGAAAACAAAGCAAGAAACATCTCCACTGTATTAAAAATCAAGAACAAGTAAGCTGAAGGCAGATAACCCTCTGAATGTAATAGTTATTCTACAAGCTTCAGAGAAATCATTTTGAGAAATAAGAACTGAAATTCTGTGGTTTATCTTATCTCCTGTTAGAGAAATTCTAAGTGCAAACTGTATTTCAGGAGTATTTTAGGAGATGTAGCACCCAGTGTCCTTTTGAGGTTTGATATCTGGTTCTTTCACGGGTTTCACTTCTTCTTCTGGTTTGGGTTTAGTCTAGGGAGAAAAAACCACAGTTTAAGTACATAAACTAAGATTGAGAAAACAAACACCAAATCTTTTCCACTTCAGACTTTCAAAAGATGCTATATTAAATTATATAACACGGATACTGACAAAGCTATTTCCAGAAACTATAGACCAATTCATTTTAAGATATAATCAGAAAACAACATTTCAGTAGAGATGAAAACCTAGTTAGGTAGGCAAAAATCAAAATACTGGTACTCCTACTCCACGCTCTTTTCTAAGTGAACTATCTATACATGTAGAACCCTAAAGCTTAGACATAACTTATGACAGTAATAGGCTGTCTCTTAGGGCATTATTTTATAGCTGAACAGAATATAGTTATTTTAAGGAATAAATTTTAATATGGAAAGGAAATTATATAAATACAACTCAATCTGAAGAAAAGAGCAATGGCTGTAAAATAATTCCTGTTCATTTGTCACAGATCCCTAGTCTTTTGGTAGTTAGACCTCAAAATTTCCACTTAATTTACCATTTGATTTAGAACACCAAGATGTACTTAGATACCAATAAATAAAAGCATTCTTATTTTGCCCCTGGATTCACAGAATACTGAAATTAGGCCAAATCTTCAAACACTCTGCAATTTGCTAAAACAGAGTATTGCCACAGCAATACAAACATGGATGATCTTTTCTCCCACATTCTTCTTAAAGGAGGCACTGACAAGTTGTAAAGAGGCAAGATAATGTGTTGAAAAGAATGTCATTATGTAGAAAATCAGAAGACATTTAAGGCTTAGAGGTCTTATCTCTGAGAGTGTTCTACCACAGATTACACTAAGCACTATAACTAGCTAACTTAACATTTAGACAAAGATATGTATCTATTTAGAGAAAAATATCAAAATGCGAACTCTGAATTTTCCTTTAAACTTCTGTGAATGAGAGAGAAAAAAAAAAAATCTCATACACTGTCATCCTTGGGTCTTTTGGTGAGATCAAATGCAGCCAATGTTTCTGGTGTCCACTGAGCGCTTGTAGGAGGAAATTCAAAAGGTACAGGCTCTACGAGACCATAATTTGCTTTGAGTTCCAGCTGTGGGGCTTCTGTTGGAATTTTTTGAAAGTAACTGCAAAAAGTAATTTAAATAGCAATTCATTCATTTGTTCATTATTTGACTGCCTAGTATGTTCAAGGTCCTGTTTGGGACAATGACAATTTAATGATGGATAAGAGGTTTTTCTGCCTCATGTAGGAAAGCGAAAAAGTCAAGAAATTTTGTCAATTACAATGCAATGCAATTGGAGCTACCATGTATGTAGAGTGCCATGAGAATGCAGACAAGGGGAATTAACCCAGAATTAAGTTCAGTGACTTCCAAAGGAAGTGATTAAAGATGAACTAGGCATGTTTAAGGAAGTGAAAAGCTCAGTATGACTAGATGAAGAATATAAGGGGAAGAGTGTAAGGAGATAAAAGCAGGAATGAGATTGAGTCTACCCACCTACACAGATGGTGATCTACAGTTTGAACAGCACTGATTTAATAATGGAAAACCTCTTGAAAAAAAAAAAAAAACAAGAAAAACTGGAGAGAAAATTTATTTTCCTTCTTTATAGGTAGCTGAAACCAGAGTGAGATGAATATGCAAAGGAGGTTGAGAAGATATATTTAAAACATATGGAGGAAGAACGGCAGGGAAACAGAGTTCAGAGAAAATCAGGATACTGTGAGTGTCCTAATGAAGTGAACTCTATGTTAACAACTCATGTTTTAATTTTAAAGTCTGCTTTTATATATTATCCTCCTAAGTAGAATAAAAGGCCCTACACAATTGAACTTTATCACCAATTTAAAGAGAAAATTAATGTGAAATGTAAACACTATATATATTTGAGACAGTGCCTCACTCTTGCCCAGGCAGGAGTGCCATGACTCAATAATGGCTCAGTGCAGCCTTGACTTCCCAGCCTCAGATGATTCTCCCACCTCATCCTCCTGAGTAGCTTGGATTACAGACGTGTGCCACCATGCCCAGCTAATTTATTTGTATTTTCTGTAAAGACAGGTTTTGCCAAGTTGCCCAGGCTGGTGTCAAACTTCTGGGCTCAAGGGATTCACCCACCTTGGCCTCCCAGAGTGCTGGGATTACAGTTGTGAGCCACCACGCCTAGCCCATAAGTGCTATTCAGCATAAAACTTTTGGGAATAGAGACTAACAAAAATGGTATTACTAAAATATTAGTATTTTAATTATAAATCAATATCAATAATATTAATATTACCAAAATAATATTAAGCTGTACTCACATAAATCCATTTTCTCTCTGACATTTTTCTAAGGTGTTCTTCACAAGGTTTCCAAGTTTCCGAAAGAATAGATGTCCCGAAGGTTTGACTGTTGGTCCAGGTCCTTTGGTTTCTCCATATTCTTTACACAGTGCTTCTGCCTTTGCATACACTGCATGTGAAAGAGATATAAAGTCTTTTGATTATAATTAACATGGCCCATTTATCCCTATAAGGCTTTAAAGTGGAGGTGGTAAGACATTTACTGCTCTTTACCTAATATAATAGCAATACCAATAATAATACTGTAAGTAGAAGCTGTGGATTTTCTACGGTTCTAGGTTTTTGAAAAATTTTTTCTTTTCTCCAATTACGTCACCCATTCCCATTTCCCTTTCATGAACTCAGCCAAAATCTCTTTAAGCACATATTCCCTTTTGTGATAAAGTCATTTGTTTTTTAAAGGGGAGTTAATATTCTGGCAGGAATACTCACATTTTTCTGCTTCTTGGAGAGACCTGATTGCTTCACCGCACTTATCACTAGCCAATAAGGTCTCACCATGGTAACAGTAAGCCTGATGAAATAAACAAATTTTTATTCATTCTCTCCCTTCAAGATGCTTTCCCCTATTACTGTTTTACGTATCTATCAGATAAATTAGTACCTTCACACACTTAAGTATCAATGCAATCCCTTACATTTCTTTACTTGAGTAAGCTCTTCTCCAACCTTTGTTCATAGAAAAGGTGGAAATATGTCAAGTCTTGAGCCAAAACAGCCTTCTAACCATGTACTGAGCAAAAGTTATCTGCCGAAATCTGTATTTAAAATTAGGAAATAGTAGATAAAGGAGGAAACTGTGCTAAAGCAGAGGAAGAAGGAGGCATAAGAAATATTATCTACTCAGACCTCAAAAAGGTTTCGATGATCTCTCATATGATACTCTAATTAACAAAACAATTAAGTTCGGTGTGTATAACAGACTGATATGTAACTTCCAAAATGATGTTTATTGATGGTTCTTCACTAAGCTAGGTGATATATTGTGTGGTATGCCTTAATATTAGAATTAGTAAATATGTTTCTCAACGCACAGAATGAAACAATGGAAAGAATTTCATTAAGTATGCTGAAAGTGGGTTTTGAATCAAACAATAATTCTATTGCTATAATCCACTTCTACAATCCTACATCATCTCTTTCCACCCACTTTAGTTCACAATAGTTGCACTGACTCTCAGTGAACATTTACTGAGAGTTAGCTGTCCATTATTTGTAAAATGCTAATGAAAGACTCTGGTGAGATGAGAGACCTGGCACTCCAAGGACTGGAGAAACAATAATTTACATTGTTTTTAGCATTATGAATACTTACATAAGCTGTGTAGAAACACATCTTCAAGTGAAGGTATTTTCTCCATTTGGCAGAATATGCAGGCTCCAAACTGGATAAAGTATGATCTAAAGTTACATTTTAAAAAGCAAAATATAATTTCATCCTGATTCACTAGAAGACTTTTAGTTCATGTGTTCTGATGATAAAAGCAGAAAGAATGCCATTCGAGTCTAAAACTCAATAATTTAATTTTTTTTTTAAAAAAACACCTTTACTTGATTTTCTCAAATCTATACTTTCAGTTACACATGATTGATTAAATACTACAGCAGCTCTTTGATTTGATGGTTAATACAACTTTAAGTTAAAGATAATGATAAAAACAGATTGTGACCAAGAACTTCAAAGTGAATACTGTTTATACCGTTATATTAGCTAATTTAAAAAACGTATATAATATAGCAAAGCAAATAGTAGACTAGTCACTCAAGTCAGAAATAGGATACTCTCCTCTCCACCCCATCACTGAATTTTATATAAAACACACACATATTCACTCACATATCCTTCTACCAAACATCTCTCAAATCTATTTTTTCCTATTTGCTACTTTGCTGTATTTGCCAATGCTTTCATCATTTCCTTCATAAACTTGAAGAATTTCTTAAGTGCTAAGTTAAGTTAGCCTATTACTCCTTCATGGAGCAAGCCTATCTCTAATACTGCAACTATAGGGAGCTTCCTTAAATTCAAATCCAATCAAGTCAGCCTTTTAGTATTCTAACAGATCCCAAGTGTCTACAGAATGAAAGGTCAAAGGCTTACAAACCAATGTTTGATTCCCAAGCAAGCATACTTTTTCAAACTTTCTCCTACCACTCATCCTGTGTTTCAGGTAAGAGCAACTGTCTGAAGTTTCCAGAATGTGCTAAGTTCTTTCTTATGTCTGTACTTACTATAGAATTCTGCACCCAAACTCTAAAGCTTCCTAGGGAACATAAGATTTTTATTTACACTTCACAATAAGACTAAAGCATCTTCTTCTAGAGTCCTTCTCTAGCATGCCCAGCTTGTTAAGGTTCCTAATTCACTGCTGTGGTGTCTTACTTCAGGATTTAATAATGGGGTGACATGTTCTTCTTCCCTAAACTGCAAATCTTTTCTATTTACCTCTCCTTAGCAACAAAAACAGTAACTATCCCATAAATAAAAACACATGCATGTTTCCTAAATAAGTAAATGAAGAGTAATAGGCTTATCACAGTAGCTGTGTTCTATGCCCAATCTCCCACTTTCTAGCAGTTAAATTATGGGTCATGTTAACTCTCTGGATTTCAGATTCTTGTCTAAAGCATAGTAACTATAAGATTGTTATAAAGACCAAAACAAATTTTTAAGCCAAAAAAGCTGTATAATTTTATTAGACATCACTGGTTTTCCCTTCCATTATAAGTTATGCAGCATACTAAATATGAACAGCTCTATTTTAAATGCGATAAAGTATTACTCCAGTTTTGCAAATAATGACAGAATCTGAGAAACCTTTTGTTTTGTTCCCTATTAATTCAAGATCAAATAAATCTGAAAAGCTAAAGACTAAAAAATGTAACAACAGAATTAGAAGCTTACCAGCTTTTTGATAGAAATTGGCTGTTTCATACGCCAGTGCAGCAATTAGTCCAGGAGCATGTTTTAGTTCAATTGCTCGAGCAATTGTTACTGTAACCAAACACAATAAAGTGAATCTATAATTAAGTTCACTCTATTCATCCTAAATTCAATTATAATAGCAAAAGACAGTCTGACAATCTCTCTGGGATTTTAATACAGTTTGTTAAACGTTTTAACATGCAAAGTTATAGAAAATGCAAACATTAACAAACAAAAAACACTGAGCTTGTTGGTTTTGATGCTATTTCTTTAAATAAATCATCAGTGAATTACTAGCTAATCACAGAGAATCACTACTACAAAACAGCATGACCTAACAGCAAATTCTTTTTTTCAAGACAGGGTCTTGCTGTCACCCAAGTTGGAGCACAGTGGCTTGATCATGGCTTACTGCAGCCTCAAACTCTTGGGCTCAAGTGATCCTTCTGCCTCAGTCTTCCAAGTGGCTGAGATTACAGGTGCATGCCATGGCACTGGCTAATTTCTTTTTCTTTTTTTTTGAGATGGACTTTTACTCTTGTTGACCAGACTAGAGTGCAATGGCGTGATCTCGGCTCACCGCAACCTCCACCCCCCAGGTTCAAGCGATTCTCCTGCCTCAGCCTCCCGTGTAGCTGGGACTGCAGGCATACGCCACCATGCCCAGCTAATTTTGTATTTTTTAGTAGAGACAGGGGTTTCTCCATGTTGGTCAGGCTGGTCTTGAACTCCCAACCTCAGGTGATCCGCCTGCCTAGGCCACCCAAAACACTGAGATTACAGGTGTGAGCCACCACCACGCCCAGCCAACTGGCTAATTTTTTAAATAACTTTTTGTAGAGATGGAGGTCTTGCCATACTGCCCAGGCTGGTCTCAAACTCCTGGGCTCAAGCAATTCTCCTGCCTCGGCCTCCCAAACTGCTGGGATTACAGGCGTGAGCCACCAGCCCAGCCATCTTCAGAGGAACACTAGAGTTTGAAATAAAGAAAAACAAAAGCCTACAAAGTTTCTTAACTGTTTCACGCTGAGTGTCATTATTACTTGCCATTGAAAGGTGAAGACTTTAAGGTAAGCCAAAGAGTGAAAGAGAAAAAAGAATGAGCACAGGAGAGAGAGAAAAGACGAATTAAAGAATTAATGTTGTACTGTCAGAAATAACGTGAAATCAAAATCCTCTTAAAAAGAGCCATTAAACTGTAGGGCCTTTTCCTGCTAACTAAGAGTGAAGGCAAATGCTAAAGGTAAACTTATTCCTCATTCAAAAATTTCTCAAAATCTAAAACCTGATTCTAGTTAATTCTGATTTTTATTTATTAATTAATTTTTTTGAAACAGGGTCTCACACTGTTGCCCAGGGTGAAGTGCAGTGGCATGGTCTTGCCTTACTACAGCTTTGACCTCCCAGGCTCAAGCCATCCTTCCCATCTCAGCCTCATGGGAAGCTGGGACTACATGCATGTGCCACGATGCCCAGCTAATTTTTGTATTTTCTGTAGAGCTGGGGTTTTGCCACATTGCCCAGGCTGGTCTTGAACTCCTGGGCTCAAGTGATCTGCCCACCTTGACCTCCCAAAGTGCTGGGACTACATGCATAAGCCACAGTGCCCAATGTCTGATTTTTAAAGAGGAATTAAATGACAATATAGACTTTCATTTAAAAAAATCTTACAATATTTAGGATACCTTCTTGAGCTTCAGCCTGACATTGAATAACGTATGCTTCTATGAGTCGTGACTCTAAATCTCTTCCTTTTTCTGCAGGTGTAATGAGTTTTGGGGTATGACTTTCCTGAGAACAACGACAAAAAAGACAAAAAATAAAGCAGCCAGATTTCATTTTAATCCAGTTGTTAGAGATGAAGAAAATGAAAGTTACAAGACATTCAATTTGGATGCTTAGCAGAAATTCGGGGTATAAACAAAAACTATAAAAACTTAACAACAGTGAGCTTATAAAGAATAAAAGTTCCTGTGTACTAAAACAGCTTTTATAAGAACAAGAAATTCAAGAGCAAAATTTAAGTCATGATAGATTGCTGAGATACCCAAGTCACACTATCATCTTGAAAAACATTAACTGAAATAGTAACAAAAATTCCTTTTGCGGGATAGCCTGAAATGTTCATTCACATTAATAATTAAAGATATAAAGAGGCTGGGTGCGGTGGCTCATGCCTGTAATCTCAGCACTTTGGGAGGCTGAGGTGGGCGAATCACAAGGTCAGGAGTTTGAGACCAGCATGGCCAACATGGTGAAATCCTGTCTCTACTAAAAAATACAAAAACTTAGCTAGGCGTGGTGGCGGGCACCTATAATCCCAGCTACTCAGGAAGCCAAGGCAAGAGAATTGCTTGAACCAGGAGGCAGAGATTGCACTGAACCAAGATCGCGTCACTGCACTCCAGCCCGGGCAACAGTGTAAGACTCTGTCTCAAAGAGAAAAAAAAAAAAACCACTACAATTCTACATCTAACTCAGGATCAGAGTTTTCTAATCACTATAAAAAGCATCTTATTTTAACATGAAAAAACTCAACACTGGCCTCTAGGAGGCCTTCAATAAAGTGATTTAATTAGAATGAACTGGGGGGACATTGCTTAAAAAACACGATATTCTTTCTCCTAATTCCCATCACATCTCCCGGCAATTTAATATAATTAGAGTGCACTGATTGTCCCTCTAATGTTTTTAGTGAGATACAGAGAATACAATCAGAAGTTCAGTTTTGCAGAATCAGGACTAATCCTGGTAACTTCTGTGGAGAGTAATGAGGTAGGTAAGAACCATCAATACTTCTGCTTTCTTTTCTCCTATGTTTTCAAGGACACAGAAAAATAAGCAGAGCACTAAAACTTTAGTTTTCTAATTATAAAAGTCACTGGTGATTTTAAAACAAAAATGGAGACATTTAATATTTAGTAACTGGCTGCACTCATCAGTAACATACTTAACATAAGGTAAACAGAACACATAGTACCTTTTTTAGTATAATGAAACAATTCTTTCCCCATATCCCCCAAAAAGAAAAATTACTCAAGAACTAAAGCATTAAGAACAAATAATGGTTTTTGTTTGTTTGTTTTACCTTTAAATGTTTAAAAATCCCAGCTGCAATCTTTAGGCTTCGATGAACTTCTTTTGCTTCATCTTCTGTTATACTTAAAGATAGGGGTTACATTAGTTAGAGGATGAATTCCATTTCTGGTATTAAAACACAACAACCAATACATTATTATATATCCAAAGTAGTCATTTATGTTTCTCACTGCTAATTTTCTTCCTTTTAAAAAAATCTGATTTTGAGGCCAGGCAGGGTGGCTCACGCCTGTAATCCTAGCACTTTGGGATGCTGAGACAGGCAGACTGCTTGAGGCCAGAAGTTTGAGACCATTCTGGCCAACATGGCAAAACCCTGTCTCTACTAAAAATACCAAAATTAGCTGGGTATGGTGGCAGGCACCTATAATCCCAGCTACTTGGGAGGCTGAGGCACGAGAATCACTTGAACCCAGGAGGCAGCAGTTGCAGTGAGCCAAGATCGTGCCACTGCACTCCAGCCTGGTCTGGTGACAGAGCAACACTCCATCCACCCCCCACCAAAAAAAAATTAATTTTGACACCTAGAAAAGGAACAAATACACATGAAATGTACATTTATAGAAAACTCGTAACAACTGTAAAGGATTTTGAATGCCAAGCCAATCAGTATTCCACAAAAAGGTCTTGAAAACAAGTATATGACATAAAGGTAACATTAAGATGGCAAAGTCTATCAATATGTCTCCAAAATGAAGACACTACAAATGAAAAACAAGTATACGACATAAAGGTAACATTAAGATGGCAAAAGTCTATCAGTATGTCTCCAAAAAGAAAACACTACAAATGAAAAAAGAGAGACGCTAACTAGGGGTAAAATCTGCAGGCAGGCATGGTGGATCATGCCTGTAATCCCAGTACTTTGGGAAGCCAAGGCAGGAGAATCACCTGAAGCCAGGAGTTTGAGACCAGCCCAGGAAACATAGTGAGACCTAACCTCTACAAAAAAACAAAACAAAATAAAATCCGGACAAAGCCTTCTTATTTTTCCTTACAGACATTTGTACATAATTTTTAAGACAAAATATTACGTACTTAACGCATATATATGCTTAAGAAACACATAGATATACAATGGTAGCTATAATCATTACTCTGCTCTTATTTTAATCACCTACTTTACTTTAAGAGATAATTTTACAACAGCACATACAATTTGACATCATTTTCAAGTGGTTGCATATTGTTTCCATGTATGGATGAACCATAAATTGAGTTTCCTATTGCTGTATCAACTATTGCTATTATAAAAATTGTATCACCTTTTATAATTCTTTAATCCTTCAAAACATCTTTTCACATACTATTAGCCTTCTGTATTTGTTTTCTGTGAATTGCCTGTTCATGTCCTTTGCTTTTCAATTGATTTGACGGTCTTTCCTTTGCTGATTTATAAGAGTATACGTTATAAAAACAATGTATCATATGAATTGCAATGTTTTTGACCAATCTTGACATTTGTTTTTTAACTTTGTTTATGGTCCTTTGATGTAGTTAAATAGTCATGCTTTTACTTTATGGTTTCTAGATTTGGGGTCTTACTTAGCAAGACCTTCCATATGACAAGACTATTAAAATTTATTTTACCTCTTAACACTAGGTGCCGTAATTCTGACACTCAAAATACTAACATTACAAGGCAATCCTTCACATGTCCAAAGTGGTACTTTTTAAAATAGATTTTTAAAATAATGAAGCACCATATACTTGAAAAATAACACAGATGTACACAATTCTCTCCTTTTAACTTACTTTTCTTTTCCAGCCAGTCTTGAAGCATATTTGGTATACCATAAAGCTACATTAAATCCCATGGAAATTAATTCAAAAACAGCATCCTGCTGGGCACTGGAATTATAAACACGGATCATTAGGTTCTGTCAATTATCAAGACATCACACCATGAAGCCTATTGGACAAACGACTCAAAAGTACAAAGAAGTATATGTTAACTGGTATGTATGAGGAAAATGGCTGTGTTTCATACAGATGGGGAGATAAGACATACAGGTAATTAACTACAAATGCCTAAGTATAATGGTCCAGAAGGTACTATGTACTTAATAATAAGCATGGGAATAGGAGTTCCCAAAGTTTACTGTACATAGAGTAGCTTTTTAAAATACAGATTTCTGGGCCTTATCAGAAAGCCTGAGATGGGGCTTAGAATCTGTATTTTTAACAAGTACTCAGTCGATTCTCAAAGGTGTGGCTCTTATACAACATTTTAGAAAAATCGAATTCAGAAGATTGTTTCAGGCTAGAATAATTAAGAAGGTTTAATGGTATATATAAAATCTGAACTGTCCCTGGAAAGACGACTAGAAGGGAAGCAAAAGGACATCCCAGCTAAGGAAACAATGCCATCAAAGCACAAGAGGAGTATAAAAATTTTTCAGATAGAAGTGACCCAATGAGCTTGATTGAAGCAGATGGTATGTAAACAAGAAATGAAGGAAAAGAAGGGCAAAAAGAAAGCTGAAGGCAAACAGTGTAAGATTCTGAATGCTTAGCCAATCAGTATTCCAGAAAAAGGTCCTGAACACAAGTATATTTTATACCTTGTTTGTTTGCTTCAGATTCTAAGTATGAAATAAAGATGGCAAAAGCATATCAAGCAAATAAGATATTCATAATATATATTCACTACTGTTCTTAGAAGAACCTGAAAATTTTTTACACATGATCTCATTTATCTCAACTGATGAAGAAAGCAGAATATTATTTTACACATGTAATACTAAGATACAGAAAAGCTGCCCAAAAAGAAGAAGAAACCAGAATTATCGCTCTAGTTTTTATTTTTTAGTTACTTGTTGCCCCTGTCTTAAGAGAAATGGAGATATGGCAACTTTTTAAATGAAAAAAAAAAAAAAAAAAAGTGTTATATGTAGTAACTAAAATATAACGTCTAAACTATCGTTTAGTATAGATTATAACATCCAAAAATGACAGTTATGAACAAACTTCTCAAAACAGTTTTATCCTCCTGAAAAAAATTTAACACATAGTGTAATGGTTTATTCTTTTCTGCATGGAAACTATTAAATGAATTACATCTGGAGATCTAGTGGACATGTCTAATTTATAACTTTACCTTTAAATAATATAACGGTTTGGCTAATTTATGTGAAGTCTCATAAATAACTCTCTTCCTTTATAATCCTTCATTTATGTCAACATGCCTTGTTTCCAAACACTCCATTTCTATGACACCACATAAAAGTAGTAGTCATAGCATCTATAATGGAAAAAATATTTTTCAGAACAGATAAACTCACAACATGATTTCTACTGAGTAAGTAGCAATCAAGAATAAAGTAATTTAGAAGTCTCACTTGTGCAGAATATTTAGTATTAAAGTCTTCATCACATAATTCTTCACGATCTCATAACGCTACTGAAAAAAGGTTAAATAGTAGTTCACTTTTTTCTTTCTTTCTTTCTTTTTTTTTGAGATGGACTCTCACTGTGTTGCCCAGGCTGGAGTGCAGTGGCAGTGGCGTCATCTCAGCTCACTGCAACCTTGGCCTCCTGGGTTCAAGCGATTCTCCTGTCTCAACCTCCCAAGTAGCTGGGATTATAGGCACCTTCTACCATGCACAGCTAGTTTTTGTATTTTTTAGTAGATACGGTGTTTTACCACGTTGGCCAGGTTGGTCTCGAACTCCTGAACTCAAGTGATTTGCCTGCCACGGCCTCCCAAAGTGTTGGGATTATAGGCATGAGCCACTGTACTCGACTTTAGCTCACTACTACACGGAAGCAAAATGTGGCATGCTTGGAAAAGCGCCAAATTCATGAAATGCACACATTATAGAATCTGTCAGAATAATGACAGAGGTTTGATTCTTTAAAAAAGTCTTAATTCAAAAAAATTCCTTAATTTTGGATTAAAAACAAATGGGTCACATTAAAAAATAGAAAACAAGGTCTTAGAAAATCTGAGTATCCCAGAATATTATGAATTCTACATAAAATATTCCCAAGGAAGGAAGGAAATGAACATTTAATGAATGTCTTATTTAATGAATGTCTTATAAGCCTAGTACTGTTATCAGTCACTTAACAAAAATTTTCTTATTTTGCTTCTCACAAAATACTGTATCTGTAGCCCCAAGATACAGTTGAAGAAGCAGATGTTCATGCAGTAGAAAACCTGGACTTGCATCTAACTATGTACAAACCCAGTGTTCATACTCTTTCCACTGTAATGTATAGCCTGCTCTAGTCTTTCCTCAACCTCCACTCCTTTCTTTCTGTTTTTATAAAATAGTAATTCTAAAGCAAATTGAGATTAAAATATATGGGCATTTAAACAACAAAATGGTGTTGAAAAACAGTAGGTAAGTAAAAAATTAACATCTTTATGATCTATTTCCTGTTATAATTAAACCTATTAGAAATAGTTTCAAGTGAGTGATAAGCTCTGAAGAGAAGTTTTTAAAAAGAGTAGAAATAGGGAAGAGAGATAAGGAAGAAAACACATCCTGTGAATCAAGAGTATAGAGTTGGAGAGAAAGAATGAGACAGAGAAAGACTAATGGAAGACACATGACGTATCCATCAGCAAAAGAAAAGTAAGGGAAAAACTTAAATTCTGCTCAGCTTGAATGTAGGCACATACAGTTTGGGTTCCAAATCCTCAAATCATCCTTTGTGTGTTATTAAAAGTCAAGGCTGTTCAACTATAGTTGACATTTGTATTGATTACCTCAAAAATAGATTTGTTTGGGAGAAACAAATTATATTTTTACTTACTATGTACTAGGATTGAGCTCAAATTCTTTTAATTAATTTCCTGGTAAGAGAAAATACAGACCTGTATTTTTCTTCTCCAAATACAGAGACTATGAGTTAACCACTGGCTACACAGTTACAAAAACTGGCTCCAATTTAGTACTACCTTAGTGTTGCTTACCTTGGAACCTGTCCTTGTAACGTATCAGTCCACTTGAAATTTTGAATATATCGTAACTTGCTTTCTTGGGTAGATTCATCCAAAGAATTTATGAAACCTACAGAAAGTACAAGAATTTTAGTTTTAGAAGAAATATTGAGTGTCCTGTTTGGAAAAATTTTCAGATTACTTTTCCAGGTGTCTGAATGAAACTTCTTGCCCTTTTCCAAAGAATATAGTCTGGAAGAGTAAACTAATCAAATTTGAAAAGTCAAAGAATTAAATGTAAACTTCTAGACAGTTTTTTAAAAAACCTCAAGTTCATATGAATAACTAACCTTGTAAAAGTGAAAAATATGAATCTGCTGCATTCTTCATCATTTCTGGATTACAGCTCAAATCAGTGAACAGTTCAAGGAGTCGTGCCCTGGATGACCTCAAGTCACTTATAAGAGAGAGAAAAAGACAGTAAAGTTAGCTGTACTGCAATCAATCTCACATAAAAGTGGTTTCCAGGTTTCAGTGTAAAAGCTTTAAAACACACACACACACACACACACACACACACACACACACACCAGGTTTCAACATAAAAGCTTTAAAACGCACACATGCATGCACATGCCCACCTCCTCTAAGGGATTACCAAATACACAGAAATGAATTTAATTAGAACTAAATCTAGAGAAAAAATTTCTAATAACTGTTTTAAAAGTTGTACGAAAATAAACTCAGACCAATTAAAGAGGCAAATACTAAATTCAATTACATAATAAAAATGTATAGCAAGTTTTCATTAAAAAACAAACAAATGCATGCATTTAAGATGTGGGGAAAGAAGAATGAATAAAAAACTAAGCAGTTCACAATAAGTTTCCTGAAAAATGAAAATTTATCTGTATATCATTTTAATATCTCCTTAAAGTTTCTAAATCTGACATAAAACACAAAAATGTGAAAATACACTGCATAAAAATATTTAAAAAATAAAATTACATTATATATAATTACATATTCTTGACGTATAATTCAATATATACATCAAGAATATGCAAAACATGTGGCCATTAGTTGTTTTAAAACTGCTCCCTAATCTATATTCTCCTTTACTTCTCTACAGCAATAAATGTTGTAGATCCACTTTTTCCTTCTTGAAATTATTTCTCCTTTGATTCCAATAACACCAAATTTTCCAGGTGTTCCCCTTATCATTTTAAAGTTCCTTTTATATTTTTTTCTGTGTCTCCTTTTCATTCCCAACTCCAGAAATGTTCAGTCTTTGGCTTTCTGGTTTTCTCTCTTTTGAGATCTCATCGATTAGTATAGCTTCAACTATATCAATTCCTAGCTCTCCATCGTTAGCTTTCACTTGGTTCTATTTCAGTTCCAAATCGAATTCAGAAGGCAATTAGCTTAGTGAGGCTTCCGAAATTACAATACATGGATATGACCAAAGACCCTTGAAATATGTGTAAACCATTAAAGAAAGACTAAATTTAAACGGTAAGCATCAACAGAGTAGAGGCTGTATATCCAGAATTGGGTAGGTGCCTAGGATAAAGCACATATTCAAAATTACTTGTTGAGTGGAAGAATACTAACTTTTCAAATATTTTCTTTTGAGATTTAGATTAAGGTAGCAGTGGTGTTTAGAAGAGAGCACAGACTTAATCCTGAATGGTCTAGATGTAGTACTTATTCATTGGTACTAACTCTAAGGAGGCTTATTCCAAGAAGTGTATGTATGTATTGCCAATTACAAACAGCTGACTGAAAATGTGACTGGCTATCTTATGAATTAATCATTGTTTGAGGTATATCTCTAGAAGCTGGAAAGTGATTCAATTCCTGGACTAGGCAGAAATTTGAATCCTTAAAGCCTATTCTGCACTCAAATAGTTTGCTAGCATTTCCATATTGATGCTTGATCATCACCTACAGCTCAACTTGTAAAGTTCGATTCATCTTAAATTACAGAATTTGAGAAAAATGTACCTCAGATATATTTAATTGAGGCTGTTCATTTTATAGATTAGGAATTAGGCCCAAAGAAGTTAAGGGACTTGCCCAATGGTACAGATAAAACAGCTAAGCTGGGACTTGCCTCCAGGAGTCTAGATCAGAGGTTGACAAACTACAAACTGTAACCAGTTTTTGTATACTCCACAGCTTATTTTTGTTCAGTCCTCAAATTAAGAATAGTTTTTACATTTTTAAAAGGCTTGTAAAAATGAACAAAGAATAATATGCAATAGTGACTGCATGTGGACCACAAGGCCTAAAATAAATACTATGCAGCTTTCAAAAAAAGTTTGAGGACCATTGGTTTAGATTAATAAGCCGATTATCCTATCTTTTGTTGTAATCACTTCTTCCCATAAAAGCGGCAAGTCTTCAGATTTTCCTTTATTGGTACCACCAATGTCTTAATCATTTAGGTTCTGTATCTCATATAGACTGAATCCTTTTCAGCCTCCCAAGGCAAATTAGTCAATCAGGTCCATTGACTCCTCCTTCAACACATCTTTTGCATTTATCGCTTTCATTTCAGCCAAACTGCTCTACTCACTATCACTAGCACAAAGGTATTCCTGACAGAAATAACCTTCTCCTTTCCCCTCTGACAATCTAAATCAAGAATACCCAAATATTTTTTTGGAAAGCACCAAAGAGTAAACATTTCAGGCTTTTCTGGTAATAAGGTATCCATTGGAACTATTAAATTCTGGTGTTGTAGAGGAAAACAGCCAGAGGCAACCATACACAGTATGTCAATAAATGTGGGGCTGGTTGTGTTCCAATAAAAACAAGCAATGATCCAAATCCATAGGACAGTTTGTCAACTCTTGATCTAAGCCATACAATTCATTTAAGGCCTATCACAAGTACTTTTTCCTATGTGAACACTTTGAAGGCATTTCAGGTCATAGGGATCTCTCCCTACTCTGAAGTCAAGAAGTTTAATATGTGGCCAATTTAAAATGTCCCTATACAGCTGGGCATGGTGGCTCACACCTATAATCCCAGAACTTTGGGAGGCCGAGGCGGGTGGATCACTTGAGGTCAGGAGTTTGAGATCAGACTGGCCAACATGGTGAAAACCCGTCTCTACTAAAAGTAGAAAAATTAGCAGGGCGTGGTGGCGGGTGCCTCTAATCCCAGCTACTTGGGAGGCTGAGGCAGGAGAATTGCTTGAATTGCTTGAACCTCTGCCAGGAGGCAGATGTTGCAGTGAGCCAAGATTAAGCCATTGCACTCCAGCCTGGATGAAAAGAGTGAAACTCCATCTCAAAAAATAAAAACAAAAATAAAAAATAAAAATTTTCAAACACTACTTTGTGTAGTCTCTTGTACTGTTGTAATACACAGATTAACTGTTTTACTATGATTGCTTTAGCCTCTCTGGGACTCATTTACTGATCTAAAATTAAGGATCCAGGGCTAGAAGACTACCAAAGTTTAAATAATCTATGATTTAACTGTTTACATGTCATTTATAAATTTATAACGAACTTAAAGTTACAAACAGTGTGTTACATATTTTTGTATTGCCCATGGAACCAAAAAAAGTACCTTGCATCTAAGAGTGGTTTAATCAATAAACTTACTTGCATATTTTTGAAGCAGAAAGGCCAGTGACTACACCATAGTAATTAAAAGACACAGGAGCTGTGGCTTTTAATGGGTTCCTATGAAACCAATGGGTCATTTTCTCCGGATGTTTTCTACAGACAAAAAAGTAAAAAATGTACAAAAATTAAATATAAAATATTTAATAAACAAGGTAAATAGTATAAAAATTTATTTCAATAGTATAAAAATCTAATTCAAAAATTAGCCTGGCTAATTTTGTATTTTTAGTAGAGACGGGGTTTCACCATATTGGCCAGACTGGAATGAAACTCTTGACCTCAAGTGATCCACCCGCCTCGGCCTCCCAAAGTGCTGGGATTACAGGCGTGAGCCACCGCGCCCGGCCTCAGGTATGTTTTGTCTATTTATGATGGTCTATGTTCAAACCAGGCCTATAAAAAAAAGAACAGCATTTGAAAATCTGCCCACAATAACTTCAATCTTAACATACCTATATAGGAGCAGTAATGTTTAAACTCTAACATACATAAAAATCACCCGGGGGTGGGTGGTTTTGTCAAATGCAGGCTCTAAGTCATTAACCTGGGGCAGGACCTGAAATGCTGATGCTGCTGGTCCCCACACACTTCTGAATAGCAAAGTACTAGATTTTGGTTGGACAACTGCAAGTAAAAAGGGCACAGGACCAGATGAATGTAATTTCCAAAACGGGTTCAAATGGTAACCCTGATTATATTGCTAAGGCTACTTGTAATAAGTTTCAAGTTAATGGCTGTATTTCCGACATATTGCTGACAATAGTGGATTGGTTATAACATGTGTTCTACAATAAAATGTACTTTCCAAAAAATATCTAAAGAATATTCTTAAAATAAAAATGTAATACAATACTTGACCAATAAATTCTATTATAAAATGGAAACACTGGGCTGGGTGTGGTGGCTCACGCCTGTAATCTCAGCACTTTGGAAGGCCGAGGTGGCTGGATCACTTGAGCTCAGGAATTTGGGACCAGCCTGGGCAACTTGTTGAGACCCCGTCTCTACAAAAATCAGCCGGGCATCGTAGCCACGCCTGTGGTTCCAGCTACTGGGGAGACTGAGGGGGGAGGATCCCTTGAGTCCAGGAGATGTAGGCTGCAGTGAGCCCTGATCTCCCCATGGCACTCTAGCCTGGGCGACAGGGCAAGATCCTGTCTCAAAAAAGGAAAAATTAAAAAAAAAAAAAAACTACCTAAGTGAGATGCCAACTCAAAAAAAAAATTGAAGTTCCATACCCTCTACTTAAAAAATAAATGAGCGGTGGCTCACGCCTGTAATCCCAGCACTTAGGGAGGCCGAGGCAGGAGGATCACACAAGGTCAGGAGATCGAGGCCATCCTGGCTAACACGGTGCAACCCCATCTCTACTAAGAGTACAAAAAAAATTTGCCGGGCGTGGTGGCAGGCGCCTGTAGTACCAGCTACTCAAGAGGCTGAGGCAGGAGAATGGCGTGAACCCAGGAGGCGGAGCTTGCAGTGAGCTGAGATCGCGCCACTGCACTCCAGCCTGGGCGACAGAGTGAGACTCCATCTCAAAAAAAAAAAAAAAAAAAAGAAAAAAACAAAAAAGCAGCATGTCTTGTCTAAATGTCCTCGAGTAGGTAGTGCAGCAGATTTTACCGAGAAAGCCAAGGCGAAGACCTAAACATGGCAATTAGCTTCCAGGAAGCAACAAAGAAATTCTGGTAAGGTTTACTTAATTTGAAGGCACTGTACAAGCCTGACAATCGACTTTTCCTATTATTAGAAAATAATGTTGGCTGCACAGTGTACGAAATGCCTACATTAAGTGCTTCCTTTATGCTATTTATTTATTCATGACAAAGCCTGTTTTGAGGAGCACCACATATTTAACGAATAGAGAACGCAGTGTGTACCCAAGGAAAAACTGAGCAGGTTTATTTAGGACTCGAAACATTTAACGAGCTATTTCAGAAAATACCATCATCTACACATCTTCCATATAAATTCCGATAGCCTAATACAGCATCTAAGTGCCTACAAATAAACTTTGAGCTAGTATCACACTCAGCACTTGATGCTGCGAAATCTTCCACAAATACTTCTTTTAATGCGGCCTCCTACTTCCTGGATGAAAAAGTCTGAAGTTTTGCGTATCTTTACTTCAGGAAAGAAGAGGGTAAGTTTCTGCCCCATCTTCTCCCCTTCTGCGACCCGGCGCTCTTCAGTTTTCGGGAGTTCCTAGGGTGGGATAGAAGAAGGACACACCCACCCGCAGGGACAAGGGTGACTTTAGAGCCACCAATACAACATTCGGATCGAAGCTGTAAGCTAACACACTTCCACAAGAGGACTCCCGTTCCTGACAAGGGATCCCCACTCCAAAGGCCCCGAGTCCCCGGAGTAACCTACCTGAGCGCCGCCCCCGAGCTCTGAGGGCCCACTTCCTGTTTACCACCCAGCCTCTTCCTCCCCTGCCCAGTCCCGTTCGAGGCGGCGGGCGGCGACCGTGCGCACGCGCCAACACTTGAGTTCCCCTCTTTCCAAACAGGCATTTTTGTGGAAAGCCGATACTGTCAACCCGGGAGAGGTGGCCAGACAACGGCCGAACGAACCCCAGTTTAGCTTGTATTATAAGCTCTCCAAAGACCGATGGAGATGCGGGGCAAAGGGATTCAGCGGATCTAGCTGTTAATGCTACTGATTTGTGGGAACCAATATGGATTTTCTTTCTGTCGTTTGTTTCAAGGCATTAGAAGGAGACTTTCGGTCCGCTGTCCAGGGGTCTATGGAGACTAATGTAAAAGGGGGTGACCCTATTGCTTGAGACTCCGGAGAAACAGCGGGTATTACTGAGAAACACCCATCCTCTGACATACTTACCAAATTTCTCAGAGTCGGTACAGCAGTTCTTCTAAGGGAAGAATGGCAATATCGGAGTCCACAAGCGAGGAAAAAGAGGGAGTCGGAGAACCGAGCCTACAAAACCAGAGTGACGAAAAGCGAGGCCGGCGCCAAGTCGGAGTCACGTGGCCCGGCGGCCATGACAGCTACCGAGGCGGTAGTGCGCGCAGTTCCAGGGCGGGGATTGCCGCGGCGTCACAGTCCCCTCAAAACGCTCCGTTCATCAGCTCTTTCTAACTTCTCCTCCCTCGGTTTTCCTTTTGAGCTATGGTCTTTATCCCAGACAGGAAGAGAAGAGTTGTCCCTGCCTGCGGAGCGGAGGGAGGATGCCGCAATAGCTATGGCGGCCCTCGGCGGAGTGGGGCGGCCTCAACCTAACGCGGGGCGGGGCCTCGGGGGCGGGGTCTCGGCGGGGCGGTCGCTTTTGGAGCCGCAAAGTTTGGCTGTGGCGGCAAATGGGCTTGGGCGGCTCCTCGGCGGGTGGCGGTGGTGGCCGTAGCGGTTCCTCCTGGCCCTGTTAATGTCGGGGCCAGGCCCGGGGAGGATGGCGCCCTAGAACCCGGCCGTGCTGGGGTAGGGGCGGGAGGGGACGGGGTGGGGACCGGCCATGTCGGAGGTGACCCGGAGTCTGCTGCAGCGCTGGGGCGCCAGTTTTAGGAGAGGCGCCGACTTCGACTCTTGGGGCCAGCTGGTGGAGGCGATAGACGAGTATCAGATGTGAGTGACTAACCGCGGGAGCGGGCCAGACCGGCTCCAGTCGTGCGCCTCTCCCTTGTTTCTGTCGGTGTCTCTCATCACTGTATCTGCCAGCCAAGGCTTCTCAGGGTGGGGCCCCGCAGGCACTGAGGCTGAGATCCCTCGCCACCAGCCCCAGCGAGGCTGCTCTGGGGACAAGGGCTCCGCTTTCTGGGGTGACTCGCCTTCTTCCCCCTCCGCCTCCGCAGGGACAGTTCCATTCAACAGGTAGCCCTTCTTTCTTGGGGCGCCGGCCCTAGTAGGCTATCTACTTAGTTCCTTTCCACGGTCTCACGGGTCCACCACTTGGCAGTCAGTTTCCTTTCCTCCTCCTCTCCCAGGTTGCCCTTCCTCGATTTCCCTTTGAAATTCTCTGAGGAATACTTGTGTGTTCTCCGCCCACGTTCCAAGAATGAGTGGCCTTGCTCTGTGTGTGTCTTCCTCCTTCCATGTGTAGGAAAGGAGGGAACTGGTTGCGATTGAGGGGAGGGGGTTCCCCAGGAAGCAGCGAGGGCCAGGGATACCTCTTCTGCCAAAAGAAGGGTCTCCTCTCGCGCTCCTTCTCCACCCCTCTTTCTGGTGAGCCGTGTTTTCAGAATTCCACCTCGATTTCGTTTCGGTTTCTGGGACTGTTATTTGGTAGGCTCTGAGTCCCACCCACCCCCTCGCTCGGTTGCCTTGGGTGGAGTCCGCGCAGGATGTGAACAGAAGAGAGCAAAATGTGAATTAATGGACCACGCACTGGAGCACCACTCCCTCCTTGGATCCCTCCTCCTTTTCCTGTATATAATGTATAGCCGCAGGGTACAAGTGAGTACCAGTTTCCTTGAGCAACCTAAGACCAATTTCTTGCCCTTTCTGGTTTCCGCAGAAAACTTCAGGGATGTCTTAAAAAATAAAAGACAAGATTTATATACACATAAAACCTTGCTTAGGTTTTTGCACATTTTTCTGAACTTAAGAACTGTCTGCCAAAATGCTATTGTTTGCAAACTCGCCATTAATTATTCTTTGTTTAAAGCAAGTTATTGTTTGAGATTTCACTGAGTATTAAACCATGTATGAGTAGAATAACCCGGCCTTCCCCACCACCCCCTCTCCGCCCCTGACACACAATGATTTCTGGAAAGAATAAACGCTTCGTACTTGGAAGATCTAAACTCTTAGCCTGTCCCCACAATAGTTGTTTTTATCTATTAAGATAATTTAAATCTGTAGGTACTGACTTTGAATTGCCTGTAGTTTCAAAAAGCTCCGACAAAAACCCGTGCCCTGGGCCATTTTGTGATGTGTAACAACTAGTAGCATTTGTTTTGCACTTTCACATGATTTCATTTGCTCTTGCAATAACCCAGTGAGAATATAATTATTCTCATTTTACGAAATGAGGAAAACTGAAGCTCAGGTTAAACAGATTACTCAGGTCACAAGCTGATACCACTGAAATCTGGGATTTAAAGAAGAAAATCCAAATCCTATTTCTACTACAGAGCGCTTAAGATGCACTGAGAGTAATTCTGTAAGTGAATTAGACAAATTATAAGATTTTCTTCATTACCGGAGAACACACCCTTCCATACTGCAGCCAGTTAGACAGTAAGCACCTGTGTATACCCATTCTGTATATTAACTAATATTGCATAGCTTGAAATAGAAAGCCATATCTTACTTGTGACGTGAGACCTAGCAGCTGTTGACACTGGGCGGCTGACTTCACAATGGAAAGTGAAGAATACCATGTCCAATTGAAATTACAAAGGAAAATTGAAAATGCAAGCTGTTTAGTGTGAATTTCTAGGAACATGAAGGTGAGGGTGATAGGCACGTGCAAATCCATTGTTGGACCTCGGTACTAACCACTGAACTTCATGATTCTAGCAGTCCTCAAATTATAAAACCTGCCAGGGTCAAATTTCAATGAAGACATGTAATGATTGGCTTAATTCTGTAAACATGTAGGCTACATATAAAATGAGGTCAAGAGTTTAAAATTACTTAATATATCCAGAAATGAATGCAAATTATCTTTTTCATTTGAAATACCTGGGAGGAAAGGCTGCAGCAAAAGACATGAATTGAGGGCCACTATAATGATGTAAACAAGAATTGACAGGATTTAGTTATTGACTGGATATGGAGGGTGTAGAAGGAGGAAGAGTCTAGGATAATTGGGATTTCTAACTGGGTAGGCAGCAGTCTTTTTATAGCCATACAACATACAGGAGCTGCTTTATGGGAGGGATGTAGGGGGAGAGATAGTACATATCTGTATTATCATACTATCTCAGATAGTATGATAGTACATATCTGTATTATTACTACAGTAGTAATACTGTAGCTTAAACAATTTCATTACTCAACAAGTAAGGGTTGGGGATACAAAGATGAATAAAATTTGATTTCTGCCCTCAAAGCACTGAGAATCCAATGGAAGATTTTGGAGTAACTGGGTGTTGCAATTATAGAAGTATGAAAAGAATAAGTGCTCCCACATTCCTTGCTATTTCCTGAAACGTAGTTCTGCCTTAGGGCTCTTGTATTTTTTTTTCTGGGACACTTTTTCCCCCATTATCTGTTTGGGTCACTTCCTCACCTCCTTCAAGTCTTTGTTCAAATATCCTCAGTGAGGTTCTCTCTGGCCACACCCTGTTTAAAATTGCAAAGTCTCTTGTCCACCCCCACTGCCTCTATCTCAGTTTCACACCTCCTGTTCTCCATCCTGCTTCATTTTTTTCCATGGTACTTACCACAATAGAAAATATATTTTCTTTTGTTGTTGTTGTTTCTGTTGTTTTTTCTGAGACAGAGTCTTACTCTGTCACCCAGGCTGGAGTGCAGTGGCATGATCTCGGCTCACTGCAACCTGTGCCTCCCGGGTTCAAGCAGTTCTCCTGCCTCAGCCTCCTGAGTAGCTGGGATTACAGGTGCACACCACCACGCCCAGCTAGTTTTTGTATTTTCAGTAGAGACGAGGTTTCACCATCTTGGCCAGGCTGGTCTTGAACTCCTAACCTTGTGATCCACCCGCCTCGGCCTCCCAGAGTGCTGAGATTACAGGGGTGAGCCACCGTGCCCAACCACAGTCAAAAGTATATTTTCCATATTTGTTTTGTTTACTGTCTCTCTCCCCACTGGATTGTAAGCTCTTTGAGGGTAGAGTATGGGCATATGTTGCAGGGTGTTGGGACGCTGTCTATTTTGTTCTCTACTGTATACTTAGTGTCCAGAGTAGTAATAGGCTCTCCACATGTCATTATTTGTTTAGATATTATGTAGTTATTCTATTGAATGGATGAATTTAGGAGTATGCTATGGGAGCATTAAGGAGTCGATGCCAAACTACAATTGGAAGACTTTAATTCTGTCAAGACTAAAATAGTCATCCAAAGTATTAGATGGTCAATTAAAAGTAACTGCATTTCGCTATTTGGGGATATGTGGCCCCTAACTTATGGTGGAGTGGCACAGAAACTGTTGCTCAGAATCAGGCATTTCACAGGATCAATCCTGAGGTATTTATCTAGCACATGGATACTCAGTAAATATCTGCTAACTAGTCGGGTGTGGTGGCTCATGCCTGTCACTTTGGGAAGCTGAGGAGGGCAGATCACTTGAGGTCAGGAGTTCAAGACCAGCCTGGCCAACATGGCGAAACCCCCTCTGTACTAAAAATACAAAAAAAATTAGCCGGGCGTGCTGGTTTGTGCCTGTGCCCCAGCTGCTCAGGAGACTGAGACACAATCATTGCTCGAACCCAGGAGGTGGAGGTTGCAGTGAGCGGAGATCGTGCCACTGCACTCCAGCCTGGGTGACTGAGCAAGACTCTGTCTTAAAAAAACAAAGAAGTATCTGCTAAGTGAATCGATGAGTCTGAAGACTGGATAATGGCCACTTATCTTTTTTTTTTTTTGAGACAGAGTCTCGCTCTGTCGCCTAGGCTGGAGTGCAGTGGTGCAATTTCGGCTAACTGCAACCTCCACCTCCCAGGTTTAAGCAATTCTTCTGCCTCCGCCTCCCGAGTAGCTGGGACTACAGGAGCATGCCACCACACCTGGCTAATTTTTTTTTTTTATTTTTAGTAGAGATGAGGTTTCACCATGTTAGCCAGGCTGGTCTCAAACTCCTGATCTCAAGTGATCTGACTGCCTCGGCCTCCCAAAGTACTGGGATTATAGGCAGGAGCCACTGGGCCCAGCCCTACTTGTCATTTTTGCTGTGTTTTATGTCTCTGCTGCTGAAAGTGTGGTCCCCAAATTGGTGATGGTCTACAAACTGTTACTGCTGTGCAGTAAGGTAAGGAAAGAAATTGAGAGTAAACATGTGGAAACTTTATAGCAACTTGACATCTCATGATATTTTTGAAATTGTATTTTATGTAAGTATTAGTCTAGAACAAATTTGGTGGAAAAGTGATCCTTTGCTACAGATGGTTTGAGAAGCACGAATTTCTGTGTCACGGAATGCTGTGGGGTTTCCAGGAGTTACTTATGTATGTGCTTAAGGTATGTTTAAAACTCTCCCTTGAGAATAGTCCTGTTTTACTTGTAGGCACCTTTGTAGGGTGAGATGAGTCTCTAGAGAAGAATATTTGACAGATTTATTTCACTTTTCCTAATAGAATGTCAACTTTTATTTTCTCATCTAATATTCAGATCAGTAGATTTCCCTCAGTGGACAAAATCAGGTGTCACTTTGTCTTAAAATGGTATACCCATTTGTGGATATAGAAAATTAATTTTTCATGTCGGCTTGAAAAGTTCTTTTTAAGGCTGGGCGCGCTGGCTCATGCCTGTAATCCCAGCACTTTGGGAGGCCTAGATGGGTAGAATACTTGAGCTCAGGAGTTCAAGACCAGCCTTGGCAACATGGCAAAACCCAGTCTCTACAAAACATACAAAAATTAACCTGATATGGTGGTGCTCACCTGTGGTCCCAGCTACTCAGGAGGCTGAGGTAGGAGGATTGCTTGAGCCCCGGAGACAGAGGTTGCAGTGAGCCAAGATCATGCCACTGTACTCCAGCCTGGGCAAGTTTTTTTTTTTTTTTCCTGTCTCAAAAAAAAAGTTATTTTACAAACAACTTTATTGAGGTATAATTTATATACATGAAATTCATCTATTTTGCATGTACAATTTAATGATTTTTTTAGTGAAATTTACCAAGATGTGCAACCATCATTACAGATTTTAGAAAATTTCCATCACCCCCACAAGATACCTAGTGTTCATTTGCAGTCACTCTATATTCCCACTCTAGCCCCAGACAACCACTAATCTACGTTTTGTCTCTATAGATTTGTCTTTTCCAGACATTTTATATAATTTAAATCATGCAGTATGTGATTTTTTTTTTTTTTTTTTTGAGGCACAGTCTTGCTCTGTTACCCTGGCTGGAGTGCAGTGGGGCGATCTAGGCTCACTGTACCCTTTGCCTCCCGGGTTCGAGCGATTCTCCTGCCTCAGCCTCCCCAGTAGCTGGGATTACAGGCGCCGGCCACCATGCCCAGCTAATTTTCGTATTTTTAGTAGAGACGGGGGTTTCACCATGTTGGCTAGGCTGGTCTCGAACTCCTGACCTCAAGTGATCCATCTACTTTGGCCTCCCAAAGTGCTGGGATTACAGGCGTGAGCCACTCTGCCCAGCCTTGCGTAATTTTTAATAGCACGATTCTGTTTGAATTGAGCATCCTTCCTTTCCCTATTGCCAATTAGCATTTGAACAGGAGTATAGCATTACACCCTTCTGACAGTGATTCTGCTTAGGTTGATGGCCACCACTGCAAATTATGTATAGAATTACTCAAAGAAAGAAACTCATTCCACACTGTAACTTCCCTGAGTTCAGGGATGTATAGTTGATGTTGTTAAGGATACAGAGTATGGATTCCTTGGGAGTACTCCATGCAGGTGGTAGGCCAGTAAGAGTTAGAAAAGAAACCAAGTACAGAACAAAGACAATGGCTATGTTGTTTCTATTTGTACCTTTTCCTGTACAGAATACACAAAAAGTGAGTCTATGAATGACATTTTAGGGAAAATATGAGGCTTCCAGCTTTGGGAGAAAAGAAATAAATGAATGGAAGCAGTTCAACTAAGTAACACAGTGGAGCTATCTTGGAAATACTAAGTTTTTTTTTTGTGGCTAATTCTGCTTTATGTTAAGGAGGATGCAAACCTTTCATAAATTGGATAGAGGCCAGGAAGAATAAGGTACTTTATGCCTTATCTTTAAAGACATGATTGCATAGAACTCCCATCTAGTACATTTTATTTGGAAACATAAACTATCTTCTGCAATTGGCTTGGTAGAGAATCTAGCACTTGCTACCCTTTGTATTCCTGTTCCTATTGCCCACACAGAATAGTACATAGTATGTTTGGGAGTTTAATGTTCGAATTCTTTTGCTAGTTTTTTCCCCTATATTTTTTAGAAATTGAGATAAATATCACATCACATGAAACTCACCAGTTTAAAGCATACAATTCCATGGTTTTTAGTGTATTCACGGTGTTGTGCAACCATTTCCACTAATTCCTGAACATTCCCATCACTCCCAAAAGAAACCCCATACTTGGTATCAGTTACTCTCAGTTCCCTCATCTCCTGGCCACCACTAATCTGCTTTTTGTCTCTGTGGATTGATCTGGTCTGGACATTTCATATAAATGGAATCATATCACATATAATCTTTTGCATCTGGCTTTTTTCATTTAGCATAATGTTTTTGAAGTTCATCTGTGTTACACATGTTAGTAGTACTTCATTCCTCTTTTTGACTGAATAATTTTCCATTGAATGGATATACCACATTTTGTTTATCCATTCATCAGTTGATGGACATTTTGGTTATTTTCACTTTTTGGCTATACATTTGTGTTCAATTTTTTTTTGTAAACATATATTTTTCAGTTCTCTTGGATATATACCTAGGATTTTGAAATTGCTGGGTCATACAGTAACTCTGTATTTAACTTTCTGAGGAATGGCCAAATTGTTTTCCACAGTGGCTGGTACCATTTTATGTTCCCACCAGCAATATCTGAGGGTTCCAGTTTTTCACATCCTGTCAGTACCTGTTATCTTCTCTCTCTTTCCCCCATAAGGATGCAGTTTCATTTTTAAAAAAATTGTACTCATTCTAGTGGGTATGAAGTGATATCTTATTGTGACTTTGATCTGCGTTTTCCTAATGACTAATAATGTTAATCATCTTTTCCTGTGTTTATTGACCATTTTATATCTTCTTTGGAGAGCTGTCTATTCAAATCCTTTGCCCAAAATTGGTCTTTGTATAGTTGAAACCATAGTTTTCTAGTTTAGTTTGTAAGGGGATTGACTTTTACAAACTAAACTGTATGGGTTTTTTGCTGTCTCAGAAGTAGCTTTGGGTCCTCATTGTTGAGCTTGGACTAATAATATAGATCCATCCATTAAAAACTCATGCAAGGCCTAGCTGCTATTTGAAAGTGTAATGATAATTGGACAGACAATGATTTCTCTTGCTGATTGGTGGAGAATTTTCTTTATTTTCCATGAAAACATGTTTTCAAAAGTATATATTGATAGTAGGATGGATTATTACCACTTGTCATTGCTGTAATTTGGATTAGGACTAATTTTACTACCAAATTAATGATAGACTGATAAAGTATCTCTGGTTGGTATTATCACTGGTGCTCTCTGGAAGTGTTTAAGCAGAATCTGGACAACTACTTATTGGCTTATTATAGAATAAAGTCACCCATACTAAAGAAAGTTGGATTAGATGCCCTTTGAGATTCTTTCCAGCTCATTTTTACTGCCTAGAGCTGAAGTTTGTCCCAGTGAAATGGTATGAAAAGTATTGTATCTTACTTTCATCATCATTGTATAAAGAGTTTGGTTTTTTTTTTTTTTTTTTTGGAAGAGTTTGATTCTCAGTGTAGATTTATATTTTAAAAACAGGACAAGATATAATTGTACTTCACATTGTTAAAAAGCTTTAAATTGTTACACTTTGTTGCAGTAGTTTGCTTTTCTTGCATTCTAAAGAACATGTTTTCTTCTTACAGATTAGCAAGACATCTCCAAAAAGAGGCCCAAGCTCAACACAATAATTCTGAATTCACAGAAGAACAAAAGGTACCATAAAATAATCTGTAGATATATCAGATTCCAAACAAAAAGTGTTTTGTCTTTTGAGTTCATTAAGCAAAACAAAAAACAACAAAACATAAACAAAAAACTGTTGTACTTAAGTAAAAAGAATGATACTGATTATGCTTTGCCTAACATTAAGTGATTATTTAGAGATATCATATGACTTATCACTTTAAAGCAATAAAATTGTTGTACTCAGCCATTTAGGCTTTGCTTAACTTTGCTTAACTTTAGTGGAGACCATCCATGCTTTTGCTGAAGAGGGGGAGAACCCAATCCACACTTTGGTGAAGATTGGGGAAACCCAGAGACTGAGGTGTGTCTAGAGTCCTTGGGAAAATAGAAAGATTGTGGGTAGTTGCATTCCACCTCAACACTTATTTGATTCTGAACTTTCATAACTCCTATCTACCTCCTCTCAGAATGAACAGACACACACAAAAAACAAAAGACCAGGACAAACCAAAACACTTCTCCATTGAAAAAAATTAGTTCAAGTCAAGAATTCGGCATAAAAATCCATCTGCAAAATAAATGCATAAGGTTGCAAAATGTTTCAATTGTGCCTTTTCTCCTTGAATTAAATTTTTTGTGTGTCAAGTTGAGTCTCTAAACTGTTAGTTATTATGAAAAATGGGCAACTGAAGCTTTAAAAGAGAAGAAATGGGAGGAAACAACTCCCATTTTCTCTTGGCTCAGAGTATCTAGTGTTAAGTCAATGTTTAATCTTGTAGATAATGAAAAAAAAATTGTCAGTCTATCCCCCATCTCCTAAGAAAAGTGTGAAAACTATGATGACTTAATTTGTTCTTACTTATTCTTTCTGTACAAAGGGAGTGGTAATGATTTTTTGCACACTTTTTTTTTTTTTTTTTTGAGACGGAGTCTTGCTTTGTCGCCCAGGCTGGAGTGCAGTGGCAGGATCTCCACTCACTTCAAGCTCCGCTTCCTGGGTTCACACCATTCTCCTGCCTCAGCCTCCCGTGTAGCTGGGACTACAGGCGCCTGCCACCACGCCTGGCTCATTTTTTTAAATGTATTTTTAGTAGAGACGGGGTTTCACCGTGTTAGCCAGGATGGTCTCGATCTCCTGACCTCGTGATCCGCCCGTCTCGGCCTCCCAAAGTGCTGAGATTACAGGCGTGAGCCACCGCGCCCGGTCTTTTTGCACACTTTTACAGTAAGCCTAACAACATTCATTTTAGTCTATTCATCTATGTTCATTTGATTCTTATTTATAGGAGTTTGGGAAGAAGCCCCTAAAGATTAGGGGCTTACACAAGTTTGTATATTTGCATTTTAAAATATTTTACACATATTTCTTAACGCAGGTTTGTATATTTGCATTTTAAAAATATTTATGATCTACTTTATCTAATGTACTTTTTAATTTGGTATTTAAAAAAAATTACTACAATTTAAAAGAATTTTTTTTTTCTTTTGGCTGGGTGCAGTAGCTCATGCCTGTAATCGCAGCACTTTGGGAGGCCGAGGTGGGCAGATCACTTGAGGTCAGGAGTTTGAGACCAGCCTGGCCAACATGGTGAAACCCCATCTCTACTAAAAATACAAAAATTAGCAAAGTGTAGTGGTGCGTGCCTGTAATCCCAGCTACTAGGGAGGCTGAGGCAAGACAATCACTTGAACCCAGGAGGCAGAGGTTGCAATGAGCCGAGATAGGACCACTGCACTCCAGCCTGAGCGACAGCCAGAGCAAGACTCTTGTCTCGAAAATAAATAAATTAAAAAAAAAAAAGGAATATATTTTTTTCTTAGTAGTTCCTAGTATGCACAGTAGATATTAGGAGTCTTAGGATTTTAGCCCTGGAAAATAATGACCACAGCGGAAATGACTGATTAGCTTAAGGAAAGGAGCCTCTGTAAAATCTGAAATTTCTCTAGGAATTGATTAGGAAATGATCAGCTGGCATCACAGAATTGGGAGTTACGGTACCTAAATTTTGATAAACAGAATATCAGATAGCTACATATATAAATAGCTATCAGAATGTGTCATGAATATGGAAACAGAATGAAAACTCAGGGAATTAAAAAATGTTTAATCTTTAATCACCTGTTTGAGTTACTTACATCCTGTTTCCAACACTGAGGTATAGGATATATGAGCCACATGACCTCAAATATTAAGTGATTTGACCTAAAACACACTAAAAAATATATTTAAAAAAAAATACCACTGGGCATGGTGCCACATGTTTGTAATCTTAGCACTTTGGGAGGTTGAGTTGGGAGGATTCTTTGAGCCCAGGAGTTCAAGACCAGCCTGGGCAACATGGTGAAACCCCATCTCTACTGAAAATACAAAAATTAGGTAGGCGTGGTGGTGTAAGCCTGTAGTTCCAGCTACTTGGGAGACTAAGGTGGGAGGATCACTTGAACTCGGGAGGCGGAGATTGCAGTGAGCTGAGATCATGCTACTGTACTCCCGCCTGGGCGACACAGTGAGACCCTGTCTCAAAAAAAAAAAAAAAAAAAAATCAAGAAATGAGCCTATCATATAATGATTAGATTAATGAGAAAAAATTAACTTTTTCTTAATTTTCTTTAACTTTCTAAGGCTGAAGCTGGTGTTTGATAATGCTATTTAGTCTTAAATTTATAGCTTTTCCTTAGCAGCCACATGACCACTGTATTTTTGGCCACAGGAGGCAGCATGACTTAGAGGACAGAACTGAGACCTGGAATCAGAAGACTGGGAGTCTTGCTCTTGCTGTGGCTGTGGCCTTAATTTTCTTATGTACGAAATGAGGGACTGGAGAACTCTAAATGATCTTTAGAGTATCGCTGAATCTTCTCATGTCCTTTACTTTGAAGTGTTCTGCACCTCCTTCTTTACTAGAGGCCTGATTTCGGAGGCGTTTATTATTTATGATACCTGCCTAGGAGGCATTTGTGGCTGCCAGTTGAGACTACAGAGAGAGCTTGTGCCTGCCTGCCTATTCTATGGGCTTGGATAAGAAACCCCAAATCACTGTATACTACATTGTGAATATAAGACAAGTTGTATGACTTTAAAAGTTTAATTTTCTTTAAAAATGCAAGTAAAACATTCACAGTGGGCCAAAAAAAGTCATACTGATATGTAGGCCTTATTTCAATGTCACATAAGGAAGAAGTTATCAGAGGCTCTAAATTAGTAAATAATTAGAAAACGGAGATCTTCCAGGTGTATTCTGGGGAACATTGGTTCTGAAAAATTGATAGATGTTATTTGAACAGATAGAGTTCGTGACTTCTTGCGACCTTTAGTATGCACATGTGTATGTTGAATATTTTAGAGTTTGGGCATGTAGTATTTTAAAATTTGTTTGCTTTTGGAAGTCTCCCTCTCCCTTCAAAGAACATTTCATTGAGTTTAGTGTTCTGAAACATATTATGGGAAATTTTGATATAAACTGTTGGATCTGCAAAATTAATTAAATGCCAGACCTAGCATGCAAGCCAAAGGAGAAAAAACTCAATTGTGTTTTCTTCAAAAGAGGAACATGGAGAATGTTCTTTACATTATGCTAAGCAAAATTGTTCTTTCTTGAATTGGAATTTTTATGCTTTTACTATTTTTAGTGTTTTCGTAGCAGTGACAAATCTTAGAATTATGCCAACCATTCAATAGTTTGTACAACTTTGAAAGAAGATTTAAAAAAAATATATACTTTGGCCGGGCAGGGTGGCTCACGCCTATAATTGCAGCACTTTGGGAAGCCGAGTCAGGCGGATCACGAGGTCAGGAGATCGAGGATGGCCTGGCTAACACAGTGAAACCCCGTCTCTACTGAAAATACAAAAAATTAGCCGGACGTGGTGGCGGGCGCCTGTAGTCGCAGCTACTCGGGAGGCTGAGGCAACAGAATGGTGAGAACCCGGGAGGCGGAGCTTGCAGTGAGCCGAGATCAGTCCACTGCACTCCAGCGTGGGCAACAGAGCGAGACTCCCTCTCAAAACAAGCAAACAAACAAAAACCATACTTTTAAAGTGCTTTTTAAATGAAACTTGTTACTGTCTAGCGCACAGTGAGCTCTTAAAAATATTTGATGGGCCAGGCATGGTGGTTTACGCCTGTAATCCCAGCACTTTGGGAGGCCGAGGCAGGCAGTTCACCTGAGGTCTGGAGTTTGAGACCAGCCTGACCAACACGGAGAAACCCCGTCCCTACTAAAAATACAAAATTAGCTGGGTGTGGTGAGACATGCTTGTAATCCCAGCTACTTGGGAGACTGAGGCAGGAGAATTGTTTGAATCCGGGAGGCAGAGGTTGCAGTGAGCCGAAATCACACCGCTGCACTCCTGCCTAGTCAACAAGAGTGAAACTCCGTCTCAAAAAAAAAAAAAAAAAAATTGATGAATAAATGCTATTCTGTGTCTTAGGTGTTGATATTTATTCGCATGTGACTGTTATTTAAGACAAGATTAATTCTGATTTTTTAGATACATTCTCGTTTTTGAGAGAATAACTTACATTCATTTTCACGATATTTATTTTAAGTCTAACGAGCTCTAAAGCAGAACTACTGCTCTCTAAACTTTATTAATTGGTGATAAATAGTATGAAAACTTCATTTTTTTTATTCTTAATATTCTCGGCAATTTCTGGTGCAAAATTGATAACACTTATTTGGTCCTCTTTTATGATTAGTTCACTTAGCTTTCGTTTCAGTTCCTGATAGTGTTGTCATTATAACAACTGGGTTTAGTAACCAACGAATAGCTGCCAAAAGCTTTCATTCCACTGAATTCCGGACTTTGGTGTAGTAGATTTTCTCAAGTAAATTTCTGGACAGAATAGAATATCCTGTCTCATGATGCTTAGAAAGCATTTCCCTGTTTTGAGTCAAATTTGGTGGTAATAAGAATTCCAGCACTATCTGCTTGTTTTATATTTTATAAGGCTCTCCTTTCCACCCTTACCCTGATCTCTTCCCCCCCAGTTCTACCTTCACCACCTCCAGCTCCCAGCTAGACAGTAGATTACTGACTGTTTGAATCTAAAAAATTAAGTCTGGATTAACTGAGAACATTCTACCTTATGTGTATTTTTTAAACCTATTTTTTCTTACACAGATTGAAGACATTTTAGCAAAATTAACTTAGCTCTTTAATTGTCCATTTCTAGTCCATCTTTTCCTTTAACTGATCTTTTGAGCTGTCAATTTTCCTAGCAATCACAATCGCCAATATTTTGAAAATGAAAGCATTTTCCATTTTTATACCATATTGGATATGAGCAGTTAATTTGAGTGCTAATAATTCAAGTTTTAATTGTCAGTACATATACTCTGACACATGTGAACTTGTGCTTCTTAATCATTTTTCTGAGTCATCTGTTTCTAAGTGAAACAATTACAGTAGCAAGCGCTTGATTTTGATCTCAATACATTCTATATGTTTTAAAAGTTAATGCTATAGCCGAAATGATAGTGTTCTACTCCTTTTTAAATACTGAGGTTCGGTGTGGTTCCTTAAAATAGTTATGAATAATGCCTGTGGAGGTATTTTGCCATAGTTCAGTAGATTTCTGTATAAAAAACTGTTGCAGCCGGGTGCAGTGGCTCATGCCTGTAATCTCAGCACTTTGGGAGGCCGAGGTGGGCAAATCACCTAAGGTCAGGAGTTCGAGACCAGCCTGGCCAACATGGTGAAACCCTGTCTCTAATAAAAATACAAAAATTAGCTGGGCGCGGTGGTAGGTGCCTGTAATCCCAGCTACTCGGGAGGCTGAGGCAGGAGAATCGCTTGAGCCTAGGAGGCAGAGGTTGCAGAGAGCCGAGACCGTGCCACTGCACTCCAGCCTGGGCAACAGAGCGAGAGTCCGTATATTAAAAACAAACAAACAACAACAACAACAACAAAAAACTGTTGCTTCTGCTTCAAGAAATGTTTAAATTTAAAATAGTTTATTAGTGGACTCATAGTTGTTAAACTACAACATTTTACCTTAAATGTTGAAAGCATGAAATCGCATGGATTTTATAGTAAAGAGAGGAAAAGAAAGTAATGCTTTAAAAGACTTAGTAATTGACATATCTCACTTAATACAGACAAAATTCTTTTTAAAAATCAGTTTTCAAAGAACATAAAAGTATAGCTAAATGGTATTGATATAGAAATATTGCTTTGTTGTATATATTGCTGTATCGCATAGAAGGCATTGCTGGTCTGCCACCATACCACCCTGAATGTGCCCAATCTCATCTGATCTCGGAGGCTAAGCAGGGTTGGTCCTGATTAATACTTGTATGGGAGAAGGCATTGATGCCTAGGGCAAGTTATTTAACCTCCCTGTGCTTCAGTTTTCACACTTTTAAAATGGTTGTATCTAACTCATAGAGTTATAGTGAGGATTAAATGAATTAATGTTTGTAAATCACTTAGGAGAGCCTGTCACTTACTAAGTGCTCAGTAGTTGTTAGCCATCACTATTACTATTATATTTATGTTTAGAATTATTTACTAGTTGTGTTAGAATTGAGTGGTGTGTTTGAATAACAATAATTTGAGGATGTTGGATTCTATGTAGAAAAGACTATTGCTGGTTTCTATGCAACAGTTTGAGAGTGAATAAATCTATGAATATCATGAAATCTTTTGTAGTTGCCATATATAAATGTAATTTTCAGATGTAATCTTTAAGTTTTCAGAACAAAATTGGACATCTTCTAAACTCTTGTATTGGGATTAAAAAGAATTTTTAGAGATTGTGGAGATGGTTCAATATTGTCACTTGTTCTTCGGCATCGAGTGATATCTTACTCAGTAGTGGTTTATTTTGTGAGTTGTTGTATCAGCCGTTTATTGTACATGCTGTAGCTATGTAGCGCCCACTTGCATAAGTGCTGGGGCCAGGACAGCACTTGTTACTCTTCTTTGCTCCTTATTCACCTTCCAAAGAAAATTGATAAAAGAGAAAACCACCAAGTCCAATTTACTAAACTTTTGCAAGTTATCAATACATTTAGAAAAACATGCTTTTTTCCTTCCCAGAATATTCATTGTGTAGGCATTGCAGACATTGTACATAAATACTTTTATGATCTGGATTTATTCCTAATAAAAACTTAAGAAGCATCTCTTTTGGAAGGACTTAAAAGCCTTGATGGACATAATTCAGCTGCCTGCCCTGATACATGTTTCTTATATGAATCTCTCTTTAATTTCCACCCTAGTTATTCCTATTTTTGTTCTGATTACTATTTACCTGGACAATTGAAATAACCTGATTGATTTTGCCTTTAGTCTTTGCCCTTTCCTACTTCAATCTATGTATACTTTTATTTCAATAGTCTTCTTTTTTTTGAGATGGAGTCTCACTCTGTTACCCAGGCTGGAGTGCAGTGGCGTGATTTCAGCTCACTGCAACCTCCACCTCTCAGGTTCAAGTGATTCTCTTGCCTCAGCCTTCCCAGTAGCTGGGATTACAGGCATTTGCAACCACACCCGGCTACTTTTTTGTATTTTTAGTGGAGACAGTTTCACCATGTTGGCCAGGCTGGTCTTGAACCCCCGACCTCAAGTAATCTGCCTGCCTCGGAGTCCCAAAGTGCTGGGATTACAGGCGTGCGCCACCACACCTGGCCACAGTAGTCTTCTTAAAGGGCAGATCTGAAAGAGTTTTAAAAAAAACAAAAAACAGGCCGGGCACGGTGGCTCAAGCCTGTAATCCCAGCACTTTGGGAGGCCGAGATGGGCGGATCACGAGGTCAGGAGATCGAGACCATCCTGGCTAACACAGTGAAACCCCGTCTCTACTAAAAATACAAAAACTTAGCTGGGCGAGGTGGCAGGCGCCTGTAGTCCCAGCTACTCGGGAGGCTGAGGCAGGAGAATGGCGTGAACCCGGGAGGCGGAGCTTGCAGTGAGCTGAGATCCGGCCACTGCACTCCAGCCTGGGTGACAGAGCGAGACTCCGTCTCAAAAAAAGAAATCCTCCTGGTCATTGGGGCTCGATTCCTAATATAGATCTTGTTCTGTTTCTTTAGGTCATATAATGGCATATCTTGCTAAAGCTCATACAATCAAATGTCTGCTTTCTTTTATAATGATTCTGTATTTGTCTTATCTCTCCTAATACAACATGAGCTTATTAAAGGCAAATGCTATCTATGCCCTATCATTAATATCCATTTTACAGCTCATGTTATATAAAACAGATCCAACTGTAAAATTTATCACCGTTTATCACAATATCAGTTTTGCTTAGTGTTGCCTATGTATTTAATTAAACAAGTTGGTGTTGGACTTAAGTCAAAATTAAATTAGTTATATCATTGTGCTAACTTTCAGATATTTTTAAGCCTTTTAAAAAGTGAATTTTAGGCTTTATGGAGAAGAAAAGGTGAAGCTTGGAACAGAAGATACCAGGCAGCCCTTCAAATCATATCTACAGCTGTCATCAAAGCAAACTTGAGTTAGAATTAGTTGTGGCACATTAGGTCAGGGGAGAATATATATACTCACCTTCTCTCCCTCATCCCAACCCTTTGCCTCTTATTTCTTTTCTCTGAAGTCTGAAAGATGCCAGAAAGAAATAAAGTTTAACTTATTTAAGAGAATTATGGATCTTTTATTAATAAAAATTAACTTGATGATTTGAACTAACAGTTATGACAGTTTTGGTATTTATAGCTTTTTCTATTCCTCTACAGAAAACCATAGGCAAAATTGCAACATGCTTGGAATTGCGAAGTGCAGCTTTACAGGTAAGGAGTTTTTCTCCTCTCTTATACAAGGAAAATAAATTATTCTGCATTATTCTCATAAAACATTAGACATTCATTTCAAAAGCAGTATTGTCTCAGAAGTGTTTTATAACAGCATATATTAAATTCATACTTTTTAAGTTCATGTTTTGTACATTGTAAAATAAAATATATGACTTCAGTTTTTTCTGTTATTTTTGGCCTGAGTGTTCCAAAAATAAACAAAAACCAGTTTGAGACTTTTCATTTTCTACCTTGAAAGCAAGAAATAGATTCCTTTTGAATATTTGGTTCTTGCCGCTTAAAAGACAGGGTGCAGTGAAATCTTTGTAGTGCAAAGATGTAATATGCTTATTTTAAATTTAGTCCACACAGTCTCAAGAAGAATTTAAACTGGAGGACCTGAAGAAGCTAGAACCAAGTAAGTTTAAGTTTATATTTTTTTGTGATACTCCTTTGGAAAATTAATCTATTATAGATGTTAAGGCTATTTAACAAAGATTCTGATTTGATTTATTTCTGTTAATATCTAGTCCTATGTGATTTTTTTGGGTGCTTTTGTTACTTCTGTAACATTTATAGTAATTATTTTTTGGATTTTATCTTCGCTATAGAATGTATGAGGTTGTACCTCATCTAAATGTATATTAGCCTTTATTTTGTCTTGCTCACTTTAATAAAACCACAGTTACTTTGGTAAACATTTGCAGCAGCATCTAGTGGAGGAAGTAAAGCTTTAGTCATTGATGCCCATTTACACTACATGTCATTGAAAACTACAGTCCAGCTGTTGGAGCTGCTCTGCAAAATATTTTTTTGTTGTCTTCATTTTCCTTTCTCTTTAAAACTTTTTTGAAGTAAATAATTTATTCAAATGTTTTGGTGGTTAGCGTGCTGCCACGTAAAGCTTTTTTGCTAATTCGGATGAATGTTCTTTGCAATATGGGCAAATGCACAAGAGTTGAATATAAAACTGAATCTAAGTCAATATTCTCATTTTTCATTGAGACAAGATTGCACATCTTAACATTTTCATGTAAATAGAGTTTATTTATCCATCTAAGTCAAATTTCTAAGCAAGGAATCATAAAATCATAGCATTTTAGAACAGAAAGGAGTTTTAAGAGTCATATAGTTGAGTTCTCTCACTTTATAGTTGAACAAAGCTGAAACAATTCGCTGTTTCACTTCAACCCTTAGTAGCCTCTTCTAAGGAAAATTATTGACTGTAACTTGCATTATGTTGAACTAGGTTGGTTGGTTTTGCTAATGTATTCTTCAGAGTTTTAAAAAATGTCTTGAAAATCGTGTCTGAAATTCATACTGATTGTGAAAATACATTTAATTTGCTTATAATAATCCTCAGTCACATACTACTTCTTACTCAAACATATCTCTTCATGACCCTGTAAAATTCCCTTCAATAAATTCGTCCTTCAAAGTCCCTCAGATGTCCCGTCTTTCTCTGTTCCTCTAGCCATATTAAACTCGGCTTCCTATCTTTTATAGTAACACTTTTTATATCCATCTTCATTGTTTGTCCTGTATTTGTTTCACTCCTCAAAGAGATTGTGAATAACCTTTGTATTTTTCCCACAGAGCCTAATTCAGTGCTTTGTATGTAGTATGGGCATGGCAAATTTTGTTACATTGAATAGAATTGAATATCTTCAGGGAAACTTCTCTCATATTAGAAAATAATCTTTCAGATGGGAACAGTTACCCATTTTGCCTACCACAAAAATGAAACAAGTCAGTGGCAAAGAGAACACATGTTGATATTTGTGTGTGTGTCCCATTTCTAGAGTGTAAGCTTCAGGAGGGTGGCAGGTCCATGTTCTGTGAGAGCAGGCTGGGAGTGCAGTTTTTACTAGTGGGGTACGTCCCCACATCTGCCATTCAGAGGTCCTCAGTGTGTAGAGTCTACGAAATGAGCCAGTGAGTCCCCAGCCCATGATGTACTTTGTGTTCATTTAATACCTTATATGAAATTATAAACTCACCTCTCCCCTTCTCTGCATCCTCCTAAAGTATAATTAGTACTACTAGTGGAAGGAAAACCCTATGTAAAGTTTAAGGTAAATCCTGTTTTTAAAGGACATGAGAATCCCTGTTATTCTATAATTGATGAAAATGGAAACCTATTCTACAGAAAGTAAGAAAGGATCTGTTTTTGCTTCCAAAATTATCCACATAAATTAAATATTTGATACACTCTACACTTGCAAAAACAAAATAATGAAAGGTTATTATGCCAAAATAAACATTTCCTTTTCAAAGCATTGATACCTAAGAAAAGAAAATACTGTTTAATTCTTCTATTACAATACAAATGGAAGATATTCCTAGTAACTGATACAGTTTTTAACTTTTTAATTGGTGTTTTACACAAATTAAAGATTGATTTTTCCCCCGTTTTATTATTAAAATATTACTGTACGTTTTTGTTTCTGATATGAAGGACACATGGTCCTTTTTGTCACCTGTTCGCCTTTCCCATTCGTAGTATCTAATACAATATTATGTTAGTGATTAACTGGTATTTATTGAGTTGAAGTTATCATTTACTCACAATGAGCTATCATGTACAAAGTTTAGAAAGGATGTTCTTATAATTTTTTTTAAAAAAATAGTACTTTTTAGTGAGATCTGAAATGCAAAGATTCTAGTCAGCTGAATAGTGATAGAGAATGAGTTGTACAATAATGTAGGTTTATACTTGTACTTTAAATTTTTCTGTGTAATTTCATGATTTTAATTCTCACAACACTCTGAGGAAATGTTCTCATTGTAGAATTGAGGAAACTGAGATTCAGAGTGGCTATGTGAATGTTCAAGTCATTGGCATAATTCTTGGGCTAGGATTTGATTTCAAACCTTCTAACTTTCATCTTCTGACACTTCTGCCTTGCTTATCAAACTTTTGCTATACAGTTGATTCTATTCCTTGAACAAGCCTGACTAGTTTCTGCGTCAGAGCCTTTGTTGTTGCTCCAGGCTGATCCCTGGGAAGCCCTTTCCCTACAGCTGCCTGCAGATGGTGCCTCTCATCCTAGGTCATGGCTCAATGTCTTCTAATCATTTAGTTTTGAAAGGCTTACCCTGACTACCTTAGCTAAAGTTTTCCTTCTTCTCTACTTAATCCATTTGCACACTCATCCTGTTTGTGTCCTTTATAACACTAATCACAGTTACATTATCTTACTTGTTGGCTTATCGCTTTTTCTGATGAGAGTCTGAGATCCATATATGAGGACAAAGACTCTCTGTCTTGATCACTGTTCTCTTTAGCACCTAAATCAGTGACTGGAACATTATAGGCACTCAATCCATATTTGTTGAGAAGAAGAAAGAAAGAGAATAAATGAGAATCTAGACACAAGCCTCAGAGTTCTTTCTCACTGGAGGGTTTGGTATAGATTACATATATAAGAATGAATATACTATGGATTATGTATATAAGATTATATATATAAGAAGGTATAGATTATATGTATGAAGAGTATAGATTATATATAAGATTATATATATATATACAGGTATAGATTATATATATAAAAGAAGAAGATGAAGGAATGTTGGAGGAAGTCATGGAATTGCAACGTGCAGTCTCTGGTTTTCCTCCTTTGGGATGCCAATATGCCACAACCATTTTAGCTCTGAACTGCAGAACTCCAAAATTAAAGATTGAATAAATTGAATACAAAATCATGGAAGCCTTTTAGGTCTTCCAGTTAACGCCGTGAATTCACTTTAATGTAATCACGGGTAGTTACTGGGCACCCATAAGGCCAGAAATGAAGCTGAATTACATACTTATAGTACCCTTCAGAGGTAGCTAGAATTGTAAGATGCCTCTCTTTAAGTATACATGTCGGAAGGTAACCATTGAAATACAGATTGATCACAGCCAGAACACAGGAGGTGATCCCATATTGTTTGAAGACTTCTCTTCAGGATAAATCCCTCTTTGTGAAAGTGTGTATATAAATATGGAAGTACATGTGTGTATATACATATGTAAGTACCTATGCGTATATATACAATCATTTGTCACTTAATGACAGGGATGCAGTCAAGGAAATACAGCCTTAGGTGATTTCGTTGTGTGAGCATCATAGAGTGCACTTATACAAACCTAGATGGTAGAGCCTGTTGCTCCTAGGCTACAAACCTCTACAGCCTGTTACCATACTGAATACTGTAGGCAATTGTAACACAGTGGTAAGTTTTTATGTATGTAACATAGTAGAAAAAGGATAGTAAAAATACATATAAAAGATAATAAATGGTATACCTTTATAGGGTACTTACTGTGAATGGAGCTTGCAGGACTGAAAGTTGCTCTGGGTGAGCAGTGAGTGAGTGATAAGTGGATATGAAGGCCTAGGACATTATCGTACACTACTGTAGACTTTATCAACACTGTACAATTAGGCTAAACTAAATTTATTGTAAAAATTGTCCTGTCTTTAATAACAAATTAACTTTAGTTTACTATATATAAACTTTATTGACTTTAACTTTTTAAAACTTTTTGACTCTTTTGTAATACCATTTAGCTTAAATACAAACACTTTGTACAACTGTACAAATATATATATATTCTATATATATATATATATATTTTTTTTTTTTTTTTTTTGAGACAGCTTTTGAGACAGTCTGGCTCTGCTGACCAGGCTGGAGTGCAGTGGCATGATCTCCGCTCACTGCCACCTGCATCTCCTGGGTTCAAGCAATTCTCATGCCTCAGCCTCTGGAGTAGCTGGGATTACAGTCGTGTGCCACTAGGCCTGGCTAATTTTTTTTGTATTTTTAGTAGAGACAGGGTTTCGCTATGTTGACCAGGCTAGTCTCAAACTCCTGTCTGCCAGTGATCCATCTACCTCAGCCTCCCAAAGTGCTGGAATTATAGGTGTGAACCAATGCGCTGGCCACAAAAATATTTTTTCTTTATGTCCTTATTTTATAAATGTTTTCTATTTTAATTTTTGTTTGTTTTTACGTTTTAAACTTTTTTTTTTTTTTTTTTTTTTTAACAACTAAGAAACACACACACATTAGCGTAGGCCTCCACAGGGTCAGGATCATCAATATCACTGTCATCCACCTCCACATCCTGTCCCACTGGAAGGTCTTCCGGGGCAGTAATACACATGGAGCTGTCATCTCCTTTGATAACAATGCCTTCTTCTGGATACCTCCTGAAGGACCTGCCTGAGGCTGTTTTATAATTAACTTTTTTTAGGGGGAGGCTGAGGCAGGCGACCACCTGAGGTCAGGAGTTCAAGACCAGTCTGGCCAATGTGGCAAAACTCCATCTCTATAAAAATACAAAAATTAGTCAGGTGTGGTGGCTCACGCCTGTAATCCTAGCTACTTGGGAAGCTGAGGCAGGAGAATCACTTGAACCTGGGAAGCGGAAGTTGCAGTGAGCCGAGATCATGCCATTGCACTCTAGCTTGGGCGACGGAGCGAGACTGTCTCAAAAAAAAAAAAGAAAGAAAGAAAATTAACTTTTTTTTTAAATAAGTAGAAGTACAGTCTAAAATAATGATAAAAATATAGTAAGTACAGTAAGTTCTATGTAAACAATATACTATAAAAAGTATAGTATATACTAGGCAGTTGGAATTTTTCAGCTCCATTATAATCTAATGGGACCACTGTCACATATGTGGTCTGTCACTGACTGAAACATTATTAAGTGGTACATGACTGATTATAATAATTTTTAAGCCTCAGAATGCCAGGACTCAGTATAATAAATTTTATCATAAAAGAAATATGAGAATTATAACCTTTCTGCTACAAACTACCAGTTTGATGACATTGAGAGGAAATCTTCTCAGGACTGAGAATAAAATGTACTCATGTATCTCTAACTGGGCATCTTCTATACAACTTTTTTTTTTTTTTTTTTTTTTGTTAAACAGAGTATCATTCTTGCCCAGGCTGCAGTGCAATGGCATGATCATGGCTCACTGCAGCCTTGACCCCCCCGGGCTCAAGTGATCCTCCTACCTCAGCCTCCTGAGTAGCTGGGACCACAGGCCTGCACCCCCATGCCTGGCTCATTTTTATTTTTATTTTGTAGAGACAGGAGTCTCCCTGTGTTGCTCAGGCTCAAATCTTTTAATTAAAGTACTATAGAGAGGAGGCCTTCTCTTTTTCTGGTACCCCATGTCTCACCTAAGACCTTGTAGATAGGATTCATTTTCCATGAGGGCTCTGAGACTCTGGAACTTACTCTTCTTGGAGATCTGACATTACTCTGAGGATACTGGTACCTAGAGTACACCATGGATATTTTAATTTTGCTAAGACCTTCAGTAGACAAATGTACTGTGTAGCTCTCAAATGGTGTAAGGCTGGGAATTTAAAAATATATATTAATATGCATAATAAAATTGATTAAAAATTAATCATTTAAGATATAATTTTTTATTTTGCTTCACGGAAGAATTCATGTTTCTTTATCTTCTTATTCTAGTCCTAAAGAATATTCTTACATATAATAAAGAATTCCCATTTGATGTTCAGCCTGTCCCATTAAGGTAAAAGAAACATTTATATTTGTTTTCTTATTTTATTTTTTACCTCTTTTTCAGATATTTCTGGGTTTTCTTAAATATCAACTTTAGTATTATTGATATCATTGACATCAACAGTGATAACAGTATATCAGCATTTTATTTTATTTTATTTTATTTTATTTTATTTTATTTTATTTTATTTTATTTTATTTTATTTTATTTTTGAGATGGAGTCTTGCTTTGTCAGCCAGGCTGGCATGCAATGGCGCTATCTCGGCTTACTGCAACCTCCGCCTCCAGGTTCAAGCAATTCTTCTGCCTCAGCCTCCCAAGTAACTGGGATTACAGGTGCACGGTGCCATGGCCAGCTAATGTTTTTGTATTTTAGTAGAGACGGGATTTCACCGTGTTGCCCAGGCTGGTCTCGAACCCCTGAGCTCAGGCAATCCACCCACCTCGGCCTCCCAAAGTGCTAGGATTACAAGCATGAGCCACCGCACCCAGCCTATCAGCATTTTTTAATATCAGTATCTTGCCTGGGAAACAAGTATTTGTGAAGCTTCTCTAGTATATTTAGTTTTGCAGTTCGTTGTTTTTTCTGCCCTTTTTCATGTAGAAGAATTTTGGCACCTGGTGAAGAAGAGAATTTGGAATTTGAAGAAGATGAAGAAGAGGGTGGTGCTGGAGCAGGGTCTCCTGATTCTTTTCCTGCTAGAGTTCCCGGTAGGTATCACTTATTAAAAATAAACATTACTTAACTGCATCCAAAGTCAGGGTGTTTGAAACTTACTTTGGTATTTGCTAGTGGGGCAATACAACCACTCTAAAGCTCATGCTAATCTTAGGCAAACTTTATTGGCAGTAGCTATTTCATAAGTAGGGTGTGAAGTTATCTTACTCTCCGTGTCAGGGGTCCTCAGGACCATCCCCATGTTCAGTGATTCTCTAGGATGACTCACGAGGCTCACTATATAGTTATATTCATAGCTAGGAATCATTACAAGAGAATGCAAGAACAAAATCAGCAAACAGAAAAGCCATTCAGGCAAAGTCTGGAGGTAACCAGGTGCAGGCTTTCAAGAATCCCCTTCCTGTAGAGTCACATAAGATGTGCTTAATTTCCCATGCAACAAGTTGCGACAACATATATGAAATGCACAATGTTGTCTACTAGAGAAGCTCTTTAGAGTCAGTGCCCAAAGCTTTTATTGGGGACTGGGTATGTGGGTACTTTCTGCCTGGCACAGACCAAAATTCCAGACTACAGAGGAAACAAGGTGTTTAGCACAAATCATATTGTTTACACAGTTTAGGCACAATGACCATTCTTACCAGGGAATGGTGGGAACCCTCCCCAAATCCAAGATCCCAGATGCCAGCCGTGGACTGACTTTGCAAGGAGGTTTTCTAAGAATAACAATCTTAGGCCTGCTATGTTAATTCTTTTCTGTATACTGTCATAAGTACTTATTTTGTTTTGTTTTCTTTTGACACAGAGTCTCGTTCTGTCACCTAAGCCCTGGAGTGCAGTGGCATGGTCTCGGCTTACTGCAAACTCTGCCTCCCAGGTTTCTAGCAATTCTCGTATTTCACCCTCTCAAGTAGCTGGGATTATAGGCACATGCCACCACGCCTGGCTAATTTTTGTATTTTTGGTAGAGACAGAGTTTTGCCATGTTGGCCAGGCTGGTCTTGAACTCCTGACCTCAGGTGATCCACCTGCCTCAGCCTCCCATAGTGCTGGGATTACAAGGATGAGCCATTGCATCCAGCCATAAGTACTTCTTTAATTAATCAATTTGTGGTGGTTAAAAGTGGACCCATGGGAGTGGATACTGAACAATTGCCCTTTCTTCCCCATCTTGTTTTGAGGAAGCAAAGAATATATGGCAAACTTTTTTATTTCTGGAAGCTCTCCATGAGTATCTTCCCTCCCTGTAAATAACCTTGGCAAGCAGCCTGGGTAAATTTCTTGCCTCTCCCAATTACTGCTTTACTCTTTTCTGTTCTGTTCTGTTCTTATAAAGTATAGTTTTTATTTCTGATAAACTAGTTTACTTTGGGAAGTATAGCAATCTGCTATAATATTGTGATGCATTTTAGAAGAGATTCTAGAAGCTTTCCATTATAGTTAAATACAATCTGTGTGCTGTTCAGATAGCTTTCATCATAATTAATATTCCAGTATTTTGAATACTTCTTGAGGAGGAGTCATTTGGAGTAGGAACAATATAGGCTCGGACCAACAGATAACTGGGCTTTTGAGTCTGGGCTCTGCTAATCACTAGTTGAGGTACTTTGCACCTGTGTCTTAAACCAATCTGAACTTCTGTTTCTTTATAAAATGGGATAATGATAGTGCCTAACTCATACATAAGGTTATTGTGAAGATTAACAAGATACTAAGTATAAACCATTTAGCATTGTATTGTTCATATGCTGAATATTAGTGGTGGCTGTTACTCTTATCATCATCTCTACATGGGGATAACAGTACCTACACTGCAGGGTTATTGGAAACATTGCAGGCACTATCAATCAATGGTAGCTCTTATTGTTAATAATGTTTCTTTGGTACAAGGGCATTATTTCCAATCTACTTTGCTTTATGAAGAGAGAGCTTTATTTTTCTTGCTTTTATAGGGTATTTCAAGATTGCCAAGATGGTGAGATATTTTGCTGTTTCACTGACTCGATAATTTTTATTGCCTTTTCAAACTACATACTGTAATTGGTGTAGCTTCCAGTTCTATAAATTTCTGTCTGATTTGGTTGTTTTCCTGCTTACTGTACTTCTGTAGCAAACAAGAAGCAGATGATGTAAATCATGAAATGGGCAGATGAAGGTCTTTATGGGGTTCAGATTGCCCAGTTGAAAAGGAACTTCTATCATAAATCCATTTGCTATGTAAGATTAAGCCCGAACTGAATTTGTATTCTGATACAGCATTGTGATATTTCGGTTTCAGAGATACAAATGCATTACTGAACCATTCTAGTCCCTGAAATTTTTTCCCCCTAAAAGAAAGAGTATGTATAGTTTAATTAGCTATATTTGGTTTGGGATCATATTGTTCAGGGCCTGTCTTATTGAAAAATAGCTTGTAAAATTATATTCATTGACATAGCAAGATGATACTTTTAATTATAGAGCAAGAAAGAGTTTCTTGTGACCCAAAGGGAACACAAGATTTAAAATCAGTTTTACTGGGATATTTACATATGTGAAATTCACTTGGCTGGGCGTGGTGGCTCACACCTGTAATCCCAACACTTTGGGAGGCCGAGGCAGGTGAATCACCTGAGGTCAGGAGTTCGAGACCAGCCTGGCCAACATGGTGAAACCCCATCTCTACCAAAAATACAAAAATTAGCCAGGCGTAGTGGTGGGCACCTGTAATCTCATCTACTTGGGAAGCTGAGGCAGGAGAATTGCTGGAACCTGGGAGGCGGAGGTGCAGTGAGCCAAGGTTGTGCCATTTTACTCCAGCCCAGGCCAACAACAGTGAGACTGTGTCTCAAAAAAAAAAAAGAAAAAAGAAAAATTCACTCTTTTTAATATATACCTTTAATGAGTTTTGAACAACTCATATACTAACCACTACCACTGTTAAGCTAATGAGGTGTGAGGGTATGACATATGGTTTGTAGATATGGTATGACCAAAAATAGTTTTTTTCTGATTTAAAATTTAAAAATGACTTTCTAGGCAGTCTGTCATGAAAAGAAAAAAAAAAGGTAGTCAAGCTTACTTACCTTTCTTGATATTAATCTCCTTCCTTCCTTTTCAAAATTTTTTCATTTCATAAGGCAAACATATTTATGTTATATAATTGGCTTAGCCAAATGGGAGTTAACTTTTCTAAAGATAGTCTTGGTAGATTTCATTTAAATAGAAATTATAAGCTTATAGCCTATTATTTATAACCTAGAAATGTACTGATACTCTCGAATTGTAAAGCTATAAAATGATAAACCAAAGCAATATAACTTTAAAAATAGCCAAGACACAACTTTTTACAAGACTTTTAAAAGCATTTTCTTACTAAGTAATGTGATTCAAGTTCAAATAGTCCTAGCAGTTTCAGAATTATTATGCATAGGTACTGGTTCTTCATCTCTTACATAGGCTTATGTATGCATAAAACATTATTTTTGACACTCAAAATAAACAATGAAATTTACCTATTTAATGTCAAGCCTGTATTTATTTTCTGCTGTATAACTACTCAATTCTGAGTTGAACTTGAAAGAAGAAAACATGGATTTTATTTTCAGCTGAAATGAAGCAGTTTCTTTTCTTGCTCGCACACATGTAAGAAAGTCAAAAACTGCGACAAATGTTCATTGCTTTCCTGTGACTATCAGGGCATTCTTTTTTTTATGGAAATCCAGAACATGTTTAGGGGCCAAGCAGTTAATATCACCTGAAGTGTATGGTTATGTTTACAAACAACTTTAATCAGGTATAGTTTTAATTCAACAGACCTACATATAATATAATTTCAATGATAATGGCCCCTAAAATTTTTTCAAACTTTTAAAATAATTTCAAAATGAACTAACTTATATTTTCAAAGCCTTTCTCGTAAAAGCTTGAGGAACCCATGTTCTTCAACTGCTAATCAATTGCTAGCTAAAATAAATGGTATATGTATTTTAATATTTTACCACAAGTTCTACCTCTAAATGTAACTCAGCAATTCAAACAAATGAATGGTATCACCATGACCTGTTATCTATGTGCAATGCAAATTGCAAAGATTTTCTATTGCCAGATTTTCAAGACACATTTCATGTGTTATCTGCCATCTACCAAATATTGTAGCCAGTTTGAGCAATATCTTTATCTTAAATTGTGTTAAAAATTATCTCAAAATAATGCAAAGCATTATCAAGTATATCTTTTTTTATTATATTTTGGCAGCACAAAGAAATATATACTCAAAACAAATTTGGATGACAGAGAAAATCAGATACGTACCAGATATGCAAATTTAATTACAAGTATGATAAAAATGGTGAAAACTAGCAATGTGTATATTATCAAAATGTATATATATTATCGTATGTATGTATTATGATGTGATAATGTTGAGTTTGCATTTTAGACACCTCAATGAACTCTGTCCTGAAAGTGTAGATAAAAAAATTATGTATTCCTTGTTCATGACATTTAATTTTCAAAGCACCAAGACAACATAAGGACTGACCTTTCATTGAAGTACCAGTGCCTGTGACAAGCATCTATAAAATATTATATAAAAATCATTAACAAACTTAATAAGCAAATTCAAATTACAGTGTTTTCAGAAGATACAATCCTTAGTGATTTTCTGAGAAGGCTTTGCCTCTTTAACGTTCTGGTCTAGGTGATGATACACTACTATTTTAGAACAAAGACCATCATGCCATTTGCCCTTTTGGACCAAAAGAAAAATTTTCCTTTTGCTGTGGTATATGATGTAAACAATAGCAATTTTTTTTTAAAGCAGAAATAATGAGACAAAAAAGGAAATGGCAGCCTTCCTCTTCTCTTTGTGAGGACAGGGTCTTAAAGGATTTCCCTGACTTCAAGTTCCTTCCATGTGACCCCAGACTCCTCATCCATTCATAGTCTGGTTCTCCATAATCTCCATTGTCCAGAGTGCCTTTGGCCACACACAGAACTAGTCAATGTGAGAAGATCCTACTCCTTGCAGGGATCTCCATTTTTATCAGCTTCCTCTTGGAACAGAGAAGTTGTAAGTGAGGGGCCTCAAATATTCCTCCACTTTTCTCTGTACCAGCTGTAGGAGGGAGAGTGGTACTGATTGCTGGACACCTTGGTGGTCGAGGATTCACATGGCCAGCCTGGACAGAGGACTTGCTTGCACAGTCCCCATCTCCTCCCCATGGTGGCAGTGGCTATAACACACTCTTTTGAGAGCCTGCCTTGTTGCTAGGTTAGGCACTTGTACAGTTTTCAAAACATTCTTTTTTTTTTTGAGACAGAGTCTCGCTCTGTCGTCCAGGCTGGAGTGCAGTGGTACAATTTCAGCTCACTGCAACCTCTGCCTCCCGGGTTCAAGCAATTCTCCTGCCTCAACCTCCCAAGTAGCTTCAATTACAGTCATGTACCACCACACTGGCTAATTTTTGTATTTTTAGTAGAGACAGAGTTTCACCATGTTGGCCAGGCTGATCTCAAACTCCTGACCTCAGGTAATCCACCCACCTTGGCCTCCCAAAGTGCTGGGATTACAGGTGTAAGCCACCGTGCCCGGCTAATTTTCAAAACATTCTTGAGTGAACTGGTCTTTGTTGAACAAACTTAGCCATTTCTGTGATACCTAGAACCTCTTTTCATTTTATTTGTGAGAATTTTGACAGTAGCACCTCAGTGAAGAAAGCCATGAGTTGACAGTGTCAGGGTTTTCTGTTTGACACCACAGTGTACAGCCCAGGGCAGTTCCTCAGAGGTACACGTGAAGACAGGGCGTGAAATCCAGCTTGGCCTTTGCTTGTTTGGGGACTTCACAGCAGAAAAAATTTTCTTGAGTTCACCATTAGTTATACACCTTACAAATGCTGTAGCATGTCATTTATTGGTAAAATTTGTAGACTCAGTAGAGAAGCTATTTTTTTATAGTTTATCACAAAACCTCTTCAGGATATGAAAAATCATCTCTGTGTGCACTTATTGTGCAGTTTGGGAGTAGAACCTTTTAAATTTCTTATACTATATCTTGTCCTAAAAACATCTTGTAATTTCACATGCAGGCATTATGAGATCCTTGCCTACTGTGTGACTTTTCTTTCTCTGGGCCTTACGTTGTGCTATTAATTTCCTTTTTGAGCCTTTTTTAACTGAACATTACTTTAAAAAAAAAAAAAAAGCTTTACTCTATTTTAAATGGCCATTAGGATATCAAAATAATCAGTATCTTTACTTATCAATGGTTGTGACTTGTAGTTGCGATTTTTCAATTTTGTTGGATCCATCGCTGCATTGATAAAGTGTTTTTCACAGATGATGCAACTTGGAAATTATCCATCCAGGTACAACCTTATTAATAAGTAGGTCTCATCATTAAATGGACTTTTTTGTGTTCCCCAGTGCACTAGTGCAGTGAAAGGATTCAGAAGCTTGAAATTCATTGTTTTTACTTAGAATTGTCTCTATGCTTAGGCTTAGAACCTTCCTCTCCTAGCTCATACCTCTTCTTTAGAAGTCACATTGAATTGAAAAATTTCCTCCAGTTTTCTTTGCTACAAGTAGAGCATGTTTGCTCCAGCTGTTGGTGCATAAGGGAAGGTTGGGGCAGATAAAGCTGAAGAGGCTGACATCAGACTGCTGTATAGAGCTCATCAGCTACCAGTGGCTTCCCCTGTCTCCTGAAAAAAAAAAAATTAAATGGACCAAATCAAGTGAGCATAATCTTAACTGCTTACTGCCATATGAGGCTCAAAGACCTATAATAAAATTGCTATAGGGGCTGCATAGTCTCTTTTCATCACTGTGAACCTGCATTGCTCAGTACAAAGCCCATTGCAGGAACTGCAGTTGGTAAAGTTTTATAAATGTAGTTACTTATTCTCATGTTACTCTATACAGTTGAATGCATCCATTTTTGTTTTAGAAATCTGGCTTTTAATACATTGCCTTGATTTTTAATTATTGTATGTTTTTATCTTTGACACACAAATATGTTAACTTTTTTTTTGTTTTTTTGAGACGGAGTCTCGCTCTGTCTCCTGGGCTGGAGTTGCAGTGGCCGGATCTCAGCTCACTGCAAGCTCCGCCTCCCGGGTTCACGCCATTCTCCGGCCTCAGCCTCCCGAGTAGCTGGGACTACAGGCGCCGCCACCTCGCCCGGCTAGTTTTTTGTATTTTTTAGTAGAGACGGGGTTTCACCATGTTCACCAGGTTGGTCTCGATCTCCTGACCTCGTGATCCACCCGTCTCGGCCTCCCAAAGTGCTGGGATTACAGGCTTGAGCCACCGCGCCCGGCCCAAATATGTTAACTTTAATCTAGCCCTGGAATGGTATGGTATTACCCTAGTATTTTATCTTCTTTCATGCATATTATATAAGGCAGTACATTGATAATATGTTTTCAGGCCACGTGTTTACTAGAGCATAATAACCTCTAAAACTGTAAAATTCATTTATCATTCAACAAAATATTTCTAAAACAAAGATCTCTTTATTACTAGTGCAAACAATACAAAAATGAACAGTTACTCATTCCCGTTTTTCAGGATGCTCACCATGTAAGACAGAGCCAAAAAAAGTACATCATCATGGTTAGAGGTGGACACAGTATATTATGAGTGAACGAAAAAAGGACTGAAGGAGTTTAGCAAAAGTAATCTAGCCAGAACTGAGACTCAAAGGGTGTGTAGGAGTTGATTAGGCAGGGAGAGAGCACATTAGAAACCACTGAGAAATACACCTTTCTATACTATCTATAGTCTTAATTACATAGCTTCAGCTGTTCCTTAGTCAAGATAAAACTGAACCTTCATGATGGAGTGCAATGTTTTATGTTCTACCTTGAATTAGGGAAGAACTGAATAAATTAGGTATCTTTCCGGCTTGGAATCACTGCCTCCATATTACATTGTTAGAAATATATTTAGTAGTTAGATTAAACCTTATTATATTCTCAGGCAGAAAAAAAAGTTTGTTGGTAAGGAAGAAAGAAATGTTAGCCTCGTTATTTCAACTAAAAGATCTAGATAATTATAGGTTATGAAAGTGATTCACCTAAAGGTAGAAGAATTTTTAATATTTACTTGGGAGAAAATAGTCTATCATAAAAGGAACTTCTCTCTTTTGTCTGTCAGAAAACACCATAATCAAAGTCAAAATGACAAAGGACTAATATCCTTAATATATAGAGAAAATTTTAAGTTGTGACAACACCCCCAAAACATTAGAAAATTGGTTAAAATATATGAACAGATAGTACACACACACACACACCCCCAAGATATACAAATAGCTCTTGAACATATTAGAAGATACTCAACTTCACACATGATAAAAGACATGCAAATTAAAACTACTGCTGTTGAGGCAATAGGGAAATGGGCTCATTCATCACTGGTGGGAATAGAAAGTGATAATAGTCCCTTTAAAGGAGAGTTCAGCAATAGCTCAATAATAACAAAAATATACAAGTTTTCTTAGTTTAGCAATCCTGTTCCTAGGAATTTTCTCTGAAGATACACTTCCAATAACGTGTAAAAAAATTTTTTTTAAATACTTGCATATACACCAGGTTCTCTATTGAGGTGTTTTTGGTAATAGTAATCTATTAGAAACAACCTAACTGCCATACGAAGATTGGCTGAATGAATAGCCAATACATGGACTATTACAGAAAATAATTAGGAAAATCTCCATAAACTATTGCATGATTTTTTTTTTTTCAGAATATATTGTTAAATCAGCAAGATGCATATATCAAGGTAATTCACATTAGCAGATTAAGGAGAAGAATCTCATGATCTCAAGAGATGCCGAAAAAGTTTTCAATTACATTCTAATTTCTTTCATGATTTTAAAACTTTCTTAGCAGACCAAGAACAGAACATTTTTAATCCGATAAAAGGTAGCTATAATGACATTTAGTGCCTCAGTCATATTTAGTGATAAAATAGAAAGCTTTCCTTTTCAGATCAGGAACAAAACAAGGGTGCCTACTATTAACTGTTTTCCTCAACAGTGCTTTAGAAGTTCTAGCCAGTGTACTAGTATAAGAAAAAGAAATAAAATATAAAAATTGGAGGAAACTTGTCCCTTTATTTGCAGATGTTACGAATATGTATTTAGAACATGAAAGAGAACCTATGGATAAGTCGTTAGTATTAATAAGAGAGTAGAGTTCCTGAGTATAAAATCTGTACATAAAAATCAGTTCTTCCTACCAGCAGAGGTATTATTAAAAAATCGATCCTATCTCTTTAAATAAGCAATAAGTGCTCAGAAAATGAAATATTATAACATCTATAATAGTATCAGAAAAATATCAAGTATCTTATAATAAACCCAACAAAAGAAGTATAAGACTTTCGTGAAGAAAAGAATAAAATTCCATTGAGAAAATTAAAAGTCTTTAAAAAGCTGAGAGATAACAGTTGATGGATTGGAAGAAGCAATTTCTAAAGATGTGATTCTTTCTAAAATTGATCTAAACTTCACTGCAATTTCAACAGGTGGGTTTTTTTTTTTTTTCTTAATGTTCATAAGGAAAAGAATGGGAAATTAGACTGTAAGATTATTCCATTAAATACACAATTACTAAGTTGTAAATTATTTCCTGTATCAATAGTAACTAGTGGCAAATGCCTGTAGTCCCTGGTACTCGGGAGGCTGAGGTGGGAGGATCACTTGAACCTAGGAGGTTGAGCTGCAATGAGCTGTGATTGTGCCACTGCACCCCAGCCTGGGTGAAAGAGTGAGACCCTGTGTCAAATAAAAAGTAATTTAAAAGGATTTGTTGATCAACTGTGGTATTATATTTCTCAAACATTAGGATAATATAAGAAATATTTTAAAAGTTTTTTCTTCTACCACTTCATACTGAGATGCAAAGTATATTATATAAATAAGCATATACAAAGTAATGAGTTTATTATTAATTATGTGGTAATTTATAATTGGGCTTCCTGGAGTGACTTGAATTTCTGACAAACTTGAATAATTTCTGCTTTAGTGGTGACTATGAGACATGGAAGTGCAGATTTCTCTTATGTATAATTAAACATTTGAAAAAAGTAATGCCAAGCGTTTGGGAGTTTTGGGAACCAAAATAATGCCTGGCTGGTTATTAAGTCAGTTACGAGCAAGGCTGTATCTTCTCTGTGTTTGTTAAAATGCTTATTGTGAAATGACATGAAGCTTTTATTGCTTTTTCCCTGTTGCCAGGTACTTTATTACCAAGGTTGCCATCAGAACCAGGAATGACGTTACTCACTATCAGAATTGAGAAAATTGGTTTGAAAGATGCTGGGCAGTGCATTGATCCCTATATTACAGTTAGTGTAAAGGGTAAGTAACTCTGTTTACTTTTTTTCCCTCAGGTGAATTTTATAATGTTGCTTCTTATTTGGGACAGCTTTTTTTTGGTGGTGGGGCAAGGAGTCTTCTGTATGTGACAACTCGTTTTAGTTCATTCTATTATATAATGAGGCAAAGTCCCTGAAAGAGATCATCACTTCTTCACTGAACACTTTTGAGAGATTTACTTATTTTCTTATTTATAACTTACACTGTTTTGCTTTTAAGTTTTTCTTTGTGTATATCTTTTTATTCTTAAAATCCCACCTGGGGTGCTGGCTACACATCTTTATCAGCAGATACATCATTTAGGATACAGGTTAACAGAATATCCCTCACCTTCCAAAGGTGTGTAGGTTTGTTTGCAAAGCCCAGTGTTCTGTTTCCCTCCTGCGTTAGGCCCTCTCCTTCCTGTCCAAGAGAGAGGTCTACATTGGAGAGTCCTCCAAAGGTGGATGAGAATCAGGCCTTAAGTGAATGATCAGTGAGGACAGGGAGAAGGACAGATCCATAGCATGCCTGCTCTGAACGTAATCCTGTGGAGCATTCAACAAGTGAAGTATTTCTTATCCTTAACTATGTTACTGTGGTTAGGAAGCATGATTATTCTTAGGATTTGGTTTTTTTCTCCTATCCAGTGAAAAGGTAGTTAACCTTTTCAGTCCTTCAGAGGGAAACCACATTGGTTGAATTCTTTTGTTGTTGCCAAACATTGTATATAGTACTTTCTTTATAAAGTACTTAACAGTCTTTTAAAAATAATTATTGGGCAATTGAGAATGAAGTTGTCATACTCCTATCCAGAAACAACTGCACAGCTAATCCAAGTGGTTTACTTTAATCTGTAATTTGAGGCAAGTCAAAGAAACAGATAGGGACTGAAATCAAATGAAGAGAACTTTTGTCAGTCATAGAAATAAGTTCAGATTCAAAAGTTCATTAGTACCAATTAAAATAAAAAGGAATTTGGCCACAGAGAGAGATTATTTGGAGACCATGATCCACAGCACTAATGCTGTGAAACTTTAACTTCTGATGTTATCAGTTATCAAATATATGGCCTACTGGAAAGTATATATACTCTACATTATAGTTTGATCGGTCATTTACAGAACTGTGTAACTCATTCAGGAATGTACACTGTAAAACACAAAGATATTTAATGATATTGTAGTAGCTGTTAAGTTACCTTTGCATACATGTTGAACTAAAACATATTTTTGTAAATATCTTTAAGAACTGAAACAATGAACTATATTGTTTTAAGTTCTCTAAGACAAATCTGTTGAGTAATACGTAAACACTTGAGTAGTCATTAAATGAGTCCATGTTGAATTTGATTAAACTGGAAGATTCCTGGATCCAGAAAATTAAAACCATACACAATAATTTAGTGTTCTGTCTAGTTGGTATAAAACAGGTTGTTATAACAAATATAATGAGAATTTAGATAATATTTGTAAAATTATTCATTGATGGAAGGGTTTCAGTGGCAATTTTCATGTCCATTTTTGGTCCTTAGATTTGAATACAGCAGGGGGATTCTGATAATGTTAGATTTAAAGGCCTTTCCAAACCATATACTTGATCAAGTTTGGAAATTAGGGGTAAGGTCCCATTGAGGCATATTATTTACATTCTAAGTTTTTATTGCAGACAAAAATATAGTGGCCTATTTCCTAAGGAAAACAAAAAGTTCTTTTCACTTCTTCCCTATAAAGATGAAATTTTGTGTTCTACAAGCTTTCTTTTGTACCTGATTGAGACAGGTTTCCTCCTTCCCACCGCGAAGCCTCCCATCCCCTCACTCAGCCTCTCCACATGCCTCTGTGATCACCTGCAACTCTTCAGATACCTGCTCACACCAAATGGGAATTTCTATTAGTCCAAGAATTTCCTCTCACCTTTCTGCAAGCATCCTTATGAAATATACCCCCTGTAGTTGGCAGGGTTTTTTTTTGTTTATTTGTTTGTTTTTTGTTATTTTGACACGGAGTTTCACTCTTATTGCCCAGGCTGGAGTACAGTGGCGCAATCTTGGCTCACTGCAACCTCTGCCTCCCGGATTCAAGAGATTCTCCTGCCTCAGCCTCCCAAGTAGCTGGGATTACAGGTGCGCACCACCACGCCTGGCTAATTTTTTGTATTTTTAGTAGAGGCGGGGTTTCACCATGTTGGTCAGGCTAGTCTTGAACTCCTGACCTCAAGTGATCCACCCACCTTGGCCTCCCAAAGTTCTGGGATTACAGGCGTGAGCCCCCATGCCCTACCTAGTTTGCAGTTTTTTGTTTTTTGGTTTTGTTTTTGAGATGTCACCCAGGCTGGAGTGCAGTGGTGCAATCTTGGCTCACTGCAAGCTCCGCCTCCTGGGTTCATGCCATTATCTTGCCTCAGCCTCCCGAGTAGCTGGGACTACAGGTGCCTCCTATCATGCCCGACTAATTTTTTTGTATTTTTAGTAGAGATGGGGTTTCACCGTGTTAGCCAGGTGAAACTGTGTTAGCCAGATCTCGATCTCCTGACCTCATGATCTGCCTGCCTCGGCCTCCCAAAGTGCTAGGATTACAGGCGTGAGCAACCGTGCCCGGCCTGCAGTTTTTAAGTCTGTATACTTGAATGTTCCTAAAGAGAAACTTCTTTTCTCTTTAGATCTGAATGGCATAGACTTAACTCCTGTGCAAGATACCCCTGTGGCTTCAAGAAAAGAAGATACATATGTTCATTTTAATGTGGACATTGAGCTCCAGAAGCATGTTGAAAAATTAACCAAAGGTTTGTAATCCTAAATAATCATTGGCTTCTTATGGACAGAATTCTCATCTTATTTGTGTTTGTACATGTGAGGGACCTAGCATAGTTAGTATCTGGCAGAAGTAAATGTAACATAGTGTTTATTGATTTGAATAAATATACGTATTTTTAAAATTTAGAAATTAGGAATTGTGTTATCTACTTGTCTGATAACACTGTTATATAGTAAAACAATCTTTGATAATACAATTTTATTGTCTTTACCAACAAAACAAAGTTTTTCACACACTGAAGGGCTGGGAGAAGCAGGAGCACCCTAAGGCTCCCTGATGATTAAGTTTAATGATTAAGTTTTAATCTTGAAATTAAGAACCAGGGTTTTCTTCCAGGATTTCTAGTTTGGTAGAACGATAACTTGCAGTTAATTGTTAGGAAATAGGAAAGGACAAAAGCAAATTTTTGAAACAGTGAGGTTACATTTCCAAGTACAGTTCTTAGTATTAAATACCCATGCTTTTTGCCCAGTGAAAATTTCGGTGTTCTCCAAAAAGGTGACTTCAGAATCCCTTTATCACCTGAGGGTTCAATTGCAGTTTCTGAAATGTTCAAGCTCTATAGGATATTCAAGTGCCTTTTGAAGTGATTGCCTCAGCATCTGAAATATTCGATATTTCACTTCTCAAGTCTGATGCTGCTGCCTCCTCTGTTCTTCTACTAAAAGACCTTTCAGTGCTTCTGTTAGAACAGTGGTTCTCAGAGTATGATTCCTGGAACAGCAGCAGCACCTGGAACCTTGTTAGGTGGCACCCCCAGACATCCTGAATCCGAAACCATGGGGACGGGCCTAGCAGTCTGTTTTAGGAAGCCCTCTAGGTGATTCTGACATACACCAAAGCTCCAGAGTCGCTGTGTTAGAAGACTATATATGTAGGAGGTGCTTAATAAATAGTGTTGAAGAAATTTCAGTTACAAAGTATGTCTTCTGAACAAAACTGTTGATTTGTTTCATTTCTTTAACTCTGTTGCCTTAAGAAATGTTTGTGATGTGGAGGGGAGAAGGTGGAGTGTTTCATGGGTTAACTTTTCTATTTTATTACACTGTGTTCTTTCTTAATGACTCGACTCACCAGATAATAAAAGTAGAACTAGATTAAAAATTTGACTCTATTCGTTTTCGCCAGCTTCAAACTTACTGTTTACCGTCACTGTAGTTTTAACTGATATTAGTGTTAATGACCATACTTTCATGTTTACAAACATTTTAACTTAATCTTCCCAGGATATTCTTGTTTTATGTTTTGTTCTTTCTTATAAAAAGCATGATGAGGGATGCAGGAAATATATTATTTACAGGTGATACAGATTAATAATTTAACTTCCTCAGAATGATGGTAACATATTTGAACTTTGGCATTGTTTTGAAATGTGACTTTATCATTCACATTTATTCAAACCTCAAGACACAATCATGAGGAGGAGATGGGTTTCCTAGCTGAAAAGACTCTGGTATCTTAAAAATCTTTGAGGTTTTCTAATGACAAAATGCCTCTTGAGTATTGTGGGAGGGAGCAGAGAAGCCACCGTTTGTGGAAATGGCAAGGTCACACACCTAGGGAAGAGATGTTACCAGTAACCTAACTATTGTAATCCTTTCGAGCATGTTGGGAGTAGATGGCTGAATATGCCCATCTCTCTCTCACCCACATCCCATCGTCTCCTGAACAACTGGTTTTTCTTTCCTCCCTTGCCATGTGATGTGGTCCATTTGGACCCAAGTGCCAATGCTGTACACACATTTCTGAACACTGCTGAACTTCTAGTGACTTGGGAGTTTTGTCATCAGTGACAGTATTAAATGTATGTTATCTTTGAAAGCCAAGCTCCTGGACTGCTCTGGTTAAGGCAGTATTTAGAAGTAACCAGTGAAGAGTGAGACACTGACTTCCTTCCTTCGCTTTCCATGCCTTCTTTAGAAATTCATTTTTCTCGGCCACATTGATGAGGCAACTTATTTCTCCATTTTTAGCTTTTTCCTGCAGGATTGGGGGAAGAGTTTATCTGTTGGACTTTGGGGACATAGGACTGTCTAAATTGCTTATTTTTTTCTTTTTTTGAAACAGTCTTGCTTTGTCACACAGGCTGGGGCACAGTGGCATGATCATGGCTCACTGCAGCCTCAGTCTCCCTGGGCTCAGGCAGTCCTCCCTCCTCAGCCTCCCGAGTAGCTGGGACTACAGGCACCTGCCACCAAGCCCGGCTATTTAAAAAATTTTTTTGTAGAGGTGGGGTCTTACCATGTTGCCCAGGCTGGTCTCAAACTCCTGGGCTCAAGTGATCTGCCCACCTCTGCCTCCCAAAATGCTGGGATTACAGGCATGAGCCACCGCACCTGGCCAGAACTGTCTAAATTTCTCATTATCACTTGCTCATTGGAGGAGAGTGGCAGAATAGATAGATTTGCTCTTTGAACCTTTTGTCTTCTACAGCACTGCCTTGACACAAACATGCAGTTCCAGGAAAAACATCACAACAGTGCTTTGAATACTGCAAAAGGTATTAGGGAAAGAGATAACATTTTACAGCTCAGCCAGCATGTGATTTATGTTGTTTGAATTCCAAAATACCCCCAGGATTGAATTTTTGAGTTTTTGTTTCGGGGTAAGGGAAATAATTCAAGTTTAAATTTTTTTAGGAACTCTTTTAAATGCATTTTCTACCTAATGAGTTTCTTTGTGTATTGAAGTATCTTCTTTGTTCTTCTGTGGCATTTCGTATTTTATAGCAGCTTATGATTCTACCTGTGTACATAACTGTTATACATTCTTGAAGCAGTCTAGCTCAAGAAGTTTTGCTATAGTTTGTAGAATTGGATGATAAGGAGAAATGTCACTCTTCTCAGATACAGACGAGTTTGGGGTGACAACCATAGTAAGTTCCTGTCAAATCATTGAGACTGGCACAAGTTGTTTTGTCGAATTATGCCCGCTGTAGCTGTTCATATGCTTCTGGTGATCAAAGAAAATGAATTGACACACAAGAAATGTGCTATCTGTGGTTTATGCGGCTTGTTTTAATTCCTTAGGTGCAGCTATCTTCTTTGAATTCAAACACTACAAGCCTAAAAAAAGGTTTACCAGCACCAAGTGTTTTGCTTTCATGGAGATGGATGAAATTAAACCTGGGCCAATTGTAATAGAACTGTAAGTGGTGTGCATATAGAGTTAGTACTAATTTGATGGTGACTAGTATGTATTTCTTCTAAATCCCCCATATCCAGTATTTAACCTTGGAAGAGTTCAGTTATCAAAGTGTTTTAAACAATCATCCTTCTGTTGTGATTACAGATACAAGAAACCCACTGACTTTAAAAGAAAGAAATTACAATTATTGACCAAGAAACCACTTTATCTTCATCTACATCAAACTTTGCACAAGGAATGATCCTGACATGATGAACCTGGAACTTCTGTGAATTTTACCACTCAGTAGTAACCATCATAGCTCTGTGTAGCGTATTCACCCTTCAACAGGCAGGAAGCAAGCCGCACCCAGACCAGTAGGCCAGAGGGAGTCCAATGCAAAGCTGTACCACAGAATTCAAAGTCCAGCACATCACTGACATATAGGACTCCTTTGGATACAGGTTTATTGTAGATTTTGAAACATGTTTTTACTTTTCTATTAATTGTGCAATTAATAGTCTATTTTCTAATTTACCACTACTCCTACCCTGCTTCCTGGAACAATACTGTTGTGGGTAGGATGTGCTCATCTTCAGACTTAATACAGCAATAAGAATGTGCTAGAGTTTACACATCTGTTCACTTTTGCTCCAGTATGCTCTTTTGACTTAACTTCAAGCTTTGGGTTGATGTGGGTAGGGTAGTGTCAAACTGCTTTAAGAGGAATTGGACCAGTTCTGCGGCCTAAGAAGGTCTGTCTGGATGTTTATAGGCAGCTCCTCTGAAGTGGCCTAAATTCACCCTGATCTGATAGTTTTCCTGCTTAGAAAGTGTGCCTTGGCCAGATCAGTATCCCATATGGGAGTGTTCCCTAGGTTGTAGCTGTGATTGTTTCCAGATGACCAGATTGTTTTTCTGAAAATGAGCATATTTTTAGTCATGTTGATTAGCTGTTCTTCTACATCACATTGTTACTCTTTCTGATGATGATTCTAGGGTTAACATTGGAACCATCTCAAAGTAATTACAAATTTTTAGATGGGTTTACAATGTCTTCTAAACATGTAATCTAAAAATAATTGAGTCAGATGCTAACGAGATACTGCAGGCATAACTGCTGTTTTTCTGACAACTGATTGTGAAACCTTAAAACCCGCATACCTCTTCTTATAGTGAGGAGTATGCAAAATCTGGAAAGATATTCTATTTTTTTTATATAGGTAGATAGGATCGCCATTTATTTCCTATTTAGATATACTGACATTCATCCATATGAAAATATGCAGGTCATTAGCTTACTATAATTTGACTATTTACTTTTGACTTAATGGGGCATAAATAAAACTTTCATAGTACACATGAGGTGGATATTTGATACACAGAACATTTGTGGTGGACTTTCTGTGGGTTAGATGTAAAGCCCACATATTTTAATATTCACTATTTTAAATGAGCAATGCATGAGGGGAATGCAGTGTCAGTACCTGGCCTATTTTTAAACTAGTGTAATCACCCTAGTCATACCATTCAGTATGTTTGCTTTTTAAAATAAGTAACCACAATTAAGTTGTTTTAGCCCTTGCACTTCAAGAGATCTAGTCTTTACTTTCAGTTGTCTGTTAGGTCCATTCTGTTTACTAGACGGATGTTAATAAAAACTATGTGAGCCTGAGCAAATTCTCGGCCAAATTTAGTCTTGTCTCTCATCTTGATTGGATTAATTCCAAATTCTAAAACGAGTCAGTCCACAATAGCTCTAGGGGATGAAGAATTTGCCTTACTTTATTGTTCACTCAGTTCCTAAGACTGTGAGTTGTCAAATCCCTAGACTGTAAGCTCTTCAAGGAGCAAGAAGCGCATTTTCTCCGTGTCATGTAATTTTTCTAAGGTGCTTGGCAGCACTCTGTACCCTGTGGAGTACTCAGTACCTTTTGTTTGATGTTGCTGACAAGACCTAAAAAATAATCCCTTAAAAAAATGATTAAAATGTAGCAAAACCGATGTATTATTTTTTCTCTTTTCTCATAAACCGTAAGATATGTATATCAAAGTGATAATTTATATGAAGCATCTGCTATCCTTCACATAAGTATGGTTTATATGAACTACAAATACCTTTCATCAACATTAAAGAAGCTTAAATTGAACACTGTGTGATTAGCTTAACTTTAATTCGGACTTGAATATAATGAGAAAATGAGTGATTGTCTTGCAGTTGACACAGAATATACTACATCCCACAAATTACTTACTTTCCAATGAAAAAAATCAGCCATTGACGATGTCACTACAACCATAGCAGAAATGCCTTCAGGCTGAATATTGCTGCTTCATAAATAAGACAATTTTAGCAACTAAATCCAGACACAATTAGTTGGAGATGACTTCCGAAATAGATGAAACTTTAGAGATGGAAAAGTGATTTGACTGAGGGATGATACTCCCTATGCCATCTGCGTTTTGGCGCCCTGCTTTGGGGTTTGCTGCAGAAATGGTGCAATCAGATGGATGTGAGAGGAAGCAGTTATGGACTGGCTCACAACTTCTCAGAGAAGCTACACTGGAATCTCCACAGCTTGCCAGTTTCTCAATTATGTCAGATACAGAATAATCACCAAAAAAGGCTTTAGAGGGGAAAAATACTCTTAATTTTGAATTTTAAAAATAGATTTAATTTACCTATTCTACTTACCTTCCTAGATGGCATAATCTACACTTAAATGACATTTAAAATTAGAAATTATATTAATTTCAGCATTGTTTTGTGTCCTAAAGAGACTGACAGGTAAATTCAAAAATTGTATTTGTGACTTAATCTTATTTTACATGTGGCTAAAAGTGGCCTATGCTCCTCTGTGGAGTTTTCCTCTTAATTTCTTCTATTCTTGATATTAAATGGGAGGACGTATAGATTGAATTCTCTTTTCCTGAAGAATTTATATATCCTTATGAACTTTGACAGAGTTGCCTTCTTTCAAAGTCCTTATCTTTCTAAACTATCTTCAGTTGTTTAGTATAAAGAGAAAATTGTTCCACATTGAAGCTTTTATTCCTTTTTACAAGATATTCTTAATCAATTAAATATCACAACAGTGACAAGACATACACTAGGTTTCAAAAATATTACATCATAGGACTTCAATGAATGGAAGAATGTAACCTAGCAGCAAACAAAAGTATCAGCCTTTTATGATTTTAGTTTTAGTCTAGATCTTAAACTCCTTAAAAGGAGTGCTATTATTACTGTAATTAAAATGTCTGAAGTTAGTTCTTAGAAATGCTGTAGAGTATTTAAAGAAACATTGTTTTAAAGGCACAGTGTAGTAATGGATAAAACTTTAAGTATGCTACAATTCCAGATGGTTAGTTACTGATTTTTAAATAAAAGCACCAATGTTTAAATATTAATTTTGGAATAACACCTGTCGCCCCCCCCCCCGCTTCCTCCCTAAAAAAAAACTGATTTCAACCCTTGATTGCTGACCTAGGGCATGTTGTAAGCCTCATAGTCCTAAATCATTCTTTCTCATGGCATTATACTCTTCCAATCTTTTTATTATATTCCTCAAAAATCAGTGGCAAGGAATGGGAAAGACGAGACTGTACATTTAAAAATTTTTAAAGATTTCTGTACTTTTATGGCCATGACACATCATTTTCATTTTTCTGTTGTGTACCTTTTTTCTACAGGAATGGTAAAAGCAATAGAACATCAGGTCAAACAACTCTTGCTACTAATGTAAACTCACTCTCAGAAAACCATTCTAAACAGACAATGAGGATCGTAAAGAAAGCATGTGAATGCTATACAAGTGGGAAATAAACTTCTTTGAAATGAAAAGACATCACTTGTAGAGTTCACAGGTGACGGGGTAGCAGCCGGAAGTGTGCCACCAGCCACCATCTTCAGTTCTGGGAGCCGGAGTGTACATGTTCCCCAAATCGCACAAACCTCATTAACAGTCCAATGAATCAACAGACACTTGGGAAATATTAATAACAAATTTTTATGAGCTGTTACTACAAAGAACTTCAGCAAGAGGGGAGATGAAGTTTAGTGATCTTTTAGTAAACATTTTTAGCGTAACAGTCTTTGTGACCAGATAGTTTAAAAAAAAAAAACGCTTATAAACACCATTGCTCCGTATTCAGCTGGTGTACACTAAAAATAGGATAATGGAAATACATGTTCTTAAAGCATTTCCACAGGAAATGTTCATATTTTTCATGACATTCTAAATCATTTAGCAATTACATATGCTACATTAGCTAAAACACAGGTATTCTTTATTGCACATTTCAAAGTTGTAAGGACGCTCTAGCTTAAAAGGTGTCTTATTTAGGGAAGAAATGACATTTCTGAATTGTTTGGCTCAAAAATGCACACTGCCGAGGCAGCGCAGTTCTAACAACAGACCTTTTAAAATAAACTTTTGTATTTTGAAGCCAATGAAATCTTTTACTGTAATGAATAATGCACAGTACACTTTCTCTCCAACAAAATGTCAGAGGTCATAGTTATGGGCTCTGTTTTAAAGCCTGTGAACAGTCCTGGCTAGTGCTCTGAGAGGCAGGAGGAGGATCATCTCTAGAGCCTGATGGCGGTAAGTCTCTTGCAGCAGGTGGTGGTGGGTAATCCTGGGGACCATGGGTTGGGGGTGGTAATCGGGCACCAGGAATAAAGTACTCTCTTGGGCCAAGTGGACCTAAAGGTCTAAATGGTGTGTGTCCAGGTAAAAATTCCCGAGGGTGGAGAGGCAGGTCCCGTTTTCCTGGTGGAACGCCTGGTGCAAATTCTCTTAAGCCTAGTGGTGGACGCATACCAGGGCCTGGAAAACAAAAATTATTTCTAGTAAATTCCTAGGAACATATCTAAATTAAGATAATGCCAGGTATGTTAATACAGTCTGTCATCCTTTCTTTTTTTTTGGAGGCAGAGTCTTGCCTGTCACCTGGACTGGAGTGTAGTGGAGTGACCATGGCTCACTGCAGCCTCAATCTCCTGGACACAATCGATCCTCCCACCTCAGACTCCCGAGTAGCTGGGACTACAGATGGATGCCACCACTCCCAACTAATTTTTGTATTTTTTGTAGAGATGGCGGTTTCACCATGTTGCCCACGCTGGTCTCAAACTCCTAGACTCAAGGGATCCACCTGCCTCAGCCTCATCTAATGAATGGTGGGATTCATAAAGTGCTGGGATTACAAGTGTGAGCCACTGTGCCTGGCCTATCATCTTTATCTTAAAAAGAGATAGATTTGCACTCCACCATACCAAGAAGACAGACTAAATATGGCTTCATTGCAATAAAAATTTTGATAAATTCCATTAACTACTGTGTATCAGTTACAAATTTATGCAGTACACTTTGGGAGGCCGAGGCGGGCATATCACGAGGTCAGGAGATCGAGACCATCCTGGCTAACACAGTGAAACCCTGTCTCTACTAAAAATACAAAAAATTAGCCGGGTGTGGTGGCGGGCGCCTGTAGTCACAGCTACTTGGGAGGCTGAGGCAGGAGAATGGCGTGAACCCAGGAGGCGGAGCTTGCAGTGAGGAGAGATCGTGCCACCACACTCCAGCGTGGGCAACAAGTGAGACTCCATCTCAAAAAAAAAAAAAAAAAATTATGCAGTAGCTCAAGATGGAGCTAATAATGCCATAAAAATTAAGGTGCTTGCCCTGCTGGAAAAGGCCTTCCAGCTGCATCTAATTAAATTCAGCAGCATTCATTAGATAGCTGTTAAATTCTACCTTCTCTTTCATATCTCCTTCCTTTGTATTCCCAAGGTGAGGATTGAGGGTTTGTATCTTTCCCTAATATCCTGTGACCTACTGCTTATGCTTCCATTATGGGTGATTAGAAGCTTTATGTTGTAGAGTGTGTATATTTGTGACCTACAAGACATCTTAATTAGGGGATATATTTTATCTACCTTGCTATCCATTGCAGAGCCTAGTACACAGCCACAAATGTTCAATAAACATGTGCTTAATATTTCTGGCTTTTTATGAATAGCCCCTTTCCTTGTTCTATTAGAGACAATTATTGCCCATCTAATCACAGGAGATTATGCAGCACCCTTTGTGTCCTAAGGAACTTGGGGAAAAGTTAACAATGTACTCAATCAGCTTCATCACTGCATTGCAAAGCCCTGCAATTGCAGTTGTATTAGCAAGGGATAGAGGGAGATGAATGTGCTTTACAAGTCAATCACTACTGTTCAGATCATCTTACCAAAGGGTGGAGGAAGTGGCCGAGGCCCGAAAGGTCCGCAGAGCTGAGGTGGTGGTCCGTATCGAATGGGTGGTGGTATAGGGCCTCCCATAGGGGTGCTCATGAGAGGGACTCCTGAGAAAGGAGGGGGCCCTTTTGGAGCCATATTAACCTGCAGAGTAGAAGCAATTGAAGTTTTGAAATACTCTGGTATGACAGACAAAAGCACCAACACCAGTAAAAACTAAAACCCAATGAAGCAGATATCAGGCATTTGTCCGAAGAGCAGAATTAGTGCAAAAAACTCTACCCCTCTCATTTGTTACCACTGATAGCTTAGAAAGGTTAAAAGTACGCCACAGGAGTGAACACTTGCTATAATCGTATTATTGCTTACATCTGCAAATGGAACGGAACGCACAGGTTATAAATGGAGGTCATTCCTGACTAATATAGAAGTTATGCCATTCATACGTCTATTTCTAAGGCAGTCACTCCCTCTGCACATCCCTCCCATCAGAGTAATTTCCATATTAAGGATGCAGAGAATGAATGGGAATGAAAAATCCATTCTCTACCATGTAATAGTGATTGAACAGAGTACCTTCTGTAGGCCTTACATATATTAACTCGAATTATCACATCTCTAAATCTCTAATAGGACCATCTTGTTCTAAATATGCAGGAACACAGGCACAGAGAGTATTAGATTTGCTGACGGTCACACAGCATGTAAGAGGCTGGCTGGAATTCAATGCCAGGTTTGACTCCAAGGCCACGTTCTTTCCACCTCTGCTTCTCCTGTCTCACAAAGCAGCCTCTACACTCTTTGAAGTCTCCTACTTCAAAGGGGTCTTGGGTCTTATCCAAGCTGCCCTTGGATAAAAACATTTCTCAAGAGATGTGTATTCCTGGAGTCCTCTGCTGGAACTTGGAAGTATTTTCCAAGAGAAACAATGTTATGTACACAAATTACACAGGCACAGCTCTATCTACCTTCATTCACTAGTAATACTGTCTACTATGAGATACTGATTAATAATTTCCTATGGGAAAGTGGGTTGGAAACTCTCAATCATTAAACTTATTTTAATTTCAATGTAGAGAATCACGGTGAGGTATGATCAGAGGACTTACCAGCCATAACAGCTACACAAGTTACAAGAGAATATACTTATGTGAACACTGTTTAAGGACACTGCTGGGAACTGGCTCAATGGGTAATTATAGACTTTCACTATTCAGTATTTCACTTCCAGCAAACATTCTTCTGTTATCGATCTGTAATTTCAGACCATTCAAAATAGGGTTTGCCTAATATACAATTGGAGGTATTCTTAAATACCACACTTCCAAATGAAGACATAGTAATGAATTACACAATTTACAATGAATTTACTTTGCCTAATAGCATTAAACACTGAAACACACAAGAGTGGGGACTTTTCACTTTTGTTTAAGTTAATTACAGTTACAGCAGATGCTCTACACAGGTTAAATGTCTAACTAAACAGGAGAGAGGAGAAAAGGCCAATGAATCCATCAGATTTCAGCAACACTCCCAAGTCAAGGATAAAAGTAAGATCAATATTGCCATGCAACTTATAGCCCAGTTCAGTCCACACTTCTAAGTACTTACTGCTACTGGATGCTCAGCCAAAGATGTAATGCTGGGAACTGAGGGGACTTCAGGCTCTTGCAGAACAGTTTGCTTTTTTAAAAAATAAATGAGATAGTACAGGTAGAACACACAAATAGGAGATGAGGCAAAGACAGAGTTGTAGGAAAAGCTAAATGTCCTGAAATAACTAATTATTCAAAATGGGTGCATTTACCTTGCCTTCATCGATTACCCTGTTAGGGGAAGAGCCTCTTGAGCTGCTGTTCATCATGGCAGCTGTACCAGATCCTGGATCTGTTAAAGACCAGAGAACTGATTTAGACTTATTCTGACTTGTGTACTCTGTGAGGAGGATTAAAAAAAAAAAAAAAAAAATTCCTCTGCCCACTTCCTGCATGGTTTTAGACTCTGAACACTCTTGCTCCCTTACCAGAAGGAGAGGGTTTCCCAGATGCCTCAGCTGACCATCGAGGATGAGGTAGAGGCCCGTCCACTGATCCTTGAGAAAGAAATAACAGAGCCCTTATATGTATTTTTTGGAAGAAATAATCAATTGTGGACAGGTCAGGGTTCAAGTCTATCTGGAAAGCAATATTAAAAATGGGTCTCCCAATCCTTATGAAGGGAAATCACTTACAATTTATGCACGGACTTAAAGAATTAAAATAAAAACTGCCTTGCACTGAAAGAACAATAAATCCTGCACATTAATGGCTCTGGTTCTACACTTCAAGCTACAGACTTCCATGTATTGTATTCTACATGGTGATTTTTGTTCAGTGTATATGTAATCTGACTTCTGTATCTTACCGAGTATTATAGACATATTTAGGATTCAAAATAGACTTAACAGCGTTTCATACTATAGTAATGAGAAGTGGAAACATGTATGCCGCATAAACTATAAAGTTATTAAGGCTACTTTATAATACAGTTGACTCTTGAACAATGCAGGGGTTAAGTGTGCTGATCCCCTGCGCAGTCAAAAATCCACGTGTAACTTTTGACTCCCCAAAACCTGCCTACTATTGACCAGAAGCCTTACCAATAACATAAACAGTTAATATATATTCTGTATATATATTGTATACTGTATTCTTACTTTAATAAAGCAAGCTAAAGAAAATGTTATTGAAATCATAAGAGGAAATGTATTTATAGCACTGTATTGTATTTGTACTGTACATGTACATGGTCTGTTTACAAGATGAATCGTCTGACTGAAATGACTGATAACTGCTTCTGCACACTCCAATCTATGGTATATATCAAAGCAATTCAACTTTCTCTAGTAGTGTCATGACTCTGCTTCTGGAGAATACTTCCAGCATCACTAGTGGCATTTTATATGGGTCCCATGGTGTTATTCAAGGTTTACGGTATTGCACTAAACGTGAAAAATACACAAGAACCATGAGAGATTATGTTTACTGTGATACACAATTTACTGGAAAGATGAACTGCCCACATGCAGATTAACATCACATGGTGTTTTAAGTGGATACTCACAACACTTGAGCTCACTGTAGTAGCAACAGGAGGTGGTTATGAAATTATTACAGTAGTACAGTATGTACTACAGCTAATCTTACGCATTTATGATTTAAAACTGCATCTTTACATGTGTTTATTTTTTCCCAATTGTGAATGGTATCAGGTACATCTGTGCTTGTGCAAGTTATGATAAATTTTAACTTTTAAAAATAGATCTTTGTATATTTTACAATAGTATATGATAAAATAGACTAGTATTTATATATATTTTATGCATTCACGACATACATAAATTTTTCTTAAATTTTTTAATATTTCTAGGCTATGTGGTTCATCTGCAAGTTCTTTCAAATTATTGCAAAGCTCCAAAAAATTTCCCAAGATATTTTTTGAAAAAAATCTGCATAGAAGTAGACCTGCACAGATCAAACTTGTGTTGTTCAAGTGTCAGCTGTATTTGGGAGAGGAATCCCACAGAACTTTAATTGAAAGATAAAAGCTTATACTTCAGAGTAAAAAACTAAGAAAGAAAACAATAAAGGAAAGTAATAAATGCCTTCTGTTCTAAAGCAAAATCTTTCAGTTGAATACTTGCAGTTGAATCCACCAAGACAAAGTAAGAAATTTTCTTTTCTATACTGGACAGACCCGAATTCTAAAGTGTTTGCATTAGAATTCTCAAATAAAAGGGAAAAAACCACCCAAAAGAGTATTGCAAGGAAACACGTGAATGCTCACCAAATTCACTTCTAGGCATATCTCTTCGACTGAGCGTAGCAGAGAGAGGTCTCACGGGTGGCTCCACTGTCAATGGAGGGGAGCATTCACCACCACTCACAGGGGATGGGCCAAAAGAGCCATTCTGGCTCAGAGGACCTAAAGATGACAGCGTCGTGTTAACATTTTAAGACAGACTTTTTTTCTTTACTCAGTTCTTGGGATTATTCCTAGGGTACCATACCATTACACACAGAAACAAAAAGTCACGTATATATATTTTACATCAAAAAACAGATTGCTGCCCTTTACAAGGTGCTCCCTTACCTCTCCGTGGAGGGTTTTGTGTATTTGGTCTTCCTGGCATTGGTTTTACAATCACAGGTTCTTCTTGCAGCATTGCCATCTTTTGTGTTAATTCTAATAATCTTGAATATAGAGAAAGAATATTTAAGAAAGACTTAAATGTGAAACAGAAACCAATTCCTTAAGACATCACACACTGAAAATACAGGCATCAAAATCACATACTTGTGTCTCAAGTTGGCAGCTTCCCTTTTCTCTTCAGCTATAGCTCTTTCTGCAGCACGAGCTTTGAGCTATTGAAGAAAAATATCCAAATTCAGCTGTGGGAGACTATGCACAAAATAAGGTAAAGAAAAAACAAATCTTACCCAGTTTTCATGAGCTTTCTTCTCATGGGTAGCAATCTGAAAAAGATAATATATCACAAAATATGCTTACAGATTCATTATAATAGCCTGTAGTACTTACCAAAGAATTCCGGGCACTATATAGTAGAGCACTAGAATTATTACCTGGTTTTTAAATGACCGCTCTGTCTTCTGTAATTCATCCTCCATTTCTTCAATTCTCCGCCTAAGAATTACACTTGGTTTTATCATTTAAAGCACAACCAAATAAAAACCCAAACCATCTGACTATGTTAACCTTTACCCTAACAACTGTACCCTAATACAGCTTATCCAGAAATATAAAGCATATTTTACATGGTTGGTTATAACAAAAGTACAATACGATGAAAACTAATGATACATAATTTCCTTTAACAGCTGGAGATTCTGAGTTGATAAATTAAAATTTCTTTAACTGTTCCTAAATATGTTCTCAAATAATCCTATTATTAATATCTTCCACTATAAACCTTTTTTCATCCTTTAATTATATTATAAAAAAATTTCCCAAAGTTAGGACTACTGGGTCTATCAAATGGCAAAATCACTTTAATGGCTTTTGACACATACAACAAACTGCCCCCACGCGCCCCCCGACCCCCAGAACTGTTTGCATGAATCAAGTTCTCTTACAGTTTTGCCAACACTGGCTATTTGTTAATATTTTTCCATTTGTTAACTTAAAATATAGTTTTTCTTTTTTGTGAACTGATGTATTCATGTCCTCTAACCATTTATTTGTGCTTTGGTGCTAATAAAAAAAGCCAACACTAGTTTCATTAGCCACTGATACCCTCTTTAGAAGGTGAACTTACTTGTAAGTTTTTACTTCCTCTGCAGCCGAAACTGCCTTTTCATCTGCAGCTGACAGCCTGTGCTCTCTTTCTTGTCGTTCATACTCTTCTTGACTCAGTTTCCTAAGATAAAACTGGTTGTCAGTGGAAGTGTTTCTCTTTTCCTCCTGGCATTCTGTCTGAATACTCTAATAAAATCTCACTTCCTATCCTATTCTTAAAAATGCATAGATTATACAAAGTCATAGGAAGGAACCCAAACTGTTCTTCAGGATAAAAATCCAACTATGGCCTGTTGATACATCACCTGCATTTTCTAATGTCTCATAATTCTCTCCTCATTAGTAAATAATACAAATGTAAAAAAGCACTATGTGTCCCATGGGAAAGACTGTTGTGTTGAAATGATGAATGCGCACTTTTCTTCAATGTAGAAAGCCAGGACTGATCAACCTAACACAGTTAAGCTTATTAGGATAATGCAGGAGATAATTACTTCTCTTATTTCTAGCCATGGAAAGACCACTAATTAATTTTCTTATGGGCTGTTTCTCAATCCAAGAATGGTACCACGATAAAGACAGCCAATGAAAGAGCTTTTTAGAACATGTCCTTAACTGTACAATTAACCCCAGAACATTTTCACACTACAGACATGGAGCTCTCCTACCTATTTCAATGGAATCATGATTAAGCAGAGAGACAAATCTTGAGTATCGGCAATGTCTGTTGAACAGAAAAGGAATCCAAACTGTCCCGTAATCAGGGTGCTATGTACTGGAAACTGGTTTTAACCTGACAACCTTCAAGCTCAAGAGGTCAGCCAACTATAACACAGATTGTAAAGGCAGCAACGTTTAATGGTTTAAAAGTGCTACCTGTAGTTACCCTTATATTTCTTTACTTATAGTTCTGATGCAAAAGGTACCTGAAAATTTTCTATAAATTGGAAACAAAAATAGAGGAGCTATAGTAAAATAGTAAAAAGGGTTATTAACACTAAAGAGAAAGAAGTTTATGTACTCTTTTACAACTGTTCATTCAATACTTCAGCAAATATTTCATGAGTGACTATAATATACTAGTTACCTTGTAAGAGGCTAAGATAAAGGCATGGGTATGGTAAGTACCACCTCTGCACTAAAGGGGCTCACAGTTGAATGTGTAAAAGGTGCATATAAGAACAGAACAATCCCTCTCTGACTCTGGCTTAGGAAGGGGTGTGGAAAAAACAAGTCTTGAAGAAAGATTCAAGAGAATTGTTTCCAATAATGGATGAGTTAGTCTGCAAACACTGAAAATAAGAACATATGGACAAAAATATAAAGAATGTGCTCAAAGGCATCAGAAAGCTAATAAGGCAGTGAAGAAAATCCAGTAGGAAAAAACACAGAATTATAAGTAAGCCTGGCATCTTAAGCCATTTTCCCCCAGGTTCATCCGTGCATTGAAGACAATGCAGACATATAAGAAGGTTGAAAAGAACTTTCAACAGATCCCTGGGTTCAGAGAAACAAGAAGTGGAGTTCAGGACTGCCAATGAGAAGGACCCCTAGTAAAAGCCCTAGGCTTTGGGTTGAGACCAGAAAAGAGCTGCACACTTGGAGTACTGAACAGGCAATAAATACAATGTCCTTTAAAGGGATCAGGCCGTTTTTGAATGATTTTAATTGCTAACTGGAATAAAGTAATGACCACCCACTAGAGGTAATCTCATATATTTTCTGTAGGACGCTAACATCATCTTAGACCTCAAATTTCCCTGACAGTTCACCGCTCCATCAAAACCAACCAGGCATTCCACAAGACAAGACAATGTGATCACAATCTAAAAGACCAGAGAAACACACTCATAAGGGATCCACATAATAGGATTACCACATAGATTTTAAAACAATTGTGCCTTACATATTGAAGGAAGTACAAGTCAAGACTACACATTTCAGCAGAGGATTAGAAACTATAAAAGTGAAAAACAGTGAAACCAAAAAGAACTCAATGATTTTAGCAGATTAGACAACTGAGGTGAGATTTTAGCACACTGGAAGATAGGTCAGAAGAAAACAACCAGAATGAAGCAAATTCAGAACGTAGGAGGCACTGGGTGAGGGGTAGGAGTGGGAGATCCTAGTATGTTTAATTGGATTATCAGGACAAGTGAGAATGAGATAGAATTGATATGTGAAAAAAGAGTCCCCAAATTCAAGAGATGTTTATAACCTCAAGCGGTATAAATGCAAAAGAAAAAGCAGGGGCGTAGCGGTGGAGGGGTGATGACAAAATCCTACATGTAGGCACCTCCCAGGAAAACTGCTGAAAAACCAAAAAGAAAAATGACTAAAGGCAGCTAGGGCAGGCATAATCCATTTGAAAAAAGAGAAAATAAGAATGATAATAGATTCCTCAAAGAAATTTTAAAACCAGAAGATAATTGGTTATCTTTAAAGCGCTAAAATTAAACAACTATCAAAATTCCATAACCAGCAGAAAGACCCTTTTAAAACAGAGTCAAAATAAAGACATTTCCACACAAAAGTAAACTCACTGAACCTGCATTAAAGTATATTCTTCAAGTAGAATGAACGTGATCCCAAATGGAAGACTGAAGATGTAGGAAAATGAAGGATGACAGGAACTATAAATACGTGTGTAAATTGAGTATCAGCAGGTTAGCGCCGTAAAAGACAAACATTTTGTGGAGTTTGAGCTACACAGACCATTAAAATACATGACCACAATAACATCTAAGTCAGGAGGAAGTTAAAGCCCAGAAAGAGGTAACTCCTCTATTAAGAAAGAGGTAACTATACTATGTCAGACTTTTTAAAAGTCCAGGATACATGCTGTGGCCTTTAACAAGAGGACAAGTAGAACAACTTGTAACCACCAAGTTTAAATAGAGAAGAGCAGAATCATTTAAAATACTCTAACAATTCAAAAAAATGAAAAAAGGAACATAGAACAGGCCATCAAATAGAGAGCAGATACCAATATGTAGATTTCAACTCAAACATATATTTACAAATTACATTTAAGAAGCAAATGAGTACTCAGTCTCTATGGCTACCTATTTATTTATGCTACAACTCACTCCAAAAAGACTTTTAGGAGCATAAACATTTGAGTAGATAGGAGACTGCCAGGGAGAAACAATAAAGGACATTTTTACTACAGAGAAAACAACATACATGAAGACAAAGAGGTTTAGAGTGGCATGGAGGAACGGTTCTGAGTCTGCAGTTCAAGAAGCATCAGAAGAAACTACAGGAAATGCACCTGGAGAGGCAGCTCAGGACTAGCTGAGGGGAAAGTGGCCTCTACCTGTTAAGGAGTCTGGAATTCACCCTGAAGGGAATGGAGCATCCTTGACAGATTTTAAGCACATAATGACATGGACAGACTTGTATTTTAAAAAGTTCACTCTAGCAACTATATAGACAATCGGAACTGGGAAGAAGCTGTATAAGAAAGACTGGAGACGGGGGGCCGAGCGCGGTGGCTCACGCCTGTAACCCTAGCACTTTGGGAGGCTAAAGCGGGCAGATCACGAGGTCAGGAGATCGAGATCATCCTGGCTAACATGGGTGAAACCCCATGTCTACTAAAAATACAAAAAAAATTAGCTGGGCGTGGTGACAGGCGCCTGTAGTCCCAGCTACTTGGAAGGCTGAGGCAAGAGAATGGCATGAATCTGGGAGACGGAGCTTGCAGTGAGCCGAGACTGTGCCACTGCACTCCAGCCTGGGTGACAGAGTGAGACTCCGTCAGAAAGAAAACAAGGAAAGGAAAGGACAGGACAGGACAGGACAGGACAGGACAGGACAGGACAGGAAAGGAAAGGAAAGGAAAGGAAAGACTGGAGATACGTGATTAGCTAGGGACTGGCATAAAAGATGACAAGGGCCTGAACTAACACAGTGACTTTAGTGGTAGACAGCAGAGTACAAACCAGACAAGGAGACTGAATGAATGTCGGGGAAGTTGAGTAAAATACTGCCACATCAATGGGTTAATTGTATAATGAAGAAAAACAGTTGCCATTTAAGTAATTCACATTACTATTGGAGGCAGAGAAGTGTTTGTTTTTAAAAAGTAATGAAACGGGGAATGTCTCTCTGAAGCAGAACAGGCATTTAGAGCTGGCCTGAACAAAACCTGGAAAATCTAAACTGGCTGCTTGGTGAGCAAAGAATTAGAAAAAACATTAATGGCATAGTTTCAATATTTAATGGCATACAGCAGTAGCAGTCTAAGCATTTTAAAAAGTTAAATTTGCTTAGCAAGAGAGGCCTTCTCACACACTGCCATATACACCAAAGAATAAAATATAAGAGCAAACACAAATAGCAACTGCCACAGATAACCTATTTTTAGAGAATTCAGATGTTTTTGTGGAGAAAAAACTTGAACTATAAAAATACAGCTTTCAAAAGGTGCCTCGCTTGAAATTTGAGACATGTATTTCAGAGGATTAATATCTAAATATACACGCCAAATAGTTTTATATTCAAAACTCCTAGTATCTTTGCCACAATTATATTTAGTTTGAATATTTGAATGTGAAGTCCAAAACTAAACGTATCTGCAATAAGTAAATTTTCCTTTTTTGAAGTTTTTATTCTACTAAAACACATGTCATACAAAATCACTCAGACTTTTTAAATTACATAATTGACCACAAAGAAAGGAAAGTGAAACAAGTGGTGGAGCCACAGACAAGGCATGGCTAGATCTTCCAAAGAGAAGCACTCCACAGCAGCACCTGTCGGCACCAGCACACTGCTCCCCCTTCAGGGAGCTACAGGCAACAGTTTCTGACTACTGGTTAGAAAGGAAAGAAAAATGCAGCTTATGAGAAACAAAGCAGAAAGAAAGAAAGACAAATTTATACTAATTACAGATGTAAAAAAGTATAAATAATCCTAAAAAATGATAACAGTATCTATATTAGTTACACATTTATTTAGTCACATGACAATACAGTTCACAGGAAATGATGACAGTCTTACTTTTGCAAAGCCATCTCCTTCTGCTGATAGAGTTCATTCAGAATCTCCACTTTCTGCCTCAGGGTTTTGCATTCATCTTCCAGTCCAGCTTTGGCAGCTTGTAGTGAGTTGCGGTCATCTTCCAATTTCTTTATCTGGTCTGTAAAGGATAAAACATTGGAGTTTATTTATTTATTTATTTATTTTGAGATGGAGTCTTACTCTGTCACCCAGGCTGGAGTGCAGTGGCCGGATCTCAGCTCACTGCAAGCTCCGCCTCCCAGGTTTACGCCATTCTCCTGCCTCAGCCTCCCGAGTAGCTGGGACTACAGGTGCCCGCCACCTCGCCCGGCTAGTTTTTTGTATTTTTTAGTAGAGACGGGGCTTCACCGGGTTAGCCAGGATGGTCTCGATCTCCTGACCTCGTGATCTGCCCGTCTCGGCCTCCCAAAGTGCTGGGATTACAGGCTTGAGCCACCGCGCCCGGCCTAAACATTAGAGTTTTATGTGTGTGCACAAGAACTTGAGAACTTGGTTGGGGGCTGGTGCTGAGAGAAATGAGACGAATGAAAGCAGGAAGCCGCTCTTTATCTTTCTAATGCAATTTTGTATCTTTCCAAGATATAGCAATTTCTTCTCAAGAAGCAACCTACCTTCCAGGTTACATTTAGTGGACACAGAGGCTCTTAGTTTAAGTTGTAAAAGTTTTAGATCCTCTTCAACTACCGATATTGCAGTCTGTGTCTAAAAATTGCAGAAGAGAGAAGTATTCATAAAAGTGAGGCATAGTAAAAGCATTCACAGGTAATCATGGGACTCTAAAAAGGATTATACCCGAGAGACATCCATCATCTGCTTAATCTGATTTTTCATCTTCTCATTCTGGTCACCTAAAAAACAAAAGGATTTCTTTCATTGCTTTTTCTTCCTTTGCTTTTTAAATCCATATTTTCTTGATTTACCCAAAACCAAACAATTGTCATGTTCAAACATTTAAAGAACAAACAAAAACAGAACAGGGTTAGACTGACTTTTAAGAGAACTGCAAACTTAAGACTGAAAAAGTGAATTCCCATTTGTACATAAACATGTTATACATGCCATTCTTGAGCAAGAAGAAACATGTGAGATAAAGCTCTTTCTTCCTCTCATATCTACCTCCATCTGGGCTTAGTGTCTTATTCAGAAACATTCCCTCCTATTCTCCTCCAGAATCTGCTACCAGGTGTGGTTTAAACACCCACTACACAAGCAATATCCAACTTGAGAGAGGGCATCTAGAAACACTGTCCTCATCAGTAAACACTGCTACCCTATAGCCTCCACTCTCATGGCCTTAGTTTATGGATCCAACCACCTCGGCACTCTCAAAACCAGTTGTGGTTTTCTTTCATGGCCTTAGTCAGTTTATGCCTCCAACCACCTCAGTACTCTTAAAAATAGTTGTGGGCCTTAAAACCACACAGCTACTGAGATGACAAGTTTTAACATGTTATCTTCATGAAACTGAGAAACAAGTTTCTACTACTGTATGTGTTCAATACTTAGAGGTGTAAGACATGACCAGTGCAGCTCCCATGCACCCTTCTAGTCTCAATGTAAAAACAAAGTCAGTGTTCACTGCATGTTTATTGCTACACCACACCCTAGCAATCCACCTCTGCGCAATGCAAGCAGACATACATTCAAATCCAATATGTGTTTACAACTCGAAAGCTTAAGAGGAAATTCAGCCAGGTGAAAAGTAGTACTGGTGCACTTAAAGACAGGAAGGCAAAACGGGTCCATCCTCCTTGGGACTGATCTTACCTCCCACTTCTCCATTTGCTAATTCATCTGAATCATTTCCACCTTTATTTTGACCCTCAGATTCAGATTCACACTCTAACCGATTCAACTGTGTAATGCAATTAGTCAAAGCCTAGAAAAGAAGTAAAAGGGCATTAAGAGTCTTTCCATTTAATTCTACAGATTTCATGATAATTCACAAGAATTAAGCTTGTATTCATGAGAACGTACTTACATTAATATTATCATCCTTGTGAGTAAGAGCTACTTCCAAATCTTTCTGAGACTTCTCAAATGATTTGATTTGCTCACTGAGCTCAGCATGTAATTTACTCCAGTCTTCGATTTCCTGCTGCAGCTGAAAAGTTAAAACACAAGATTCCCACAGGTTAGGGCTTTTGTACTGGAGACATTAGGACCAAGTGAATGAGACAGGGAAATAAGGAGCCATGCCTCTCCTTGGCCTATCACTATGTGCTAAGACCTTAGTTAAGCGGGAGGAGAGAGTGGTCCCAACCCTGAGAGCTACAGTGAGAACATCAGAGCTGTCAAGGAAGTTGGATCTCGTTTATTGCATCCTTCAGAAAATGGTAGCCAATTCAAATAATTCACTTCCAGAAGGAACAGAAGGGTTCATCCTGCTATCTCCCAAGTCCAGACTCCTGCTCATGTAACATTCCCTTGGCTAGTGAAGCAGTAACTACTCAAAGGAGGGTTATAAAATATCTAACTCTTAGGTCTAAAAAGCCAATCTATTACCCACTGGAGGCTACTCAAGTTAAACAGCAATTGGTGTTTGACAAAACAAGACTACACACTCTGATAGCCAAAATAAATTGTACAGAACAGAAAATCCAGAACAGATAGAGAATGTATACCTACACTCAATTTTGGAAGCATACTTTAAACTTTGCATATCTAAGAACAGAATCCTGCACATATATTACCTTAAAAATAGATCTGAGAAAAGGCATTCATGAGGTATGATACTGGGTTCTCTATTTTACACGACCTAGGACACGCACTTTCCTTTACCTGCTCTTTTTTCTTCTTAAGCCTAGCATTTTCTTCTTGAACCCGATGGCATTCAGACTTCACCTTCTCTTCACTAAGCTTAGCTTCATTAAGCGCAATCTGAACCTAATGCAAAACACTCCTATTAGTGAATTAATTCCAAAGAAAATCAAAAAAAGTTACTTTCCCAGCCCAACATCATGTAGTTTTCATTTTTTGCACATTTTAGCACACATCAAACTTTTGCTCTGCAATCAAACTATAATATAGTATTAATATCCTGCAGGAATTATAGTCAGCTTTACCTCTGAAAATTCTGAGGCATTCATTGAAATAGCATCCTTTAACTTCTCTATAGATTTCTTGTTTTCTGATATCTGCCATGTAAAAACAGAACACAAAATGTATATTAGGATTTCAGTAGAAACACTGGGATATGTACTGAAAAGAAGAAACATCAACAAAGTATGTCCCAGAGCCATCCCCTATGTTTCAGGTAAAAGCAGGTGTTTCAGTTTTGCCCTAGGGAAAAATCAAGAACTTAAAGAGGTAAGGGAAAATAATCGAAGGCATAAATATTTCATGGCATACACAGCCTTCCTGGTTAGAATAAAATGTGGTAGATGACCAGACTAAAAGGTGAAAGAAGAGAAACTGAAAAAACTTTTAAGTAAACCAGTTCAAATCAATGTGACTTTTTTTTTCTTGTAGCAAGAGAAAAAAAATCCCCAAGGTACTTTAAAAATGCTCTTGCCTAAATTAAAAATGGTAGGACTGGAGTGAAAATAGACAGATCACCCATACAGAAGAATTCTAGATAATTTATGAAGATTCTGGCTCCTCAAGGGGACAGAGCATAACCCTTTTTCACTGTGGGCTGTGTTAGTAACTTCCTTCCAAAGGGTACAATAATGCAAAAAGTTTAAAAAAAAAAAAAAAAAAGGTAATTTTACAGTGAAGAAATGTGGCAATACTACCTCAGTGAGGTCATCAAGATTAATAGGGTGTGGGATTTATGGGTACGCTCTCTACTATCTTTGCAACTTTTAGGTCATTCTAAAAGTATTCTATTAATAAAGTAAAATGTTTACAGCAAAAAAAACAAAACAAAAAAAAAAAACAAAAAAAACAAAAAACTTTGCAAAACAAAACAAAACAAAACACCCAGGACTGTTCAACTGGGTTGTGGTTTCCTAGTTGTTCCACATGTTTCAGAGGGCAGAGCCAAGCAATATGACAATTACCTAGAGTTGAAAACCAAAATACTTCCTAGGCCCATAAGAATAACTTCTTGTGTAAGTACTTAAAATGCCACAAAAATGGACAGAAGTAGGTTCAACTTCCCTGACTCGCACTCTTACTTCACGTAACAGCAAGGAAAATAAAGGGTTCAACTCAATCTACAAAAGAGTTCAAAACCCAAATTGTTAGTAACACTTAGCAGCAAAACTCTTACCAAGTCCTGATTCTTGACATTCTGTTCTCTCTCTGACTCTAACATAACACGAAGATTTTTAGCTGCGTCACCCAGAATTTCATTATTTTTTTCAAGTGTCTTGATTTTATCCTACAAAAAAGATATTAAGGTTAGTTATAGTCATTACTTATACTTTTGTTTTAAAATGTAATCCCCAAAATAAGTTTTTACCTTAAATTTAATTGCTTCATCAGAGAGAATCATATTTTGTTTCCTGGTTTCCTGAACATGTTTCTTTGATTCCTTGATCTACATAAAATAAAGCATTCAGAATCCAGAAATACAAAGTATAGTGCTACCAGAACTCAATTTCAAGTGACTGACCTCTTACAGAGGAAAACAGTACTTTACACATATGACTGCTTAAGATCTGGATGGTTTATAGGAATTAATGGAATAATAAATATTACTTAAAAATACCATAGTAACTGAACTATAAGATAGGTGAAAATAATTCAAGCTGGGACCATGGAAAAAAAAAACAAAAGAATAACTATACCTTCTGTTCATAATTTGACAATTTTTGTACAAGTTCTGTATTTTCTTTCATGATAATCTTCAACTTCTCAGAAATTTGCTGTTCCGTGACTGAAAAAAGAAAAAAATAATGAGGTTATTATGATCACTAAATGAAACTGAATTACCCAATGGATCAGCAGCAAAGACATGTTATCTGGCACTATCAGGAAAAAGAACTTCTTAGCATAACTATTATGGTTTTAAAAAGTGATATGGTTTGGGTCTGTGTCTCCACCAAATCTCCTGTCAAATTATAGCCCCCAGTGTCCCCAGCGTTCAGGTGGGGCCTGGTGGAAGGTGACTGGATCACAGGGGTAGATTTCTCACAAGTGGTTTATCACCATCCCTGTGGTGCTGTTCTATGATGGTGACCAAGTTCTTATGGAATCTGGTTGTTTAAAAGTATGCAGCAACTCCCCGCTAACTCTCTCTCGCTCCTGCTCCCACCATGTAAGAAGGCCTGCTCTCGCTTTGCCTTCTGCTATGAGTAAAAGCTCCCTGAGGCCTCCTCAGAAGCAGATGCCGCTATACTTCCTATAGCCTGCAGAAACATGAGCTAATTAAACTTCTTACAAACTACCCAGTTTCAGGTATTTCTTTTTTTGAGACAGGGTCTTGCTCTGTTGCCCAGGCTGGAGTTCAGTGGTACAATCTTGGCTCACTGCAAACTCCACCTCCCAAGCTCAAGCAATCCTCCTGCCTCAGCCTCCTGAGTAGCTGGGACTACAGGTGTGTGTCACCACACCCAGCTAACTTTTGTATTTTTTTTTAATAGAGACGGGGTTTCTCCATGTTGCCCAGGCTGGTCTCGAACTCCTGAGCTCAAGCAATCCTCCTGCTTTGGCCTCCCAAAGTGTTGGGATTACAGGCGTGAACCACCACACCTGGCCTTGGGTATTTCTTTATAGCAGTGTGAAAACAGATTAATACAAAAACCAATCTGCTAACAAGAATAAGGATGTAAAAATACTGTTACAATTTAAGAAAAATATAGTAAGAACCTTTATTTCAATGAGAGTCTAATTTATTTCCAAGATAGGAAATACAGTAAAATGTTATAGCTCAGTATTCTTCCCTGCATGAAGCATCTTTCTTCTCAGAAAATGGCATCACTTCAAATACGTCATTTGCAAAGAGAAATAAAAAACGCAGTCATGCTGATTTACATTTCTAGTCCTCAAATTATCTACTTAAATAAATATTTAATGTACTGACTAAATCATTAGCAAAGGAACACTGGTCACAAGGAATAAATTGGTACTACGTCAACATTTAAGGTCAATCTGCCTCAAATTAATTATCTTCTCCCTACTCCTGCAATTTGTTCCTCTTCATCTCCTATCTCAGTTGGTAGCATCACTATTTCCTCTATCATCCAACCTGGCAACCTAGGAATAGTAAAGTTTTCAGAAGCTATAAGTCAGTCAGATATCAGAAGTCACTAAAACTACTTATATATAAAATCCATATCAAACAACAATACAGAGGGAATAGTACAAAATAAGCCAAAAGATTTACCTTGATATACTCTACTCTTCACCTAGAAAAGAAAAATAAAATTAAATTTGATGTCAAACATTTTATTAACAGATGTACATAGTTTCTAATACAACTGGCAGAATTGTAACCAAATGAGAATTTAATAATAGTTTGGTTTAGCATGAATCCACAAGATGAAAAAAATTTAAAAAGGTTAAAAAGCATTTCAAACGTAACCAGTAGTGATATGCTGTAGTCTGACAGATACAGCGCTAAGGTAAATATCTTACTCTGCGGCTAAAGAGATGTTTATATATCTAAATGAGCACCAGTTTTATGAAATAAGCACTTAGCTTGAATAACAGAAATGGCTAATATTTTTGTAATAAATATATCAACATCTTATTTATTCATTTTATTTATTTGACAACTCCAAATAGCCAGAATGAAATCTAAAAACAATGACTACTCAAAAAGACTCTGAGGAAACAAAATTAAAGGTATGATCTTCGTACTAAGACACACGCCTCTTTTGCTCACCAGAAAACATCTCAGAAATCCTATTCAAAATTGACTACTGGCTGAATTTAAAAATAATTCTATTAATACTAAACTAGATCATTTGATTTTCCTAGACCACTAAAAACAGTGCTCACAAACCTGACAGGGAAGGGAAGACTGCTAGAGGAAAATGCATAAGCAACAAGAGAAATGACAACTATCATCTTCTTGAAAGGGCAAAACCCAAATCATCCCCTAAAGACAGCACTAAATTATAGGACAAAAAAATCTAAGCAGTAACTAATTTTTTAAAAAGAATCTTACTAAATTTCTTTGCAACCCAGAACATATTTTCCCTTTCAAATATTATGTTGATGAGATGCTAACACCAGTCCACAAATCATCCATAATCCCAGCAAATATACTGTTTACATAATATACTATATTACTGTATACAGTAATTAATATACTGCATACCTAATAATTACAGTATTTAAATCTCACTTATAATACCGTTGTTATAGGAATATGCATTCAGAAAATTCCAACATGGAAAGAAATTACTATCTCTCTAATGTCACGGCCTTGCTAATGAGAGTTAACTTCCTCTGCTCCATTTCACCCAAACTAACAGGCAAGTAGAGACCAAGGTTCCAAAAGTCAAGTGCTGAGGAACGACAGTTAGGACACAGAGCCTATACAACTTTCTAAAAAATGAAAATGGCGTCAGAATATTTTTTATTAACAAATAGGAGAAACGAGAGGGAAATGTAAAATGTTTTCACCTTTTCCCCTTCCATTTACCCTTTGATTCTCCCTTTTTATCTGAGAAAAAGCACCACGAGGTTAGAGAAGGCCTCACAGGAGAAAAGACCCTTCTTTTTAAGTAATTTTACAATCAATTGTGAAAGCAGAGAAAATTTATTAATGATGATATATGTGATATAATTATGAAATCAGAAAAACAGTACTCAGTTTTAGAAAGATTGGCACACAATAATTTTGGCCATTTTAACTGTGAAGTTTCAATAGGAAGCTTTTCATCTGCAAAGTTCATTTACACAAAATAATCTTCTCCCAATTATGTTAAATAACTATGAAGCCGAATGCTACATAGTATAATCATAAGTATGTACAAGTATGAGTATACACACTTATACATACATATGTTTAAGTCTGAAAGACAAATTCTGCACAGAAGATAAAAAAATTAATGGTGTGTCTTTACACAGGATATAATTTGTATTTCTAAATAAAAAGGTATTTTCTGACTAAAACAGTACATGATCAAATCAGAAAATCTGGGAAATACACATTTTTTAAAAACTGAAAACGTACCTCATCTCCTAGATATAAGAATTTTTATCATTTTGTTGTATTTTCTTGCAGCATTTATTTTCTGTGTGTATGCTGATGTAATATACAGTTTATACCTTAAAGTCTTGGTTTCTACTTTTCTTCTACTTCATGTTAAATTGTGAGTATTTGTTGTGCCCCTATGTCTTTGAATTATATCAAGCAGCCTAATATCCCATTATATGAACATACAATAATTTAACAACTTTCCCACTGTGAATCACAGTAGGTTGTGTTAAAGTTTTCACTCTAATAAATACTGTTCTGCTGAATGCTCTTATGTAGATATTTAAAACTTTTTTTTTGAGACAGAGTCTCATTTTGCCGCCTAGGCTAGAGTGCGGTGGCATGATCTGCCTCCCCGTTTCAAGCGATTCTCCTGCCTCAGCCTCCCGAGTAGCTGGGATTACAGGCTCTCGCCATCACCCCCGGCTAATTTTTGTATTTTTAGTAGAGAAGGGGTTTCGTCTTGTTGGCCAGGCTGGTCTCGAACTCCTGGCCTTATGTGATCCACCCGCCTCTGCCTCCCAAAGTGCTGGTATTACAGGTGTGAGCCACCACACCTGGCCATGTAAGATATTTAACGCATGATCGGTTCTTTCTTTCTTTCTTTTTTTTGGTTTTTTTTGAGATGGAGGAGTCTCACTCTGTCACCCAGGCTGGAGTGCAGTGATGCATTTCGGCTCACTGCAGCCTCCGCCTCCCAGGTTCAAGCGATTCTCTGCCTCAGCATCCCGAGTAGCTGGGATTACAGGCATGTGCCACAACACCCCACTAATTTTTGTATTTTTAGTAGAGAAGGGGTTTTGTTATGTTGGCTTGGCTGTTCTCAAACTCCTGGCCTCAAGTGATCCGCCTGCCTCAAACTCCCAAAGTGCTGAGATTACAGGCATTGAGCCACTGTGTCTGGCCGACTGGTTATTTCTTTAGGATTGATTACTAGACATGATATTAATACAATATAAAAGGATATAACCATTTTTAAGGCTTATGATACACATCATGAAACTATTTTTCAGGGTGGCTCTAAGAATTCCTAGTTCTACTAACAGTGTACATATGTCCTACCTAATTCTTTCTTTTTTTTCTTTGTGAGTTGAAATAAAGACCCACCTAATTCTTAATATTTAGATTTTGATATAAGGGACATATAAACTGAAGTTTTCCCATTGAGATTATACGTGTCTTATCCACTTAAGAACGTACCAACACAAAAATTATACTAAACTATTGTACAAGGTTAGCTTGAATTAAAAGCATTAATATCTGTTCACATTAGAAACTGAAAAAGAAACAAAAGGGCTGTGATTATAAAACCATACTTGAATTTATGAGTTAAAGTATGCATTAATTTACTCACAACAAGGACAGTTCTCCAGAAGAAAACGGCAAACGAAACAATTCCCAAGAAGGCAGTGATAAGCACAGGTTTCCACGGCAATCCATAAAAATCAGGCCCAGGCTGAACATCATCAGGCAATGTAGCAACTAGCTGAAATGGGCATGTTAGAAATAATGAGAAACCTTAAATAAGCTTACCATAAAGCAGTCACAAAGACTCATTCATAGAAATTCTAAACCAACTCTATCAGATACCTATCCCCTCAAAAATCTTCAGTAGCTCTCACTGCTTCAAGAAAAATAGGATACTGGGAGTCTCACACTTATTGTTTGGCTTGTTGTGTTCTGAAGTACTATGAGTCTGAATGTCTTTAGGTTGGGCATATATTTCTAGTTTACAATAGGCCCTGATACAATATGTTATCTAAAACATGGCTGGAATTTCTCTTGAATAGGTTGTTTTTTATTGCTGAAAAAACCACATAAGATATAAAACCTTATATATATAAGTAACCAACTTTTTATGGCTGCAAATAAAACCAATATGATGATAATGAATACCACAAATAATGTGTTATTCCTCTAAGATTTAAAATCTTAAATCGACTCTTACATAAACAAAGAACAAATGCTAAGTTTGGATAGCTCCTGATAACTGATCTAGATAAACCGCTTTGAATTTAGTGCCTTAATTCTAAATGTTTCCTTGAAAACAGTGCATTAAACACCTGTCTGATCTATGCCGTTTTCACAGCCCTCTACAAGTACACTATCATACTGGTCCCATCCCCCAACAGAGCCGGGGGTTATGCGGAAAAGACCTGTAAGCCCTCTGTGTTTTGATCTTGACTTCACACCATAACATACAGTGCTGTAACTTCGTAAGTACGCAAAAAAAAAAAAAAAAAAAAAAAAAAAAAAGGGACGAAATCTCAAACACACTCCCATCTGCCTCCCTAAACAGCACAGAAAACGTCTTGCTTTCCTCGGATCTGACACACTCCATTTCTCCTTTGCACAATCAATGCACCCACTCTGCTCAGAACTCTTCCACCCGCCTGTGACAGCTTGAGTCCCTCCCTGGGAATGGGGACTGTCACCTCCAGCAGCTTGGCTATGAAGGCTGCGTAGAGCACCGACAGGGGTCCCAGAAGTTCCGGGTCCCCCGGGGTAGCGGTGATAGAAGGCACAGTGGCAGGTACTGAGTCCATTGTGTAGAACAGCTGAATGCAAGCGACAATTCCCAGGGGAATGGCACTGGGTCCCCTGTCTTTCAGAGCTTCCTCCTGCGGAAAGGCCCCAGTTCAGGGGGCGGACTCTGGGATTGAACTTCGCCTTCCACCGCTGCCGGCACTTTCGCCTTATGCCGCCTATAAAGCACGTCATCAGCCACGGCCCCTGGCGCATGTCAAGGCACCAAAAGAGTTGGCCCGCGAGGGCGGGACCAGAGCAGACGGAACCAACTGTCGAGGGGGCGGGGGAGAAGAGCGAATGGGGAGCGGAAGACTTCAAGTAAAGGGAGGCGGAAGTGACTGGCGCTTCCGCTAGGAACCTGCGACTTACAGAGCCCCGGAGTAAGGAGGCAGGGATCTACGTAGAGGAGGATTGTGGGCAGCAGCTGGGGAAAAGGAGAAAGGCAGGCCTCTCGTGCCGGCCCGGAGCTGACCCTTCCTGTCACAGCGTGGAAGGATCACCGCTCAGAGGGGGTGCCGCTGCCGTGCGCGGCCTTTCTTCCCTGCCTACTCAGTCCTCTGCTTAGCGTTCCGCCTGCTGACCTCCATTGCACTCGCTGTCTCACATTCTTGCCGACACTCTTATTAAAAAGCCTTACCCAGGAGTCATGTCATCGTGTCACCCCCATGCACAGGGGTTCAGTTATGGGTCCCACTTTTTTTTTTTAAGATGGTGGCTGCGGGAAAGGGGAGGGAGTCTCCCTATGTTGCCCAGGCTGGACTCAAACTCCAGGCTCAAGCCATCTGAGAAGCTGGGACTACAAGTGGCCGGCCACATCTTAAGGTTGGGGTTACATGACTTGTGGAAAAGGACAAGGATAATGAATAGTATGGAAATCACGTTCCAAAAGTTGAAGAAACCGGGGACATTTAATCTGTGGGGGAAAAAATGGTATTTGTAGATAAAAATACCATTTTTAGACCTTTAAAGGTTTATCTTCGAGTTGAATATAAAGTCAACTCAGAGGAACAATCAAGCAAGAACAAGCAGGAAAACCCTAAGAAAGAAGACATATGAAGGGTGTGGTACAAGAGGAGGGCAGGATCTGTAATAACAGTATGGTACTGGCCCAAGAATGCAGACCCACCACGGGGCAGAATAAAAAATCCAGAAATAGACCCCACTGCACTGGAAATTTGGGATACAGCAAGTCCGCCGGTTAACAGACTTTTTAATAAGTGGTATTACATATCTAGATAACAATATGGAAAATAAAACTGGATCTTTTTCTCTCATTGTTCATAAATTCCAAGTTAATAGAAACCTGAATGTAAAACATGAAAACAAATGGTTGAAAAAATTGAGTGACTGTCTCTGTGTATTATGTGAGTGGGCAAGACCTTCCTAATTATGTATCAAAATCCGAAAGCAACAAAGAAAATGATTTGTAAATTTGATTACTGAAAAAAAAAAAAAAAAAAAACGCCCAACCCCATCCACAAAAATTGCAAAATAATCCAAGTTTGGCAATGGTAACCTAAGAAAAAATATTTGTAACATATTATGAAGGATTAATATTCCTAAAATATAAAGTGCTTTACAAATAAGAAGATAGCCACCAGCAAACCTATAGGAAAATAGGCTGAGGTAATGAACAGATCCCAGGAAAAGAAATGCAAATAATTTAAAAACATATGGAAACATGCTCTGCCTCACTCATAATACAAGAAATACAAATTGAACCTACAATGAAATACGATTTCTCACTTATCTTGGCAAGATCCAAACATTTGACAGCACACTCTATAGGTGAGAGAATGTGGAGGAAGCAGGCACTCTCATTCTATGCTGATCTCTATATAAAATCATACAACCCCTATGATTTAGCAACGTCTCCAGAAATAACTTGTATATTTATCTACTGACTCAACAATCCCACTTCTAAAGATCTATCTCAACGATACTGGGGATATAACAACAAATGCTGAAAAAATATATGCACAAAACTGTATTATTCCAGCATTACTTAAAACAAAAGACTAGAAACGACCAAAATGGCCATGAATGAAAGACATATTGAATACAACAGAGTATACTGTAAAGCTATAAAAGAAAGTAATTTTATATACTGCTAGGGCATGCTGTCAGAATACATTTTTTTAAAGGTAGAGAAAAGTAGACTACTACTTTTATCTAAGAAAGTCAGGATTTTTTTCTTTATAGCTTTGAGGGAAATACGACATTCAATATGTTATATATATATATATATATGTTTTTAAAGTACACAGTTTGATCAGTTTTGCATATGAATATGCCTGTGAAACCATCATCACAACCAACATAGTGAACCTCCCAAAGTCTCCTTATTCCCTTGGTAATCTCCTGCCCCTTTTCACCCCTCCCTGCCCCTGAAACAATTTCTGTCATAATAGATTAGTTTGCATTTCCTAAAGTTTTATACGTATGTAATAATGCACGGTTATATTTTCTCTGGCTTTTCTCAGCATAATATGAAATTCACCCACATTGCTGCACATATCCATAATGGTTCATTTGTTTTTATTGCTGAGTAGCATTTCATTGTATGGGTGTGCCATAATCTGTTTATCTGTCATCTATGGATGGATATTTGATTTTTTCCAGTTTTAGGCTTTTATAAATAAAACTTCCAAGACTATCATGGAGATGAATCTGCCACAGCTAGAAATGCTCAAGAACCAGCTGGACCAGGAAGTGGAGTTCTTGTCCACGTCCTTTGCCCAGCTCAAAGTGGTATGCAGAAGCCAAGGACTGTCTGAACATGCTGAGTAAGAGCAACAAGGGAAGAGAATTACTCATCCCACTGATGAGTTCGATGTATGTCCCTGAGTAGCTGCATGATGTGGAACATGTGCTCATCGATGTAGGAACTGGGTACTATGTAGAAAAGATAGCTGAGGATGCCAAGGACTTCTTCAAGAGGAAGACAGACCTCCTAACCAAGCAGATGGAGAAAATCCACCAGCTCTCCAGGAGCACGCCATGAAACCGGCTGTCATAGAAATGATGAGCCAGACGATTCAGCAGCCCAGAGCCCTGGGGGCACCTCAGGCTACTGCTAAGACCGGAGAATTTGTTGCAGAAATGGGGCAGAGGGATACCCCTTGGGCGTGGCTTCCTGGTGCCAGGGAGGGGAAAGGTCTTATGTTTAATGCCAATAAATGTGCCAGCTGGGCAGAAAAAATAAACTGTCAAAAACATTGATCTACAAGTCTTTCTATGCATGTATAATTTATTTTCACTTGGGTAAATGTGTCTCAGGTAAATGTTTAGGAGAAGAATGGCTGGATCATATGCCCAGTGTAGGTGTATACCTTCTTAAGAAACTGACAAGCTGTTTTCCAAGATAGCTGTACCACTTCACATCCCCACCAGCAGTGTATGATACTTCCATTTCCTCCACATCTTCTCCAACACATGGTATAATCAGTTTTTTAAATTTTAGCCAATGTAATAAGTGTGTAGTGGTAACTCATTCTGCTTTAAATTGGCATTTCCCTGATAATTATGCTGAACATTTTTTAATGTGCTTACTTGCAATTGGTATATCTTCCTTGGTAAAGTGTAATTTTACTGCATTACATTTTTTTAGATGAATGTTGAAGTTCTTTATGTATTCTGAATACAAATATTTTATCAGATAGATGCTTTGCAGTGACTCTTTCCCAGTCTGTAGTTTGTATAACAGTGTTTTTTAAAGAGATGTTATTTTGATTAAATCCAAATTATCAAATTTCTCCTTTATGAATCATACTTTTGATGTCAACTGTAAGAAATCTTTGCCTAATCCAAGTTCAACAAAATTTTTCTCTTAATTTTTCCTAGAAGTTTTATAGTTTTAGGGTTTACATTTAAGTCTATGATCCACTTTGAGTTAATTTATATACATGATGTGAGGTATGGATCAATTTTTTGTATATAAATATCTAATAGTTTGGGTACCATTTGTTGAAAAGACTTTCCTTTTTCCATTTAATTGTCTTTCCACCTTTGTCAGAAGTCCATTGTCATACATGTATAAATCTATTTCTGGATTTTCTATTTTGTTCCAATGGCCTATTCATCTGCTGTCTTAATTACTAGAGTTTTATAATAAGTCTTGAAATTACATGATGCTTGGGCTATTCGAGGTCCTCTGCATTTTCCATATGAATTGTAAAATCAGCTTGTCATTTAAAAAACATCCTTCTGAGATTTTAATTGGGGTTATGTTAATGCAAGTGATCAAACTGGGGAGCTTAACAATATAGTCTTCTGACTCATAAACAAGGTCTATCTCTCCATGTATTTAGGTCTTCTTTAATTTCTATCAGCAATATTTTATAGTTTTCAATGCATATGTCTTACACACTTTTTGCCACATTTATCCATAAGTACTCCATATTTTTGATAGTATTGTACATGGAATTTAACTTCAATTTCCAATTGTTCATTGCTAGTACATATAAATACAATTGCTTTTAGATGTAAATCTTTATCTAGAAACCTTACTAAACTTAGTACTTATCTAGCAGATTTTTTCTACATCCCACCAGATTTTATGCATGTTGTCTGCAAAAAAAGACAATTTTACTTCTTTCCCAATCTGGACGCATTTTATTTCTTTTTCTTGCCTTAGTGCACTGGCTATTGCCTTACAACACTGAACAGATGTAATGAGAGCAGACATTCTTGTTTCACTTCTGGATCTTGGGGGGAAGACATTCCATCATTCACTATTAAGTATGATGTTCATTTTAAATCTTTCATAAAAGCGATTTAAGTTCCCTTCCATTCCTAGTTTGTTGATAAATTTATTGTTTTTTAAATTACACAGTAATCAATTTTAGATTTTTTTCAAAGTGGTTTTCTGTGTTTACTGAACTGAACATATGGACTGTCTTTTTAAAGTTTGTCATTATGGTTAATTACACTGATTTTCAAATGTTAAAGAAACTTTGTATTCTCGGTATAAATCCTATTTGGTCATAGAGTATTTTCTTTTTTATATATTGTTGGATTTGATTTGCTAAAATTTTTGTTTAGAGTTTTTGTACCACTGTTGATGAGAGATACTGGTCTGTGGTTTTCTTTCTTACTTGTCTTTGTCTTTGCCTTGTTTTGATATCCTGGTAACATTAGCTTCATACAATGAGCTGAGAAGTATTTTCTGCTCTTCAGTTTAATAGATGAGTTTGTGTAGAACTTGTATTATTTCTTCCTCGTAAGTTTAATAGAATTCAGCAGTGAAGCCATCTGGGTGTGGGGTTTTCTTTCTGGAAAGGTTTTTAGCTATAAATCCAATTTATTTAATAGTCATAAGGTTATCTGTTTCTTCCCAAATGAGCTTTTGCAGTCTGTGTCTTAGACAGAATTTCTTCATCTAAATTGTCAAATTAGTTGACGTAAGTTGCTCATAATATTCCCTTATTATAATTCTAACATTTGAAGAATCTGTGGTGATGTCTTTCTGATTGCTGCTATTGGTAATCTGTATTCCCTGTCTTCTTTTCCTGTTCACTTTGGCTATAGGTTAATCAATTTTATTAATCTCAAAGAACCAGGTTTTGGTTACATTGATTTTCTCTCTTTTCCTTTTGTTTTCTATTTCATTAAATTATGCTCTTATCTTCATTCTTTTCTTCTGCTTACTTGAGGATTAGTTTGCTCTTCTTTCTCTAGTCTCTTACAGTGGAAAATGAAGTCACTTATTTGAGACCTTTCTTTTTTCTAATATAGGTAGTGCTATACATTTCCCACTAGTGCTTTGGCGACATTGTACACACTTGATATATTTGTTTTCATTTTATTGTCTTTATTCTTTTTTCTTTTCTTGAGACAAGGTCTCATTCTGTCACTTAGGCTGGAGTGCAGTGGTACAATCCCTGCTCACTGCAGCCTCGATATCCTGGGCTCAAGCAACCCTCCCACTTCAGCTTCCTGAGTAGCTGGGACTACAGACATGTGCCACCATGCCCAGCTTTTGTGTGTGTGTGTGTGCATGTTTTGTAGAAACAGGATTTCACCATGTTGTTCAAGCTGGTCTCGAAGTTCTGGGCACAAGTGATCCTCCTGCCTCAGCCTTCCAAAGTGCTAAGATGCCACCGCGCCTGGCCTGTTTTCATTTTCACTCATCTCAAAATACTAATTTCTCCTTTTCCTTTTAAACTCATAAGATGATAAGAAAAAAGTGTGTCACCTAGTTTCCAAATATTTGGGGATTTTCCAGATATTTCCATTATTGATTTCTAACTTAATTATATTGTGAAGAGAACACACTTTGTACTACTTGAATCATTTTATATTCATTAGACTTGTTTTGTGGCTGATAATATAGTTCATTTTGGTAAACGCTTCATGTGCACTAAAAAGTATATGTATTCTGCTCTTCTTGGGTGGAATGTTCTATAAACATCAATAAGGTCAAGTTGGTTAATGATGATGTTCATAACTTCTAGATCCTTATTGACTTCCTATTCTATCAGTTATTGAGAAGGGGTACTGAAATCTCTAATTATAATTGTAAATTTATCTATTTTTCATTGTTGTTCTATCCATTTTTGCTTCATGTGCTTTGAAGATACATTACTAGGAGCACATTCATTTAGGATTTTTATATCCTCTTAATTAATGGACCATTTTATCATAAGAAATGGATTTTCTTTATCCCTAGTCATGTACTTTGCTCTGGAATCTTCTTTGGTTTAATATAGCCACTCCAGCTTCCATTTGACTAGTGTTAGCATGGGATATCTTTTCTCAATCTTTTTAGTTTTAACTTTTTTTCTATCTTTTTATATAAAGTTTATAGACATCTAGTTGGGTCTTGCTTCTTTACACAATCTGACAAACTTTTCCTTTTAATTGGGGTATTTAGACAAGTTCCACCTACTGTGATTACTGATATAGTTAAAAGTTTAGCATCCTCTTTTTTTTCAATTTGTCCCACCTGTTCTTTGTTCCCATCTTCTTTCTCTTATTCTGCCTCCTATATCAGTCTTTTTAATTATTCCGATTTATCTCATTTATTGGCCTATTAGCTATAACTCTGTTATATTAGTGGTTGCTTTATAGGGTTTATAGTATACATTCTCAACTTATCACAGTCTATCTTCAAATGACACTACACTATTTCATTTATATAATAATAACTTTATGGTAGTTACTACCATTTCTCCCTCTTCTGACCTTTACACTATTATCATACATTTAACTTTTACATATTTTCTAAACCCCATATTATACTGATATTTGTCTTTAAAGTCAATTAACTTTTAAAGATATTTAAATAATAAGAAAATGGTTTTATATATTTATCCACAAGGTTATCACCTGGCATTCTTCACTCCTTTGTGTAGTGTCATATTGTCATTTTCCATCAGTCTAAAGGACTTCCTTTAACCTTTCTTATGGTGCAAGTGTGTTGGTGAATTCTTTCAGCTCTTGTATGTTGTTGTCAGAAAAGGTCTTCATTTCATCACCTTTGGTTTCGAAAGATATTTTGCCGGGTTTGATGTTGCAGGTCAACAGTATTGCTCTTCAAGTATATTAAAGCTATTACTCCATTGTATGCTCTCATGCCTTATTATTGACAAGAAGTCTGATGTCATCCGTGACATAGTTCCTCTCTCTCTGTGTAAAATGTCTTTCTGCTCTGTTTTGAGCAATCTGATTATGACAGACCTTGGAGCAGTTTTCTTCATGCTTCTTGTGCTATGGGTTTCACTTAGTTTCTTGGGTCTGTGGCTTTACAGTTTTCATAAATTTTGGAAAAATTTCAGTCATTATTTCTTCAAATATTTTTCCAAATGCCTTTTCTCCCCTCTTATACAGAAATTCCAGTTATACATCTATTAGGCTGCTTGACAGTGACCCACAGGTCACTGATGTTGTGTTCACATTTCTCAGGGTCTTTTTCCCCCTTTGTGTTTCATCGAGGATAGCTTCTATTGCTGTATCTTTGAGTTCACTAATCTTTTCGTCTACAGTGGCTACTCTGGCACGAATCTCTTCTAGTGCATTTATCGTCTCAGGCACTGTGTAGTTTTTCATCTCCAGAAATTTGATTTGGGTCTTTTTAAAAAACAACTCTTTCATGTCTCTCCTTACTTTTTTAACATCCAAAATACAGGAATAGTCACTGTTTTAATACCCTTGCCTAAATCTAATATCTCTGGCAGTTCTTAGTTGGCTTTGATGGTTTGATTTTTCTCCTCATCCTGGGTCATATTTTCTTGCTTCTTTGCATGCCTGATAATCTTTGATTGTATGTCATGCTTACGAACACATATCCTTGAGCTTTGCTCTAGGATGCAATTCAATTACTTGGAAACAGTTTGGTTTTGAGTCTTAAAATTTGTCAGGCAAGACATTAGTAGCATTTAGTCAGAGGCAAGACCCTTCTAAGAACTCTGGATCTCCCTACTATTATTAGGTTTTCCAGGCACTATTTCTAGCCTTGTGTCAAAAACCCTTCTGATCACTTAGATGATTTCTGTGACTTTGAGTAGTTCTGTTACACACATGCTTACGAACTCCTAACCTCCCAAAGTGCTGGGATTACAGGCATGAGCCACCACGCCCAGCCCATAGTATCCATCTTTCTGGTACCTTTTCCTGCATATTTCAGATGTCTCAGTCTCCCTGAACTTTGATCTCTGTCTCCTCTGCAAGATGGGTGTACTCCGCTTGTGTTCCCCATCCCTGCACTGAGGTCAAGAAAGTACTGCCAGGTAGAAAGCTGGGAGGTTGTAGAGCTCACCTATTTGTTTCCTTTCTCTCAGGGGTCACAATTCTGTGCTGCCTGTTGTTCTCTATATGAAAAACAGCTTTTAAAATATATTTTGTCTAGTTTGTTTATTGCTTTCAGTGGGAGGGTGAGTCTCATCCCAGTTACGCTGTCTATGGAGTTCTTTCTGTTGTTGTTGTTGTTGTTACTGCAGTGCATTCATTGAAGAAACAGTTTTGTTTGGCTCCTAAGGTATATGATGGTCTAGATTTTGCTGACTACATCCCCCTGGTATATTTTAACATGTTTCTCTGGTTCTTTATATTTCCTGGGAATTGGTAGTTGGATCAGTAGTCAAATTGAAATTCAATTTTGTTTGTCAAGAATACCTAATAGGAGATGTTGTGTACGTCTATCGGGAGGCATTTAACATCTGGGTGTCCCTCTTTTTTTTAAATTCTCTTATATTGTTCCTTCATTTAAAGGCTGGGGTATTTCTACAAAGAGAAAATTATGATCAAGTATTCTTTACACTGAGATTTGGCTTGTATAGTTAAGGCAGGGTAAATATTTGATTCTTTTTCTTTATTTAAACAATTTTCAAAATAATGAGCTAGACAACTCATTATTCTTGGCATTATCAAGTGATGTCCAAAGGGTTCGAGACCAGCCTGGCCAAAATAGTGAAACCCCGTCTCTACTGAAAAATACAAAAATTAGCCAGGCGCAGTGACGGGCACCTGTAATCCCAGCTACTCAGGAGGCTGAGGCAGGAGAATCACTTGAACCCAGGAGGTGGAGGATGCAATGAACCGAGAAGGCGCCACTGCACTCTAGCCTGGGCAACAGAGCAAGACTCTGTCTCAAAGAAAAAAAAAAAGATGGACACTATGAACAAAAAGAGTTCCAGAAATATGCAAGGAGGTCTCCCCTTCAGCCTCAGCCTGAATTCTAAACAGTATCTGTGTAGGGTAAGACTCCTTAAGGATGGGCAAAGAATAACTAAGGGAAAAAAGAACAACTGTAAGCTAAACAATTCCCAGAGTTGTCACAGGGCTGCGAGACATTTGAATTCCAGCTAGTCAGAGTGAACTGATACACAAAAAGTATGGCCAATAAGCAGTGAAAAAGTGCTCAGTATCGTTAATCATCAGGAATTACAATTAAAACCGCAAAGACATACCCACTATGATAGCTAAAATTTAAGACTGATAATACCAAGTGTCAGGGGAGGTGTGGTCAAATGGAAGTTTCATTAATTGCTGATGGAAGTATAAAATGGGACAGTCACTTTTGGGAATTATTGGGCGATGGTCCCATGGATTCTCTGCTTTTGTATATTTGAAATTTTCCAGGATAAAATGCTAAAATAAATAAAATATAACTTCAAATATTTAAACGATTACTATGTAAAAACAGAATTAGATTCTATAGAGGAAATCATGGAGGAAAATTTGGAGTCAGTATAAGAATGAACTAGGCAACAAAGGAATGTATAGCCTTGCAAGGTAGGCGGCTCACACTAGGAACTGGTGATGCACAGGTCCTAAAAAGGCAGGATTAGAGTACAGGGAATTGCTATGACTACTGAGAAGTTTTTTTAAGCCTTTCAAAAGTCAGAATTACACTTTATACCTCTTAGAATCTTTTATTCCTAGCACAATTTCTGGTACATATTTAGCCATCAAAATGCTCTTTTGACAATCCCTCTCAAGTCAGCATCTTATAACACTGTGCCTTTATATCTTGCCATTCATGTCGGTCATTCCCTGTTATCCCCTAATCACAGACTGTATCCTACACCACTCCTATTATGCCCCAACCCAGGCCTAGAAGAGGGCTCTGTGTGTATCTAGAAATATGATTAATAAAAAATTCCTTCTACAACTGGGGCTGTTAAATTTTTCAAGTGATAATTTCATTCTGAAAACCAAATTCTGAATTCTGAGACTGTCTTAATCCCTGAAAATTTCATTATTCCAACTGTACAAATTAAAATACACACCTTTACCCAGGTGACTATCACCAGCACAAAAATGAATAATACTGAAAAACGGTTTGGATTTCCTACTTGTTTTCCATCCTGGTGGTCTTTCCCCTAAAACCCCCAGGTATTCAATGTCTTTCTATGCCCTTTGACCATCCAAATGAGAATTAGGTGAGGGATGAGATCTTACACAATGCCAGATGCTACACCAGACATTTTACATTACCATGTCATTTAATTCTTACCAACAATTGGAGTAGGTATTATCTAAATTTTTCAGATGAGAAAGTTGAGGTTCAAAGTTTAGTAATTTTCCCTAAACTTCTAATCGATAGTTTTGGGATTTGAAATAAAATCATCTTGGCTTGAAACCCATAGATTTTAACAGAAAAACAACAAAAACGCTCTTTCCTATTCGAGTCTTGAAATAACAGGACCTAAAGGAAATGGCTTTGGTGAGGAGCATACTTTCTCTGTAGCCCTAAGGGCAACCTGAGCTCCAACTTCGAGAGCTTGCTTGTTCCTCTAATTTAACAAGAAAAAAAAGTCAAATTCTACCAAGTACCACAAGGGGGAGCTAAGTCCTAAAAAGCCTAGATAAGCTTCTAGACATTAAATGTCTCATTTGGAGCATGGCTCCCTTTAGAAAGATCTGAATAAATATTCTGCCGTAAGTGACTCTTGCTAAGAAGCAGACCTGACAATCCCTTTCCTGCTTAAAATCTTCCAAGGATCTCTGCCAACAATGGTCTGACCACTCACCATGGCACACAATTTCCTTATTTCCTTTCTGACTTTCCCTGCGTCCCTCCAACAGATTTTCCCCCTCTTAACTCCATACTTTTTTATTTTTATTTTTTCTGAGACAGGGTCTTGCTCCGTTGCCCAGGCTGGAGGGCAGTGGCACGATCTCAGCTAACTGCAACCTCTGCCTCCCGGGCTCAAGTGATTCTCCTGCCTCAGCCTCCCAAGTAGTTGGGATCACAGGTGTGCCCCACCCTGCCCAGCTAATCTTAACTCCACGCTTTAACACCACCAACTGGCGGGGAATAGTGGCTCTTGCCTGTAATCCCAGCACTTTGGGAGGCCAAGGTGGGCTCCCATGGGCTCAGGAGTTCGAGACCAGCCTGGGCAACATGGCAAAACCCCACCTCTACAAAAAATAGCCAGGCATGGTTGTGCGCACTTGTGATCCCAGCTACTCATGGGGCTGAGGCAGGAGGATCACTGAGCCCAGGAGGCAGAGGCTGCAGTGAACTGAGATTGCGCCAATGCACTCTTGTCTGGGCTACAGAGCAAGACCCTGTCTTAATTTAAAAAAAAAACAACAACAAAAGAAAACACCAACTACCCATGCTTCCCTGACTTCCCCAAATAACCTTTTCTTCATGCCTCCATTTCTCTGAATGTGTTTTCTGCCTGACTGCATGCTGCCCGCCCCACCCCCGCCCATCTCCCTCCCCTAGCCCTTCTATTTGACAACTCCAAGTCAAGCTCCCATCTATCTTTCAACTCTGCTTAAAGCATGTCTCAGCAAACTTCTGGCCTTTCCTACCACTCTCCCTCCACAATGAACCAATTTATGCCATCGATTGTTCTACCATCAGGTAAATACTTCTCTTCCTGCCCATTATCATATTACATTTCAAGTGAATGTCTTTCTCTCCTGGCTAAATTGAAAGGTTCCTGAAAGGAAGAACCATGTTTGACAGGTGTGCCTGTGCCCAGCTCCAGCATACAGCAAAGCCTCCGCATGTGCTGAACTAAGAGCGCATTAAAGCCACACACCTGTGGCTCATTTCAAGATCTCTCCTCAAAGGATCAAGAGTCATGTTCATAAAGACAATTTAAGTTCTTCACCTCATGCTCAAAATCAACTTAAAAACTGTAATAATCAACATTTTAGTTAAAAAAAAAACTATGTGTCAAACTTACCAACTTAGTTAAATAAAATATGAATGAATACATTAGAAGGATTGCATTTTCCAAAGCTGTGACACTTGCTGGCTCTTCGGCAGCTGTCTCTAGTTGCTTGTTTGCATCAATAGCATCCATAGGAGTGTCTTCTCCTGTAATTGGCCCTGGAATTGGGAGGAAAATAGATATTTTGTGCTTTAGAATAAGAATGGTTTCTCTTTTAAAAAAATACTGACTGAATATCCACTAAATATTAGGTACTGTGCCTGGAAAGTAAACATTCTCATCTCTCACTGGATGTTTACTGTGCACTGTGGTGAAATACTCTTTGTGTCAGTCAGTCTATCCTGGACTATTACACACTACAGTGTTCTGTACTGTCTCCTATGAGCTTATGCTATAAACATACTTGGACCCCTTCACTGTATTTTAAGAAGTTTTATTTACCAAGTCCAGATAGCAAATCAAAAAAAGAACTGCATTGCACTGTATTTTATTTGGAAAGAGAGGGGTAAAGCAGAGGAAAAACTGAATTTGTGAGTTTTAGAGCAGTGGTTCTCCAACCGTAATTTGCATCAGGTCAGTCTTTCCTGGAAGGCTTGTTAAACACAGACTGCTGGTCCCACCCCCAGAGTTTCTGATGCTGCTGGTCTGGTTGAAAACTACTGTTTTAGAGCATAAGGCCTTTTAAGAATAATATTTTAGATTGAAATAATTTACACAAGATAGTGACAGCCAAACACTGGTTTGTAGGTTAGTTACAGCCTCTGGTGTCTTTCCTATTTTTGATCTCCATCTGTCTTGACGCCTGCTTTTCTCTCAATTAGCTCTGGGATCCTTTTTTCATTTGAGTTTAACAAGTCTCTAGCTCCTACCTTTGACAATGAATCTCCTAGAAGGCCTTCTTTATGATGTCTCCACTTTGTAGAAAAAAATTAGCAAGCTTTACCTGGGTCCAAGTCTTTCTCAGTATTTGGCTTTGGTGACACTTCCGAGGCATGAGTGTCCCGGATCACACGCCAGTCCAAGTCTTTCTCAGCATTTGGCTTCGGTGACACTTCTGAGGCATGAGTGTCCCGGATCACATGCTGGTCCAAGTCTTTCTCAGCATTTGGCTTCGGTGACACTTCCGAGGCATGAGTGTCCCGGATCACATGCTGGTCCAAGTCTTTCTCAGCATTTGGCTTCGTTGAAACTTCCGAGGCATGAGTGTCCCCAATCACATGCTGGCCCAAATGGGTGGGCTCTTCAGAAACCTGCACGTTAAGTTCTGCTGTGTTCTCTTGTGAGAAATTATCTTCATGCAGTGGTTGCATCTCTATAGGTGAGAAGAACACACTGGGTTAGCACAACTTGATGACATTACCTGTTAGGGTAATCCCACTGACCATACCAGCTCCAGGGCACCTCAACATTGCCCTCCATGCATGGGCATCCCATGGAGCATAACTGGGCAGGGAAATAAGAGTTTCACTTTATTCCATTTAAAGGATGACTAATCTACATAAAATCTACAGAGGAGTATTTCATAAATATATTTATGGTAGGGACTTCAGTAACATCTTTCCTTGGCAAATCAACCTATGCCCACACAAATAAATTTGCAAAAGAGAATTCTACTCAAGAGCAGAAATGTGAAACATCTATTCTGCAGAGAAGTAACATGAACTCTTGCATACACAAGCATGCCTTTCTCACAGAACTAGTACAGACAGGGACATTCCATGCCAGGGCAGCTTGCTGAAATGTCCTTCGAATACTTTCAAAGTACCTCTAAGAGTCAAAGAAAGTGAAGCCATCTCCTTTCCTAAGAGGCTCAGGGGACAGTCCAATGTGATCCACAGCAAAGGTGAATTTCCTTGTAGCCTGATATTTTACCCTGAAAATTCATCTGAATATTGCCTTCTTATCCAAAATACATGTTTTAATTAAATGCAAAAAAGTTCTCCTCCCCCAACTCTCAGGAAAAATTAGCACTCTGGAGTAGTACATTTTCCTGTGGCTTCCTGTCCCCTTGATACTCTCAATTCAGATACATCTGTCTGAAAAGCTGGGATACACCAGGTGCGGTAGCTCACACCTGTAATCCCAGTACTTTGGGAGGCCAAAGTAGGAGGGTCAATCGAGGCCAAGAGTTCAAGATCGGCCTGGGTAATATATCAAGACCCTGTCTCTACAATAAATAAAAAATTAGTTGGGCACAGTGATGCATGCCTACTACAGGCTGAAATGAGAGGTTTGCTTGGGCCTAGGAGTTGGAGGCTGCAATAAGCTATGATCATGCCATTGCACTCCAGCCTGGGTGACAGGGTGAGATCCTGTCTTAAGAAAAAAAGAAAAAAAAAAAAAGAAAGAGGAAGGAAGGAAGGAAGGAAGGAAGGAAGGAAGGAAGGAAGGAAGGAAGGAAGGAAGGAAGGAAGGAAGGGTGGGTAAAGGAAAAGAAAAGAAAGAGAAAAGCTCAGATGCAGAGAACAGAACAAGGAACTAGGAATCAGAATGCTTATGTCAGGATATTGGCTCAGGGTTAATTCAACTGAATGGCTTCCACGCATCAAGCACTGCATTAGAAGGCATCCCTGTCCCAACCTTGATTAATCTGAATGCAAGACCTTTATGGCCCCGGAAGGTTTAACTGGAGTAAGCGCTCCCAAGAAACAGGAAGGACAAGCCATCCACAAAAGACAAAATTGGGGAGAACATAGGAATTTAGCCAAGACATTGATCTAAAAGTTATACCAGTCAATCCATGGTTAGAGAGCAGTTATTTTACAATTGAAAAATTGTGTTCAATAAAACCCTTTCATAATTTTACATGACATTTGTATTTTGTACATTATTTTCTGGTTTATATCTCTCTCTTTAGGTTTTTACAAAGTTTCCTTTTGAAAATGCTAACCAGTCTCAACTATTCTAAGGGAAACAGCAAGAAATCCTTCTCCATGCTCCAGCCTAAAAGAAAGAAGGCAGGAAGGAACATGCGGACCTCCCTGTGTTGTCCCTCTCCTTTAGGCACACTGGAAACTGAACAGAGCTTCACAAGATAGGAGGCACCTCAGCGACCCACCCGCCTGGTTCTCCAGCCCAATTCTGCAAGACCATAGGCACCTCACCTTCCATTGCTCCACCCAAGCCTTCCTCTACAGGTGGTGCCATCACCAGTGTGGCTGTCTCCTCTGCTGTGGAGTGCTTGTACCTGACAAAATAGATGAGGTCTTGAATGTCATCAAGCACTGCAGCCTCTTCAAATATGACCTGCATTCCCATATCTCTATGTTCGTCCACATAAGCATCAAGCATTTTTTCTGCTATGCTCAGAATTTGTGACTCAGAAGCACGGAAGACCTTATCTAGGACTTTTTCCATATTATAGGGCAGGCTCTCCTGCTGTGCTGACTTCAGTTTTGATGACATTTCTTGTAGCAAGGCTTCCATCTCATAGGCATTAAGGTACCTCTTGAACCGCTGCAAAGACTGTTGCTCTTTAAAGAAGCTGCTTATGATAAGCAAGTCCTCCCTCTTGTAACTATACTCTGGCTCTACACTTGTATGTGGAGTCCAGAGGAACAAGTCATCTTCAGGGTGTGTAGCAGCAGAACCCTGGCTTTCTGTGCCCACGTATTTCTCTGTGTTCTCATGGTCCTCTTTTGAGAGTTCTCCCTCAAGCTTCCCTGCAAGCCCTGAGGTCTTCAGATGTTCCTCAGGGTTGTTGTTCTTCAGATAATCAGAATCTTTATTCTGAAACATTTCACCTAATTCTGGAGTCTGAGTTTTTATGCTGTCAGAAAAGTCACTTCCTTCAGATTGCCTCTGTGCTTTCTCATCTGCCAGAGGGCGTTCTTTTCCCACCACTGTATTTGGTTCCCTGCCTCCTGTGTTGACCCCTTTGGCAGCAGTGTCACTTTTTTTGTCACTATCTAAAATCATGCTAGTTTCTTGCTTGCTTTCTTCAATTTCTGGATCTGGATGAATGGTCCCTAAAACCGCTCTGTCAGGGACTTGCAGATTAACATCAAACTGCCTGCCCTGATTCCCAGGGTTTTCTTCTTTAGACCGTTTTGCACTTACAGCGTTTTCATCCTCTAGTAGTTCTTCAGAGGGATAATCATCCTCTTCTGCTTCAGAAAGGAAAGCTGGTCCTCCTGTGCTGTCAGTTTGGTCTGTCTGTCCTACTCTCTGTGTGCCCTGCATTGCCTTGTGATGAAAAAACTCTTCATCCAAGGAGTCCTCTTCGGCTTCTCCCTCAGACAGCCTTATCTTCTCACTCATTTGCTTATTGACTGTGGCAGCCACATCTCTTTCTTGTTGCCAGGAAAGATTTCCTCCCAGAATGGGAACCTCATCTTTCAGTTCTCTGGGCAAATCAATCTCATCTGGAGAGGAGAATCTAGGTTGATTTTGAGTTTTAAGAACTAATTCCTCTTTCAATTCCTCACGTTGATGCTCCAGTGAAAGCGTGTGAGGTTTGGCCCCATTAACCAAAGCGTCTCCCTCCACACTGTCTCTGGATCCGTTAGGGTGGTTATCTCCCATGAGTGGTGCATTACGCAAGGATTCCTGTTGAATCTTTTTGTCATTCATTTGATTCCCTGCAGCTTTCTGTGCAGATTCACTCTCTGAGCCACCTTCCAAAATCTGCTCTCCAGGCTTTTCTTCACGGAGCATTCCTTTTGAGATATGAATAGCTGCTCCTTTTAGGTCATTTGCTTTATCATCATAAGCTGATTTTAATGAGTCTTTACCCTTTTCAGCAGCTGGCATAGAGTTGAGGTTATTGCTGTGAGCAGAACTGTGCACAGTCATGCCTTCTTGCTTTTCATCCTCTAATTCTGTCTCATCTTGTACCAGGCCCCTCTTGGATTCCTGAACTCCCCTCCCTTTTCCTTTAATGTGATGGTCTGTGTTTACTTCCGGGTCTTTGTCATTATTTGTTTTAGGAACATCTACAATCAAAAGACCATCATCTACATTGTCAGGGTCACTATAATCTGTTGCTGACTGTGGTTTCCCCAGTCTGCTCTCTGGGACTAATGCATCATCATCATCTTTTTCTTCCTCTGAACTAGAGCTCTCTAAATCCATCGTACCTCTATTTTCTTCACCTCCTGTGACAATAGAGAAGATAGTGTCCCCCCAGGTTGTTAGTATATTTTTATCATCATTTTTGATGCCAGGGGGCACAGTTAGCTCAATCTTATCCTCTTCATTTGAATTCTGCTCTTTATCTGTTGGATATTTCTCAACTCCAGACTTTGCTGGAGTTTTCACATCTTCCCCATCTGTAAAGGTAAGTAATGGCAACTCATCAAAGTCTTCTTGGTTCTCCTCATGTTCCTTTCCAACTGCATAATACTCAGCATCCAATTCCTCATCAAAATCATCTTCTAATGAAGTAACAAGTCTGGTTGTCTCATCATCAGATACAAGTGCATCAGCTGTTGAGCCAAATTTGGTTTTCAAGTCTAGAGTCATTTCTTTTTTCAAAAGTTTATAGGCATCAATCTTATCCTGTTCATTTGAGACCTGAGAACTATTGCTGGTTTTGTTGTTTTCACTTTCTGGCACTTTTAGTTTATCTTGCAGCATTTCTTCAAAAGATTCAAATGAAGGCTGCTCTCCCTGAGCATGATCTGCTTGGCTGTTTGCGTGGGAGTGGTGCTTCTGAGTTGTAAACTGTTCCTGAAGATTCTCAGTGTTTTCTGAGAATACACTATCGCTTTCCTCTGAGTTGGCTTCTACTGGTTCAGGTTCAGGTTCCCTTTCCGTAGATAATTCAGAGTTTTTTTCCATATCCTGTGAAGTTTTTTCTACAGCTTTCTCGGAATCTCCAGCTGCAGAATTGTACAGTTCCAAAAACCCTAAAAGTTCTTCTACATTATAATTATCAAAATCATCTCTTCCTCCATCAAAACAAACAAAATCCGTCTCCTGCAAGAAAAAGAAAAACATTAGTGTGTCAACAGCCAAGTGTCATCAGAGCAAACTCTTATCCATGTTAATGATTGAGATAATCTCAAATTCACGTTTGGCTCTAGAGGAGCTTTTGCATCAACACTGGGCACTGACTGTTCTTGGGCAGTGGGTGGATAGGACACTGGAACCCACTTTCCCATCTGAGTAATACTCCTGGCTTCCCTTCATTCTCTCTTCCCCAGGGGAAGAATGATTCATGTGGCTGGTGAGTTTGCTCAGTCCCATTCCTGTTTTCTGTTTGGGACCTGCTGGAGAGAAAACACATATTCTGCTCCTCCATGCTGTCCATTTGACAGAGACGGTCCCGCCTGGGGAGACCCCTAGTTGGGTAGCTCTGTCTGTGACTGGATAAGTCCATCTTAGTTTAGACTGCCATGTTAGAAAGCCCATTAGTTCTGCACACTCCAAACAGCTTTATCCGTAAATAACGGGGTCATTTTGATCTCCTATTTGCCCAATTTCTGGGTCTCTCAATTTGTTTTGAGCACAGGTGGGGAAAAGTGAGGTGTCATTTATTGGGTTCCCCAACTCCCAACATCTATGCCTGGTGTTCTGGGAATTCACTTCATAATAACGCATCCAGAAGGAGCTGAAAGACCATCAGCTTCTCTACATTGTGCCCTCTATGTCATACTTCTGCTCCCCCAGTCAGAAACAGGCAGAATCACCTGGCTGTCAGGTTCTCAGTCTACATGGATTTGGGACTCATATTTTCCTTGGACTGGGAAAGATAAACCAGCTTCAGAAGGAACTTACTGAGATACAGATGCATGAGATATAAAAATGTAAGAGAACAAAGAATGGTGTAAAGGAGGCTTCCCATTTTACTACTGCCACAAGAACAACTTGAAAACAAGGTTCGCTAAGGTAGGTACCTGACTCCAAATAAGCATTCTAGGCAGTCACTAAGATCTGCTTTCAGGAATATTGAGTAAATCTATATTTTTCCTTTCCTCCACCAGTAAGCAAATTGGCACACAAGGAGCCATAAAATGATGGAAAAGTTAAAAAAACAACAAAGATACTTTTCTTCCCCTAACTAAACATTCACAATCTTCTGGGGAGACCTGTCCAGTATACCAGAGATGAATGATTTCCCCCTTTCCATCATGCACACTTCTGAGCCAATTTTTTAAATATTTAAATATTAAATATATTTAAATCCTTTTAGTCATAAAGCCATTGTGCGCTATAGATAAATGCTCTTAGAATGTGTAGTTAGTGCCTTACAGATACGAGACTGGACCTTACCTGAAACTCTCTGGTTCCCTTTTCTAAATCTATAACTATAATCCCTTAAATCACTAAGGAGTCAATAATAAGAAAACCTTTGTAAGTTTGCATTTCTGGCTCAGTATAAAAATTAGAGCTTAATTAATTTAACCTGATTTCTGTATCCTTAAAATGTCTAACAGCTATCCAATAAGTAGTTTTCAAATTTCTCCTTTTGCTTGTGAAATGAAATTATTTGCCGTCTAACATTAATAAGTAAATACAAAACTACAGAACTCTTAATTTTTCACATATGAAGCAGGAAAGAGAAGCCTTGTATAAGAGTACACGGCCTTGGCCAGGAGTGGTGGCTCACGCCTGTAATCCCAGCACACTTTGGGAGGCTGAGGTGGGCGGATCATGAGGTCAGGAGATCAAGACCATCCTGGCTAACAATGAAACCCCATCTCTACTAAAAATACAAAAAATTAGCTGGGTGTGGTGGCAGGCGCCTGCAGTCCCAGCTAGATGGGAGGCAGAGGCAGGAGAAAGGCGTGAACCCAGGAGGCGGAGCCTGCAGTGAGCCGAGATCGCACCACTGCATTCCAGCCTGGGCGACAGAGCGAGACTCCAACTCAAACAAACAAACAAAAAAAGAGTACACAGCCTTATATAAGAATATCTAAACAACATTTATTTCAATATATTAGGTAACTATCAGATTATGATAAAATCTCATTGAAATTATTTTGAAATTTTTCTTCTTTTCTAGGTAGTCACTTATAAGCCAACTTACAACGGAGGGCAAGACAGAAATCCACAACTTACATCTGCTGGAACTCGTAGCTCTTCTTTGGTATATTCATGGACTACCTGGATTAAATCTTTTGGAAAATATCCAAAAATACGCCCAACCTATACAAAAGAATGGGCAAAAGGGACAAATATCAATCAAATTCTGTGTGAGAAATATAAATGAGAGACTTCTTAGTAGTGTAGAAAATATACAAATATATAGGTAAGTAGATATAACTAAGAGAGGGAGGTAGTTGCTGTTATAATTACACTGAGATTATTACTACTCTGATAATTTAAGTACAGAAAACTGTTAAGCGAACATTTCTAAAACTCTGGAAGTTTTCTTATTATATTCGGCTTAATTCTAAACATAGTACATGTAAAGTTAGTGTTTAGAAGTAGATAAAAGAGCTATGTAAGGGAATATTATTGTATATTTTTATATTATTAAAACTATGCATAGTAAAGCTGGTTATAAACACAATTCCAAATAACCTCTAGCAAAAATGTACCTACCCATTTCATAGTATTGCTCACAACCCAGAACTTATAAGTCTTTCTTAAACAATAAACAACAGCCATGTAATAAGTAAAAAGAATGCAGAGTTTCTGAAAAATATGACCACTGCAACAAAAGGCAAATACAGCTGACCTTAAACAACACAGGTGTTAGGGGCACAGTCAAAAATCTGCATAGAACTTTTTTTGACTCCATAAAAACTGAACTACTAATAGCCTACTATTGACCAGAAGCCTTACCAATAACATAAACAGTCAATTAACACATATTTTATATGTTATATGTATATGTTCTCTTCTTACAATAGAGTAAGCTAGAGAAAAGAAAATGTTATTAAGACCAGGCATGGTGGATCATGCCTGTAATCACATTGGGCAGAGGCAGGTGGATCGCTTGAGTTCAGGAGTTGGAGACCAGCCTGGTGACATAGTGAGACCTCGTCTCTACAAAAATTTCTTTTAAAAAATTAGCAGAGCACGGTGGCATGCACCTGTAGTCCCAGCTACTAGGGAGGCTGAGGTGGGAGGATGACTTGAGCCCAGGAGGTTGAGGCTACAGTGACCCATGATGGCGCCACTGCACTTGAGCCTGGGTGATAAAGTGAGACCCTGTCTCAAAAAAAGAAAGTAAAAAGAAAAGAAAATAAATGTTATTAAGAAAATCAAAAGGAAGAGAAAATATATTTACTATTCATCATTAAGTAGAAGTGGATAATCATAAAGGTCTTCATCCTCATCATCTTCATATTGGGTAGGCTGAGGCAGAGGAAGAAGGGGAGGGGTTGGTCTTGCTGTCTCAGCAGTGGTAGAGGCAGAGGAGGTAGAAGAGGAGGCAGGAGACACAGGCACACTTGATGTACCTTTGTGGAAACACAATGTAATTTCTGTCTGGATTATTTTGCTTCTTCATTTCTCTAAAAATGTTTCTATATGGTACCAACCCTTCTTCTACTGTTTGCTTTATTTTCAGTACCCCTATCAGAGAATGGTCCATGTTATAAAAGAAGTTAACAGCTGTCTTTAACAACTAAAACCCTTCTATCAGATTGTCTGGTGTTGACTTGTTTTGTGGCCTTTATGTCTTCTTCCTCATTTTCTGGCACTGGTTTGGAAGCACCTATTTCCATCAAGTTGTCTCCTGTTAATTCCTCTGGTGTGGTGTCTATTAGCTCTTGAATTTCCTCAAGATCCATATCTTGAAACCCGTCACCCTCACCTTTTTAGCCATATCTACAATCTGTTTCATACTTTCTTGACTGGCTCTATCATAATCCTGTGAAATCAAGCACAACGTCTGGATACAGTTTTAGGGCTTGACAGCTTTTATGGCCTTTTCTATAATGATGATGGCATCTTCAATGATATAATCCTACCAGAACTTCATGATGTCCTCTCTATTGGCATTCTCTTCCAAGGCGTTGGTGATCCTTTCCATAAAGTATGGTATGTAATGAGACTTAAAGTTCCTCATGACCCCCTAATCTAGAGGCTGAACTAGAGATGCTGTGTTTAGGGCAAGTAGACCATTTCAACTCCTTTGGTGTTGAACTCACAAGGTTGTGGGTGGCCAGGGGCATTTGTCCAATATGAAAAGAACTTTAAAAAGCAGTTCCTTATTGGCAAGGTACTTCCTAACTTCAGGGACAAAGCATTGATGGAACCAATCCAGAAAAAGGGTTCTCATTATCCAGACCTTCTTACTGTACATCCAAAAGACTGGCAGTTGGTATTCAACTTTCCCTTCAAGACAGATAAAAGCAGAAGGCAGTCCTCATCATAAACCCAACTGCATTTGCACAAAGCAATGGAGTTGGCTTATCCCTTCTTGTCTCAAATCCTGGTGCACATTTGTTTTTCTTATTTACAAATGTCCTTCGTGGCACTTTTCCCCCCCAGAATAGGGCACTTCTGTCAACATTAAAAACCTGTTCAGGCAGATAGCCTCTCTCCTAAATGATTTTCTTAATGGCACCTAGAAACTCTTCTGCTCCCTCTTGGTTGGCAGAAGCTGCTTCTGCTGTTGTCTTGACTTTCTTTAAGCCAAACCTCTTTCTCAAATTATCAAACTATCCTTTGCTGGCATTAAATTCTTCAGTGTTAGACCCTTCACTTTTCTTTTACTTTGAGTTGTTATATAATGACTTTGCTTTGTCTTGATTCACATTAGAGTCTATAGGAATGTCTTTCTAACAGCAAGCCTGTACCCACATAAAAGCTGTATTTTTAATAGTACATAAAATGGTATTTTGCAAAAAGTGTAAGATTTTCATAACTGCTGGCATAGCTGCAATAACAGCTTCATGGATTTCCTTTTCTTTTTTTATAAAAGCTAGATTTGTTAATCTTGCAACCACAGCTGCAAACCTCAATCTACAGCACATATCAAGCAATCAACTTTTTCTTGTAATGTCATTACTCTTCTCTGCTACTTGACAGCACTTCCAACATCACTAGTGACACCTTGTATGGGTCCCAGAGTGTTATTCAAGGTTTATAGTATTGCACTAAACACAAAAAATACATGAAAACCACAAGAGATCACTTTTTATGCACTATACAATTGACTGGAGAGATGAACTGCTCACGTGGAAATGACATGGAAATGATGTGGAAATCACGTGGAAATGACAGCGTTACATGGCATTTTAAGTGGATACTCATAATACTTAAGCTCACTAGAACAGCAAAAGGAGGTGGCTATGCAATATATAGTACAGTATGTAGTACAATTAATTTATGCAATTACAATTTAATATTTTATCTTTACATGCTTACATTTCTCTCGACTGCGAAAGGCGCCATTAAGATCTGCGTTTGTGTGTGTATGTTTCGATAAATTGTAACTTTTTATACAGATTTGTGTATGTCTTATGGCAGTAAAGAATAAAATACACTATGATCTACATGTAGCTTACATACTAATAACATATCTAACGTTTTCTTAATTTTTTTAGTAATTTCTATGCTATGCAGTCTGAGAGTTAACAAATTATTGCAAACCTCCACAAAATTTTACAATATATTTATTGAAAGAAATCTGCATTATAAGTGGACCCACAGAGTTGAAACCTGTGTTGCCCAAGGATCAACTGTATTTGCGGATATGATGTGTTATACTGCCATTTTCCAAAAGGATATTACAGGTAACTGGAGACAAAACAAAATTACAATGTAATACACACTAATCTGCACACCAAGCTTTTGTTTCATGCAAACCAAAATCTCTATAGAAAATAATTCCATTCATTTTCAGCACTAGTAAAATGTGCCCTCTTGAGAAACATACAGTCTTTTACTAGCTACTGTCTGAAAGGAAGAGGTATATCTTCCAATCATTAAAGGAGGAGGTGGCATGTAAATCAAATGCATGAAAAGAAAAAAAGACCATTATGTCACTAATTCACAAAACATCTCCATTCATGAGTGCTCTCGTTCTACCTGAAAACTATCCGAAAGCCAGTAGTAGTAGTAAAATACTGCCATGGAGATTAGATAAGGGCAATTAAACTCTGTTATTGGCAGATCAAGTCTAAAATGCTAAGAAACCAAAAAAGACTGCAGAATGAAAACTAAGAAACAGAAATGAGAATCATTTTGAAAGCTGAAGACAGAGTTTTTAAATTCCTAAGAATAAGGTTCATCAAATTAGAGGGAAGACTATTTTATTAAGGGAGAACCTGGAAAAAGGAAACAAATCAGAGGTAGAGGTATATAGAGAAAGGGAAATACTACACATTTACCTTCCTTAATCTTTGTCAATTGGGACCACAGGTGGCATCTCATTTCTTATGATTTGACAAAAAAAAAAAAAAAAAAAAAAAAAATCATAGGTCCACATGACCAGAAGCAATCTTTATGTCTAATTTTGCTTTCACACATCATTTCTGCCAAGGTACTGTTGATTTCTTTCGGGCAGGGGGTGGGGGGGAAAGTAGAGTATTACCTTAAGAGAACAAATTCTGCATAAGATAATATCAGGACAAATACAAATAAATGCCAATGCCCTGTAAGGAAATACTGAAAAGGAAGACAGATAAGGCATGAGCCTTTCCATTAAAGAGTCTTCGACTTTATGTGAGCTAAGACAGTATACAAATTGACTGCCATACAAAGCAGTAAAGCAAATGCCACATGAACAGTGCAAACAAAGTGCCACCTAAACAATCACCAGGCAGCAAAGATCCCTTCTGGCTGGGTGCCGAAGGCAGCGTTCCTTAAGAAGGCAGGATGAGAGGTGCGACCCAGAAAGACTGACAGGACATCCAGAGGTGAATACGTGAATGAGCAAAACTGCAGTGGGAGGAAAATGTTAAGTCAAGTTCATTCATCCAAATGCTCATAGATGAGGAGAGAAAAAAAAAAAAAACTTAACTGTTCTATGAAAACCGCAGCCTAGATACATGGAAAAACATTTCCAAGAGTAAAGAGTATCAACAAATCTCATTAGGTAGAGTTGAAAGAAACAGAATAGATTTGTCTTCGTACGGAGGGAGCCACTTGGGATGCTCTCTAAATAGCAGAGCTGAACCTGACCAGTGGCTGTTTCCCAAGATTACTCCTGAGGAACCTGGAATGCCAACAAAATCAGTCTATTTTTCCCAAGGGGATTTCTTATTTTCTCTTTGTTTGTTTGTTGTTTTATTGAGAGTGAAAACTTTCATAGTTGGGGTGGGTATTTCTCTAAGTGGGGACAATCCTAAAGATATCGAGGACCCTTACTACTTAAAGTAAAAACACAGTCCACACATCACTCTTTCTAAAAAGGAAAGGACAATAACTCATAAGACAGGCCTCTCAATTAGGTCACTCCCAGTGAATATCCTCGTTAAAAACACTAAAGCATTGATTGCCATGTCTGGTATCAGGGCACCCATAAAATCAGCTGGGAACAGAGCCCCTGGGGTAACCTCCAGACACAAGTGTCTGAAAAGCAGGACAAGGATGAACCCAAAGCTGCAAACAAAAAACAAACAAGAAAGCACATGGGAAACACAACATTTTGCTTTTTTACAGACTTATAATAGCACAGATGATTAGGGAACTGTTCCCAAGACTGCCACTTTTTCATAAATAAAAATATAAACAAAGAAATATACATAAAATCAACTTTAAACTTACATGCCTGAAACACTCTGTCAAACATAGTTTACATAGTAAGTCTAATTCCTAATTCCTATGAATCTTTCCTTTTTGAAGCAATGAAGTAAAGAATTTTTCAGCTCTTACCATTTCAACCCCTAATATGTATGGAGTATCCTAGAGGTTGACGCTGAGGGGAACTTGCCAGAATCAGTTCTATTTCAGAAGACTCTGCTGAGCCCCTACTCTGTGCAGACCCAAGGTCTGCTGGGTACACGGGGACATCTTTTTTCACAGTCAGGCAGAGAGGACAGGTTAACTCCATCAAGCGTCCCAAGAAAATGCAGTCATTTAAATCTACAGTGCTAAAGAAGCCAGTAAAAATTAGGCAAATAAAGTATGTCAAAATTTTACTTACACTTCCAGCCCAAACTTCAGGCCATGCCCTTGCCAGTTTATAGTAAACATATACAGGATCACCTTTTTTAAAATTCACAAAACGACAATCCGGGCCTGTGAAATCTTCTAGAGCCTCACCGCGGTACATTAACACTGTATATAAAGAGAGAGAGAGAGAAAAAAAAATAGCCAGATATCAGGATTCAGTGTTCACAGTGCATATTGATTTATCAGGAAATATAAGAATCCCACTATAAACAACAACCAAGTTTTTCCAGTACTCTCTGGAATTTCTTTCATGTGCTCAAAGAAAGTATCTCAAATCCTTAGAGCTTTACTGCTATAAATCATATCTTCTACAAGCAGACAGGGGAAAGGAAAACCTTCTCTATTTTTCTCTATGGATAATATTGAGAAACAAAAAGCAATGTGTCAACTGCCACACATGGCTTTTCTCACCCAAGTGAAACTCTCGATTCCCTCTCTAACCTTCTAGTCCTCAATCTTTTCTGTTTCATATTCATAAAAAGCTTCCTTTTGCAAATGGGTAAATTCAAGCCCAGATGATGACTAGCTTAAGCATGACTACATGAAGGGTAATAGGGAGCTAGAGTACCCAGGAACCCCCAAGAGGTCAATTAACTTGAACTAACCACTAAAAGTCTCTATCTTCAAGTGGCTATAACCGCTACTATGTAGCAGTAAACACTGTCAATTTCATTTGCAGCCAAGTTGTTCCCTCAGTACAGTGTCTGGATAAATTGATGGGAAAGGATATCTATCACACCCTACTGTAGATTCAATTACATCACAAGGGAATCTTTTCTGAAAGTAAATAATGTTGACTGTATCCAACATTAAGTTTCAAAACAAAGGAAAAAATACCCTTATGTATATTTTTCTATAAACAAAATCAAAAGTCAACATCCCATTTGGCTGGGACTAAGCAAAACTATGAGAATAGGTCAGTAATTCAATCACACTTGATCTAGAAACTGGTAGAAGCAGTACTTTTATTTTTGTTGACCACATACACAGTTTCCCATGTAAGACGAAATGGACAATAAATACGCTGAAATAGCAGAGACAAAGAAGGATGAATGGAAATAAGATTTTTTCCAAAAGCCAATTTGCTATAAAATACATTAAAAACCTGCCTTTAAATGGCTGTACATGCATATAGATTTGGAAGGGGTTACTTGTTTTTTGAAGCTAAACTCTGATTATTTTCCAACATGTCAGCTTTGTAGCTCAGATATAATTGAGTGTGAGGCCAGGTTTAAGGTGATGGACAATTTAAGGTTGAGAATAAGACCAGAATTGAAAATGGCAATGTTTTTCTTGCTCCCCCTCATAATAGATCATAGAGGATTTATAATAATATATCAGAGGCCAAAAAACTGCACCTTGTGGAACAGCTATTTGAAAAGCACACAAGGGCACCATACAGACTCACATTACTAAACACTTTATACAACACAACACACACGCATCTAGATCTTGCTCCTGTTGATGCCTATTGTATTTGGTTTACTCTGTTTGAACACATACCATTTCTCAAGTTATGTTACAACCGTGAGCTCTTCTAACATCACGCCTTAGTACTGAAGAAGCACCAGTGATGTGATGATTCTCCAGGTACCTGTTTTGAGGGACCCAGGCAGGGCAACGCTTGCAAGCAAAGAATACCAACTATCTTGCCATTGCCAGCGGCAAATGGGTAACAGTGTGGTTTTGACCCAAGAAAACTAACGGGAAAAATCATGGCAGTTGTACTGCTTTTGTAGTGTTTATTTACATCAACCATAGGGTTATCTCTAGAAATGGCTTCACACTCATTAGAGACCACTTTTCTTGATTAGTGTTGTAGAGATATAAACAGTTCATATTATGAAATTTGGTTTTCATAACATCAATTTGAATATAAATAGCTAAACCGTAGGGTTCTTGGCCTTGTTAAAATGAATACTTTTCTATAGGCATTGCTTAACAATGTATGAAAAACCGTTTCTGCAGCGGCTATCAGTAAGTTACAAGGTTGAGCCTGCCTGGGAGGCCCTAAAATGATCCTGGTCCGGCGAACACAAAGGGAAGAGGTTTCAACACACAAGTGGCTAAGGCTAAACCAAGCTTGGCTTATGAGACCCTTGGAGTATTTACTGTCATTCCTGTAATAACCCTCTTCATCCGAGCCTGAAGATCTGTGCCCTCTCCACCGCCCACCTCCAATCCCAGACTGGAGAGCAATTCCGCTTCCTGCGCACAGAAGAGGAGGCTGCCGGTCCCAGGTGGCCGGTGCAGATCCTCGGTCTCTTCGCAGAGCGAAAGATTTTGGTCTTCCTGCAGCCCTGCCTGGCAGTCTGCAAGGAGGCTTCCAAGCACAGAAACGACAGGATTGATCAAAGTCGGGGCAAAGACCTCGGAATAAAATGAGTGCTTGGACTCCGGACTCGTCCCAAACCTAAACTCCCAATTTCTGTTCAAAAGGCGGTACAAGCCCAAATCCCAATAAAGTAGAAGGGCAAAGGAGCAGCGCCAGAAAACCTTTCCTGAAAAACCCCACCATCAACCTGCCAGTGGGAAAACGCCCACCGGCATCTGAGCCCTTAGCGCATCTGCCCGGGTATTGCACCCACCGAGGTCCCCGCAGCGCGGGCAGGAAAGCTTTGGCTGCGGCGTGGGGAGCCCAGACGCGTGGCGCGCAACATCATCTACCCTCCCAGCCCGGGCGGATGGCGGGGGGTGGGAAGGGGACGCTGTGAGCCACTCCTGGGGAAGCCGGGGACCACCGCAAGCAACCCCCAGCCCCAGCAGAGGAAAATAAAACGCTGGCAACAAGTGGGAGGTGCAGCCCCCCATGGTCAGGCCCGCAGGGCTGGGCGCTAACAGAGCGGGAGAAGGCAGACACAGCGACCCGGAGCGCGCCCATCCCCGCGTTCCGCCCGTCCCGCCTGCGACCCCCGGGACGGCCCGCTGGGCTGCGGAACTCCGGCCCCCGCAGAGCCGAGGCGGCGCCGCCGCGGAGACCCCGAGGCCGGCCGCCCACCGGCGCACTCACTGCTGCATTCGTCGTCCGCGCAGAGTTTGTGCTCCGAGAAGCGCCGGCCAGTGCTGGGGTCCAGCTGGCCCGGTACCCGCCAGGGCAGCCCGAGCACGAGCAGCCAGACGAGCAGCCCAGGCGCCGCAGCCATGTTGTGGTCACTTCGGGGAGCCGGTGACGCGGAGGAGGAGGCCGGGGCGGGGGCGGGGATGGGGGCGGGGACGGGGGCGGGGATGGGGACGGGGGCAGGGACGGGGCGGGGGCGGGACGGGGGCGGGGACCGGGATAGGGACGAGGGCAGGGACGGGGCGGAGCGCCGGGGGCGAGTGGGAAGACAAGCGCGGAGGGGCGGCGCCCGGGAAGGTCTGAGCAGTTTTCGACTGACACGTCAGCAGAGGCTCTAGGAGGGATGCGGGAGACCTCCAGGAGGAGGACTGGCAGCCGCCTCGTCCTCTCCTCGAAGCTTTCTCCTCTGGTCGCTGCCTTGGCAACCAGGACTCTTAAGTGTTCTCCCTCGTCCAATCACCTGCCTTTGCCCCAGTCCCTCGCAGAACCTCCGCGTGACTCCATTCGTTGTTCACCCCTCCCTGCGCGCTAGGGTCCCTCAACCCTGCGCCATCTCAACAGGTCCCTTCTAGCCCTTTCTTGCAGCTTCTGGTTTGTGGCCTGTCCCGAACCAGCGTCCCTCCACTTCACCCCGCTACCCCCACTTTTGGTATGGTACCTCCTTTTCTGAACTACCAAATCCCACCCGCGATTTGCCACTATTAGTCTCTGGTTTCAGGCTCCCTCCCCTTCAGCCTCCCAGGGCTTCCTTGGGGGCACCATACCGTGATGCTCTTTACGAAAGCGGGAGGTGAATGGAATAGGGGGCTGAGGATGTAAATCAGAGCCTGTGGCCTGCTTGGTCTTTAATAGAAATGGGTAATATTCCTTGGGCTGAGATCTTGAGATTCCTAGATCTATATCCATAGGGAAAAAGTAAACTAATTCAATAACAGTGTGATGAGCTTCCATTTTGTACTTATTTCATGCCTGACATTGTATAAAGCACCCAGGGTGGTGGGAGAGGACCTTGTCTAAACAAGTCCACGACTTAGTGAAAACCAACTGACATGAAAATAACTAAACAATAAATGTCAGAGTAGAGAAAATTAGTTAATAGCAGCTAACATTTATTGAGTACTTTATGCCCAGTTGTTATTCTAGGGTCTTTCTACACATGAATTAAGATTAATTTAATCTTCACAACAATATCACCTTAGAGTAGTAGGTCCTATTATGATCCCCATTTCAGAGATGACTACCATAAGGCATTCAAACACCTAGTGAGTGTGGAGCTAAGATTCAAACCCAGGTGGTATGCTCCTTTTTAATCACAACTCTGTAAAGCCTCCATCAAGCAACAAGCAATTTTTGTACTTTCTTTCTGAGTAGGAAAACAAAATCTTATTTAAATCATATTATAACTGGATTATTTATATGTGCAATTAAAAAAGCGGGGATGGCATGAGCAGATCAGCCCAGAGAAGAGTGGCTACAATACTCTCCAGCCCTGGTTGAAGAACTTGGCATTTTTCTGTGACCAGGAGCTTCTCATTGCAGTCTCTAAGGTTATTCATCAACCTTGAACAACAAACCCAGCAGCTGGTTTCCCAAACAAATCGTATTATTTAAAAGCAAGAAGAAAGAATGTGGCTTGTCTGTGCAATCCATTATATTGAATAAGGAAAAAACAGTAAACAGATGCTCACTAATTTTTGTCTGTAGGAGCCGTGAGAGATCCTATTGGGCCAATGTAATTCCAACGCAGTCCTGAGAAAATATACATTTGGTAAGGTCATGAACAAGCACTCTCCATCCAAGTAGTAGTTCTGTTCATTCTTCATTTCTTTTCTACTGTGTATTTATTTGTTTTAATATCTTAGATGTGTCTAATAGGCATCTCTAACAATATGTTGAAAACCAAACTCTTTATTTTTTTCTCTCAAACTCTGCTCCTGTCAGTCTTCCCTATTTGAGATAGGAATAGGAATGACAATTTAATTCCTACCTTCCAGGTGCTTAAGCCAAAAACATACAAATCATCCTTGACCTCTTTTCTCTCACACCCGAGTCCAATCCATCAGACAATCCCATGTCTTTTTTAATAGCTTCATTGAAGTGTAATTAACCTACAATAAATTGCACATGTTTAAAGGGTACAATTTGATAATTTTTGACATATGTCTACACCCATGAGACCATTACCACAATGAAGTTAATTAACATATTCATCACCTCTGAAAGAGTTCTCATGATCCTTTATAATCCCTCCCTTCCTTCTTCCAGCTGTCTTCAGACAACCTTCTGTCACTGTAGATTGGTTTGCATTTTCTAGAATTTGATATAAATGGAATAATACAGTATACATTCTTTGTCTGATTGTTTCACTCAGCATAAATATTTGAAATATTAAGAATCTGACCACTTCTCCCCATCTCCAGTGGCAGCAGTGCAGGCCAGGCCACCCATCTCTCACCCGAATAACTGCAATAGCCTTGTCATTTTCTTGCTTCTGCTCTTACCCTTCCAAAGTCAGTCTTAATAGTAGCTAAAGCAATAGTTTTATGATATAAATGTGGTAATGTCTCTCCCCTGCTCATAACCTTCCTGTGGCTTCCCATTTCCAAGTAAAATGCAATTACTTCTTTATGGAGTATACTGTCTTATTTAATTTTACTCCTCTCCCCTTTTACCCTCATTTCCTGACACTCCTCCCTTGCTCTGTTGGTTCCACCCAAATACGCCGAGCCTAATCCTGCATTCATGTATCTGCACTTGCAATGTTCCTTCAGAATGGAATAATTCCCCAAATAGTCTGCCTGGCTAACTAGTTTCCTCAATTGTGTCTCTGTAACAGTGCCATATCTTACAAGTGAGGCCTTCCCTGATACCCCTACATAAAACAGAACTCCTTCTCATGACTAGCTGGCTCATCACCCTGCTTTATTTTTCTTTAGAGCGTTTACCACCTGCCTTATGTTTATCTACTTTACTGCCACCCAACCTCCAATATAAGCTCCATGAAAGCAGGGGATTTGTCTGTTTTGTTCACTGCTGTAATATCAGTGCCTAGAACAATGTCTGGAATATATAAGGTACTCAACAAATGGTTTGTTGAATAAACCCATGGATCTTCACGTATTATAAATATATTATGCTATTAACCTAAATAAAGCCTCCATAAAATGAATAGTACCAAGAGGGAATATACCATGAAAACAAGGCATTTGGTGTCTTCCCCTCAGCGGCATCCTTAACACCAAAGACAGAACCTGAAAAGTATTTACTGTTGAATGAGGGTGTATTTGTTGCAGAGGGAGTGGATGAAATAGCACGTATTTTTTCCCTATATACTACCAGAATATTAAAGCAGATTTAAAACATGATTTTATCTTATTTCTCCTTAGATTAGAATTAATAACAATTCGTTGATGAAAAAAACAAAATTCCAAAATGATCTAATTGAATATTATTACTTTACAAAGTGAATAATATTTAATTTGACTAATATTTACTATGCTTTTACATGAAAGGTCAGAGCGCTCTGTTACTGAAGAACTAGCTACTTAAGTGTGTAGAATTTATAGGGTTTTGATTTATCTACATTTTTGAAAAAATTACTTTCTTAAAAAGATATTGACAAGCCGGTGGATAATTAGAAGACAGTTCTCAACTGACCACAATGAAGGTAAGGGTGGTGGTTCTTCCTGCTAGAGTTTATAAAATTAGGGGATGAATCAGCATTCATTTTCACTCATAGCATTTGAATACGTGGTATTGATGTTTAACATAAACTCTATTCTTACGTGTATTATTTGGTAACACTTCAAATGGAATTTTCAAATGGGTCAAGATTGAGTAAGAGTTAAAAATAGATTTGTCTAGTTTTGGGTGGAAGATACATAGAAACATAAGATTGGAGGGTTTCTGACCTCAGGGAATTTGCAGTCTAAATGAGAAAACAAGAGATATCTGAAACAAATAGGAGACATCACAATAATACATATCATTGTAAACTTGCCATGGTGCCTAGCCATGAACATCCGGAAGGTCTAACACTGAAGTTACCAGTAAGAACCTAGTCTATTGCCAATGATGAAATCACTCAGTGTTTAGAGAATGGAGTAAAACATTTATTGAGGACTATAGCTTCCATCCAAGATGGAGTAACAGGGACAGGATTTACCCTTTCACATTAAACATCTAAAAGCCTGGACAAAATGTATGAAATATTTTCAGACATTGGACAATAAGCAATATAGAACAGTAATCCCTAAGATAAACTTGAAAGATGAGATGAGTGCTATGATTGTCCTTGCTTACTGCCTGGAGATTTCCAGGACACAGCCAGGGAAGGGAAACTTAAATAGGAAATCTTCTCAAGTTAAAGAGACAGATTTGAGAGTTTAAGGAAGCCAATGTAGCTAGAGTTCACAGGGCAGAGTCCAAGACAGGGAAAAAAAAAAAGCTACACGGAGAAGAGAGAATTGTACAGAGAGAGCGCCAGAGATCTACAGAGGATTTCCTTCAAGTCTTCAGCTGAGTAACAATAAGCATATATGTGTGAGGAACTAGCTGATGCCAGGAAAAGAACACCAGGGAGGAATGGAAGAGACAATTGTTAGAGTGCAGAACAGTTTGTATTATCACCAGCCAGAGTAGAAAATCTGTAATAAACAGGGCATCAAGTAAAGTATTCAGTAAAAGGGAAAAATTAGCCCAAGATTAGAGGCTACTCTGGTCCTGCCTAGCAAAACTTAAAAGCAAGCCTTGAAAAGATCAAAATGCTTCCAAGTAAATTAACTGCATTCCAGAGTAAAGCTCTAGCATATTTAAAAGAATACAAAAATATCTAACATTCAACAAGGTAAATTCATGATGTCTGGAATGCAGTGAAAAATTATAAGGTATGCAAAGAAGTAAGAAAATGCAACCCATAATGAAGAGAAATCGATCAATAGAAATTATTTAAAAAGACACTAATGATAGAATTATTACACAAGTATTTAAACACAGTTATAGTCCATATGTTCAAAATGCTATAGGAAAACATACGTATGTAAAAGAGAAGCAAGATATAAAAACAACTGAATTCAAACTTAGGTGAAAAAAACCAATGCCTGAGATAAAAAATACACTGGATAGGATTAACAGAAGATTGTATACTACAGAAGACAATATTAGTGAGCTTGAAGATGTCGCAATATAAACTCCTCACAATGAAACCCATAGGTATGAGCTGACAGATGTACAAAGCAAAAAAAGAAAAACAAAAACTTTTAAAAAGAAAAAAAATAAAACAATGAAACATGAAGAATAAAGAGACGGAAAGAAATGAATAGACTGTCAGTGTGCACAACTTCAACCAGTCCAATATATGTGTAATTGGGGTCTCTGAAGGAGATGAAGAGACAGAAAACATTTTTGAATAAATAATGAGTGAAGGTATTCCAAATTTAATGAAAACTCACAGATTCAAGAAGCCCAACAAACCGCAAGCACAGGAAACATTAAAAAAACAAAAAAACAAAAAAACCAATGCCCATCAAATTGGCTAAAACCAGTGGTAAGGAAAAAAACTTTAAAAAGATCTACAGAAAATATACATAATATATAGAAAGGAGCAAAGATAAAAATGACAGTATACTTCTTTTCAGAACCATGTCAGTTAGAATGCAGTAGATCAACATTTTTAAGTTCTGAAAGAAAATAAAGTTGACATTCTGGAATTATATACCAAAGATGAGGTAAAGTCTTTCTTTCAAAGATGAGGTAAAGTCTTTTCAATGAATGATGCTAAGACAACTGAATATCCATGTGCAAAAGAATTAAGTTGAACCCTACCTCATACCACATATAAAAATTAACTCAAAATGGATCACAGACCTAAATGTAATAGCTAAAACCATAAGACTCTTAGAAGAAAACCTAGGGGTAAATCCTGGAATAGGCAATGGTTTCTCATCTATGACACCAAAAGCACAAGGAACAAAATAAAAGAACAGATAAATTAGACTTGATCAAATATAAAACTTCTACGCTTCAAAGGTTACCATCAAGAAAATGAAAAGACATTATATCAAAACAAAATTTAAAAAAAGAAAAATGAAAAGACAGTCACAAAGAACAGAAGAAAATATTTCAAAGTAATATATCTGATAAAGGACTTGTACCTAGAATACACAAGCAACTCTTACAACTCAATAACAAAAAGATAAATAAATAGCCCAATTTGAAAACGGGCAAAGAGGCCAGGTGTGGTGGCTCACACCTGTAATCCTAGCACTTTGGGAGGCCGAGGCCGATTGCCTGAGCTCAGGAGTTCTAGACCAGCCTGGGCAACACGGTGAAACCCTGTCTCTACTAAAATACAAAAAAATTTAGCTGGGCGTGGCAGCGTGCACCTGTAATCCCAGCTACTTGAGAGGTTGAGGCAGGAGAATCACTTGAACCTGGGAGAAGGCGGTTGCAGTAAGCCGAGATTGCACCACTGCCCTCCAGCCTGGGTGACACAGCTAGACTCCATCTCAAAATAAAACAAAACACAACCAAAATGGGCAAAGGATTGGAATAGACATTTCTCCAAAGAAAATACTCAAGGCCCATATGCAAATGAGAAGATAGATACTCAACATCATTAGCTAGTAGAGAAGTGTAAATCAAAACCACAATGAGACACTATTTCATAACTACTAGGTTGGCTATAAGATAAAAGAGAATAACAGATGTTGGCAAGAATGTGGAGAAATGGAAACACATATACATTGCTGGTAGGAATATCAAGTGGTACCGGCACTTTGGAAAATAGCAGTTCCTCAAGAAGATAAACATAGAATTACCATATTACCCAATAAATCTACCCCTAGTGATATAACCAAGAGTACTGAAAACTTATATCCACACAAAACCTTGTCCACCAATGCTCATAACAGCATTATTCATGAAAGTAAAAAATGAAAACAATCCACACGTTCATTCAACTGATGAATTAATGGTAGGTATAAAATATGGTAGGTATATCAATACAATAAGGAATGAAATAATGATACATACTACAACATAAGCGACCTTTGAATGCATTTTTCTAAATGAAAGAACTTAGCCACAAAAAGCCACATACTGTGTGGTTCCATTTAGATGACATTTTCAGAATAGAAAAATCTGTAGACACAGAAAGTAGGGCTGGAAGAGATGGGAACTCAAGGACTGACAGATGAAGTGTACAGCGTTTCTCTTTGGGGTGATGGAAATGTTCTAAGATTGATTGTGATGAAGGCTGCATATCTCTGACTATACTAACAACCACAGAACTGTACACTTCAAGTGGGTGGATTGTATGGTATGCGAGTTACAGGTCAATAAAGCTGTACCCCTCCAAAAGACTCTCATGTCAAAAATTTCTAAATATGCAAAATAAAGCAAGACAAAATATGGTAAAATACATTTTCACATGCACAAATGCTGAAAGAATTCATCACTACAAGATCTACAATACAAGAAATGTTGAAGCCCTTTAGGCAGAAAAAAAATACCAGATGGAAATCTGAATATACAAAAAAGAATAAAAGAATGCCAGAAATGTATATATGTAGGCAAATATAAAATATTTTTCTACTTAAAATATATAAAACATGTTTCTTATTTTAAAAATCTCTTTAAAAGATAATTACCTATTTAAAGCAAACTAATAACAGTATATCACAAAATATACAATATATGTACATTAAAATGAATGACAACAAAAGTATAAAAGCAGGAGAGAAGAAATAGAAATAAAGGTCTTAACCTATAGATGAAGTGATAAAATATTCCATGAAGGTATAGTATAATAAATTAAAGATATATATTATAAACCCTGAAGCAACAACCAAAAAAGCACAGTTATAGCTAGTAAGTTCACAAAGGTGATAACATGTGGTTAATTCAGAAGTAGATGACAAGAGTAAAAGGAAAAAAAAACAGATGGGACAGATAGAAAGCAAATAACAAGACCCTAGATTTTATCAATCATACCAATAATCACATTACATGTAAATGGTCAAAGGCGGGATTGTTAGACACAATTCAAAAGCAATACCCTACTAGATGCTGTCTGCAAGAAAACACACTTGAAACATAATGACACAAATACATTAAATGTAAAAAAAGATAAACCATGCTAACACTAATCGAATTAGGCTAGAGAAGCCATATTAATATCAGACAAAATAGATTTAAGAGCAAAGAATATTACCAGAGATAGTCATTTCATAATGTTAAAGAAGATAACTCATCAAGATGATACAACAATTTTAAATGTATATACACTTAATAATAGAGCTTTAAAATACATGAAGCAAAAACTGATAAAAACCTAACAGGAGAACTGCACAAATAGTTGGAGATTTCAACACCTCTCTCTCAATAATTGATCAAACAAGAACCCAGATAATCAGTAAGAATGCAGAAGCCTTAACACCATCAATTAACTTGGCCTAATTGATATTTGTAGAACCCCACTCATCGACAACAGAATACATATTCTTTTTAAGTTTTTGTGGAATATTTACAACAATGTCATGGGCTGCAGAACAATATGTTTTTAAAAATTCAAATTATGCAAAATATGTTCTCTGACTACATGGAATTAGAAATCAATAACAAAAAGATATCTGGAGGATCTCCCAAGTTTTAGAAACTAAATAGTATGGTTTGGTTCTGTGTCCCCACCCAAATCTAACCTTGTAGCTCGCATAATTCCCACATGTTGTGGGAGGGACCCGGTGAGAGATTATTGAATCATGGGGGTTGGTCTTTCCCATCCTGTTCTTATGATAGTGAATAGGTCTCACGAAATCTGATGGTTTTTAAAATGGGAGTCTCCCTGTACAAGCTCTCTTTTTGTCTGTTGCCATCCATGTAAGATGTGACTTGCTGCTCCTTGCCTTTTGCCATGATTGTGAGGCCACCCTAGCCATGTGGAACTGTGAGTCCAATAAACCTCTTTCTTTTGTAAATTGCCCAGTCTCAAATATGTCTTTATCAGCAGCATGAAAACAAACTAATACAGTAAATTGGTACCAGTAGAGTGGGGCGTTGCTGAAAAGATACCCAAAAATGTGGAAGCAACTTTGGAACTGGGTAACAGGCAGAGGTTGGAACAATTTGGAAGGCTCAGAAGAAGACAGGAAAATGTGGGAAAATTTGGAACTTCCTTGAGACTTGTTGAATGACTTTGATAAAAATGCTGATGGTGATATGAACAATAAGGTCCAGGCAGGGCTGGTCTCAGAGGGAGATGAGGAACTTGTTGGGAACTGGAGCAAAGGTGACTCTTGTTATGTTTTAGCAAAGAGACTGGCAGCATTTTGCCCCTGCCCCAGAGATTTGTGGAACTTTGAACTTGAAAGAGATGATTTAGGATATCTTGCAGAAGAAATTTCTAAAAGAAAGCATTCAAGAGGTGACTTGGGTGCTGTTAAAGGCATTCAGCTTCAAAAGGGAAACGGAGCATAAAAGTTGGAAAATTTGGCTGGGCACAGTGGCTCATGCCTGTAATCCCAGCACTTTGGGAGGCTGAGGTGGGTGGTTCACAAGGTCAAGAGATCAAGATCATCCTGGCCAACATGGTGAAACCCCATCTCTACTAGAAATATAAAAATTAGCTGGGTGTGGTGGTGTGCACCTGTAGTCCCAGCTGCTTGGGAGGCTGAGGCAGGAGAATCACTTGAACTTGGGAGGCAGAGGTTGCAGTGAGCCGAGATCGCACCACTGCACTCCAGCCTGGTGACTCTGTCTCAAAAAAAAAAAAAAAAAAAAAAATTGGAAAATTTGTAGCCTGACAATGTGATAGAAAAAAAAAATCCCATTTTTGGGGAGAAATTCAAGCTGGCTGCAGAAATTTGCATAAGTAACAAGGAGCCAAGACAATGGGGAAAATGTCTCCAGGGCATGTCAGAGACCTCTGTGGCAGCCCCTCCCATCACAGGCCTGGAGGTTTAGGAGGAAAAAGCGGTTTTGTGTGCTGGGCCCAGGGTCCCTCTGCTTTGTGCAGTCTAGGGACTTCATGCCCCGTATCCCACCTGCTTCAGCTGTGGCTGAAAGGGGCCAATGTAGAGCTTGGGCCATGGATTTAGATGGTGCAAGCCTCAAGCATTGGCAGCTTCCATGTGATGTTGAGCCTCCGAGTGCACAGAAGTCAAGAATTGAGGTTTAGGAACCTCCACCTAGATTTCAGAAGATACAAGGAAAGGCCTGGATGCTCAGGCAAAAGTGTGCTGCAGGGGCGGAGTCTTCATGGAGAACCTCTGTTAGGGCGCTGCAGAAGGGAAATTTGGAATGGGAGCCCCCATGCAGAGTCCCTACTGGGGCAATGCCTAGTGGAGCTGTGATAAAAGAGCCACTATCCTCCAGACACCAGAATGGTAGATCCACTGATAGCTTGCACCGTGCACCTGGAAAAGCTGCAGATACTCACTGCCAGCCTGTGAAGGCAGCTGGGAGGGAGGCTGTACTCTGCAAAGCCACAGGGTTGGAGCTGCCCAAGACTATGGGAACCCACCTATTCCATCAGCATGACCTGGGTGTGAGACCTGGGGTCAAAGGAGATCGTTTTGGAGCTTTAAGATTTGACTACCCCACTGGATTAAGGACTTTGTTTTAGCCCCTTTGTTTTGGCCAATTCCTCCCATTTGGAATGGCTCTATTTATGCAGTGCCTTTACCACCCTTGTATCTAGGAAGTAACTAACTTGCTTTTGATTTTACAGGTTCATAGGTGGAAGGGACTTGCCTTGTCTCAGATAAGACTTTGGACTGTGGACTATTTTTTTTAAACAGAGTCTCACTCTGTTGCCCAGGCTGGAGTGCAATGGCACGATCTTAGCTCACTGCAACCTCCACCTCCCAGGCTCAAGTGATTCTCCTGCCTCAGCCTCCTAAGTAGCGGGGATTACAGGCGTGTGCTACCACACCCGGCTAATTTTTGTATTTTTAGTAGAGATGGGGTTTCGCCATATCAGCCAGTCTTGTCTCAAACTCCTGACCTCAGGTGATCTGCCCACCTCGGCCTCCCAAAGTGCTGGGATTACAGGCGTGAGCCACCATGCCTGGCAGACTGTGGACTTTTGAGTTAATGTTGGAATGAGTTGAGACTTTGGGGAACTTTTGGGGAGGCATGATTGGCTTTGAAATGTGAAGATATCAGATTTGGCAGAGGCCAGGGGTGAAATAATATGGTTTGGCTCTGTGTCTCCACCCTAATCTCATCTTGTAGCTCCCATAATTCCTGCATGTTTTGGGAGGGACCCAGTGAGAGATGATTGAATCACAGGAGCAGGACTTTCCTGTGCTGTTCTCATGATAGTGAATGGGTTTCATGAGATCTGATGGTTTTTAAAATGGGAGTCTCCATGTACAAACTCTCTTTTTGCCTGCTGCCATTCAGGTAAGATGTGACTTGCTCCTCCTTGCCTTCCACCGTGATTGTGAGGCCTCCCCAGCCATGTGGAACAGTGAGTCCAATAAACCCCTTTCTTTTGTATATTGCCCAGTCTCAGGTATGTCTTTATCAGCAGCATAAAAACAGACTAATACACTAAATAACAAACTTTTAAATAATGCATGAGGCAAAGAGGAAATCCAATGAGAAATAAGAAAGTGTTTCACAGTGATTGAAAATGAAAAAGAAAACATATAAAAAGCCACTAAAATCCTGCTTAGAGATAAAATTATCACCCTAATTTGCCTCTATTAGAAAAACCAGAAAGGTCTCAAATTAATATCCTCAGCTTCTACCTTTAAAAACTAGAAAAGGAAGAGCAAATTAAAACCCTAGTGAGCAGGGAAAAGGAAATAATAAGGATAAGATTTATGTAAAACAAAAAGAAAGTAGAGAAAATCAATGAAACTAAAAGTTGATTCTTTAAGAATATCAATAAAATTCATAAACTTCTAGTCAGACTGATTCGGGGGTTAAAAAGAGAGAAGATACTAAATACCAATAATAGAAATGAGAGAGAGGACATCACTACAAATTCTAGACATTAGAAGAAGAAATAAGTTAGACAACTTAGATAAAATATTTAGCCTCTGAAAGACACAGACTACCAAAGTTCATTCAGTTAAAAACAAGGTAACCTGAAAAGCCCTGTATTTATTATAGAAATTAATTGGTGGCTAGAAAAAAACAACCTTCCAGGCAAGGCACAGTGGCTCATGCCTGTAATCCCAGCACTTTGGGAGGCTGAGGTGTGTGGATCACCCAAGGTCAAGAGTTTGAGACCAGCCCAGCCAACATGGTTAAACGCCGTCTCTACTAAAAACACAAAAATTAGCCGGGTGCCATGGTACACACCTGTAGTCCCAGCTACTTGGAAGGCTGAGGCAGGAGAATAGCTTAAACCCAGGAGACAGAAGTTGCAGTGAGCTGAGATCGTACCACTGCACTCTAAACTGCGTGACAGAGCAAGACTCCATAAAAACAACAACAACAACAACAACAACAACAACAAACAAGAAAAAGAAAAAGGAAAAGAAAAACTTTCCAACAAAGAAAACTCCAGATCCAGATAAATTCAATGGTGATTTCTACTACACATTTAAGGCAGAAATAATACCAACTGTACACAAACTCTTCCAAAAAATTCAAGAGAATGAAATATGTCTGTATTAATTCTTTAACACCAGTACTACTCTGATATCCAAACCGGAAAACAACCTTATAATAATGACATTACAGAAGATTGTCATCTTCTGAACACAGATGCAGTAATCCTTAACAAAATTTTAGCAAGTTGAACCTGTCAGTATATAATGATGGTAATGCATCACCACCAAGCAAGTTTTATCACAGCAATGCAAGGTTATCATTCAAAAGCCAATTGATGTAATTTATCATATTAATAGATTAAACAATAAAATCTATATGATCATCCCAATAGATGTCACAAAACATTTGACAAATTCCTTCCTTCCTTTTTTTTTTTTTTTCAAACAAAGTGTTCATGCTTGTCTCCCAGGCTAGGGTGCAATGGTATGATCTCGGCTGAGTGCAACCTCTGCCTCCTAACTTCAAGCAGTTCTCCTGCCTCGGCCTCCTGAGTAGTTGGGGTCACAGGCATGTGCCACTATGCCCAGCTAAATTTTGTATTTTTAGTAGAGATGGGGTTTCACCATGTTGGCCAGGCTGGTCTCGAACTCCTGACCTCAGGTGATCTGCCTGCCTCAGTCTCCCAAAGTGCTGGGATCACAGGTGTGAGCCATAGCACCCGGCCCCCACATTTATTCCTAATAAAAACTTGGCTAAGTGCCATGGCTCACACTTATAATCCCGGCACCTTGGGAGGCCGAGGCAGGTGGAACGCTTGAGGTCAGGAGTTTGAGACCAGCCTGGCCAACGCGGCGAAACCCCGTCTCTACTAAAATAATAAAAAATTGCTAAGCATGGTGGAGCATGCCTGTAGTCCCAGCAGCTTATAAGGCTGAGGCACGAGAATTGCTTGAACCTGGAGGCAGAAGTTGCAGTTAGCTGTGATCATGTCACTGCACTCCAGCCTGGGCCACAGAACAAAACTCTGTCTCAAAACAAAAACAAAAGCAAAAACATAAACAAAAACAAAAAACTCTCAGCACACTGAGAATAGAAGGAAACTTTCCCAAATTGATAAAGTGCTTTTACAAAAAATCTACTGCTGGTGTCAGTCATGTTGGTGATCGATAGAAAACTTTCCCTCAAAGAAGGAAAAAGTCACAGAGGTCTGCTTTTACCACTTCTACTTAACAATGTAATAGAGGTTCTAGCCAGTGAAATAAGGCAAGAAAAACATAAAATGCTTACAAATTGGAAAGAAAGAAGTAAAATTTGCAGACAAAATGATTGGCACTATAGAATATCCTAAAGAATCTAAAATAAAGCCACTAAATTAAAAAGTGAGTTTAGTAAAGTTGCAGAATAAAAGATCAATATGATCTGACAACAGATGTGAAAAAACTGAACACTGAAGAATACAAATCATTGCTGATAAAAAGTAAAGAATAATTAAATGGAAAGCTATGCCATCTTCACAGATTGGAAGACTTAAATGTGTAATGATGTCCATTTTCCCCTAATTACTTGATGGACTTAATACAAGCCCAATCAAAATTCAGAAGGCTTCTTTGTAGAAACTGACAAGCTAATTTTAAGATTTATATGGAAATCATATAATAAGGACAGGGAAGAGCCAAAATATCTTTGAAAAGAACAACAAAGTTGGAGGAGTTACATTGCCTTTACCAAGATTTATTATTAAGTTGTATTAATTACAACAATGTGGTATTGGTGTAAACACAGACATACAGGTCAATGGAACAGAACTGAGGGTCTAAAAATTGACACACACATATATAGACAACTGATTTTCAACAAACATGGCAAGAGAATTCAATTGGAGAAAGGTAATCTTTCTAATAAATGGTGCTGAAACAACTGCATAGCCATAACTAAAAAATAAATAAATAACTTCAATCCTTGCCACATACCATATACAAAATTAACTCAAAATAGATCATAGACGTAAATGTCAGAACTAAAGCTATAAAACTTCTAGAATAAAACATAGGCAAAGATTTTTAAATACACACACAACCACGATCTCTAAAAGAAGTAAATTAATCTATTGGGCTTAATAAAACTAAACACTTTTGGCTGGGCATGGTGGCTCATACCTGTAATCTCACTCTTTGGGAGGCCAAGACAGGAGGATCGTTTGAGCCCAGGAGTTTGAGATCAGTCCTGGAAACACAGAGGGACCCCACCCCCCAACTCTTCCCTCCAAATTTAAAAAGTTAGCTAGGCATGGTGGCACATACGTGTGCTCCCAGCTACTCAGGAGGCTGAGGTAGGAGGATCACTAGGGCCTGGGAGGTTGAGGCTGCAGTGAGCCATGGTTGTGCCACTGCACTCTAGCCTGGGAAACAGAAGGAGACCCTGTCTGACACAACAACAAAAAACTTTTGTGCTCTCTACATTCACTGTTATGAAAATAGAAAGCTAAGCCACAGACTAGGAGAAAGTATTTGCAAAACATCTACTCAAAAAAAGAATTGTATTTAGAGCATATAAATAATTTTTACAACTTATCAATAAGAAAACAATCCAGGCAGGGTGTGGTGGCTCATGCCTGTAATCCCAGTGCTTTGGGAGGCCAAGGTGGATGGATCACGAGGTCAGGAGATCGAGACCATCCTGGCTAACATGGTGACACCCCGTCTCTACTAAAAAATACAAAAAATTAGCCAGGCGTGGTGGCGGGTGCCTGTAGTTCTAGCTACTCGGTAGGCTGAGGCAGGAGAATGGCATGAACCCGGGAGGCGGAGGTTGCAGTGAGCCGAGATCATGCCACTGCACTCCAGCCCGGGCAAAAGAGCGAGACTCCATCTCAAAAAAAGGAAAAGAAAGAAAAGAAAACAATTCAATTGGGGAAAATAGGCAAAAGATTTGAACAGACATTTCTTCAAAGTAGACATGCATATGGCAAATATATACATGAAAAGATACTCAACGTCATTAGCCATTAGTGAAATGCAAATCAAAGCCACAATATTATTATTACACATCCACTAGAATGGCTAAAATTGGAAAGGCTGATCATAACAAAGATTGACAAGATAAGGGCAATTGATATTTCATAACATTGCCAGCTAGAATTTAAATGGTACAATCAGTTTGGCATTTTCTTTAAAAGTGAAACCACATCTATTATATGAACCCAGTCTTTCCACCGCTGGGTATTTACTCCAGAGAAATAAAAGTATATGTCCACACTAAGACTTGTACACACAAATGTTCATAGTAGCTCCATTTGTAATAGTTAAGAGCCCCAGATGCACATCATCAAGTAAATAAATAATAAATTTTAGAATACTACTGGGCAATAATAAGGAACTATCAATACTAGCAACAGGGAGGTTGAGTGAAATAAACCAGATAAAAACAAGACATACTATGTAATTCCATTTATGTAAAATACTAGAAAATTCAAACTAATTTATAATGACAGAACACAGATCAGTTGCTGCCTGGTGAAGGGGCAAGGAGGCAAGATAAGGAAGAGATGGACACAAAGAAATTTGGGTGTCCTCCCCCTCGTGAATGTGGTGATGGCTTCAGGTGTATATGCATGTGTCAAAACTCATAAAACTGTACAATTAAAATACTTAAATATCCTTTATACTGAAGTAGAGTTGTCAAAAAAACTTATGTAGAGAAAATTTGTAAGTTAGACAGAAAGAGATAAAATTCAATTATCCTTAAAGGTAACTCAAGAGTTACAAACCAAGTAAAGCCTGGTAAAGGTCTTAGTAAAAATAAAAACACTATGATTGGTCACAATACAGTGAGTCAGAAAAATGATAACAAACATATATTTCTTTATTCTATCAGGTCAGCCTGCAAAATCTCATTTCCTGCTGGGCGTCATGATGTCTCTTTCCTTTCTTCCCTCTTCTGCAAGTTCTCACTTTTTGTGTGTGTTTGGCCAGTGTCCAGAAGATGGGTCCACCTTTATGCCTGTGCCCAAGGAGCCCTAAATTTGGCTCCATCCCCGAGGGTGGAGGATGACTCTGAATCCTCATCCATATTCTTCAGAGTGGGAACTCCTAAAAGATAAACAAGCCTCTCTTGCTGATACCAGTTACTTCTCTCAGTAAGAATAAGGGGGTGGGGCATACAAAGAACCCTGTCCTGCCACACAATAAGTGCTCAAATGTGTTTTACTACAAATTCTAAGCACTAATGAGTTAAAAGAAGGAGGAAAGTAAGTGATGGTGGTGGAATTTGAACTGAGCCTTAGTGAATACATAGAATTTAGATTCTAAACAGAGAGGATAGGGCAAATGAAGAAAACAAGATAGGAAAAGACACAGCAGTAGCAGAAAGCAATTTGTTTAAAGGACAGTACGGAGACCTAAACTTACTAGAGTGAAAGAGTTCTATTAGACAAGTGGGAGACAGGCTGGGTGCGGTGACTCAAGCCTGGAATCCCAACACTTTGGGAGGCCGAGGTGGGTGGATCACTTGAGATCAGGAGTTTGAGACCAGCCTGGCCAACATGGTGAAACCTAGTCTCCACCAAAAATACAAAGAATTAGCCCAGGTGGTGGCTGAGGCAGGAGAATCGCTTGAACCCAGGAGACAGAGGTTACAGTGAGCTGAGATCACGCCACTGCATTCCAGCCTGGGTGACAGAGTGAGGCTCCATCAAAAAAAAAAAAAAAAAGAAAAAAGAAAAGAAAAGAAAGAAAAAACAAAAGTTTGGGCAGCTAGGATGGGTCAGATTATTGAGAGCCCTTGAAAATCAGCATGAGAATTTAGATTTAATAGAATAAAATACAGAAAGCTATCAGATTTTAAGTAAAGGGAGCATATAACTACAGGGGAATTTATGCAAGTATCTTGTTCTGAAAGCCAGTAAGAACAGAAGTTTGTGTTGGGCATGGTTAGTAGGGAAAAATCTCTCCCAACAACTAAAAAGTCATGTCAAAGGCTATGATCTATTGGGAATGAGTCATCCATAATATAAGGTCTATCAGCATGTACTATTTGTCTAGTCCTGGCAAATATTATTCCAATTTCTATTGTACAAAGAAAGAAACTCAAACATCTCAAATTGCTACTAATATACAGACATATACGCAAGTTCCTGTTTCCGGTTCCACCTAATTTACCTTGGCACCATTTCCACAGAAGTCAAATATTTGGTGCTTTGAAACAAATGTAGAACAGATTGCAGGGTGTGGCCTGTACAACTCAATTTCCACAGTTTGGCTTTTCCATGTAATTTTCAGATATAAATTACTTCCCTACCAGGGCAATAGTGGAGGCAGGGAATAGAGTCAAAAGCATTGGCTAGGAATCAGAAGTCTAATTGTGTGACTATAGGCAAGCCATTAGCTTTTCTGAGTCTCAGATCTCTCTTCTAGAAAATTGGGGCTAAAGTCAAAACTTTATAGTGTTTGTTTGAGAAGGCAATCAGATACTACATAAAAAGATTGTCTACTTATGTTATATAAATAATTAAACAGCAAAATTGCAAGCTGTTACAGTCAAGAGATGTTTGATGATGCAACAAGAATTGTTTGATGGCAAACCAATGACTTCTACACAAAGGAGACATTTTTAGATAGTACCTTCGCTGGAAACTGTTTTCTTCTCACTAAAAGTCAGCAAGACTGGAACAGCCTCCCAAGCTGTGGTTGGAAAATTGAAAGCGCCTTCTAGAGGAGACAATGAGAAATGAGAAGGAGAAAATAGATTTCTGAGAATACTATACAATCACAGCTGATTTGTTATAGATCATACATTAAGACAAACCTCCTGAATCTTCAGCGTTTTTTATTGATACATGTAGTATAAAATTAGAAACAGGAACATAAGTACCATTATGAAAACTATACTCAAGTGTGGATACTGATCAACTGACACAGAAAAAATAAGAGTATGCTGTAATTGGTATGGACGTTCACTGCTATCTAAATACATGTGGAATGTGAAATGGTATGGAATACATAAGAGGATCAGTGAATGACATTCAACCAGAATCATTACATATAGCATCTAAACATGACCTACATCTAAACATGACCTGCAACCTACTTTTGTTTATTTCTCACTGATTCCCTAGAACAATGCTGTCCAATAGAAATGTGTTAGCTACATACACAATTTGAATTTTCTAGAAGTCACATTTTAAAAAGTTAAACAAGGGCGGAGCAAGATGGCCGAATAGGAACAGCTCCAGTCTCCAACTCCCAGCGCGAGCGACACAGAAGACCGGTGATTTCTGCATTTTCAACTGAGCCTCTGCTACTGACACCCAGGCAAACAGGGTCTGGAGTGGACCTCAAGCAATCTCCAACAGACCTACAGCTGAGGGTCCTGACTGTTAGAAGGAAAACTATCAAACAGGAAGGACACCTACACCAAAACCCCATCAGTACGTCACCATCATCATCAAAGACCAGAGGCAGATAAAACCACAAAGATGGGGAAAAAGCAGGGCAGAAAAGCTGGAAATTCAAAAAATAAGAGCGCATCTCCCCTGGCAAAGGAGCGCAGCTCATCGCCAGCAACGGATCAAAGCTTGATGGAGAATGACATTGACGAGATGAGAGAAGAAGGCTTCAGTCCATCAAACTTCTCAGAGCTAAAGGAGGAATTACGTACCCAGCGCAAAGAAACTAAAAATCTTGAAAAAAAAGTGGAAGAATTGATGGCTAGAGTAATTAATGCAGAGAAGGTCATAAACGAAATGAAAGAGATGAAAACCATGACATGAGAAATACGTGACAAATGCACAAGCTTCAGTAACCGACTCGATCAACTGGAAGAAAGAGTATCAGCGATTGAGGATCAAATGAACGAAATGAAGCGAGAAGAGAAACCAAAAGAAAAAAGAAGAAAAAGAAATGAACAAAGCCTGCAAGAAGTATGGGATTATGTAAAAAGACCAAATCTACGTCTGATTGGGGTGCCTGAAAGTGAGGGGGAAAATGGAACCAAGTTGGAAAACACTCTTCAGGATATCATCCAGGAGAACTTCCCCAACCTAGTAGGGCAGGCCAACATTCAAATCCAGGAAATACAGAGAACGCCACAAAGATACTCCTCGAGAAGAGCAACTCCAAGACACGTAATTGCCAGATTCACCAAAGTTGAAATGAAGGAAAAAATCTTAAGGGCAGCCAGAGAGAAAGGTCGGGTTGCCCACAAAGGGAAGCCCATCAGACTAACAGCAGATCTCTTGGCAGAAACTCTACAAGCCAGAAGAGAGTGGGGGCCAATATTCAACATTCTTAAAGAAAAGAATCTTAAACCCAGAATTTCATATCCAGCCAAACTAAGTTTCATAAGTGAAGGAGAAATAAAATCCTTTACAGATAAGCATGCTAAGAGATTTTGTCACCACTAGGCCTGCCTTACAAGAGACCCTGAAGGAAGCACTAAACATGGAAAGGAACAACCGGTACCAGCCATTGCAAAAACATGCCAAAATGTAAAGACCATTTAGGCTAGGAAGAAACCGCATCAACTAACGAGCAAAATAACCAGTTAATATCATAATGGCAGGATCAAGTTCACACATAACAATCTTAACCTTAAATGTAAATGGACTAAATGCTCCAATTAAAAGACACAGACTGGCAAACTGGATCAAGAGTCAAGACCCATCAGTCTGCTGTATTCAGGAGACCCATCTCACACACAGAGACATACATAGGCTCAAAATAAAGGGATGGAGGAAGATTTACCAAGCAAATGGAGAACAAAAAAAAGCAGGGGTTGCAATACTAGTCTCTGATAAAACAGACTTTAAACCATCAAAGATCAAAAGGGACAAAGAAGGCCATTACATAATGGTAAAAGGATCAATTCAACAGGAAGAGCTAACTATCCTAAATATATATGCACCAAATACAGGAGCACCCAGATTCATAAAGCAAGTCCTTAGAGACTTACAAAGAGACTTAGACTCCCATACAATAATAATGGGAGACTTCAACACTCCACTGTCAACATTAGACAGATCAACGAGACAGAAAGTTAACAAGGATATCCAGGAATTGAACTCATCTCTGCAGCAAGCAGACCTAATAGACATCTATAGAACTCTCCACCCCAAATCAACAGAATATACATTCTTCTCAGCACCACATCACACTTACTCCAAAATTGACCACATAATTGGAAGTAAAGCACTCCTCAGCAAATGTACAAGAACAGAAATTATAACAAACTGTCTCTCAGACCACAGTGCAATCAAACTAGAACTCAGGACTAAGAAACTCAATCAAAACCGCTCAACTACATGGAAACTGAACAATCTGCTCCTGAATGACTACTGGGTACATAATGAAATGAAGGCAGAAATAAAGAAGTTCTTTGGAACCAATGAGAACAAAGATACAACATACCAGAATCTCTGGGACACATTTAAAGCAGTGTGTAGAGGTAAATTTATAGCACTAAATGCCCACAAGAGAAAGCAGGAAAGATCTAAAATTGACACTCTAACATCACAATTAAAAGAACTAGAGAAGCAAGAGCAAACGCATTCAAAAGCTAGCAGAAGGCAAGAAATAACTAAGATCAGAGCAGAACTGAAGGAGATAGAGACACAAAAAACCCTCCAAAAAATCAATGAATCCAGGAGTTGGTTTTTTGAAAAGATCAACAAAATTGACAGACCACTAGCAAGACTAATAAAGAAGAAAAGAGAGAAGAATCAAATAGACGCAATAAAAAATAAAGGGGATATCACCACCGACCCCACAGAAATACAAACTACCATCAGAGAATACTATAAACACCTCTACGCAAATAAACTAGAAAATCTAGAAGAAATGGATAATTTCCTGGACACTTACACTCTTCCAAGACTAAACCAGGAAGAAGTTGAATCCCTGAATAGACCAATAGCAGGCTCTGAAATTGAGGCAATAATTAATAGCCTACCAACCAAAAAAAGTCCAGGACCAGATGGATTCACAGCTGAATTCTACCAGAGGTACAAGGAGGAGCTGGTACCGTTCCTTCTGAAACTATTCCAATCAATAGAAAAAGAGGGAATCCTCCCTAACTCATTTTATGAGGCCAACATCATCCTGATACCAAAGCCTGGCAGAGACACAACAAAAAAAGAGAATTTTAGACCAATATCCCTGATGAACATCGATGCAAAAATCCTCAATAAAATACTGGCAAACCGGATTCAGCAGCACATCAAAAAGCTTATCCACCATGATCAAGTGGGCTTCATCCCTGGGATGCAAGGTTGATTCAACATTCGCAAATCAATAAACATAATCCAGCATATAAACAGAACCAAAGACAAGAACCACATGATTATCTCAATAGATGCAGAAAAGGCTTTAGACAAAATTCAACAGCCCTTCATGCTAAAAACGCTCAATAAATTCGGTATTGATGGAACGTACCTCAAAATAATAAGAGCTATATATGACAAACCCACAGCCAATATCATACTGAATGGGCAAAAACTGGAAAAATTTCCTTTGAAAACTGGCACAAGACAGGGATGCCCTCTCTCACCACTCCTATTCAACATAGTGTTGGAAGTTCTGGCTAGGGCAATCAGGCAAGAGAAAGAAATCAAGGGTATTCAATTAGGAAAAGAAGAAGTCAAATTGTCCCTCTTTGCAGATGACATGATTGTATATTTAGAAAATCCCATTGTCTCAGCCCAAAATCTCCTTAAGCTGATAAGCAACTTCAGCAAAGTCTGAGGATACAAAATTAATGTGCAAAAATCACAAGCATTCGTATACACCAGTAACAGACAAACAGAGAGCCATATCATGAATGAACTTCCATTCACAATTGCTTCAAAGAGAATAAAATACCTAGGAATCCAACTTACAAGGGATGTAAAGGACCTCTTCAAGGAGAACTACAAACCACTGCTGAGTGAAATAAAAGAGGACACAAACAAATGGAAGAACATACCATGCTCATGGATAGGAAGAATCAATATCATGAAAATGGCCATACTGCCCAAGGTAATTTATAGATTCAATGCCATCCCCATCAAGCTACCAATGAGTTTCTTCACAGAATTGGAAAAAACTGCTTTAAAGTTCATATGGAACCAAAAAAGAGCCTGCATCTCCAAGACAATCCTAAGTCAAAAGAACAAAGCTGGAGGCATCACGCTACCTGACTTCAAACTATACTACAAGGCTACAGTAACCAAAACAGCATGGTACTGGTACCAAAACAGAGATATAGACCAATGGAACAGAACAGAGTCCTCAGAAATAATACCACACATCTACAGCTGTCTGATCTTTGACAAACCTGAGAGAAACAAGAAATGGGGAAAGGATTCCCTATTTAATAAATGGTGCTGGGAAAATTGGCTAGCCATAAGTAGAAAGCTGAAACTGGATCCTTTCCTTACTCCTTATACGAAAATTAATTCAAGATGGATTAGAGACTTAAATGTTAGACCTAATACCATAAAAACCCTAGAGGAAAACCTAGGTAGTACCATTCAGGATATAGGCATGGGCAAAGACTTCATGTCTAAAACACCAAAAGCAACGGCGGCAAAAGCCAAAATTGACAAATGGGATCTAATTAAACTAAAGAGCTTCTGCACAGCAAAAGAAACTACCATCAGAGTGAACAGGCAACCTACAGAATGGGAGAAAATTTTTGCAATCTACTCGTCTGACAAAGGGCTAATATCCAGAACCTACAAAGAACTCAAACAAATTTACAAGAAAAAAACAAACAGCCCCATCAAAAAGTGGGCAAAGGATATGAACAGACATTTCTCAAAAGAAGACATGCATACAGCCAACAGACACATGAAAAAATGCTCATCATCACTGGCCATCAGAGAAATGCAAATCAAAACCACAATGAGCTACCATCTCATACCAGTTAGAATGGCGATCATTAAAAAGTCAGGAAACAACAGGTGCTGGAGAGGATGTGGAGAAATAGGAACACTTTTACACTGTTGGTGGGATTGTAAACTAGTTCAACCATTATGGAAAACAGTATGGCGATTCCTCAAGGATCTAGAACTAGATGTACCATGTGACCCAGCCATCCCATTACTGGGTATATACCCAAAGGATTATAAATCATGCTGCGATAAAGACACATGCACACGTATGTTTATTGCGGCACTATTCACAATAGCAAAGACTTGGAATCAACCCAAATGTCCATCAGTGACAGAATGGATTAAGAAAATGTGGCACATATACACCATAGAATACTATGCAGCCATAAAAAAGGATGAGTTTGTGTCCTTTGTAGGGACATGGATGCAGCTGGAAACCATCATTCTTAGCAAACTACCACAAGAACAGAAAACCAAACACCGCATGTTCTCACTCATAGGTGGGAACTGAACAATGAGATCACTTGGACTCGGGAAGGGGAACATCACACACCGGGGCCTGTCATGGGGAGGGGGGAGGGGGGAGGGATTGCACTGGGAGTTATACCTGATGTAAATGATGAGTTGATGGGTGCTGACGAGTTGATGGGTGCAGCACACCAACATGGCACAAGTATACATATGTAACAAACCTGCACGTTATGCACATGTACCCTAGAACTTAAAGAATAATAATAATAATAAATTAATTTTAAAAAAAGTTAAACAAAATAGGTGATCTTAATTTTAATAATATGTTCTATTTAACCAAATCTATGCAAATTATCATTTCAACTCATTATCAATATAAAAATTATTAATGAGATATTTTACAGTCTTTATTTCACATAGAGTCTTTGAAATCTGAAGTGTATTTTACATTTACTGCACATTCCAATGCAGACTAGGCACATTTAAAGACAGCCACAGCTCTAGAAAGTAGGGATTGGAAATTAACACCAGAGTCACACTATATATTTGTAGATTATTTTCTATATACCATTTTTAAAGAAAAGCAAAGCTTCAACTTGCATTTAGTATTTAAAATATTTCTGCCCAAGCTCTCTTGGAACTTCTACAGAAGAGAGAAAGAATAATGATGGCTATCTGAAAGACCTTAGTTTTTGTTTGCAATCAGAGGTTGAGATATTTTTTGGGACATTTGAGAATTTTATCACCATTTCAAATGAATGTGAACTCTTCAATTAGAAAGTATAAGCCAGAAGCCATCATTAAGCTCCTATACTAGTCATGCTTTTATCGCTTCTCATAATTATCTTAAATACATTTACTAGTCATGACACACAAAATAATTAAACATTGCATTTAAATGGATAAGAAAATAATATGACTTCAGGAAGGCCCTTATCCCTTTAGACAGAGCTATAGGAAAACACAGTTGCAGTTAGGTAAAGGACCAGAGCATATTATCTGTGCAAATGTGTAACATCCATGCCCTGGTCGTGAACTTTTAGTAGCATCCCTAGTCATGGTAGCAAAATAAAAATTGCTCCCACGCATTTCCAAACTCCCCTTAGTGGGAATGATACCACCCTCCCAGTTTGAGATGCACTGCTTGAGACTTTTGTTAAAATTTGATCAGTTAACGAGGCACCTGTGGTTGTAAACATTCTGTTTTCTGTAGTTTCTCTTACCAGCAAAAAGGAGAAGATTATAACATCAATATAAAAACAAAAACAATAAAACCCACATAAACTCAAAAGTCTTTCCATATTCAACTGACTTTGCTTCACTTTTTTTTTTTTCATTTAAAGCTAGCATCACCTTAAAGGATGTCTCACACTTCTGAATTTATATTTCCTGACCTCCAAAAGGGATCCTATCTATTATTAAAAAGTCAAAACATAACAGATGCTGGTGAGGTCACAGAGAAAAGGGAATACTTATACAATGGTAGGGTGGATAAGAAAATGGAATACCACGGAAGACCATGGAATACTACGTAGCCATAAGAAAGAATGAGATCATGTTCTTTGCAGCAACATGGATAGAGCTGGAGGCCATTATCCTAAGCTAATTAATACAGAAACAGAAAACCAATTACTGTATGTTCTTACCCATAAATGGCAGCTAAACATTGAGTACACATGGACACAAAGAAAGAACACAGGGGCTACTTGAGGGTGGAGGGTGGAAGGAGAATGAGGACTGAAAAATAACCTATCAGGTACTATGCTTATTTATTAGTTGGGTGTTGAAATAATCTGTGCACCAAACCCCTGAGACATACAATTTACCTGTATAACAAACCTGCACATGTACCCACTGAAACAGAAAGTTAAAAAAACGAACACAAAAGGGGTCTTATATTGTTCTACTTCCACATTCTCACATTTGTTCCCTCTTCTGCACTATCTTACCTCAAATTTACACGTTAATGAGTTCTATTGTTTGTGTGTGTGTGCGTGTTAATAGTTGAACCATTGATACAATTTGACCTATTTGGAATGGATGTGAAGGACTTTTTCTTTATTTTAATTAAAGCACATGTTTCTCAATTAGGACCTAGGGAATATAGGTTGAGACTTAGTACATAGTCGTTAGAATGACAACTGAAATTGAAATTAAATAAATATGTATCGGTTCATGATGGTTGACCTCATTTACCCCATTATAATCAGTGCCCTCCACTACAGAACAGCAAACTCACTCCTAGCATTGACATCTACTAGTTGTATGTTCGAGATTGCAGAAGAAGCAATATAGAGTTAATGACTGTCATAATGACTGAGATGCATGATGACATCAGTAATTTTTTAGTAGATCTCTTTTTGGATACAAAAATCACCACCAATATGACTATGTGTCTTTAAAACTATATTTATGTATATACATATATATACATATTTAGGTATATAGCACAACCAAACCTCTATTGTGAGTATAAACCTTTATAGGTACTCCAGAGCAATGGTTAGCAAACTATGGCCCATGAGCTAAATCCAGCCTCACGTCTGCTTTTGTAAATAAAGTTTTAATAGAACACAGACATGCTAATTCATTACTATATTGTCTATGGCTGTTTTAATGCTATATAGCAGCAGAGTCAAGTGGTTATGACAAAGACTGTATGACATGCAAAATCTAAAATACTTACTCTCTGTCTCTACAGAAAATGTTTGCTGACTCCTGATATAGATTGTAAATGAAAGGTCAGCAGAATACATGTGCATTTTTTTTTCTTTTTTTATTGCTAGAATCGGTTGTATGAAATGGGATCAAGGAGCTGCTAATTGTTGGGACCAACGTCTCCTCCCTACAGAGCTAGAAATCTTGGCACTGTGTCATGTCAAAGGTGAAAAACAACAAATGAAGTTCATTTTGATGAGGTTTAAGAAATGTATTTTCTAGCGCATTTTGAGGTGTATCTAATCTTTGGGTTGTAGAAAATGACAACGTGTTTCAAAACAGTTGAAAAGAACGTTTTAATCTGTTATGTTCATTAGTATTTTATAATAATTTCAGAACTATCATCTAATAAAGTATCATAAAAGACTATATTGAATTGCAGTAAAAAGTTTTGAGTCCATCTGTTAACATTTATTTGTCTAGTTATTGTGGATTTCATGCTTATAAAACTATTGGTAAAACATATGATCATTTAAGTCATATTGCCTCATAAATTTTGGCCAGCTTATTTTTCGTAGACCCATGTTGGGGTTTACTCCTTCAGCTGATTTTGGTTTTCATGGACATTAAAAGAGATGCTACAGAGTTTCTCTATAATTTGCCGTTTAATGAGTGTCTTCATCACGAATGATGGAAAAGTGTATAAGGAAGTTAGTATGTTCGCTTTGAACCATGACTAAGTACCTGGTACTGGACTTGCCTTCCTGTCACAAACGAGTAAGAAACTAGAAAAACTACTTAAAGCAACTGTTTTCAGGCAATGATAAACAGGCAGCACGTGACTGATCCAAGAGCGCAAAACACGCAGGTGAACTCCATAATCAGGAAGGAGACACTTAAGTAAAGTGGTGGCCTTGCTGAGTTGAGGAGGAAATTATCGGAGTTCAAGGTTGTTGGAATGGCTGAAATTTTGTAGGCTAGAATATCTGAGCGCTCTCTGTGTGTGTGTGTGTGTGTGTGTGTGTGAAAGAGAGAGAGAGAGAGGAAGAGACAGAGAGAGGAGAGCGAAAGAGACAGAGAAGGGGGAGGGGAGGAGAGAGAGAGAGAGAGAGAGAGAGAGAGAGACGGAGACAGAGAAGGGGGTAATACTGAAAGCTTGTATGGAAATTCACTGAGGATACAGATGTGCCAGGCGAGACCTTGCAAGACTTAGCAGAGCTTGCCTGCTGTAGGGGAAAGGCTGAAGAGTGATACTAAGGGTGAGGCAGTGCTGGAAGACATTAGATTTCCAACCTAGCAGTGGAGTAACTTCACTAATACCTTGAGCACTTAATTGAGAATCCAGAACCAAGCCTTAGGAGAAAGACCCATACAAAAGAGTAAGAGGAATATGCTAGGACTAAATTTAAAACCAAATAAGACTTATACTGAAAATGAAAATTTCACATGACCCAAATAATCCACCACTAATTAAGCTGCATGCCACACAAAACATAATATAATTTAAATAAGCCAACACAATCCAGATTCCCTATAAATATCACTACAAATGTCCAGTATACAATTAAGTTTTATCAGATATCCACAGAGGTAGAAAGATGTGAACCATAAGAGAAAAGGCAGTCTATTAAAAAAAATGTCTGTGAGATGATCCAGATGTTGGGATTAGCAGAAAAAAAATTTAACCTAGCTTTTGTACTTTCAAGGACTTAAAGGAATAGAGTCATAATAAATGGGATATCAGCATATAAATGAAAACTTTTTTAAAAAAAGACATATTTCAAGAACTAAGAAGTACAGAATTTGAATTTAAAAATTCACAATATGGGCTTATCAGTAGACTGGACACTGCAAAAACAACAAAAAAGTTAACTTGATGGTAGATCAATAAAAGTATTCAGTCTAAAGCTCAGGAAAAAAATGAACTGAGTCTTGGTACATATCAATATGGAGTGGTCTTACATACATATAACTGGAGTCCCAGAAAGGGAGCAGAAGCATAATTGCACAGAAAAAATATTTAAGACAATAATGGCTGAAAATATCCCAAGTTATCATAAAGCAAATGGACAAATCTAGGAAACTCAGTGAATACCAAATAGGCTAATTACAGAGAAAATCACACCTAGACACATTATGGTCAAACTGCAAATAACCAAGTATTGGGAAAGAAAAGTTTTACAGGCAGTCTGAGAAACATAATACATTATGCATGGACAAAAATAATAAAGTGATAGCTGACTTCTCATCAAAAACAAGAGGTTAAAATCATCAGAGGGCTTAAAGTGCTGATGATGTATAAAAACTGCTAATCCAGAATCCTGTATCTAGAAGAAAATCCTTCAAAACCGAAGACAGAATCGATATTTTCAGATAAATAAAAACAGAAAATTCAACACCAATAGACCTCCACTGTAAGCAATGCTAAAAAAAATTCTTTAGGATGAAAGATGACATACCAGATGGAAACTGAAATCTGTAATGTTTTAGTTATCCTTTTGATATAATAGATTTAGTAATTTAAAATAATAATCATTTATTATTTCTCCCTATTCTATAGCTTTGCTTACCTGGATGATTCTCCTGCTCTGAATATTATTGGCTGGGGTCACTCAGGTGGCTGCACTCAGCTGGGTGTTTAGCCAGGGCTGGAACTTCCAAACTAGCTTCATTCACATGTCCGGTAGTTCAGCTGTGTGGCTGAAATGGCTGGGATGGTTGGCTGAAATGTTTTTCATTCTTTAGTAATCTACTCTAAACTTATTTATTTGTTGGCCAGATTTCTAGAGGATAAAAGTAAAGGTGTATGGCTTCTTAGGGGCTAGGCCTAGAATTGGTATGACATCACTTTCACCATGTTTTGTTCATCAAAGCAAGTTAAAAAACCAGCCCAGATTCAAGGGGTGGGAACATAGATTCTGTTTCTTTTTTTCTTTTCTTTCTTTTTCTTTTTTTTTTTGAGACAGAGTCTCACTCTGTCACTCACGCTGGAGTGTAATGGTGTGATCTCGGCTCACTGCAACCTCTGCTTCTTAAGTTCAAGCGATTCTCCTGCCTCAGTCTCCCAAGAAGCTGGGATTACAGGTATGTGCCACCACGTCCAGCTAATTTGTGTGTGTGTGTGTGTGTGTGTGTGTGTGTGTGTGTATTTTTAGTAAAGACAGGGTTTTACCATGTTGTCCAGGCTGATGTCGAATTCCTGACCTTGTGATCCACCTGCCTTGACCTCCCAAAGTGCTGGGATTACAGACATGAACCACCATGCCCGGCTGATTCTATTTCTTAAAGGTAGAAGCAACATGCACATACAAGAATGTGAATACTTTTTGACAGCTATTTTTAAAGATAATTCACCACAAACAGGAAGAAATGAAAAGAACTGGAAATAGTAAATGTAGGTAAATACATAAAAGGTAATATATATTTTTCTTCTCTTAATTTCTTTGAAATACATATGACTAAGGCAAAAATAACAATGTGCATAGATGTTATATATATGACAAAAAAGCACAAAGGACTTGGGGAGGTGGTAAGTAGAACTTTACTACTGCAAGGCTGTTTTATTTTACATGAAGTATCATAATTTTAACTCTAAGGCTGTGATAAGTTAAGAATGTATATGATAATTCTCAGAAACACTGTAAAGCAATAATGCAAAAAGATATAATTAAAGCCAACAGAGGGATTAAGATGAAATACAAAAACATTAATTAACCCAAAAGAAAGCAGAAAGTGGAGAACAAAGGAATACAAAACTAATGGGACAAATCAAAAACAAATAGCAAAATGATAGACTTAAACTCAAGTATCTGTTGTCTGTAACAGAAGCACATTAAATTAAAAAACACAGGTTGAAAGTAAAAGGATGGATAAAGATATAACAGTAAACAGTAAGCCAGGAAGGCTGTAGTGGCTATACTAATACGAATGAATTAGACTTCAAGATAAGGAGTATTATCAGCGATGAAGACATTTCATAATGATAAAATGGTCAATTCATCAAGAAGACACAAGAACCACAAATGTTTATATGCCCAATAACAGAGATACAAAAATGCAAAAGAAAAGCTGACAAAACTAAAGAAAGTGGCAAATTCACAACCACAGTTTGAGTTTTACACTCCTATCTCAATAATTAATAGTAACACTACACACAAAACAATCAATACAATATAGAAGATCCGAAGAAAACTATTAACCACCTTAATCACATTGACGTTGATGGACACAATGCTCAGTAACTACAGAATACTTATTCTTGTCTACTGCTCATAGAACATTTACCAAGATAGACTATATTATGGGCACAGTAAGTCTCAAAAAACTTTAAAGTATCAAAATTTCAGAGTTTGTTTTCTAACCATGGCAGAAATAAACTGGTAATCTCCAACAAGAGTAGTCATAAAAAAGAGAGAAGATGCAAATGATCAATATCTGTGTTTCATTTATCTATTCCTATGTAAGAAATCAGTGCAAACTTCAGTGACTTAAAATAACAACCGTTTTATTGCTCATAATTTTGTGAGTATAGGGCTGAGAACAGCTCACCTCTGCTCCGTGTGTTGTCAATTGGTCTCGCTCATGTAGTTGCATTTGGCAAGTGCCTGATTTAGGATACACAGTCTGAGATGAATTTCTTCACATGTCCAAAACCAAGGTGCTGACTGTTGGTTCCATGTGGCCTCTCTTTCCCTGTGGTCTTTCACACTCCAAGGGCTCTTTCTTCACCTGGCCACTCTCTCCAGCAGGATAGGCTGGTCTTCTTTTTGTAGCTACTCAGAGCACTGAAACATGAAAAAAAAAGAAGAAAAAACTGTGTCTTTGAGGATACAGTCCCTGGGGTGGAATTCTAGCCCATGTATTTTAGTTTTCTCTGTATGATTTTCTGAGATATTTTTGTTTTTATGCTTTCATACCACATTCCTTTTTTGTTCTTGTTAGCTGTGATATAGGATAGTCTATTTATGATGAAGTCTCTTCAACTGTTTGGCTGTGTGAAGTTTGTCCTTTAACAGATTGTACAGGAAGCGTTCATGGAAATAATATTCCTTAAATGACAGTTTGCAACTTTAAAAACAACATAATTCATCACCATATTAAGTTGCTGTTTAGTACAAAGCAATTGTTAAGAACATCTTTTTCTTAGGACATGCTTTCTTATAGATTGAAATCTGGAAAAGTCTTTTGCATGCTTTATGTTTTCATATTTGTCACGTCTTTTTTTTTTTTTTTTTTTTTTAGACGTGGTCTTGCTATGTTGTCCAGGATGGCATCGAGCTTTTGAACTTTTGAGCTCAGCGAGCTTCCTGCCTCAGCCTCCGGAGTAGCTAGGACTACAGGTGCTTGCCACCGCAACTTCCCTCCTTCCTTCTTGTTTATGCTATTGGATGTGATCTAGTTGATTTTTTAAAATCTCTTCTCTCCAACACATTTTCCGTCAGAATTGTCACCTGGGAAAGAAAAAAGGTAGGTAGGGCACATTAAGTTATTCCCATTGTTTCCTACTGCTTATTAGAGGTGTTTGAGAACTTCAAGGAAAATCAGAAAGTTCTTCCTCACTTTCGGGAGAACATAAACTTTCAGCCATGTAAAATAATTTCTGGGCTGGTTTTGGTGAATTTATACCTCAAGCCAATGGGAGAAAAGTAGCCAGACTAAGCCTCTAGTCAAGAAAGTAATGATTATGTATGTTATTTTGTGTGTGCTCTCCTGAACTATGCATAATTTATGTTAGCCCTGCCTGTAGAGTTAGAGCACAAGCTTGAGTGAGGACTCAAGAACTAATGACAGAAAGAGCAGCAGAAAGAACTTTTCTTGCAAGTCCTTAACTACTGCATATTGTTTATGAAGACAACATAGAATCAACTATTTGTAGCATTTTAAGGAATCCATGTACAATTTTTTTTTTTTTTTTAAAGACAGGGTCTCATTCTGTCGCCCAGGCTGGAGTGCTGTAGTGTGATCACAGTTCACTGCAGCCTCCTCCTCCCCGGGCTCAGGTGATCCTCCCACCTCATCCTCTCGAGTAGCTGGGACTAGAGGCATGCACCACCACCCCAGCTTATTTTTTTAAATTTTTTTTGTAGGGACGAGGTTTCATCATGTTGCCTAGGCTGGTTTCGAACTCCTGAACTCAAACGATCCGCCTGCCTTGCCCTCCCAAAGTGCTGGGATTACAGGCATGAACCACCGTGCCCAGCCTCAAACTCTTACTAGACCCTTTAATTTCCCCTCTGATACTCTGATTCTACCCAAATTGTTCACCTTCACAGAGGAAACTCAGTGATTCGTGGGGGAGCTTATTATTTGTGCATCCTCATTTGTGGACAAAATTCTTTCTTGCTGTGACTTGAAAGCAGCCTCCCTTTAGCTTTCACTTATTAGTCCTAGTTCTGTTCTCTGCTGCTAAGAAAAAAGGTCTGATTTTTCTTTCACGGATCAGCCCTCCAAATGTTGGAGAAGCACACTGCGTTTCCTTAACCGTCTTACTTTTGACCCATATTTCATTTGTTTGTCTCAACGTCCCTCATGCAAGTTGAACCAGACGGGGTCCGCAGAACAATTTTTGCTGAGAAGGCAAAAGAAATTCTCGCCCAAATTGTGGAGAAGGGAGTCGAACCAATTAAACCCAAAGCTAAAACTGTAATAGAAAAGAACTTTCACGCTCGCAATGAACAGGATATGCATGGATTTGTCTCGTCACAGCCACTAGCCACGCCTCCACTCGTGCAGTGCGCCTGCGAGCCGAGCAGAAACCAATGGCCCATCGTAGTGAATTTCTCGTAGTGAAATTCTGCGCTTTAGAATGCTCCCTTCGCCCAGCCGCCGACCCCTCACCCCAATTTCCATTTTAAATGAAAGTCTCCCACTTTCTAGCTGAAATAAAGCTCGGGCAAAACTAATCGGAGAGAGGCAGTTCACTGTCACTTCCTGGGTCACTTCCAGAAGTCACTTCCGGGGTCTAGGCGAGGCCAACAATACGCCTGCTACCGCAGGAGTTACGAGCTGGGCCGCGCGCAGCCTGAATGCCTAAACCAGGTTTTGCGCATGCTCATATAAAGCTCTCCTAACCCGTCTTCCGGTGGGAATTTCTTCACGTGGTCCGGAGTCGGAGACTGAGTTTAGCTTTACTGAGGAGCTCTAATTTTAAGCGGGTAAGTGCCGCAGATATCGTCCGTGGTTCCTGCGTTTAAATGGGACGGGAAGGGGTGTGTCAGGATTCATCCATGTTCTCCTGATATTTCCTCCTAATACCTGAAACCCTTGGAGTCTGAGAACGAGAGAAGGGGCTAGAGAAGCTTTGGTTGCCGTGGCAACTGCGGGACACCAATTTGGATTTTTGAGGATTTGGAAAGGGAGGATTTGTGTAACTACGCCTCAAAATACATGATGAGTCAGATTCAAATTCATTTGTTACTTATAATTCATACTCGTAGCCACAAAATTTGATTTTAGAAGGTTTTCTCTGGGTGTAATGCAGAGAAGCAAAATCTGAGCCAGGGTAATTATTTAGAAAGCTAATGCAGTAATCTAGGCACTGTTTGAAGGGGTCTTGAACTAGGGTAGTGCTGTAGGATTGCAGAGAAGAGGGGAAATTGGGGAAATTTGGGAGGCAGTATCAGGGGCACTAATACTCGATTTCATATGGGGAATGAGGAAGGGGCCCTGAGCATCTTTAGGAGTAAGTCCAAACTCAGCTTGGCTTATGATTATTTTTTTAGGTTCGTTTCTCACCTTCCGCACCCCCCTCCACACACACCCCGACTTCTAGTCATGCTAAGTAGTTTAGTGTTCTATTTCCTAGAATAACGTCCTCACCTTTATTGTGATGTTAGGCAGGTTCTATCATTTCACTAAGCCCCTCAGTTTTTTCAATCTTAACATGGAAGAAAGTAATAGTACCCACCTCAGGATTGCTGTGGGGATTAAATTAGATAATTTATACTTCTGGTGCGTAGTAAGGGCCTAATAAATATTAGCTGCTAGTACTATTCTTATTATACTTCTCGTATTGTTTTGTTATTATACGTTTTGCTGTTTCTTCGTCTAGACCTGAGATTTTTTTAAATTAGAGGGGCAGTATCTTACTTATCTTTATATGGACTTGAAACATTAGTAGTTCGGTCTTTTTAATGTCTCATTCATTTTGGCTGTTGCTGACATAGTTAAATTCATTTTTTACTTTAAAAGAGCTGACAGGTATCATGCATTTTGCTGATCAAATTGTATTTATTAGATAAAAAGATAGCTGTTTTTCTGTACAACTCAGAAGACTGTGGATTAAGATGTACAGAAAGTAACTGATATCTCAGTTTGTAATAGGTATGAGTGATTTCAGTGAAGAATTAAAAGGGCCTGTGACAGATGATGAAGTGGAAACATCTGTGCTCACTGGGGCAGGAATGCATTTTCCTTGGCTTCAAACATACGTAGAAACTGTGGGTAAGTAAAACAGTAACATTGAGCCATTTTAACTTAAAATGTAAGGAGATGGTAAGATTCAATATGGATACAAAATCAATAACCAGGCTGGTTTAATTTTCAAGAGGAATATGTGGAGTGTTTTTAGGCTGTAAGCCAAAAAAAAGTGTTTTTTCTTTTAGAACTCTTTGACTTTGGATTAACAGTAGTCTGTATTATGCTAGATACACATTTTTTCCAGTAATACTTACTGAGCACTTTTATTTCTGGCATTGATTAAATATTGGGGAGTCATAGATGAAGAAGATATGGTCTCTGCCATTGAGGAAAACATGCCCAGGAAGTGTTCAAGAAGTTGCTGTTGAATTGCATTGAAATTATTTCAAATAGAATTGATCATGTAATAGATTTTTTTTTTTTTTTTTGGAGACAGAGTCTTGCTCTGTTGCCCACACTGGAGTGCAGTGGCTAGATCTCGGCTCACTGCAACCTCTGCCTCCCGGGTTCAAGTGATTCTACTCAACCTCCCAAGTAGCTGAGATTACAGGTACCCGCCACCACGCCTGGCTAGTTTTTGTATTTTTAGTAGAGACAGGATTTCACCATGTTGGCCAGGCTGGTCTTGAACTCTTGACCTCAAGTGACCTGCCCTCCTCAGCCTCCCAAAGTGGTGGGATTACAGGTGTGAGTCACTGCACCCGGCCTAGATAAAAGAGCATTTTCCCTCATTTTAATCTAATGTAAATGCAAGCATGTTTTTCTATGGGATAAAATTTCCCCCATTTTTATCTAATATAAATGCAAGTATGTTTTTTTATGGGATAAATTCCCTATAAGAATTTATTTAATATAAGTATAAATAAAAGAAGCTATTATTTGTATGCTGGCGTATTGAGTGGTTTACATTTGGGATTACATTTGAACCAGCATTTTACTTACTGCCCTTAAATATGTATTTTTTTGCCCAGACTTTTCTCCCCTTGACAGAGATTCCTTGGCTCCTAAAATTTCGCTTCCATTTTTTCTTTCGATCTAAGTATCATCTCATTTAATGATCTCAGTAAATTCTCAATAAATTTTTGTGCTAGGCAGTTTAGGTAGGAGGAAACTGAACCTCAAAGACATTAAATTCGTAAGTGGTGGTATCAGAAGTCAAATCCAGGTTTGTCTGATCTCAAAGCCTACACTTTTAACCACTGAGATATATTTTTTAAAATGAGACAATATATGTAAAGTACCTAGCATAGTATCTCATGCATAGTGAGTGTTGAAAAATAATAGTGCCTTTCCTCTCCTCATTTTAGTTTTGCTAGATTAATGCACGTGGCTTAAGGCAGATTTGAATGAATGATACTTCAGAGATAGTGCTACTTCATCCCTGGTAGGGAACTAATAATTTAAATTTCCTATAGTTATATCATACTTGGGTATATTTCTGTTACCAGTGTTCTATAGAAAGTCTGAGTCAGTCTGCAAGCAGATAGGTTTAAGACCAAAATTTACATGCTTAGAAATATTTTATATGTTGTGGATAGCCTGTTAAACCCAAAATACTTTTGGTCTGCAATGAGAAAATACTTGGAAGTAATATTGACATTGTGCTGGTAATTAACCATAATAGGAAAACAAAATTGCCTAACAGTTGCTGTATTTCTTTTTTATGCTGGTAGATATCTTTTGGCATTTTGAAGGGCATGCCCAGCAAGCCCCTTAGAACAAAAACTTTGAAGACAGGGCCAGTCTGGATTGAAGCTGTATGATGAGTACCTGCAGTAGTGCTTGGCACACAGTGGTGCCCAAAAAATATTTGTTGACAGACTGATAAGTTTCCAGATTCTTTGAGTAGCATATTAGAAGTTAGGTTGATGACACTAGTTCTTTATTGTACATCTCTATTCCATGTAAAAATGTGTTTTCCTTGACCATTTTTTTTTTCTTAAAGTTATCAGGATCAAGTAAGACTATCTTTTGCTCATTAAAGAATGAAATGAGAAGAGAACTTTTCCTGAGGTAACTAGGCTAGGTTGGAAGACAAAAGTATTTTCCAAGCATTTAGGTATAGTTATCTAAAGTCGATTTGTAGTCTCAGTTGTGAAAGCTTGAGCGATAGAAGGGAGCTTAGCCTGAGAACAGTTCTCTCCTTTAGGTAAATAAAAGATGTTGTAAGGATGAGGTGTTTTGTCAGTTTCCTAGGCTGGCTGGCTGGTATTGCCACCGACGCTGAGCAGCTTTGGTGTGGGGATCTTATAAAATGCATCTGCTGATTCAGAGAGCTGGGCATAGTACTCTGTAGTTGTAATGAGATTCCAGGTGATACTTCTGCTGCATGTTCCAGGACCACATTGAGTAGCACGGGCAGGTCCCCAGGTGATTTGTATGTACATTCAAAAGTCTGAGAACACTAGCGCAGTAGTCTTCAAACTTTTCACTTTTGTATCCCCTACTTTTTTCTGAAAAATTGAGTACTACCTTGCACAGTTTTATAAAGCGTTTGGTGGCCAGGACGGGCTCCTGGTAGGGTGGCGTGTCCTTGATAAATCTCTGGTGGTCTCCCGCCAGCAGCTGCTGTTTAAAAAAAAAAAAAAAAAAAAAGGAATCATCTGAAAATATTTTATTGTATGTTTAATATTTTCAAGAGTTGTAATTTCCAGCACGTTGGTATTTTTAAATGAATATATATTACTTTATATGTGATGGAGTCCAGATAGCATAGGAGTGACATACAGTTTTAATACCTTGCATTATCCATTTAAAAATTAAGAAAAAGTTTTTAATAGATGGAATTTTATGTTCCTTTTTGTTGTACTTCTTGCAATAAAAGTTATGTATCAACATTTATACTTTTTTGTGTTTATATCCTATAAGTTTTAAGAATTAAAACTTTTCTAGGTTGAGACGTTGCTATCATTAATAGTTGTACATAGCTGATCAATATTACATGTATTAAAAGTGTTGCTGGCCAGGTGTGGTGGCTCATGCTCATAATCCCAGCACTTTGAGAGGCCAAAAGGAAGGATCACTTGAACCCAGGAGGTCAAGGCTACGGTGAGCTGTGATTGTGCTAGTGCGGTCCAGCCTGGGTGACAGAGCAAGACTCTCTCTTTTTCTTTCTTTCTTTTTTTTTTTTTTTTTTTTAAATAAAGTTATCTAAAACTTTTTCCCAATTTTTTTTTTATATATTTGTGGGTGACTTTTATGTATTTCTAGGATGAGAAAAGATTTAGCATTGATTATGCTATTTTTTTTTAACTGACATAAATTCTGAGAAACCTTAGTCACATAAGTAAGAAGATGGCAGTGAATGGAGTTTAATTATAGCCATGCATCAGGTCCTTGAATTTCTTCTAAATTATTCATGAAAAATTACATGATTTATTGTAAAAAATTATGTTGTTCTGCAGTTTTGATAAGCAAAGAATTGGGAATTGGCTGACTTTCCAAAGGAGATGTTAGAGTTATTTACTTTTTCAACACCTGTGTTTTCACCTTCAGATAATATGTAATGATTTTGATTGTGAAGCTTTGACTATGTAGGCACAGCTGTCTAGGAGATTAACTTGTGGAAAGGGTATGTAAGGAAATCAAAGATCTGCAAGTTAATTGTTTTAAAAGTATCTTTGCAAAGTACCTGTTGGTCTTTGTGTACTTACTGGGGTACAATTACCCAGCTGGACTAGAGGGGTCTCGTAGTTCTGTGGGAAGAGAAGAAGAGGTAGCAATGTAACTAGTCATTTATATAATAGCCCTGTATCTAAGCCCAAATGTTCTTAACATTGGGATTGCCAATACTTTAGAGATATAAATGTTTATTTTTGCAACTGTTTTAATCTCATTTGTATTTAAAATCATTGAGTTACTAGGAATTTGGTCCTTAAAAAATGAAAGCCCACTTGGAGTTTGCAGAACATGGGTAGGTAATAAAGACCATGTTTGCCTAGAATGACCTGGCATTTTACCCATTCTAAATACCTGGGACTGTGCTTTTGGGGGCCTGTTTGAGAGATTCTCCCCAAATTATTTAGCACAAGGATTAAAGGATGATTGAATCAGATTTAAAGGCTCTGATGACTCTAGTAGCCCCAATACATCAAATTAGATATTTTTTTTATCTGCTAAAAATAATTAATATAATGTAGAAGGGTTTGTTTCAAGTGAAGCTGGCTTTGATACTGGAAATGGGCTGGGTCAAGTAATGCCTACTGTTTACTTGTTAAAACTTCTCATCAGAAGTAAGTTTTTTGAATAGTTGAACTGGAGCCATTGTGGATAAAAACTCTTTTCTTTTTCATTTTTATAGCCATTGGAGGGAAAAGGAAGAAGGATTTTGCTCAGACAACAAGTGCTTGTTTAAGTTTTGTCCAAGAAGCTCTGCTGAAGCACCAATGGCAGCAAGCTGCAGAATACATGTACAGTTATTTTCAGACCTTGGAAGATTCAGATAGCTACAAAAGGCAGGCTGCACCTGAGGTAAACAAAGTTTGAGTTTGCTGGAAGAAATGATAGATTCCCAGGAGTTTCTGCCTCCAGCTTCACCTTCACCTATAGTACCTTTTACAGAATCTCAGTGATTTTGCTAAAAGCTACTAAAACTACTTTTGGGTGGAGAGTTTGTATTGGGACCTTATTTACACACTTCTTTTTACCTGTTATTTTAAAGGAGAATAAAATATTCATTCCAATAATTCTTCCTTTTCCCCCCTCTTTATGGATGTTTCCCATCATCATGTAAAAATTTTGTTACTCTTTTTTTTTTTTTTTTTTTTGAGACAGGGTCTTGCTCTGTCGCCAGGCAGGAGTGAAGTAGCACAATCTCGGCTCACTGCAGTCTCCACCTCCTGGGTTCAAGTGATTCCCCTGCCTCAGCCTCCTGGGTAGCTGGGACTACAGGCGTGCACCACCACACCCGGCTAATTTTTTGTATTTTAGTAGAGACGGGGTTTCACCATGTTGGCCAGGATGGTCTCAATCTCTTGACCTCATGATCCGCCCACCTTGGCCTCCCAAAGTGCTGGGATTACAGGTGTGAGCCACCATGCCCAGCCTATTCTGTCTTAAAATCGTCTCTTGGCCCAAACTTCCCCCATTGACTATGCTTCCTAGTTTTACTCTCTTTCAGCAAAACTTCTTGAAAGAGTTGTTCTCTTTTTCCAACCAGAGTGATCTTTTTTTTTTTAGTTTTATCAAGACGTTGTTAATACACCACCATCCATTTAAATTGTACGGTTCAATGTATTTTCATATGTTTACAGAGTTGTGCAGCCAACCATTACCACACTCTAAATTTAGAACCTTTTTTTCTCCCATGAAACCAAAACCCTGTACCCACTTGCAGTCTTTCCCCATCCCTCCTCACAGCTGCCAGACACTGGCAGCCACTAATCTTTACTTTCTTTTTCTTTTTTTGTTTTCTTTTGAGACAGATTCTTGCTCTGTTGCCCAGGCTGGAGTACAGTGGCATGATCTTTGCTCCAGCTCCTGGGTTCAAGTGATTCTTGTACCTCAGCCTCTTGGTTGGCTGGGATTACAGGCATGCACCACCACACCTAGCTAATTTTTTGTATTTTTAGTGAAGACACGGTTTCAACTCCTGGCCTCAAGTGATCTGTCCGCCTCGGCGTCCCTAAGGTGCTGGTATTACAAGCGTGAGCCACTGTGCCCAGCCTAATCTATTTTCTATTCTGGACATTTCATATAAGTGGTTCCGTACAATATGTGGCCTTTTGTAAATGGTTTCTTTGACTTGGCATAATGTTTTCATGGTTTATCCATGTTGTAGCATGTATAAGTACTTCATTACTTTTATTGCCAAATAATTTGTCATATGGAAATACCATGTTTTATTTGTCCATTTATCAGCTGTTAGACACTTAGGTTGTTTTTGCTTTTTGATTATTGGAAATAATGCTTCTGCGAACATTTGTGTGCAGGTTTTTGTGTGGACATTTGTTTTAATTTCTCCTGGGTCTACACCTGGGAGTGGAATTGCTGGTCATATGGTAACACTATGTTTAGCCTCTTGAGGAGCTGCCAGACTGTTTTCCAAAGTGGCCATACCATTTATATTCTCACCAGTAATATCTGAGGCTTCTAATTTTTCCAGTCCTTGCCAATATTTTGTTATTGTCCTGTCTTACTGATAATAGTCATCCTTGTGGTTGTGAAGTGGCATCATCCTGACTATGATTTGCATTTCTCTAATGACTAATGATTCAGAGTGAGCTTTTTAAAACATGTCATATCATGTCACTCCTCTGCTGAAAACACTGTAATGGCTTTCCATTTCATTCAGTAGAAGCCAAAGTCATAATTGCCTGTAAATTCCTATATGATGTGCTTACTCCCTTTCCTTGTTTGACCTCTCTGACTTCATCTCCTGAAACAGGTGGAGCATTCCGAATTCAAAACTGTGAAAACCAGAATGCTACAAAATTCAAAGCTTTTTGAGTACTGACATGAGATAGTGACACCGTTGCTTTCTGATGGTTCCATGTATACAAATTTTGTTTTGCGCGCAAAATTTCAAGAATATTGTATAAAATTACCTTCAGGCTATATGTATAGGTGTATATGAAACATAAGTGAATTTCATGTTTAGCCTTTGGTCCTATCCCCAGTCTCATTATGTATATACAAATATTTAAAAAGCTGAAAAAATTTCAAATCTGAAACATTTCTGGTCCCAACGATTTCAGATAAGGGATACTCAACCTGTATTCTCTTGCTTGTTTTTTCTTTTCCATCCTCATTGGTCTCCTTGTTCTTACTTGAATGGGCCAGGCATATTCCTGACTGATTGCCTTTGCCTTAACCAGTTCTTGGAAAGCTCTTTCTTCAGCTATCACTATAGGTACCTTCCTTCAAGGCCCCTTTTCAATGAGGCCTACCTTGACTATTTAAAATTGCAGTTGCCTTACTCCATCTGCAACCTGCACTTTCTGAATGGCACTCCTGATCTCCTTATCCTGCTCCATTCTTTTCCCCTAACACTTGACAATTTAATTATATTTCTTGGTTATTGTTTGTCTCTCCGCATAGAATGTAAATTTCACAGGGCAGGATTAAAACAGTGCCTGGCATGTACTACTAAATTTCTTCAGTAAAAGACAGTTTACCCACAAATAACTTGACATGAGTGTCTCATAGGTCTTACTGACATAGTCACCATTGCATCAATTAGTTATCTTCTAAAGCAAAAAAAAGAAAGCTGAAAAAAAAGTTTAACCATTCATTGAAAATTTAATTTATGGACTTAAGTTACATATACCTGTGAAACATTGGACATGTTACAGCCTCTTCTTGTCCAGATTTTGTTTTGTAAAATGAAGGAATTGGATGAGTGGTTTTTGAGCACTTCTTTGGCTCTATTTGGATCACCGAAGGCTTTCATTGAAAGTATAAATTCCTCTACTCCACACCCCTGTCTTACTGAGTCAGAATATCTTTTTTTTTTTAGATGGAGTCTCACTCACTCTGTCACCCAGGCTGGAGTGCAGTGGCACAATCTTGGCTCACTGCAAGCTCCACCTCCTGGGTTCACGCCATTCTCCTGCCTCAGCCTCCTGAGTAGCCGGGACTACAGGCGCCTGCCACCACGCCTGGCTAATTTTTTGTATTTTTAGTAGAGATAGGGTTTCACCATGTTAGCCAGGATGGTCTCCATCTCCTGACCTCGTGATCCGCCTGCCTCAGCCTCCCAAAATGCTGGGATTACAGGTGTGAGCCTGTAATAGAATATCTCTTTTTAACAGGTGTCCCATGTAATTTTGTGTACACTGGGTGTAAGAATAGCTATAATAATCTCGAAGTTTTCTTTTTTTGTTTTTGTTTCCTGCTTTTTTTTTCCCCCCTGCATTTACCCATCCCTGGTGGTAGGTGATCCAAGACCCAGGTTTTCTTTAAGTTCCCAGATACTACAGTGTGATATTCTACAAATGAAATCTTGATATCTCTGAGTTGGGAAGATGAGGATCATTATACCAAATGATAATATGTGTGTCATATATAATTATACCAGTGATAGTATGTGTATCCACATATAACCAATGTGTATGTTCATAGAAATAATTGATTTATGGTTCAGTTTAATTTACTTTGAAGTTGGTATTATTGTTGTACTTTAAATTGAGGTTAGAGAAATAGAGATTTGCTCTCATGAAAAAAGAGCTCCAAGTTCTGCCCCCAAAGTTTTGGTGATCTGAGGATAAAATTTTTTTTATTAAGATTTGTCCATAGCTAATGAAAATTCTTAAATTGGCCTTCTAAATAGAGAAGAAATGTAGTCCATAGTTGTAGAATTTGATGGGCTCTCAGGAAATAGGTAGTTTGTTGCCCTCATTTTGCAGATGATGAAGATGCGGCTGAGAACAACGAAGAAGCCAATATTATTAGAACCCAAATTTTCTGACTTTAATATTCGTCCTTCCATGCCAATTAAACATTTTATATGAAATATGTACCTTAACTGCCTTTCTTTAAACTACTAAATTAGTAATGATACTATTATACCATCTGGTATTTTAATAGAAATCTAGAAGGTTGAAACTATCACATAAGGAAGTAGTATTAATTTTACATGGCAAAGTGGTGTAAAATGTTGACGGTAGTGGTCTCTAGGAAAAGGAATCACAGGTTATTAATGTTGTAATCAGGAAAACAATATCTTAGAAACTGAATAAGGCAAAAGTTTTACATTTTGGCAGTAATTTCTGCTTTGACAGATTATTTGGAAGCTTGGAAGTGAAATTCTATTTTATCATCCCAAAAGCAACGTGGAGACTTTCAATACTTTTGCTGACCGGATGAAAAATATTGGCGTCATGAATTATTTAAAGGTGAGAATATGGGCTTTGTGAATTTACCCTTGCGGTATTCTTTTTTTCTTTCTTTCTTTTTTTTTTTTTTTTTTTATTGCTTGTGTCAGTGATAAGGTAGTTAACCTAAAAAATGTGGGACAAGGATAAGGCATCTGGATAAATAAGAGAAACTGAAAGAAAAGAGCATTATGAGAACCATTTACTTCTTGATTTTCAGTCACCTCCCGTGTTCTCTGACTGAAAATTCCTTTTTTTGTGTATTTCTTCTGGCTGCCAAAATCAGTTATTCAGAGATTGCAGTGGTATGATGATGGGTCAAATTCTGAAATGTTTGCTGAAGTCATTTGAGCTTAGAGTTGGTGTTTAGAAAAAGGAAAGAGCTAAACAAGTTGGGAATTTAAATACATGAAAATATTTTAGTACTCCTAATGTTTAGGTAGAATCTTGACCTCCAAATTCATATATTCTTTTGTAAAAGTCTTACTGAAAAAGATTGAGATATTTTCAAAATACTGTATCTCCCTCTCTCTGGTTTTGTCTCAAAGGGCACTTTTTCAATACAAGTTTGTAAATGCTTTGCTTTAAAAAAATGTTTTGAGTGTCTACTTTATGTGCCAGGTGCTCTTATGGTTTTGTTCTCTGGTAGACCAGATATACTGTGAGTGGAAATTAAATGGAGGCAGTTTACAGTTCTACTTAAGAAAAGCTTTCTAACTAAACAATTGGAAATGGGAATGGCCTACCCTGATGTGTGCTGTGCATCTGTTTTTTCAGGTCTAAACTGGATAGCCATTTGATTGTGGGGAGAGTGTGAAGTTTAAACTGTTGGTTAGGTCCCTTTTGGCTCCTAGAATCTCCTCAGTTGAAGTAAAGAAACTGAAAGGGAACCTCATTTCTCAATAAGAGTCTGAGAGTGATAATTAGGATAGATAATAAAACTTTTTTTGTTGTTAATAATTTTAAAAACACTTATTGCCGCTTACCAGGTATTGTTCTAGACATGGTTCTTAATAGTAGAGGAAGATCATGTAAATGGCATTAAGTGTTATGGCTACCATAGTAGAAATGTAACATATAGTGAGAAGATAAAGGAGAAAATGGCCAGTTCTCTGGAACTAGAGAGGGTTAGGATTTAATGGGTAGGGGAATCAGGAAAAGAATGAAAGTGATACTTGAGATAAGTTTGAAAAAGCTGTTGGTTGTTCACTAGGCAGATTGGGGGAAAGCAGCCCTGTGTGGCAGGGGTTATAAAGAGTTCAGAAGCCCTACATCCAATAGTTTAGTTACTCTAAAAATCATTTGGGTAGAAGTCGGAGGAAGTAGGCTGGGCGCTGTGTGCTGCACCCTAGGAACTTGGATTTTAATTCTGTAGTCAGTGGGAGCGATTGAAGGAGTTTATGCAAATAACTAACAAGATGAGATTTCTTTGGTAGCCACTTGAAAGATGAATTGTAGGGAGGCAGGAATGGAGAGGCCAGTTGACAAATTATTGCAGTACTTTGGCTCTACCCATATGATTAATTGTAGTTCTAATTATTCTCCTCTTTAATGTCTTCCCTTCTTGTAATACTCATTCTTTGTATAATTATTCTTCCTGCTTCTCCTGTATCAGGGATACACTTTCCTTCCCATCTGAGCTGAAGTCATTCTTCAACATTCCTTATTAACATATTTTCTCTAAGCTTATATAGCATGTATAAAATAGTAATATTTATTGAATGTCTGCTATGAGCCAAACTATTAGGTGGTTTGCAAGTATTATCTCGTTTAATCTTGAAAACACCCTTCTGAAGGGGCAATAATGTTCCCGTAAAACAAATGAGACTCACGAAGGGTGAATAATTTACCCAGGTTTATTTAGTTTTTAAGTGGTGTATTAACCAAGACACTCCATCTTCAAAGCCTCTTTTTTCCTCAGTATATCACACTGTCTTTTGTTTGTAAGTTTACATAATTTAGCTCATATTTGCATAGTGTTAATTGTTTCCTATGTCTTACTTCTTTGCCAGATTGTCCCCAACATCAAAATTTTCAATGTCAGGTTATTTGTATTCTACCAAGGTCTTAGCCCAGCATGTATTATATATTTACTGAGCTTTTTGACTAATGGTTATCAAATGGCTTAAATGGCAGTGTGCCCTTATTATTTTTGCAGATCTCCTTACAACATGCATTATACCTTCTGCATCATGGAATGCTTAACGATGCTAAGAGAAATCTGAGTGAGGCAGAGACATGGAGACATGGTGAAAACACATCTTCCCGGGGAATATTAATCAACCTTATTCAGGCCTATAAAGGGCTTTTACAGTATTACACCTGGTCTAAAAAGAAGATGGAATTGTCAAAGCTTGGTGAGTAAATACAGATAAACTTTTTCTTGTGATGAGACTGAGGGGCAGAGGGATCTTAAGGAGTAATCTAGTAATTTCCCTATTGACTTCATCCAGATATTACGGTGAACAGACTTTTTATGGATTTAAAATTCTTGATCCTTTATAATACTTCTGATATATAAAAGGCTTCAGTCACAAATTAGATGGTTCATAACTAAGTTCATCATTATTTTAGGTTCGTTGCTGTTTTGAATGTGGTTTATACAAGGATAAACACAGCCAGACATTAGAGCAGTGAAGACAGGTTTGATTCAGTAACTACTGACAGGAGGAAGAGCTAAGCTCCATTCCAGTTTCTATGGAGGTGACTTGGGGTTGTAAGGGGTGGGGGTGGGGAGGCTAAAAAGCAGAAGGCAGAACCACCAGTAAATTTTTCTGGAGTTTTCCCAGGCATGCATTTCAAGAGGGGCTGGCTGGGGTAATCCTGGGGATATGGCCTTGAGCTGTTAGAAACTATGTTACTGTCTGTTCAAGTTTTTATTGGCCAAGTTTGAGGCCTAGTTCAGAAGAGAGCTTAGAGGAGCCTGGCTGGAGTTTGGTCAAGAAGAAAGTCTTTGCCAATTTCTAAGAAAGGCTATAGGTTTTCTTTAGCAGTCATTATTACATATAATAAACATTTCTTCCTGTGTGCCTAGAATGGAGTTTAATTTATTTTGTAATATTATTATGTTATTTCTCAGAATAATATGTTTAAAGAATACGTCAAAATGGTCATTTCAGTTTTGTATAAAGGTTATAATGGACAATTTCTTGATTTATTGACTATACCAGAAGTTGACCATTCAGTTCTCAAACTGATTTCCCTTCTCTTAACCTTCAGTGCTGTTATCATCTTTATTTATGCCCAGATTTGCATTCATTGGAGCTGTATGATTCTTTGCAAATTGCTTCCTTGTATAGTTTCTCCATAGTCTCTCTAGGATTAACCCCTTCTGTTTTCATTCTCCTCCATATCTTAGTCCTAAGTAAGTAAGACTGCTTAGTCCTAAATACTAGGACTAAGTAAGCAGTATTTCCTTATGTGATAAGTGGTATCTCCTTGGTCTCTGGGCAGGTAGTTTCACTAACTTCGACTCCCTTTCCTCTTCTTTCAAGATACTCTGAAATGCTGTCTTCATCACAATAATCTTGTGAGGTCTTTGTAGAGTCTCCTCATCTAGAATGCTCTCTACTCTTCAAGACTCATTGGATTGCTGTCTCAACCCCTCATTCTTACACCTTAAACTTAATATTATCAGCTGCATGTTCAGCCTGAATCATTTGGCTATTCATCTCTTGCTTTCTAATTGTGCTAAGGTTTTTCAGGTGTATTTTATTAGTGTAGATGTCTTCCCATTTAGACTAGTCAGTCTTTGATGTCATATTCCTCTATTTCTTTTGTTAGTCTTGTCATATTTTCTGGTGTAATACTTCTTTTTCAAAAGAGCTTACTCATTGATTAGGTTAGTTTTAAAGTCAATATTTACTTTTCTTCTTACACATGGTTAGGTAAAACCCAAGCAAATATTTGATGATTAAAGCTGTTGGAACATCCCATTTGTAATGTTACTTCTGTGGATAGATGATTCAGTACCTTTCCATAGCTGACAGTTATGTAGCAACAATAGATGATGATGGGATAATACCTAGAGGTCTTAGATGATCATTCACCTCAAATGTCTATTTAACGAGAAAAAAAGTTAGGACTAGTTCTTCATAACGAAACTCATAGGCACTTACCATGTGAGCTTGTATTTGGAGTCAGCTTGGGACTTTCTTGCTGATATGTGTGGCTCTGTCTTGGTTGGGGTTGATGCACTTAGTGACTAGGAACCTCCTTCTATAATAAATTCAAACACGATTTATACACAGGGATCTGCCCCTTTCTCTTTGAGACAGAGTCTTTCTGTCACCCAGGCTGGAGTGCAGTGGTGTGATCACAGCTCATTGCAGCCTCGACCTCCTGGGCTCAAGTGATCCTCCCACTTCAGCCTCCCAAGGACCTGGAACTACAGGTGTGCACCATCATGCCTGACTAATTTTTTTTTGTAAAGATGGGGTCTTACTGTGTTGGCCAGGCTGATCTTGAGCCCCTGGGCTCAAGCATCCTCCTACCTCGGCCTTCCAAACTGCTGGGATTACAGGCGTGAACCACCATGCCCAGCCCTTTTTTAAAAAAATTTTTTTCCATATCATGTCTTACCTACTTTCCTATCACCTCATTTCTAAGTTCATATTGCTATGTATTTAATCGATCTACTGGGAAAAAGATACCAGTGCCTCTGGTTTGCAGTATCTTGTGCTTCTAATAGCTATTTTTGAAAGACTTGAGTAACTTTCCTTGTAAATCTTTAAGATTGAGAAATAGATACAGAAAAAGCATATAAAACAAATGTGAGATATAATGAATAAATTTAAAATGAACATTCACATAACCACCACCCAGATTAAGGAACACAAAATACTGTCACCCTAACCTGAAAGTTCTCCCTGTGTGCCTTCCTGACCACATTTCCTCCCATTCTCTCTCAAGAAAATCCCTGTCCTGACTTACGGTAGTCACTCCCTTGTTTTTTTTATACTCTTTCCACTCATGTATACATTTGTAAACAATGTGGTTTAGCTTTGCCTATATCTGAATGCTGTATTTGGAGTCATACTGTATATGTTCTTTTAGGCCTTGCATATTTTGTTCAAAATCAGTTTTAAGGTAATACATATTATTGGATATAGCTCTAATTTTTTCATTTTTATGGTTATAAAATATTTTATTTTATGATAGTCACACTATTCCTTCTATTACTGATGGCCATTTAGGTTATTATTTTGGGCTATTACAATACTGCTTTGAAATTAACCCCTATTAATTTCTGTATACCGGTGCACATAAGTATGCATTTCTAGGAGTAGAATTGTCATAGAATATGTTTTGTGCATCTTTAACTTTAGTACATAATATACTAAACTCTTTCCAAAGAGGTTACCAATTTGTACTTTACTGACAATCTGATTAGAGTTTTCTTTTGTTTGTATTCTCCTCAGCATTTGCTATTGTCAGAGTTTTCATATCAGCCAGTTTGTTGAGTATAGTGATCTCCCATGGTTTTTTTTTCTCTATAGCTTTATTGAGAATTAAGATATAATTCACATACTACACAGATTCACCCACTTAAAATATACAACTCAGTGGTTTTTAGTATATTCATAGAGTTGTAACCATCACTACAATTTTAGAATATTTTCATGACCCTAAAAAGAAACCCTGTACTCTCCATTTCTCCCCACCCCTCCAGTCCTAGGCAACCACTAATCTGCTTTCTGCCTCTAGAGATTTGCCTATTCTGGACATTTCATACAAATGGAATCATACAGTATGTGGTCTTTTACTTAGCATAATATGTTTTTGTTTTTTTTTCCCTAACAGAAAATTTTGACAAAGAAAGCATGTTTTTAATGTTATAGCATGTAATGGTACTTCATTTCTATTATTGAATAGAATTCCATTGTGGATACCACATCTTAGGTTCATTCATCAGTTGATGAGCAATTAGATTGTTTCTACTTTTGGCTATTTCGAATAACATTGCTGTGAACATTTATGTACAAGTTTTTGTATGGACATGTGTTTTTATTTCTTTTGGGTATATACCTAAGAGGGAAATTGCTGGGTCATGTAACTCTTAAGTTTATCCTTTTTAAGAACCACTGGACTGTTTTCCAAAGCAACTGCACTGTTTTACATCCCCAGTAGCAGTGTATGAGGGTGCAAATTTCTCCACATCCTCACCAACACTTGCCATTATCTGTCTTTTCCGTTATAGTCATCCTGGTGGGTGTGAAGTGGCATCTTGTAGTTTTTATTTGCATTTTCCTGGGGATTAATGATGTTGAGCATCTTTTCATGTGCTTATGGGCCATTTGTATGTCATTTTTGGAGAAATTTTTTTCAGATCTTTTGCTCATATTTTAATTGAGTTACCTGCTTTTAGATTATTGAGTTGTTGTAAGAGTTCTTTAGTTGTTCTAGACAGAATTCTCTTCTCAGATATATCAGATTCATGACTTGGAAATATTTTCACCTTTTCTGTGGGTTTTCACTATCTTTTTATTTTATTTTACTATTATTATTTTTTGAGACAGAGTCTCACTCTGTCACCCAGGCTGGAGTGCAGTGGTGCAATCTCAGCTCACTGCAACCTCTGGCTCCCAGGTTCAAGTGATTCTCCTGCCTCAAGCTTCCTGAGTAGGTGGGATTACAGGTGCCTGCCACCACGCCTGGCTAATTTTTGTATTTTTAGTAGAGATGGGGTTTCACCATGTTGGCCAGGCTGGTTTCGAACCTCTAACCTCAAGTGATCTGCCTACCTCGGCCTCCCAAAGTGTTGGAATTACAGGCTTGAGCCACTGTGCCTGGCCTTCTTTTCACTATCTTGATGGTGTCCTTTGAAGCATAAAAGTATTTCATTTGATGAGGTTTAATTTAACTGTTTTTTCTTTTGTTGCTTGTAGTTTTGGTATCACATCTAAGAAGCTATTGCCTACTCTAAGGTCACAAAGATTTTTACTTCTTCTGAGAGTTTTAAAGTTTTAGTTCTTATATTTTGGCCTTTGATTTATTTTGAGTTAATTTTTATGAAGTGGGTAGGGGCCCAACTTCATTATTTTGTATGTGGATATCCAGTTGTTGTAGCATTTATTGAAAAGTCTATTATTTTCCCACTGAATTGTCTTGGCACCCTTATTGAAAATTAGTTAGCAGCTGGGAGTAGTGGCCATGCCTGTAATCCTAGCACTTTGGGAGGCCAAGACAGGTAGATCGCATGAGCCCTCAGGAGTTTGAAACCAGCCTGGGCAACATGGTGAAACTGCATTTCTACAAAAAATACAAAAATAGCTGAGTGTGGTGGCATGTGCCTGTAGTCCTGGCTACTTGGGTGACTGAGGTGAGAGGTTTACTTGAGCCCAGGAGGTAGAGTGAGACTGCAGTGAGCTGAAATCATGCCACTCAGTCCAGCCTGGGAGACAGTGAGGCCCTGTCTTAAACATACACAAAAGAAAATTAGTTACCTATAAATGTGGAGGTTTATTTCTGGACTCTGAATCTTCCATTCATCTACATATGTCTCTCCTTATACCCATATCATACAGTCTTGATTACTACAGCTTCGTAGTAAATTTTTTTTTTTTTTCTGAGACCAAGTCTTATTATGTCGCCCACACTGGAGTGCAGTGGCATGATCTCAGCTCACTGCAATCTGTGTCTTCCAGGTTCAAGCGATTCTTGTGCCTCAGCCTCCCAAGTAGATGGGACTACAGGCGTGCGCCACCATGCCCAGCTAATTTTTTTTGTATTTTTAGTAGAGACAGGGTTTCACCATGTTGGTCAGGCTGGTCTCGAACTCCTGACCTCAGGTGATCCACCCACATCGGCCTCCCAAAGTGCTGGGATTATAGCCATGAGCCACCATGTCTGGCCGTAATCATAGAGTACATTCCCCAACTCTGTCTTTTTTGTTCTTCTTTGGTTCCTTGCATTTTCATATGAATTATAGAATCAGCCTCTCAACTTATGCAAAAAGGCCAGCTGAGTTTTTGGTAAGAATTACATGTATCTGTAGATCAATTTGACAATAGTAAGTCTTTCAACTGAACATAGAGTGTCGTTTCATTCATTTAGGTCTTTAAAAATTTTTTTCAACAGTATCACTTTTCAGAGTAAAATTTTGCATCTCTTTTGTAAAATTTATACCCATTTTGTTACTTTTGATGCTTTTGCAAATGGCATTGTTTTCCTAATTTTATCTTCTGATTGTTCATTGGAAGTGTGTAGACACAGTTGATTATTGTGTATCGATCTTGTACTCTGCAACCTTTGTGAACTCATTTATTAGTTCAGTAAATTTTTAGTGGATTCTTAGGATTTTTCTATGTACAAGATCATGTCATCTACAAATAGAGATAGTTTTACTTCTTCCTTTCCAATCTTGGATATCTTTTTGTTATGTTCTTACTTAATTGTCCTGGCTAGAACCACCAATATAATGAACAAAAGTAGTGAGAAAAGACTTATTGTCTTATTCCTGATTTTAGGGGGAAAGCATGCAATCTTTTATCATTCAGTTCAGTGTTAGCTATGAGTTTTTCATAGATGCCCTTTATCAGATTGAGGAAGTTCCTTCTATTCCTACGTTGTTGAGTGTTTTTGTCATGAAGGGTTATTGTGTTTTTTCAGATGCTTTGTCTGCATCTATTGTGATTATCTTGTGGTTTTGGTCCTGTATTCTTTTGATTTGGTTTAGATCAATAGATCTCTATTTTATTGTTTGCATTAATTGATTTTCAGATGTTAAGCCAACCTTGCATTCCTAGTATAGATCCCACTTGGACATGATGTATAATGCTTTTTATATGTTGCTGGACTCAGTTTGCTAATATTTTGTTAAATATTTTTGCAGCTATATTCATAAGAGACACTGATCTGTAGTTTTATTGTGTTGTCTTTGTTTGGTTTTGGTATCATGGTAATACTGGCTTAGAATAAGTTAGAAAGTATTCTCTTCTGTCCTTTTTTGGGAGAATTTGTGAAGAATTAGTATTTTCCTTTAAATATTTGTTGAAATTTACCGTTGTAGCTATCAGGAGCTGAGTTTTTCTCGCGGGTAGCTTTTTAAATTACTACTTTAATAGAAGTCCTCAATATTTAATGAACGTTAAAAAACCTTTTATCTTTGGGCAGATAAGGATGATTATGCTTACAACGCAGTAGCCCAGGATGTGTTCAACCACAGCTGGAAGACATCTGCAAATATTTCTGCATTGATTAAAATTCCTGGAGTTTGGGACCCTTTTGTGAAGAGTTATGTAGAAGTAAGTAGAATTTTCATAAAATGTATTGGTTTTATTTTGTCAAAAGCCTTTACAAAGACTCCATGCCTAATCTTTATTGATCAGAAAGAAACTAATGGAAAAAATTATTTAAAAGGAAACAAAAATATTATGTCTCATTTTTGGTCTGAATTTGTTTATTTTCACCACTGTATAACCCATCATGGCCAAGTATCTATAAAATAAATAGCAGTATAGTTGTAAATGTTAATTCAATCTTATTCTTGTTGAGTTTAAAAGAAACACAGTAATATATTTTATGATTTGGTGGGATATAGAAGGAAACAGGACAAAAATCTGAAAAAGTGGGTCATAATATATGAGATAAAGAATGATGACTTTTTGGCAGTTCGTAAGAATGTCCTGTCATCCCAGAGTCGTCGTAAAAGGACTGAGGGCCTTGGTGCTAGGCACTAGGAATAATAAATAATTTGCTTTGTGAAAGTTATTGAGTGGCGAATTGATAATTGTGTTGTCAGAAGATAATCTCCAAAATCATAACCTGGAAATTCCTGTGTAAGGATGGGAACAGAATGAAAGCAACTACAATTCTTGTGCACTCCTTTTGTGGCTGCAGTGATGTAGGGCACTGAGGTTAGTTGCATCACATTTTCAAGCATTAGTGTTCCCTGCTTTGAGGACTCTTATTTTTTATAGGAAGAGAATTTATGTTGAGGTGGCTGCATTTTTTATTAGTGGTAACAAAATATAGGGAAAAAATGGGAACCCTGTCAGTTTTGTGATTTTTAAAAAATACCCATCAGTAAACTTATGCTGTGTATTATCTTTCGTACAGCTGTCTTACAGAATTCAGCTAAGGTATTATGATTTATTTTATATAGATGCTGGAATTCTATGGGGATCGAGATGGAGCCCAAGAGGTACTCACTAATTATGCATATGATGAAAAGTTTCCATCAAATCCAAATGCCCATATCTACTTATACAACTTTCTAAAGAGACAGAAGGCACCAAGATCAAAAATGATAAGTGTGCTTAAGGTATAGAATTTTTATCTCAATGTTTGAACAGGGTTGGGAATCTACATTAAAACATTCTTAGGCCATTGCTTTCTAACTTTTATAGCATCCACAGAAAATGACAATAATGTACAGTACACTGAGATAAACAGAAAGTTCGCTCCAGCTGCCATCTCCATGTATGTATCATTCACACTATCCCCTGCTGCCTGGGTGAGACTGAGGAGAGAGGATCAGAAGTCTTGTTCGCACTGATATTTTTTGAAAATCAACTTTATTGAAATTTAATTTTCAGAGAGTAAACACACTTATTTTAAGTATATGCTTAGATGCATTACATTCATGAACCACCATTCTAATCAAGATAAGAGAACATTTCTGTCACTCCAGAATGCCTTTCATTTCCCTTTGCCCCATACCCATGGCCCCAGACAATCACTCATATGCTTATTATCACTATAGATTAATTTTTATCTCTTCTAGAATTTCATATAAATGGACTCTTATGTAGTCATTTTAATATGGCTTCTCTTGCTCAGCATAACATATTTGAGATGCATCCATGTTATTGTGTATATTAGTAATTTGTTATTGCTGAATAGTATTTCATTTTTATACATTCACTTGATGGACGTTTGAGTAATTTTTTACTTTTTGGCTATTGTGAATGATGCTGCTGAGAAAATTCATGTACAAGATTGTGTATACACATATATTTTCATGTTTCTTGGGTAGCTACCTGAGAGAGGAGTTGCTGCCTAAGAGTAGTAAGGAAAGTATGTGCCTAACTTCTTAAGAAACTGCCCAACTGTTTTCTGAAGTGACTGTACCATTGACATTCACACATCAATATGAAAATTCAGTTTCTTCACATCTGTGCCAACACTTGGTATTGGAGGTCTTTTGAATAATAGCCTCTTGTGGGTGTATATAGTGGTGTCTCACGTGGCATTAAATTGTATTTCCCTAATGACTGATGATGTCGAGCATCTTTTAATATGTCTATTGGCCATTCCTATATCTTCTATTGTCAAGTGTTCAACTACTTAGTCTATTTTTGGGGGGATCAATTGTCTTCTTACTGATTTGGAAATTTTTATATAATCTGGATATAAGTCCTTTGTGAAGAATATGAATTATGAATATTTTCTCTCTGTGCCTTGCCTTTTGGTTTCCTTAATAGTATCTTTCAAAGAGTAGAAACTTCTAATTTTGATGTTCAGTTTATACATTTTTTTTCTTTTATGGTTAGTGCTTTTTGTCTAAGAAATCTTTGCCTATCTCAAGATAATGAAGACTCTCTTCTTTTTTTTTTTTTTTCTAGATGTGTTATATAGTTTTATGTTTAGGTCATGGTAGATTTTTAGCTATTTTTTTGTGGATAGTGTGCGGCAAAGATCAAGGTTTATTTTTTCCCATATGGTTGTTCCAGCATTATATTGAAGACTCTCCTTTCTCTATTTAGTACCTTTGGAACTTTGTTGAAAACCAGTAGGCTGTATATGAAGTCTGTTGTGTTCTAGTGATGTATATTTCCACATCGATATATGAAAATTCAGTTTCTTCACATCCTTGCCAGTAGTTGGTATTGTAGGTCTTTTAAATTTGAATTATTGCCATTCTAGTGAGTGTGTAGAAATATCTCATATGGCCTTAACATGATTACTGTAGCTCTGTAGCAAGTCTTGGAATCATATCATGAAAGTCATACAAATTTGTTGTTTTTCAAAATTGCTTTTGGCTTTTCTAGGTTCTTTAACTTTCCATGTATATTGTATAATCAATTTATCTGTTGCTACAAAAAGGTCTTGCTGAGATTTTGAATCTATAGATCAGTTTGAGAGAATTGACATCTCAACAGTATTGAGGTTTCCAAAGTGTAAACATGGCATGTCTCTCCATTTATTTAGGTTTTTAATATCTCTGAACTGTTTTGTAGTTTTTAGTGTATGTCTTTTGTTAAATTTGTCGCTAAGTGTTTCATGGGGTGGTTGTACATAATATTGCTTAACATTTTAAATTGTGGGAAAATATATACAAAAATAAATGTTACCATTTTGATCATTTTTAAAGCACATAATTTAGTGGCATTAAGTACATTCATTCAGTTTTGTGCAACCACCATCACTGTCTATTTCCAGAATGTTTTCATTATCCCAAGTAGAAACTATTCATTAAACAGTAACTCATTGCCCACTCTTCCCAGCCCCTGAAAACCTCTATGTTAATTTCCATCTTTGTGAATTTGATTATTTTAGTACCTCATATAAGTGGAATCATATAACATTTGTCCTTTTGTGTCTTGCTAATTTCAATTAGCATGATGTTTTCAAGGTTCATGTTGTAGCATATATCAGAATGGCCATTTTTATTTAAGGTTGAATAATATTCCATTTTATATACCCACAACATTTTGCTTATCTATTCATTTTTTGGTAGACATTTGGGTTGTGTTTGTTGTTTGGCTATTATAAATAATACTGCTCTAAAGATTAGTGTACAGGTATTTGTTTGAGTCCCTGCTTTCACTTCTTTTGGGTGTGTACTTAGGAGTGAAATTGCTGGATTATATGGTGATTCTTTAACTTTTTGAGGAATTGTCAAACTGTTTTCCACAGCAGCTACACATTTTACATTCCCACCAGCAATTCCACATCCTGGCTAACAGCTTCTATTCTCCATCCCCTTTTTTGATCATTGATATCCTAGGACAGGGATCCCCAACCCCTGGGTCATGGACCATTATGACCAGTATCTGTGGCCTGTTAGGAACCAGGCCACACAGTAGAAGGTGAGTGGCAGGCAAGTGAGCATTACCTGAGGTCTGCCTCCTGTCAGATCAGCGGTGGCATTAGATTCTCATAGGAGCCCGAACCGTATTGTGAACTGCACATGCGAGGGATCTAGGTTGTATGCTCCTTATGAGAATTTAATGCCTGATGATCTGTCACTGTCTCCCATCACCCCCAGATGGGATCATCCAGTTGCAGGAAAGCGAGGGCTCCCACTGATTCTACATTATGGTGAGTTGTATAATTATTTCATTATATATTATAATGTAATAACATAAAGTGCACAGTAAATGTAAAGTGCATAAATAATGCAATCCTGAAACCATCCTCGACCCTCACCCTGGTCCGTGGGAAAATTGTTTTCCACGAAACCAGTACCTGGTGCCAAAAAGGTTGGGGACCGCTATCCTAGTGGGTGTGAAGTGGTCTCTGTGTCTGATTGTGGTTTTGGTTTGCATTTCCCTAATGTCTAGTGATGTGTATCTTTTCATGTGCTTATTGGCCATTTGTTTATCATCTTTGGCAAATGTCTGTTCAAGTCCTCTGCCCTTTTATCAATTGGGTTGTTTGGTTTTTGTTGTTAAAGTATAGGAATTATTTGTATATTTTGTGTTCAGTTTTTAATAATGGCATTTTAGGGATGAAAGACAAAGGTCCTTTTCAACCTAAAGAAATGACAGAGAAAAGTTCTTATCTCTGTTTTCTTTTTAAAGGCCGATTATCTTTATACTTTTCATGATCAAAATTGGCATTATCAAACCTTCAGATGTGAAAACTATGTTTTATAAATTTTTCACCAGGCTTTGTTTTACTAAATAATCCTTTGCTGTTGTTGTTGTTTGAAACAGGGTCTCACTCTGTTGCCCAAGCTGGAGTGCAGTGGCATGAACACGTGAGGCTCACTGTAGCCTCCACCTCCCTGGCTCAGGTGATTCTGCCACCTCAGCCTCTCGAGTAGCTGGGACTACAGGCACATGCCACCATGCCTGGCTAATTTTTTGTATATTTGGAGAGACGGGCTTTTGCTATGTTGCCCAGGCTGGACTAAACAATACCTTTGAAGTTGCTATTTTTATTTTACTCTGTTAAGATAGCTTTTGGCTCATTTATATTAAAAAATATTAAGGATTGTGTTTAAAACAAAAGCAAGACTGTGCTTTCATTCAGGTTATCAATCACTAATGGTGTTTTTGAAAAGATTTTAAAAAATGCTACAGAAAATAACTGTTGAATACTTATCTCATTTATATTCAAGACAAGATAGATTTAGAGAAATTCTGTTTTTCCTTTTGAAAAATACAGTATTTGGAATTAAGATCTCAATACATGGGTTTAATAGCAGATTGAACATAGCAAAATTGAGGATTAATGAACTGCACAGAAAATACCAGGCTAAACCATGGAGAACAAAAAGGATGAAAGGTGCAGAAAGGAGCATACAAGTGAATTGGTGAAAAGATCTGACATATTTGTCATTGGAGTCCGAGGTGGAGTACCTCTGAATAGAACAGGGCAAAAGCAAGCAAACTAATTTTTTAAAAACCCTAACATTTGAAGGGCTCATGACTAAGAAATTTTCAAAACTAATGGAGGATTTCTAGCGTTCTGGTGATGTGCTATTATTTGATCTGGGTGCTGGTTACCTGAGTGTTTAACTTTGTGAAAACTGACTGGATGCCATGATTTGTATACACTTCTGCTACATGTTATATTTCAATTAAAAAAAAAAAGTGAATTGAGCCATAAACAGAATTCTATAAAATCATGAGACAAATGTGGCTTTCATAGGAACCGAATTTCAATAATATTCTCTGATATTGGTGTATTCATCTTGATTGATCTTTTTGAAAATGATTAACAGAAATTAACAAAATTTACTTTTAATTTTGTTGGAAATTATTTCAATGTAAGGTCAAAGTACTTTAGTAAGCAGAATGAATTCATTCTAGAATTAAATGTATTAAAATGAAAAATACAGTATTATTTTAAATTCCATTTTTTGAATATTCATAAAAATAGTTCTTCCTGTTTTTTAAAAGAGAAATTTTTTCATTGTGTGAAAGTTTGTTAAAATATTTACTCATATACCCTTAGTAAACTGTTCCTGAGCACAATCTGTGAAATTAACTCCCAGCCTTTTTAGTTTTTTTGCTTTATATAAATATTCTGTGATCTCTTCTGTTTAGTAAATAAGTATATTTTCTCTGTGGTAATTGATTTTTTTCTTTTTTTCCTTCAGTCCTGGCTTCTGAAATAAATTGTTTTAAGTTGTTGAGCATGGTAAACAATATAGATGTATATAAGGAGCAAATAAAAAGTCCCTGCCTATTTCCCTCGATTCTCCTGACTGTCTTGTTAGCAGGGACTTTAAAAAAAAAAAAAAAAACCCAGCTTTACAGAGAATACTTTTCTATGCTTAGATTGAAACTAGATAAAAAGCAAGGTAGTTTAAAAATACTTAATAAATTTATGGAGAGCATATTAGATAGTAAAAACTTTATTTTGAAAGTAAGCTGAAATCTGAGAAATGCTTTTACAAGTATGTAAAAATTACAAGACTGTTCTTTCTTTCAGATTTTGTATCAGATTGTACCATCTCATAAATTGATGTTGGAATTCCATACATTACTTAGAAAATCAGGTAATAAATAAATTTTGTTTTTTACCTTTTGTAGACAAGCTATAGACTAGGGACCAGGAAACTATGGCCCATCAGCTAAATCCACCCCTTGCCTGATTTTATAAATCAAGTTCTGTTGATGTCCATCTGTTTATGTATTGCCTGCGGCTACTTTTGCACTATAGTGACAGAACTGTGTAGTTGTGACAGAGACTGTATGCCTTGCAAAGCTTAAAATATTTACTATCTGGGCCGTTATAGAAAAAGTTTGCCTACTCCTGTCATACAAGGTGAAGGCAGTAGTTTGCAAAAGAGAAATGGCTCGATTTTATATAATTCACTCCATTTTAGTCCCTACTAGATTTCAGCACACCATAGAAGGAAATAAGTTGGCTAAGCCCAAACTTGTCCTAGGACTGCCTGGGTTCCTCTCTGAATATAAAATAACATGTATAAAATTCCCAAACAGGGCAGGTACTTTAAGTAATGTTCTCAGTAGAGGAGTGTAACCCACATTGAGATCAGACTCACCACCATTACCTCATTAGCAGGAATTTTTACTGAGTTTTTCAGATTCATTGCAGGAGTAAAAGCATAATGAATTTTTAAAAACTGTTAACCAGAAGGCTTGTGATTCAGTATTTTATCAACAACATATATGTAAAGTATATATACAGTTGATAAAATATATACATGTATATTTTAGCTTTGTACATTTCAATACCTTATGTAAACTTGAATTGTTACAACCATTGCAGAAAAAGAAGAACACCATAAACTGGGGTTGGAGGTATTATTTGGAGTCTTAGATTTTGCCGGATGCACTAAGAATATAACTGCTTGGAAATACTTGGCAAAATATCTGAAAAAGACCTTAATGGGGTAAGAAACATACAGTATTTATTACTAGGTCATCATAAATAATATTTCCCAATATTTTAGCTAATATCTGTCAATTTTTAAAGATCTTTACTTATGTTTTTGGATTTTTTTGAACTGTGTCTTTAGCTGTTTTCTGAGTACATTTTCTTCTGAAGCAAAGAAATACAGAGTCATAAGGGGAACATACAAAAATTCTATCAATTTTTTTTATGCCATCAAAATAAATCCTGTGCTTAGCACTGCTGCTTGCTAAGGACTACGTATGTGTTTTCCAGTTGGAAATAAAGACTAGCAGGGATCACTCTTTGCTAATGACTCGTGATTTGTGCGTCATTAACTTGTAAGATCACATGGGAAGCACCTTTCCTCCTACCTGTGTTTGATCATTTTTTCAGTGAGTATTTTTAGGACCTCACAAGATCATCATACACTATTCATTCAACAAGTACTCATTAAATCCATTGTGACCTGGGTATCTAAAAGTGTACCTTTGATTATAATATTATTAGTGTCATATTTTGAGTAAAGGAAAATGAATTTCCTGTTATTTTTACTTAGTGTGTGAGAAGAAGGGATATCACAAAATTGTTTCATATATTTATTATATCCAGTTGAGTTGTTAGGCAATTCAGTATCAGTTGTAACTTGTTTCAGGCTTCAGATCTGACTTGTCTTGATGGGACAGTGCTGTTTATAAAATGGTTTTGGTGTCATATGTTGACACACTCACTGTAAACCATTTTCTAAATCTCAAGCACTGAATAAACTACTAGATTATAAGGTCCTTGAAAGCAAAGAGGCTCATTTTTTCGAACTGCTGTTTGTTCTACCATAGGGGGCACATGGGTGCCAATAAGCATTTGCTCAATTAAATTATAGAGATCTAATGTGCAACACAGACTGTAGTTAATATTGTATTGTGTATAGGAAATTTACTATGAGTAGAGTTCAGGTGTTCCCACCACACAAAAAAGTTTATGTATATAAAACATGTTGTATATCTTAAATATATGCAATGAATAAATTATTCACTGACACATAGAATTGCCTGCACTTAACAGTTTAACCTATTTGTTCATGTATTTGTATAATAAGGGCATCTTAATTTGCATAGTCATTCATGGCAGCATATAATTTTAAGTAAGCTTTTACTTAAGTAATAGTAATAAATAATGTTGACTGAATATTTACTATGTACCAGACACTATGCAAAGAGCTTTATATAAGACCTGCTGTACCCTACTACTGGAATAGTTTAATCTTAATAACAGTCCTATGAGATCAGTACTGCTAATGTCCTCAAGGGCACTGAAGCTCAGAGAGGTTCAGCAGCTTGCCCAGGATCACATACATAGTAAATGGAAGAGCTGATATTTGAATCCAGGAGTCTGGCTTTGAGTCTTAGCACAGACTCGAAGACACTGTGCTAAACTGTCTGTTTAGTGAAATGGAAAATGGGATATGGAGATAGAAGAGAACAAAAAAGGATTTGCTTTCCTGTTGTTGCCAATCATGTGTTATGCCTTGGCCATATTGAGAATTTAGCTTGGAAACATTTTCCTTGTCATCTTTCTGTAGACTCTAAGTCTAAATTCTGGTAATATAGATTTGTTCACATCATTGACCCTCTCTTTTGACATTTTTCTTTTCCAGAAACCACCTTGCGTGGGTTCAAGACGAGTGGAACTCCAGGAAAAACTGGTGGCCAAACTTTCATTTCAGCTACTTTTGGGCAAAAAGTGATTGGAAGGAAGATACAGCTTTGGCCTGTGAGAAAGCTTTTGTGGCTGGATTACTGTTAGGAAAAGGTACATGTTTTTGTTTTCGTTTTATCTAGACATAGCTTTTGGCTGATTTTGGAATAATTCATTTAGAGCTTACCTAATGTGGTACCTAAAAATACTGGGTGCTTAAGACATAACTGCTTAATGGAAGAGTGAATCCTGAGTTGGGATCAGGTCACGTGCTTAGATTAGAAGCAGTGATTTCATATCATTGATTATGAATGGTTTTCGTCTCCTGACTTGAGTGTTGTTAGGGGGCATTAAGATACATGATACAAACTTTTCACAAGAATTGACCATTTAGCCTTGTTTTATAGAAAGTTTACTGATATTTTCAAGTATCAAAATATTCTTTATTGACCTCACTGTTCTTTAATAGCTTCATATTATACCAATATTTACTTGTCTATTTTTGTAAGCACGAAACATTTCTTCCACTTAAGAAAAAGAATACCTTCTACTAGCATATGAAAAAAATTATCTTCAAAGAAAAGGAATATTGATTTTTTCTTCAAAGAAAAGAAATATTTTGGGTGGTAAAACTCTTACCTGCTTTCTACCACTGAAATATTGAAAAGGTGGCCAGTACCGAAATGAAACTATCACAGAGTATGTCCAGAAACGAAGAAAATAAATCTTACAGTGACCACTAGTAAGCAGTCCGTTGCTAGGGAGCTTAAGGTGTCCTGAAGAGATTCTCCAATTCATTTTTGAATATAGTTTCTGTTATTTTGGAATTAGTAGTCTCAGTGAATGTAATAAAATGTTGATTAAGAAGAAAATAAAAATTCTCTGATCCACTCATGACAAGGAACAGAAAGGTGATTTGGATTGTCATTTTTCTACTACTTTATGAGTAGAGAGGCATCTAGCACAATTATCAACAGGTCTCTTTCAGCAGAGTAGAAGGATCTGGGTTACGGGAGGTGGAGGTTGCAGTGAGCCAAGAACATGCCACTGCACTCCAGCCTGGGTGACAGAGCGAGACTCCAAAAAAAAAAAAAAAAAAAAAAGGAAAGATCTGGGTTAATTTTCCAATTCTCTCACTCACTTGCTATGTAACTTAGATCAAGCAATTAACTTTTAGGAGCCTTTTCTGTGAAGTGGGCATTGTAACACCCGTCTTATTGTTGTAAGTATCATGTGAACATCGCATCAAAGTGCTTCGTAATTTCTAAAGTGCTCTACAAATATGAGGCATCAGTTACTCCCGCAAGAGCCACGTCTCCTCTCAGGCTGTTAGTGTGGGGTTAAGTGAGTCTATTCATTAGTTAAGCTGGGCTTGCTTCTTGCTCTGGTTACCAACCTTACTTTATAGGATTCAAATTCTAGGCATGGTCTGCCTTTGCTTTGTGCTTAGAGTGGGGTATGATGGCTCTCTTTCTTTCCATGTCTCGCTAAAAGCAAGCCAGGCCCGTTTCTCCTTGGAGGGGCCTTTCTTTGTTGGGATTGAAGCTACTTGGTTGCCCTGTGACTTCAGCTCTCATGGACTTGATAGTTAATATTTGTAGTTTTTAAAGCTTTTTCTCTGTTAGGGTGGGAACGAAGTTCTTTCCAGCTTTCTATATAGGTACAGGCAAAAATTTGTGTGTAAAATATTTTGTTTTTTACTAAGGTAGTATGATATGTTTAGAAACACAAATTATTTTGGTGATACTACAGACACCACTGCTTCCCAGCTAGTAAAATGTTACTAGCTGGGTGTGGTGGCATGCAGTGCGCCTGTAATCCTGGCTACTTGGGAGGCTGAGGTGGGAGGATTGGTTGAACCCAGGAGTTTGAGACCAGTTTGTGTCACATAGTGAGACCCCATCTCAGGAAAAGCAACAAAACAAAAATGTTAGTAATTCTGGCGTACTAGTTTCAGGAATAATAAAAAATGGTTACTATAGATACAGTATATGTCCTTGCATTTTCTCAGGTAAGATGGATGCATACAAGCTGAAACTGTAATGAAATTAATTTTTCTTATGTGATTTATGGTCTTATTCATTTACCAACTCTAAAAATCCTCAATATCCAGTTTACGTTTTTCTTACGGAAATATGATTCATTTGTCTGAAATATTTGACAAATGCTTGACAGTCCTGTGTGTTGTAAGACTATGAAGAGCAGGTGGAACTTCTAATGAGCACGAGGCCCCTCTGTCAGAGCTACGTGGTCTCCACCTTGCTGCTCGCTACATGGCTAGAATGAATAGATAATGTTTGACCATTTCTAACCTATGATTTGTTTATTCTAATCCTTCACACCAAGATTTTCTACAGAGAACTTTCTTACTGTTATGAATGTAACTTTGACTGATTTGCAAGCTAACATTGAGAAGGAAGCTGTACAAATGTGCTTTTGCAGAAGGCTCATTTAATATGTGACTGTATATAATACACCTATCACCATCACTAGGGTGTAGGAGGAAGGGTAGAAAACAAGCTAAAGTCTATGCTTTAATTATGATGGATTACAAACATCTTTGTGTATGGGAAGAAATATATTTCATTGGGCACAGTTGAGAATATACTTTCGCCATATTGGTAATGCAAATACCCCTTTTTGTATATAGGAAGAAATATATTTCATTGGGCACAGCTGAGAATATGCTTAGGACATATTGATAATACAAATAAATCTATTTTCATAGTCATTAGTGTGCTAAACTTAAAGCAAAAATTTAAAAATGTAGAAATATACTTGAAAAATGTGAAAATGTGATGAGTATTAAAACTTTTTATTTTGCTTTACTTTTTAGGTTGTAGATATTTTCGGTATATTTTAAAGCAAGATCACCAAATCTTAGGGAAGAAAATTAAGCGGATGAAGAGATCTGTGAAAAAATACAGTATTGTAAATCCAAGACTCTCATACTGAATTTTAGTTATTTCACAGTAGTAGCTACACAGTAAGTAGCTCAGTAGATAGTTATTGAATGTGTTTATGTAGTTATGTGTTATGTATTAAGAAGCTTATATTACTACAAAAAACTTATTTTTGTATATTTTTATATTTTTGTATTATTCATAGCTAGAGAAACAGTATTACTGCCTTTGCTCTTTGTAACTTTGTCTGTTTTCTTTTTTGTAATGTTAAATGTTACATTTGTTAAAGAATAATTCTTCAAATGACAAAATATTAGAGAATATAGTTATTATATTGCATACATATTATATTGCATACATATTATATTGCATATTATATTGCATATTATATTGCATATTATATTGAATACAGCAGTTATTGTTTGCAAATACTTTGCCTCTGGCTATTGTGTAATAAACTATAACTTGTGGTGCTGTGAAATGAATTTATATTCTTTTATATTCTAATTAATCAATTTTAGGTATACCACCATGAAGAAATATATTGGTGATGAGTTCTGTTGAGGAATTTTGAAAAGAGAGAAGGATTTAGAAAACACTCTTTCTCGGCCAGGTGCGGTGGCTCACGCCTATAATCCCAGCACTTTGGGAGGCCTAGTTGGGTGGATCATGAGGTCAGGAGTTTGAGAACAGCCTGGCTAACACAGTGAAACCCTGTGTCTACTAAAAATACAAAAATTAGCTGGGCGTGGTGGCAGGCACTTGTAATCCCAGCTACTCAGGAGGCTGAGGCAGGAGAATCGATTGGGTGGAGGTTGCAGTGAGTCAAGATTGCGCCACTGCATTCCTGCCTGGGCAACAGAACTAAACTCTGTCTCAAAAAGAAAAAAAAAAGAAAAGAAACTCTTCTTTTTCAGTATAAAGACATGACAGTTTGGGGCAAAATAACCTCCTGCTAGAGAGAGACCTTTTGCTCTAGAGGACTAATTTGGGTTGTAGCAGTAGGGAGGGCTCGCTCTTTTCAGTTGGCATTGGCCTCACTTCAAAAGGCTCTCGGCTTTTTGGTGCCTGGCACAGCAGTCTAAGATCGCGAGGTCAAGAGATTGAGACCATCCTGGCCAACATGGTGAAACCCTTTCTCTACTTAAAATACCAAAAAAAAAAAATTAGTCTTGGTGGTGTGCACCTGTAGTCCTAGCTATTCAGGAGGCTGAGGCAGGAGAATTGCTTGAACCTGGGAGGTGGAGGCTGCAGCGAGCTGAGATAGTGTCACTGCACTCCAGCCTGGCAACAGAGCGAGACTCCGTCTCGGAGAAAAAGAACTCATGCGTCCCCTCTCCTTTTTCTCTTGGAAACTAGGATGCAGCGGTATGTAGCTGGACAGTGGAGGAAACTCGCCAGTGGAATAGTATCCCTGAGTCACAAAGTAAACCCACTGGGAAAACCTAGCCAGAAGCCAACAGCAAGTTTCCTGGTTTATGGGCTGAGCTTTATAATATGTTGGGATAATTGGTAGAATAAGTGCTTCTTCAGAAATGTCAGCTTTTACATTTACTGCTGGGATAACTAGTAATTGAGTTCCATGAAAACTCACTAACTTCAGAGCAAGTCTAATAGTTAGATGGTGAGACACACGTTTCCCATTGGTTTATATTCCTACTAATTCTAAACCATCAAGAAGATTAGGGGACAAATTGTGCTTTGTGAATAGTTTATATTTCAATATTACTTCGTAAGAAAGGTCTATCAATAAAGAAGTACTTAGAAAGTATATGTAAAATGAGTAGGCATTCCACAGAGCCAAAATAAACCAAGTTTAACTTTTAACATAAATAGGGTAGCTTTACTGCTGCGAGTCCATGATTCGGTTGTGTAGGAGTTCTGTATAAGACTAATACTCTAGCAGTGAAATTCCCAAAGTATGTGGAAAACATCTGAAAGCATAGGCCAAGATCTGCTTCCTGAAACTTTTCGTCAAAAGCAATAAAATAGGATTATGATTTATTTTGATCTCTAAGAAAATGGAGGTGAGAATAAAGAAATGAGTAGATATGTTCTTGGTTTCCATACAAAGCTGTCTCAACATTTTTACATCAAATGTTCTTATCTAATTGTTAGTGCAATTCACCTGTGAAACTTTTTTTAGGTCCACTGATGTTTAAGCTGCTTCCATGAATAATAGTAATAGCTAAAATTCATCAAGTACTTTGGGCTTTACCTTTCATTGTAAAACCACCACAGTCCTGTGAATTATCCCTATTTTACCAATAAAGAAAATGAGGTCATTGGAGATGAAGTAACTTGCCAAGGTCACAGCTCATAGGTGTTGGCACCAGGATGCTAACCCAATCAATGTGGTTCCAAAGATCACACTCTCACATAGTATCTGTATGGCCTCCCAGTGCATTCGGTGTTGACTACATGCCGAGCGCTGAGCCAGGTGGAGTGAGACAAAGCAGCAAAGGTAAGAACCCAGGTCTGCTCATTTCTGCCTGCCAGCGTCATTTCACAAAGCCCCTGACCCTGTGACGACATGCAACTCTCTGGAAAGATGCCTTGAAGACAAAATAGCATAAAGCACAGGGCACCCCTACGTCTCTTGCCTGAGTCACTATATTCCTTAAGTGACCCCAGTCCTTGCCTTTTCCTACACATGAGATAAAGTCTGATAGGATTACTGATTATGCTTCTGTAATCCATAACCAAATGTACTCTTACACCTAAACCTTGATGAGATTCTGCTTGAATGTAACTTTTGAGCAAGTTTGATGTGATTTTGATCTACATGAACCCTACCACCTGTATATAAGCAGTGAGCTGAAATACTGTGCTGGAACAGTCTGACAGGACTGCTTGCTTATATGGTTGCTACTTATAACTATTCATCACTACTACTTTAAGACACTTTAGCAGTAACTAAATACAGATAATTTAAAGTCTTGTTTTCTCCTTGAAACCTCTGAACCTCTGAAATAGATTTAGGATGTACAACCTGATGTTTTGATATGCATTCTGAAATGATCACTACAGTCAAGCTAATTAATATCTTCATTATCTCTACATAATTACCATTGTGTATGTATTGTGTATGTATGTGTGATGAGAAGATTTAAGATCTTAACAAATTACAAGTATGTAATACAGTACTGAGCTGTCATCACCGTGCTGTACATTGGATCTCCAGAAATCATGTATCACTGAAACTTTGTACCATTTGACCAATATCACTCCATTTCCCCCTTCCCTCAGCCCCTGGCAACCATCTTACCCTCTGCTTCTATGGATTTGACTCAGATTTCCCATGCAAGTGAGATGATCATGCAGTATTTCTCTTTCTGTGGTCTTGCCTATTTTAATTTTGCTCAGCATAATGTCCTTCATGTTCCGAATGGCAGGATTTCTTCCTTTGATAAGGCTGAGCAATATTTAATTGTATTTTTATAAACCCTATCTTTATTCATCTGCCAAAGGACATTGAGTAATGCTGCAATGAACATAGGAGTGCAGATATCTCTTTGCAATCTTGATTTCAATTCCTTTGGGTATATACCCAGAATTTTCTATTTTCAATGTTTTGGGGGAAGCTCCATATTGTTTTCTATAATTTACATCCCTGCCAGCAGCATACAAGCGCTTCCTCTTTTCATCCTCACTAGCGCTTATCTTTGACGTTTGATACTATTCATTCTACCAGATGTGAGGCTGTATCTCCTGGTTTGATTAGCATTTCCGTCGTGACTGGAGATGTTGAGCACTTACTCATATACCTGTTAGCTATTCGAATTTCTTTTGAGAAGTGTCTATGTAGGTCCTTTGCCCATTTTTAAAATTGAATTATATTTTTGTTATTGAGTTATATGAGTTCTTTCTGTATTTTGGATTATTCGCCCCTAGCTGATTAATTATATGGAATGTGAATTACATCTCTATAAAGCTGTCAACACCCCATTCCCTTCCTACCTCCCCTCATAGAAAGAAATAAAAATGTTCTATGGAGTCAGAAAGGTCTGGGTTCAAATTCCAGCGTGGCTGAAGCCCCCCAGCTAGCTGGGCCTTACTGTTATTCTGTAAAATGGGATGGTCTGGAAAGGTTGATATAAAGTGCTGAACATGGTTCTTGGCAAATGTTTTTTCTCAATAAATAGAAACATTGTTTTATGTTAACATTTTTGAAAAAGGAAAAGCAACAAAAATTAAGAAAAAAACAGAGAGGTGTGGCCTTTTGGACCCAGTTATTTACCTGTATTTACAGCACAAGGGCTTTTTCTGCTGGATTGAATTAGAATCTTTGTATTTTAAATATTCCAAAAGGAAACAAGCAAGACCTTTGATGGATGGTCTACAAATAATATGACTAACATCTGAATAAGTCAATCCAAGATTCATGCTTCTAAACCAATCTGCCACCAAGTAAGAGTCGACTCAGTCCCACCAAAAATGCGGAGCCGACTTCTATGTTGTTTTCATAGTTATGAAGGTAGCCTTCAGCTCAGCGAGTAGAGGCAGCTCTTTGTTTCTGCCCATCAGTCCCATAGTGATACCACTGCCAGTTATTTAATTACAACTCCCCTCATGCCTATACCAAGAACTCCCAGATAATCTTATCAACGGAACTGAATCATCAGTCAATACACTCTTCAGTAGGCTGCATCCGAGACAAATTTTTCCAAATGAAGGACAAATAAAAGTGATAACTGTACTTTCATTCTTTTTGGGTACATCATGATGGAATGAAAAATATCTGGGCTGTAATTCAGAACACCTGAATTGTGTTGCCATCTGTATTCATCTAAAGTGGGGCCCTAAAATATTTCACTGAACCCCTCTTGGACTTCATTCATTCATATGCTTGCTGGTAATGTGATATCTACCTTGCTGACTTAATTGTCTTGAGAGAATTGAAGATCAAATGAAATGCAGTGTGAGAAAATACTTTCTAAACTGTAATGCTTCGTACAAATGAGTTGTTATACTTTCTCTAATCTCAGGTACAACCTGTTCATCTTTAGACTGTGAGAGAGGGAGTCTGAAGGCAGATTGTTACATCAGTAAACTATGTGAGAAGCTACTGAGCTAGAACATTTCTTTTTATATTTTTTTCTGTTATGTTCCATGACCTGATTTAGGATAAACACCTGACTCTCAACATCACTTTTTAAAAGACACTTGCATTGGGCGTGGTGGCTCACGCCTGTAATCCCAGCACTTTGGGAGGCTGAGGGGAGTGGATCTCTTGAGCCCAGGAATTCAAGACCAGCCTGGGCAACATGGTGAAACCACCATCACTACAAAAAAAAAAAAAAAAGTAAAAATTAGCTGAGTGTGGTGGCACACACCTACAGTTCCAGCTACTGGCACCACTGCACTCCAGCCTGGGTGACACTGAGACCCTGTCTTGGGGGGGTGGGAAAGTTAAAAGGCACATGCTATATGAAACTGTGTGCGTGTGCGTGAATGTGTGTATTACTGCTATGGGCTGAATTGTGTCCCCTAAAAAAGAATGGTTGAAGTCCTACCCCCCAGTACCTCAGAATGTGACCTCATTTGGAGATAGTTTTTACGGAGAGAATCATGTTAAAATGAAGTCATTATGGTGGGCACTAATCCAATATGACTGGTGTCCTTATCAAAAGGGGAAATTTGGACATAAATGCGCACAGGGAGAAGGAGCACCATGTGAATGTGAAGACAGAGCTTGGGGTGATGTGTCCACAATCCGGGAATGCAAGATCGCTGGCAGACCCCACCAAGTTAGGGATCAGGCATGGAGCAGTGTCCCTTGCGGCCTTCAGAAGGAACCAACCCTGACAACATCTTAATCTCAGACTTCTGGGCTCCAGAGCTGTGAGACAATAAATTTCTGTTGTTTAAGCCACCAAGTTTATGGCTGTGTTACAGCAGCCCTAGCTAATTTTTTAAAGGATTATGTTTGCTTCAAAAGTGGAAACTGAAGTGATTTCAGATACTCTGGTCCTAGCTTATAGTTTCAGAGTTATTTCATAAGCTCACCTAACGTTCAGTGAAAATGTGTTTTCTGTTCTTTTCCATCCGTAACTTATCTAAAAGCTCTACTCAACTTTCATTATGATATTCTTAATCCCCTGCAGCCAAATATCATCTCTCCATCCTTGGGATCCCTAATGGCAGTTTGTTCCTCCCTTATTACCTTAATCTTATATCTGCCTGTATTATTTGGATACTTTAATCCCTTTTTCTCAGAGCATAAACTCCTTGAAAAAGTTTGTTTTATATGTCAGTTTTCTGTTAAACATTTCTCTTCCAGCATAATATTTCGCACAAAATAGTATGTATTTACTGAATTGACACCAAGACATCTTTGTAAAATTATTGCGTGATTATTATATAATTACATACATACATATATATATATATATATATATATAGAGAGAGAGAGAGAGAGAGAGAGAGAGACACGGAGTCTTCTCTGTCACCCAGGCTGGAGTGCAATGGTGCAATCTCTGCTCACTGCAACCTCCGCCTCCTGGGTTCAAGCGATTCTCCTGCCTCAGCCTCCTGAATGTCTAGGATTACAGGCGCACGCCACCATGCCCAGCTAATTTTTTTTTTTTTTTTTTTTTTTTTAGTAGGGACGGGGTTTCACCATGTTGGACAGGCTGATCTCAAACTCCTGAGCCTGTGATCTGCCCACGTTGGCCTCCCAAAGTGCTGGGATTACAGGCGTGAGCCACCACACCTGGCTATAATTACATATACGATTATATATAAAACGTAGTATCACCTGAAATGTTACGTATTTTAATAATCAGAAACTCATGCTGTCACTGTCTGATCAGATTATGCCCACCAATCTTTCTCTGCTAATCTTGCAATGACTCTGCTCAAAACAATAAGATCTCCATATTTTTCACAGCAAAGGGAAAACGGAGACATAAATGTCATGGGAAAATCAGAAAATACTCTCAGGTCCTACATGAATGAGATAATACACTCATTCTTACATATCCCAGGGTTAGATGGTTCTGAGAGGTAATGGGGGTTAATTCACTGGCTGAAATTAGTCCAGTGTTACTCCTCCTGCTTAAGCCTCCAGAACCATGACATTCTGTGACATTTGAGCAAATAACCCAGAAGAAATAGCACAGTCAACAGTGAATCATGGATGACATTTATTTTATTTTAATTTTTATTTATTTTGAGACAGGGTCTCAGTCTGTCACCCAGGCTGAAGTGCAGTGGTGCAATCATGTCTCATTGCAGCCTTGAACTGCTGGGTTCAAGCAGTCCTCCTACCTCAGCCTCCTGAGTAGCTGGGACCACAGCCATGCACCATCACATCTGGCTAATTTTTAATTTTTTTTTTGTAGAGACAGAGTCTCACTATGTTGCCCAGGCTGGTTTCAAACTTCTGGGCTCAAGCCGTCCACCCACCCACCTCAGCTTCCCAAAGTGTTGGGATTATAGGTGTGATCTATGTTTTAAAAAGCACCACTCAACTAGGTATACTTTCGTTTTGTTTTAGGCAGAGTTCCACTCTGTCACTCAGGCTGGAGTGCAGTGGTGTGATCTCGGCTTACTGCAGCCTCTGCCTCCCGAGTTCAAGTGATTCTCCTGCCTTGGCCTCCTGAGTAGCTGGGATTACAGGCGTGTGCCACCATACCCAACTGATTTTTTTTTTTTTTTTGTATTTTTAGTAGAGACAGGGTTTTGCTATGTTGGCCAGGCTGGTCTTGAACTCCTGGCCTCAAGTGATCCACCCACCTCAGCCTCCCAAAGTGTTGGGATTACAGGTATGAGCCACTGCACCTGACCAACTAGGTGTAATATTGAACAGTACAAATAGGAAAGCAGGACTATGCTGATGATCATTCTGACTACTCCCTCCTATATCTCTCTATCTATCTATCTATGTATCTATCTATGTATGTATCTATGTATCTATGTATGTATGTATGTATGTATGTATGTATCTATCTATCTATCTATCTATCTATCTATCTATCTATCTATCTATCTATCTATCTATCTATCTATGTTTCCATCCATCCATCTATCTGCCTACCTACCTATCTACAGGATCTCCCTCTGTCACTCAGGCTGGAGTACAGTGGTGTGATCACAGCTCACCACAGCCTTGAACTCCTGTGCTCAAGCAATTCTCCCACCTTAGCCTCCCAAGTAACTAGGACTACAGGTACATGCCACCACACCCTGCTAATTAAAAAAAATTTTTTATAGCAACAGGGTCTCACTATGTTGCCCAATCTGGTCTCAAACTTTTGGGCTCAAGTGATTCTCCTGGCCTCCCAGGAGGCCTCCCAAAGTCCTGGCATTATAGGCATTAACCACACCTGGCCAATTTTGTTTGTATTTTAAATGCAATTTGGGGCTTTCATAATACAGAACACTGTGAGTATAGACTTGGCTAGACTAAGATTCACTGTCCCTTCTTTTTTTTTTTTTTTTTGAGACGGAGTCTCGCTCTGTTGCCCAGGCTGGAGTGCAGTGGCCGGATCTCAGCTCACTGCAAGCTCCGCCTCCCGGGTTCACGCCATTCTCCGGCCTCAGCCTCCCGAGTAGCTGGGACTACAGGCGCCCGCCACCTCGCCCGGCTAGTTTTTTGTATTTCTTAATAGAGACGGGGTTTCACCGTGTTAGCCAGGATGGTCTCGATCTCCTGACCTCGTGATCCGCCCGTCTCGGCCTCCCATAGTGCTGGGATTACAGGCTTGAGCCACCGCGCCCGGCCTAGATTCACTGTCCCTTCTTGATGATACCCTGGCCAATGCTGTTTCTAGCGATCAGTTGGGCAGCCAGGTAGGGCGCCCTCTGTAGCAGCACATCTGGAACAAGAAGAAACTTGGACTTCATCTGCATTTCAAATGGAAGCTTTTGCCAGTAAGGAAATTCAAGGTGGACCAGAACCATGGAAAACGCTGAAAGGAGAGTTAGCTTAAGTGCCAAATGTCCCCACGGACTTACGCTTTGGTTCATGCCTGTTTGGGTTTGGGGCTGTGTGAGTTTGGGACTCATGTTCTGCATTTATTCATTCAACAAATATTTATCAAAACCTGTTATGTGCAAGGGATGTGAACAAAGGAAAACACATTTTTATTTTATTTTATATTTATTTTATTATTATTTTTTGCAGTGGAGTTTCACGCTTGTTGCCCAGGCTAGAGTGCAATAGCGTGGTCTCTGCTCACTGCAACCTCTACCTTCTGGGTTCAAGCGATTCTCCTGCCTCAGCCTCCCAAGTCGCTGGGATTACAGGCACCCGCCACCACACCCCGGCTAATTTCTTTTTCTTTTTTCTTTTTTTTTTTTTTTTTTTGAGACAGAGTCTTGCTCTGTCACCCAGGCTGGAGTGCAGTGGCACAATCTTGGCTCACTGCAACCTTCACCTGCTGGGTTCAAGCAATTCTCCTGCCTCAGCCTCCTGAGTAGCTGGGACTACGGGCATACGCCACCATGCCCAACTAATTTTTTCTATTTTTAGTAGAAATGGGGTTTCACTATGCTGGCCAGGCTGGTCTTGAACTCCTGACCTCGTGATCCACCTGCCTTGGCCTCCCAAAATGCTGGGATTACAGACGTGAGCTACCGCGCCCGGCCGCTAATTCTTGTACTTTTAGGAAAGATGGAATTTCACCATGTTGGCCAGACTGGTCTTCAACTCCAGACCTCAGGTGATTCACCTGCCTCGGCCTCCCGAAGTGCTGGGATTTCAGGTGTGAGCCACCGTGCCCGGCCATGAAACATATTTTTAAAATACTAATGTGGGAACATATACTAAGTGAGGAGGAGTGTCCCTACAGCAGGTATAGATTTGGCAAAGGAAGGCACCCAGTTGTCCTGTGCTTCCTGAGGAAATTGTCCCAAATAGTCCTTGTTGACTCCTTGTTTTCACTGTACTACCCTCCCTCTTTTACGGTCTGAATGTGTCCCTCCCTACCTCAGATTCATATATTGGAATGTAATTGCCAATGTGATAGTATTAAGAAGTGGGGCCTTTGGTCCGTGATTAGGTCAGGAGGGCAGAGGCCTCATGGAAAGGATTAGGGTCCTTATAAAAGGCCTCGAAGGAGTGGATTTGAACCATTCTATCCCTTCCACCGTGGGAGCAACAAGTAACCATCAATGAGGAACAAGGCCCTCATCAGACACTGAACCTGTTGGAATGTCTTATTTTTTTTATTTTTAGAGATGGTCTTGCTCTGTTGCCCAGGCTGGAGTGCAGTGGCATGATCATAGCTGACTGCAGCCTCAAACTCCTGGGCTCAAGCAATCCTCCTGACTCAACTTCCCAAGTAGCTGGAACTACAGGTGTGCACCACCATGCCTGGTTAATTTTCTTTTTGCATTTGTAGAGATGGGGTCTCACAATGTTGCCCAGTCTGGTCTCAACCTCCTGGGCTGGAGTAATCCTCCTGCCTCAGGCTCCCAAAGTGCTGGGATTATAGGCATGAACCACCGTGGCCAGTCCCTACTGCCTTGTTGATCTTGGACATCCCTGCCTCCAGAAATGTGACAATACATTTCTATTATTTATAAATTACAGTCTGTGGTGTTTTGTTACAGCGACATGGACTAAGATTCCCCTTCTTTTCCTTCACTGTGTCCTCTTTCCTCTCCTTGGTCCTTACTGTGGATGCAAGATTCACGAAATGCCCTCTCTTCCTACCATTCCAAATATACACCTTGCCAGATCCCAGGAGTTATGCAGCACACCCCGCCTCCTGCCATGGCCCCTCCATATGCCCCACCCCCTTGGGGCCCTTCAGCACTGTAGGAGCCATTGAAGCTTTCCTTCTACAGAGTGTGAAGTCTGGGATGATGTAATATATGGTGTTCTCATGCTGACTCTGGGCCACTCAGCCTGTGAAGAAACAGTAAAAAAGTGTGAATTTCTGGGCATCCCCACAGACAGCAGGAATTCTTCCCAGTTTTAAGGAATCCAGCACCTCTGCCACTGACACCATTGCACTTTTGGCTAAGCAAAGGTGTGCCCCCATAACACTAGCAGCACTAGAGTGGGGCTTCATGTTTAGATGGGTTGGGGGAAGGGGGAAGGGACACCTCCCACTGCTTTCAAAGGGAGCCCGCAGGAGGGACACTGCTCAGAAACCACCTTAGCAGGGAGAGGCGGGGAAGAGGAGGGAGGAGGAAGGAGCAGAAAACGGGGTGGAGTGGGGAGAGGAAGAGAGGGAGGACCTTGGGCAGGGCAGGGAAGCCAACCTGAGCAAACACAGCAGCCCGAGTGTTCCCAAGGCCACAATGCTGAGAATGTCCACTCCTAATCTCTGTGGTGGTCTGCATTGCTGGGCCCCCTGGCTCTCTTCTGGCATTCTCTGCCTCTGCCTCATATTCTTATTGGGCCAGGTGGGCTTGCTGCAGGGACACCCCCAGTGCCTGGATTATGGGCCCCCTTTCCAGCCCCTTCTGCACCTTGAGTTTTGCTCTGACTATGAGTCCTTTGGCTGCTGTGACCAGCACAAAGACCGCCGCATCGCTGCCCGGTACTGGGACATCATGGAATATTTTGATCTGAAGAGGCATGAGCTGTGTGGAGATTACATTAAAGACATCCTTTGCCAGGTAGTGAAAAGTGCCTTCCAGCCCCAGGGGTTTGGGTGCTGGGTTGCATGGTGTGGGTCCTGAGTGGAGGGTGCTTTGGGAGCCCAGCCCTTTAGAAGTTCAAGTGCCGGGTGCCTCATCTTTGAGCTGCCATCTTTGGACGCGCACACTGACATGAGCGTGTTCTGAATTTGGTCTCCATGGGTTCCCCAAACCTCTCCCTCTGGGATTCTGCTGGCCCTGATTCTTCTCCAGGCTCCAGGAGAATGAGAGCAATACTCTTCCTGGAGCTCTCAGAGCAGCCATTATTTGCCATGCTCCCTCTGCAGTGCATGGCAAATAACTATTTGCATCCTCTGTGGTGCTCAGAGAGTTAGGCACTTATACCCATGGCATTTACCGAGTGTGTTAAGGGAGGGAGTGGTGGCATCTGTTGGGGTCCAGTCCTTTCTCACCTGGCTGATTTGTGCCAGGGCATCTCTGGTGTCACGATGGTGGCAGCAGGGGTTGGGGACTCTCCCCAGAGTTCTGTCTGCCCAGCACTCCAGAGCTGGAAGAGAGAGATGCAAGCTGCTGCGTAACAGTGACTCACAGTTTCTGCTTCTCCTGGTTGCCCAACAGCCAAAATCCACATCCCTGGGAGGCATCGTTTTGGTTGAGCTCAGCCTGAAAACAAGACGGGTGTAGTCTGCACACACAGACTTTGTAGGAAGAGGATGTTTGGGGGTTAATGGAGAGAGGTCAGCATTTGGAAAGCTGATGAAAGAGGTTGCCTGGGGAGGACCCCTCTAATGATGTTGGGGAGGACAGACAAGAAGTCCAGGCAGCCTTTTGAACTGAGACCCCTTGGGCTTGTCAGCACAATGACTTGGCTATCCACAGGCGTCTCTTCATGACCACTGTTCCTGAACTTGCTGACCACTGTAACTGCCACACAAGATGTGGAGTGGTTAAGTGAGCTTCCCAGAGTCCAGGAGAGAATTACAGCTGAGCCAGGCCCAGAAAGTCAGCCACCTGGGTGGCACCGCCTGGGGCTACACTCTTGGACACCACTCCTCAGCTGTTTCCTGGAGAATTAACTCTAGGATACCCATTAGGGTAGAAGCTGAGCTTTTACAAGCAGCACTGAGAATTTATTTCTGAGATCTCCCCTAATAAAAATGTATACCCCTGACCCTTCCCTCTTGCATAACGTTTCAGAAAGTCAAAGTCAGCAGTTCTGTTGTTTCAGGGATTTGAGGAATAAGAACAATTTCAGCCAAACAATCCTACACATGTTTATTTGTTCCCATTTATAAGGTCCTCTTTCTTCCCCAACACATGTAGTGTGTACCCAGCAATGATTCTGCAGGCAGTTGTTATGATCCTCATTTTACTGATGAGGGCTCAAGAGTTTAGATGACTTACGCAAGGCAAAACAATCCTGGGGCACAAAGCTAGATGCTCAGGCTCCAAGTTTTGTGCCCTTTCAGTCACACCATGCTAAAGTATAGTAACAGCAGCACTGGCTTGTTTACTTAATGGTTTTCTGAGGTCCCCAAACTATGTGCTCCATTGGAAGGAGACTTTGTGCGTTTCGCTCACTGCTGCATCCCAGTCAATGTAGAGAACAGTGCCTGGCACGTAAGAGAGACTCAACAGGAGGGTCACATAGGACTCTTTTTTTTTTTTTTTGAGACAGAGTCTTACTCTGTCACCCAGGATGGAGTGCAGTGGCATGGTCTTGGCTGACTACAACCTCTGCCTCTTGGGTCCAAGCAATTCTGCCTCAGTCTCCTGAGTACCTGGGACTACTGGTGTGTGACACCATGCCTGGCTTTTTTTTTTTTTTTTTTTTTTTCGTATTTTTAGTAGTGACAGGGTTTCACCATGTTGGCCAGGCTGGTCTTGAACTCCTGACCTCAGGTGATCTGTGCACCTCATCCTCTCAAAGAGCTGGGATTACAAGCGTGAGCCACTGTGCCTGGCCAGAGACCTTATGGCCTTTAATTGTCTTCCTTTAAAGTAGGGAAGTATCTGCTTAGTTACTGTGCTAATTGAGTAGAAGCAACTTTGCAAACTCTAAATGGCTGCATGAGAGTGTGCCATAGTAGTGGTTCTCTTTCCACAGCCCCCTTCTATTCTCTAGTATTGGATCCTTAATTCAGTCTCCCCTCTCTCTTTTTCCCACTCTCCGAGAGTGGACAGAATGAGCAAGGGGACACTTAAGAGTGGGTCGGTCATGTTGCTTCTTGACAGCTGCTGTAATAAGTGTCTTAAATGGAAACAGACACCCCGAGGGGAGCCTGTGAATCTCTGGGCTCCTTCTTCCCCTCCGCCCAATGACCGAAAGCTGGCTCTGCAATCTACAATTAGAGGAAATAAGACAGAACAGGGAACTCACATATACATGAAAAACGCTGCTGGTCCTTTTGTGAAGCGATGGGAGCACAGAGGTGAATGAGATGGTTCTGCGCAGGCTGGCTGGCTCAGGAGAGTCATTAGTGATCAGAAGGGGGCTTCTGGGCCAATAGGTGAACTCTGCTGGAACGCACGGCTCCAAACGACACCCTTTGAATTGGACTTTCTTACCTTTCTAATTTCAGTTGCCTCTGCCTTTCATCACTACTGGGAGTCGCTCATCTGCTCACAATATTCTATTTTTCTTCTAAAAAGTGTTATAGTCTAGGGAGGTCTGAGTAGCAGCTACTCCTTTGGGCAAATAGTCCTCATATGTTTGTGTAAGGAGCAGGCACATTGCCCTATAGCCACAATTCAAATGTGTATAGGTTCCAGCATGGTACTTTGCATATATTAAACACTGAAATATTTTAAGTAAATAATTGAAGAAATTGCTAGACACCTAATCTCCGAGAGTGATACATCCAATGTCCATTTTGATAATTTTATTTTTCATTGTAAAATATTCCAAAAATATGGAAAAGCACAGAAAAATTAAATAATTAACACTGTATCTCCAACAACCATATTTGAACAAATATGAAATTTTTGCCAAATTGTTTCATATTTGTATAAAGAAATAAAATCTTAGTAGATACAGCATCCATAAGAAAATGAGGCTGGGCAGACACGGTGGCTCATGCCTGTAAATGCCAGCACTTTGTGATATTGAGGAGGCAGGAGAATCACTTGAGCCCAGGAGTTTGAGATCAGCCTAGGCAACATGGTGAAGCCGTCTCTACAAAAAATAAAATAAAATGAAAATTAAAAAAATAAAAAGAAAGAGATCTAGAAATTTAGTAATTTTTTGAAAAAATATTCATGCATAATTTAATAAAACTTTAAATGTCAAAAACTAGGCTGAAATGTTAGAGATAGCGTAGTGAATATGAGAGATTTTCCCTGCTTTCTGCCTTCCAGGAGCATTAACTGGGTAGAAAATCACAGAGAAGAGTTTTAGCAGCAGTTGGTAACAAAAACTCCAGAATCCTGACTTTTTTCCCCGAGGACCATTTTTTCTTTTCTGCTTGCTCAAAACGTGAGCTTGCTCAAAGCGCTGGTATGGCAGGTCTGATGCTGAGCCTGAGCTCCGCGTTCTTTTCTAGGAGTGCTCGCCCTACGCAGCCCACCTCTACGACGCCGAGAACCCCCAGACGCCCCTCCGGAATCTCCCCGGCCTCTGCTCTGATTACTGCTCTGCCTTCCATTCTAACTGCCACTCCGCCATCTCCCTGCTGACCAATGACCGAGGCCTCCAGGAGTCTCACGGAATGGACGGTGTCCGCTTCTGCCACCTCCTGGATCTTTCTGACAAGGACTATTGCTTCCCCAACGTCCTGAGGAACAACTATCTCAACCGCAACCTGGGCATGGTGGCCCAGGATCCTCGGGGCTGCCTGCAGCTCTGCCTGAGCGAGGTGGCCAACGGGCTGAGGAACCCCGTCTCCATGGTCCATGCCGGGGACGGCACCCATCGCTTCTTTGTTGCCGAGCAGGTAGGAGTGGTGTGGGTCTATCTCCCTGATGGGAGTCGCCTGGAGCAACCCTTCCTGGACCTCAAGAACATCGTGTTGACCACCCCATGGATCGGGGATGAGAGAGGCTTCTTGGGGTTGGCTTTTCACCCCAAATTCCGCCACAATCGCAAGTTCTATATTTATTATTCGTGCCTGGACAAGAAGAAGGTAGAAAAGATCCGGATTAGTCAGATGAAGGTTTCTCGGGCTGATCCTAACAAAGCTGACCTGAAATCAGAGAGGTGAGAGGTACTCATGAGAGCCTGCTGCTGTACTGTATTCCAAAATAATGCCCACCAAGTCTGTGGGATAATAGAGGGGAATTTTACTGATTTTACAGAACTACTCCAACTGTTGAGAAAGGAGTCACTGTGGACTGAGGACGGCCCAAGTTAGACTCTTGAGTTAAGGCTGTTTAATGGGATGTAGCCATCACCTTACAGTTACCCTGAATAAAGACATACTTGCCTGTCTTTACAAAGGGTAAGCAAGGACCAACAGTCATAAGGGTCTGAGAAAGAATTATAGATAACATCAACATGTGAAACATAATAGTAGCCTCTGATTATTATGTGGCCATTACATCCCAGGCCCTTTACTTTGAATGTGGGATTTCTCATTCTAACTGGAAGCTGTGGCACAAGGCCATCAAGCTATGGCTGCATGGCCAAGTGAAGACTCAGTTTTAACTGACCCCAAGCTCATGCTCTTTCCACCCTACCACTCTGCCTTTTTTTTCCCCTTCTTCTCCTTTCTCCCTTGCCTCTTTTCCCATGGTAGACAGGTTGGAGGATTGCAAAGAGCATAAAGAACTGGTAGATTAACCCCTCTTAAGTTGTTCAAAAGAAGGGATGGAGCATTCTGGTAGGGCAGAGAGTAAGGGCAAGCCCTAGAAAAGGACAGTTGTTACCCTGGCTGGTTCCACAGCTCATTAAATCATGGTATGAAAGAAAAATGAGGCTGGGCATGGTGGCTCATGCCTGTAATACCAACACTTTGGGAAGTTGAGGCAGGCGAATCATTTGAGGTCAGGAGTTCAAGACCAGCCTGGCCAACATGGAAAAACCTTGTCTCTACCAAAAATCAGCCAGGCATGGTGGCACATGCCTGTAGTCCCAGCTACTCAGGAGGCCGAGGCAGGAGAATTGCATGAACCTGGGAGGCAGAGGTTGCAGTGAGCCAAGATCACACCATTGCATGCCAACCTGGGTGACAGAGCAAGACTCCAGCTAAAAAAAAAAAAAAAGCCAGATGCGGTGGTAATCCCAGCTGTGGGAGGCTCTCAGCTGAGGCAGAATTGCTTGAATCTGGAGGTGGAGGTTGCAGTGAGCTAAGATTGCACCATTGCACTCCAGCTTGGATGCAGAGTGAGACTCTGTCTAAAAAAAAAAAAAAAGAGAGAGAGAAAAGAAAAATGAGCCATGAAAGAGTTATACCAAGAAAAAAGGGTCATCTCAGAGCCCCAAAGCTACCTGCTTTGTGATCCTCAAAAACTCAGAAGCAGGTCTTAGCTGACTTGGCAAATCTTGGTGGCTTGGACCAGTCATTTCTGGGTATCTCAAGAGGATGTAACTTTAGCTTGTGTCAAATCCTAATGCATGGTTTCCTTTTTCTCTTCCAGGGTCATCTTGGAGATCGAAGAACCAGCCTCAAACCATAATGGCGGACAACTTCTTTTTGGCCTAGATGGCTATATGTACATATTCACTGGGGACGGGGGACAGGCTGGAGACCCCTTTGGCCTGTTTGGAAATGCTCAGAACAAGTAAGCTGGGTGGAGGCTGGGACCCTGTCCCATCAGAGTGAGCCCCTGGTACGGTGTTTTTGCAGGGATGGCATCAAACTCAAATCACATGCTGCAAGATGTAGTCCACTCCATTGAGGCAATGGGAGGAATGTTTGGTTTTCAGTTCCATAAATTTCAGACACAGTATATTTTGGTAGTTAATATTATTAATGCTCAATATAACTGTCAGAGTGTTATGTAAAGGAGAATTCGGGATTTTAAAAATATATATATCACCAGGTCATTATTCACCACACTAATCATCTAATTCAATTCCACTCAATAATATTATTGAACACCATGTTCCAGGTGCTGTGCTAGGCCCTGGAGACACATGAGAAGTTAACTACTGAGAGCCAATGTGTATTAGGTGCTTGCAGCTTGTCAGGCACTGGTCTAAGTACATTTGAGAAGGTAATTTTAACAACCTTCAAGGGCAAGAATTTATATCTAATATCTATTTTGTTAATTGATATATCACCAACACTTAGGACAGTGCCTGGCACAAGGGAGCCTTTCCATAATTACACATGGAATGAATGAATCATATGAAGTATACATATAATAGTATCCATCTTACAGACAAGCAAATGGAGGCACAGAGGTAATACAATGAGTAAGTGGAAAAAACAGAATCCCAACCCACACAATATGGCGCCAGAGCCCAGTGATGCTGTGTTGCCTAGACAAAGGTCATGTGGTCCTTCTGCCCTTTGCACCCAGTAAGCACTTGGCTTCTATTGTTCCTAGTAATAGAAATACTGAGGTTAATAATAATACAAAGCTAACATTTGTCAAATACCTACTGTGATTCAAGAATTGCATTAAACGCTATATACACAATAACTCATTTAACCCTTATATCAAAACCACACTGCAAGGTAAATAATATTTATCTAGCAATATATTTTAAATAGAGATGGGGTCTCACTGTTTTGCCTAGGCTGTTCTTGAACTTATGGCCTCAAGCTATCCGCCCACCTCAGCCTCCCAAAATGTGAGATTACAGGCATGAGCCACTGCACCTGGCCAATATATTAAAAATAATAGCAGCCTCTGATTATCATGTGTCCATTAGATTCCAGACCCTTTACTTGAGTGTGAAATTTCTCATCATCATAGGAAGCAGTGGCACAAGGCCATCAGTTACTCTCCTCTGACTTTCAAATGAGGAAAGTCAGTCCCAGAGACCATAGTCATTGGCAGAGCCTCCCAAACACTTCTGTTCTGTTCTTTTAACTGACCACGTTGTTAAATAAAGAATAAACAGTGTAACTAGCTTCTTTTAAAAATTTGTCATATTAGACCAAATCAGAGAGAAGCTGTCCTCATCATTAAAATAAGAATTGAAGCTGCAACTTGCTCAGGGTCAAATGGGCCAAGATCACATCAAATTTTTGCCTCGTAGTTCTTTTTGAGCCAAACATGCGGCAGTCTTAAATATCTTGTATAGATTTAAAAGAAAATCTTCAAGCTCATTCTTGCTGGTACAAAAAAATAAGGAAAATAAGAAGTCACATCTTCCCATGTGATCCTTAGCAGTCTCTTGGCATCAACTATGAGTCGGCCCTTGTGGGTTGTCTCTTCCAGTCCTGTGCTTTCCTTGGTTACCTGATTCTGTTTCCTGGCCTTCTTTCTTTCAGAAGTTCCCTGCTGGGAAAAGTTTTAAGGATCGATGTGAACAGGGCAGGCTCAGATGGCAAGCGGTACCGAGTCCCCTCGGACAATCCGTTTGTTTCTGAGCCAGGGGCCCACCCCGCCATCTATGCCTATGGGATTAGGAACATGTGGCGCTGTGCTGTGGACCGAGGGGACCCCATCACGCACCAGGGTCGAGGCCGGATATTCTGTGGGGACGTGGGCCAGAACAGGTTTGAAGAGGTTGACCTCATTGTGAAAGGTGGCAATTACGGCTGGAGAGCCAAGGAAGGGTTTGCATGTTATGACAAAAAACTTTGTCACAATGCCTCTTTGGGTAAGTAAGAAGCTCTCTCGGTGATTTCTTGGATGAGTTGAGTGGGCTGGAGGTGGAGGTGGGGAATAAAACCTGAATGTCCTGCCCTGCAGGTCATTTAAATCACGCCTTGTTCGTGTCCTGTGGTGTAGTGCTTCTCCAATCCGTCCTCCAGCCACTCACTGGCACCAGTGACATCTTGGCAGTGGCTATTTTAAAAAAGTGAATTCCTAGACTCTGCCTCAGACCTAATGAATTTGAATTTTGGGTAGATTGGAGGCATGAGATTGACGTAGGAATCTGTATTTTAGTAAGTTACCCACATTAATTTTAGGCAAATTATTTTGAGAACCACTGGCACAGCAAAATTGGTGTATGTTTTTATTTATTTCCCAACTGGTACAGGCCACTGAAATGATATTCTGCATATAGTCAAGTAAGAGGACACTTTCTTTTCTTTTTTTTAGACAGAGACTTGCTCTGTCACGAGGTTGGAGTGCAGTGGCACGATCTCGGCTCACTGCAACCTCCGACTCCCTGGTTCAAGCAATTCTCCTGCCTCAATCTCCTGGGATTACAGGCATGTGCCACCAATCCCAGCTAATTTTTGTATTTTTAGTAGAGATGGGGTTTCACCATGTTGGCCAGGATGGTCTCAATCTTCTGACCTTGTGATCCGCCTGCCTCAGCCTCCCAAAGTGCTGGGATTACAGGCGTGAGCCACCATGCCCAGCCCAGGACACTTTCTAAACACCAATAATCAAGGTGTGATTTAGAAACTCCACCTGGCTCAAAATTCTAGTGTTCTGACTCTATTACTACTTCTTAGTCTTTTCTTGTCCTCTAAGTTATAAAGCAGTCTTACAGACTGTGACAATATTTTCCATATCCTTAAACCAGGGTATCTGCTATATCAACCTACAGGGAAAACTTAGCCATGTGAATTTCCAGGTCACTGCGTCATAGATGGAGGGAATTTTTGGCTTCCTCTCTGCCTGAGGATAGCAGTTAAGTAGGAAGCTTGCAAATATTGTGGATGGCCTATTGAGAACAATAAACATGATTTACTTGCTTGCCTGTCCTACTGAAGACCAAGAGGTAAAGTGTTCTTCACTGAATTAGGCAACTGCATTAAAAAGTCCCCTTCTTCCTCCTTGAAGCTTTCAATTTTAGGCCACGACTCTCACTCTCTTTCCTCTCCCCTGGACAGATGATGTTCTGCCAATCTATGCTTATGGCCACGCAGTGGGGAAATCAGTCACGGGAGGTTATGTCTATCGTGGTTGTGAATCCCCAAATCTCAATGGCCTGTATATCTTTGGAGACTTCATGAGTGGGTAAGGAAGGACTGATGTCCCTTCTCTCTCTTTTTATTTGAACACTTTTACTGAGGTATAACTTACATATGGTGAAATATAATCATGTAGGAGCACAGTTGTATGATGTTTTACAAATGTATGCACTCATATTTCCAGCAACCATATCAAGAGGCAGAACACTTCCATCACCCTAGGAGGCTCCTTCTTTTCTATTGCCTCTCTCTCTCTCTGTTTCTCTCTCATACCAGGGGCTCACTTTAAAGGGACAGGGGCCCAGCTTCCATCCAGCTTACTTGCTCTGAGCATTTCCAAACATGCCAAAGGGATCTCCAGCCTGTCCCCCGTCCCCAGTGAATATGTACATGTAGCCATCCAGGCCTAAAATAAATTGTCTCTCTCTCTCTGTCTCACACACACACACACACACACACACACACACACACACACACACACACACCCCGCAGCCAGAGATAGGCACTCCCACCACAGCTTAGTTTCTGGAACTTCGTATATAAATGGAATCATGATAGTATGGACTCTTCTTTCTGTGCTTGGCTTCTTTAACTTGGCAATGTCTGTGGGATTCATCAATGTTGTTTCCATGTATCAGTAATTTGTCTTTTTTATTGCTTTGTAAAATTCAATTGTATGAATACACCACAATTTATTCATCTATTCTCTGTGTTGCTGATGGACATTTTGGCTATTCCCAGTTATGAAATATTGTGAATAACATGGCTACTATATTTTATAGTTTTCAGTGTAGAGATCTTGCATATTTACTTATCTCTTAGTGTTTGATGTTATAGTAAATGTTATTTTGTTAAATTCCAGTTTCTGATTGTTAATTGTTAGTATGTAGAATTTTTTTTATATTGAGCTTGCATCTGGCAACCTTGCTGAACTCCTTGTTCATTCTGATTGCTTTTTTATAGATTCTACTGGATTTTCTATGTGGAAGGTAATTTTATTAGAAGGTCTGTGAATATAGACACTTTTACTTTCTTTCTTTTCTTTCCTTTTCTTTTTTGTTTTTTGAGATGGAGTCCAGACTGGAGTGCAGTGGCGCAATCTCAGCTCACTGCAAGTTCCATCTCCTGGGTTCACACCATTCTCCTGCCTCAGCCTCCCGAGTAGCTGGGACTACAGGCACCCGCCACCACGCCTGGCGAATTTTTTGTATTTACTTTTTTTTTTTGAATTGGAAGCCTGCTCTTATTTTTTAACTGGCTTACTGCTCTAGCTTAATCTCAGTGCGGTGTTGAGTAGAAGTGGGGGAAAGCATTCATTTTCACCATCATATTGGTGTGATGTTACTGTGTGACATCACACCAATATGATGTCAGCTGTAGGTGATTTCTACACACCCTTTATCAAGCTGGGGACATTTTCTTTTATTTCTAGTCCTTTGAGAATTTGTATTAGATATAGATGTTGGGTTTTGTCAAAGGCTTCTTTTCATCTTTTGATGAATCATGTGGGCTTTTAAAATTTTTAGTTTCTTAATATGGTGAATTTCGTCAATTGATTTAAAAATTGTTAGAGCAGTCTTGCATTCTGAGAAAAATACCACTTGGTCATAATGCATTATCTTTTTTTTTTGAAATAAGGTTTTGCTCTGTTATGTAGGCTGGACTGCAATGGCACGATCATAGCTCACTACAGCCTCGAACTCCTGGGCTCAAGTGATCCTCCCACCTCAGCCTCCCAAGTAGCTGGTGGCACCCAGCTAATTAAAAAAAAATTTTTTTTGTAGAGATGGAGTCTTACTATGTTGCCTAGGCTGGTCTTGAACTCCTGGCTTCAAGCTATTCTCCCACCTTGGCCTCCCAAAGTGCTAGGATTACAGGCATGACCTGCTGCCTCTGGCCCCATCCTTTTTATATATATAGATTTGATTTGTTGGCATGTTGTTTGAAATTTTAAAATCTATGTGCATGAAGGAATAGTGAACTGTAGTTTTTCTTTCTTGTAATATATTTGTCAGACTTTGGAATCAGGGTAAACAGGCTTTATAGAATAAGTACTCCTGTTCAATTACCTGGAAGAGTTTGTGTAAAATAGGTATTATTTTTCCTTATGTGTGCTTCATTCCAAGAAAAACTATCTGGGCCTGAAGTTTTCTATGTGAAAAGACTTTTAATAACAAATTTAATTTCTTTATTAGATTTAATTATTCAGTTTATCTATTTCTTTCTGAGTGAGCTTTGGTAGTCTGTGCCTTTCAAGGAATTTGTCCAGTTTGTCTATGTTGTCAAATGTATTGGCATTCAGTTGTTCATAATATTTCTTTATTATTCTTTAAATATCTATAGAAACTATGGTGATGTCACTTGTCTTGTTCTAGATACAGCTGGTAGTTGTGTCTTCTCTTTTTTTTTTTTTAAATCAGTCTGGTTAGAGGTTTATCCATTTTATTGATCTTCTATAAGAACCAGCTTTTGTGTTCATTGATTTTTTTTCCTATTACTTTTGTGTTTTTTTCTATTTCATTGATTTCTTCTCTTTTTTCTTCCTTCTGCTTGATTTGGGTTTAATTTGCTCTTCTATTTCTAGTTTCTCAAGATGGAAGCTGAGGTTATTGATCTGAGACCTTTCATCTTTACTAATATATGTGTTTAGTGCTATAAATTTTCCCCCAAGTACTACTTTAGCAGTATCCTGTAAATGTTGATATATTGTGTTTTCATTGTTATTCAGCTAAAAATATTTTCTAATTTACCTTTTGATTTCTTTGTCCCATGAGTTATTTCAAAGTGAGATATTTAGTTTTCAACTACCTGAAGATTTTCCAGAGGTCTTTCTGCTATTGATTTCTATTTTAGATTTACTGTGCTCCCAGAACATATTGTATATGACTTGGGGAACTATCTTGGATTTTCTGGGTGGGTCCTAAATGAAATTACAAGCATGTTTAGAAGAGGAAGGTAGGGGGAAATTTGAAGATGTGAGAGATAGAAAGTGATGTGACAACGAAGGCAGAGGGAGAAAAGGTGACATGATGTGGGGCCATGAGTCAAGGCATAGGGACAGCTTTCAAAAGCTGGAAAGAGTGAGGAAACCCATTCTCCTGCAGAGCGTCTGGAGGGAGCACAGTCCTGCCAACACCTTGATCTTGGCTCAGTGAAGACCGTTTCAGAGTTCTGGCATCCAATTCTATAAAAGAATAAGTGTATGTTGTTTTAAGTCACAAAGTTGTGGTAATTTGTAGTCGTGGTAATTTGTTACAGTGGCAATAAGAATGTTATCATTCCTAATGCTCTCAATTCCTTTGGGTAGATGCATGTTTCTATCTGATATCATTTTTCTTCTGTCTGAAGAACTTCCTTTAACATTTCTTGTTGATGGGGTCTATAGTGATGAATTCTTTTCACTTTTGAGTCTTTATTTTGCCTTCATTTTTGAAAGATGTTTTCACTGGGTATAGAAGTCTGTGTTAGCATGTTTTTTTCTTTGATTCTTTAGAGGTTGCCCCACTATTTTCTGGCTTGCATCATTTCCAATGAGAAATCTGCTGCCAGACTTCTCTTTGTTCCTTCATATGTAATATTTCATTTTTTTCCCTATGACTACTTTTTAAGATTTTCCCTTTATCATCAGTTTTGTGCAATTTCATTAAGATATGCCTTAGTTTGGTTTTCTTCATATTTCTTGTGCTTAGAGTTTGTAGCAGTTATTGGATCTGTGAATTTATAGTTTTCACGAAATGTGGAACATTTTTGGCCATTATATCTTCAAATATGTTTCCCTCTGTCTCCCACTCCTTCTCTCCTTTTTTTTTTCTCTTTTCAATTTTTTTTTTAATTAACAAGCTACATAACCAAGAACAAAAACACAGCAACCTTAAAGCTGAAACAGCATTAAGTCAAACTGCTGCTGCAGTTCACGGATGTACCTGGGGTACGTGCTCCCTCATTGCGAGGCAGGATGTAGGCACATGACTGTACATTCAGGCATATATGTGACCAAGAAGAATGAGAGAAATGGAAAACACTGGAGAACAGAAAGTATCAAGGACTTTTCATCAGGCAATCCCAAAGTGCTCTTCTCTCTTCCTGTTCTTTGCCTCTGTATCCTCTGTGGTTCCAGTTCCAGCTGAACTTGTGACAATCCCAAATCGCTCCTTCCTCTTTTTCAGTTTCTCATCATCTTCAGACTTTCTGGAGATTGAAGAGACATTCAAACCAAATCTTTGAGCACTTTCCTTCGGCTTATCCAAGTTAACCATAGGTTTGTTATCAGATGACAGACCTTTTGTTGGAACTGAAGAAATCCCAAACCTAGCTGCCCGACCAGCTTTCTTACTCTCCAGGCACACAGGTACATTGAATCATTCAGCTCTCTTCTGCATTCTCTCAGTCTGTGGTATTTCAGATGTAATCCTCACCACTTTCTTCTCTGCTGCCACATCAACAGTTTTTTTAGGGGGTTCTTCCTCTTTGACAGGGAGCTCAATGGGCTTTGTTTCTTATTCCTCTGTTTCATCTCCCAGAACATCTTCATTTGCCTCCTCTTCAGCGTGTTCTTCAAGATATGCCTGGAGTCTGTGGATAAGATCTTGCTTTGTTCCCTTGGTCTCCAAACCATGAGCAAGATATTCTTGCCTTAGTTCAGCAAGCTTCAGCTTATGGATCTCCACCGTCTTGGTTGCTATCTTGTTACCCCTCCCTTCTCTCCTTTTATTCAGAGGCTCTAATTACATGTATATTGGGCTGCTTAAAGTTGTTCCACAGTTCACCGATGATATATTTGTGTCAAAAATTTTTCTCTGTGTTTCATGTAGGGTAGTTTCTATTGCTATGTCTTTAGTTCATGAATCTTTTCTTTTGTGATGTCTAGCCAGCCATTCATCCCATTGAGTGTGTGTGTGTGTGTGTGTGTGTGTGTGTGTGTGTGTAATCTCAACATATTTTTCACCTCTAGAAACTTGATTTGGGTCTGCTTTGTATCTCTCATATCTCTATATAACTTTTTAAACATATTGAATATAGTAAGAATCATTGTTTGAATGTTCTTGTCTGCTAACTTTAACATCTTCGTCAGTTCTGTGTCAGTTTCGATGGACAGATTTTACTTTTTATTATGGATTCTATTCACCTCCTTCTTTACTTGCCTCGTAATTTTTGATTGGATGCCAGAAATTATTAATTTAACTTAGTAGTGCTGGATATTCTTGTATTCCGATAAATGATTTTGAATTTTGCTTGGAGACATAGTTATTTGGAAGTAGTGTGATTCTTTCAGGTCTTGCTACTAATTATTTACTAAACAGAACCAAAGTAGTGCTTTTTCTAGAGCTTTCTGTTCCTCACTACTGAGTTCTATTCCTCACTACTTATGCTATTCCTGATCCCAAGTAAATGCTAAGTACTTTTTCTTCTAAATCTTTCCTTTGTTTTTAAATATTTTCTCACATGTACCTGCTGTTGAGTATGCTGACGATTACTTCAGGGGAACCTTTGGCAGCTCTCTGGCATTCGTTCTCTGTGCAATTTTCTTCTCTCCAGTATCTATCCTGCAATCTCTTACTGCATTGGTCTTCCTGGACTCTCAGCAATGTCTTTTCAGCTCAAGGAGCCTGCTAGGCTTTGCCTATATTTTCCCTTTCTGTGCTGGACACTCTCAAGGTAGTATGCTGGAACAATCATAGGGTTTACCTTGTTTGTTTCCTGTATCTCAGAGAACATACTCCTATATTGCCTATCTTCAGTATCTTTGAAGTCATTATTATTCTATCTTGTGCAGGTTTTGGGATGTTTAAGATGGGAGAGTAAATCTAGTCCCTGTTAGAAAAGGTGTTCTATTTTTTTTTTTTTTTGAGACGGAGTCTTGCTGTGCCCCAGGCTGGAGTGCAGTGGCGCGATCTCGGCTCACTGCAAGCTCCGCCCCGCCGGTTTCACGCCGTTCTCCTGCCTCAGCCTCCCAAGTAGCTGGGACTACAGGCGCCCGCCACCTCACCCGGCTAATTTTCTTGTATTTTTAGTAGAGACGGGGTTTCACCGGGTTAGCCAGGATGGTCTCGATCTCCTGACCTCGTGATCCGCCCATCGAGGCCTCCCAAAGTGCTGGGATTACAGGCTTGAGCCACCGCGCCCGGCCTAGGTGTTCTATTTTTATGCTGCAATTCTTAGTTACAGAGATGGGGTAAAATGAATAATTGGTCAGGTCCTTTATCATCACTTACTAGATCTTTGGGATTTCATTGTTCTTTATGTTTTTCTCCCTACAACCTCCATTCACTACTGCCCCCATACGCAAATCATTTGGTTAACATGCAGTGATTCTTTATTTATTTATTTATTTTTGAGACGGAGTCAGGTTGGAGTGCAGTGGTGCAGTCTCAGCTCACTGCAACCTCTGCCTCCTGGGTTTAAGCGATTCTCATGCCTCAGCCTCCCAAGCAGCTGGGACTACAGGTGCATGCCAGCATGCCTGGCCAATTTTTGTATTTTCAGTAGAGACAGGGCTTTGCCATGTTGGTCAGGCTGGTCTCGAACTCCTGGTCTCAGGTGATCTGCCTGCCTCAGCCTCCCAAAGTGTTGGGATTACAAGCATAAGCCACTGCACCCAGTCATAGGCAGTGATTCTTAATTGAGGTGTACTTATAAAAATCCCTTGGGTTTGGGATCTCTGTTTCCATAAAACTTTCCAGGTGATTCTGACAAGCACCCTGGGTTTAACCAACTTCCTTTCCCTTTTCTTCTAAAAACCTGCTTTTAGTTCAGATAGATGATAGAGGGATAAGAAGCATCTTTCTGCTACTATATAAGCATACAGCAATAATAATAACAGTAGTTTTTTTTTTTAACCCTTACAATGTGCCACACACATTGGTGAGATCTTTATGTATATTATTTTATTTAACCTTCAAAATTCTGCCCTATGGTAAATTATGTTATCACTCCCCATTTTACAGATGAGGAATCTGAAGCTTAGAGATATTGGGCAACTATCCAAAGGTCACACAACTAATAAAAATAAGATCAGTCTTTTGTAGTGGTGCAGCCTACACAGTGCAGTGCATCAAACTCTTTTTTTTTTTTTTTTTTGAGACAAAATGTCGCTCTGTCACCCAGGCTGGAGTGTGCAGTGGCATGATCTTGGCTCACTGCAACCTCCACGTCCTGGGTTCAAGCCATTCTTGTGCCTCAACCTCCCGAGTAGCTGGGACTATAGGCGTGCACCACCCTGTCTGGCTAATTTTTGTATTTTTAGTAGAGATGGGGGTTTCACCATGTTGGCCAGGCTGGTCTTGAACTCCTGACCTCAAGTGGTCTGCCTGCCTTGGCCTCCCAAAGTGCTGGGATTACAGGTGTGGGCCATTGGGCCTGGCCCAAACTCCTTTTATAATAGAACATGAACTTCCACATCTAGGGCAAGTGGGTGATTGAAATATCTCTGAAGAAGCTTTTTGGTTGCTTGGAGGGAGGCTAGTTATTGATCTCTCAATGGGAGACTCAGTCCTAGTACTCAAGGGTCCCTGATTCTAGGAGAAAAAGTATCCTGCAGAGTGGATATATGGATTCCTAAAACATAAGGTTTTATTTTTCATCTAGTCGACTTATGGCTTTGCAGGAAGATAGAAAAACCAAGAAATGGAAGAAGCGGGATCTTTGCCTGGGCAGCACTACGTCCTGTGCCTTCCCAGGGCTGATCAGCACCCATAGCAAGTTCATCATTTCCTTTGCTGAAGATGAAGCAGGTAACATATGTACAGAGTTGTTTGATTTCTACTTCCTGGAACTTGGATAATCACAGGCATCAACTAAACGTTTATTTTAAATAGTAATTATCACTTCTACTATGATCACTATCACTTAGTCATCTTTTATAATGTACTGGATACTATTCTAAGCACGTCATGTTTTTCACCTTATTTCGTAATCATAACACCCCCATGATAAAATTACTTTTGATTTTTTCTCCTTTTTTTTTGAGACAGAGTCTTGCTCTGTCACCCAGGAGGGAGAGCAGTGGTGCCATCTCTGCTTACTGCAACCTCCGCTTCTGGAGTTCAAGCAATTCTCCTGCCTCAGCCTCCCAAGCAGCTGGGACTACAGGCATCTGCCACCACGCCCAGCTAATGTTTGTATTTTTAGTGGAGATGGGGTTTTGCTGTGTTGGCCAGGCTGGTCTCAAATTCCTGACCTTGGGTGATCTGCCCGCTCAGCCTCCCAAAGTGCTGAGATTACAGGTGTAAGCCACGGTGCCTGGCCCCATGATGTAATTATAATGCTCATTTCACCAATGAAGAAACAGACTGAATATGCCAGCCTACTCCTTCCAGGCTGAACCACACAACTCACTGTGAGGGGGAGATCTATGCTGAACCGCAGTTCTAGGAATGTGGAAAGGGCCAACAGTGGACCAGACTAAATGGGCAGTGGGTGTTTATGCTGCCGGTGCTGTCTGGGAAACGGGCCTCTAGTGATCATCTCACTGGTTGGGCCAGGCTCTTTCCTGACCTTGCCAAGAGTTTGTGAGCAAAGGAGGATTTTATTTATTTATTTATTTAGAAATCTGAGAAAAAGGTAGACATCTAGGTAGGAGGTCCCTCAATAGACAGACTAGGCACGTGTTAAGGGCTTCAGTGAAGCATGATGTGCACATGTACATGAGAGAGAGACCCAGAGAGACTCAGTTCTAATACGTTTCCAAACATTTTATCATCAGAAAACCGATTTTTAACTTCAGCTTTACATAAGTTATGTTTCACTCGGAAAGATAAAGTTTTCAAATTTTAAATATTTTTGTTTTGTTTTATTTGAGGACAGTGAACTTTCCAGTATTTGGCACTAGATATCATCATGTTTAGAGGCAGAGATAATAAGGTGATCTCTCAAGGTCCCTTCCACATCTAGATTCTGTATAGGTGGAAAAAAATAATAATTAAACAACAGAAAACAAAACCAATCAAAAAGAAAAAAAGAAAAAAAAAGATTCTCTGTAGGTATAAACCAGAGTCTCAAAGGATTCTGAAATATTTGGTTTCTTTCCCCTATGGGCTGTGAGGTGGCTGCCTGGGACCTTCACTTGAGTAGGATATAAGGAGACCCAGTCATCTCCCGGACCCTTTCCTCTCAGTTAGCTGATGAACGGATAGTTTGAGATGAATGTTTTATAGGAGCAGAGGAAACTTCAAGAATTTTGGAAACTTCAAGTATTTTAACAGAAAAAAGTCTATGTGAGTTTCAAATTGGAAGTCCAAACATATGAAAAAGGAGAGAAACCACAAGCTGGCAGGATGATGGCCAGTGGAAAGAGAGTGACGTGAAAGCTACAGGCGGTGGTGGGGCTTCTCCTCTGCCGGACACCGCTGTGGGTGAAACCCCCCCAGAGGCTGGACCCCCCGAGTCTGCCCAGGGATCCTGGGCTGCCATCTTCTGTGGCTGTTCTTGGCTTTGGTGACTTGGTTTGTTGTGCTTGTAGATGTCTCACAGTAGAAAACAGTTAAAAAAAAAAAAAAAGCCAAAAAAAACCAGTCATGGTACATCTGGCAAACAAAACAGAGTCCTTGGCTGAATTTTATGGGGTAGACTTGCCAGAGTGTTCCCAAGCCTTTGCCCAAGGGCGGCCCTGAGGCTAATGAGGCTGTTCCTGAGGCAGGTTATTATTATTATTTTTTCCCCGGAGTTGCTTGCTCTTGTGTTTTTGCATAAACTGATTCATATTTTCTGCTCTTGGCATATTCTTTTCCTCTGAGAGGCATTTTTAGATCTGAGCATTATTTCATTATTTTATTACCAGTGCACTGGCTTTAGGTAAGTCACCTTTTACTTGGAACTCGAGCTCTGCCTCACCTATGGCTACAGTTCACGTCCTGGGTCATGTCCTGAGAGTTGATAGCTGGTATGAATTACTGCTGAGCGAATGGCTGGTGCGGAGCTGCCCATTGCTGAGGATTCATTGATGGGATTTCTGAAAGTCAGTCACTGAAGCACATTCCCAAGAGGGCTGGTCAAATGAATTATGTTTGCAGTAAATTTGTATAGCATGCATTTTTGTTTTACATGGCATATTATAGTTTTCTTTTGTTTTTCTCCCCTAAGACATATATTAAAAATATCAGTTGGAAACTACAGATGAAATTCACCTCTAGCATTGTTTTAACCTAAAAATAAAATGGGAAGTCTATGGAATGTGGAAGACATATAATTTACACAAACTGCAGTCCTGCATAGGCAGGGTTTTCAATTTTCTTTTTAGACTAGGAAGGCCTTTGCATGGCCTCGAGGGGCCCCTGCCTATGTACTCGTGGGCCTTTCTTAGACACCACATTTATCGAATGGTAGAATCACTCCAGATGGTGCCTGGGGTTCCAATTCAGACGGAGCAAACTGACTCTGAAGGAGGGTGTGCCCTAATTCATCAGATCTCTTACATGGGGAAGACTATAAATTTAGTTTGTCAGTACACAAAGCATAGTCTGTTAGGCAGCTGCTACCCTGTGTAGTGGCTATGCAAAGACTAAGAGGCTCACACTTAGCACAAGACAAACACTGGTCTCTGTTCTCCACAAAAAGCAGTTGTTTAGAGCTGTTGTGTGGTGGCTCATGCCTGTAATCCTACTGCTTTGGGAGGCTGAGCTGGGAGGATTCCTTGAGTGCAGGAGGTTGAGACCAGCCTGAGCAACATAGGGAGACCCCATCTCTACAAAAAGTTTAAAAAATGAGCCTGATGTGGTGGCATGCACCTGTAGTCCCAGCTACTCAAGTGACTGAGGTAGAAGGTTTGCTTGAGCCCAGGAGGTGGAGGCTACAGTGAGCCATGATTGTGCCACTACACTCCAGTCAGCAACAGAGCAAGACCTTGTCTTAAAAAAAAAAAAAAATCAGTTGTTTAAATAACCCAGAGCTGTATAAAGCTTTAGGTTTTTCAGAATTGCAACTTAATAGACATTTTCTTTCATAAAATTGAGAAAGAGTTGTGTAAGGCACATAACAGCAAGTGAATTTAATTCAGTGTAATGGCACAAACATTGGGTCAGAGAGATGAGAAAGTAATAATAACTATGATTATCGAACACTTTTTTTTTTTTTGAGACAGAGTCTCGCTCTGTTGCCTACTGCACTGGGAGTGTAGTGATGCAGTCTTGGTTCACTGCAACCTATGCCTCCCAGATTCAAGTGATTCTCATGTCTCAGCCTCCTGCATAGCTGGGATTACAGACGTGCGCCACCACGCTCGGATAATTTTTGTATTTTTAGTAGAGGGGGGTTTTGCATGTTGGCCAGGCTTGTCTCAAACTCCTGACCTCAGGTGATCCACCTGCCTCAGCCTCCCAAAGTGCTGGGATTACAGGCGTGAGCTACCGGGCCAGCCTGGTTATCTAACACTTTCGAATTGAATACCTAACAATCACTTGAGGCATTGTGATCCCCATTTTACAAATGAATAAATATCTTGAGGGCTGTGCAGGTGAAGACGTCTCCCAAAATAGCATGGAGAGGAACTGGTGTTATCAGAAATCAAACCAGACTTCTGGGACTCCCCACTGGGGCTTATGACCCCACAGCATAATGTCCCTCACAAATAACTAGACAGCAAGGTGGAATGAGGTAGTTACTGTGAGAAAAGAACATTTCCCAGAGCTCCAAGTGGCAGAAATGGGAAGGAGTGGGGCTCTTTCTAAGAGTGTATTAGTCCGTTTTCACACTGCTGATAAAGACATACTTGAGACTGGGTAATTTACAAAGAAAAAGAAGCTTAGTGGACTCACAGTTCCGCATGGCTGGGAAGGCTTCACAATCATGGTGGAAGGTGAAAGGCACATCTTACATGGTGGCAGAAGAGAGCAAATGAGAGCCAAGAGAAAGGGATTTCCTCTTATAAAACCATATAAAACCGTCAGAGCTCATGAGGCTTATTCACTACCAGGAGAACAGTATAGGGGAAGCTGCCCCCATTATTCAATTATCTCCCATTGGGTCCCTCCCACAATACGTGGGAATTATGGGAGCTATAAGTCACGATGAGATTGAGATTGAGTGGGGACACAGCCAAACCACATCAGAGAGATACAGGAGAGAGTGGGTAGAGGTGATTTTTGTGGGACATGGAAAAGACCAAGAGAAGAGGTGGAGAGTGGGGAGGGTCACCAGGAAATAAGGAACTCAAGGACGGAATGAAAGAGGAAAATGGGAGTAAGGCTGAAGGGAAACAAAACGACTAAAGAAGGGACAAAATAAAGCGACTGACAGATGATCCTCAGCCTGCAGACTGTGTGTATCCAAGTGTTCACAGAGGAAAGAGGTAAGGAAGGAAATGGAGATCCACGGAGGTGAAGTTTCTGAGAGCAAGGAGGTGATAAGGGAGAAAGCTGTTTGGTTTGATAAACAAACATACACATGAAATTACCTCTGCTAGGCCATACACTCAGCTAGTCTTTGGGGGTTCGAAGATGGACTTTCTCCTCAAGGAGCTCACAGCCCAGCGAAGCAGACGTCAGTTAGGTTTCTGGGATTCCATTCTTGGGGCTCACTGCATTTTAGGGCCATAACTTCTTTTTGACCGTTTTCTGTGCATCCAGTTCTGTGTCTCAGTGCTGCCTGATGTCCCATTATTGCCTGTCTATTTTTGTTGCCTTAGGGGAGCTGTATTTCCTGGCAACCTCTTACCCAAGTGCCTACGCACCACATGGATCTATTTACAAGTTTGTTGACCCCTCAAGGTGAGATTTGATGTCATTTTCTTCTCAAATGCATTTTTCTCATTTCTTATCTCCATGGCAGGCCATAAAAACAATCTTCACTGTCCCTCAAATTACCAAAAATTATTGATGAAGCAAACTCATGTTCTAGATGAAAAGTAGTTTGGACAAATAATGGCATAGGACAATGAGTCTATAGAAATTATGAAATACTTGGGAAACGGTCTCTTTGCAGTTGGACATGAAGACCTTGAGTCTTTCTAGGGTTTTCTGACCTAGTCTAGGTCTGTGGCTTTTTTTTTTTTTTGAGATGGAGTTTCACTCTTGTTGCCCAGGTTGGAGTGTAATGGTGCGACCTTGTCTCACCGCAACCTCCGCCTCTCAGGTTCAAGCGATTTTCCTGCTTCAGCCTCCCAAGTAGCTGAGATTACAGGCATGCACCACCATAGCTAGCTAATTTCGTATTTTTAGTAGAGATGGGGTTTCTCCATGTTGGTCAAGCTGGTCTCGAACTCCCAACTTCAGGTGATTCACCTGCCTTGGTCTTCCAAAGTGCTGGGATATCAGGCGTAAGCCACCATGACAGGCTATTTTTTTTTTTTTTTTTAAATATGCTTCTGGAAGTGTCTGTCTGAGGTCATCTAACAACAGGCATACACCTCTAAGCACCTGAGTAAGTACTGCTCCCCTGTCCCCTGGGCTTGGTGCAGATCTCCAGGTCTTTGGCAAATACATTTAACTGCCAAGTTCCTTAGTAGCTCCAGCTGACCTTTTCTGGAGTTTAGTGTTTATTCACTTGCTGGGCTCTATGCTGTTTCCTTCTGCTTCTTTGCTTATCTCTCTCAGAGGCTGACCAACCTCCACCAGCACAGGCAAAAGCCACAATACCACTTCCCGCTTGAGAGGTTGTTGGGTCTGGGTCAGGTTATCTGCCCCGGGGAGGGTGATGCAGTGTATCCATCCTGAGGAGTCTGGGCGGTGCACCAGAATTTTTTTTTTTTTTTTTTTTTTTAATAGAATCTCACTCTGTTTCCCAGGCTGGACTGCAGTGACACGATCTTGGCTCACTGCAACCTCTGCCTCCTGGGTTCAAGCTATTCATGTGCCTCAGCCTCCCAAGTCACTGGGATTACAGGCATGCACCACCACACCCGGCTAATTTTTGTATTTTCAGTAGAGATGGGGTTTTGCCATGTTGCCCAGCCTGATCTCAAACTACTGGACTCAAGTGATCCACCTGCCTCGACCTCCTGAAGTGCTGGATTTACAGGTGTGTGCCACCACGCACCCTGCCCCAGTGCTCTAGATTTATCTGAAAATTCTTGCCAAAGCAAGAAAATCTCCCCCTGAATTAGCTTACAGATAGACCTACAGAAGAAAATTTTCCCCTGAGGCTTATGTTACCCACATCTGGATTGGCATATAGCAGACATGAGGCAAATAGGTCCAGCAACTGGTTAGGGCTTTGGGGCCAGCTCTAGCTCAGCTTCTGTTTGGCCACAGGGCTCTCAGCTTGTGTATTCTTGGAAGTTCCTGGAAGAGGCTCCGTCCCTGAGGCTGTGCCCGGGGTGATGTGCGGATGGTGGAGGGCGGATAGCCAAGGGGTGAATTTAATACTGGGCTGTTTCCACTGCTGGGTCTGCTTCTGTGCACATATCCTGGGCTTAGGAGCTGGAGCAGACTCAGGGTCTTTCAAGTGCTTCTGATGGTTGATGATGCCTTGGTGGGGAGTTCTCTTTCCATTAATAGGCTTCCTATGTGAATCCATTTTTCTTTCCTTTGGCAGTTTTCTGATTTAGCTGGCAGATAATTTAACTCCCCACTTTCACAAGAGCAGCTGTGAGAAGCCATACGGAAAGCGCCCATAAAGCATTTTCACACTGAAGACATCCTTACTCGTTCACCTTTTTTTAAAAAATTGACATTTATGGAGTTATTCCTGTGTGCCAGGCACTGTGCTAAGTGCCATGCATGCGGGCTATCATTTAATGCTGACAGAATTCCAACCAGGCAGGTTAACATCTCACTCTATGGATAAAGAAACTGAAGGCTAGTTAAGTTAAATTACTTGCCCCAGGTGCAGCTAGTAAGACGAGCCTGGAATAGGAACTCAGTTCTCTTTGTGGACAGGTCATTTCAGTGCTACTCCCTCCGTTCAGTTATAACTATATCGAATCACATAGACTTTTTAAACTTCTATAAGTGGACCAGATTCTGCTCTGATTACTTATTCAGCTTGTCTTTGCACTAAATGCATCACTCCCAGCATTTTGAGGGCACCTGACTAATTTATGTATCCATTTCTCCCTCCCATTTTTTTCCTCCTACCATTCCTTTAGGGGTAGCTAAATACAGTGGTTGAGAACACGGACTTGAGCCTGGGCTTGGAATCTTGGCTTTGCCACTGACTAACTGTGTGGCCTTGGGCCTGTTTCTTAGCCTGTGTGAGCCTCAGTTTCCCCTATGTAAAATGAGTATAGTAATAGTACTTACTTCACAGCATTGTTAGGAAGACTCAGTGAGTTAATATTTGCAAAGTATTTAGAATAGTGCCTAAGCACTACATAAGTGTTTGTTAAATAAATACAATTACCTTATTTTTCCCCTCCACCTGGAGTTGGGAGGATGGCAGTGAGAGATAGAGTTGGAGCAAGGCAGAGAAGGCAATGGGGACAGGCTGGGAAGTTCCAACTCTGCTCTCTACAGTGGAAGTACTCTCTGTCCTTAAAGTCCCTTTTATTTCAGAAGATGCACCCGGGGACAAGCAGTTTAAGAATGTGTGTGTTACTAGGCAGAGAAGCAGGCATTGTCTAAGGGCTGTGCCTTGAGTTCTTGAAGACATTTTCTTTAAAGGGAGTCACCAGCACCACCATCAGAAGCAGCAGCAGAATCATGCTCATCATCAGCCTCATCCGTGAACTCTTGTTATGTGCTGGGCACTGTTCCTAGGAAGATGGGGAATATTAGGTTTTGCATTTTATAGATGTGGAGACTGAGACTTAGCAAGGTTTATTTGCCCTGATTACAAGGATGTGAACCCGTTTTGACTGCCACCATGCCCATACTCCTAACTCCCTTTCTGCACTGTCTCTCAAGGGCCTGAGGTGCCCTGTTCTGTCTGTGCCCTTTTACCTCTCCTTCTGAGCTCATAGCATATTTCGTATTACATCTACCCCATCCCCATGGATAAGTAAAGGCTGACCCCAATTCTTGCAAATATACACCCTCTGGTGACCTTGATTTTCTGGTTGTGTCTTCAGAGTCTTGCGTCCTCATGCTTTCTGTTTGTGTTTTTAGGCGGGCACCCCCAGGCAAGTGCAAATACAAGCCAGTGCCGGTGAGAACCAAGAGTAAGCGGATCCCGTTCAAACCACTCGCCAGTGAGTCCATCTTTGAGTCTTAGGCTCAGGCTCTGGTGTAGAGGCTAAGGCAGTGCCCTCAGCAAGCAGGCCATAATTCCCACGGTGGAGTCTTAGTTACCCCCTGAGGGAAATTCAGTCTATACATCTCCTCTGCATAACAGAGGAGTTACGAGTGTGAGGATACCCGCTTCTACTGTGACTGGTTTCCTCTATTCATTCATTCACTCATTCATTCATTCATTTGTTGATTCATTCATTTAATCGTTCATATATTCATTCATTTGGCATCATTCATTTCATACTTTGTGGCAGGAACTATGCTTATCCCTAGAGATACAACAATGAACACTTAAAGCCTATGACGTGTAGGAATTCAGAGTTAAATAGGAGTGGGGATGGGAAGTACAGGCAAATAAAGAAATAAATGTAGCAGTAATGTTCTGGTATAGAAGGATGTTCAGGGCACTGAGAGGGCCCCTAGAATGAGGAATGTTTCCTTGGGGCAGGGTGGGGTTTCCTTGGGGCAGGGTGGGGAGTCAGGAAAGACTTACAGAGGAAGGATACTATCTTAAGGAAACTATTACAGAATCATGTATCACTGGAGTGACCCTTCTAAAAAGCTCATATATTTAGATCAAGGCCAGTTAGAGAATTAAAAAGTATTAATAAAAAGAATTTATATTAAAGAACTCTAATGCAGTTATAGGTTTCTCTTATAGCTACTTTCTGGGACTTATATTTTTCACTAAATAAATGCTGATTTCTCAGAGACAGTCTTGGACTTGCTAAAGGAGCAATCAGAGAAAGCTGCTAGAAAATCTGCAACCTCAGCTTCCGGCCCAGCCCAGGGTTTGTCTCAGAAAGGCTCCTCCAAGAAGCTGGCTTCTCCTACAAGCAGCAAGAATACCCTGCGAGGGCCTGGTACAAAGAAGAAAGCCAGAGTGGGGCCCCAAGTCCCCCAGGGCAAGAGGAGGAAGAGCCTGAAAAGCCACAGTGGCAGGATGAGGCCATCAGCAGAGCAGAGGCGAGCTGGCAGAAGTCTCCCGTGAGCCATTGGTCAAGGTGGCTGACAGGGTGACGTGAGAGAGGAGAGCCACCTCATCAAATGAAAGTCACTGCTGAATAAAGACCTTAGAAGTCTGGGAAGCCAGGATAGAGGTGGGGCAGGGTGGTTTTCCTCTCCCTGGGAAATCTTGCTATCTGCTGAATAAATAAATGCACCTTCTCTGGATGCAGTGCTTCTGTAGGAGACCATATCCCAGATTGCTGGTGCACCTGGGTTATGGTGAGCACTAGTCCATGAGCCTGCTTGGAATCACACTGGATGTCTCCATTTTGTTTTGTAAATACCTATATTCTGAGGTAATAAATCAACACTTGTTCAAACTGACACATATCCTTTGATATCCTGGATATTTGTTTGACATTAGGAAATCTAGCATGCTGTACCACACTTGCATAAGAACCATACTTCACCCTCCTGCTTCACCCCAGGTCTAAGAGGAAGCCTGTGACAAGCTTACAAGGAAAGATCCTTTAAATGTGGTATCTCCTTTCCCCAGCCCAAAGCTCATGAAGTGAACAAGAGCAGGTTCAGTTCTGTACCTCCAGCACTTACTACAGTAATGGCCTGACAGGTTCTTCCTGTGTAGTGCACAGACAAAACCAATTCACTGAGACTACAATATTGCAGTAGAAAAACAGTTTAACACAGAGGCTGCCAACTAGAAGGACTGGAGTTATTACTCAAATCAGTCTCACAGAGAACTCAGAGGCTGGAGTTTTTATGGATAGTTTGGTGGGGGGAGGGGCTAGGGAATGTGTGCTGCTGATTGGTTGAGAATGAAATCATAGGGGTGTGAGGAACAGTCCTTGTGCACTGAGTCTGCCTCTGGATCGGGGCCACATGAAATGTTGAGTGATGAATCACAAATCTGGATAGGTTAGTTGGTTTCCAGGGTGCAACCATCTGAAAAACATCTCAAAAGACCAATCTTAGGTGCTACAATAGTGATGTTATATATAGGAGCAACTGGAGAAGTCATAAATCTTGTGACCTCTGACCACATGACTCCTGAGCAGTAAGGGATTATAGAAACGATGCTTACATTTTAGCAGAATTCAGGCCCTTCCCATAATCTAGTGGCCTTCCATCAGTTTTACAAAGGCAGCTTCAGTCCCTGAGCAAGGAGGGAGTTAGTTTTAGGGAGGGAGGGACTATTATAATTCTTGCTTCAAAGTTAAACAATAAACTAAATTCCTCCCATGGTTAGCTTGGCCTCAGTCAGGAATGAGTGAGGACAGCCAGCCCGTGAGGTTAGAGGCAAGAGGGGGTCAGCCATGCCAGGCTTCTCTCACTGTTATAATCTTTGCAAAGGAAGTTTCACTATTTGGCTTTATTGTGCACATAGCATAATAAACTTAACTACATTTTATTTGAATACCTACTATGTGCCAAGCTTATACCTTATCTTGAAACCTCAAAGCCTTGCTCTTCTCTGTTGCCATAAAACCTCCATTGAAGATGAGAAAAGTGAAGCTTTGTGAGGTTAAGTGACTGTATCACAGTGGTGTAAGGGAACAGGGAACAGTTCAGTTGGACTAGAACCAATTCCCCCTTGCAGTCTGCTGTGCACCTGCCTTCATGGAGGCCCTCAATGAAGGATGGTGACTTTTGAACTATGTATCTGAGGATTGAAGAACTAACAGAGGAAATGGTCCCTATATTCATCAAGTTCTTCATATTATGCAAAACATCCAGAAGAGTGTAGACAATTTGGTTTAAAGAGAACAAAAGCATAAAATACCAGGGTTGTTAACTTTTAAGGTCATATGATCACTATTTTAGATAGGATTGGACATACTCTGGATAGATTTTTTTTTTTAAAGACTTCCATAGAAGCAGTTTCCATCTTTTTGCTTTAGGTAACCTTACCTAACAGGAATCCATCAAACCTCTCTGATTCTTTTTCTCTTGTTCTGTCTTTATGGAAGCTGCTAAACACCAGTCATCGTTTTCTGCAGATCATTTTTTTTGATCGTCTTCAAGTTTTCTTCCTTCGCCTTTTTCATAGTTTTAGTTTTCCTTGCCTACCTTTGTAGTGCTTATGTATACTCTCTAGGATCGAAATGAACTTCAGAGTCTAACCAACTTGATATTTCACACTTTTAGCTTCTTCTCAGATGAAGACAGCAACTTAAAGGTGGAGGGGATTAACCCAGGGTTATTTTGTTGGAAGAGCTGAAAACCCCAGGCCAGTTCAAGGAGATTGGATCTAACCTCTGGACTAAATGTTTGAGCCCACTCTGCTTTCTTTGCTCATATGGTCTTTCTTCAAATACATGGGGCAAAAATACAGTCTGGACTGGAAGTGTTTGAGCTGGGGGAAAATCCTCAAAATTCATGTATCAACTGAAAGGATCGCACACACCAAATTCAAAGCATTTGGAACACTGGTTTCGCACTAGAGGGTATTGCATGGGTCTAGACCGGGAAACTGAATGGGGCCTCTGAAATGTTGGAAAGCTGGGGGAGAGGCAGAGTGTTTTTCTCTAGCAAGTGGCTTTATTTTCTGGAAGGATGCCTGGTGATGCCGGTGAGCCTTCCTGGGAGGGTCTAGGACTGTTAGAAAACAATCTCTAGGTCATCGAAAAGCCAAAATGTATTCCTCTTCCTTACAGCCTAAGGTGTTGAAAAATACACATGTGCAGGTACTTGCTCTTTCTAGAGATCAGTTTGTGTCAGGGGAAGGGAGAGGAATGATGACGACTGGCAATGACTGGAGGGAGATGGGATTAGAGAGCTTCAAAAACTTCTCTTTCTTACTACTTTGTTACTTGATGACCAAGTAACTCAGAGTAAGTAGTCCTGGAACTAAGGTATTCAAGGATCCCAAATGGCTTTGCCAAAAGGCATTCAGTGTGTTAGTAAAGGGCTAATGCTTTTGCGATAATATGGGTATTTTTGTTGCATCAGTGGGTCCTGTGTCCTCAAGGCACTGTGAACACTTCACCTCCACAGCATTGCTAGCAGTAGATATCCTGACCACAGAGGGCCAAAATAATTAACAAAGTATGAGGGTGTTGAGTGTGTTTTCCTAGATCTAAAACATTGCAAGCCAAAACAGAAAGTCTTACAGTTGCATCACTCCCAAAGCGAACTCAGTTTAAGAAACACATTCCTTGTAGTGGTACACACCTGTAATCTCTGCACTGTGGGAGGCCGTGGCGGGTGCATCACTTGAAGCCAGGTGTTCGAGACCAGCCTGGTCAATGTGGCAAAATCCCATGTCTACTAAAAATGCAAAAAAATTAGCTGGGCGTGGTGGCGGGCACCTGTAATCCCAGCCATTTGGGAGGCTGAGGCAAGAGAATCGCTTGAACCTGGGAGGTGGAGGTTGCAGTGAGCCAAAATGAAGTCACTGCACTCAACCCTGGGCGCCAGAGGGAGACTCCCTTTCAAAAAAAACAAAAACAAAAACACCACCACCACCAACAACAAAGAAAAAGAAAAAAAAAGAGATAAGTTCCCTGGCTTTAAAGAGCTTGTTGGGGAGATATTTAATTTCATCTCAACGAAGGCTGTGCTTACTGCTTGTCAGACACAGTACTGACTCCGGGGAGACCCAGAGATGAAAGATACTTTCTCTGGCTATTACAGTTTACTTAGTGGGAGCCAGATTAAGAATTAACTTAGACGCAAGGTCAGAGGACTCTGGGTCCCTAATCTGCACTATCTAACAGAAAGATAAATGAGAGCTGCAGATGGGAGCCACAAATGTAACCTAAAATTTTCTAGTAGATACATTAAAAAAAAAATACAGTTAATTGTAATTATACAATTTTTTATAATTATTTTAATTACACTCTATTTTATATAATCCAATATATTTCAACATGGAATCAATTCAAAAATTACTAGTGAGATGGCTTACATCCTGTTTCGGTTCCAAGTCTTTTAAATTCCATGTGTATTTTACTCTTTCAGTACATCGCCATTTGGACTAGCCACATTTCAAGCACCCAGCGGCCACACGCGGCTTGTGGCGTCTTTACACACAGTCCTTTATCAAGCTCTGGCCCTCAGATCTGGGAAAAGAAATCCTGGGTTGGAAAAATTCATGTGGTCAGAAAAAAGGCTGTTGGCACTTTCCTCTGGTGACTCTGTAGTCACGCGGCATTGAGGAATTTAGGGAAAACACAGAGAGTCAGAAAGGCTGCAAACACTGGCTTCCCAAGCAACCTGGGACTATTTTTGGGAGTCGCCTCGGAAGGGGCAGGACCTTGGAGCCAGGCCGGGCTGTCGGGCCTGGGCTGCCACGTGTCAGCCACAGAGCCGGCTAGCGTCCGGGCCACTCTGGCCGAGCTCTCCGCCCTGGCAGGGCGTGGAGAAGCGCAGCCGCCGGCCTGCCAGGAGGCGATGGGGAGCGGTGCCACAGCGCCGCCCGCCGGCCACGCGCCGTAACTGCAGCCGCGGCGCCGCCATGGCCCGTCCTGTTAGCCAGCAGCCGAGTTCACTGCCAAGGCCGCCGCCTCCACTTGGTTTTCGTTGAGGGAATGGTGTCTGTGCGCAGGGCGTTAGCCTCAAGCCTCCATTTCCGGTACTCCGGCCTGCAGGTCCGGTAGTACTGGGGCTGCCGAGCCAGTTTCCCACTCCTCCTGCCCTTGCCTGCTTCTTGTTGGGGGTCCAGGATTTTCTCTTCCGGGTCACTTCTAAAGCACGTTAAGGATGCTCCTCATTTGCATTTCAGGGGAACTAATGTTTAACTCTGTTAGGAGTAACGTTTTCGGAACTCACGTTTTCCATTTTGTACTCTATTCCGTATTTAAATACTATGGATTAAAATAAAAGCAAGCCGACAGGAGGCCCCAGCGAGGATCGAACTCGCGACCCCTGGTTTACAAGACCAGTGCTCTAACCACTGAGCTATGGAGCCCACGTGAAACAGTCCCTTCAGGAAATCACAGATCTTACCAACAGCATTGGTTTACCTGGCGGTCTGTGAGAATTTGACCCCATGCATCTATTATCAATGGTAGTTGTAAAGGCTATGAAATGACAGAGAAAAGTGCTTACAACATGATGATAAATGTAAAACACTGAAGCCTCAAATCATATGTTTGTGATTACAATACACTAAATCATACCTAACTTACGCATACAGACAAGGGCTGGGAGGGAAAGTGCAAAAATGAAATGGTGTTCTGGTCATATTTTCAGTGGGATGTTTACTCTCAATAAATCTTTCAATCTTGCTTCCTTGATAAATCGTATCAAGTTTGGTACTTTCAGGGAAGTGGGAAGTTATGGGGGTGTCTTTGTTCTCATAAACTAAGTTACTGATTTGGGATGAATTAATTGCTTCAACACATATTTACTGAGTACTCAAATAATGCTAGATGAGGCAGAGTGAACAAGCAAAGCTCTGCCTCTGCTTTGCTCGCTCTTTCCTTCTTTCTTTCTCTCTTTCTTTCTTTCTTTCTTTTTTCTTTTTCTATTTTTTTTCTTTTTTTTGAGACAGAATCTCGCACTGTCGCCTGGGCTGGAGTGCAATGGTGTGATCTTAGCTCACTGCAACCTCCGTCTCCCGGGTTCAAGCCATTCTCCTGCCTCAGCCTCCCAAGGAGCTGGGACTACAGGTGTGCACCACCACGCCCAGCTAATTTTTGTGGTTTTAGTAGAGACGGGGTTCACCATTTTGGCTAGGATGGTCTCGATCTCTTGACCTCGTGATCCGCCCACCTCAGCCTCCCAAAGTGCTGGGATTACAGGCGTGAGCCACCGCACCCGGGCCGTGCTCTTTTTTCTAATGGTCAGGATCACTATGCTTCATTCCCTTTTGGTTAGAGAACCATTTACTAAAGGAATGAAGTCATGGCCACAACATGATCCGTTAGTGCGTGAAAAAGAGAATGAAGATCATGTTCACCAAGTGGGCTGCAGGCATCTCTCCCTCATCTCCAAGTGTCTGCTTACATCCACTCTCTCAATGGGAGCTGTCGTGATCCCCTATTTATAGCTCACCATCCTCCTTATTCTGCTCTTTTTACTCCATACTACTTAACCTTCTTTTGTAGTAGATAATGTGCTTATTGTTTTTTATTCTTCATCTATCTCTCCCTGATAGAATGTCAGCTCTTTGAGGGCCGGGGCTTTGATCTGTTTTATTCACTGTTGCCTTTTCAACACCTAGAATAGTGTCTGGTTCATAGTAGATGCTCAACAAATGTTGAGATGAATGACATCTCTGATGATGTTCATTTAGTAAATTAAGAGAAAAGAGAAATCAGGGAAGTGCTTTGGGAGCTGTCTTCTCATCATTTTGCCTTATTTTCACTTGCACTGCCTCTCCATCTGTGTTGGAATTTTGCACCACCCTTAGATTCTGTAGCTTATCTGGTTTTCTCCTTCTCCTGCTTCCCCAGTCCATTGCTCTGAGATTTACTGCCTAATGCATGGCTCTTGTCCCTCCTCAGCTCCAGGAACCTCCAGTGCCTTCTCACTGTACTCTGGGTAAAGGTCAAACTCCTCAGTCAATTGCATCTTTCATATACAAACTTTCCCTCCCTCTCAAGCTACCTGCAGGCACCATTATCTCTAATTTCACATATTCCTTCCACCTGAAACATGTAAGCCTGATTTTAATGTCTTATGTTGTCTTGGCAAAAGCCTTAGAGAGCTGGCTTATTTTCCACCTCAGAGGCGATTTTGAGGAGTGCATTAGTTTGCTAGGGCTGCTGGAACAAAATACCTCACACTAGGTGACTTAAACAACAGAACTGTATTATCTTCTAGCTCAGGAGGCTAGAAGTATGAAATCAAGGTGTTGATAGGGTTGGTTTTTTCTGAGGGCAGTGAAGGAAGGATCTCCTTGGCTTGTAGATGGCCGTTTTCTCCTTGTGTCTCCTCACATCATCTTCCCTCTATGTATAGCTCTGTATCCAAATTTCTCCTTTTTATAAGGACATCAATCATATTGGGTTAGGGCCTGCCCCACTGACCTCACTTTAACTTGATTACCTATGAAAAGACTCTTTCCAAATAAGGTCACATCCTTAGGTACTGGGTGTTAGAATTCCAACAAATGAATTTTGAATTTCCCTTCTTCCATTCCCTTGACCTGGTACAGCACCATCCCTGGCCCCTCCTCCCAGTACTGATGCACGTGATCTCCCAGCAGCAGGAGGTAGCATGTGATAGACAAATGGAACCTCTCCTCTTTTCAATTCCAATTTCTGTACTGTGAACAAAAGACACAAAGTTAAATGGTAAGATGAAATAAAGATAAAGAAAGTAGACATCCTATAAAGACTGTAAAATGGAGGTGACAATTTTGGCCTGTCTGTTTCAGAGCATTTTGAGGGATTCAACACAATAGTGAACTTGAAAGTGCTAGGAAACTGTGAAATGCCAGAAACGAACATAGAAGGGAATGTTCTTCAAAGGTTGAGCATTTACTTCTGGTCTATGGTCGACTCTGAGCAGAAAACCATGTAGAGAGATTTCAGCTTCTGGCACTGCCAGGAGGGAAGGCATCCCAGGGTCCAGTTTTGTTGGGAGAGAAAGGAGATGAAAACTAGCAAGTCCCAGCCATATCCCTCAGCTGTTTTTTGTGTTAAAGGGACTTCTTTTTGCTTTAAGAAGATAGTTCCTTTGCTTTCTCACCTCCTTCACCCTTATTCTCTCCTTTCTCCGCTGCCTATATCCTCTCCCCTTCCCCATTGAATCCCTGGTATCCCTGAGGTGGTGGGAAACAGGAGACAGCCCAGGACAGCTCTCCCACCCACTTGGTGTAGAGACTGTCTGGCTCTCCTCTGAATCGTTGTCCCACGTGCATCCTCTCCTCCTGGGAGCAGACCTTCTACTGTCCTGCCCACAGTCAGACTCAAGGTCAGAAGGTATGAGGATGTCAGAGCCAGAAGGAATCTTTGAGCTTATCTAGTGCCAGAAAAAAGCTGCGACTTCATGAGAAGAAGGAACTTGCACTCCATCATGCGTGAAATGATGTGCTGGGAACATTTCTAATCTTTTCTACTAGCTATTTTGAAATACACAATACATTATTGATAATTATAGTCACCCTACTGTGCCATCAAATGCTAGAACTTCTTCCTTCTATCTAACTGTATGTTTGTACCCATTGACCAACTGTATTAGTCTGTTCTCATGCTGCTATAAAGAACTGCCTGAGACTGGGTAATTTACAAACAGAGGAGGTTTAATTGACTCACAGTTCCACAGGGCTAGGAAGGCCTCAGGAATTTACAATCATGGCGGAAGGGGAAGCAAGCAAGCAAACACGTCCTACTTCACATGGCAGCAGGAAGGAGGAGTGCCAAGCAAAAGGGGGAAAAGCCCCTTATAAAACTATCAGATCTCATGAGAACTCACTCACTATCACAAGAATAGCATGAGGATAACCACCTCCATGATTCAATGACCTCCCACGAGGTCCTCCCCCAACACATGGGGATTACAATTTGGATTACAACTCAAGATGAGATTTGGGTGGGGACAGAAACCAACCTCTCTTCACCCCCTCCTTCCCACCCTCTGAAAATTACCTAACTTTTGAAGCTCCTGTTCACCTGAGAAGCGGGGCTAGGAGAGTACACACTTTCAGGGTGTAATGTGCTGCTGGGTGCAAAGAGTTCAGCACAGGTCCGGCCTCACCTCCCTTCACGGACTGCCCACCTGGACCTGTGTGACCGGGTTCACTTTCCTGTCTGCCCTTCGGTTATGGTAGAGGAGCTTTATCTGTCCCCAAAGACAGCCTTCCTTTTTTTTTATTTTTATTTTTTAAATTTTTAAATTTTTTTTTTATGGGACAGAGTCTCGCTCTTGTCGCCCAGGCTTGAGCGCAGTGGCGTGATCTCAGCTCACTGCAACCTCTGCCTCCCGGGTTCAAGCAATTCTCCTGCCTAAGCCTCCTGAGTAGTAGGGATTACAGGTGCCTGCCACCACGCCCGGCTAATTTTTGTACTTTTAGTAAAGACGAAGTTTCGCCATGTTGGTCAGGCTGGTCTCAAACTTTTGACCTCAGGTGATCTGCTCGCCTCGGCCTTCCAAAGTGCTGGTATTACAGGAATGAACCACTGAGCCTGGCCCAGCCCTCTCTTCTCTCTAAGGTCCCCAGCAGGACCCACTATGCCCTTTATCCCTTTATTCAACCTCTAATGCTCAACTGGATCCTTTCCATCTGCTTCTGTGTCTCTCTCGTGGAAAATAAAATAAAATAAAAACCACCTTTCAACTCCAGTGAGTTGTCCCCACACATTTACTCTGACCCTTACCTTTCACACATTCCACTTGCCCCATCTGTCTTCTGGCCCTACAGCTCCACCAAAATGACCCTCATTGGCACTAGGTAAGCTCTGTGTGGGTGAAGCCTTGGTGTCTTGGCAGCACGTAGTGCTGATGACTGCTTTTCCTTCTAAAACTCTCTCTTCCACTGCTTTCCTGACCCATACATATCCCAAGGGCCTACCTACCTCCCAGGAACCCACGTCTCAGCTTTGCAGACTCACCTTCTATGACAGCAGAGGGTGAGCACACAAGGCCCTGGGGGCCAGCCTGCTCGTGTCTCAGTTCTGGCTCTGCTCCTGCCAGTTTGGGGATTAAGTGGTCAGCCAATCCAGATGTGGCCTCTGCTCTTGCCAAGCATAAAGACTAGTAGGAAAACAGACATTATTCAGATAATGGGTGGACTGTGGGGACCAGTGCTAAGGAGGAGGAACAGGCAGTACAGTCAACTCAGATTCCTCATTTATAAAATGGGAATGATGATGATAATATAATACCATCTCATGTGGGGACTTGTGAAGAATAAATGAAATGAAGCATGTAAACACTTTATGCAGAGCTTGGCATCTGGAGTATAGTAAGTGATGTAAATTACTTTTATTGTTAGTTGTATCTTAGAGTGCTGCATGAAGCTCTCCTGTTGTAGAAATAGGGGTGACAGGAGGCATAGAAAAGGGTGAAGAACATGGGGCTCATAAGGCCAAAGCTTCTCTCAGGCACCTGCTAAGTGAGACATTATCACTCTTCTTTGGGAGCTGAAATAGAAGCCAGTGAGTCATGTTCATAAAGGGGAGATTCTCTCACCTCCGGGAAAACCACAGATTAGAATTAACCTTATTAAAGTCAGACAGGGCAAGCATTCAATGAGGCTAAGGAGAATATAGTCTTTCAGTGGACACAGCTGTCTTCTGTCATGTTCCCTGCTCTTTGCAGCCTTTGGTAGGAGTTTCCAACCCAAATGTACCACAGGAGAGTGGGATGGGGTTTCAATACTTCTTGGTGGTAGAATGAGATGCTGGGAATGATCAGTTCAGGGACTGCAGGACAGTTGAGACAGTCAGAAAGTTCCAGGAAATTAATCAAGGCTTTTGGGACAGCCTTATGAGACAGAGAAACTAGCCACTCCCCAGAATGGATCCCAGTAAAGGAGAAAAGAATGGCTTCTGATCCTAGGAGAGTTGGGACCTAAGTTAGAAAAACAGAACTGAAGGGTCTCACTGTTCATCAACCTCATGGGTATCCATTCTGGCTATCTATTAGAGTCACCTGAGGGTTTTAAAAATATCATTGCCTGGGACCCAGAGATTCTAGTTTAAATGATTTGGGGTTGGGCTTAAGCATTCCATTTGAAAACTATCACGCTGTTCTCACATTGCTATAAAACAACACCTGAGACTAGCTTATCTATAAAGAAAAGAGGTTTTGTTGGCTCGCAGATCTGCAGGCTGTACAGGAAACATGATTCTGGCATCTGCTTAGCTTCTGGGGAGGCCTCAGGAAATTTATAATTATGGTGGAAAGCAAAGTGGGTGCAGATATGTCTTACATGGCAGGAGTAGGAGCAACAGAGAAAGGGGAGGTGCTACACACTTTTAAACAACCAGATCGCATGAGATCTCACTCTCTGTCTTGAGGACAGCACCAAGGGGGAAATCTGACCCCATTATCTAATCACCTCCCACCAGGTCCCACCTCCAACATTGGAGATTACAATTCGACATGAGATTTGGGTGGGGACACAGATCTAAACCATATAATTCCACCTCTGGCACTCCTCCCAATCTTATTTCCTTCTCACATTTCAAAATACAATCATGCCTCCCCAACAGTCCCCCAAAGTCTTAACTCATTCTAATATTCACTCAAAATTCCAAAGTTCAAAATCTCATCTGAGACAAGGCAAGTTCCTTCCACCTATGAGCCTGAAAAATAAAAAAGAAGTTACTAACTTCTAAGATACAATGAGAATACTAGCATTGGGTAAACATTCCCATTTCAAAAGGGATAAATCTGCCAAAAGAAAGGAACTACAGGCCCCATGCAAGTCCAAAACCCAGCAGGGCAGTCATTAAATCTTAAAGCTCCAAAATAATCTCTTTTGACTCCATGTCTCACGTGCAGGTCACATTGGTGTGAGAAGTGCTCTCCCCAGGCCTTGGGCAGCTCTGCCACTGTGACTTTGCAGGGTTCAGCCCCCATGGTTGCTCTCACAGGCTGGCATTGAGTGTGGCTTTTCCAGGTACATGGTGCAAGCTGTTGGTGGCTCTAACGTTCTGGGGTCTGGAGGATGGTGACTCTCTTTGTGCAGCTCCACTAAGCAGGACCCCAGTGGGGACTCTTTGTGGAGGCTCCAACTCAACATTTCTCCTTCATACTGCCCTAGCAGAGGTTCTCCATGAGGCTTCTGCCCCTGCAGCAGGCTTCTGTCTGGATATCCAGGCTTTTTCATATATCCTCTGAAATCTAGGTGGAGGCTCCCAGGCCTTAATCCTTGTACTCTATGCACCTGCAGGCTTCATATCACATGGAAATTGCCAAGGCTTATGACTTGCACCCTCTGAAGTAGTGGCCTGAGCTATACGCCTTTGAGCTATGGCTGAAGTTGGAGTGGCTGGAAGGTGGAGAGCAATGTCCTAAGGCTGCATAGGGCAGCAGAGTCCCTGGGCCTAGCCCACAAAAGCATTCTTTCCTCCTAGGTCTCTGGGCCTATGATGGGAGGGGCTGCTGCAAAGGTCTCTGAAATGCCTTTGAGGCCTTTTCTCCATTTTGGCTATTAGCACTTGGATCATTTATATGTATGCAAATTTCTGCAGCCTGCTTAAATTCCTCCCCTGAAAATGGGCTTTTCTTTTCTACTACACAGCCAAGCTGCAAATTTTCCAAACTTGTGTGCTCTGTTTCCCATTTATATATCAGTTCCAACTTCAGGTCATTTCTTTGCTCACATATATGAGCATAGGCTGTTAGAAACAGCCAGGTCACATGTTGAACACTTTGCTGCTTAGAAATTTCTTCTGCCAGATATCCTAAATTACCACTCTCAAGTTCAAAGTCCCACAGATCTCTAGAGCAGGGGCATAATGCAGCTAAGCTGTTTGATAAGGCATTTCAAAAGTTACCTTTACTCATTCCCAATAAGTTCTTCATTTCCATCTGAGACATCTTCAGGCTGGACTTCATTGTCCACATCACTATCAGCATTTTAATCACAACCATTAAACAACTCTCAAGGATGTTCCAAACCTTCCCTCAACTTCCTGTCTTTTAGCCCTCCACATTCTTACAACCTCTGCCCATTTCCCAGTTTCAAAGCTGCTTTCACATTTTTGGGTATCTTTATAGCAATGTTCTACTCCTGGTACCAATTTTCTGTATTAGGCTATTCTCACATTGCCATAAACAAACACATGAGATTGGGTAATTTATAAGGAAAAGAGGTTTAATTGGCTCATGGTTCTATAGACTGCACAGGAAGCACAATGCTGGCATCTGCTTGGCTTCTGGGAAGGCCTCAGGAAGCTTAAAATTATGGTGGAAGGCAAAGGGGGAGCAGATATGTCTTCACGGTAGGAGCAGGAGCAAGAGAGAAAGAGAAGGGAGGTGCCACATACTTTTAAACAACCAGATCTCATGAGAACTCAGTATCTTGAGGACAGTACCAAGGGGGAAATCTGCCCCCATGATCCAATCACCTCACACCAGGCCCCACCTCCAACATTGGGGATTACATGAGATTTGGGTGGGGACACAGATCCAAACCATATCAAAAAGCTACCCAAGTGATTTTAATGTACAGCCAGAGTTGAGTACCATTGCTCTGACAAATTTTTTATCTTATATATGAACAAGAAGAGACTTCAAGAGCTTAAGTAACTGACCCCAAATAAAGGCCATACAGTCAATTACAGGCCAAGGCTCTGACCTGCTCTATTACCCTATTGGACAACCTCTGCAGCAGTCACGCTTTGGGTCAATTCTTATGGAGGATAGCTACAGTCTTTATGTCTTTAAATCTAAATCTAGATATATTATTTGAGTAGTACTAGCATACTCTGTCAGACCTTTTGAGAATGAGGACTGTTCCAGAACTATCTGTGCTATGTGGCCTTGGGATCCGGAGGTGGTGACAGGCTCGGATTTTAGAGTCAGGAAAGTCTGGTTTCAAATGGTAGCTCAGCCACTGACAGCTCTGCACCCTTGGCCAAGTTACTTGGCATCTCTGAACTTCAGTTTCTTTGTAATGTGAATGCTTTGTCAACACAGACTGGTTTCTTGGTTGTGAAGACTAAATAAGATAAGGCCATAAAGTCTCAGCACATAATTAGTGCCTTTTAGGAAGCCAGTGACTTATCCATTAGCTGCTGGTGCAATTTTACGTTTTAAATGATAGCAGTACTAGTAATTATTACTGTTGTTGTTCTTATATTCCATGTATTTGCCTTCCAGATAGGTGGTTCTAAAGCAGAGGTGATTTTGAACCCCCAGGAAACATTTGGCAATGTCTATAGGTATTTTGATTGTTATAACAGGGGTGGAAGTTTGGGGACAGTGGTGGGGTGCCAGTGACACCAGTGGGTAGAGGTCAGGGATGCCACTAAATGCTCAGAATGCACAGGCAGCCTCCCAACAACAAAGACCTATTTAACCCAATGGTGCGAAGGTCAAGAGACTCTGCTGCTGTAGACATCCGTGAGGAACTGGGAGCTTGAGGGCCCAGAGCCATTGGGTGGTGACAGGATGATAATTCTCAATTTTTGCTGTCGTGTGGCAAGGAGGCAATGTGTTTAGGGGGCTGCAAACAGCCCCATCTCTACTCTCAATCACCACAGAGGAAGGACTTTCCAACTCTTTACATATGAGTTGCTGTGGTAACCCGTTAATAATTACCCTGGGGTTTATACTCCTTAGAAGTGCTGTGAGGATAATCTTGCACCTAAAGTTTAGAAACACTGGTATGAAGGGCTAAAAAAGACAAGAGGATTGCATCAGATTCCACAGGAGTGCTGTCTTTCTCCATGCTTGTGTTTTGGGCACCTGGGGGTTGCATTAGCCTCCTCTCTCATGAGCTCATCATTTGTAAATGACAGCCGCCAAAGTCGGGAAGTATGACACAGTTGTCAAGTGGAGAACTTGCTCAGCTTTCTTGCTGGAGCCTTGTGTCTTAACTTATTTATGTTAAAAAATAAAAGGAGCACAATTCTGCTGGGCAAGCTCTGCTGTGTGAGAAGGGAAAAATGCATGTAGACCTTCTTGTTGAGAGCTCAAAACATTTTCGTGTCTGTCGAGATCACCGTAGCTGTTGAACGTGGCTGCTGTTGAGCAAGTGGTCAGTAGGTGGCGCTACGTCATCGCTGAGAGGACGCTCCTGCCCTAGACCTGAATTACTGTCAGTCTTGGAGCGCGCACACCCCAGAGTGAAAAATACAGTAACAGGAAAGATTTAGTTCTTAAAATAAGTCAGCAGCTCAGCGAAGCAAATACTACCTCGGCAGGTACATTTTCTTTCTTGAACTGATGGAAAAGGGCATTTACTGCCTGCAGGCTTCTGGCTACAGAAAGCAAACAATCAAAATATTCAATTAAATGAAACCACGCAGCAGGCCTGGCCCCAAGAAAGAATGAGAACCAGCTGGGCTCAGCCCTATGTCTGGGATCCGGTACCGATGTTCCTCAGTACTGACACGTTCAGAGCAAATGTCGAGTCACGAGTCACCCAAGCACGGTTTTCTCTGTCCAGTGAAGGCTTTGGGTGCTAAGATGTGCAGTTGTAACGTGCAGCATAGAGACCCTTTTAGTGATCCAGCTAGATCTGCTTAAATTACGGGAAACTTGGCCGTACATGTAGGTGAGGACACCACCTTTCCCACCTAAGTGAGAAGGTAGGAGAGTGGAGATCCCTTGAGGCGCTGGAACAGGAGTGTTGTCATGGTGTGGGGGGCCAGTCACAGGGCTCACCAGTTCCTTTGGGGGAGTCTCTGCCTCAGTTTTAAGGGGATTTGGAATCACTGGATCAGATGCAAGTTCACCATCATGTTGCCACTTTTTTCCACAATCTATAGCCCCCGCTGTGAAAGCTCCAGTGGGTCATGCTTTAGAAAGGGGAGGGAGGTAAAGAGTGAGTGGGGGGCTTTGAATTCAATAGTCCTATATCCCAGCTCTGCCACCAGTGAGCTCTGTGGCTTTGCAAATGCCATTTTGCTTAAGCCTCAAAGCTGTCCTCTGTAAAATATGCATAGAATGGGCAGGAGGGTTGCCAATGAGCTGCTTGAAATGAGTTCACAACTCTTGGAAGCGGAGAAAGCTTACAAATAAAGTGGCCAGACAGCCACACGTGATCTTAGAAGAACTGTTGAACGCAGACAGAGGCCTCGAAAATGGAGATGGGCAAATGCCAGTCCCACCATGCAAATCCCTTTCTCATTTTTGCTTGTGGCTGCCCAGACTTGGTCCCTACCCATGCTTAATATATTCTTACAATTTATTCTGCTGCCCTTCAGCTTGACTTGTAATAATGTAATGATGGCTATCAGGGTTGGAACAGCAAGCACGATACCAGCACTTTAGGAAGATTAGTTTCCTCTATTTAACGCTCATGACCACCTGCAAGGTAAGTATTATCGCACCGGGTACAGATGAGGAAATGAAGGCAAATCTCTGCGCAAAGTCCTGGGTGGGTGGGTCGGAGAGTCGGGAGCCTGACTCGGGTTTATCTGAGAAAACAGGTGGGCAGTAAACTCAACTGCTCCACATGAGATGCAGAAGTTCTGCCATTTTTTTCTCAGATTATAAAGTGTCAGAGGCTGCTCTGGAAAAAAAAGGTGCAATCGTTAATGGTGCTTCAAAGGACATACAGGCCCATGCACACATCCATCTGTGTAGGTACAGAGCATTATTTTTATCCTGAGTTGCACACATTTATCATGTTATTAATAGCATGGACTCTACTGGGTGTCCCACAGAGTGATTCTTCTAATGACCGGTTAGGAAATTTGCTAACAAGTAAGGGGGAGGTGAGCCTACTTTCTGGTCTGGGCCTGAGTGACCCCCCATCTTCCTCCATTTGGTTGAGAACAGGCTAGAGGTCAGACCACAGCCACTGGGATACTGAACCAGAGCTTTCTGGACCAGCGCCTCTTTAGGGTTGAACACTCACCTTCCTGCAGTATAAAGCCATGGGCAGTCTCTAGTGCCCTTCTGAGGTCAGGCTGTTGGGGTGGAAATAGTTCCTGAAATGCCTCTGATTTCTAGCTTGCTAGCATCTCATTGTCTCCCTGAGAGTTTCAGTCTCCCTTAGAGTCCTCACACCTTGTCAAAACGGATGCTTCCTGGAACAGGATCTCTGAGCTGTGGAATGGAAAGTGCCTTGGTCATCTTTGCCTGTCTCCTAACAGGTTTGTCCCTTGTCATTCTAGGTCAGTTTCAGATAGGGGGGCAGGAGAAGGGAATTTGTTGAGGGCCCACCGTGCTTCAGGTACTTATTAGGTGCCTTATCTACATTATCTCACTTAATACTCAAAACCACCCTGTCAGGTGGGTGTCATTAGCTCTGACTTAGAGATGTTTTCAAGGAAGACCTTGTTTCTAACCATGCAACTTGCAAATGTTGCACTTGGGATTTAAAGCTCAGATCTGAGCTCTTTCTAGTACATCTTACTCTTGAAATGTGTGCCTGAACACATTTATTTAATCATCTTTTTTTTTTGCAAAAAGGACTGTGCTAGGCAATCTAGAGTGAGGCATGGTTCTTGGCCTGAGGGGACTCCAGCACAGTTGTGGGAGGAAGATTCACACAGATTAATGAATAATGGGAAGAAATGTCACACATGTCCAATGAGAAGAGATGATGTGTGCTACAGGACTTCAGCTGAGGAAGAGATGCCTGCGTGGTCAGAGGAGGCTCATGGAAAAGGTAGGAAATGAATTCGTATTTGAAACGTGAATAAGATTTGGGTGGGGGCAGAGATGGGACACATTACACTTGCAGCGAACCCACCTGGTGTGTTCTGAGAATAGAGCAGCTTCATGATGGGAATAGGGGTGGAAGAGCAATCCATTTGGGGTGGGAGCCTTAATGCCAGGTTCTGGAATTTGGACTTGGTCCTGAAGGCAATGGGGGAGCTATCAGCATTTTCTGAATGGGGTGGCAAGGAGGAATGACTTGAGAAAAATAGAACTTTTAGAAATACTAACGAGGAAACAAAGGGTGGAAAGGATTGGCGAAAAGAGAGACTAGGGAGACTAGAGAGACTAGAAGGGAGAAGACTTAGGAAGCTGACCATTTACCCATCATGTAAGTGCCAAGTAATATGCTAAGAAACTTTGTGTCACCTATAATCTCTTATCCTCAGTCAGTCCCTATGCAACATCTATTATTATCCCAGGTTCATAAGATGTTCATGTGTCATTACCATCCAACAAACCTGTTTTCTCTTCCTCCTGGGAATACAGCTAGGCCAAATATTCCAGGCTCTTTCGGTGTGGTGATGGGTATCCCTTCCAGGCCTGACTTACACAATCTAACTGGGCAATCTCTCCTCCTCTTGTCCTGTCTGCTAGATGTTGATGAACAAGGTGACCATTGTGGCTAGCTACTGGGGGCTTGTCTTTCCCTGCTTCATTCTCTGGATTCCAACAGAGACCCCTGCCTTAGCAGGGAAGGGACAGGAGGCAGCAGAGACCAGCGTCTGGACATCAGTGATTGTAGCTTCAAGGGGAGCATTGGAGTCCCTCATGGGCTGATCCATGGACTGCGTGTGCCACCTTATCTGTACTCAGGGTATTTGGAGAGGGGAATTGTGGAAAGAAACTGGCCATCCTGCTCCTCTGGACAGATAGGGGCTAAGTGTGGTTATGGTTTGAAAATTAAAACAAACATGTTTTATCCTTTTTTTTTTTTGAGATGAAATCTCACTCTGTCGCCTGGACCGGAGTGCAGTGGTGGGATCTCGGCTCACTGCAGCCTCTGCCTCCCAGGTTCAAGTGATTCTCCAAGATGTGATAATTTAGTTACCAAATGATGGCAGTGAGAATGAAAATCAAGTGACAAAAGATCAATACTATGGGGTGAATAAATACCACATTTGGTGATTGATTGAAGATTTAAGATATCACAAATATAGCTTAGAGATAAGTGATTAGGGATCTAAGGGAGGAGTTCACGAGAACTCTCTCTGCCCGTCTTAAGCCAAACTCCCGACGTGTGCTTTGGTTCCTAAACCCTCCCTCCAATCAAGTGGTTTGCTTCTGTGATCACTTTTTTCCACTGACATCTTCACATTTTCCTTCTCCCCTGGCTCACACTTATCAGCATATAAATATGCTGGAATCTCCTAACATAAAACGCCTTGTACAAGACTTAGTTTTAACTCCTGCTCCATCTCTCTGCTCCTGTTTCTCTTAAAGCTCCTGGGAAGGGCTGTGTGCTCTTGCTGTCTCTGCTTCGTCCCTCACGTCCCATTCTCTCACAGGTTCCCTCCCATGCACCACCGAAACTACCCTTGTCTCCTCTCTTTCGAGCTCCAGGTTGCCAAAGCCAATGGCCGATGCTCAGTCTTCACCCTACTGGGGCCCTGGGCTCGGCCAACTCTTCTTGAGATGTTTCTTTGCTTTGCTTCTGGGAAAGTGCACTCCTGATTTTCTTCTAACTTTCAGGCAGCAACAGCTCCTTCTGTCTCCAGGCTGCCTTTTTGTTTTTCTCTGTTTTTTCTTTCTTTTTTTTTTTTTTTTTTTTTTTAAGATGGTGTCTGTCTCTGTTGCCAAGGCTGGAGTGCAATGGCGTGATCTTGGCTCAATGCAACCTCCGCCTCTGGGTTCAAGTGATTCCCCTGTCTCAGCCTCCCAAGTAGCTGGAATTACAGGTGTGTGCCACTAATTCTGGCTAATTTTTGTATTTTTAGTAGAGACGGGATTTCACCATGTTGGCCAGGGTGGTCTTGAACTCCTGACTTCAGGTGATCCGCCTGCCTCAGCCTCTCAAAGTGTTGGGATTAGAGGTGTGAGCCACTGCACCCGGCCCAGGCTGCCTTTTCGTTCTCCAAGCCTCCAAATGTCAACACACCCCGGGACAGGTCCTCTGCTTCTTTTCTTTCTCCAGGTTCCCTTACTGAATGAGCTCATCTTGACCCAGAGCGTTCAATACCCGTGTGAAACATTAGAAACTCCTAAAACTGTAAGAAAAAGACAAGAAAATGGAGGCCTCCCCACCATGCTCTCCTAAGCCTGCTGTATTTTTGTCCACAGTGCTCATCACCACCTGACATGATATTTTATGTTTACTCTTGGCTTATTTTGTGAGTTCCCCCATCCAGGAGGACAGTGGCCCTGTCCTGCTCACTGCTGCAGCCCCCGCCCCTAGGCAATGCTCACACAGGGTAGGCACTCAGTCTGTTCTTGTGGGATATGTGACAGGACAGAGCCTGGCTCCTGATGAGGAACATGAGTCAAGGGAGAAGCTGGTTTGGGAAAATGGGGACTGATCCCGTGTTGGGCCTGCTAAGCTGCAGGCCACCCAGGTGGAGGTGTTCCACATGCCGCTGGACATTCCAGGCTGCAGCCTTGGGGAGGCCTGAGTTGCAGATGTGTGTTCTCATCAAGGTGCTGCTGGGCCGGGCGTGGTGCTCACGCCTGTAATCCCAGCAGGCATGAGAGGCCAAGGTGGGTGGATCACTTGAGGTCAGGAGTTGGAGACCAGGCTGGCCAACATCGTGAAACCCCATTTCTACTGAAAATATAAAAATTAGCTGGGTGTAGTGGCACGTGCCTGTAATCCCAGCTACTCGGGAGGCTGAGGCAGGAGAATCGCTTGAACCTGGGAGGCGGAAGTTGCAGTGAGTTGAGATTGTGCCACGGCACTCCAGCCTGGGCTACAGAGTGAAGCTCCATCTCAAAAAAAAAAAAAAAAAAAAAAAAAAAAAGAAAAAAGAAAAGTTGCTGCTGAAGTCAAAGCGTGGGTGAGGCCCTAGGACCCAGGAGATCAGCAACGGGGGCCTAAAGTTGGGGAAATGAGGTGCAGGTTGGGGCTGAGGAACAATGGGGAGCACAGAGATGTTATTTTGTCTGGGAAAGAAGGCAAGAGGTTCAAAAAAGATGGGCTGGCTAGCAGTTTGAAACATTGTAGAAAATCAAATAAAATGTGCTGAATTTGGTAATTAGGTCATTGGAGAATGCAGCTGAGTGGAGCAGAACTGATGATATTTCAGGAGCTTCAAATATTGGAGTATTGCAGGCTATTGTGACCGGGGTTTGATAAGGGAAGGAGAGTAAGGTATAGGATGGCAGTTTAAGGGGGCAGCAGTGTGTGCAATAGGAAAGGTGTTTTGTCCCTTAACGTTGGGGAGGCCTGGGTACATGTGACACCCTGCTCATCAGAGCTTCTGAAGACCTAGGGTACATAGATGAGCAAAACCAACAAGTTCATATAACAGATTATTTACATCAACAAATAATGTTTATACACTGGCCTAAAGAAATCAACAAATTTATATACCACAGCATTCAAACAATGTTCTGCTGGGTGCAGTGGGTCACACCTGTAGTTGCAATCCTTTGGGAGGAGAGGAAGGAATATTACTTGAGCTCAGGAGTTTGAGACCAGTGTGGGCAGCATAGTGAGACCTTCATCTCTACAAAAAGTAAAATAAAATAAAAAATTAGCTGGGCATGGTGGCACACGCCTGTGGTCCCAGCTACTCAGGAGGCTGAGGCAGGAGGATCTCTTGAGCACAGGAAGGCTGCAGTGAACCATGATCATGCCACTGCACTCCAGCCTGGGTGACAAAGCAAGATACTGTCTCAACAAAACAAAATGAAACAAAACAGCCAACCAAAATACCCCTCCAAAACAGTGTTCTGCAACTAACAAATTAGCTCTATGATTGATCATAATCTAAGTTCTTAACAAATTGATGACATATATGAATCTTAGCCATACCCAAGGACTGAGTTTCCTCCTAGAGATGTTAGGAGCTCAGGGATGAAGCTGTTTCAGATTATAACTTCATTACCAATTTGACCCAAAAGACTCTTTTCAGAGATGGGGTCCACCCAGCAGGAATTTTCTCACTTGATCGAGAGTAAGGTGTTAAGGCCAAACACTCTCACTTAGAGATAAATTGATTAGTGAAATCGATGTGTGGGTTTTGATTCTTTCATACTGGGCCTTACTCATTAAGCTAATATGTACCTCATCTATTGAATTCCCACTATATGCCATACCCATTGCAAGACATTGTGGATGATCCCAAGAGGAGTAAAAATGGTGATCTCTGTCCACAGGAAGACATGAAAATGCCTAACATTTTTGTAAGCCCTATGCTTTGCAAATCCTTTCTCATATGAGATCTGAGAGAGGAGTTTTATTACTATCTTAGTTTTTGTCTGGGCACAGCAGCTTACGCCTGTAATCCCATTGCTTTGGGAGGTTGAGGTGGAAGGATTGCTTGAGCCTAGGAGTTCGAAGCTGCAGTGAGTCATGATTGCACCACTGTACTCCAGCTGGGGCAACAGAGCAAGACCCTGCCTGTCTTTCCAAAAAATCAAGAAAAAACCTAAACAAAAAAATTATCTTAGCTTTTATAGCTGAGGTTAAATAAACTGCTTAAGTTTGTACAGGAGTAGAGATTGGCCTAATAAGTGGAGGAGGGGGAAAAGGCTTGAGGGAGAAAGCAAGATTGGGGAAGTCAGAACAAGGGGAGGGTAGCCTGAGCCCAGGAAAGAAGGCCTTTGGAAGGGAGAGTGGTTGGTCTTCTCAGATGTGGTGGAAGGAAAAAGGACGGGGGTAAAGTGGAGGAAATGGGGACATTCATTCTGTGGTCCCCAAATCATGGTGAAATGTGAGATGAGATGGTAGGCTTTGTGAGAGAGTGAGAGTTTTAGGGAGGGTAAGGCAGGTTTGACCCCAGCACTGTGGGCAGTGGGAAGGCCTCAGCAGAACCACAGGGAGTCTGGTGACAGTTAGGTGTTTGGATTCCCCGGAAGCTCAGTGACCCTGGAGCAGGGATAGGGAAGCAGCATTCAGGACTGCAAATGGGCACTGGGTTCTTCCCTTTTTCTTGATTATTAGATCCTATGGTGAAGACATTGGGTTTTCCCATGTAAAAAAATGACGTGTTGGTTTGTGCAGTGCATAAACTAAGTACAAAATACTTTTTGTAGGGGATTCAATTTATGGTCTCCTAGCTACTTTTAAAAGCAGGCTCTGGTGATGAGAAGCCCAGAGAGCCGCTTTTTCCTGCTTTTCATCCTAAGTTTTCCTTTATTCATTCCACACTATTTAATGACTTCACACTTAATGTGAGAGATGATGCTGTGTGAAACATAAAAATGAATCAGACATTGGTTCTGTCCTCAGGAAGCTTTAAACTATGATTTGTACTTAAAAGTATTAAGTGCTAAAAGACAGGAAACAATGAAGTGAGGAGAAGGGGATGGTCACGTCCATGGGGGATAACTGGAAGAGCTTCATGGAGAGGTGGGCCTTGAAAGAGTCTGGGTTTGGCCAATGCAGAGGAAAGTGTAGTCCAGCTGCACTCAGTAGGTGTTTTTTGAATGAATGAATAAAAGCTGAATATGATGTCACCTAGTAAGGTGATCAGAAAGGAAGACCAAGTCCAAATAAAGATAACAACAAACTTGTAGCCCATATCATGCCCCAGACACTGTTCAAACACACTTTTATATATTGTTAACTTGATCCTCATAACAGCCCTATGACACAGGGTCCATGATTTCCAAGTTTGTGGATGAGGAAACCGGCCCAGAGAGGATAAGTAACTTGCCCAAACATTCACAGTTTGTGAGTGGTGAGCAGATTCGACTCTTGGCCATGTTACTGGAAGACTGAGGCCAAAAAGTAAGCATCCTTCTTGTACTTTTGTCTGCTATCATCAGCCTGATCCACAGACCTGAATGCACAAGCCCTCACCTCCATTTTGATCTCATTATTGTATGCATCCTCTCTCTGGTTAATGCCTCCCACGCCTATGCTCACTCTCTTTCCGAGGCTGGTGATGGCATTGGGAGGCTGCAGGTGGCACCAGGGACCTCATGGGCAGAATCCCAGGGGAGCACAGGCTATTTCTGGGCAGCTCACTGCAGATTCAGGCGGTGAGTGGTAATTACAAATAACTGCAGCAACGGGTCTTAGTTTAACCTTGCTCATTTGCAGAGTTCTGCGTTTTTGATTTTGTAGATTTTGCAGCATGGTATTAATGCCAAAATAATTTGGATAAATATAAGCCCCGCAAACTCCTTGGCCTATGGTCAAGTTTTTCCTTCTCCGTGTCTAGTTTTTTATATGCACTGATGAATAGGCCAATCTGTGTGCCGGTATTAGTAAGATTTACCACAGCGATGAAATTGCTTCATCATGCCTCTGCAGCTCAGAACTTGGGGATGGGGTGTTGAATCGACAGGAACAACACTGACGTGTGTCAAAGGACTTGTGTCTGGAAAAGGAAAGGGAACCTAAGAGGGTCCCATGTATTTGCTGTATATTATAACAGCTTATGCTGAACCTATGTCAAGGCACAAGGACCTTCTGACATCTAAGACCTGGTAACATCACTCCATTTGGCTTTATGATTGGGCTTTAACAGTGACCACCAACATGAGGATCCACCATACGCCAGGAACAGGGCATGATATTGGAGAGCTACCAATGCCTGAGGCTTGAACCCTGCCTTGGGGGAATCCAGCTTCGCAGAAAAGATAGTTACATAAATGCATGACTCATGCTGCCATGTGCATGGACTATCCCAGAGGTGGGTATAGGGTGCCCAGGAACACAGATGATGGGGCATGAGGAGGGAAGGAAGGCTGAGATGGCTACAGAGAGGAACTGACCACTGAAGGATGGTGATATAGTTTGGATATTTGTCCCCCCCAAATCTCATGTTGAAATGTGATCTCCAGTGTTGGAGGTGGGGCATAGTGGGAGGTGTTGGGTCATGGAGGTGGTTCTCTCATGAATTGCTTAGTGCCATCTCTATGGTGATGAGTGAGGTTTTGCTCTATTAGTTCATGCAAGAGCTGTTTGTTAAAAGGAGTCTGGCACCTCCTCCTCTCTGTCTTATTCTTTCTCTTGCCTTGTGACACACGTGCTTCCCCTTCACCTTTGCCATGACCGTAAGCATCCTGAGGCCCTCACCAGAAGCAAATGTTGGCACTGTGCTTCTTGTACTGTCTGCAGAAACATGAGTCCAAATAAACATCTTTTCTTCACAAATTGCTCAGCCTCAGATATTCCTTTGCAATGCAAAATGGGCTAACACAGATGGGTAAATGTGATTGATCTCGTGTTAGTGGATTTGCTATTTAGTTTGAAGGGTCTGCTTGGGATAGTATGATGTTCTACATGAAGTGATTGGGTGAAAGACAGATTCATACACAGATTTATCACAACTTTTGTAGTCTGAATGCCACAGTTTCCTCATAACTCTTGCCACTTTCCCCCACCCCAACCTCCGAGGACCAAGAGGCAGGTGATCCTAGTGGTTTGATTCCCACTTCTGTGGTGCAGAGGGCTGGACTCAGGCATGAGTGACCCAAGGAAGGCGAGGCCTTTGTCTCCAGAGTCTCGTCTAGAGCTTGGTTTCCACCTCCCTGGAATGGCTATGAGGAAGTTGGTGAGGGGGTCGCCTAGAGATTACCTAGCTACCTCCATCCTGGTCTCTCAACTCTAGCAGGACTGGCACTGCTCTAGGCCCTGGGATATTGCTAAGAGTAGAGGAATGCAGCTGGAGAGAGCTGGGAAGAGGAAACAAAGACGTGCAGAGGGGGATTTTGATGCCGAGCCTTGGTAACATTAACTCTTATTTTCAAAGCTCCTTTTTCCCCACTCATTCACCTCCCCAGGTCGACACATGTGTGCCATGCATCTGACTTAGCAGCAGGATTAAGTGTGCTCCTGGATTCAGGGCACAGAGGTGAAGGTGAGCCGTCTGACATTCTCATCTGCACGCAGGGATAAACTGTGCTTGAATCTAATCCACAAATGAACGTGTAAAGCTATTAGGCAGGCCTCGAGGCAGGATTTTACTGGACAAAAGTGTCTATAGTGGCTATTCATACCTGATAGATAGTTTTGGAAAGACTGAGTGTGCATATTAATTCCCTTCCTCTACAAAATGAAATCTACTTGCCAGCAGTATTGGCTTGTTTCACAACAGGCCAGAATCCACACTGATGAATAGAAGTGATGGTTGTAGAATTCAATTTTGGGCTAAACTACATGCTTGGGGAGGCTGTACCCTCCTCTGATGGTAGTTTGCTCTCTGGCTTAACTGCTCTGGGCTCTGGTACTTTGTTCCTTTCTTTGCCAATTGGTGATGGAAATCTTTAGCCTGCTTTTTTTTTTTTTTTTTTTTTTTTAAAACCAGGGCACGCAAAGTTAATAAGATGGCTGAAAATTTCTCTGCAGCTACAAATTGGTCCAGGAATCTCTATTTGGTGTAAATTCATATGTGAAGCATAAAATCAGACAGAAACCTAAAAAGCTCTTGGCCATTTATCCTTTTACTTTTATTTTTGGCTTCAATGCCTGTCAGAGAAGCAAGTGCCGAGGAATATGGGCAGGGATATGAACGGCAAAGGCTCCAGCAGTGTGCAGTACCTGAGGGTCCATGTCTAGGAAAATGCGAGGCTTGGGATAAGCAGTCCTTTTATACAGTAGTTTTGGGAAAGAAAATTGATTTTGTATTCTCTTTTTTTGGTGATGGTTTTCCTAATGGGAAATAATGGCCATTTACAGACTCCAGAAGAAGAGATCATTTGAGTAGCCGTGGCATCTAATTGCTATTTTCTCTTTATTTTAAAGCACATTTTTTAAATGGCAAATCACAGAACATTACTCCTGAGTGACGTTCCATGATAAGAATTTTGTGGTCATAGTGGCCTGGGATTTAGAGATTTACAGCTCATGTTAGCAGGTTAAAGACTCTGAGAAGTCCTACAGAGAAGAAATGGGTTTACGTTTGTTTAACCAAGTACTTCCCAAACTTATTTGACATGAACTTCTTTTAATGCTTGTTACACTTACACTTTAGAACCTGAGTTAAAGTGAAGTTAGGAGTAGCATTGACTGAGCTGCTTCCATTTCAGGAACTCTGCCAGATGCCTCATAGACATTATCTTCTTCCTTATATTAGCTTTCTGAGCTATGTATTTTCATTCCCATTTTAAAGATAAAGAGACTGAGGTTTAGCAAGATCATGGAGCTTGTTCAAGTTACCCAGCTAGCAAGTGGTGGAGCTGAGATTTGAACCTTGGTAAAGGTGTGACTCCAAATCGTATTCCCTTTTCACCATGCCAGACTTCATAATGCCTCTCCCATTTTTTAATCAAGGAGGCAGGAAGGGGTGGGTGGGAAACACACTAAGGGACTTAATATGAGGACCAGTCAGGTGCGCATTTTTTTTCTTCCCTGTGGATGCAATCAAGATCATCCAGCTTGTAGGAATCTCTCTGCCAAGAGACATGCTTGAAAGGTAGCCAGGCCCCATACATTTGAGGATGATTGTGATGAAGAGCCAGCTGCCCTTGGGCCTGGAGCACGGTGATGTTTGGATGGAATAACAGAGGCCCATTGCCTTTATTGTGATCCTTCCACTTTGAGTAATTCTTTCATCAAGTTGTACCCCTTCTCATCTGTTGAAGCTCTGGTGGGTTATGAAATGTATCCCACAGAAGACCCTGAATAGATAAAGCAACCCTGAGCCAAAACAGCAAAGCTGGAGGCATCCATATGAAAGAACAGTTTGCCACAGAAACCAGCAGGATGAAAATGTCTGGTGAAGCATCTGATGCCCTGTGGCTGCCCCTGGTTTGTGGTCACCCACCCTCAGGCACCCCACATGAGAGCTGCCTCTGCCTAAAGGCCCTCAGGGGTTGGTGGCTGGTCTAGGGCTCATGGAGCTGGCTACAGGGCTGGGGTCCTCAGGCTTGTGGCCTGAGAGAATGAGGACACTGCCGCTCACAAGAAGTCAGGATAGGAGGCCCTGCTATAGTGCAGGGAGCTCTCCATTCTTCTGACTCTCTCCCAGACTGTTGTTGACCTTCCTGGTGTTATGAAGGGGCTTTGCCACCAAACCTGGCTTCACTTCACAGTTTAAAAGGTTTACTTCATGTGGCCTGCCATAGAAGCCTATCTTAAATGAGAGGTTTCACAGAGAACAGTCAGGAGGTGATAAGCATCCTTTGTGGCTTCCCTCTGTGCTCTGAAAAGGAGGGCAGGACCACACACGTCTGGCTGAATGATGCTGGTCTTGGGAGAGATTTGAAGAATTCAGTAGCAAGACCGTGGCCTTGGTCAATGCATGCAATTCACCTAAGATGCTTGTTGTGCTGGCTGGGACTCAGAGACCAATAAAATGAAGATGAACAAAATAAAATACTCCTGTTCTCAAGGAGATTAGCCTTCTGGGAGGACACATGTGAGCATGTAATTGCCAAACAGTGTAGCAAATGTTTTATGAAAGGGACTTTCAAAGTGGGGAGGCAGAGGGTGGTCAGTGAGACCAGAGGGTGAGGGTCTGAGATGGTGTCACAGCAGATCTTGGAAGTGGGAACTTCTTGTTGGACAAAAGGGCGGGGAGGGAGAGAAGGGCATTCCAGGCAGAGGTAATGTTGCGTGCAAAAGCAATTATGAGATTTCCATTGCTAGTGAGAATTGGAGAGGAGCTTCCCTAGATGGAAAACACTAGCTACTGGGTGCAAGCTGGCAGTGGGGACTGGAAAGGAGAAAGGAAGACCACAGGCCATGGATCCAAGGGGTAGGGGAGAGTATCTCAGCACATCCGAATACCTTTACTATAGGAGATGTCACCCAGGGTCACTCTACAGAGAACCAGGTTATCTTCGGGAGAGTATCCTGGGCTAGGTTTTGTGCATAGGGTAGGAGATTTAAAATTTCATCCTCAATCTCTTTTCCTGGAATGACAGTTGGGAGGGGTTGATGGGGTCTCTGCTCAGCCTTTCACAAAGCCAGGCACTGGTGCATGCAGCTGAACATTAACCTGACTGCTCACCATCCCAACCAGGCAGCTTGGATGGGGTGGCAGGATCTTTACTTCTTCCTGAACCTTTGTGGCAGACAAGTGAGCCCTTTTCTCAGCTGTGGTTGAGTGGCCTTTCTGCTGGGTCTGAATACCAGCTCTATCCCAGCTTCAGGTTGCAGACTGTGGTGGAGAATGTCCCCATTGTGTGCGGGAAAGGCATTCTGTGGAGCTGTCAGGGCCTGAATATATACAGCGACCCACGCTGCAATATGTCGAGTTGCTATCAAAAAGAAAACAAGGGAGATCTCCAGGTCTGCCAAGATGTCACACCTCATAGATTTAAAGCTGGACAAAGTGACTTGCTGACCTCCATACTACTCACTAGGGGCACATCCGTCTTCCCGTTATATAATCCTCCAGTGTCTCATTGACATTCCAGCTGGGTGAAGCTTTGCTGATAAATACTGTGCCTGAGCCCGTGGGTCACATGAGAAGCTCTGCCTGCCGTATGAGGCCTCTGCATCTCTGGAGCAGAATGCATGAGAATCCTGTTTGCTTTTTTCTATTTGTCTTAATCACTCCCAGTGATTTCCATCAGGGTTTCTGTGGAATAATAACAGTAGAAAAATGTAATAGAAGAGAACCAGGGAATGGCGATGACAAGTATCAGCTCTGTGGCCTAATGGATTCCTCCTCGTGCTTTGAATAGAGGACATTCATCAAGTCCTCCGAGAAGGGAGGGACTTTTGAACCAGTTGGGGTGAGCAGGTGTTTCCGATGGGTGGAACTGGGGCTGAGATAGATTGAGAATGACTAGGTGAGTAGGGCAAATGAGTATATGGGTCTGTGAGTAAAGGGTGAGAGAGAGAAATGGTCCTGAGTACATGGCCGTGCAGAAAGGAGGCTGGAAAAGGGGGAAATATACATTACAGGTAAGGTCCAGGCTCTTCATCTCACCCCAGGTGCTTCCAGAGAGCAGGTGTAGGGAAGGAGGTATGTTTTCCTTTAGGGCTGCTTTTCCAAGCCTCTAGAAGAAGTCAGGCTATGGTGTAGGAGGATGGCCATGAACCTTTAGAAAGATCTGCCTGGCCGCTTGACCCGAATCAGCAGTGTTCTATGAACGAAGCTTTTCTTTTTCTCCTTCCCTCTCCCTCCTCTTCCACTCTGTCTGCACTCTTTCTGGCACTCCTGCATAACTCCAGGTTTGAGAGAAAAATCTGCACTTGTTCCCACCCCTAAATATGAGGTTTCGTTATTTCAAAACTGAGCTTCTGATGTGAGCAACTTAAGGTTTCTGGTGATGGGCTGGTGAATGCGTACTTCTCTGCTCTGGGTAGGAGAGGTGGTGAGAACGGGTTAGAAGCTCTCTTTTCTGTCCTGTCTCTTCCAAGCTGTCAGTCTCTAGTTTTGAAGGGCTGGAGGAGTCCAGGAGCTGAGGAGCAGCCACAGCCATTGCTGGAAGGGGGTGGTGTGAATGTCATTGACTGTTGGGAGAGGGCAGGTGTGTCACATGCAACATGGAATCAGACTTTCTCCCACTCCCTGTGAGGTGGGTGAGAAATTGTGACGGGAAAGTAGAATCCTGGGTTACTCAGGGCTCTGGGTTGTCTGTAATCTGTCCTTGCTTGGGATCATCATGGTGGTGGCCACCTGGCTGTCTGAAACGCAGGCAGGGGCCCAGGTGCCTCCAGCAACTTGCTTCCAATAATGGTTTGGCCAAGGAAAGCTGTTCTGCAGCCCCTGATTAGAATAATTCACTGCTCTCTGTGCATGATTAAATCAAGAGCCCAGGTTGTTTATCCAGAGGGGTGATCGATCACCCAAATTCTCCACTTCCTTTCACCTTCTGCTTTTTCAAACACACACTCAAATTAACAAACTTGGAAAACCAACAAAAGACAAAAAAGGAGACAGCCTGGATGCAAATCATAAGCACATAAAATGGTTTTCTTCCACAGGACCCTTCTATATTAACTGCCAATGCCCCTCCACCCCCATCTTCTTTCCACATTAAGGTAATTATGTTGAGAGCTGGAATTTTCACTGTAGGAAGCTGGAGTCCCACTTTTGAGATGGTTTTGTGAGAAGGTTGGGAAAAGGTGATCTGGCCTAGGCTAGGGGAATGTTAACTTGGGGGCAGCAAAGATAGAATTGGTTCCTTTGCTTCCCACTGGGAATGGGGGGATGAGGGAGGGGAGGAAAACACAGTTAATAACCAAGTGTGTGGCTGGAGAGAGGAGAGGTTTCAGTCCTTCAGTCAAAATGAGGCCTTTGGGCAAATGGGCGTCCCTGCCCTTGACCTTGGCCTTTCCATTCCGTTCATTTCTACCATTCTGCCCTTTAAAAGTGCAATTGATAAATGGGATGTTCTAAATTTTTTAGTGCTGGGCAAGTCCTGGAGACCTTGTTCTTGTTACAGCTTTGGACGCAGGCATACAGGATTTGTGCAAGGGAGCTATATTATTTAACATAACAACTGAAGAATATTTCAGAAACATTTTATATTAATAGCAAATCCTTTAAATATATCTTAACTCCCTGAAAAGTCCTATGTTAGAGTTATAAAACTTCCAGGAATCACATATCTCCATCCATCCCTAAGCAGTCTGTTAAAATGGTTTTGATGCATGTAAATCCAATCTCTCCCCTGTGACATGGTATTGTTGGGGCAGGAGGAACTAATGTTTGCTTATTCCTACCATGGCTGGGTGCTTCATAGCTTCGTATTTCTTATCTTACTTAGTCTGCCCAATCTGTGCCCTACCCCCATTCAGGTCGGTTTTATCCGTACTGTGCAGGTGTGGAAAATGAGTCTCAGCATGTGGGCGACCTGTCCAGTTTAATCAGGGTTAAGGGACAGGAGTTAAGAAGGTTCAGTGCTGGGATCTGAGCCCAGACCAGCTTTACTTGGAAGGTTTTGTTCTTTCCACCACCCCATGCCATCTTCCTATGGCTTTAGTTCTTGTTTTAAAGGTCACAAACACAAAACAGTTCATCTTTTCAGGTCAGGCGTGCCAAAGTTCCAGGCTTGGCATTGGACTCTTGGCCTCTGCAGATGCCTTCGAGGTGAGGCTGTGATTTGGGTATATGACCCCCTGCCTCTCGCAGCTGCGGGCTAAGTTGGGTTGAGAGGGCAGGTGGCACAGAAGGTGGATAATTGATTTTTTTATGAATATTCATTTGAGGTTACTTCTCCATCTGCTCTCCTGCAATTTCAAAATGGCCAATGAGTACTGAACATAAGCAAACTTGTCTCTTTCCTTCTAGGTCACTCCTCGACCACTGGAGGATCAGGGCTGAGCATGAACAGAGAGGGCTGGGCCAATGGTCTGGGCTTGGGACTTTTCCAGATTGCATATTTTTAATTGTATTGAGCTCTTTGGAGCAATGTGATGAATTGATTCCTAGGTGGCCATCTGCACAGAAATGCAGGGCTGCTTGCGGAAGGACTAGGAGGCGCTGATGCCCGAGTTTTGCAGCTGAGCCATTGGGTAGCTCTCAGAAAGGAAGGGCTCATAGGGTCACTGATAATAGTCCATGATGGAGAGAAAGAACCATAAAGTGCAGAGGGCTCATTAGCTTTGATGGATCTGGCTCAAATAATATAACATTTTAGTCTCTTGTGTAAAATTCAGGCTAAGTACCAAATAGAAATGTCTTATTGGACCCATCGTAGTTGCCTCTTGAGGGAGGGAAAATCTGGTGACCCTTTCACTATGGTTCAGGGGTTCAAAAGTGAATAAGTTTATGTTAAACTCATGTCTGTGCCATAGAAAAGGCTGTGTATCTGGTATTCTATCAATGATAACTGAATATTGTGTGACACTTTCCCCTATCTATAAAATATGACTGTTTTATTTTTATATGTGTATACGTATATATATATATATAATATATATATATAAAATATATTATATATAATATATATATATAAAAATATATATATATATAAAAAATATATATATATTAGAGATAGTCTCTTGCTGTGTTTCAAGACTGGTCTTGAACTTCTGGGCTCAAGCGATCCTCCCACCTTGGCCTCCCAAAGTGCTGAGATTATGGGCATGAGCCACCATGCCCAGCAGAAATGTGATAATTGCTATTTCTAATAATGACTCCTCAAGACAGAAATGTCTTAAATGGGCCTCTGTATCATCAGAGAGACAAATTATGTTCATTAAAGTTTTAATGTAAAACGCATTTCATATGGTACCAGTTCTTTGAAAATTGTTACTCTTTGTGTTGTATATTTAGAAATACTCTAAATGTTGAGATAATTAGTACAATTTTGGCCACAATGAATAATATATAGCTTATTTTATGTATTCTTTCAACATTAATTCATTTATTATTTATAGTTAACTCATTCTTTCTTTACATAGTGCCTGGCATATAGTATACAATCAATAACATTTAGATTTTATTATTATTATTATTATTATTATTATTATTATTTGTTTGGAGATGGAGTCTCACTCACTCTATTGCCCAGGCTGGAGTGCAGTGTCAGGATTTTTGGCTCACTGCAACATCTGCCTCATGGGCTCAAGTGATTCTCCTGCCTCAGCCTCCCAAGTAGCTGGGATTACAGACATGAGCCACCACACCAGGCTGATTTTTTGTATTTTTAGTAGAGACAGGGTTTCACTATGTTGGCCAGGCTGGTCTCGAACCCCTGACCTCAGGTGATCCACCCGCTTCAGCCTCCCAAAGTGCTGAGATTACAGGTGTGAACCACCGGTCTGGGCCTAGATTTTATTGTTTTAACAAGAGCATGAATTGAGCAAGAGTCTAGGCACTATGACAGGCGCAGGAGTGCTGAGTAGGACTCAGCTACTGCTGGGGTAGAACTTAGGTCTAGTGTGAGCAACAGGCAAGAAAACTATGCAACGGATGCCTCAGTAGAGGCCACAGAGGAGGAGCACCTTTCCTGGACTTGAGGGGCTTAGGGAGTCTGAAGGATAAGTAGGTATCATCCAGGCAAATGGGAGGGGTGACTGAGGGAGTGTCATCTGCCTGAAGGTGAGAAAGAGAGTATTATATTCCGAAAGGGTGGTGGCTCCCCTAGAGAGAGACCACTGACCTCTGTTTCTAAATGGCCCTGTTGTAGCCCCAGCCTTTCCTTTAGAGGAACTCTGTCTACCCCGCTCACTGGGGAGATTTTGCTGCTTTTCCCCCCTTTCCCACCCCTTCCCTCTGGAGAAATTGGGCAATATCTGGAGACATTTTTGGTTGTTGCTAGTGGAGGGGTTGGGGGACTCTTGGAGTCTAGTGGGTATTGGTCAGGGCTGCTGCTAAACTTGACAGTGCACGGGACAGCCGCGCATCCCCCGGCCCGACTACAAGGAGTTATTCAGTCTGAAATGTCAATAGTATTGCTGCTAAGAAACTCTGGTGTGCACTCACTCTCTACACTAATTTTGGCCTGCATATCCTTTGATGAGCACTCTTAGTAGGAAGTAAGAGCTGTACAGCCTGAGCTGGATGGTGGGTGGATCAAGAGCCTTTTCTCAGGTCCTTCTGCTGGGTGTTGAAGAAGGGATTTTCTCCCCTCAGTTCACGTTCCTCTCGCTGCTAATACAGAGCTGTTGGTTGACAATTAAAATGGATGGAGGCTGGGTGGGGTGGCTCACACCTGTAATCCCATGTAATCCCAGCACTTTGGGAGGCTGAGGCGGGAGGATCACTTGAGGCCAGGAGTGTGAAATCAGTCAGGGCAACATAAGAAGACTTTGGTTTTACTAAAAAAAAAAAAAAAAAAAAAAAAAAAAAAATTGCCATGTGTGGTGTTGCACAGCTGTATTCCCAGCCACTTGGGAGGCTGAGGTGGGAGGATCGCTTGAGCCTTGGAGATAGAGGCTTCAGTGAGCCATGCTTGTACCACTGCACTCCAGCTTGGGCAACCAAGTGATACCCTGTTTCAATAAAATAAAATAAAATAAATAAACTGGATCGAGATAGAAGCTGCTGCCTTCCAATGGCATTTTAACCAAGAATCAGCCTGAAGAGTTTGTGTATAATAGAGCTAATAGCATCATATAGGGTGATTGTACAAAGTAAAGGACATAAGATATGTGAAGTGTTTAGAATGGGACCTCCGTAAGTGCTGCTGGTTTTTATTGTCTCTATTTAAAGTGATGGCTTCTTTGATGTGTCGATTTGGCTAGGCTACAGTTCTCGGTTATTCAATCAAATGGTAATCTAGGTCTTACTCTGAAGGTATTTTGCAGATATAACTAGTGCTCTTACTGGGTGATTTTTAAGTAGGGGAGATTACCCAGGATAAGCTGGGCGGGCCTGACTGAATTGAGGGGAAGGTCTTAAAAACAGGGCTGAGTCTTCCCAGGTAAAAGAAGGAATTCCGCTTATGGAGGACAACTTTGGCCTGTGCCCGTGACCTTGGCCTGAGATCTTCCTTTCTGACTACCTGCCGTAGGAATATCAGACTTGCTTAGCCAGCCTCAACAACTATGTAAGCAATTTCTTGTAATAAATCTCCTAATATATGTATCTCCTACTGGTTCTGCTTCTCTAGTTGAATCTTAACTGAGATAATTAGAATCCATAGTATTTTATGTCTTCTTGGTAGGAGGTGTTTCAAGGTCCTTGAGACATGTTTAAAAACAGTTTCTACTCAAACCTCTGTTCCCTCCCTCTTGGAGGAAAGAGATGATTGTCACAGGACCCTAGGGCTAAAATGCAATCTCTTGTAGTCAGTCTTTCAGGATTTGAGGCCCAGAAGGTAGACTGCATGTGGAATTGGTCTGGCTGGTTAAGTGGACAGGACCCCTATCTTCTGGAAACTCCCATCTGAAAATATGTTTCAGGGACAACTTACTTATTTTGGATGCATGGTTCTGCTTTCTAATGAGGGTGGATCCCAGGTTGAAGCATTTACTGTATTTATAGGGCTGGGTGATGAGGAGGCAGATGCAAGTTAGAGTGAATCTTTTCTAACACATAGAGGTGAAGAGAAGCAGAGGAAGGGCTGGGGAGAAGGAGCCCATGGGGGAAAAGTGGGTGGCTGTGCAAGGAGAATTTCATGGGAAAGAATAGAAAAGTATGCAAGGGATTTTAAAGAAAGTTTTGCTATGGTATGAGAATGTAAACCTTCTTTCCCATCTTCCTATATAATCTTCACTAAAGTATTTTTTGTTAGTAAATTGTGAAGTCTAATCAATTTCTGGGTGTATTAAAGTGTTGAGCCCTGCTGCAAGGTGAGTGTATGGTATGATAGAGGCTTCCTATGGGACCCAGTCACCTATGGCCTAGAAAGCTATTGAGGAAGCACATTACATAGTTTTGGTACATCAGTTAAAAATGCTTATTTATGATAAAGTAACTCATTCATGGATTCCTCATATATTTATTGCACTGTCCTTGGCTCTGTGCTAGTTGCTGGGTATGTGTCTGAAAATAAGACTGCCATGAGAATTATGGTTTGGCTTGGGAAACAGGATAAAAATAAATAACAGAAAATTATAATACAATGTGGTGTGATGAAAAGGCAGTTAGAGGAAGCTATGGGGGCCATGAGAGCATATAACCTGGACCTGAAGGGTCATGGAGAATTCTGGATAAACTGACATTTATTTTGAACCAGAGGATGAGTATGGGGGTAAGAAGCTAATGAGCTACAGATATGTGGTTAATGCCCTTAGTCTAGCAAGCAACTTATTGAATGGATGCTATGTTCCTAGGGGCTTGTTATCACTCTTTTATTTAGACATTTCTCTTGTTGGAAGTTTCATGTGGACCTTGTACGTTGATATGAAGTTGGGGCTTTATGTGAGGCTAAGGCCTTTAATGTCATTTCTAGTGGAAAAATCATTCACGCTGAAAACCTTTGCTATGCACCCCACACTGTAATTAATATGTTGATTCCTGACCCCCAAGGTAGTGATATTAGGAATGATATTAGGAGGGGGGACCTTTGGGAGGTGATTATGTCATGAGGGCAAAGTCCTCATGAATAGGATTAGTGCTCTTTTAAGAGTGCTGAGGGAGCTGGTTTGCCTCTACCACCATCTGAGGACACAGCAAGAACACAGGTATTTGAACCAGGAAGCAGGAGGCCCTCCACCGACACCACATTTGCTAGCACCTTGATCTTGGACTTCCCAGCCCCTAGAGCTGTGAGAAATAATTTTCTGTTGTTTATAAGCCACCTAATTTATGCTGTTTTAAAATAGCCACCCACATGGATGAAGACAAAATCCCAAGTAGGAACAGTAAGAGAAATTTAGCTTTGTAGCCATTCTGTACATACAGGTTAAGGGTGGTATATTAGAAGTTGCAAAACTTGTGGAGGACTTGAATGGCACCAGCATTGACCTGAGGTCAAACCAAACAATAACAGAATTTAGAGACAATCCTTAAAACCTGAGAGACATTTTAAGAAAAAACACAAGGAAAGCCTTCACAGAGTTTATTTTTTGGAACTTTTATTCTCTAAAATGTATCATACACTGAAATTATAGAAAAGTTCAAGACTTTGGACAAATAAATGTCTGATGGATTCGTAATAGGCTATTAAGGAAATCTAGGGCAATTTAGAATAAATCACATTATTATTAAGTTTTGACATCATCGAATGTTTAAAATGCCTCAATGAAACTATCAGAGGGAGACACTGGCAGAGATGGATTAGGAGACCCAAAATTACGATGCCCTTTCCCTTAGTGGGTATCCTAAATGACATGTGTTTTTATTTGTACAAACACTCTCTTGAACTCTTCTTTTTACCTTCCTGAAGAAAGGCGTATAGCATCAGAGAGCTGTGAGTAACTGCACACAGCAAACAGCAGGTTTGTTACCTGTCTCACTGCCCATTTCTCCTGCCATATTTACCAATACATTCTCTGTCTTTTTTTCTTTTCTTCTTTTTTTTAGACCTTGATTCATACAACTACCTTAAAAACATCATCAGTGCCTGCTGGTTTATTCCTTTCAGAGCTCTGAACTCGAATCTTGAGTTCATCATCATGGGAGTTTCTTTCACATACGTTAGTATGGGAGTCAGCCGGTGAAACAATAGCTCACCATTTGATATGGCCTTTAGATGAATCTATCTGTCCATGGAAGTCTTGTATGTTGATTATGTCAGGACACGGAACACAATTATTCAGGAAAAAACTATGGAAAAGGGCTCTGGCTGAGTAGTGAAACGACCGTGTTATGTCATCTCATTTTTTGGGGAACTGCTTTCCTAACCTACAAGGACTAGAGAACCAGTTATTCAGCCAACTCTTCTTTCCAGTTAGTTTCCCTGAATCATCTAGGTGATCACTGGTGTGTTTTAAGGTATATTTTGGTCAAAAGTTTCAAGATTGTTGGCACAGTTTTTTATGTCCCTTTGTCCTGTGCAAAGATTATGTCATAATTTGGTGAACTGCAGGAACAGGCAGCAAAATCACCAGGGAATGGTGGTGAAGATGATCTTGAGGCTCTCCCCTGAGACCTGCTTGAACTCTTTTCTCCCACCTGCTCCTGGCTGCTCTCTGCCTTAGGTGGGTTTGGCCTAGCATCTTCATCTACCTTCAGGAGAACTGCATCCAAATCCTACTGTCTACTACCCATCCCTCAGAGTAGTTTGTAGCCTTGGTCTGCCTAGGAGTCTGCCTTATTACTTCTGTCCTGTTATTAATGGGCTTTTAAAATTCTGATGCTTTTATTTAAAATGGAGAGAAGAACTTGAGTATGGAAAGCATGTAGCTGAGATACCAGACAAGGTGAAGTAGGAGTCTTCAGATGGGGCAGGGTGGGAGGTGACTTCTCATTCCTCAATATTTTTTTCTAAGATTCAATTGACAACTTATTATTTTTCTACATAATTTCTAAATTTGTTGTCATTATGTGTATCGAGTAAAAGATAAAATGTCTTTAATTTCTCTTCTTCCAGAAAGCTTGTGCTTACCTGCCTGTTAGAGCAACTGAATCTCTCTTCTTTAATAAATTTTAGAAACTTTTGGCAACTTATTCAGTAGGTTAAAGGAAAATTACAATCTTGTTTTTTTTTTTGTTTTGTTTTTTGTTTTTTTTTTTTGAGACGAAGTCTTGCTCTTTCACCGAGGCTGGAGTGCAGTGGTGTGATCTTGGCTTGCTGCAAGCTCTGCCTCCCGGATTCACAGCATTCTCCTGCCTCAGCCTCCCAAGTAGCTGGGACTATAGGCACCTGCCACCATGCCCAGCTAATTTTTTTTTTTTTTGTATTTTTAGTAGAGACAGGGTTTCACCTTGTTAGCCAGGATGGTCTCGATCTCCTGACCTCATGATCTGCCTGCCTTGGCCTCCCAAAGTGCTGGGATTACAGATGTGAGCCACCACGCCCGGCTACAATCTTGTTTTTTGAGATGGGGTCTCACTCTTTCACCCAGGCTGGAGTGCGGCGATGTGATCATGGATCACTGCAGCCTTGACCTCCTGGGCTCAGACAAGCCTCTCACCTCAGTCTCCAGAGTTGCTGGTCCCACAGGTGCATGCCATCATGCCCTACTAATTTTTAAAAATTATTTTTAGATATAGGGTCTTGCTATGTTCCCAGGCTGGTCTCGAACTCCTGGACTCAGGTGATCCTCTCATCTCAGCCTCCCAGAGTGCTGGCATTATAGGCAAGAGCCACTGTACCCAGCTGAAAATTACAAAACTAATACAGGCCATTGTAATATGTGAAACAATACAAGGATGTATATTTTAAAAAGCTAGTAATATTCTGTCTAGTACCCAGTCCCCTCAAATCCTATTGTCATGAACAACTAGTGTTAAAGCCTGATGTGTATATACTTTGCCATCGTTCTTCATGCTCATATAGGCCCATACAAGCATATATGACAACATGCCTAGGTTTCCTCCTCAAACATGAGCTCTTACTACATAATATCCTCCACTTTCCATTTTTCCCCCTAAAAATGTACCATGGGCATCCCTCTGGATGAGTAGATGTCTCTAATCCTGTTGTGTCCAATGCAGTAGCCACTAGCTGCATATGGCTACTGAGCATTTGAAATATAGCCAATCCTGATTTCTAGGTTTAGTGTGAAAATAAAAAAGAATGTACAATACCTCACTTATAATTTTTATGTTGATTATAGGTTAAAAGAATACTTTGAATATATTGAATTAAATGCAATATTATTGTTAAACTAGATTTTACCTATTTCCTTTTATTTTTAAAACATGTGGCTACTAGAAGATTTAAAGTTACTTGTTTCATGTTTGTGTTGGACAACACTGCTCTAACCCATTCTTTATAATGGTGCATTATACTCCTCATAACTTCGTGTAAATATTAGTAAGTTGGTGATTTATTTCTATAGCAAAAGTATTTTGTTTGAACCTCTTTCCATGGAGAATTCTTTATCTGAGTATCACGGTCTAGAAAAGTGGTAATTTGTTTTTGAAGACCACACTAAAGCTGTCACAGCTAATGCAAAAGATACATTCCTAATTGCATTTTTTTTTTTTTTTTTAAAGACAGGTCTTGCTCTGTTGCCCAGGATGGAGTGCAGTGGTGATCTTGGCTCACTGTAATCTCTGTGATATGGTTTGGCTCTGTGTCCCCACTCAAATCTCACCTTGAATTGTAATCTCCATAATCCCTATGTGTCAAGGGTGGGACCAGGTGGAGGTAATTGAATCATGGGGGTGGTTTCCCTCAAGCTGTTCTAGTGATAATGAGTGAGTCTCATGAAAACTGATGGTTTTATAAGCATCTGGCATTTCTCCTGCTTGCACTCACTCTGTCCTGCCGCCCTGTGAAGAAGGTGCCTGCTTGTCCTTTGCCTTCTGCCATGACTGTTAAGTTTTCTGAGGCTTTCCCAGCAATGTGGAACTGTGAGTCAATTAAATCTCTTTCCTTTATACCTTACCCAGTCTCGTAATGAGATTGAACTAATTCACTCTGCCTCCCTGGTTCAATGATTCTCACGCCTCAGCCTCCCAGCTAACTGGGGTTACAGATGTACGCCACCATGCCCAGCTAATTTTTGTATATTTTGTGGAGACGGAGTCTTGCCATATTGCCCAGGCTGGTCTTGAACTCCTGAGCTCAAGTGATACCATATACCATATATGATAGCATATATAGTATTTGGTTCTCCATTTTTGAGTTTCTTCACTTAGAATAATGGTCTCCAGCTCCCTCCACGTTGCCGCAAAGACATTATTTTGTTCTCTTTTATGATTGAGTAGTATTTCATGGTATATATGTATATATACCACATTTTCTGTTTTTTTTTTTTTTTTTTTTTTTTTTTTTTTTTTTTTTTGAGACGGAGTCTCACGCTGTTGCCCAGGCTGGAGTGCAGTGGCGCGATCTCGGCTCACTGCAAGCTCCGCCTCCCGGGTTCCCGCCATTCTCCTGCCTCAGCCTCCTGAGTAGCTGGGACTACAGGCGCCCGCCACCGCGCCCGGCTAATTTTTTTTTGTATTTTTAGTAGAGACGGGGTTTCACTGTGGTCTCGATCTCCTGACCTTGTGATCCGCCCGCCTCGGCCTCCCAAAGTGCTGGGATTACAGGCTTGAGCCACCGTGCCCGGCCTATATACCACATTTTCTTTATTCACTCATTGGTTGAGGGGCACTTAGGTTGGTTCCCTATATTTGCAATTGTGAACTGTGCTGTGATAAACATATGCATGTAGGTGTCTTTTTTGTATAAAGTTTCCTTTCCTTTGGGTAGATACCCAGTAGCGGGATTGCTGGATTGGATGGTAGATCTACTTTTACTTGTTTAAGGAATCTCCATACTGTTTTCCATAGAGGATGTACTAATTCACATTCCCACCAGCAGTGTTTAAGTGTTCCCTTTTCACCATATCTATGCCAACATCTATTGTATTTTTGACGTTTAAAAATGGCCATACTGGCTGGGGTAAGGTGGTATCTCATTGTGGTTTTACTTTACATTTCCCTGATTATTAGTGATGTTGAGAATGTTTTTCATATGTTTGTTGGCCATTTGTATATCTCTTTTTGTGAAATGTCTATTCATGTCATTTGTCCATTTTTTTGGATGGGATTATTTGTGTTTTCCTGCTGATTTGTTTGAGTTCCTTGTAGATTACGGATATTCGTCCTTTGTCAGATGAATAGCCTGCAAATATTTTCTCCCATTCTGTGGGTTGTCCGTTTACTCTGATTGTTTCTTTTGCTGTGCAGGAACTTTTTTAGTTTAATTAGGTCCTATTTATTTATTTTTGTTGCATTTGCTTTTAGGGCCTTAGTCATAAATTCTTTGCCTAGACCAATGTCCAGAAGAATTTTTCTTAGGTTTTCTTCTAGAAATTTTTACTGTTTCAGGTCTTAGATTTAAGACTTTGATCCATCTCGAGGTGATTTTTAAAATATGGTAGAGATAGAGAGCCAGTTTTATTCTTCTACATGTGGCTATCCAGTTTCCCCAGCACCATTAATTGAATAGGGAATCCTTTCCCCAATTGATGTTTTTTTATGATTTGTTGAAGATCGGTTGGTTGTAATTACTCAGCTTTATTTCTGCATTTTCTATTCTGTTCCATTGGTCTGTGTATCTAATTTTATACCAGGACCGTGCTGGTTTGGTTACTATAACCTTGTAGTTTAAAGTCAGATAATGTGATGCCTCTAGATTTGTTCTTTTTGCCTACTATTATTTTAGCTATTTATGCTCCTTTTTGGTTTCATATGAATTTTAGGATTTTTTTTTCTAATTATGAGACAAATGATATTGGTATATTGATAGAAATTGCATTGAATTTGTGGATTGCTTTGGGCAGTATGGTGGTTTTCACAATGTTGATTCTTTTAATCCACGAGAATGGGATGTATTTCCATGCGTTTGTGTCATCTATGATTTATAGAATTTGGCTGTGAATCCATCTGGCTCTGGGATTTTTTTTGTTGTAGTTGTTGGCAAGTTTTTAAATTACTGATTCATTCTCACCTACTTGTTATTGGTCTGTTCAATATTTCTATTTCTTCATAACTCAAGCTTGGAGGGTTGCATGTTTTAGGAATTTATTCATTTCCTCTAGATTTTCTTTACTTTTCTTCCTTTATTTTTTATTTTTTTTTTAGACAGAGTCTTGCTCTGTCACCCAGGTGGGAGTGCGGTGGCATGATCTTGGCTCATTGCAACCTCCACCCCCTTAGTTCAAGTGATTCTCATGCCTCAGCCTCCCGAGTAGCTGGGATTACAGGCATGTGCCCGTACACCCAGCTGATTTTTTGTATTTTTAGTAGACACGGGGTTTCGTTATGTTGGCCAGGCTCGTTTTTAACTCCTGGTCTCACTGATATGCCTGTCTCAACCTCTCAAAGTGCTGGGATTACGTATGTGAGCCACTGTGCCCGGCCTCCTCTAGATTTTCTAGTTTGTGAGTATGGAGGTGTTCATAGTAGTCTTGAACAATCTTTTGTATTTCTGTGGTGTTTGTTGTAATGTCTCTATTTTCACTTCTAATTGAACTTATTTAAAACTTGTCTCCTCTTGGTTCATTTAGCTAATGATCTATCAATTTTGTTTATCTTTTCAAAAAACCAACTTTTTGTTTCATTGATCTTTTGTTTTGTTGGTTTTTTTTGAGATGGAGTCTGGCTCTGTCACCCAGGCTGGAGTGCAGTGGCATAATCTTGGCTCACTGCAATCTCTACCTTCTGGGTTCAAGTGATTCTCCTGCTTCATCTTCCCAAGTAGCTGAGATTACAGGTATGCGCCACTATGGCCGGCTAATTTTTTCCTTTTAGTAGAGACGAGGTTTCACTACATTGACCAGGCTGGTCTTGAACTCCTGACCTCAGGTGATCCACCCACATTGGCCTCCCAAAGTGATGGGATTACAGGAATGAGCCACTGCACCCAGTTGTTTTTTTTTTTTTTTTTTTTCTCTCTTTGTTTTGCTTTCAGTCTCACTTAGTTCTGCTCTGATCCTTGTTATTTCTTTTCTTCTGCTAGTTTTGGGTTTGGTTTGTTCTTATTTCTCTAGTTCCTTGAGGTGTGACATTAGGTTGTCAATTTGTGATCTCTCAGACTTTTTGGTGTAGGCAGTTAGTGCTATAAACCTTACTCTTAGCATGCTTTTGCTGTATCAGAGAGGTTGTGATAACTTGTGTCAGTATTGTCATTCATTTCAAAAAACTTTTACATTTCTATCTGGATTTCATTGTTGACCCAAAAATCATTCAGGAGCAGATTGTTTAATTTCTATATATTTGTATAGTTTTGAGGTTCTTTTAGGAGTTAATTTCTAGTTTTTATTCCACTGTGGTCTGAGAAGATACTAGGTATGAGTTCTATTTTTAAAATTTATTGAGACTTGTTTTGTGGCCTATCATGTGGTCTATTTTAGAGAGTGTTCCATGAGCTGATGAGAAGAATGTATATTCTGCAGTTCTTGAGTAGAATGTTCTGTAAATATCTGTTAGGTCCATTTGTTCTAAGTGCAGTTTAAGTTCAGTGTTTTTTTGTTGACTTTTTGCCTCAATGATCAGTCTGGTGTTGTCATTGGATCATTAGACTCAATGATCAGTCTAGTGTTGAAGTCCCCCACTATTATTGTGTTGCTTTCTCTTTTCTTAAGTCTAGTAGTAATTGTTTTATGAATCTGGGAGCTCCAGAGTTAGATGCATATATATTTAGGATTGTAATATTTTCTTGTTGGATTGATCCGTTGATTCTCTTATCATTATATAATGACCTGCTTTGACTTTTTTTTTTTTAACTGTTGTTGTTTTAAAGTCTGTTTTATCTAAGAATAGCCATTCCTGCTTGCTTTTGGTTTTTCTTTGCATGGAATATCTTTTTCAAATCCTTTACCTTGAGTCTATAAGAATCCTCACATGTTAGGTGAGTCTCTTGAAGACAGCAGATATTTTGGTTTGTGACTTTTAAAAATCTATTCTGCTTAGTTGTATCTTGTAAGTGGACCATTTAGGCCATTTACATTCAATGTTAATATTGAGATGTGAGGTGCTGTTCCAGTCATCATGTTGTTACCTAGTTACTTTTTTCCTTCATTGTGTTATTATTTTCTAGGCTCCGTGAGTTTTATGCTTTCAAGAGGTTTTATTGTGGCACACATCAACCTTTTGTTTTAAGATTTATAACCCATTTTTAGCATTTCTTGTAGGGCTGGTCTGATAGTGACAAATTCCCTCAGCATTTGCTTGTCTGAAAAAGACTTTGTTTCTCCTTCATTTACGAAACTTAATTTTGCTGAATAGAAAATTGTGGGCTGACAGTTGTTCTGTTTAAGGAGGCTAAAGATAGGACCCAGACCACTTGTGACTTGTAAGGTTTATGCTGAGTAAATCATACTTTAGAATCAGAGGACCTGGGCTGAAGTTTGGCCTCAGCCATTTAAAAGCTAAGAGATCTTGGGTTAGTAATTTAATCTTTCTGAACCTTGATTTTCTCATTTGGTGAAATGAGATAAAATGACTCCCCATATAACACTCTTTTCTTCCATGCCATTATGCCTCTTAAAGTTGATGGGAGAAACTGATGATTTGAAATGAATCAACTAAGACAATAAATTACTTTAGATTCTGTTATTAAAAGTGTAGTCAATTTTAATAAAATATGCATGGTAATAATGTCATAAATATGTGTATCATTTTATTTCAACTGAATTGTGTTGTGTTTCTAGTTCCTCTATTTTGGGGTCATGGATACAACTGACTCAGCCTTGCTCATTGTTGTATAATTAGTAGTGGAGATAGGTCTGGGTTCTTCAACTTGTCTTTAATTTTGTTCCCTGTTCTTTACAATACACCATTACACTGTTTTCCAATATCTTCAAGCCTTCTTTATGCATTGTAGTGACTAAATCCTTCCAAGAAGGAAAACTGTTTTCAAGTTGAAAATCTGGGAAATATAAATCTTGTACATACAGTTTGGCTATAACATAAGGAAATATTTATAAGCAGGAAATTTACCCTAATGACTATTACAGAAGGTCTCACATTCACTGGTAGCAGTCTTCTTTGGGGATTCTGGCTGTCCCTGTGCAGGAGTCCTCACTTTTAGGCTCCAGTGTCTCTCTGTGATGCTGCAGGCTAGAAGAGAAGGAGGATTGCTTCATAGCCAACAGAGAGCATCAGCTTAGTGACTCCTGACTTGGCTTTGGCTAACTGTCCAGGGTTAATGACCTTGTTGCAAAGCCTCTGTCAGTCACTTGGACAGGATTGGATGACTTCCATCAAGCAGGCCAGGCAAACTTCAAAGCTTCAGAACTGTGTCTCCTAGGGAGAAAGAAAAAGTAGAGGGAGGTATATCGGATATTCTTGTTGGGCCAATAAATGCATGTGTGTGTGTGTGTGTGTCCCTCAATAGAAATGCTCAGGTTACCTTTGGCTACCAGGCAAAGGCCATACTACTCTAAAAGAGTATATATCCCAGATGGTTATATCCCAGAGGCCATCAAGTCCTCCAAGAAGAAATTGAGCTATCAGAACTCTGATAGTCCTGTGGCTGACTGCACTTTCCCAGAGTTTCATGTTATTCATTTCTAGAAAGTAATTTTAGTTGATTACCTTGTGGTCTTTTTGAATGAGGGATTTTAGGAAATAGGAGAAAATTGAAAGGATTGGCACACCATCAAAATATATCCCTTCTAAATGCTCCTAAGGACAATGCAACTGCCAATTTGGGATGGAAACTTGTTGGAATTTCTCTCTGGAGGTTTTTAATGCAAGGCTAGACAACTGTCTTTCTTGGTCCATTTAGTTGGATGCCTGCCTGGGACAGGAGTATCAAATGACCTTACAGTCCCTTCCAGTACTGATTTTTTGTGATTGGGTGGTAGATCCATAAGGCTATATTAGTTAGGCTGAGGATTTTACCTGTCCTGCCTGTCTGCTTTAATATTTGGCCCAATGTCTCTTAATTTTGTCTCTCTAATCTAAAATTATTTGAGGTCTGGGATGCCACCTGCTGCTTCTTTCATGTTCTCCATAGAGTAGATATAGGGTGGAGAAAACTTCTGGAGCAGGCTTCTAGAGGAGATGGTGTCCAGGGAGATGGGAACAAGGTCCCAGGTGGGAGGTTGACTACTGGGAGGTTGATTACTGGGGAGAAGGATACCAGATTTTCTGAGTTTGGAGGGAAGGAATCAAAACTGCTGTGTCTGTATATTATGGACTGAATGTATGTGTCCTACATCACCCACCAAATTCATATGTTGAAGCCCTAACCACTAGTGTGGTTTTATTTGGGGTAAGGAAGTAATTAAAGCTAAATTAGGTCATAAAGGTGGGGCTCCTATCTGATAGGATTAATGTCCTATTTATAAGAAGTGACACCAAAGCATTGCACTCTCTCTCTGTGTGCACATACATTGAGGAAAGGCCATGTGAGGGCATAGTGAGAAGGTGGTTACCTGAAAGCCAAAAAGCAAACCCTCACCAGGAGTTCAACCATGCTAGAACCTTGATCTTGAACTTTCCAACCTCCAGAACTATGAGAAAACAATTCTGTTGTTTAAGCCACACAGTCTGTGGTATTTTGTTATGGTAGCTTGAGCAGACTAATACTCTGTATATATAAGTTAATAGATAGGCAAGAGAAGGCGAGGGAGAGCACATTTTTTAATAGCAGTTTTGTTGATAAAGTGTGAGGCAAGATCATCTATGGAAAGAGAGGAATCTAGGGGCTGAGTAGGAAATAGATGGTAAACATTTGGAATAATTTTTGTGGGGAATAGAAGAGGGTGCTGACAAAGGACAAATCAAAGGCTTGTTGGTTAATGCCAGAGGCTCAGATGAACTTGGAATCTGTGAATATGCAGTGGAACCAACCCTGTGAACTACTGGGTCTTTCTCAGCAGTGTATCTGGTAGATATAGGGGTAGGAATTGAAGCATTGATTCAGGATTGGGATTTTCCTGAGAAATATGGTAGAAAAATAGGGACCCACGGTAATCAAGGTTAGAAGACAGAAAAGAGTTTAAGCAATTCATCCAGGGATGTAGCATTGGCAGGAAAGAAAAAGTGCTGCTGGTTGGGGAAAAAAAAAAAAAAAAAAAAGAAGAAAAAAGAAATTGGAGGAGCCAAAGAACAAGAATACCCTGTGAGGCCAGGAAGCAAGTGTAGTAGGAATAAGGAAATGAGAGAACTCAGAAGACTGGAAAATATGGCCAAGAAGTAGAATATTAGGGTTCAGGATTGGGTGATGACAAAACCCAGCCAGAGTGTGGCCATGAGGAGGGATAGTCCAAATGCAGTAGAGGAGCACCTCCAACATTTTTGGCACCAGGAACTGGTCTTGTGGAAGACAATTTTTCCATGGACTGGGGGTGGGGATGGTTTCAGGGTGATTCAAGCACATTTACTGTGCACTTTACTTCTATTATTATTATACTGTAATATATAATGAAATAATCATACAACTCACCATAATATAGAACTGGTGGGAGCCCTGAGTTTGTTTTCCTGAAACTAGGCGGTCCCATCTGGGGGTGATGGGAGATAGTGACAGATCACCAGACATTAGATTCTCATAAGGAACGTGCAACCTAGATCACTCACATGCACAGTTCACAATAAGGTTCGCATTCCTATGAGAATCCAGTGCTGCCGCTGATCTGACAGCAGGCAGAGCTCAGGTGGTAATGCGAGTGATGGACAGTGGCTGTAAACAAAGATGAAGCTTTGCTTTCTCATGCCTGCTGCTCACCTCCTGCTGTATGGCCCAGTTCCTAACAGGCCACGGATGGATACCAGTCCGTGGCCTGGGGATTGCGGATCCCTGCAGTAGAGTAACTGTGAATAGTTAGGAAGACTTGTGAGTTTCAAGAACTCATTGTTGGAAGGGTTATCACATGGGTGATTTATCTTCATGGACATGCTTATCTCCTAGGATTTGGTTAGGAGTAAGAGTGGAAAGAACTGTGAGTGAGATCTCAAAGAACTATAACGGGGGGAGCACACAGTGCTTTGAGGGTCTGTAAGTGGACCTCCTAACCCAGACTTGGGAGTTAAGTCAGACTTCTGGGGGAAATGATAGCTGATATGAACCCCCAGAGATGAATGAGGTTAGCCAGGGGAGGGAGAGGCAAAGCAGAGAAGAGAAGAGAGTGATGAGAGAGGAGAATTATTCCATATAGAAGGAAGTAGAATGTTCAATAGATGAATGTTTTATAAAGTGCCTAGGTTCATAAAATAAAAGGTAATCTGGAGCCATGGAACCTATTATTAAATAAAATAGTCTATAGCTTAATAATCCTCTTCACTTACAGTCACTCTTATGATGTTATTTTTAATTTTTTAAACTTAAAAAATTAATGCAGGCTTTTGGGGACTGCACTCCATATCCTTACATTCACAACAGATTATGAAACCATTTGGTGTGTGGAAGGAGAGGAAATGTTCCCCATGACCTGTCTTCCTCACACACTGCATGACTTAGCCCTTTCTCTCCAGATTCATTTTCAATTATAGAACAAGTGCATTTTTATTCTACATGGCTGAATTGCAAAAGACAAGACATGGACTGGTAAAGCAGAGGAGAACAAACAGTGAAAGATGGATAATATACCCAAAAGCATTTTGATTTGTGCCTTGATGAGATGTAAATGGGGGGGACATTCTCAGTATTCATATTTGACAATTTTTTGAAAGTATTCATATTTGCATGTGAGGAGAATTCACAGAAGAGAGCCAAAATGTCTGTAAAGAAAAGTAAAGTCATACAAGAAGTCAACTCTATTTCAACTAAGTATCCTGGGTCATAAATTATTTCCAAGGAGATTTTGCTAACTGACACACTGGACTTGGAACCTATGCACCTTTTCCCACCTTGTTCTCACTGTGAAAAAAGGCTGGAGGTGGTGCAGTGTGAAGAGTTCAGGCTTTGAATCAAGATGGAATTGAGCCTACATTCTGACTCTGTCGTGCTGTTGGGGTGAGCAGTGCGACCTTAGAGCATGTGTTCAAACTTCTCTGAGCCTCCATTTCAGCATCAGTAGAAGAACAAGCAAAAACTTAAGTTAAAAGGGGGATGTGAAGATTGGAAATTATGTATGTAAAGTACTAAGAACAATATCTGATACAGAGGAGGCATCCAATAAATGGCAGCAATCAGCTACTACTGGTACTACCACTAGCACTCTCTTCAATAAATGAATCTGCACAATAGAGGCACTGCCTGCAGGGGATGTTTAATACCTGTATGCTGCACGCTTAATAAATTCTTGCCTTAAAAACAATTCAAAATGCAAATAGCACCTCTGCAGTGCTGTGCACAGAGCCAGACTTCCTCTAGGGTTTTGTCTAAAAGACATTTTTTTGGTGAACTTAGGTATATGTGTATGTTTGTGTGGGTGGGGTCTTGGGGAGACAGGAAGGTGGTTGAGAGGCTGAGAGTGGCTTCCTTCCTCTAAGAGCACACTTTAAAAGTCTAGCACTGTAGAACTTCTCTCAAACTGGCTTAGAGGAATAATCCAACCCTAGTAGCATTGCACAAATGCCACTGGGATCCATTTTTCAGAGGAAAGATAGTGGCTGTCTTGGCAGTATCCCTAGCTCTTTCTTTGAAGAAGGGCTTGGAACAGAAGGCATCAGAGTGTTTGGCATAAGGGCTGTGATCTGCTGGAAGGGAGATTAAGTGCTGGGCCTTCTTGTAAGAGCCCCAGTGTTACAAGTTGTGAGGGGGCTTTACTGTTCACATTCCTGGTTTAAGCAATGGCACATGTCCAGCTGTACTGCATGCGGTATAGCTTTCACTTCTAATTGTGCACCTGTCCTGAGTAGATGCAAAGGAGCTTCCATCTTCTTGCTTGATAAACAAATTAAGTGATGTTTAGACTTGACTTGTTTGCATAGCAGTGTATAATTCCTGTTCTGATACCCCTGGAAATAAGAAAAGCAAATTTGCTGTATTAGAAAAGCTTCATGGAAAGGTGTCACTAGGACAATATAGCAGGGATCAAGGCACAATGGAGGAGATAAGGTGCATATTGGCTTGGTGATTTTGGAACTGGGAAGCACAATCTCTGGGAGGACAAGTTTTGTTTTGTTTTTTCTCCTCTTCAGTAAACAGAGTTCAATTTCTAGGAAAATCCCTGAGAAAGCTGTGAGCACATCTTCTTTGGACTTCCTGATGATAGACCTTCATCTGCTTGGAATGAATGAAGGAAGCCTACCTATGGGCAGAGAGATTGACCAAGTAACTGCTAGTCTCACACTTTACCCAACTGAGTCCATATTAAAGAGTAAAGCTGCATATTTTAAACAAAGTATTTAAAAATATTTAGATGAGCAGATTTCTGGAGTCATACAACTAGCAAAGTATTTATATTGTCCTAATCCACTTAAGTAAACCTGGCTCATATTGGCAAATGCATACTAGTAATTGACAAGATAATCCCACAGGTATAGACACTGGAAGATTTATCCTGGTTGAGTAACATCCCTTGTTTGGCCTGAAACCTTTTTTCCATTGCTGGCTGAAGCCTCAGGACTGACAGCCTAGCTTGACATCCATTTCTAGCTTGGTCTTGGCACCACCTCCCCTTTACCCCCCAAGGACATGAAATATGAATCTCCTTGCTGACCTCAGCACCGTCACTTTCTCCCCATCCTGGGCCCCAAGGAACTGAATAATGGGACCACCTGACATCTTGTCCCATATAACTCTACTCTGTTAGAGGAGGCAGAGTTGCATTAACCTCTTGGAGCTAATATCTCTGTTAAGGGAAGAACAATTAGGACATTTATAATGCCTATTACTGTTTTCTAAGACAGGGGTATTCATCTTTATAGATTTCACGAAATAAAATTATACTCCTAATTCTGCCAGTTATATTTAAATTCGCAAGATATTGCATATCAATGCAGGGAGTTGAGTTCAGCAAGCCTACTTTCAAAGCTAACAGTTCTAATGATAAGTCCTTTTAATTGAAAATTTAGCTGAACTTCACTAGTTGATCACAGACATTATCCTTTAGCAAACAGAACATTGCATCTAACTTCTTTTTGCCTCTTGACTACGCCTTGAAGAAGTGAGAGATTCTGAGATCCAGTCTCTTCCCATTGTGAGAGTTGACTATGGGCATATACTGCAATCTGATTTACAGAAAAGAAATTCCTGGGAGAGGTAAATTTGTTCCACAAAGTTCTAATCATAATTATTCTGCTCACTAAAAATGACTATGGTAATGAGAACTGTGCCAGGTCCGTGAAGGACATCATCCATCAATCAATCCATCATCATTATCATCATCATCATATCATTGAAAGTACTTTATGTCTCATCTCAAAGTTCACAAAACAATATTTCATGAGTATCTTGTTTGATTCTTCTGACAATCTTAGAGGTAGACAGGTTAGGCATCATTTATCCTCATTTTGCAGATAAATAAACTGTGGCCCAAAGAGGTTGAGACTTGCTTGAGTTCTTACAGCTAGAAAGTGTCCTGGCTTTCAAAGAAACCAGCTCTTTGAAATCTCAGTCTATCCTTTCATTGTGGTGCCATTCTGCATTGAAAGTGTGTATTGTAAGAATGCGAGGGTCCTGCCAGGTGCTTTGCAAGGCTGATAAATCATCCTACAAAATGCCTTAGAACCCATCAACATTATTATCTCTCACTTGCTGATCATAGTCTTTGGATGGGGAATCTAGCCTATTAACACTGAGCATCGCTCAGCTGTGTCCTGCTTTACAGTGAGAGGGGTTCATTGTTCTGATGTGAAGTCTGCTGCTTTGGGATGTGGTCTCTGACAAGCCATTAGCTACCCAAGCCAGGAGAGTCAAGAAAACAGGACCATCATTTACTAGGAATCTTTATTGTGGCTCTATACTCCATGAACTTTGTGTGTGCAGCTGATAATTATAGAATGAAAACAGTATTTTCAGGGAAATTAAGCCACTATGGGCAGAAGAGAAAATGGATTTACAAATAACAGTTACATGATAATAATGATGATACATATTGCTACATCTTTTACTCCATACCAAAGATAACAGAACATGGCATTATATTGCTTGCTGATGCCCCCACCACCTTAAAAACAATAATGTAAATGGCTGGAAAGAGCCCTGAGTTGGCAGTCAGCAATACTCTGGTTCTCCTTGCCAAGTGTTTTCAGCTATAACTATATTTATCTATCCTTTGCATATTTCTCTACTTTACCTTACTTTCCCCACCTGTAAAATTAGGATAATTTTGCCTAGACTTCATCCTCTATAACAGGATGGACGAACCATATTGCAGATGTGAAGCACTTGAAGGAACTATTGGATAGACAAGATGATAACAAACATCTCTGGCTGCTTGGACATGTCAGAGGGAATATTTAGGAGATATCATTAGTTGACATTTCATAATATTTTATGAAATATTTTCAAATGGATTCTTCCTTTGTGTGTCCCAAACTATTATATGTGCCTGCCTTTTACACATCAGGAAATGGAGGCTCTTGCTCAGGTCCTGTAACTGGTAAAACGCAGAGTTGCATACAGCTTCTGACTCTGAAACACTTATCCTTATCCCTGCATGATGCTCCTCCTCTTATGTAAGGCCCAGGCTAAGTCTTGGACTTTATCCTAATTTAAGTATTCTGGGTTTTGGCCAACTGCTTGGGTGTTTCATATCTGTGTTCTCTGTTTCACTACATTATGGGAAGTTTTATCTTTCACTTTTTTTTTTTTTTTTTTTTTTTGTGGTGCGAGGAACAGCTTCCTAATGGGGGTCTGAGCCCCTGCACTGGGCAGAAACACAAGACCCAAGAAGCTTCTCACATAGCGTCATTATCAATGCCAGAGCACAGTCTTTAATGCTATCTCATGGCCAATATCATAAAGGTAACTTCGATTCTCTCATGCCTTAGGTGAGAGATGAGGAGTAAACAGAGTGTTGGTTCATGGCACCCAAACCTTTGGGTTTACCCTTATCTTTCATGGTAATATTGTTTAATTAAGAATTAAATTTGAAACAATCTACATGTCCATCAAGAGGGATGGGTTAATATCTCATAGGACTGTTAAGGGGTTTAAAGATTAAATACATATAAGGTCTTAGAATAATGCCTAGCACATGTTAAATGCTCAATCCATGTTAGCTATTATTTTTAGAGTTATGAATAAAGAAGAATGACTATATTTGAGCTCTGCCAGAACCACATGTCCATACACAGAATAAATTCAGGGTTTTATTTCCAGGTCTGCCTTCACTTGATCCTAAAGTGATAGGTGATGACAGGACTCAGGCTCAATGATTCTGCCTGTTTATTTCCCCTTCATGACTACAGATGGCAACCACTTTGTCTTTTAGTAAGGTAGAAGATGTTGTGAAGGTCAGGTAAATGGCATTTCCAAATTTTTTATATCAGATTGAAGAAAAACTTAGTATGACATAGTAAAAAATTTATCTGGCCTTGTCTCTTGTCCCTGGTTCTTGGCATAGAGATTCAGAAACCTTCAGAATTTCCTGAGTGATAGGCATGTCTTTTTTGTGCTAGATAACTTCAAGGTGGAGACTAGTCACCAGAAAGACCCAGCATGTGGTTAGGGGGTTGGAGCTTTGGAACGGCTTGACCTCTGAGGAAGGAAAGGGGCTGAAAATTGAGTTCAGTCGTGTGGCCAATGATTTAGTTAATCATACCTTTGTAATCAAACCCCAGTGAAAACTATGGACACTAATGCTATGAAGCTTCCTGGTTGATGAATGCATTGATGGGCCAAGGGTGATGTGCCCTGATTCCGCAGGAAGAGGATGTGGAATTCCTGCACTCTTTTCTAGACCTAACCCTATCTGAATCCTTTGTAATAAAACTGTAATGATAAGCATAGCACTTTTCTGAGTTCTGTGAGTCATTCTAGCAAATTATCAAATGTGAAAAGATCATGGGAAGCCTTGAATTTGTGGTCAGTTCATCAGAAGTGTGGGTGGCCCGGGGATTCCCAGAATTTGTGGCTGCCATACGAGGTAAGGGCAATCTTGTGGAGGACTGAGGCTCTACACCTGTGGAGTCTGATGCTAACTCTGAGTGATTACTCTCAGAATTGAATTATATTGTAGTATACCCAGCTAGGGTGGAAAGAGAGTACACAGTCACCTGGTTTAACCAATCATTAGCAAAATCTCACATTCTCTCTTCCATCATTTGAAGAGCCTCATTTCACTACCATCGTTATCTAGGACAGAGTAACCCAAACCAGAGGCTGGAAATATCTGGCTGTTACCATGTGCCCTATTCCCCTCACTCGTTCTCATCCTATGCCCTTTGATGCTTGTGAAATGTTATGAGCAAAAATGATGGCAAAACCACTTAAATGCCATTATTTTTTTGTTTGTACTCAGGAATTCTGCTCATGCATCAAATGCAGTCTTTCTTGATGTACAAATTGCGGTAATTGGTTTTCCTCATTTTCTTTCTTCCCACTTACTTTCCTCAACTAGGGACCACCAAGGACATATCCTTTCTGAATAACAATTTCACTTCCAAGACCGCCCAATCTGTCAGACTTGGAGCTCACACAAAAGTTTCTGCTCAGTGTTTAAATGCAACTCATTAATTTTAAGACACTTTACTCTTCCTCACTGCTTAGATTTTTAAGGAATGCAAATTGCACTTTATTTCAAAGCTGGAAAAAGCAACCAAAAAAAGTGCCAAGAATGATCTTGACTGGTTTTAAGTAATTGTTAAAGGAAGACATATAAGCATTCTGACCACGGATTACACAGCATCCTGGGGGAATCAGAGCTCTTGCTCTGTGTCCTGATGCAGAGGTTTTCTTTTTTTCTTTTTCTTTTTTCAACTTGATTATCCATCTGCAAACCAGACACCATTTCCCATTACCAGGAGCATATTCCAGCATTTCCTCCTGTCAAATTAAATTGGTGTGGATTTAGGAAATGCAGACCCATTCCAATACAAGCATAATAAGACAACATAAGAAATACAAATATGTTAGTAAATATATCTAATGCACAAGCACCTCAAGGCCAGATAGGTACAGGCTTTCAGAATATGCATGGATTCCAATTATATTGGTCTGTATGACTCTCCTTAGGAGATGAGGTAGAGACAATGGCAAACCAAACTTATGAAGACCACACAGAATTTGAACATCTTATAGGTGAAAAGATCTTCTTACCCATGAATCCTGTTTATAACCCTATTACCTCCAATAAATAGTCATCCAGCTTCTGCTGGAATAGTCAAAATACAGCCAAGGGTATCATGGGTTTCTGGAGTTGCCCACTCTTAGCTAGACAGACAGCTTTAATAGGTACATGGGCTGTTGTCCATTAGTTGTCCTATTGCTGTTGCTCTGTTCACGATCCTTCTCGCAGAGGTACATGTGACACTTTGGAAGCCTTCCCTATTTTCATCCCATTTAGGTTGCTGACCTGGCCATTACTCATTTTGCCATGGCCTAAGCCTCTGACTGTACCCTCTGCTGAGGATGGGCCACAAACAGGGATTTGGTGGTAAAGGGATGGGAAGGAGGTTACAGAGAGGGTAACAACATTCAGGGAATCACTACTTACGCTAAGGCAATGGTGCTTACAAGAATCCTTGGGTAAGGAGTCCCAATGTTACAGCCACAATGCTTTGAAATCAGAAAATACTAAAATTAATTTCTACAGCTTTTAGGAAACATTTTAATTCTTACCACATGTATGTTCCTGCCTTTTTAATAGGAAGGAGTGTAATTACTGAATGGCCATTCATTACAGAGGACATCAATAATGCATTGGATTTTGCAATATTTTCCCTAGTGCTATCATTGTAGTGATAGATTGTAAGTCTAAGCAGATTCAGTAATGCTACTGTGATTTATGAGAACATAATGTGTTTAGAAGGGCCTGGAAGTAAACTCTTCACACAGGGATGAGAGAAGAAGGTTGTCATGATGGTGGCAAGGGGTGGTAACTCTGCTATTCTATTAAGACTTTAGAAATATAGACTGTACCCCTGGATTCTTAATTAGCCATCTGCTTTCTCTGCTTTTTTGCATCTCCAGAGAATTGTTGCAAGTATTTGTATTTCTACTTGTAATGAGGTATGATGGAACAAAAAGCTGGTTTGTGTTGATGTTTATGGGAAAAGTAGAAATTGGAGTAGAGTTTTGGTGCTAATATATTTCATGGGTCCAATGGGCCAAAGACTGTTTTTACTTACTGACTTGAATCTAATGAAACAGACTCAATTGCATTTAATTAAAACATTTATGGAGAGTCTACAATGCATAAAGCACATGGCAGTTGGTGTGAGTGAACCCATCAGAATAGCTTGAACACAGAGCAGTATAAATAAGTAACATCCATAAGAGGTGTTAAAAGTACCATTTGGGGTCAAAGGAAGAAGGGATCATATTTATCTAGTGTTTCATCTGGATTCTCATGAGAAAAGGGCCTGAGGCAGAATTCTATACGCTAATAGTTTACTAGGGATGCAACATCAAGGAAGCAACAGTGAGGCAGGAAAAAAAAAGTGAGGCAGGAAGGGAGAGAAAATACAAGGCAGTGCATCATCAAGCTGATTACAGCTTCCTACAAATCCAGATGGTTGCTCAGTCACGTGGGCCATCTCCAGAGAGAATGCATGGAACAGTTATCTCTCTGTCATAGACAAGGAAGAGGGAGCAATTTGTTTGCTGGCTTTTGCCTCTCTCCCACCTCTCATTAGTCTGAGTCTGCTTCATGAACACTGACTTTTTCACAGTTTTGGGTTGTGTTACTCAGCCCTCTAGGAGGTTTCTGGGGAGGCCAGAGCCTCAATAGGTCCAGTCAGTCCAGTGCACAGGGATGGTCAGTTGGTGTCTGTGGGTGCTTATTGGTTTGTGGTGGCAGCAGTGGTGGCTTGCAATTTATGATTATTAAAACAACATAAGCTGCCAGTAAGGTCATTCTGGCCTGGGAGTAAGGCGGGTGGGTAAGGCTGGGAGTGGGGAGATAGGGCTGAGGGAATCCAAGGTGCTCCATATCTATACAGTTAGGATTAGGAAAAGCTTTAGAGAGAAGATAACTCATAAGATGGCACTTAAAATGACAGGTAAGATTTTGGTAGGCAGAGATAGAGAGGATGTTTGTACTTATACTTGAATCAAGCAAAGGCATGTTTTGGTTGAGGGCACACTGAACGGTCAGTCCACTTTGCTTCAACTCTAAGATATGTGTAGAGGAGAATGGGAGAGAATATTGGAAATGTAGACAGGTTTGAGCAGGAAAGGCCTTGAGAGGAAGTATATCAGTCAGTTATTGCTGCATAACAAACATAAAATCTTTTTTTTTTAACCCAAACTAGTTTTTTATTCTTTATTATTTTATACTTATAAAAATATTCCAAACACATAAAGGGTTCAAAAGGATAATATACTCCCAGGTATCCAATATTCAGCCTCAAAAGTATTAATTCATGGCCAATCTTGTGCCCTATCCACCTGAACTTATTTCCTCAATCCACATAATTGTTTAGAAATTCCCAGATACCGTAACACTCCATCAGTAAACACGTAGTTATACATCTCTAAAAGATAAGGCCTCTCCTTGGCAATGATAACCACAATACCTAAATCGCAGCCCTCCCCAAATCAAAATTTCCTTGATATCATCACTCAGTGTTGAATTGTCCTATAAATGATCATTTTATTTTATTTTATTTTACTTATTTATTTATTTTTTTACTATGCCTCATATAGTTTATTATTTTTTTTTATTATTATACTTTAAGTTCTAGGGTACATGTGCATAACGTGCAGGTTTGTTACATATGTATACTTGTGCCATGTTGCTGTGCTGCACCCATCAACTCGTCAGCACCCATCAACTCGTCATTTACATCAGGTATAACTCCCAATGCAATCCCTCCCCCCTCCCCCCTCCCCATGATAGGCCCCAGTGTGTGATGTTCCCCTTCCCGAGTCCAAGTGATCTCATTGTTCAGTTCCCACCTATGAGTGAGAACATGCGGTGTTTGGTTTTCTGTTCTTGTGATAGTTTGCTAAGAATGATGGACAAACACAAAATCTTAATGACATATAACAATAGGTGCATATTTCTTGCATATCTGCTGGTCAGTTGAAGTGGTTCTCCTTCAGGCTGCAGGTCTGTGGGTTGGCTGGGCAGCTCTGCTCTATATACATTCATTCTGGGGTCCAGGCTGAAGGGGCAGGAGGTCTCTGGAGGAAGCTCTTCTCACAGCAATGGCAGAAACTCAAGAGGATTTGTCCAACCACATAAACACACTTAAAACTGCTACTTGTGTTATGTTCAGTAACATGGAATTGTCCTGAGAAAGTTATGTGGCTAAGGCTAAAGATCGTGGAGACATGAATATACCCTGTCCTATGAGATCATGGCAAGCATTCTTCACTTTCCTTCACAGGGAAGAATTATGACCAGTAATTCAATATAGTAGAGCCAGGGTGAGACACTTGTAGACTCAAGGGAAAGAACAGTATTTCATTCATTATGTTTGTTTTTGTGGTCCCAAGCACCGTGCCTAAAACATAGTAGGTGCTCAATGTTTGTTAAACGCGTGAGTGAATTAATGCCAGCCACCCTGCATTCAGCACTGTGGTAAGCATTGCAAACTGAGTTTGAGGCCTACCTCTTGAGAATTTTCTCTAGATCAGGCTTTAAGATATATAAAACTCATATTCACCTAGATTAAAACACTTATTTCAAGATAATTTCGCTAGAACTTTGCTTTTCCGTGTCCTTTTCTTACTCAAGAAACAATTATATCTTTTTAGTGGCCTTGTCAAAGATTAGTTGACCATATATACTTGGGTCCATTCTGGGCTTTGCATTCTGTTTTCTGGTTTGTGTGTCTGTTTTTATGCCCAGTACCATACTGTTTTTATTGCTATTGCTTTATGATTAATTTGAAATCAGCAAGTGGCATGCTTCCAACTTTGTTTTTCTTTCCCAAGATTGTTTCGCCTACTCAGGGTCTTTTGTGGTTCCATACACATTTAAGAATTTTTATCCATATATATATGATGGAATATTACTCAGCCTTAAATAAGAAGAAAATTCTGCCATTCGTGACAAATTCTCAAGAGGACATTATGCTAAGTGAAATGAGCCAGATAGAGAAAGAAAAATACCACATGTTCTATTTATATTTGGAATCTAAAAAGAAAAAAAATCAAATATACAGAAACAGAGAAGTAGAAAGGTGGTTACCAGGGGTAGGGGGAAGGAGAAAATAGGGGGAAGGTGACATAGGTTGAAGGGTACAAAGACACAGTTATATCAGATGAATAAGTCTAGAGATCAAATGTACAGAATGAGAACTATAGTTAATAATATTGTATCATATACTGGAAATTTGCTAAGAGTGTAGATTTTAGGTTCTCTTACTACACACACACGAAAGGTAACTAGGTGAGATTGTGGATATGCTAATTTGCTTGACTGTAGTAATCACTTCACTATGTATATGTATATCAAAACATTATGTTGTACACCTTAAAGAGATGTAACAAGAAACAAGATACAACCTCTTTTCCATTACCTTGTCAAGCTCCACATTCCTCTGCCTGACTTTCCTTAATCTGACTTTATTTTCCAATGCTCCTGACACAAACTGTCCTTACCAGTCACACCCTGTCTTTGCTGTTCCATTCCCTTCCTCTCCCTCCCTGCCCTTGATCCCTATCTTTTTCCTCAGGGCCTCTACCCGGGGGGCTGACTTTGTGAGGGATGCCTTTTTATCTCTCAGGTCCATCCATATACTGTTTACCCTTCTGGCTTGGCTAAATGTCTTCTTTCCCCCATAAAAACTCCTGTGACTGGAATATCTTAACTCTTTATTGCTTAATAATTGTCTCTTGTGGGTTAATCCCATTTGCCCGATCAGTTTGTGAATGGTTTCAAGGCAGGGCCCAAATCTTCTGCTGCTTTGGGTCTCTCTCACAGTGTCTAACATGGTGCTTGATGCACAGTAGATAAATAATAAATAAGTACTGATGGACTGATCCTATATGCACCATGTCCATATCTGATAAACTTGGCTATTGACTATTTTGTGTGCATTAGAAATAGACCCTTGGCAGCAAGAGAGGCTTCTATCTATATGTGGCATCCACGCAGTTGACCTGAGATAGCCCCTGCATCAGTAATTGGCAACTTTTTTTTTTTCTTTTGAGACAGAGTCTCACTCTGTCACCAGGCTGGAGTGCAGTGGCGCTATCTCTGCTCACTGCAACCTCCACCTCCTGGCTTCAAGGGATTCTCCTGCCTCAGCTTCCCGAGTAGCTGGGACTACAACACCTGGCTAATTTTTGTAATTTTAGTAGAGACGGGGTTTCACCACGTTGTCCAGGATAGTCTCCGTCTCTTGACCTCATGATCCGCCAGCCTCAGCCTCCCAAAGTGCTGGGATTACAGGCGTGAGCCACCACACCTGGCCAATTGGCAATTTTTGATGGGTGATCAGTGCATCTCTTCATAGTGTATTATTTAGAAGCCCCATGATTTAGTGGCTTTAAGAAAAGAGGCTGAAAAACCACCATGGCACTTGTATACCTATGTAACAAAACTGCACATTCTGCACATGTAACCCAGAACTTAAAGTATAATGGAAAAAAAAAAAAAAAAAAAAAGAGGCTGAAAAAGCAGGGCAAGGACTTGGCACCCACTGCAAGTGAACCTGAGGGAGCATGCCTGCCCCCTCTGCTGGGGCTCAGAGGATGTAGGAGATTATGTTATCCAAGCCTTGAAGAATGCCCATTCTCCTTTGGGCTAGGTGTTTCTGCTTGTTCATTATGCAAAGGAAGTATGAAAATAATAGATTGGTTTTTATTTCTCCCCCTTTTTTTTTTTTTTTTTTTTGAGACGGAGTCTCGCTCTGTCGCCCAGGCTGGAGTGCAGTGGCGCAATCTCGGCTCACTGCAAGCTCCGCCTCCCGGGTTCACGCCATTCTCCTGCCTCAGCCTCCCGAGTAGCTGGGACTACAGGCGCCCGCCCCTGCGCCCGGCTAATTTTTTCTATTTTTAGTAGAGACGGGTTTCACCATGGTCTGGATCTCCTGACCTTGTGATCCGCCCACCTCGGCCTCCCAAAGTGCTGGGATTACAGGCGTGAGCCACCACGCCCGGCCTATTTCTCCCTTTGAAACCATGAAAACAGTGAACATATAGTTCCATCTCTGGCTGGGATAGAAAAGAGACATTGACATTGTCTTTTTTTTTTTTTTTTTGAGAGATGTGGTCTTGCTATGTTGCCCAAGCTGGTCTTGAACTCCTGGCTTCAAGTGATCCTCTAGCATTGGCCTCACAAAATATTGGGATTACAGGCATGAGCATCCATGTCTGACCCTGATATTGTCCTTTTTGGTGAGGAAAAACTCAATGTTTCTTTTACCACCTCCTAAACTCTACTGACTCGGGGGCTGTCTGAGTGAAGCTATCATTTCAAGGGAGCGTTATGCTGCCTAGAAGTTTGAATAAAAGCATTAACTCAGCTTCCTCTCTGTTTTATACGCTATTTACAACAACCAGTAGTTTTGTTGTTATGGGGCATGGCTGTTCAAAATTGTGAATGATCTAACTGTATCCTTCGCATATCTCTTTTACAGTCTTTGCGTTTTCTTTCTCCATGGCTTTCTAGTGCCTTGTTTTTTTATTGCATCTGTTGCTGCAGGATGTTTCCCCCAACAGCTGTTCAGGACTGCACTACAATGTCCATTTGGAATGGGCAGGATTGTATGTTTCCAACTTTCTTTATTTTTCTTCTTCCCAACTTCAAAACTTATCTAACTTGTGCTTCATTCTCTCTGGGCCTGCTGTCTGCTAAGGCTGATCCAATGGGTGTCATTCATTGTTTAAATCGCTTCATGATACACTTCTTAAACAGATCTTCCTGGTGGAATGTAACGAGATGCTCTAAGTCATAGGATAATAATGACATGTCTTTTTCCAGCATCAGTTTTATTCAGTGGCAAGTAATTTAAAATATCCTAGAATACCAAGAGGAATGTTGATAAATTATGAAATAAAATGCAAAGTTCAAATGAAAATGTATGTTAAAGCATAAGATTTAATAAATGTGTGCTCTTTGTGGGGGTATTTTGGGCTGTGACCTCTACTTTTCCATGTTTTTACCCATAAAAGCTTTGAAGGGCAAAGCTTAAAAAGCATTTTGTAAACACTCTGGCATAATGGGAGGTTGCATAGAAATGCAAACCGAAAGGGTCAGGGTAAGTTCAGGGAATCAGTGAATCAAAGACCAAGTCACTCCATATCCCAGAGGCAAAGCAGCTAAGGCTTGTGTGGGCATTGCTGGGAAAAACCTACAGTCCAGTAGGGTGGATGCTAGAAGAGCATCAGAAAAGAGGCAAGGATTTGGAATTGGGAAGCGTAGTCAAAGTTGTGAGAACTCTTCCACTGGTTCTGTTGAATTCAACTGCTTCTAAAGGGAGTGGTTTTTCTCCCTTATGACTTAAAGGAGTGATCTTCACGCTGGACAAATATGTTCAAGGTAGTTCACAAAGACTTTCCAGGGTACTTTTAAGGGACTCAATATCCACATCCTCAACTCATAAACATTTTGTCTCCTAAAATTTCTCCCTCTTAAAACAAGCCTATGGTCTTCTCTCTACTTCTCTATTTATAATAAGCCTTCTCCCGCTTGACAAAATAGATGAATATTTGTCACCATTTGGATCTTACCATGATATATTGTCCCAGGGTATCAAAACCTCCAGTGTCCAAACAAAGAGAGATTTCAAAATAATGGTTTTGAAAAAGCAAATGACTAATGGCTGGTAGATGTGTGAGTCAGATGGTTTCCAATTCTTTTTTTTTTTCAGCATACCATTGTTGACTTGAATGTTTTCAATTCTTTGCTTTCAAAATTGAAAGAGGACTAAATTGAATTTTCAGCTGTAAGATCATTATAAATAAATTTTGATTATAGATTATTTTATATGAGTTTTGACATATTTAGAAGTTAAAGAATGGTGTCATCACTGTAACCAAACTCCTTCCATTCCCATCACCATAGATGTTTTAACAAAGTTACTTAGTGCTTTTGTCTATAACAATAAAAGGTAGAAACATAATTTATTGTTACAGGATAATTTTCATAAAGGAAAAATATTATACCTATATAGGCAATCATGAATGCTAAAATGAATTTGCTAATAGATGCAGAACTGGTTGTTATCTTAAAGGGAAAAAAGTTTAATGTTTAGAATTATGTTTTCTAAAGAGCAGGGATCAATTGTATCTCTATCAGACAAAATTAGTTTACATTTTCATGGATAAGCATCATTTTCTTTACTTTCAACTTGCTACAGTTTACAGAGTTATAAAATAAACTGTCAAAGACCATTAAAGGCACATACCCTTATAGAATCAGATAACCTCCTGGTGGTAGGAGAGTCCTGCCAGACAACACCCAACTTTTCATTGAAACGACACCAAATAATCTCTTTTGCCCATGTCAAAGTCTTTTACAATATTCTTAACAGCTCCTAAGCTCCGTCTTAGTCTAGCAATAAGTAATTTTTTTTTTTTTTTTTTTTTTTTTTTTTTGTTAACACAACTAAATTTATTAATTGAGATGTACAACAAAAAGTGTGTAAAGTAACAAATGTATGTGGTAAAATCTTACTAGATATTACAGCTAAGGAATGGAACTACATGATAGCTAACATAATAAAGTATTTTTAAGAGTACTTGGAAATATATTTTACTGTCAAAAATTAATATACATGCTCTAAAACAAATGACTATAGGGATACAATTACATTTTGAAAATCACACTAAAATCAAAACAAAATAAAACTCTATAACTACTCACTAGTCATCAGAATAAGAAAGAGAAATGCAATATGAAGTTAACTGACCTAAATGATTCATAGTCTATGTCGCTATGTCTGTCTTCTTTTTTTTTTTTTTTTTTTTTTTTAATTTATTTATTATTATTATACTTTAAGTTGGAGGGTACATGTGCATAACGTGCAGGTTTGTTACATATGTATACTTGTGCCATGTTGCTGTGCTGCACCCATCAACTCGTCATTTACATCAGGTATAACTCCCAGTGCAATCCCTCCCCCCTCCCCCCTCCCCATGATAGGCCCCGGTGTGTGATGTTCCCCTTCCTGAGTCCGAGTGATCTCATTGTTCAGTTCCCACCTATGAGTGAGAACATGCGGTGTTTGGTTTTCTGTTCTTGTGATAGTTTGCTAAGAATGATGGATTCCAGCTGCATCCAAGTCCCTACAAAGGACTCAAACTCATCCTTTTTTATGGCTGCATAGTATTCCATGGTGTATATGTGCCACATTTTCTTAATCCAATCTGTCACTGATGGACATTTGGGTTGATTCCAAGTCTTTGCTATTGTGAATAGTGCCGCAATAAACATACGTGTGCATGTGTCTTTATAGCAGCATAATTTATAATCCTTTGGGTATATACCCAGTAATGGGATGGCTGGGTCATATGGTACATCTAGTTCTAGATCCTTGAGGAATCGCCATACTGTTTTCCATAATGGTTGAACTAGTTTACAATCCCACCAACAGTGTAAAAGTGTTCCTATTTCTCCACATCCTCTCCAGCACCTGTTGTTTCCTGACTTTTTAATGATTGCCATTCTAACTGGTGTGAGATGGTATCTCATTGTGGTTTTGATTTGCATTTCTCTGATGGCCAGTGATGATGAGCATTTTTTCATGTGTCTGTTGGCTGTATGAATGTCTTCTTTTGAGAAATGTCTGTTCATATCCTTTGCCCACTTTTTGATGGGGTTGTTTGTTTTTTTCTTGTAAATTTGTTTGAGTTCTTTGTAGGTTCTGGATATTAGCCCTTTGTCAGATGAGTAGATTGCAAAAATTTTCTCCCATTCTGTAGGTTGCCTGTTCACTCTGATGGTAGTTTCTTTTGCTGTGCAGAAGCTCTTTAGTTTAATGAGATCCCATTTGTCAATTTTGGCTTTTGCTGCCGTTGCTTTTGGTGTTTTAGACATGAAGTCTTTGCCCATGCCTATGTCCTGAATGGTACTACCTAGGTTTTCCTCTAGGATTTTTATGGTATTAGGTCTAACATTTAAGTCTCTAATCCATCTTGAATTAATTTTCGTATAAGGAGTAAGGAAAGGATCCAGTTTCAGCTTTCTACTTATAGCTAGCCAATTTTCCCAGCACCATTTATTAAATAGGGAATCCTTTCCCCATTTCTTGTTTCTCTCAGGTTTGTCAAAGATCAGATGGCTGTAGATGTGTGGTATTATTTCTGAGGACTCTGTTCTGTTCCATTGGTCTATATCTCTGTTTTGGTACCAGTACCATGCTGTTTTGGTTACTGTAGCCTTGTAGTATAGTTTGAAGTCAGGTAGCGTGATGCCTCCAGCTTTGTTCTTTTGACTTAGTATTGTCTTGGAGATGCGGGCTCTTTTTTGGTTCCATATGAACTTTAAAGCAGTTTTTTCCAATTCTGTGAAGAAACTCATTGGTAGCTTGATGGGGATGGCATTGAATCTATAAATTACTTTGGGCAGTATGGCCATTTTCACGATATTGATTCTTCCTATCCATGAGCATGGTATGTTCTTCCATTTGTTTGTGTCCTCTTTGATTTCACTGAGCAGTGGTTTGTAGTTCTCCTTGAAGAGGTCCTTTACATCCCTAGTAAGTTGGATTCCTAGGTATTTGATTCTCTTTGAAGCAATTGTGAATGGAAGTTCATTCCTGATTTGGCTCTCTGTTTGTCTGTTACTGGTGTATAAGAATGCTTGTGATTTTTGCACATTAATTTTGTATCCTGAGACTTTGCTGAAGTTGCTTATCAGCTTAAGGAGATTTTGGGCTGAGATGATGGGGTTTTCTAAATATACAATCATGTCATCTGCAAACAGGGACAATTTGACTTCTTCTTTTCCTAACTGAATACCCTTGATTTCTTTCTCTTGCCTGATTGCCCTAGCCAGGACTTCCAACACTATGTTGAATAGGAGTGGTGAGAGAGGGCATCCCTGTCTTGTGCCAGTTTTCAAAGGGAATTTTTCCAGTTTTTGCCCATTCAGTATGATATTGGCTGTGGGTTTGTCATAAATAGCTCTTATTATTTTGAGGTACGTTCCATCAATACCGAATTTATTGAGCGTTTTTAGCATGAAGGGCTGTTGAATTTTGTCAAAAGCCTTTTCTGCATCTATTGAGATAATCATGTGGTTCTTGTCTTTGGTTCTGTTTATATGCTGGATTATGTTGATTGATTTGCGAATGTTGAACCAGCCTTGCATCCCAGGGATGAAGCCCACTTGATCATGGTGGATAAGCTTTTTGATGTGTTGCTGAATCCGGTTTGCCAGTATTTTATTGAGGATTTTTGCATCGATGTTCATCAGGGATATTGGTCTAAAATTCTCTTTTTTTGTTGTGTCTCTGCCAGGCTTTGGTATCAGGATGATGTTGGCCTCATAAAATGAGTTAGGGAGGATTCCCTCTTTTTCTATTGATTGGAATAGTTTCAGAAGGAATGGTACCAACTCCTCCTTGTACCTCTGGTAGAATTCAGCTGTGAATCCATCTGGTCCTGGACTTTTTTTGGTTGGTAGACTATTAATTGTTGCCTCAATTTCAGAGCCTGCTATTGGTCTATTCAGGGATTCAACTTCTTCCTGGTTTAGTCTTGGAAGAGTGTAAGTGTCCAGGAAATTATCCATTTCTTCTAGATTTTCCAGTTTATTTGCATAGAGGTGTTTATAGTATTCTCTGATGGTAGTTTGTATTTCTGTGGGGTCGGTGGTGATATCCCCTTTATCATTTTTAATTGCGTCGATTTGATTCTTCTCTCTTTTCTTCTTTATTAGTCTGGCTAGTGGTCTGTCAATTTTGTTGATCTTTTCAAAAAACCAACTCCTGGATTCATTGATTTTTTGGAGGGTTTTTTGTGTCTCTATCTCCTTCAGTTCTGCTCTGATCTTAGTTATTTCTTGCCTTCTGCTAGCTTTCGAATGTGTTTGCTCTTGCTTCTCTAGTTCTTTTAATTGCGATGTTAGAGTGTCAATTTTAGATCTTTCCTGCTTTCTCTTGTGGGCATTTAGTGCTATAAATTTCCCTCTACACACTGCTTTAAATGTGTCCCAGAGATTCTGGTATGTTGTATCTTTGTACTCATTGGTTTCAAAGAACATCTTTATTTCTGCCTTCATTTCGTTATGTACCCAGTAGTCATTCAGGAGCAGGTTGTTCAGTTTCCATGTAGTTGAGCGGTTTTGATTGAGTTTCTTAGTCCTGAGTTCTAGTTTGATTGCACTGTGGTCTGAGAGACAGTTTGTTATAATTTCTGTTCTTGTACATTTGCTGAGGAGTGCTTTACTTCCAATTACGTGGTCAATTTTGGAGTAAGTATGATGTGGTGCTGAGAAGAATGTATATTCTGTTGATTTGGGGTGGAGAGTTCTATAGATGTCTATTAGGTCTGCTTGCTGCAGAGATGAGTTCAATTCCTGGATATCCTTGTTAACTTTCTGTCTCGTTGATCTGTCTAATGTTGACAGTGGAGTGTTGAAGTCTCCCATTATTATTGTATGGGAGTCTAAGTCTCTTTGTAAGTCTCTAAGGACTTGCTTTATGAATCTGGGTGCTCCTGTATTGGGTGCATATATATTTAGGATAGTTAGCTCTTCCTGTTGAATTGATCCCTTTACCATTATGTAATGGCCTTCTTTGTCTCTTTTGATCTTTGATGGTTGAAAGTCTGTTTTATCAGAGACTAGTATTGCAACCCCTGCTTTTTTTTGTTCTCCATTTGCTTGGTAAATCTTCCTCCATCCCTTTATTTTGAGCCTATGTATGTCTCTGCGTGTGAGATGGGTCTCCTGAATACAGCAGACTGATGGGTCTTGACTCTTGATCCAGTTTGCCAGTCTGTGTCTTTTAATTGGAGCATTTAGTCCATTTACATTTAAGGTTAAGATTGTTATGTGTGAACTTGATCCTGCCATTATGATATTATCTGGTTATTTTGCTCGTTAGTTGATGCAGTTTCTTCCTAGCCTCGATGGTCTTTACATTTTGGCATGTTTTTGCAATGGCTGGTACCGGTTGTTCCTTTCCATGTTTAGTGCTTCCTTCAGGGTCTCTTGTAAGGCAGGCCTAGTGGTGACAAAATCTCTAAGCATTTGCTTATCTGTAAAGGATTTTATTTCTCCTTCACTTATGAAACTTAGTTTGGCTGGATATGAAATTCTGGGTTTAAAATTCTTTTCTTTAAGAATGTTGAATATTGGCCCCCACTCTCTTCTGGCTTGGAGAGTTTCTGCCGAGAGATCTGCTGTTAGTCTGATGGGCTTCCCTTTGTGGGTAACCCGACCTTTCTCTCTGGCTGCCCTTAAGATTTTTTCCTTCATTTCAACTTTGGTGAATCTGGCAATTATGTGTCTTGGAGTTGCTCTTCTCGAGGAGTATCTTTGTGGCGTTCTCTGTATTTCCTGGATTTGAATGTTGGCCTGCCCTACTAGGTTGGGGAAGTTCTCCTGGATGATATCCTGAAGAGTGTTTTCCAACTTGGTTCCATTTTCCCCCTCACTTTCAGGCACCCCAATCAGACGTAGATTTGGTCTTTTTACATAATCCCATACTTCTTGCAGGCTTTGTTCATTTCTTTTTCTTCTTTTTTCTTTTGGTTTCTCTTCTCGCTTCATTTCATTCATTTGATCCTCCATCGCTGATACTCTTTCTTCCAGTTGATCGAGTCGGTTACTGAAGCTTGTGCATTTGTCACGTATTTCTCGTGTCATGGTTTTCATCTCTTTCATTTCATTTATGACCTTCTCTGCATTAATTACTCTAGCCATCAATTCTTCCACTTTTTTTTCAAGATTTTTAGTTTCTTTGCGCTGGGTACGTAATTCCTCCTTTAGCTCTGAGAAATTTGATGGACTGAAGCCTTCTTCTCTCATCTCGTCAAAGTCATTCTCCGTCCAGCTTTGATCCGTTGCTGGCGATGAGCTGCGCTCCTTTGCCGGGGGAGATGCGCTCTTATTTTTGGAATTTCCAGCTTTTCTGCCCTGCTTTTTCCCCATCTTTGTGGTTTTATCTGCCTCTGGTCTTTGATGATGGTGATGTACTGATGGGGTTTTGGTGTAGGTGTCCTTCCTGTTTGATAGTTTTCCTTCTAACAGTCAGGACCCTCAGCTGTAGGTCTGTTGGAGATTGCTTGAGGTCCACTCCAGACCCTGTTTGTCTGGGTATCAGCAGCAGAGGCTGCAGAAGATAGAATATTTCTGAACAGCTAGTGTACCTGTCTGATTCTTGCTTTGGAAGCTTCCTCTCAGGGGTGTACTCCTCCCTGTGAGGTGTGGGGTGTCAGACTGTCCCTAGTGGGGGATGTCTCCCAGTTAGGCTACTCAGGGGTCAGGGACCCACTTGAGCAGGGAGTCTGTCCCTTCTCAGATCTCAACCTCCGTGCTGGGAGATCCACTGCTCTCTTCAAAGCTGTCAGACAGAGTTCTTTGCGTCTGCAGAGGTGTCTGCTGCGTTTGTTTAGTTTACTGTGCCCGGTCCCCAGAGGTGGAGTCTACAGAGACAGGCAGGTTTCCTTGAGCTGCTGTGAGCTCCACCCAGTTCGAGCTTCCCAGCAGCTTTGTTTACCTACTTAAGCCTCAGCAATGGCGGGCGCCCCTCCCCCAGCCTCGCTGCTGCCTTGCCGGTAGATCACAGACTGCTGCGCTAGCAATGAGGGAGTCTCCGTGGGTGTGGGACCCTCCCGGCCAGGTGTGGGATATGATCTCCTGGTGTGCCTGTTGCTTAAAGCGCAGTATTGGGGTAGGAGTTACCCGATTTTCCAGGTGTTGTGTGTCTCAGTTCCCCTGGCTAGGAAAAGGGACTCCCTTCCCCCTTGCGCTTCCCAGGTGAGGCAATGCCTCGCCCTGCTTCAGCTCTCGCCGGTCGGGCTGCAGCAGCTGACCAGCACCGATCGTCCGGCACTCCCCAGTGAGATGAACCCAGTACCTCAGTTGAAAATGCAGAAATCACCGGTCTTCTGTGTCGCTCGCGCTGGGAGTTGGAGACTGGAGCTGCTCCTATTCGGCCATCTTGCTCCGCCCCCCCTCCTGTTGCAATAAGTAATTTTTATGCAAAGATAGATGAACTAATTGAAATTAAAAACCTCAGCAATCCAGCTTCACTAATCTCATTAAAAGATGTAGTTTCTTCTTTAAAAATTGCATTTATGAGCTGGGTGCAGTAGTCCCAGCTACTTGAGAGGCGGAGGTCAGGAGGATGGTTTGAGCCAAAGAGTTTGAGGCTAGCCTGAGCAATGTAGCAAGACCCCATCTCTATATTTTTAAAAAATATTTGGTAAACAATTATTAAGCAAAAAATTTTAATATATTTATGTTATTTTGACAAATTTTATGTTAGTAATTATAATGATAAATCAACTCTGGAGAAAAAATTTAAACACTTAAAGTCTTATAGTTACCAAATATTTAAAAAATAATTTGAATAATACACATATTTTGTTACAGAGAGTTAGGGTGATAAATAGAAGATGTTTAAGCAAATAAAATATTACCTTAGGATAAAATTTTGTGAAGAAGTAGAGAGAAACTAGTCAAGAAGAAATAGGAGTGATGTAAGTTTTCGGACTGTTATAAAAATCACTCAATGCAAAGAAACTTGAAATCATAACAAATAATCTCTCAGACCACAGTGCAATCAAATTAGAACTCAGGATTAAGAAACTCACTCAAAACCACATAATTACATGGAAATTGAACAACCTGCTTCTGAATGACTCCTGGGTAAATAATGAAATTAAGGCAGAAATAAACAAGTTCTTTGAAACCAATCAGAACAAAGAGATAACATACCAGAATCTCTGGGACACAGCTAAAGCAGTGTTAAGAGGAGAATTTATAGCACTAAATGCCCACATCAGAAAGCTAGAAAGATCTCAAATTGACACCCTAATATCACAATTAAAATAGCTAGGGAAGCAAGAGAAAACTAATCCAAAAGCTAGCAGAAGACAGGAAATAACTAAGATAGAGCAGAACTGAAGGAAATAAAGACACAGAAAACTCAATGAATCAGTGAACCTAGGATCTGGTTTTTTGAAAAAATTAACAAAATAGACCGCTAGGTAGACTAATACAGAAAAAAAGAGAGAGCCACTAAATAGATGCAATAAAAAATGATAAAGGGGATATCACCACTGACCCCAAAGAAATACAAACTACCATCAGAGAATACTATAAACACCTTTAAACAAACAAACTAGAAAATCTAGAAGAAATGAATAAATTCCTGCACACACACACCCTCCTAAGACTACACCAGGAAGAAGTGGAATCTCTGAGTACACTAATAACAAGCTCTGAAATTGAGGCAGTAATTAATAGCCTACCAACCAAAAAAAAAAAAAAAAAAAAAAAAAAAAAATCCCAGGACCAGATGGATTCATAGTCGAATTCTACCAGAAGTACAAAGAGGAGCTGGTACCATTCCTTCTGAAACTATTCCAAACAACTGAAAAGGAGGGACTCCTCCCTAACTCGTTTTATGAAGCCAGCGTCATCCTGATACCAAAACCTGGCAGAGACAAAACAAAAAAAGAAAACTTGAGGCCAATATCCCTGATGAACATTGATGTGAAATCCTTAATAATATACTAGCAAACCGAATTCAGCAGCATATCAAAAAACTTACCCATCACAATCAAGTCGGCTTCATCCCCGGGTTGCAGGGCTGATTCAACATATACAAATCAACACATGTAACCCATCACATAAATAGAACCAAAGACAAAAATCACATGATTATCTCAGTAGATTCAGAAAAGGCCTTCAATGAAATTCAACACCACTTCATGCTAAAAACTCTCAATAAACTAGGTGTTGATGAAATATATCTCAAAATAATAAGAGCTATTCATGACAAACCCATAGCCAATATCATACTGAATGGGCAAAAGCTGGAAGCATTCCCTTTGAAAACCGGCACAAGACAAGGATGCCATCTGTCACCATTCCTATTCAATATAGTATTGGAAGTTCTGGCCAGGGCAATCAGGCAAGAGAGAGAAAAAAAGAGTTTTCAAATAGGAAGAGAGGAAGTCAAATTGTCTCTGTCTGCAGATGACATGATTGTGTATTTAGAAAACCCCATAGTCTCAGTCCCAAAAACTCCTTAAGCTGATAAACAACTTCAGCAAAGTCTCAGGATACAAAATCAATGTGCGAAAATCACAAGCATTCCTTCACACCAACAATAGACAAGCAGAGAGTCAAATAATGAGTGAACTCCCATTTATAATTGCTACAAAGAGAATAAAATACCTAGGAATCCAACTTACAAGGGATGTGAAGGACCACTTCAAGGAGAACTACAAATCACTGCTCAACAAAATCGGAGAGGATGCAAACAAATGGAAGAATATTCTATCCTCATGGTTAGGAAGAATCAATATCATGAAAATGCCCATACTGCCCAAAGTAATTTATAGATTCAATACTATTCTCATCAAACTACTATTGAAATTCTTCACAGAATTAGAAAAAACTACTTTAAATTTTGTATGGAATTAGAGAAGACCCTGTATAGCCATGACAATCCTAAGCAAAAAGAATAAAGCTGGAAGCATCATGCTACCTGAGTTCAAACTATGCTACAAGGCTACAGCAACAAAAACAGCATGGTACTCATACAAAAACAGACATATACACCAATGGAACAGACCAGAAACTTCAGAAATAACACCACACATTTACATTGTCTGATCTTTGACAAATCTGACAAAAGCAAGCAATGGGGAAATGATTCCCTATTTAATAAATGGTGCTGGGAGAACTGGCTAGCCATATGCAGAAAACTGAAACTGGACCCCTTCCTTACACCTTATACAAAAATTAACTCAAGATGGATTAAAGACTTAAATGTAAAACCGGAAACCAGAAAAACCCTAGAAGAAAACCTAGGCAGTACCATTTAGGAGATAGGCATGGGAAAATTCTTTGTGACTAAGTCACCAAAAGCAATTGCAACAAAAGCCAAAATTGACAAATGGAATCTTATTAAACAAAAGAGCTTCTGCACAGCAAAAGAAATTATAATCAGAGTAAACAGGCAACTTACAGAATGGGAGAAAAATTTTGCAATCTACCCATCTGACAAAGGGCTAATATCCAGAATCTACAAGGAACTTAAAACAAATTTACAAGAAAAAAACCAAACAACCCCATCAAAAAGTAGGCAAAGTGTATAAACAGACACTTCTCAAAAGAAGACATTTATGTGGTGTATTACTCCATATTTATGCTGCTGATAAAGACACAGCTGAGACTGGGAAGAAAAAGAGATTTAATTCGACTTACAGTTCCACATGGCTGGGGAGGCCTCAGAATCATGGCAGAAGGCTAAAGGCACTTCTAATATGGCAGCAGCAGGAGAAAATGAGGAAGATTGCAAAAGCGGAAACCCCTGATAAAGCCATCAGATCTCATGAGATTTATTCACTACCACAAGAACAGTATGAAGGAAGCCATCTTCATGATTCAAACTATCTCCCACCAGGTCCCTCCCACAACACATAGAAATTATGGGAATACAATTCAAGACGAGATTTGGGTGGGGACGCAGAGCCAAGTCATATAATTCCACCCCTGATTCCCCCAAATCTCATTTCCTCACATTTTAAAATCAATCAAAGTCTCAACTCGTTTCAGAATTAACCCAAAAGTCCACAGTCCAAAGTCTCATCTGAGACAAGGCAAGTCCCTTTTGCCTGTGAGCCTGTAAAATCAAAAGCAAGCTAATTACTTCCTAGATACAACGGGGGTATAGGTATTGGGTAAATACAACCATTTCAAATGGGAGAAATTAGCCAAAACAAAGCAGTTACAGGGCCCATGCAAATCCAAAATCCAACAGGGCATTCAAATTGTAAAGCTCCAAAATGATCTCCTTTGACTTCAGGTCTCACATCCAGGTCATGCTGATGCAAGAGGTGGCCTCCCATGGTCTTGGGCAGCTCCACCCCTGTGGCTTTGCAGGGTACAGCCTCCTTCCTGGCAGCTTTCACAGACTGGTGCTGAGTGTCTGCACCTTTTCCAGGTGCACAATGCCAGCTGCAGGTGGATCTACCATTCTGGGGTCTGGAGGATGGTGGCCCTTTTCTCACAGCTCCACTAGATGGTGCCCCAGTGGGGACTCTGTGTGGGGGTTCCAACGCCACATTTCCTGCACTGCCCTAGCAAAGGTTCTCCATGAGAGCCCCACCCCTGCAGCAAACAACTGCCTGGGCATCCAGGCATTTCTATACATCTTCTGAAATCTGGGTGGAGGTTCCCCAACCCAAATTCTTGACTTCTGTGCACTTGAAGGCTTGACACCACATGGAAGCTGCCAAGGCCTAGGGCTTGCACCCTCTGAAGCCACGGCCCAAGCTCTAGATTGGCCCCTTTCAGCCATGGCTGGAGTGGTTGGGACACAGGGCACCAAGTCTCCAGGCTGCACACAGCATGGGGACCCTGGGCCCTGCCCACAAAACCATTTGTTCCTCCTAGACCTCTGGGTCTGTGATGGGAAAGGCTGCTGCAAAGGTCTCTGACATGCCCTGGAGATATTTTCCTCATTGTCTTGGGGATTAACATTTGGGTCCTTATTACTTATGCAAATATCTGCAGCTGGCTTGAATTTCTCCTCAAAAATGGGATTTTTTTTTTTTTAAATTATACTTTAAGTTCTAGGGTACATGTGCACAACATGCAGGTTTGTTATATAGTTGCCATGTTGGTTTGCTGCACTCATCAACTCATCATTTACATTAGATATTTCTCCTACTGCTATCCCTCCCCCAAGCCCCACCCCCGACAGGCCCCAGTGTGTGATGTTCCCTGCCCCGTGTCCATGTATTCTCATTGTTCAATTCCCACCTATGAGTGAGAACATGCGGTGTTTGGTTTTCTGTCTTTGTGATAGTTTGCTGAGAATGATGGTTTCTAGCTTCATCCATGTCCCTGCAAAGGACATGAACTCATCCTTTTTTATGGCTGCATAGTATTCCATGGTGTATATGTGACATATTTTCTTTGTTTATTTTTTTCTTTTTTTGAGATGGAGTTTCACTCTGTCGCTAAGGCTGGAGCACAGTAGCATGATCTCTGCTCACTACAAGGTCTGCCTCCGGATTCATGCCATTCTCCCACCTCAGCCTCCCGAGTAGCTGGGACTACAGGCACCTGACACCACACTTGGCTAATTTTTTGTATTTTTAGTAGAGACAGGGTTTCACTGTGTTAGCTAGGATGGTCTCAATCTCCTGATGTCGCGATCCGCCCGACTCAGCCTCCCAAAGTGCTGGGATTACAGGCGTGAGCCACTGTGCCCGGCCAGTGCCACATTTTCTTAATTCAGTCTATCATTAATGGACATTTGGGTTGGTTCCAAGTCTTTGCTATTGTAAGTAGTGCCACAATAAGCATATGTGTGCATGTGTCTTTATAGTAGAATGATTTATAATCCTTTGGGTATATACCCAGTAATGGGATGGCTGGGTCAAATGGTATTTCTAGTTCTAGATCCTTGAGGAATCACTACACTGTCTTCCACAATGGTTGAACTAATTTACACTTCCACCAACAGTGTAAAAGTGTTCCTATTTCTTCACATCCTCTCCAGCATCTGTTGTTTCCTGACTTTTTAATGATCGCCATTCTAACTGGCATGAGATGGTATCTCATTGTGGTTTTGATTTGCATTTCTCTGATGACCAGTGATGATGAGCATTTTTTTCATGTGTCTGTTGGCTGCCTAAATGTCTTCTTTTGAGAAGTGTCTGTTTATATCCTTTGCCCACTTTTTGATTTTTTTTTTTTTTTTTTTTTTGTAAATTTGTTTAAGTTCCTTGTAGGTTCTGGATATTAGCCCTTTGTCAGATGGGTAGATTGCAAAATTTTTCATTCTGTAGGTTGCCTGTTCATTCTGATGATAGTTTCTTTTGCTGTGCAGAAGCTCTTCAGTTTAGTTAGATCCCATTTGTCAATTTTGGCTTTTGTTGCCATTGCTTTTGGTGTTTTAGTCATGAACCCATGCCTATATCCTGAATGGTATTGCCTAGGTTTTCTTCTAGGGTTTTTATGGTTTTAGGTCTTAAATTTAAGTCTTTAATCCATCTTAAGTTAATTTTTGTATAAGGCATAAGGAAGGGATCCAGTTTCAGCTTTCTGCATATGGCCAGCTAATTTTCCCAGCACAATTCCCTATTGTTAAATAGGGAATGCTTTCCCCATTGCTTGTTTTTCATCAGGTTTTTCAAAGATCAGATGGTTGTAGATGTGTGATGTTATTTCTGTGGCCTCTCTTCTGTTCCATTGGTCTGTATATCTGTTTTGGTACCAGTACCATGCTGTTTTGGTTACTGCAGCCTTGTAGTATAGTTTGAAGTCAGGCAGCGTGATGCCTGCAGCTTTGTTCTTTTTGCTTAGGATTGCGTTGGCTATGCAGGCTCTTTTTTGCCTCCATATGAACTTTGAAGTAGTTTTTTCCAATTCTGTGAAGAAAGACATTGGTAGCTTGATGGGGATGGCAATGAATCCATAAATTACCTTGGACAGTATGGGCATTTTCATGATATTGATTCTTCCTATCCATGAGCATGGAATGTTCTTCCTTTTGTTTGTGTCCTCTTTTATTTAGTTGAGCAGTCATTTGTAGTTCTCCTTGAAGAGGTCCTTCACATCCCTTGTCAGTTGGATTCCTAAGTATTTTATTCTCTTTGTAGCAATTGTGAATGAGAGTTTACTCAGGATTTGGTTCTGTGTTGGTCTGTTATTGGTGTATAGGAATGCTTGTGATTTTTGCACATTGATTTTGTATCCTGAGACTTTGCTGGAGTTGTTTATCAGCTTAAGGAGATTTTGGGCTGAGACAATGGAGTTTTCCAAATAAACAATCATGTCATCTGCAAACAGAAACAATTTGACATCCTCTCTTCCTAATTGAATAGGCTTTATTTCTTTCTCTTGCCTGATTGCCCCGGCCAGAACTTCCAACACTATGTTGAATAGGAGAGGTGAGAGAGGGTATCCTTGTCTTGTGCCGCTTTTCAAAGGAAATGCTTCCAGCTTTTGCTCATTCAGTATGATATTGGCTGTGGGTTTTTCATAAATAGCTCTTATTATTTTGAGATATGTTCAATCAATACCTAGTTTATTGAGAGTTTTTAGCATGAAGGGCTGTTGAATTTTTGCCAAAGGCCTTTTGTGCATCTATTGAGATAATCATGTGGTTTTTGTCATTGGTTCTGTTCTGTTTATGTGATGGATTACGTTTATTGATTGGTATATGTTGAACTAGCCTTGCATCCCAGGGATGAAGCCAACTTGATCTTGGTGGATAAGCTTTTTGATGTGTTTCTGGATTTGGTTTGCCAGTATTTTACTGAGTATTTTTGCACTGATGTTCATTAGGGATATTGGTGTAAAATTCTCTTTTTTCATCGTGCCTCTGCCAGGCTTTGGTGTCAGGATGATGCTGGCCTCATAAAATGAGTTAGGGAGAATTCCCTCCTTTTCTATTGATTGGAATAGTTTCAGAAGGAATGGTACCAGCTCCTTTTTGCACCTCTGGTAGAATTTGGCTGTGTATCCATCTGTTCCTGGACTTTTTTTTTTGGTTGGTAGGCTATTAATTATTGCCTCAATTTCAGAACTTGTTATTGGTCTATTCAGAGATTCAACTTCTTTCTGGTTTAGACTTGGGAGGGTGTATGTGTCCAGGAATTTATCCATTTCTTCTAGATTTTCTAGTTTATTTACTTAGAGGTGTTTATAGTATTATCTGATTGTAGTTTGTATTTTCATGGAATAGGTGGGGATATCCCCCTTATCCTTTTTTATTGTGTCCATTTGATTCTTCTCTCTTTTCTTCTTTATTAGTCTTGCTAGTGGTCTATCAATTTTGTTGATCTTTTCAAATAATCAGCTCCTGGATGCATTGATTTTTGGAGGGGTTTTTTTGTGTCTCTATCTCCTTCAGTTCTGCTCTGACCTTAGTTATTTCTTGCCCATGCTAGCTTTTGAATTTGTTTGCTCTTGCTTCTCTAGTTCTTTTAATTGTGATATTAGGGTGTTTTGTTTATTTCTGCCTTCATTTTGTTATTTACCCAGTAGTCATTCAAGAGCAAGTTGTTCAGTTTCCATGTAGTTGTGCAGTTTCCAGTGAGTTTCTTAATCCTGAGTTCTAATTTGATTGCGTTGTGGTCTCAGAGACAGTGTGTTGTGATTTCTTTTCTTTTACATTTGCTAAGGAGTGTTTTACTTCCAGTTATGTGGTCAATTTTAGAGTAAGTGTGATGTGGTTTGAGAAGAATGTATATTCTGTTGATTTGGGGTGGAGAGTTCTGTAGATGTCTATTAGGCCTGCTTGGTGCAGAGCTGAGTTCAAGTCCTGGATATCCTTGTTAACCTTCTGTCTCGTTGATTTGTCTAATATTGATAGAGGGATGTTAAAGTTTCCCATTATTATTGTGTGGGACTCTAAGTCTCTTTGTACATCTCTAAGGACTTGCTTTATGAATCTGGGTGCTCCTGTATTGGGTGCATATATTTAGGATAGTTAGCTCTCCTGGTTGAATTGATCTCTTTACCATTATGTCATGGCCTTCTTTGTCTCTTTTGATCTTTGTTAGCTTAAAGTCTGTTTTATTAGAGACTAGGATTGCAACCCCTGCTTGTTTTTTGCTTTCCGTGTGCTTGGCAGATCTTCCTCCATCCCTTTATTTTGAGCTTATGTGTGTCTCTGCATGTGAGATGGGTCTCCTGAATACAGCACACTGATAGGTCTTGACTCTATCCAATTTGCCAGTCTATGTCTTTTAATTGGGGCATTTAGCACATTTACATTTAAGGTTAATATTGTTATGTGTGAATTTGATCCTATCATTATGATGTTAGCTGGTTATTTTGCCCATTAATTGAGGCAGTTTCTCCATTGTGTCAATGGTCTTTACAATTTGGCATGTTTTTGCAGTGGCTGATACCTGTTGTACCTTTCCATGTTTAGTGCTTCCTTCAGGAGCTCTTGTAAGGCAGGCATGGTGGTGACAAAATCTCTCAGCATTTGCTTGTCGTAAAGGATTTTATTTCTCCTTCACTTATGAAGCTTAGTTTGGCTGGATATGAAATTCTGGGTTGAAAATACTTTTCTTTAAGAATGTTGAATATTGGCCCCCACCCTCTCTTCTGACTTGTAGGATTTCTGCTGAGAGATCCACTGTTAGTCTGATGGGCTTCCCTTTTTGGGTAACCTGACCCTTCTCTCTGGCTGCCCTTAACATGTTTTCCTTCATTTCAACCTTGGTGAATCCGTCAATTATGTGTCTTGGGGTTGCTCTTCTCGAGGAGTATCTTTGTGGAGTTCTCTGTATTTTCTGAATTTGAATGTTGGCCTGTCTTGCTAGGTTGGGGAAGTTCTCCTGGATAATATCCTGAAGAGTGTTTTCTAACTTAGCTCTATTCTCCCCATCACTTTCAGGTACACCAATCAAATATATATTTGGTCTTTCACATAGTCCCATATTTCTTGGAGGCTTTGTTTGTTTCTTTTCACTCTTTTTTTTTCTCTAATCTTGTCTTCTTGCTTTTTTTCATTAATTTGATCTTCGATCACTGATATCCTTTCTTCCACTTGATTGAATCAGCTATTGATGCGTGTGCATGCGTCACGAAGTTCTTGTGCTGTGGTTTTCAGCTCCATGAGGTCATTTAAGGTCTTCTCTACACTGTTTATTCTAGTTAGCCATTCATCTAATCTTTTTTCAAGGTTTTAGCTTCCTTGCGATGGGTGAGAACATGCTCCTTTAGCTCAGAGAAGTTTGGTATTACCAACCTTCTGAAGCCTACTTCTGTCAGCTCATCAAAGACATTCTCCATCCAGCTTTGTTCCATTGCTGGCGAGGAGTTGCCATCCTTTGGAAGAGATGAGGTGCTCTGATTTTTAGAATTTTCAGCAATGATGGATGCCCCTCCCCCCGCCAGGCTGCAGCCTCACAGGCCAATCTCAGACTGCTGCGCTAGCCATGAGCAAGGCTCTGTGGCCGTGGGACCTGTCAAGCCAGGCATGGGAGGGAATCCCTTGATCTGCTGGTTACTGAACGTGGGAAAAGTGCAGTATTTGAGTGGGAGTGTACCATTCCACCAGGTACAGTCTGTAATGGCTTCCCTTGGCTAGGAAAGGTAAATCCCCCAACCCCTTGCACTTACCAGGTGAGGCGACACACTGCCCTGCTTTGGCTCACCCTCCGTGGGTTGCACCCACTGTCCAACCAGTCTCAATGAGATGAACTAAGTACCTCAGTTGGAAATGCAGAAATCACCATCTTCTGCATCGATCTTACTGGGAGCTGCGGACTGAAGCTGTTCCTATTCGGCCATCTTGGAAGCAAATCATCAGGATTTTCTTTTCTATCACATTTTCAGGCTGCAAATTTTCCAAATTTTTATGCTCTGTTTCCCTTTTAAAACTGAATGCCTTTAACGGCTTGAATCTTGATGGCTTTGCTACTTAGAAATTTCTTCTGCCAGATACCCTGAATCATCTCTTTCAGGTTCAGAGTTTCACAAATCTCTAGAGCAGGAGCAAAATGCCACCAGTCTCTTTGCTAAAACATAACAGGAGTCACCTTTGCTCCAGTTTCCATGTTCCTCATCTCTATCTGAGACCACCTCAGCCTGGATTTTCATTGTCCATATCATTATCAGTTTTTTGGTCAAAGCCGTTCAGGAAGTCTCTAGGAAGTTCCAAGCTTTCCCTTATTTACCTGTCTTCTTCTGAGCCCTCCAAACTGTTCCAACCTCTGCCTGTTACTCAGTTCCAAAGTCGCTTCTACATTTTTGGGTATCTTTTCAGCAATGCCTCACTCCACTGGTACACATGGCTCAGGAGGCCTCAGAATCATGGCAGGAGGTGAAAGGCACTTCTTGCATGGTGGCAGCAAGAGAAAACGAGGAAGATGCAAAAGTGGAAACCCCTGTTAAGACCACCAGATCTCGTGAGACTTACTCACTACCATGAGAACAGTATGGGGAATACCACCCCCATGATTCAAATTATCTCCCACCAGGTCCCTCCCACAGCATGTGGGAATTAAGGGAGTACAATTTAATACGAGACTTGAGTGGGAACACAGAGTCAAAGCATATCATGTGGCCAACAAACATATGAAAACACACTCAACATCACTGATCATTAGAGAAATGCAAATCAGAACCATGATGAGATACCTTCTTACACCAGTCAGAATGGTAATTATCAAAAAGTCAAGAAACTGGCGAGGCTGTGGAGAAATAGGAATGCATTTAAACATTGTTGGTTGGAATGTAATTAGTTCAACCATTGTGGAAGACAGTATGGTGATTCCTCGAGGATCTAGAACCAGAAATACCATTTGACCCAGCAGTTCTGTTATTGGTTATATATCCAAAGGAATATAAATCATTCTACTATAAGGACACATGCACATGTATGTTTGTTGCAGCACTATTTACAATAGCAAAGTCATGGAACCAACCCAAATGTCCTTAATGATAGACTGGATAAAGAAAATATGGTACATATACACCATGGAATACTATGCAGCCATAAAAAGGAATGAGATCATGTCCCTTGCAGGGACATGAATGAAGTCGGAAGCCATCATCCTCAGCAAATTAACACAGGAATAGAAAGCCAAATGCCACATATTGTCACTCATAAGTGGGAGTTGAACAATGAGAACACATGGACACAGGGAGGAGACATACCAGGGCCTACTGAGGGGTGAAGGGCAAGGGTAGGGAACTTAGAGGATGGGTCAGTAGGTGCAGCAAACCACCATGGCACACGTATACTTATGTAACAAACCTTCACATTCTGCACATGTATCCCGGAATTTAAAATAAAAAAAAAAATTAACATTTTGGATGACATAGGGAAAGTCTAAGAAGACATAAAAGAACCAAATGTTTAGTCAATAAACAAATTTAAAATCATCAAAAAAAAAAAAGAATGCACATCATTTGCATCCTTCAAGTGCAAAAGTTCTCCTATTCTGGCACACCCTGTATGTTTTCAGTTTGTATCTATGCAGTCACTTTTTTCTGTGTAAAAGAGGCTCAGGCGTCTAAGAATGTGCTGAAAGATGGGCTACCTAGCCCAAGCCTGGACTACCTTGCACCTCCCCCAGATGAGTGTCCTCTCTTGATGATGATGAAGGTGACGTTTCCCTCACCTTCTCTTGATGTAATCATCACCTTGACTTTTATGGTAGATATTTTCTTGCTTTCATGCATAATTTTACCACCTACATACTTATCCCTAAGCAAAATAGTATAGTTTTGCCTGTTTTTGATATTGACATATATTTTTGAAATTGACATATATACAGGACTCATCCTGTATATCTTATGTTGCTAGCACCAAGAAAATAAAGCTACTCAGTAAATGTTGATTAAATAAATATGCAAATAACTGGAAAAAAATTGCTCATATTAAAAATGGATAATGGTGAGTATCAAATATTTAAATTTATTATCTATACTTAAAGAGGAATATAGTTATTATAGAATATTGACATTTACAGTACCCCATAATTGACAGCCTTTGTGACTCTGAACTTATAATGAAGAATTTTAGATGTCAACTGAAAAAGTGAAGGAATACAAAGATTTTCAAAAATCTTTTAGGGTGCATGTGAATGAAAGTTTGAAGAGGAATGTCATAAGGAAACCACCTGGCATCAAACAGGAATATACAATTTTTATTTTGATATTTACTTCTGATACAGGATTTGCACATAAATGCCATCATGCTATTTCCCCGTCAGTGCCAATGGCAGACATTGGTAATTGATCACAGGATTTTATTCCAGAGCCTGGAAATGAGCTCAGTATTTCAACACAGTGCTTCAGTCAATCACTACCAGTGGATCAAGCTGGCACATACTTTAATTTAAAGGTTTCTCAAACAAAACTTACCTGAAACCTCTGGTAAAGTGGAACTGCTTCCATTGAAGTATGAGGTGGACCTCGGGAGCACTCCTGGCTCCTCCTCATTCCCATAGGTTGCTGATGGGAGAGCTGGAAAGATTTGTCTACACGTAGCATTGTGAAAAATCAAGCCTCACCTCTCAGATTTATGGCTGCAATCTGCTGCTGACTCCCAGCTGTATGGTACTCACCTCATATGACTGCAAAGTCAAGTACCCTATTTCTGGAGCTTTATTTCCCACTCCCCTCCCCAATGTTAGTCACATTCTTGGTCCCCTGTGGGGCCCCCCTGCCCCAACTGAAAACCCGAAGTGAAAGTAGTTCTCAGAGACTGGGAACTAGTTCCTGAAGAGTCTTCTGGGGACTGCGTTTCGCCTGTCTGTGTGATTGCTTGCTTTCGAAAGGAGACCATCTGGTGACTAAGACCAAGAACAGACTGTATTTTTTAACATTTTTGGACCTCGTGCCTCTCAACCCTTATCTACTTGTGACAATAATGACATTAAACTTTCACTGTCTTAGTGGCCCTATCTATAAAATGGGACTACTTCCTTTATCTTAAGGAAACAATGAAAGACAAACAAGGGTATATACATTGAATATTAATTAAAACCAGGTACAAACCCCACATAATATTAATATAACCTTTTCCTGCTGGACCAGCCATGAGTATAAGTAGGCACTGTGGAGTTTTGCCCATTTGGACTCGAGTAGCAGACACAGGTATCCCAAGAGATGCTAAAAGGAGTAGTGCAGGAACAAATTTCCATGGCACCTAGGCATATGTGAGTGGGCATCTGATGACAAGTGCCTTATCATTAATATAACAAGTAGACATATCATATCATGTATATACGCAGATATATAGAGATATATATTCAAATATATTCTTATAGTGGAAACTACTATACTTGGAATAAGCAAAAGTCAACTTAAGTCCAAATTCCTCATGAGGCATCAGAAATCATTAAAAATTAAGAGATTCTGATTAGTTATTACACATTATCTTTGCATTTCAAACTCCCCTAAATAGACTTGATCTAGATAGATAAACGTGTAGAAAAACTGAGTTGCAAAATGAATGGAAAGATTAGATCCTAAATTCATGAGAATGGTCTTGTGACTGTGGATGCCTGTGTGTGCACATGTGTGTTGGGTGTATGTGTGGGAATACACAGGGGTGTCTCAAGGGAATGAGAGAGGCAGAAGATGGCCTATAAAGGCACTTCATCTTTTGTTCTATTTTATTTGTTTTTACCATTTAGAGTCACATATAACAAAATGGTTTATATAGTTACAAATTGTAAAAATCTTTGTATTTTTAATATTTCCTCAAATAAAAATTATAACAAAAAACCTCAATTGTGACAAAGCTGCATTCCTAAATATCCATTGTGTTTTGCTCAACTTGCTACTTGCTGTAGTCATCTTTTTAGAGCTTCCTGTAACTAATGGACTCCATACCTTGCCTTCCCCAGTTGTGACAAAGCTGCATTCCTAAATATCCATCGTGTTTTGCTCAACTTGCTACTTGCTGTAGTCATCTTTTTAGAGCTTCCTGTTTCTATTTGACTCCATACCTTGCCTTTTGATGACCACTTGGGACATTCTTTCTCTTTTAGAGGAATTTCAATCATTGGAAAGACTTGGCCCTGTAAGACTGAATTGCTGGGAATGCTTTGCACCCAGCTTCCTTTCTGGAAGATGGAGAGACTCAGAAAAAGGTGGCTGCCTCTGGTTAGAACAGTGTAGAGTCCCCAGTTGCCCTTGCTTTCTTTCTGTGTCTTTACCAAAAATCATGGAGTGTCTTCATTGCTCTGTGACTTAGCCAGCTGCAGGATTTTCCCAGCAGGCTTGAACCCAAATCAGCATTTTGAATATCCCCAGGCACTGATAAAGGTATCTAGGTTTACTAGAAAAAAACCTGACCCTGACCCAGTCCCTGATCCACTCATGTAAACTCCATACCCTGAACTCCTGCTGCAGACATGTCTAAGTAGAACACCACTTTTCTCTTACTATTCATTGCCAGGATTGCTGTAGCCCTCTCTAAGTTCCCCTAATAAGTGCTTTGGATTGATCACCTTAGTGTTTAGTGCTTCTTTCTTTGGAATCCAAACGAACTCCATCTCAGGACAGTTTGGGGCTTTCTTTTGTGGGAATTCCACTGTCACTGCTTTTGGGGCAACTCTAGCCATGGGTTCAGTGGGACAAAACAAATAGCAAATATTAGGTGTCTAAGAAAGAGTGTTCTGCTCATCTTAATGTAGATATGTGAGTGTAGACATCACTCCTTTCGGGTCAAAGCTTCTGGGGTTTTTCAGGGCTGGGTTTGGATAATGAGAAACTCTCATCTCTTTCATGTCTGAAGGGCTCATCTGTCTGGACTAACTTTTCTTGAGCTTTAATCAGAATTTAAATAAATGCTTTCACCAAAGACATCTGCAGTATGATGGACACACAGGATGATTTGGGACTAAAACTGGTTTTAGCAAATAATAGGTTAGAGAAATGCTGTCTCTAAGTGGGGAGGTGGTAGCTGGAGTAGATGACCTTGCAAAGTACTTTCACAGATGAGTTTCAGAGTTGGAAGGGACCTTAATGGAAGATAAATTCTCTAATCCAATCTTCTCATTATACAAATGAGAAAACTTCAGCCCAGAAAGGTTGAAGTGACTTTCTTCAGGTCATACTGCTAGTTTGTGGCCAGCCAGGGTACTGAACATAAATATGATACTAAAGAGACAGGATTTGTGAATCCATCTGTTACCACTTCACCTTTTTTATTTAACAGAATCCATTGTGTCTACATTAGCAATGTTATGTTAATATGGACTATTAAATGGAATGTGGAAATAACCTCATTAGGGAGAAGTGGACATTATAATGGTATCTATTAAAATGAGTTTTCTCAACTGTAAAATGAGAGTATTGCAGTAGATGAACTTTAAATTCCTTCCTCTTTGAAAGCCTCTGAGTTGATGAGATCCTGCTTGTGTGATTAAAGATACAGGTGCTAAATTTAGACGTGTCTTAGGCCCACCTCTTGGTGAGAAGGAAGTACTTGAGTTGGAGTCTGTAAACTTGAGTCCTACCTGTGCCACTCTTTTGTCTTGTCATCATCGGTGAGTCACCTTTCTTAACTCAGTTTTCTCCTCTGTAAATTGGGAGTGATGATGTCTGCCTTCTATTTCATGGGTTCCTTATCTGATTCATGAAGCACAGAAAATGATGTCTTTATTTCCTCAATTCTCTTAAGGGTGGTACATAGATAGTACCATGCACAGAAAAGAGTTAATTCATTATGTATTATGTATATGCAAGTATGTATGTATGAAGGTGTTTGCTTTAGGGCATTAGGGTTAACTTTCCCCTGGAATCTCAGTTGAGCAGGGCCACTGAACAACAGTGCAGCACACTGGACAACATGTACAATGAAAAAAATGAAAGGGATTATTTTCCTTTGTATTCAGCTGTTAATCTCTGTTAATTACATATACAAATTCCTGCCTGGAGAGTATGGGTGAGGGGCTGATGCTTCCTTAATCTTTTTTTTTTTTTTTTAATACTTTAAGTTCTAGGGTACATGTGCACAATGTGCAGGTTTGTTACATATGTATACATGTGCCATGTTGGTGTGCTGCACCCATTAACTCATCATTTACATTAGGTATATCTCCTAATGCTATCCCTTCCCCCTTCCCCCTCCCCACAATAGGCCCTGGTGTGTGATGTTCCCCTTTCTGTGTCCAAGTGATCTCATTGTTCAATTCCCACCTATAAGTGAGAACATGCTGTGCTTGGTTTTCTGTTCTTGTGATAGTTTGCTGAGAATGATGGTTTCCAGCTGCATCCATGTCCCTACAAAGGACACAAACTCATCCTTTTTTATGGCTGCATAGTATTCCATGGTGTATATGTGCCACATTTTCTTAATCCAGTCTGTCACTGATGCACATTTGGGTTGATTCCAATTCTTTGCTATTGTGAATAGTGCTGCAATAAACATACGTGTGCATGTGTCTTTATAGCAGCGTGATTTATAATCCTTTGGATGTATACCCAGTAATGGGATGGTTGGGTCAAATGGTATTTCTAGTTCTAGATCCTTGAGGAATCGCCACACTACTTTCCACAGTGGTTGAACTAGTTTACAGTCCCACCAACAGTGTAAAAGTGTTCCTATTTCTCCACATCCTCTACAGCACCTGTTGTTTCCTGATTTTTTAAGATTGCCGTTCTAACTGGTGTGAGATGGTATCTCATTGTGGTTTGCATTTCTCTGATGGCCAGTGATGATGAGCATTTTTTCATGTGTCTGTTGGTTGTATGAATGTCTTCTTTTGAGAAGTGTCTATTCATATCCTTTGCCCACTTTTTGATGGGGTTGTTTGTTTTTTTCTTGTAAATTTGTTTGAGTTCTTTGTAGGTTCTGGATATTAGCCCTTTGTCAGATGAGTAGACTGCAAAAATTTTCTCCCATTCTGTAGGTTGCCTGTTCACTCTGATGGTAGTTTCTTTTGCTGTGCAGAAGCTCTTTAGTTTAATTAGATCCTGTTTGTCAATTTTGGCTTTTGTTGCCATTGCTTTTGGTGTTTTAGACATGAAGTCCTTGCCCATGCCTATGTCCTGAATGGTATTCCCTAGGTTTTCTTCTAGGGTTTTTATGGTTTTAGGTCCAACATTTAAGTCTCTAATCCATCTTGAATTAATTTTCGTATAAGGAGTAAGGAAAGGATCCGGTTTCAGCTTTCTACTTATGGCTTATCAATTTTCCCAGCACCATTTATTAAATAGGGAATCCTTTCCCCATTTATTGTTTTGTCAGGTTTGTCAAAGATCAGATGGCTGTAGATGTGTGGTATTATTTCTGAGGGCTCTGTTCTGTTCTATTGGTCTATATCTCTGTTTTGGTACCAGTACCATGCTGTTTTGGTTACTGTAACCTTGTAGTATAGTTTGAAGTCAGGCAGTGTGATGCCTCCAGCTTTGTTCTTTTGGCTTAGGATTGTCTTGGCAATGCGGGGTCTGTTTTGGTCGCATATGAACTTTAGAGCAGTTTTTTCCAATTCTGTGAAGAAAGTCATTGGTAGCTTAATGGGAATGGAATTGAATCTATAAATTACCTTGGGCAGTATGGCCATTTTCACAATATTGATTCTTCCTATCCATGAGCATGGTATGTTCTTCCATTTGTTTGTGTCCTCTTTCATTTCACTGAGCAGTGGTTTGTAGTTCTCCTTGAAGAGGTCCCTTACATCCCTTGTAAGTTGGATTCCTAGGTATTTTATTCTCTTTGAAGCTATTGTGAATGGGAGTTCATTCATGTTTTGGCTCTCTGTTTGTTACTGGTGTATAAGAATGCTTGTGATTTTTGCACATTGATTTTGTATCCTGAGACTTTGCTGAAGTTGCTTACCAGCTTAAGGAGATTTTGGGCTGCAACGATGGGGTTTTCTAAATATACAATCATGTCATCTGCAAAGAGGGACAATTTGACTTCTTCTTTTCCTGACTGAATACCCTTTATTTCTTTTTCTTGCCTGATTGCCCTAACCTGAACTTCCGACACTATGTTGAATAGGAGTGGTGAGAGATGGCATCCCTGTCTTGTGCCAGTTTTCAAAGGGAATGCTTCCAGTTTTTGCCCATTCAGTATATTAACTGTGGGTTTGTCATAAATAGCTCTTATGATTTTGAGACACGTTCCATCAATACCGAATTTATTGAGAGTTTTTATCATGAAGGGCTGTTGAATTTTGTCGAAGGCCTTTTCTGCATCTATTGAGATAATCATGTGGTTTTTGTCTTTGGTTCTGTTTATATGCTGGATTACGTTTATTGATTTGCATGTGTTGAACCAGCCTTGCATCCCAGGAATGAAGCCCACTTGATCATGGTGGATAAGCTTTTTGATGTGCTGCTGGATTCGGTTTGCCAATATTTTATTGAGGATTTTTGCATCGATGTTCATCAGGGATATTGGTCTAAAATTCTCTTTTTTTGTTGTGTTCCTGCCAGGCTTTGGTATCAGGATGATGTTGGCCTCATAAAATGAGTTAGGGAGGATTCCCTCTTTTTCTATTGATTGGAATAGTTTCAGAAGGAATGGTACCAACTCCTCCTTGTACCTCTGGTAGAATTCAGCTGTGAATCCATCTGGTCCTGGACTCTTTTTGGTTGGCAGGCTATTAATTATTGCCTGAATTTCAGAGTCTGCTATTGTTCTATTCAGGGATTCAACTTCTTCCTGGTTTAGTCTTGGGAGAGTGTAAGTGTCCAGGAAATTATCCATTTCTTCTAGGTTTTCTAGTTTATTTGCATAGAGGTGTTTACAGTGTTCTCTGATGGTAGTTTGTATTTCTGTGGGGTTGGTGGTGATATCACCTTTATTATTTTTTATTGCGTCTATTTGATTCTTCTCTCTTTTCTTCTTTATTAGTCTTGCTAGCGGCCTATCAATTTTGTTGATCTTTTCCAAAAACCGGCTCCTGGATTCACTGATTTTTTTGGAGGGTTTTTTGTGTCTCTATCTCCTTCAGTTCTGCTCTGATCTTAGTTATTTCTAGCCTTCTGCTAGCTTTCGAATGTGTTTGCTCTTTCTTCTCTAGTTCTTTTAATTGTGATGTTAGGGTGTCAACTTTAGTTCTTTCCTGCTTTCCCTTATGGATATTTAGTGCTATAAATTTCCCTCTACACACTGCTTTAAATGTGTCCCAGAGATTCTGGTATGTTGTATCTTTGTTCTCATTGGTTTCAAAGAACATCTTTATTTCTGCCTTCATTTCGTTATGCACCCAGTAGTCATTCAGGAGCAGGTTGTTCAGTTTCCATGTAGTTGAGCGGTTTTGATTGAGTTTCTTAGTCCTGAGTTCTAGTTTGATTGCACTGTGGTCTGAGAGACAGTGTGTTATAATTTCTGTTCTTTTACATTTGCTGAGGAGTGTTTTACTTCCAACTATGTGGTCAATTTTGGAATAAGTGCGATGTGGTTTTGAGAAGAATGTATACTCTGTTGATTTTGGGGTGGAGAGTTCTGTAGATGTCTATTAGGTCTGCTTGGTGCAGAGTTGAGTTCAATTCCTGGATATCCTTGTTAACTTTCTGTCTTGTTGATCTGTCTAATGTTGACAGTGGGGTGTTAGAGTCTCCCACTGTTATTGTATGGGAGTCTAAGTCTCTTTGTAAGTCTCTAAGGACTTGCTTTATGAATCTGGGTGCTCCTGTATTGGGTGCATATATATTTAGGATTCTTCCTGATGAATTGATCCCTTTACCATTATGTAATGGCCTTCTTTGTCTCTTTTGATCTTTGATGGTTTAAAGTCTGTTTTATCAGAGACTATGATTGCAACCCCTGTTTTTTTTTTTTTTTTTTTTTCCATTTGCTTGGTAGATCTTCCTCCCTTCCTTTATTTTGAGCCTACATGTGTCTCTGCATGTGAGATGGGTCTCCTGAATACAGCGGACTGATGGGTCTTGACTCTTTATCCAATTTGCCAGTCTGTGTCTTTTAATTGGACCATTTAGTCCATTTACATTTAAGGTTAATATTGTTATATGTGAACTGGTTCCTGTCATTATGATATTAGCTGGTTTTTTTGCTCATTAGTTGATGCAGTTTCTTCCCAGCCTTGATAGTCTTTACATTTTGGCATGTTTTTGCAATGGCTGGTATCAGTTGTTCCTTCCCATGTTTAGTGCTTCCTTCAGGATCTCTTGTAGGGCAGGCCTGGTGGTGACAAAATCTCTAAGCATTTGCTTGTCTGTAAAGGATTTTATTTCTCCTTCACTTATGAAACTTAGTTTGGCTGGATATGAAATTCTTGGTTGAAAATTCTTTTCTTTAAGAATGTTGAATATTGGCCCCCACTCTCTTCTGGCTTGTAGAGTTTCTGCCGAGAGATCTGCTGTTAGTTTGATGGGCTTCCCTTTGTGGGTAACCTGACCTTTCTCTCTGGCTGCCCTTAACAGTTTTTCCTTCATTTCAACTTTGATGAATCTGACAATTACGTGTCTTGGAGTTACTCTTCTCAAGGAGTATCTTTGTGGCATTCTCTGTATTTCCTGAATTTGAATGTTGGCCTGCCTTACTAGGTTGGGGAAGTTCTCCTGGATGATATCCTGCAGAGTGTTTTCCAACTTGTTTCCATTTTCCCCCTCACTTTCAGGCACCCCAATCAGACGTAGATTTGGTCTTTTCACATAATATCATATTTCTTGGAGGCTTTGTTCATTTCTTTTTCCTCTTTTTTCTCTAGACTTCTCGCTTCATTTCATTCATTTGATCTTCAATCACTGATACTCTTTCTTCCAGTTGATCGAGTCGGTTACTGAAGCTTGTGCATTTGTCACGTATTTCTTGTGTCATGGTTTTCATCTCTATCAGTTCTTTTATGGTCTTCTCTGCATTTATTATTCTAGTTATCCATTCATCCATTCTTTTTTCAAGGTTTTTAGTTTCTTTGTGCTGGGTACATAGTTCCTCCTTTAACTCTGAGAAGTTTGATCGACCGAAGCCTTCTTCTCTCAACTCGTCAATGTCATTCTCCATCCAGCTTTGTTCCGTTGCTGGCGATGAGCTGCATTCCTTTGGAGGGGGAGATGCGCTCTCATTTTTTGAATTTCCAGCTTTTCTGCTCCACTTTTTCCCCATCTTTGTGGATTTATCTGCCTTTGGTCTTTGATGATGGTGATGTACTGATGGGGTTTTGGCGTGGGTTTCCTTTCTGTTTTGTTAGTTTTCCTTCTCACAGTCAGGACCCTCAGTTGCAGGTCTGTTGGAGTTTGCTTGAGGTCCACTCCACACCCTGTTTGCCTGGGTATCAGCAGCGGAGGCTGCAGAAGATAGAATATTGCTGAACAGTGAGTGTTGCTGTCTGATTCTTGCTCTGGAAGCTTCGTCTCAGAGGTGTACCCTGCCGTGTGAGGTGTGAGGTGTCAGTCTGCACCTAGTGGGGGATGTCTCCCACTTAGGCTACTTAGGGGTCAGGGACCCACTTGAGCAGGCAGTCTGTCCATTCTCAGATCTCAACCTCCATGCTGGGAGAACCACTGCTCTCTTCAAAGCTGTCAGACAGGGACTTTTACATCTGCAGAAGTTTCTGCTGCTTTTTGTTTAGCTATGCCCTGTCCCAGGGGTGGAGTCTACAGAGGCAGGCAGGCCTCCTTGAGCTGTGGTGGGCTCCACCCAATTCGAGCTTCCTGGTGGCTTTGTTTACCTACTTAAGCCTCAGCAATGGCGGGCGCCCCTCCCCCAGTCTCGCTGCTGCCTTGCAGTTAGATCTCAGACTGCTGTGCTAATAATAAGAGAGGCTCTGTGGGCATGGGACCCTCCAGGCCAGGTGTGGGATATAATCTCCTGGTGTGCCGTTTGCTAAGACCCTTGGGAAAGCGCAGTATTAGGGTGGGAGTTACCCGCTTTTCCAGGTGTTATGTGTCTCAGTTTCCTTTGGCTAGGAAAAGGAATTTCCTTCCCCCTTGCACTTCTCAGGTGAGGCGATGCCTCGCCCTGCTTCAGCTCTCGCTGGTCAGGCTGCACCAGCTGACCAGCACCAACTGTCTGACATGCCCGGTGAGATGAACCCGGTACCTCAGTTGAAAATGCAGAAATCACCCGTCTTCTGTGTCACTCACTCTGGGAGCTGGAGGCTGGAGCTGTTCCTATTCGGCCATCTGGTTCCTTATTCTAGGAATGAGGTGGTATAACACTGCATCCATGGGGGCAGGTTACAGGTGGTACAGTGCGGGGAACTCTTTGCTCCTTATCATTCTAATAGAAACTTCTAATAGTGTCTCATAGTGGCTTCATTCTCCCCAAATTCACTCCTTTCCATGTAGCACTGACAGAGTAAGATGCTACCTGGGTTTGGGGTTGGCTGGGAAATCAAGTAAGGATCATAGGTAAGGTTGAGGAACTCCCTGAATCATAGACATCCTTTCATGAAGCTCTTAGAGCAAGTACCTCAATGGTTCTTGTGTGGGCATGATCCTAGATTAGGTGACTTGAAAAATAATCATTGCTACTAGTTATTGATGCTTCCAATGTGTCAGGCTCTGTGTGGAGCACTTTTCATATATTATCTAATTTGATCCTTAGAATAAGTTGGAGATGTAGACATTAAAATGGTCACTTTACAAATAAAGAGAACTGAGGACTAGGATGGGCAAGCTCTTTCTCAAGTAGTGCTATTAGTTCATTGCTAATAGCTAGTGGATAGGGCCATAGCATGTCACAACTCCATTGCGGGGTTGGAGGTGGGGGATGATCATTCACATTGTATTCTCTGTGAATCTTATGCCTGGAGGTAAAAGTGTGAATGGTGCTCACTGGAGCTGTGCAAAAACCTGAAGAATGGAAGAAGTGAGGTGTGAATTCAACTCCATCTGACCCTAAGTTCTGTTCTGAGCCACTGTGGCCCATGCTGTCCCTTCACCATGAAGGGTTGTTCTAAGTGTTGATGGGGTGGGAGTGGGTGGCACTTACTTCCTGTATCTCAATCCATGTGTGGTCTAGGTGTGAAGCCTGCTCAAGCTGGGCCATTGATAGAGCCACTTCTGACCTCAGCAGGGGACTTTGCTAGACACTGATGAGTGAGAGCATGGGGAGGGAGTGTTTATTGGTGTGTGTGTAACTGTGGTTCCATCTGCCAGGTCTGTGATTTTTAAGGCGAAAGATCAGAACCTTAGGATCAGGACTGGGAGCCCCTCCTTAAGTGAACTATCTCCTTATCTCCATGTCTCTGACTACAACTGTGTGTGTGTGTGTGCACGCATGCGTGTGTGTGTGTGCTTGTGCATGTGTGTGTTGTGTGAGTGGTGCAGGGGGATGTGCAAGGGGCACCTCTCCATGGTTGCCTCTCTCTGGCTGACCAAGTGGGTATATTCTCTGCAGGGTGGGGAAGGACTCATAAAGTCTGCACTCTACTTTTCTGAGTGACCATGTGGAGCTGAGAACAAAGAACAAGACTGGGAGTCAGAAGACTTGGATATTGGCAAATGGTGAACCTGTATGAATTCTAGTCCCCTTAGAAAAAAATGGTGAGGAAGACGATGTTACTCATTTCATCAGACAAATGTGGAACTCTGGCTTTCACACAGTCTGGGAAAAGCCATCTGTAAGCCATGCCTTGGAAGGGAAAGAGGCTTTAGTGCTTTTCGCCATTATGGTTATTTGAAAGAAGTTTTCTAGCCAGAAGCCCCTTTCTCATTGAATCTTCACTGTCACATAGACTTTCAAACTTACATACCTTATCGAAGGTGCCTCCCCTCCCCAAAATTAACTTTCAGTAATACATTGTTCTAATTATGCATTTCTCTTTAATGCAGTTTAAAAAGGACTGAATTTTTCTATTCGTTCTCCATGCTCATTAAAGATCTCTCTCTTTTTAACACATCACATTTGGATTGGATTTGATTTTGGAGATTATGGAAGAAAAGAAGCTGTGAAAAGCATGGTTGTTTATCTTATGTACTGGGTGAATTACCAGTGCAGTGTTATCATATGCTGGCCACATTGCATTTGTACTCTGTATGCAGGGCTGGCTCCTTGCTGGCTTTTTGGAGGTGTTAGTTTTAATCCATAATTCTCCTGGTCAGAATTAAAGTTGTTTCACCGGGGGATGGGGAGAATGAGTGAACTATATTTCACAAAGTGCAGCTAGATAATTCTCATTTCCACCTGGAAAAGGACAAAAGGTCCTTCTATTCTACCCCTTCCATCAGTTCATGGTCAAATGCCTGTCCTCTGGGTGGCACCTCAGGTGAGCTTGTGGGTGGATGTGCTACTCTTCTGGATGGATGTGGCTGCTGGTTGTGGGGTAGAATTGTGCGACCCAAATCTAGTTGTGTGTTCTTCCCTCACATTTTCTAGAAGTTTTTACAAACACCAGCAGTTTTGTATGACTGTGGAGCTATGTAGGAGCCACACCATTGGAAGGAAGGAGCACAGGATAGACAACTTCTCAAAACTCATTTCCTTGAACAGCTCCCTCCATACCTAAACCTTGGAGATGTGAAAAGAAGTTCATAACTGTATCCTGACTTCTATAGAAAACCAGCTGAAGAGTTCTCTCTCCAGCCTTTTAAGAATGAGTTCATCAATCTGAAACCAAATCTCTATGCTTACAAACTGAGCCTAAGTCCTTCATGTAAGGTACTCTAGGCAGATGCTACTGAAGGGAGGGGAGTCTCCAGAAACTTTCTGCCCTGAGTGATTGCCTATGCTTCTTGGGGTTAAGACATCCCCTTCCTGGTACCATCAGAATATCAATACTTCAAGGTCTTCATAAGTATAGTGACTCTAGGCAGACATGGCCTCTGTTTGTAAAGCTGTGGGTGGGATCAAGGAGCTATGTGGTCCTGTTGCCAGCCCCTTGGGTGGGAAGGTCTCAGAAGAAGGGCAGTGGGGCAGGGCAGATGGCTCAGATCAGTACAGAGAAATGACCGTGGCTCGTCATCAATGGCTGTGCCTGGGCTGACAAGGGCTTGTGGAAACTTTCACAGGGGAAATGTCAAGGCTGGTATTAGGGTGTCTTTGATGGTGCTATATTTCAAACAGGGTCATTCCACTCCTTTCCCAGTTTATGCTGTCAAATGCCATTAGGGATTTTCAGCATTCAGGTACTCATGTTTATTGTTATGATTATAATTATCAGATAGAGACAATACAGTGACCACTCATTGGAACACAGGCTCTGAACTGCTTGGGTTCTACCACTCACTAGCTTTGTGATCTTTGGCAAGTTAGCCTCTCTGGGCCTCTGTTTATTCATCTTTCAAATAAGTATAATAGTAGTACCTATTTCAAAGGGTTGTTGGGAGTGTTAAATAAATTAATGCACGGAAAATGCCTAGAAGAGCACTTTATATATAGCAAATGCTCAATAAATTTTTCTTATAATGATGATCATCCTTTCTGGTATGTTCCATGTGGCTTTGACCCCACCATACTCCAAACAGTGTAGACAGGGACTATGGCTGTTTTATACAGTCTGAGCACCTAGCACAGTTGTTTTTTTCATTTAACAAATATTTATTGAACACTGACTTTATTCCAGGCATAGTTCCAGGTGTGGGGATCAACAGTGAGTAAAGGTAGACTTGGCCCCTGCTCTTGAAGAGCCTGTAGTCCTGATGTACCCTTGCTGCTCAATAAACATTCGTTGAAACAAAGGGATTATACTACTGGTGTGTCTCTGTAAATACAATATCTGTAGGGTAAGTGAAAAGAGCTGACACTTGCTGTCAGAGAGATCTGAGTTCAAATTCCTACTCAGCAACTTTCTGGCTGTGTGACTTTAGGGAAGCTTATTGATTTTTCTATTCATCAGTTTTCTCATCTGCAAAATGGACAGCACAATACATTTGTTTTCAGTAATACGTTTGCTTTCAGTAATATTTGTTTTTCCTCATACATTTGTTTTCAGTAATAAATGAAAAAAATGCTGAGTATTAAAACATCCCCTGCCCTCCTCTAGACGGAACACCTGTTACTTGGGACACTCTTCTCCCTGCTCCTCTAGAGCTTCTGTGCTAGTAAAGTGTAGCAGAATCTGCAGATCCAAAGATTGACACTAAATAAATTAATGATTCACTAGTTCCTTCATCCAACCAATACTCAGTGAACTCCTCCTAGGCTAGGATAGTCCCAGGTACTGGATATATTGCAGTGGACAAACAAAATCCTTGCCCTCAAGAAACTTATATTCTAAGGGGATATATACAATGAAAAAAATGAATACTATAATTCATGCAATGTTATGTGCAATGAAGAAAATGGTAAATAAAACACAGTTCCTCAAATGATAATAACTTTTATTTGGCTCATGGTAGGGGATCATGTCCTGGTATTTTGGTTGGGACATTCTTCAACATTCTTCTCTCTTTTATGTCCCTTCTGGGAATGGACATGCTCAACTTTGCCCTGCCACCAGGGCCCAGGATATCCATTCGGGTGCTTGTTGATTGACATATTCTTTATCCCTAGGGTATTCTTTAACTTTCTGGAAGGTTCGCACAGATTTACTGCAAACCAAGGGTCTCACTGGTATACTCCAGGTCAAGGGTAGAAGTTCCAGCCTCATCCTGAGAAGGTGACCCTGGGAGAATGTAAGCTTCCCAGGTCTGCATCATGGTAGAAAGAGTGTCTGAAGTGAAAGAGAAAGATGGGTGCCCTTTCCAAGTCCTGTGCTGTATGAGGGGAAAGGTAAGGGGAATGGAAAGAGGAGATGCTAACTCTTGGTCTTCTTCCCTCATGAATCTGAAGGCTTGTGCTCATATCTTATTATGTGTTTAATGACAGTCTTCCTACAACATCTGTCTGCTTGTTCACTGCTGTACTTGATAGATGTTTGTTGAATTGAATTGAGTTTCATTCTTTTAGGGATGCTATTATTAGATGAGAATTGTGTGGGGAGGCTGCAGTTATTCCACGAGATGTTTATTGGATGAACCCTGTCACAGGTTGGGGTCTCCAGGAAAGAGAGACAGAGAGGGAGTTTGGCTTTCAGGCTGTTTGTTACGGAATGCTGTTGGCATCAACACCAATGCAAAGGAGAGGAAAGGGAGCACATTTGGTTAGAAAAAGATGTCAGAAGATGTCATACTCCCATATAGGTCCAACAGCAGCCACAGCTGACCCTTTGGAGAGCTCTGGAGCTAAAATGGCTCTTCACTGTTGTATCACTTATCTATTGCTGCATAACATTTACCTCAAAACTTACTTCACAGTTTCTGTGGGTCAGGAGTCTGAGCATAGCCTAGCTGGGCCCTCTGTCTCAGGCACTCTCACAAGGCTGTAATCAGGTGTCAGCTGTGGGCTGTGGTCTCACATAGAGCGGGGAGGATTTGTTCCAAGCTCACCCATGTGGTCATTGGCAGGTTTCATTTCCTCATAGGCTATTGGCTGGAAGACTTAGTTCCTTACAAGCTGTTGGCTGGAGGCCCCCCTCTGTTCCTTGCCATCTGGGCCTCACCATAGAGCATCTCACAACACAGTGAACTGTTAGAAGGGCAAGTGAGTACATCAGTAAGAGACAGCGTGAGAGCAAACAACATGGCAGTTACCTTTTTTGTAACTTAGTCATGGAAATGCCATTCTATCATGTTTGCAACATTCTATTTATTAGGAACAAGTCACTAGTTCCAGCCCACAGGGGATTCCAAACAGGCCTGAATCCTGAGTTGGGCTGAGATAGCCTTTATATCCCTGTGTGGATCAGTCACTGGATGTGGGCTATGTGGATAGGTGCTCGGTCTTGGATGAAGCAGCTGTCTGCAACTGAGGCAGTCCCTGAAGACTGACAGTTGAAGGCTTTCTGCTGATAGCACTTCCAGCAGCTGGGGCAGTAAGTTCTTCACTGAAGGGGGACTGGAGAGGCACAACTTCATGTGCCCTACAAGCCCCATTCCATATTCAGACTACAGACAACCATGCATGTAAAGTTTGGCTTAGTGGCAAATTCCGTTGCTCCATGAGTGAAAGAAAGGGAACGAGGGACAGTTTCTTTTTGGTATTTATATTCACAAGGAATGGTTGTCCTTGACTGTATTCCTTTTTTAAAATTTTCCTCTTTTTCGACCACAGGTTGAAACTTTCTCTGAATGTTAAATAGAAATCCTATCTGGAAATAAAGTTGTGCTGTAACCATAAATCGCCTCAGGCCATGGGTGTGAGGCCTAGGGTGGGGGCTCATTCAGTCACACTTCCCTTAGGAGTCTTTGGGGTTGCATCTCTAGGGCAAGGATAGTGCAAGAGCCTGAGTTCCCCCTTTCTCATCCTGCTTTCCTTATCATTCATCTCCGATATAGTTTGGATATTTGTCTCCTCCAAATCTCATGTTCAAATGTAATCCCCAGTGTGGAAGGTGGGGCCTGATGGGAGGTGTTTGGGGTCATGAGGGTAGATCCTTCATGAACGGCTTGGTGCTATCCTCACCACAGTGAGTTCTCAAGAGATGTGGTTGTTTAAAATAGTGTGGTACCTCCTCCTGCCTTGCTCCCTCTCTGGCTGTGTGACCCACGTGCTCCCCCTTTGTCTTCTGCCATGATTATCAGCTTTCTGAGGCACTCACCACACACATAGATGCCAGCACCATGCTTCCTGTACACCCTGCAGAACCGTGTGCCAATTAAACCTCTTTTCTTTAATAAATTACTCAGCCTCAGGTATTTCTTCATGGTGACACAAGAATGGACTAATACAATCTCCCATTCCTTCTTTTCATTCCTCATTGTAAACTTATGCCCTTTGGAGACCTTAAATTGTAAAATCAGAGTCTGTGGAAACTCTAAGGTGACTTACCCTCTTTGATTTTGAAACCAGCCTGACCAACATGGCAAAATCCTGTCTCTACTAAAAATACAAAAATTAGCCAGGTATGGTGGTGCACACCTGTAGTCCCAGCTACTCAGGAGACTGAGGCACGAGAATTTGATTTTACAATTCAAAGAGTGTAAGTCACCTTAGAATTTCCATAGAAGCAGAGCCCAAGATGGGAATTCTTCTGCAAGCAGGGGAGTGTGTTCAGGAGAATGAATAGGGCAGGGGAAAATACTACGTAATAATGAGATTGCCTCTGGCCACTAGCTGCAGTCTGTCTCACCGGGAGCTATGGAACACAAAGTGCACCAGAGTTGATCTCTGCAAAGCAGGGGGTCCAACCTTTTGTACCTCTGTGCTAATTAGTCATTGCCTAAGGTCTGCAGTGTGGGGATATTTGGGGTGAGCAGGGGGCTAGTCTTTTGATGAGTATTCTCCCAAGAATGGGGCTGAGAGGGTTTATCAGCCAGTACTCTTAGCTCAGCTGCTGGGGAGATGGATGGATCACCAGGGAAAACTTAGGTAAAGGGGCTAGGGTGAGGCACCAAAATGCATCTACCACAGTTCTTTCCTTATGGAGTCACCATCTTTTCTGTAACTTTTATTCCCAGGGCTAATTTTTTTTAATGGAGTAATGGGAAGAATAGTCCTGGAAGTTACCTATAGACTGAAATCAAATTCTTATTCTTTGAAAACTGGCTGCCTTGGATAAATTCTTTAACTTAAAAAATTGCTTATTATTATTGTTATTCTTTTAGATATGGGGTCTCATTATGCTGCCCAGGCTAAACTTGAACTCCTAGACTCAAGTAATCTTCCCACCTCAGCCTCTGGAGTAGCTGGGACTACAGGTGTGCACCACCAAGCCTGGCTTAACTTTTTAAGCCTCAGTTTTCCTGTCTGAGAAATGGGTTTGATAACATTTACCTCACAGGGTTGTGGTGAGGGTTGACAGGTGGCATTTGTTAAATGCTTATCATAGTGCTTTCCCTTTCTTTCCCCTTTTTTCCTTTCTGTAGCTAAACAGAACGATCTCTGATTTTCCTGCACAGCCCTTCAGAGCTTTTATTTATTTTTTTGACAAAGACTTGCTCTGTTGCCCAGGCTGGAGTACAGTGGCAGGATCTCATCTTACTGCAACCTCTGCCTCCCAAGTTCAAGCAATTCTCGTGCCTCAGTCTCCTGAGTAGCTGGGACTACAGGTGTGCACCACCATACCTGGCTAATTTTTGTATTTTTAGTAGAGACAGGATTTTGCCATGTTGGCCAGGCTGGTCTCAAACTCCTGACCTCAAGTGATCTGCTCACTTTGGCCTCCTAAAGTGCTAGGATTACAGGCGTGAGCCAGGATGCCTGGCCCCTTCAGCATTCTAAAGGCTGTTGTGCTGCTCCTTTCAGTCTTCTACTTCCCTTGATTATGATCCCCTTTCTTTTTGCTCATGTCACAGCCCTCTTGTACCTGCAGTGTGTTCAGTGTTCTCTGGGTGAGATCCAGTTCATCACTATCCCTCCTGCAAAGATGCACTCAGAACTCAACAGGCTTCCATCTCTGGGTGGTCTGACGGGGGGCGGCAGAACTGCACTGCTCTCTGGGTCATATACTAAACTCTTCAGCGATGCTATCCAAGATTGCATTTGCTTTTTGACAACTTTAGAGGCTGAAGTTATAAGTAGCAAGAAGATTTAGAGCTCTTCAGGGTCTGCTGAAACGTTGCCCTGATTCTTCCCCATATGTCTACGGAGATTTTTGGGCCCCCTTTCCTCAAGGTTTTCTCGCTCAGGCAGCTGGAACTACATATCAACCAAATATTGCAAGTGTCAGAGCCAGCTCTCTTCCTTCACGGGCTTGTGTAGGCAGCCTGGGTTGTAGAAATAAAATATAAAATAGTCTACAGTGATGATAATGAAATCACTGGGAGCTTTTAAATCTATGCAAGCTGACCTGGATGATTCTGATAGGCCTCTTAGAATCTGGGCATATATAGTTTGTACAAGATCCCTATGTAACTTACTAAGCTATTGTCCCCACCTTGAGATGCACTGCTCTGCAGCTTCTGTTTGTTGAAATAGGAGCTTTCCTACCTACGTACTAAAAATCCACCTGCAGATGGACCAGATGTTGTTATAAATCCCCAGAAGCATCTGAATCTTCACAATGGCTCTAAAGCCTTGGCTCTTTCCAAGGACAAGTGGCATTCCCAGTCCTCCAATCTCTGTGATTTATATTTGCTTCTCTTCCCTTTTATTAGCCCCCTTCCTAACCTTCCCCACCACCTTTTGCCAGATGCCTGGAGCCTGGTGGGCTGCCTGGCAATGCAGGCCTTTCTCCCTCCCCCATCAACCCTGTTCACGTGCATCCCAGGAGGGGAATCTCTCACTTTTCAAAGAATAAATCTGTCAAAGAGGCAACATTTCCAGAGCAGTAAATCTTGGCTGTGTGTGGCAGCATGGCTGTGTACATATAACTGAAATCTGTGCCCTGTGTGTGTATCTGTGTGTCTGAGAGAAGAGAGCCATGCTGATAGCATTACAGGAAAGGGCCTTTTAATTTCAAAAAAGTCAAGATCACAAGTGGGAAGAACATGCTCAGGGAAGCAAGTAGGGCACCAAACTGCTGGAAGAAAAGGGCTAGAGCTGAAGGAAGAGGCATGCTGGGCAGAAAGTGTTCCCACAGTTTGGTTCGTAGCCCAGGACTGGCAGAGAGGAGATGATGTGCAGGCGTACAATTCCATAGTAGCCATGGACCATCAGAAGGAGGCCCCCCCACCTTCCTTGGTGAGGTCCCTTCGATGCTTTTTGGGGTGATGGAAGAGACTCCTGGCCTCCTCTCACCATTCAGCAACTGGGTTTTGTTTTCTTAAACACAACATTATATTTCCTCTATCCTATCCAGAAGAAATGGCCAGAAGAGAGCCCTGAAGAAGAATCTCTATCGAGTTTAACTCTCCAAAGAGTTTCCTGAGAAGTTGTGAATGAAAATAAAACCCTTTCAACCAACAACAGTGAATTCACTAACCAACCCCAAACAAAAACCGGATTCATGGAGACGGTAAAATCTCTGGGCTGAAATCTACCTTATTGGCTCTAGTTCTGGAGAGGTGTGAATGCGATTGGGAGATGGGGAGTGGCAGAGGTTGGTTGGAGGATGAAGCTAATTATGACAGAGGGTTTCTCACAGGACCACAGCATTGCTAATACATGAGGACCACCCTTGATCTTTCATGACTGGGGATAGAGGAACAAAGTGTATAACTAAAATCCACAAAGTCCTTCATCTTTATTTTAGCCATTTTCCCACTAAATCACTTAGGGAAAAATAAAAAATAAATATGAAAGAATTTCCATAGATATCATGGGTCTGGGCGTTTAGTCAGGTCTGGGGAGATATTGAAGCCCTATTAATGTACATCGTCTGAAAAAGAGTCTGTCTCTTTTTAATGATGAGTGGAATATTGCTGCTAGATTGAGGGTTAGTGGGAGGCGGGTGGAGAGAAGGAAGGAGGGTCACGGGAAGGAAGAATAAGGATCCATTGTGGGGTTGATTACGATAGAGAAAATGTAGTTCAGAGACAGAATGAAAGCACAAAAGGGAAGCAGAACATGCTGCCAGAGCTGGGAAGAGGCAGACAGGCCCTAACCAGGGGTGTCCAGTGACAGAATCTTCATCTAGGTCAGCCAGGTGGGCCACTGACTGTGCCAAGGATTTTAACTTGGAGGCAAAGGTGAGTAGAATTCAGGGTCTGAAGCAAAAGTCCTCATTTCTCCAGGGATAGAAAAAGGGGGCACAGGGAGAAGGGGTGAATGAGGTGGACTGTGACTCCCCCAAACTACAGCCTGGAGGAGAACTTGTGGGCTGGAAAAGAGGCAACACTGGTAACTCCTGAAAGAGTTTGTTTAATGCTTTGAATCTGTACTATGTTGGTTAAGTCATGTGATATCATAGGTATTACGACTTTGTCTCACTTGAACAGAATTTTCGCCCTAGATTCTCAGCATGTCATGCTGAGAATGCACATAGGGAAAGCTATGAGAGATCTCACTTCAAGCACATTATCTATGAAGGGGCATCAACACTCAAACTTCCTCTATCCCCTTTTGATCTTTGGGTGATGGTAAAATGATGTCCAAGGTAAGGCTCATCTTTTATTTCAACTAAAGCATTTTTCAGAGCTGGCATGACATTGCTAGATTTGTTGGTCTGAGCCTCATCTCCCATTACTTCTTTTGTTTTCACATAGAAAAAGTGCTAGTGAACACAAACATAGTCAACACCCACTATGCTCACTTATTGAAACACCGTGTAAGTGCCAGGCACTGCATTAGGCTAGTGTGGACAGAGTAAAGATGCACGAGACAAACATCTAAAGACAGTAAACAATGCCAGGCAGGCCCCAAAATGGCTGAAGTTGGCTGGGTTGATCCTAAATTAAACAAAACAAAACTTTATTGATGACATCATAAACAGGAAAGTTACTACTTAGCTCTGTGCAATTATGGCCCCCTGAGAAGGCAGGCCCACTTATCCAAGAGAAACTGGAATAGTGTCCAGTTGAAAATCACCTCCAGGTTCATTCACTCATTTAGCAAGTAGTTACCAAATGCTTACCGTATGCCAGTCCTTGGGATACAGTGGACAACAAGACACATTAGGTCCCTGCCTTTCTGGGACTCAGTATTTCCAGATGGGGATAGTGCTACGAAGGAAATGAAACAGGGTGAAGGAAGTGGGCGTGTGTAGGGTGACCTCTCTGGAGGGGTGTGTGACATGCCTGATGAGAAGAAGCCTATTGGGTGCAGATCTGGAGGAAACAACATTTTAGGCAGGGGGAAAAGAAACGGTGGTGGGGTGGGTGGTGGACAAGAAAGCAGGGTGGGAAATTCAAGTGGGTGTTGGAGTTCAAAAAGACATCCGTCATCTGCGACAACATGGACAAACCTGGAGGACACTATGGTAAGTGAAAAAAGCCAAGCACAGGAAGACAAATGCCACCTGATGTCACTTATATGTGGAATCTAAAAAAGTTGAACTCATAGAAATAAAGAGTAGAAAGGTAGTTACTAGAGGCTGGAGGGATGGGATGGGACAGTTGGTCAAAGGATACACATTTTCAGTTAGGAGGAATAAGCTTTGGTGATTCATTACACAGGTGGTGACTATCATAAATAATAATTCATTATATATTTCAAAATTTAAATGTCTTTGCCACAAAAAAGTGGTATGTGAGGAGATGGATTTGTCAATTAGCTTGCTTTACTCATTCCACATTACAAACATATATCAAAACATCATATGGTTCCCCATAATTATTAGTGGCGAATAAAAGTTAAAATTTGGAAAAATGTCACCTTCTGTCCACCATTCCTATCATGATTTTGGGGTGTTTCTGCTCTTCTTCAAGGGTCTTCTGGAGGCTAAAGGTATAGAGTATTTTCCGGTTGCAATGCAGCAGCGCAGCAGGAGGGGGAGCTGGCACAGGCCTTCTCAGGTCTGACCCAACTTCTTTCAAGTATGTGGAGCCTTTCTTTCCGTAGCCTGTCTCCACCCAGGGCTCAGTAGGCCTAGGGAGATGGGAGGCGGAGGGGCACTCCATAGTGTACTCAGCCCTTCTGAACTGAATTCTGTGAGCTGTGTATGTCAGGTTCCGATGTGAGGCCTGGCGCTGTGGAGGTTCCAATGGCTGCCGTGTTGTCTCAGAGGGACACACCACAGGCTTCTGGGACTCTGGCTCCGTTTTGTGGGCGCAAGTTTCTGGCTTCCATTTTAAAGAGGTAAGTTTTCCTCAGATGCATATTATTTACATGGATTCCAGATCACCATTCAGTTTGAAAGCATATGCAATTGGTTGGCGTGTGGGAAAAGCAGCTTGGGAGGGGTCACTCAGCACAGCCGAAGGGTGTAAAAAATCACCTCACACAGCACAGGTCCCTATCCAGGGCCACAAATCAAGCCCAGGCCCCCTGCCTGGGGGCAGAAGTGGGTTCTCTGGGCTTGTCATCCTCCATCAGGCTGTCTCCTATCAGAGAGCTAGGTCAAACTCAGTTTTTTTTTTTTTTTTTAAAGATTATAGAAACCATATGTGTGTGCAAAAACATATTTCTTTTCCCCCACCCCATGGCTGGTAAAATTTGTTTAGCCCCCACATCACTTTTTTTGGAGCTTTTCCGAATTGGAAACAGTGTGATGCTCAGTGCAGGGAGGAGATTACTTTTCATGCAGTATAAGTCCAGCAAAAAGGGGGATTCATTGCACGAATGAATCATGAATTTTTACAACAGTCCCTTTTAAACTGATGGTATTTAGAGACCTATTGGTCACTGTAATGAGCCAGGCAGTTTCGGAATATAAAACAGCCCTAGAGGTTTCATGGCCCAAACAATGAGGAATGTCTTAACGTTTTTACTAAGTTCATTTTCCTTCCTATTGGTAACATTGTAAATCTGAACTCTTGAGGCCTCCAGGTTCAAAACCAGTCATCTTAACTTTTGTTGATTGAAACCTAAACAACAGAGAGATTCCCTTTTCCCCTAACTTCTTTTCTGGGCTTTTAGGAGGCAATATCTATGTCCATACTCTTATTCTTGCTGCTATGATCCTTAAAAGCATTATGTGAAAGATCTTACCTGATTCAGCATCTAGGACTGAGGGGGAAGTTTAGACTTCCTACTTCTCACTGGCTGTTTCAAAAACAAGCAACATGAGCTTCACTTTATATTAAAGCTTTTTCTTAACAGTCCAGAAGGTCAGACTTAGAATACTATAAGCTAGAATGGCATTTTAGAACCTTGTTTTTGACAGAGATCAGCCACCAGTAAAATAAAACACACATTGTACACCAGTGGTTCTCAACGTGTGGTCCCCTCAGCACCAACATCAGAGGCATCTGAGAACTTGTTAGCAGAACAGATTCTCAGGCCCTACCCCAAAACTACTGAATCAGTAACTCTGAGGGTTGCACTCAGCAATCTGGTTTCAACAGGTTCTCTGGGTGATACTGATGCACGCAAAAGTTTGAGAACCACTGCTGTATACCAGTAACATTCAAAGTTAAATAATGTGTTAAACTTAACTTTTAACATATTAATTGAATAACTCTATATAGAAAACTAATAACATTTTTTTCCCATATGTTAGTGTACTACTCCAATCCTTAGCTTTGATGGTAGGCCAGATTTCTCCCTTGACATGGCACAAAACAAAACAAATACCCGCCCCCCCCGCAAAAAAAAAACCTGGACAGAGGAGATGGAGGAAGTACTATACTCTGCAGTTAAATAGTATCTCTACAGACGTGTTCCTTACCCTTTCTCCTGGCTTTGAGGGAGAGGATCTCTTTTGGCTGAGGGTGGTGGGGCAGGAGATTTGTTTAGCTTTCTCTTCATCATTTTCTCTCCACGAATACCTCAACTCTTCCCTTAAAATACAGCAAGAGAATCTATCAGTGTTGTCAATTCTAAGAAAGTGAGTGCCAAGAGCAGGTAGGTATGTTTAAGGCATAAAGTTTCTTACTGATAATTTCATTCTTTTTAAATTTAAAATAAAAAATAGATTTGTATCAAGAAATGAATTAGTATAATTTGAATCTTCACTAATAGTATATGTTATTTTTGAAATGCAGAAAATTTGTTGTTGAAATTAAACAGATAGCCTCTAACAATTGAACAGTTAATGACTGCATCATATTAATCATGAGGGGTGAGGATAGAATTATCAGGATTTTTCCAGGGCACTGGATTCTGAATCTTTTTAAATTAAAAAAAAACAAAGTACTACACATGTATATAATTAACATTGAAATAGACGCATATATTAAGTAGACATCATATGTTTGAAATCCATCATTAATTTCTTCTCCTTCTGGTAGCAGTTCTCCACATTTCCTGTAGGAAAACACCCCTCATCCATTCTAAACCATGCAGTTTCATTTGGGTGGCTCCATCCTTGGCTCCAGGGCTGTACCTGATTGGCTTAAGTAAATAGGCAGCTTGCCATCTCCCAGCCATAGCGACTGGTTCAGGGATAGTGATGTAATCCATTTAGAGCCAATGGGAATCAGGATGACATTTGCTGGAAATTCTGGGGAAATGACCTTGCTTCTCTTCCTCTGAATTCAGTCCTGGAAGATGTAAGCTTGGTGCTGCTATGGCCCTGCCATACTTAGGCAAGCCCAGTGAGGAAGGGTCTGGAAAAACAGAGCCAGAAATGTAGGAAAACTGGGCCCACAACACTTAGATCAAACATGGCAGAAGCCAGCCATATTCTTGAATTTTGAGATCCATGAGCCAACACATCCCTTTTTCCTGTTTTAGCCAGTTTTTTGTGTGTTGGTTTGTTTTGTTTTTGGTCATTGGCAACTTAAGGAATCCTCAAAGTCAGAGGTCTTACTGTGCAAATCATGATGAATAAGATTTAGCCTATACTTAGATGATTCAGAAAGCCCTTCAGAAACTTGGAAGTGTCATTGCTTGTATTCACAATATTTTCTTATCTTCTGTACTCTTGATGCTCTGGCATCTGAGACCTCATTGCCTGGGAAGAGACTGCCCTTTCCAGGGCTAGTTAATTCTGGAGATAGCAAAGGACTCGCCCAGAAGTGTGTCTTTCATACGCAAACTAAACTAACCAATCCGGAGCTCATACTTTGAGCCAATTTCTCTATCTGGCACCTACACTTGAAGAGACAATATTCCTCCGCTCTAATTATCCTAGGGCCAAATTATCCTAGGGCCAGGTGCCAGACAACTAGAGACAGTTCCCATATTCCAGAACCCGTGGAAATTGTTGTGGGAAGTCAGGGACCCTGAATGGAGGGACTGGCTGAAGCCACGGCAGAAGAACATAAATTGTGAAGATTTCGTGGACATTTATTAGTTCCCCAAATTAATACTTTTATAATTTCTTATGCCTGTCTTTACTGCAGTCTCTGAACATAAATTGTGAAGATTTCATGGACACTTGTCACTTCCCCAATCAATACCCTTTTGATTTCCTAAGACTGTCTTTACTTTAATCTCTTAATCCCGTCATCTTCGTAAGCTGAGGAGGATGTGTGTCGCCTCAGGACCCTGTGATGATTGCGTTAACCGCACAAATTGTTTGTAGAGCATGTGTGCTTGAATAATATGAACTCTGGGCACCTTGAAAAAAGAACAGGATAACAGCAATGTTCAGGGAACAAGGGAGATAACCTTAAACTCTGACTGCCTGTGAGCCAGGTGGAACAGAGCCATATTTCTCTTCTTTCAAAAGCAAATAGGAGAAATACTGCTGAATTCTTTTTCTCAGCAAGGAACATCCCTGAGAAAGAGAATGCGCCCCTGAGGGTAGGCCTCTAAAATGGCTGCTTTGGGAGTGGCTGTCTTTTACGGTCAAAGACAAAGGGATGAGGAAATTCTCACCTAATAAATTTTGGTCAGACCGGTTGTCTGCTCTCAAACGCTGTTTCCTGGTAAGATGTTATCAATGACAATGCGTGCCCGAAACTTCATTAGCAATTTTAATTTCACCCCGTCCTGTGGTCTTGTGATCTCGCACTGCCTCCATTTGATTTATGATATTTTATTACCTTGTGAAGCATGTGATCTCTGTGATCCACACCCTATTCGTACACTCCCTCCCCTTTTGAAAATTATTGATAAAAACTTGCTGGTTTTATGGCCCAGGGAGCATCATGGAACCTGCTGACATGTGATGTCTCCCCTGGACACCCAGCTTTAAAATTTCTCTCTTTAGTACACTTTCCCTTTATTTCTCAGACCAGCTGATGCTTGGGGAAATAGAAAAGAACCCACGTTGAATATTGGGGGTGGGGTTTCCCCTGATAGGAAATTATTCAAACTAATCAGTTCTAAGCTACTTACCCTGTCTTGCCTTCCTTGTGGAAACCACAATAAAAGCTCCTGCCCACATCTTCCCCTTGCCCCTTCTGCCTCCTGACCCACCCGGTGCTTCCCCACATGGCCCTTTGTGGGATGGCGTGCTTTCTTCTCAGGAATTATGAGTGATACATTATCTTTTCAATGGCAGTTATCCCCTGATCTGTTGGCTGAATAATGAGAGACCCTACATTTTAAAACATTGCTTTGAATTGAAGATACCACAAGAAGCAGTGTGTCGTAGGTGTCAGAAGGCTGTTCTCATGAATATTCCTATGGGGGTTGGGGGGGACAGAGGTTCTCATGAATATTCCTATAGGGGGTGGGGGAACAGAGGTTCTCATGAGTATTCCTATAGGGGGTGGGGGAACAGAGAATGACTTTTGCTAAATTCCCTTTTGCTTTTGTTCTAAATATGTTAATGAGCATCAAAGCCATTTATCCTGCCAAGACTGCACAACAAAAGGTAATGCTGATTGGAATCCTGTGTTCTCCCATAGATTTGTTGTATTTTATTTTTAGTGCTTTGGTGGTGGTGGTGAGGAGATGAAAAAAGGTCAAAATATGTGCCAATGGTAATACACACATTCTATATGGTTCCATTCTTTATTCTAGCAGCCCCTCCCACTGAGGGTAAAAGCATAATAGAAGGACATTACATCAATTTGTATCATAATTTAAAAAATATTGGTTTTAATCTAAGAATTTCTTGTAATCAGTACATGGTTTAGGAATCAGAATACTGTCATCTTTCACCTACTCCTCACCCCCAAAGAAAAGCACCCAGTAAATCCAAATCCCCTGCTTTGTTCTGCTGCTGATTGGTCCCATGAATCATTTTTACTTCTGGCAAAACTAACAGGTCAAGCAGTATGAGGAAGTAAGCAGCTCAGGTTCACTGTTTGGGGTTCTTAATGTGTAGTCACTTACTCTGGAGAGCTGAAAGCTGGAGTTCATTTTTTCTCACTTTCATACATTTGTAATGGGATGCCTAGCAAAGGCTGAATGTTACATTTGTGAAAGCTGAAAAATGATTTTGGGGATTGCAAGTAGTTTCTGAATTATCTTTGTGTAGAGCCTTCTATGACAGTCTGGGTCAAGAAATAGAAACCAAGGCTGAATACCTTAGGCTGAAAAATGAATTTTTTGGAAGGATAATGGAAGGATATAATCTTACAAAGCTATAGGGAAGGCTGAAGAATTCCACTTGGAAAATGGGCAGAAACCAAAGTTGGCTTCAGTCGAGAAAAGTGGTTCAGTATATGCGCATCATTGCTACAGTACATTGCTGTCATTGCCAGGCTCAGCTACTGTTGGACACAGCCACATTTGGGACATAAGCCACTCGTTTACCCTTTGATTCATTGCCTTGTGTATTTGACTGTGGTAGATATAGTATCACATATTAATCGCTGGTTCAGAGCATATACAGCATCCTATAGGACTGCACTCCTATATCACAGTGTTGTTTCCAAGCTAGTGTCATACTAAGTACACAGTGGATCATTGCACCATTCCATAAGCTGACTTTGAGCAACAGTGTACATTATAGTACCATTAAGTCCCATGGGCATCAGCCAGATTTCCTTATTTATTTTCTTATGAAGTGAATCCCTTGGTCAGAAACAATGTTCTATGTGATATAATCATATAAGGCATGTACAAGGCATATAGAAAGTCCAATAATGGATATATTGTCAGAATCATGATGGATAAGGCAGAGAAAGCAAATCCACATTGAAAAATAAGTGTCTGTTCTGGTGAGAACAAATTGATGCCCCTCCATGATGGCAGGGCTCCAATATAAGCAACATCAACTGGTGGCTGCTTGCTCTCCTGTGGCACAGGGCCATGTCAGGGATTCTGAGGAGAGTCTTGCTTATGAATTGAAGGAGGTTCTTTTTTTGTTTTTTTCATCTAATGGGAACATTTGTATCCAATAGCAGGTTATAATGATGCTAACTGAAACAGGAATACTCCACAAACAGGGAGAATAGATAATGTAGGAGAGATAGATTATACCTGCTGGGCTGGAGTCCTTTAAGTAGGTGAATAGGGATTGATATAGTTTGGCTCTGTCCCCACCCAAATCTCATTCTGAATTCCCATGTGTTGTGGGAGGGACCCAGTGGGATTTAATTGAATCATGGGGGTATATCTTTCCCATGCTGTTCTCATGGTAGTGACTAGGTCTCACTAGATCTGATGGTTTTATAAGGGGAGTTTTTCTGCACAAACTCTCTCTCTTTGCCTGTTGCCATCCATGTAAGACATGACTTGCTCCTCCTTGCCTTCCACCATGATTGTGAGGCTTCACCAGTCATGTGGAACTGTAAGTCCATTAAACCTCTTTCTTTCATAAATTGCCCAGTTTTGAGTATGTCTTTGTCAGCAGCATGAAAATGGACTAATACAAGGATGAACTCCATTGTACCAGTGAAGGGTTGGCTAAAACAGGAGCAAGGATGGTTCATTCATTTCAACAGGAGGGGAACAAGAGGAAGCGGGTACCGATGTTTCTCATTTGTTCTTATTTTTTCAGTGAAATGAAGCATGGAGCTACCAGCTAAAGATGGGGTTGGAGAAAGAGATATTGGAGGAGATATTAGAGCTATCAAGGAAAGCTGAAAAGGTGTGAAGTGGTATCATGAAAAGTGGGGAAGCAAATTTACTATGGGAACATTGTGTGATTGCTGGGCAGTTTCTCATGGTAATGTCTTTCTCCTACTATGTCTACTGCTCAGTGCAGGCATGGAGTTGGAAGGATCATGACTAACCCACAGCATCAGTGGGGAGGCTGGAAAACCAGGTGTGGAGAATAAGCATCCACCAATGGAGGCTTAGCTCAATGAACATTTGGGCCAGGGTATGGCTATAGCTGCTGATGTACAATGCTGCCAGCACCACTCAACACTGTCACCACCAGATACTACAACCATTACACACAGGTTCTGGGCTATACCACTATCATAGCCACCGCAGAGCTAATCTCCCTGACCAGTGCTCTTTGTATCACTATCATAACTCATGATTTAAAGGATTGTGGGGAGGTGGGGGGAGCCTGGACCATGACCACCACTAGCCCAAACAGAGCCTTTATAGAAGTTAGACAAAGACCTCCCTCCCTCCAGACATTTTACTCTCATCTGCCAGAATACTATGCAGCCATAAAATAGGATGAGTTTGTGTCCTTTGTAGGGACATGGATGCAGCTGGAAACCATCATTCTCAGCAAACTATCACAAGAACAGAAAACCAAACACCGCATGTTCTCACTCATAGGTGGGAACTGAACAATGAGATCACTTGGACTCAGGAAGGGGAACATCACACACCGGGGCCTATCATGGGGAGGGGGGAGGGGGGAGGGATTGCATTGGGAGTTATACCTGATGTAAATGACGAGTTGATGGGTGCTGACGAGTTGATGGGTGCAGCACAGCAACATGGCACAAGTATACATATGTAACAAACCTGCACGTTATGCACATGTACCCTAGAACTTAAAGTATAATAATAATAAATAAATTAAAAAAAAATAAATATACAAATCAAGGATGTCTATGGTGTTCATAGCACACTTTGGAGTTGAGCAGTATAAAAACAAACATAACAGGAGCTCTGGCCTGTGTGTGCATTTATTGGGTTGACAAGGTATGGAAGTAATGAGAATCACCCACACTTAGCTTCTGTGGATCTGCACAAAGGGAGTTCCAGCAAATTGGGAACTTTTTGATTCTGGTTGACAATCAAACAGAAATGCCCAATACACTTCCATAGTTTAAGGGTCCTCTCTTAGATAAATCTCTTTTACTAGCTAAACCTAAGGCACAAATCTAATCAATGTATTGAAGGAGACTTGAACTAGTAAAGTCATTAAAATAGAAATGCTTTAGACAGAGATGTTAAATCTTCTGTTTGGTAATGCAAGTTGACTGTTCTTATGTTGGAAAGCTTTTCTTTCTTCTTGGGAGATATGGGTGTTTTTGTGACCTGCATTTGTTCAGAGAGGACTGGACCATGTCAGGAGGGATGAATAAACTTCATCTTTCGTTTATCTTACATTAAAGGAATGACTACGGAAATGTCAGGACTGGGCTGAGCATAGTGTTACCTAGGCTGCAGTAGTGATGGCCCTCATTGGTCTTACTTAAGACAGAATAAACCCACATTTTAGATTAATTATTATTATTATTTTTGATGAATATAGTGATTGTTTTGGGGGGCAATAGGGGCCAATCTTCCCTTTGTTCCTGAAGGAGATGAGTTTCTGTGGTCAGTCATCCTGGGATGGAAAATGAGATGGGGTGGGGAAGACTTCCGGTGTTTCTCTGTCCTGAAACTGGGGTGGGTCTAGGTCCTTGGATAGAGGAAGGCCTGGAAATTCCTATGGGAAGGTAGAGCTCTCTCCCTTTCCATCCTACCTGATGAAAGGGGAAATAGGCAGGGATATGAAGTCAAATACAGTCCAGGGACTTTGAGAGTAGTCGTGTGAATAGCAGTTAAAAGTGACTTTTGTTGCCACGTGGTCTGTCAGTCTTTGGTAAGGGATCTGTTAAATGCTGTAAGCCTGTTCTTAAAGTGCATTGGGCAATTGGGGTGGAGTCCACACTTGAGTGGAAATTATATGGAGTAAGCAACAAAAGCCAATTAAAAGATGACAGGAAGCATCCAGGAGGATGACTGATGAAAGGGTTACATGTCAACCAGAACAGATTTGTGGAACATGTTAGCATTCCTTGGGAATACCTAGAAATTACTTGATGAAAGGAGATATGAAAAATATGGGATTTCCCAAGATTCATGGGGTGTATTAGGGCCTCAGATTGTATTAGGGCCTTAAAGAAAAATGCCATTTTGTAGGCTAGAGACCTTGGAGATGAAAGGTGGCGCATTTATTAAACATGCACACTTTTATTGAGTGTCTACTATGTGACAGGCACCCATTTTGAGCACATGGGATGGACCCATGAATAAGATGCTGTTCCTATTCTCCCTCGACTCTGGTGAGTGAACTAGACCAGTGACTTACCAGTCACAGTTCACTGTGGTATGTTCTGTAATAAACAGTTAATATGGGATCTCAGATGGTCTTGTCCTGGCAAGGGAGGTAAGGTCTCTGCATGTATGCTGTAGTCAATACCTAAGAACCAGTTCTCTTCATCTTCCACATCCCTGTCTCCAGTGGATTTTCTACAGTGTTCACTTGGGCTGATACTGTCCATGGTGCAATGCAGCCACATTAGCATTCAGGTCATGCTCAGAGCTTCCCTTTCCTTGGCTGTGATATATGGCTATCTGCAGCTTTGGTGTCGCAGTCACCGGTGCTGGGAGGGCTTCGGCTGGACTCTAAGGGGACTTTCTGCCCCCAGCAGTGGATGCAGAGCACACCTGGAAAGCTCCTTGCCTTCTGGAGCTCTCAGGGAGAAGGACTAGAGTTCAGTATCAGGGCAGTAAATACTGAGACCCACAGAGAATCCTGCAAAAGAACCTTCCCTGGCTTACAAAAGATAATGGTTGTCATTTATTGCGTCGCATTATGCCACAAACTCTTTTCATATACTATCTCAATCAGGCCTCAGCAACACCACAGCTCTTATGAGATGTGTGAGAAAAAGTGAAGACCAGAGAGTTTGACCAAATTTTTTAAGGCAATGGCACAATTAATTAAAACAGAATCAGAATTAAACTTATCTTTCTGATCCAAAGACAGTGGTTCTCTACCAGTGGTGATTTTGCCTGCAGGGAACCTTTGACAATGTCTACAGGCATTTTTTTATTGTCATGACAGGGAGAATGCTCGTATATAGCGGGTAAAACTGGGATGCTGCTAAACATTCTACATGGTCCAGGAGACCTCTCTGTAGGGGTGGAATTGTGTGCTTCCCCAAAAGAGATGTTGAAGTTCTAACCCTCAGTACCTCAGAATGTGACCTTATTTGAAAATGGGGTGGCTTAAGATGTAGTTATTAGTTAAGACGATGTCACACTGGAGTTAGTGGGCTCCTAATTCAATATAACTGGCGTCCTTATTAGAAGACTGCAATGTGAAGACCCAGAGGCACAGGGAGAGCTGTGAGAAGATGGAAGCTGAGACTGGAATGATGTGTCAATGAGCAAAGGAACACCAGGGATTGCTGGCCATCACCAGAAGCTAGGGCCTGAAACACATGCTCCCTCAGAAGGAACAAACCTTGCTGATATCTGGATTTCAACGTTCCAACCTCCAGAACCATGACAGAAGAAGCTTCTGTTCTTTTAAGTGCAGCGCCCCCTAGCTTGTGATACATAGTTATAGCAGCCCTTGCAAACCAGTACACCCCCACAACAGGAAATTATCTGGTCCCAAATGTCAGTAGTGCCACTGTTGGAAAACCCCACATTAAGAGAACATGATACTCTCTTACTCTTAACAAGCATTCTACCGCTTTCCTCCTCTTTCCAGGGGCTGCCAAACATTCTGGGGAAGGTTGGAAGCAGTTATGCCTGTATCCAGAACAAGGGGGAGAGCAGGCTGTTTCAGAGTGAAAACCTGTCTCTTAAAATGCCTAACATGGTTAATGCATCTGGCAACTTAATTAGCCTTGGTCCACCTCGGGAATGAGAGGTACCTGCTGGAGTTATGCTGATGAATTGCGATATTGTTTTCATAGCGCAAGACCCTGGGTCTCTTCCCAGCCTGGGCTGAAAGTCTTTGGCTTTCAGTAGTTGGCTGGGTGGTCTGAAGTTTCCTCTACAGTGTCACATTCTATTTTGTTAGTCTCTGTTTCCCTCACAAGGCTTAGGGCTTTGTTTCACCCCCACCAAAAAGTAGTATTTCTGGAGAACTGGAAAGGAAAACATTCCACTAGGTTTTAACCAGAAAAATGATGTGGTGGGAAGACCAATCCTTTCCAAAGTAGATGAAACAAGCCACCAATGCAATTTGCTGATTCATTATCTGTTAAAGTGTTATTGCCACAAAATGTACTATCTCAGGGCCTACATAGCCCATTCAGCTCTTGGGTGTGAAACCCATTTCATTAATGAGCCTGGCATTTGCAGAGCTTGTGCCCTGGTTTTCTTCTATGCTGAAATAATACGTTGAATAACAAATTGTAAAGCCCATGTTTCTCACTTGGGTTTCAGGGGGTCTGCCTCCTTCTATGAGGGTGAATATTGTAATGGTACTGTGTATCCAAAGACACAAAACACACACACACACACACAAAACTGCCCAACATGATAGGTAGCTTGCATAGACTTGGAAGCTAGCAACTCTTAAAATTGGTGCAGAGACTTTTAAAATGAATCCTTTCATCCATTGAAGAAACTGCAAAATGAATTAAATAAAATCAGGCTAAAATGACTGATGACTCATAAGAAATAGAACAACAGCCAATGACAAGTAGACCTTCCAGGAATAGAGCTCCCAGAGAAGTTCCCATTTTCCTTAGAGGAAAGGGAAGATGACCTTGACTCTATTAATGTATCTTGTTTGCTTTGGGAGAGCTGTTTCAGCCGGCTTGCCCAGGATGGGTCCATTTTCTGTTTAACTTGTGTGCCTTCCCCGCTTATTCCCCTAGGGCCGGGCATCTATTGGCTACTCAGTGATGCTGTTAATTTGCACCAAAACTGGCAGTGGCAAGACCTTGACATTTTCTTATCTTGGGCCTTATAAATGATATTAAGCCCATCCTTTAGCATCTTTATGCCTCGGTGTGTTTACTGGAAAAATAGGTGAGTGAGAATGGGAGTCTGTAGATTTGCAACAGAGAGATGTTAAAAGGATGCCTTCTATCATCATGGCTCTACACTTCTTGACCTTCAACTCGAGCCAGTTTGTTTTTGATCCGTGATTTTGAGAAGTCTGACAACTTAATCATTCTTCTAGGATATTTATTTAGTTTTACTTACCTTTCATAGCAGCAGGTTTCATGTAACGGAAGCACTGACATTGAAGCCTGGATACCTAGGTTTAAGGCCCAGCTCTGTCACTTACCAGCTGTGTGACCCCAGGCAAGTTACAAGGTAGTGCAAACTACCTACCATGTTGGGCAGTTTTGTGTGTGTGTGTGTGTGTGGTTTGTGTCTTTGTCTGGATACACAGTACCATTAAAATATTCACCCTCATAAAAGGAGGCAGACCCCCTGAAACCCAAGTGAGAAACATGGCCTTTACAATTTGTTATTCAGCTTATTATTTCAGCATAGAAGAAAACCAGGGCACAACCTCTTCAGGCTTTAGTTTGCCCATCTGTCAAATGGGAACCATGTCTGTGTTGCCTGTTCCCAGGGGTTTTGTGAACATCAAATTTCATGATGCATATGAAAGGACTTTGAAAATGGCAAGGCAATATTTAAAGGTCAAGTATAATTATGAATACATTCTGATTCCTTTTAAAATTTCCATATAATCATTTCTGTAGTCAATCCTGCTTTTTATGCAAGGGACAACAGAGCACTCTCCTGGGCAGCCTGATGTTTTTTGACTTTACCGTTATCCCACTTGCTGTTCAGTGATCTGGTTCCAATTTTACAATCTAGAGACTGGTTCTTTCTGTGAGCGTGTTTACTTCTCATTGTCATTAATTAAGATGAGGACAGTGATTTATAAGATACACAGTTGCTTGAGGCATAGCATTTAAAAGTGCCACATGTACTTCTCCCTTTTAAGGTAACACCTTGCATTTGTGCCTGTGTTTAATTTACAGTTAAAAACAGATTGTTTGTTTGCAGCATTTGGAGGCATTTTCAGGGTTAAATCTGTAGCTGCTGTAGAGAAATCAGGAGTGCTCACGAATAAGAAGGTTTGATAACTTTATGGTGGGGTTTCTGGTGCTTGAGGAATGGCTGAGAGGCTTGAATGGGGCATTGCTGCAGTCTGTGAATCCAGAAGATCACTTGCAGTCTTTGTTTGCATATATAAGAACTATGAATGGACTTCTTTCTTCTGTGAAAAAACAGAAGCAACACAGAGGGGCGTTTTCTCCTTTTGAATCCTACTGAAATCATTCATCTGTTTTCCTTCTTGAGCCTTATGGTCACCGGGCTGGCCTGCCTTCCATCCACATCATCTTGTCTGTCAAGGCATTGGATAGTGAACCTGAAAGGACAGGGTGCAGCAACCTTCTGTGGCCCTACAGTGACTCTGGGGCATGTACCTGGAGCAGAGTGACAGGAGGAGGAAGGAGCATAGCAGTGTGGCTGCTGCTCCTGGAATTCATGGAAGAGTGGGTCTCCTGGCCTATCCCCCTCAGAGGGCTGCTGTGGGGGCTCCCTTTGTAATTCTGACTGATAATAGTCTTTGGACCACCCATAGGGGCCAGTGGAAGGCATTGAGGAGTTGACAGGGACCATTAAGTTCTCACTGGAATTCCCATATTCTTTATCTGATGACTTCCCTGATACTTATTGCCCAACTTGGAAGTGTAGATCATTCACTCACTCATGCCTATCTGCAGATGGCAGAAGTTTCCTTCTTGATCATAAGGCTCAAGAAGGAAGACGGATGAATGATTTCAGTAGGATTCAAAAGGAGAATTTGAATAAGTGTTTCATTGACTGAGATATGTATTAGAATCTGTTGGCAAGTGGAAATGCATAGGTATTACAAGAATTCAGGCCTGGCATGGTGGCTCACGCCTGTAATCCCAGCACTTTGGGAGGCTGAGGTGGGCAATTCACGTGGTCTGGAGATAGAGACCATCCTGGCTAACATGGTGAAACCCCGTCTCTACTAAAAAATAGAAAAAATTAGCGGAGTGTGGTGGCGGGCACCTGTAGTCCCAGCTACTCGGGAAGCTGAGGCAGGAGAATGGCATTAACCTGGGAGGCGGAGCTTTCAGTGAGCCGAGATCTCGCCACTGCATTTTAGCCTGGGCGACAGAGCAAGAAAAAAAAAAAAAAAAAAGGATATTCAAAAGTTGCAAACAAATTTGCATAATGCTCTTTCAGTTCTTTTACCACAACCCTGTGAGTTAAGAAGGATGTCTTTTTACAGTCAAGAAAATGGAGGCTCAGGGAAGGTGAGTGATTAGCACAGGTTACATCACTAGTAAACAAAAGAAGCAACCAGAATGTCTGAGGCCACGGCTCTTTCCCTTTCACCACAGTATCTTGGGATTATTGAACCGTGGGAAGGAAAGGAGAAGGCAAATTAGAAGCTAGCAGTTCTAATTCCAGTTATGCTTGAGTCAGTTTATATAATTGAGTACATTGGAGGCCAAGAGTTTTGTTTCATGTTATATTAGGAATTTCTATTCATTATTTTTTTCTATAACAGTGGTGTTCAAAAGACTTCTTCCTTTTGCCAAATTAAATCTGACATAAATTCCCATATACAAAACTTAAATTGAATGGCTGTGATTGAAGCAGGGTGTGAGATATTGCCTGCTCCACCTCCTCTTCCCCCTTACCTCCTCTTAGCCCTTAAAATGGCCTTGAGACGCTTTGAAAGCTTGAAGTGAGGAAGGAGCCTTCAGGTCAAAGGGGTTTCATTCTCTATCTCCTTTCCTCTTCTTGAGTTTTGTCAACTGTCTATCATTTAATTGTCCTCCTCAAAACAAATTTCCCAGGGCGTTGTCATATTCCTCCATGTTGCCATCCAGCACTTGTGAGGAGTCTGCTTTAGTTATACATTCCATGGCTTTTCCGGGTTCACAAGTGTGCAAGGAGAAAGGTGGTAGACATCAGACTTTGTGTCATTCAATTGTTCTTTATTTCTGTTATAGCCATAACACAGAGGGGCATAGCATGTGGTCCAAGGACATCCCCTTCTCAGGCAGCTGGTCAATGAGCCAAGCCCTTGAGTCTTTTCTGGGCAGTCAGCATCTTTTCTTGGCATCAGATTCTCCTGAGTCAGTGGCATGAAGCACCGAACCATGGCTGAAGGTTCTCCTCCGACTACATATGGACTATGGGTGCATTAAACATCTGCTTGTCACTACTGATGCTGGGATAATCTATTTAAGCCCCGATGATTAGTGTCCAACTGCTAAATGATCTAGACACAGCCTTTTCCTGAGCAATTATATCATAGCATTTCCTGGAAGTCTTCATAGGCCCTGAGATGGCAGGAGATCCCAGCTAGTGGTGCTTTGTTCCCTGTACATGTGGATTATTGCCCTACCTCGAGCCTAAGTGGTTTTCTGTGGAATTGGGAAGGAATCTCATGCTTAGCTTAAATCTCCCCCTTATGCCTAGCTCTTTTCAGAAAGGAACTTCTGACTGAAGCAATCATTGGCTATACAGATTTTCTGGAAGTTTCTTATTTATATGACTTTTGTGTTTTCTCCTCATGTTTCAACATCTCTTAATAGAGGATAACACACCCAGCCCTCTCCTTACTTGGGGGAAGTGCTGACAAGCTCTTGAACACTCTCTTTATCCCTCTGTTAGCTCTGCACCTGCCCCACCCCACCCTGCCAAGGAGGGCTTAATGTGCAGTGTATCAATTGGGTCTCTTGAGACGTACTGGCCAGTCCCTTTTGGCAGACCCCAGTCTCTTATGAAATTGTGCCACATTTCTGGCTCCTGGAGTGCATGCTGGAACACACAGTCAAGCTCTACATTGGGAAGAGGTGTGTGGCCCCACTTAGGTCTTCCTGAGCCATGTGCTCCAGTTTGTTTTTGCCCAGAAGTTTTGCCTTGTGGGGCTGTTAGACTCTTTCATAGTCCTGACTAAAACTTGATTTTGTTCCCCACTGAGCTGTTGCTGCTTATGAGTATTCTCCTTCTCCTGAGAACTTCAGAGCATCAGGGTGAGTAGTATGATTCAGGCATGAAAAATCCACCTCGAACCCTAACGTTGCAAATAACCAAAACAACTCCCCAAATGCCACAACTTCTGGGAAACATTCCTTTTTCCTTATTAGCTTTCAGAGCTTGGATCACTTTCAGTGATTCACTTTCAATTGCTTTATAATATTGCAAGGAGTGACAAAAGACAGCCTGGGTGGTAGGTTTCAATGATCTTAGTACCCCCGAAACTATTTATCTGACTTTTGACGACTGAATTTTCCCTACCCAAGTTTCTCAAGGCTATGCAGGAACCTCTCAGTCATCATCCTTACCTTCCCCTGTTTTTCGTCTCCCTAGGCTTAGAGGCCCCGGATATTTGTTGAATGGTAACCTTGCCCAAGCTGATGAAGAAAAGAGAAAGTGGAGGTGAGAAATGATCTAGTGACCTCACCCAGCCTCAGCAGTCAGTCAGGATTGTCTGGAATGAATATGCAATATGCTTTTCCTCACAGCTGTTTTTTCTTTGACGGATCTAAGCCATTCTTCTTTAACAAATCTCATTAGCATTCCTTACTTCAGCAGTATATTAAAATGGAGGACACTGGCATCTCCTTGAGTGTGGTAAGAGAATCAGATGTGGCTATGGCTGGGTTAAAATTATTTTGTCAAAATGAATTCACAGAGTAAAATGATGGGATGGGGGAGGGGAAGACTCTTTGAACTCCCTCCTCAATCTTTAATTTCTGAAGTCTCTCAGCCCTCCAAAGAAAGCCTGTGTCTGAGGCACTCCCTATTCCCTATAAGAGCAGCTTCCCCTTGTTGGAATAGTGGAGGTGTCTGTGGCTCTGTCTCCTGCAGCCCTTTCTCTCCTCTGTGCTGTCACTCTCTTCCTCTCTCAGCAGCTTCCCAGGGACACCTCCTTCTCTCCTTTCCCATGGAGTGAGGGGGAAAATACAAGGCAGTGTTCCTCTCTAATACTACCTCAGAGGAAGTCATGTCAGCAAAATAAATCCACACCTGCCTTCCCCCACTGTGGGGCTTTGTGGCCATAATGGTGCCCTGTGGGACCATGCCAGCTGCCTCTGCCTGTGGGGAGCAGCTGTGAGATCCTGGACCAAATAGAATTCCTGGGAGACCAGGCTGACAGGCAAGAGGAAGGTGAGTCAACGCTGATTAGCTCTATGCTAGCTGTCCTCAGGCCACATTTCTTTGGTCTTAAGTGGAGGCCTGTGTACTCCGGCTGGGATAGCCTAATGGGTCTTCTACTTCAGTTGATGGATGAGCAATGCATAGGCAGTTAGTGACGCATTTTACGATTCATCCAGATGAGGTGGCCCCAGGTAAATGGAAGGACTGGCCATTCTATGATTCTAACAGTGAATGCATCACTGATGTTTCATTTCCGTCAGCCCTGTAAGCTACTGAATGTGGCTGGTCTACTGTGTGCTGCAGAGGAATTAACTTTGACGTAATGGAATTTTGTTTTCACTACTGCTCATAAAAACAACCGCCTCGAGCAAAGGAAAATGTGTGCAGCAATTTGTGCGCTTCTAGTAACGAATATGGTCCAGAGGGTTCTTACAGATGGCAATGGCGTCCCTACAGACCAGGGCTGGCTGATGAATGATTAAAAAAAAGGAGTACTTCCAATATGCTGGTTCCAGAGAGATAATGGGGAGTGATGGCACAGGCTGGAGGGAAGACAAGGTGCTTGAAAAGGTGTGCCCCACTCATGGATAGCCTGACTCAGAATCTTTCTTTGCCTGCCTCTTCCTGGAGACCCTGACCTTCCCTCTGGGATGGGGCCTGATATTCCCCCAATACCCTTACTTACTCCTTTGCCCAGTGCATCCCCACTCCCCACCCTTTCTTTCAGAGGTAATCTCTCTTGGCTCTGTTTCCCTGCTGTTAGATTCTCCCCGGGGCCTGAAAGCTTAAGGAGATGAATAACTCCTCCCTTCTCAGGCCCAGTCCCAAGGTGCAAGGCTACTTATGTCAGCAGCATGCACCAGTAAAATAGCAGAAGCAGGAAGAAAGCCAGTCAGAAGACAGCTACCCTGGCCAGAAGACATGTACCCCTGAAGATGGAGAAAGAGGCCATCCGGGTATAACATAGCAGTTACATCAGAGTAGGACACTTGCTGTTTACAGGAGACTATAAAACCTTTGTCCCATCCTTACCTGGGGCTGACGCCATTTTAGGCCTCAGCCTGCCTGCATGCAGGCGCTCGTTAAAACAGCGTGTTGCTCCACATCACTTCATGTTGTCTGTTGGCGTGCTCTCGGGGTTCAAACCGATACAAAAACCTTACACCTGCAACCTCACCCTTCATTTCCCCAATTATCTACTAACCAATTCTTTATGACTACTGCCAGTTTGATCGTCACTACTTACCAGTCTCTGCGTAATAGAGTGTTCTTTGGAGAGCCCTATGAGGGACCCCAGATCCCAACTATGCACGCTTCTATGTTCAATGTTGTTCAGGTAAGGCCTTCTGGTGATTTCTGTGCTTGGCCTGACTTGTAACCTGGCATTATAATAAAATGCTGTACTTACCCTTTGAGTTTCTGCCTGTCTTAACCCTGGCATAATTAAGAGTTCAGACAAGACATCCGGATTACTTGTGGATATATTTTATAAGGCCAGAGCTGTGTGTCAGGATCAGAAGAACTCTGAGTCCCAGGGCATGGGGCCTTAGGTTCTTGAACCCACAGACAGGGACCAACAGCTGCAGTGGGATTCAGTGAAGGGCTGAGGTCCTAAGGGAGCCTGTGTCCTCAGTTATGCACACACTTTTGCAGAGAGAAGTCTTGAGTAGACTTAATTTTGTTCCCACACTGGCAGCCTAATGGAAGTGCCTTCACTGGGAAGAGAATAGAGAGGTTAGTTAATGGGATTTGGAGTCAGACTGAAGTGGACTGAGTCCCAGCTCAGGCACTTATTTGTTATGTGACCTTGGGTAAGTTGCCAGTCTTCCCTGCAGTAGATTAAAGATAGTCACATAATCGTTTTACATTCTTCTATCAAGGGTTGGGAATTACTTCCCCTCCTCTTGAATCTGGGCTGGACTGAGACTATTTTGACCGAAAGAGTACATTTTAAGTGATGCTAAGCCAGTTCTTCATCTAGCTTTGAAGAGGATTAACAGCTTCTTTCTTGGTCTTTTGTGGCCCTGAGTTACCATGGAAGAAGTCCAAGTCTTCTGCCAGAGGTAGAGGCCATGTGGAGGTACCCTGGACCCCTGGACATGGGAGTGAAGAAGCCATCTTGGATGTCTGGCCCAGTTCAGCCATCAGATGAATGGTAGCCCCAGCTGACATCTGGCTGCAACTGTGTGAGAGACCTCGAGCAAGAACTGCCCAGCTGAGCCCCAGTCAACTCACATAATCATGAGAAATAAGTTGTTGTTTTAAGCCATTATGTTTTAGGGGTGGTTTGTGATGAAACAACAGATAACCAGAACGCTCTACAAGTTTCGATTTCCTCATAAGTAAAATTGAGATAATAGTGGACCTGCCTGGTAAGTGGATGTAAGGACTAAATAGGAGGCTGCGATGTAAGTGCCTAGCAATGCTTGATATATGTTTATATTTTTATTAGGCTGCATATGATATATGTTCAAAATACAGATTTTGAGTACAGTGAGTTTGAACCCCAGTACACTGGATTCTGGGAAGGGGGTTAAAGATCTATGTGCCTTGGTGAAATCAGAAGGGTTGAATTTTATCTGAGTTAATGACATAAAAAATGCATTCTGGAAAGATGAAACTGGCCTCGGTGGTCAGAGAGTAGGGGCAGGGCGGTTGGAACTTTAAGTTTCTGAAGGGTTATGTGACGTTATGGGTCAGGCATGCTGACTGGCATTCCTTTGCGTTCCTTGGAAAATCACTTTATTTTCTTGCTTTTATTTTCCCTGGGAAGGAAACAAAAGGGAGATGAATAATCTCATTATTAGATTTTTAAGATATTCTCGAGACCGCTAGGAGTTTTGTGAACGTTGGATTTTTGTCAGAACTTTTCTCAAAGCTTTCTTAGCTATGTATCATCAAACTGTTTATTCACTCTTTCCCATCTCTCTTTATACTGATCATAGCGTTTATTTTATGCTTACTTCTGTCTTTCCCACTAGATTGTATCATCAGTGAGGCTCAAGACATCCATTTCAAGTCTTCAAACTCTATTATAGAACCTGGCACAAAGTGAATGTTCAATAATTGCAAATGAATGATAGTCATCAGTGTGGTTTTGGGGTCCAAGCCTCAGAGATCGTGCCCAGGGAAATCCAGGACCACTGGGAAAAGGATTCACACATTTAATTGTGTTGGCTTTTTGCACCTCTGTCTGTTCTAGTAAGTGACAATTTAAGCAGAGTGGTTTAATGGCTTTGGTGACTCTTAATGAATCTAAGAATATACGAAGGAAGAGACTAGTTCCATTTTATTAGGCTTCCTGAATACTACATTAAGGGGAAAAAACAACTCAGAGCACTGATATTCGGTAAATTTCTTGTAAATAACATTGTTCAATACTGCTAGGGTGTACTCTCCATTAAGGAAAAGAGCATTTTATCGGCTGCTTTACGTTTTAGTCTCTGGGGTTGTTCACATTTACGTGGGAGCTGTCAATGTTTTTTAGACGTCTGGGTTTCTCTGGTAGGAACCACCACAACTGAAACTGAGTGAAGAGGCCATTGGGAAGGCTGGGACAATAGATTTGACCTCAGTCCATTTATTTCATAATTCAAAGTATCCTGGTTTTTGCTTCCATGTAAATACCCTTCCTCTGTGTGATGATAGTGGTTGAGAACAAAGATAGGATTATCACAAAGCAAAAGAAGTCGAGTAAAATATGACAAAGATGTACTGTTTTCCTTTCTTTTCTCAATGGAAATAGTTTTATATGTAATGAGATGGAAAGAATAGCATTTGCAGCATTCTTGCTTTCTTAAGTCTTATTTGAAAGAACCACAAATATGCATTTTTCTCATACTCATTGCAGTACTGTCACAAGCTCCAGCCCATATGCCTGCCTTAATGAGAAGAGTAAAGACCTGTTAATTTCATTTGTTTTGCTTCTAAGCAGTAGGTGACAGAAGAGCTAAATATTCTCTCCGAGTTGACATGGTGGTTCTAAAAGCACAGGAACCAAGTGGCTGTAATGACCTTGCTTTTCATGTTCAACTAAATGGACCAGAGATAAGATCTATATTGTTTCTGAAGTGTTCAGACCCACAGATAGGGGATGAGAAATTTCTTTGCTGGTGCCAATGGGAAGAACAAATGAAACACATCGGGAATGCAAATGTCTTCTCAAGTCTAATTTTTTACTCAATTAATGAGATGCTCTCATTTAATAGTAAGGCGTGGTTTGGGGTGCAGGTGGCGCAAGCGCAAGGCTAGTGATTCATGGTATTATTACTACTTGTGGATAATATTGTTAACTACAGAATATCAGTTACCCAGATGACATTGTGGTGGCTGCTAGAGGTATGATAAAGAGGTGTAAGATGTTTGTACCTTCAAAAACTGTAAAATCTTGTTTGGAAGAAAAGCATCTGTGCATTGAAAGAGATCAGTACATAGAACAAATGCTAAATGTGAGGAGATAATTGAATTGCCATTCACCTTGCCTATACTAGAATTATAGGGATTAGAGAAATCATTAAACCAACATTAAATGGGAAAAGAGCTGATTTATTACTCTGAGTCAGCAGCCTGTAACCCCAACAAGTATTGCTTCTGGTAAGTTGTATTGGAAAATATGAATTAGATCTGAGGTCATGGTGGGGACTCATTACTTCTACCCCAATATGACTGTACTCATCTAGGTTATTCTAAATGCACTTACCAAGAAGCCAAATGGACAAGGACTTCAGAGAAGAGTGGACTATTTCCATGTGTGCATACTGTATGAGGACACGAGGAGAAACTGTCAGTGACCAAAGAAAATGAAAAACAACAATAACAACTCAACAACAGTTGGTCTGGTTCCTCCTTTTGAGGCACAGTTAACATTCTCCCTAGTAAGACAATAGCTATTGAATGTCAGCCTTCAATCAGTAGGATTGTAATTCTTTTTCTCTTGGAGATGAACCATTAGAGATAGCGTTTAGAATTATTTATTCTAGTAATTCTTCACATGAGGAAATGGCTCTTGAGTGGAAGTCCCTTAGAAATGTGAGAACCTGGGGAAAAATACTTCTTCTGCAATGAAGGGTGAAACATGTCATAATAATAGCTTGGAGGAGAAAAGCTGCAACTCTAGACTGGAACAGGGGTGGGGGCAGTCTGGGGTGGCCTCATGCACAGTTGGTTTTGAGTTGACTTGAAGATGGGGGGCAGAAGAAGGGAGCAGGCTTTCCAGGTGGTGGATGAGGCCAAATAACGTAAAGAAAATGGTGTGTGGAAACAAAAGGAGAGCATTGTAGGGCGAACTCAGAGCAAAAAAGCACTGGAGATCAGTCTAATGCCTTTGGGTTTGATACTTGATCTTTATCCTCTATTGTTTGATGAAGCTCCTGGGAAAAGGTCACTTGTAAAAATTGCTGCGTATGTGGATGTTTGCAGAACATCTGGGGCTCTGTCACCACAACAATAGAGGGTAACTGGAATAGGGAGGGCAGTCCCCACTAGCACATATGGCCACACTACCGTATACTTTCCTTACAATAAGGCAAAATATTTTTAGGAAAAAGGAAGAAACTTCAGGAAGAAAATCCTGCATGGTTTTCTAATATGATCTATTTATTGCAGAAACTGTCTCTCTTATGTCTCTTATAAAAGACTGAGTGGTTACCCAGCCTCTTCTTGAACAGTTCTAGAGATCTCACCACTTTAGTAGGCATCTTGTTCCATCTGACCTTTTACAGGACACTCCTCCAGTCCTGACATTTTTTTTCTCTGTAATTTCCAAACCGTGGTCCTAGAATAATACAAAAAAAAGGTCTATTTCTATACTACAGCTCAGTTCTTCAAATACTTTAAGGTACCTCTCCTTAATCACCTGTTTGCTATGCTCTACAGTCTCAGTTTTACATATCTCATTTTTTATTAACTCCATCTTATCTTTTCACCTTTTCTCTCTTAGATCCCTGACCTCCAGCAATTCTTCAATCCCATGAGGACATCCAACAAATTAATCCTACTTCCTTTTCATTGCTCTTCATTCTTTTGATATCCTCTGTCCACTCCTTACCCAGTTAAATTCTGTCATCATTCCTTATAATCACTCCTTTATAGGTACCTGCTGTTCCCTTGCCTTCTGCCTCTTTATGGTTTTAGTAAAAGCACAACCCTGGTTAAATCTCTCTCCATCTACTCTGTGCCTATGCCTGTACAATTGACTGGGGCTGAAGAAAATTACATTCTTGATGTCTGATTTGGCTTTATATTCATGATGATGGACTTCAAATGAGAACTTAATGTTGCCCAGGGTCATTATCACAGTATATTTCCCTGGTGCATTTACTGTCACACTTTCCTAGATGACCATTCCACCATTTCAAACCTCTTACAACTTCTCCCCCATCCTTACTCTTACCTGCTGACCTTGATTCCTGCTTTGCTAATAAATCGAAGCAGTTAGAAGAGAATGTTGGTAGACTATTTCACCTCCACATTCTACCTGCCTTCCAGCATCTGCTCCCATGTCTCTGTCTTCCCACACACCTGGTTGCTTTGGGTGGTCCTCTCTGAAGCTCATAAATCCTATCCCCCTCACTACCCAACGGTGTTGCTTCAGCAATTCTCCTCTTCCTCTTCAACATCAGCAACTTGTTCTCCCCTGCTAGACATAAACGTGCTGTCATTTCTTCCATTTAGAAAAAACCTCCTCTTGTTCCCACTTCTCCCACCAACTATATCCCTCATTTTTGTTCCTCTCTGCAACAAATTTCTTTAAAGAATTCAAATTCAAATTGGGAGAGTCTAAGTTTGCCTTCTCCAATTCCTCTTCTCATGTTTTCTTAAAGCCACCTCAATTAGGCTTGTGCCAACATCCCTTCACTCCATGTTGCTAATTCTGATAGTCAATTCTCAGTCTTCATATTACTTGACCAGGCAACATTTGACACCATTGATCATTTCCTCTTTGATACATTTCTTCACCTGACTTCTGTGATTTCTGACCTCACTGGTTACCTCTTCTCTGTGCTGTTGTAGCTGGATCCTCCAATACTGCCATTCTGTCAGGAAATCCTGCTATCTCTATGCTGTGGACTGAACTGTGTCCCCTTTGCCCCAAATTTATATATGTTGAAGCCCTAACCCCCAAGTGATGGTATTTGGAGATAAGACCTTTGGGTAGGTAATTATGTTTATATGAAGTTATGAGGGTAGGGCCCTCATTATGGCATTAGTGCTTTTATTAGAAGAGACACCAGAGAGCTAATTTCACTCTTTCTCTGCCATATGAAGAGAGCTGTCTGCAAGCCAGAAAGAGAATCCTCACCAGAACCTGACCTCAAACTTCTAGCCTCCAGAGCTGTAAGAACAGATTTTTTTTGTTTAAGCCACCAAGTCTATGATATTTTGTTATGGCAACCCAAGCTGGCTAAGGCACTCCACCCACAAAATATTTCCAGAATTTGATTATTTTTCATCTCCTCCACTGCTGCCGTATCGTGGTCCAAGCCACTATCACCTCTTGCTTGGATTACTGCAAGAGCCTCCTAACTGGTCTCTGCACTTCTACCCTAGCCCTTCTAAAGTCCTTTCTCAATTGGCAGTCAAAATGATCCTTCAAAATGTATTAATAAATCAGATGATGTCTCTCCTTTGCTCAAAACTCTGCATGGCTCCCCATTTCTCTCAGAGTTAATGGACTACATGGCCCTATACGGGTTAACTCCTATCCCTTCCTGATACCTCTTTGACTTAATCCTACTTCCCCTTTGCTTATTCTATTCCCTTCTCACTTATCTCTTTGCTGTTCCTCAAATATGCCAGATCTGCTCCCAACTTAGGGCCTTTGTACTAGTTATTCCCTCTGCCTGGAACTCTCTTCCTCCAGAGAACCTCATGGCTCATCCTTCATCTTCTTTAAGCCTTTGTGCCAATGCCACCTCCTCACTGAGGCCTACCTTCACCATGCTATTCAGGATTTCCATCTGTTGCCCTTTCCTAGCACTTCTATTCCTCTTTTTCCTACTTGATTATTCTTTTAGACATTATGATTTTCTAACACATTGTTTATTCTATTAATTATTGGTCTCCCCCTTTTGACAATTAGTTCACTGAAGGCTAGATTTTTGTTTGTTTTACTGATATACCTCAAGCACCTACCTAAAACAGCACCTAGTACATATGCACATAGAATATGTAATTGCTGGAAGAATAGTATATACATTAGTGTTTTTATTTCTCTCAATAATTTCTCATGTAATATGCTGCTTGGGACTCTTGTTATCCTGGCAACTCTCTTCTAAACTCATTTGTCATTTAGCCTTCCAGTGTTTATTACCCAGAATGGGGTACAGTATTTAAATAATATCCCAGATATTCACTGAATTGTGCAGAGTAGTACATGATTATTGCCTTTCATAATCAGGACACTGAGCTTCCATTAATATATCCAAAGAGTAAATAAGCTATTTTAAGAGTAAAATCAAAGAGTTGGTTCATTTTGAGCTTGCAGCAAACCTTCAGAGTTTGATATTTATATAAACTGCTGTTAGGTTTCTCTTCTCTTGATTGCATGCATAAGATTTGAAACTAAACCTACTACTGTTCAGTGTTATCAAGATGATAAGGTTTACACGGCAGAGATATTTTTTCTGTTCATCACTGTAATCCCAGTATCTAGTATACTGCCAGGCAATAATACTTTTTCAAAAAAATTTTTTTCTTGACAGCTTTTAAAATCTGTCTCTCCTTTCTCTACCCTAATGTTCTCAGTTTAACTATAATGTTTCTAGGTGCAAATTTAAAGAAAATTATCCTACTTGGGATTCACTGATTTGTGAATCTGAGGATTATTGTCTTTCATCAGTTCTAAATTTTCTTAGCCATTACTCTTCCATGTGTGTATGCGTGTGCTTTCTGGAATTCTATTTGATAGATGTTAGACTTTTAAATTCTAACCTCTTTGCTTCTTAACCCTGCTTTCATGTTTTATTTTTCTCCATCTTTCTGTCCTACATGCTGGATAATTTCTTTACATTTATCTTCTAGTTTGCTGTTTCTCTTTTTAGCTATGTCTAACCTGCTGTTAAGTCCACTGCTGTTTTTAATTTGAATAATTATATTTTTAATTTCTGCAGGGGCCTTTGAAAACAGTATGCTGAGAATAGATAGGGCTCAAGGACAGTATCTCTAATTGAACTTTTAATGAACTCCCATAGGCGCCAAGAAGGCGGGCAGATAAGGAAGAGTATAGAGACAAGGAACTGAGTAGAAGGTTACATCTGGGTAAAGAAAGTTTGTTTTGCATTGTGTTCTTTCTGCTGACGTGGGGTTTATGGAGTATAAATAAAGTGAGGCAGAGGCTCTGAGTGAGGCCACCATGTTATCTGTTTGTCTTTGTCTTTTGTGTCTGTTCATTCTCCACCACCCCCGGCATGGACCCCAATAAGTGGCACAGCAAGCAGGGTTCGCACGGGTGAGTAGGGGAGAACAAGAAGTGGAACCCCCTAGGAGCGGGTAAAGCCCGGATATTGTTAAGGGGAACCTTCTTAAGCTTTCATTATGGGGAATTCCAGTTCCTTGGCCTCAGAATATTTAAGATTATTACAAGGGCTTTTACTTTCAATTGGAGTTGATACCAAAGAGAGAACTTTACGGAAATTGTTTGCTCATGTGGAACAACATTGCTATTGGTTTCAGTATCAAACTAAAGTGCAATTAAATAAACAAGATTGGCAACAGGTCGTTAAAACCCTTCGTCAAGTGCATCAGTGCGGCGATGTAATGTCAGCACCTTTGTGGGCCCTCTGTGCCTCTATTACTCAGGCTTTGGAGCTCTTAGAGACAGACTCTGAAAAAGGGGAAGGTGGAGATGAGGAATCTTTGAAGTCTCCAATAGCCATTTCCCCTCCTTTAGATAATCCTGTAACTGATGGGGAAGGTCCTTTGTATAATGATGTGTCTCAGGAAAGGGAATCAGAAATTCAAAAGGAGCTTCAGCCCGTTGTTCAATTGTTACAACAAATTTTACAATTGCAGTTATCTCCCCCTCACCCTTCTCCTCCACCCACTCCTGTTTTTACTTTTCCCGTGGCTCATCCACCCCTGTCAGCACCCAAGGCAGAGGAGGAGGATAGTTTTCCACCACCACCACCGCCGGTGGAAATGCTGCCTTGTTCAGGCACGGTTTTTACTGTCTCTGCTTCTACTGCTAAAGCTGTAATTGAGGTATTGGATTCTCAAGAGGATGAGGATCCTCTACAATTGTTCCCCATTACTAGGCAACCTTTTGGCCCTAATGATCAATTTCCTCAAGGAGGTGTGAATGTGCAGTATAATGTCCTTCAATTTAAGTTCCTTAAAGAAATGAAGGCAGCTGTTGCTAATTATGGCCCTCAATCTCCTTTTGTCATGGGACTTTTAGATTCTTTCTCCTCTGAGAATTTGTTTTTGCCTCTTGATTGGGAGACTTTGGGGAAGGCTGTTTTGGACCGCTCTCAGTGGCTCCAGTTACGCAGCTGGTGGCTGGAAGATGCCAAAGAATAGGCCCACTGCAATGCTGCTAGAAATCCTCCAGGACCAACAGAGGAGCAATTAACAGGTACTGGTCAGTTTGCTACTGTAGCGGCTCAATCTGGGCTCGATGACATAGCATTATCACAAGTTAAAGGACTTTTTTTAAAAGCTTGGTGTAAAGTAGAACCATCGGGAAAAACTGCTTTGTCTTTCGTTAAGATTTTGCAGGGTGCTAATGAACCTTATCCTGATTTTGTTGCTCGGCTCCAAGATGCTGTAATGAAGACTGTGGGTAATGGGGCAGCAGGCAAAATCCTGATAACCACATTAGCTTTCGAGAATGCTAATCAAGAATGTCAGAGGTTGTTGCACCCTCAAAAGGCTGCTGGAAACTTACAAATAGAAGATTTTATTAGAGTCTGTGCCGGAGTGGGAGGGGCTGCCTATAACGCACAATTGTTTGCTGGAGCTCTATCTAAGGCACTCATGGGAAAAAAGGGGGTTTGCTTTCAATGTGGAAAGACTGGTCATTTTAAAAAGGAGTGTCGTAAGTTATCTAATAAGAATGACTCCCCCAAAATAGGATCTAAAAGGCTTCCCACTGAGCCCTGTCATTGTTGCAGCAAAGGGCGACACTGGACTAATCAATGTCACTCTAAAGTGGACAAATATGGTAATCCTCTAACCTCTGGATCGGGAAACTTGCAGAGGGGGCCTTCAGCTTGGGGCCCCAGCAACAATACAAGCCCTCTTCATTTGCAATTTCCAATCAGCTCGGGGGTCCAGCATCAGCAGGCCAATCAGTCAATGTTAACCCCCAATTTTCACTAACTCAACTTTTCTCTGCTACTTCTGGTAGCGCCGCTGCTGATGTGTCAATTTTGCAGGCCATCGAACTCACCCCAGAAATGGGAGTTGTTAAATTGCCTACAGGTGTTTTTGGGCCATTACCTCCACATACTGTTGGATTGCTTATAGGACGTAGTAGTAGTATTCTAAAGGGTTTACAAGTTCATTTGGGTGTTATAGATTCTGATTATAAAGGGGAAATTCAAATTATGGCACAGGCTCATAAACCCATATCCCTTAAAGAGGGGCAACGGATTGCACAACTCCTTTTACTACCCTATTTTCAGTTTCCTTCACGGAGGCAAGAAAGAACCAGAGGTTTTGGAAGCACGGGTAAACATATTTTTTGGGAAACTTTAGTAACTCAACAAAAACCCTTGTTTCCTCTTGAAGTAGAGGGACAAATTTTTCAGGGCTTGGTTGATACAGGAGCTGATGTTTCCATTATTGCCTCCGACCAATGGCCTTTACAATGGCCTAAACAGCCTGTTGCTGTGTCTCTTACTGGATTAGGTTCCGCCTCAGAGGTGTATCAAAGTTCTCAATCCTCGAGTTGTCGAGGGCCGGATGGTCAAATGGCCCAAGTCCAGTTTTATATTGTTCCTATTGCCCTAAATTTATGGGGGCGAGATTTATTGCAACAATTTGGAACTTTTGTTTCTATTCCTCATGTTTCTAATTCTGCCAAGAATATGATGTTCTGCATGGGCTACAATCCCCTTGAAAAGTCTTTAAACATGTAGCCACTGTTCAGCAGCCTCAAGCCCTTCCCTTAAAGTGGAAAACTAATATTCCTGTATGGGTTGAACAGTGGCCTTTAACACGTGAGAAGCTTGAGGCCTTGGAAAACTTAGTTCAGGAACAATTATCCTTAGGTCATATAGAACCTAGTACTTCTCCATGGAACTCCCCTGTTTTTGTGATAAAGAAAAAGAACAGTAAATGGAGATTATTAACAGATTTTCATGCTATTAATGCATGTATTCAACCCATGGGATCCTTACAACCTGGCCTTCCTAATCCTTCTATGATTCCTCAAGATTGGGTGCTCATGGTTATTGATTTAAAGGATTTTTTTCTATTCCTTTGGATCAAAAGGATTGTGAGCGTTTTGCCTTCTCTGTCCCTGTTTTTAATAATTCTCAGCCACTTTCTCGATACCAATGGAAAGTTTTACCTCAAGGTATGTTAAACAGCCCTACCTTGTGTCAAGAATTTGTCCATCGGGCCTTGGATCCTGTTAGAAAGCGTCATCCTTCTGTTCTTTTATATCATTATATGGATGACATTCTTCTTGCTGCACCCACCAGAGAAAAGCAGCAAGATGCTTTTGCATCATTACAAACTCAGCTTTCTTTCTACTCACTTAATATTGCCCCAGAAAAAATTCAAGTGGATTTTCCTATTCAATATTTAGGTTATACCTTGGGAGCACGAAATATTCGACCCCAAAAAATTCAAATTTGATGTGATCATTTAAAAACATTAAATGATTTTCAAAAGCTTTTAGGAGACATTAATTGGATGCGTCCTGTTTTAGGAATACCAACATATCAGTTACAACATCTTTTTTCTATTCTAGAAGGAGACAGTCACTTGGACAGCTCATGTCATTTAACTCCTTTGGCTTTACAGGAACTCCAGCTTGTAGAAGAGCAACTTCAAAAGGCCCATTTACATTATATCCTTCCCGACATTCCCCTTTCCCTATGTTTATTTCATACTTTACATTCTCCTACAGGAATGATTCATCAAACCAATCGGCCGCTAGAATGGATCTTTTTGTCCAATAAAACATCTAAACGCTTGACCACTTATATTGACCGTTTAGCTGAACTGATCATCAAAGGATGGCATCATTGTCGACAACTTTGGGGAGGAGATCCTTCCTTAATTATTTCTCAATTCACTCAGATCACTTATCTTCTTGCAACTTCTGATTCTTGGCAAGTTGCTTGTGCTTCATTTGTTGGACAATTTTCTACTCAATATCCTAAGTTTCCAATCTTTTCATTTTTTAGGCAACATTCTGTGTTGCCTTTCTCACCAATTTCTGTATTTCCTGTTCAAGGTCCTACCTTTTTTACTGATGCTAGTAGCAATGGTAAGGCTGGATATTGGAGTGTTCATCAATCTCGAGTTACAGTTTATCCTTATCCCTTGGTGCAACAGGGAGAATTGTTTGCTATTCTCATGGTCTTACTTGATTTCCCTACTACTAGTTGTAATATTGTTAGTGATTCTCAATACGCCATTTATGTTACTTCTTATATTTCTCAGGCCACTTTACCTCTTTGTGCTACTTCTTCTCTTCAAAAACTCTTTTCTTTGTTATCCTCTACCTTGAGCCAACGTCGAGCTCCTTTATTCGTCACTCATCTTCCTTCTCATTCTCAACTTCCTGGACCATTAGTTCATAGTAATACTCAGATTGATTCGCTTTTAATTGGCCACCTGCAGGCTGCAGAACAAGAACATGCTCTACATCACACTAATAGTTCTGGCCTTCAACGACGGTTTCATTTAACTCGTAAACAAGCTCGTTCTCTTATTCGAGCTTGTCGTTCCTGTGCTCCTTTGAGCATTCCATCCTTCCATCCTGGGGTTAATCCACGAGGTACTCAAGTTAATCAGATTTGGCAAATGGATGTCACACATGTCCCTTCTTTTGGATGATTAAAGTATGTTCATCATACTATTGATACCTTTTCTCATTTTCAATGGGCCACTCCGTTGAGAGAAAGCTGATTCTGTTATTACACATCTCTTAGCTTGTTTTGCCATCATGGGCATTCCTCTTATACTTAAAACTGATAATGCCCCTGCCTATGTCTCTCGTAAATTACAAGTTTTCTTACAGCAATACAATATTCAACATATCACTGGTATCCTGGGCAACAGTCAAGGTCAAGCCATCACTGAGCACACAAATTTAACCTTAAAAACTCAACTGCAAAAACAAAAAGGGGGAAATGAGTCCCCCAGAAACCAGATTCTGAAGGTTCTTTTTACCTTAAATTTTTTGAATCAATGGAGACAATTGCAAGACTCTGCTGCCGTAACCCATCTTTCCTCACCTCCCTCGGTGATAGTCCCCGCTGACAATTTAAGGGTTTGGTATCCTAATGAAGAAGGTAAGTATGTTCAAGGGCAAGTTCTAAAACAGGGACGGGGCTATGGTCTTGTCCTTACAGGGAGCAGACCTGAGTGGTTTCCTACAAGACGATTGAAACCCTGTTGAAAAGAAAACTGGATTCAGCATGCATTTCTTCCTTTGTTGGATGTGCCTCGGCGGGGGACTTATTTCCCTTAGTGAGGCTTTGTATGAATATTGGACTTATATTCCCTTTCCACCCTTGTATCAGGGAGTCGCCTGGGGGGAGGCGGAAATTAAGGTTTTCACCAATGACACTACTTGGATGCCGTCCCCCTATATAGTCAAGGACAACATAGAACAGGAAACGGGAATCATAAACAACACATACCAATTTGGAGTGGAAGGACTTCCAATATGCATGGGAAATAGTCCTCATTGTCTCCGAAAATTGCACGAAGCCTGGGCTGTTCGCTATAATCATAGTCATGTGGCTGCTAATACTGTTATTATTGTAACTAGAAGCTTTCAGTATAATCATACTGTATATAGTAATGAGACTATTCCTAGTTCTTTACCTTTTTGTCCTATCCCAGAAGTTTCCCCTAATATTGAGGTGCTGGAGTGGCAACAATGTCGGGGAACTAAACCCCAGATTTTATTAGAATACAATGGGATGCAAATAACTGATTGGAGTGTGCACGGTGATTTTCAAACAAAATTTAGTCACATACCTTTGAAATGGCACCAGGTAAATAAAAGTATTGCCACTAATGGTAATGAAACCTTGGTATGGCGTGAAGGAGGCCTGTCGCCACCTAGGCCTCATCTTAGACACTCTTTACAAGTACAGAGTCATCTTTGGAAGTTGTTAGCTGCAGGCGATGCCATTAGCACTTTTGTGGGGAATATGTCCCTTAATCTTTCTAACCTGAATAACTCCTTTCATATTCAGTTATATCAGAATACCTCCCGATATATTATTGCTTGTGTCCATAAGCCCTACCTACTATTAGCGGGGAATTTGACATGGGATAATGACACGGGGATTGTTAATTGTACAGATACGTGTACATTTTTGTCTTGCCTCAATCATTCCTGGTGGCACAACTTTACTGAGGATATTTATATCCTCAGGGCTCGTAAGGAAATTTGGCTACCAGTTAACCTTACGCGACCGTGGCATCACCTCTTGAGACTTATATTTGGACTTCTCTCCAGCGAACCCACCGTGCCCTTGGACTTATAATTGCCTTGGTGATGAGCCTTGTCGCCATTGCCTCCACTGCGGCCGTAGCAGGACTCCCTCTTCATCAAAGCATACAAAATGCTGAATTTGTGCAGCAATGGCATGAACAATCTCACCGGTTATGGCTTCAACAATGAAACATTGATTCTTAACTTGCTGAAAGATTGGACAACATGGAGCAAGCATTGACATGACTTGGAGATCAGCTCACTGTCCTCAGTACTCGGATAACATTACAATGTGATTGGAACTCCACTCAATTTTGTGTAATGTCTGTGCCTTTTAATATCTCTCAGAATTGGACCGAAATCCAAAAATTATTAGTAGGCCATAAAAATATTAGTTTGGACATCCAAGAGCTCACTCAGAACATTTCCAAAGCATTTCGACAACAATTACATGTGTTGTCCGGAACCGCAACCCTGCAGGAGCTGGGTCAACGCCTTGCTGCCCTTAACCCATGGACCCAGATGAAAACATGGATTTCTACAATCTCTGGAAGTATATTGCTTTGGGCACTCGGATTGGGTCTACTTCTCTTGGTGATTCGATGCTCTCTCCGTCGCCTCCAAAAACAAAAGAAAACACAGGAACAAATATGGGCTACCTTTTTAGGATTGAGGCAAAACAAAAAGGGGGAAATGCAGGGGCCTTTGAAAACAGTATGCTGAGAATAGATAGGGCTCAAGGACAGTATCTCCAATTGAACTTTTAATGAACTCCCGTAGGCGCCAAGAAGGCGGGCAGATAAAGAAGAGCATAGAGACAAGGAACTGAGTAGAAGGTTACATCTGGGTAAAGAAAGTTTGTTTTGCATTGTGTTCTTTCTGCTGACGTGGGGTTTATGGAGTATAAATAAAGTGAGGCAGAGGCTCTGAGTGAGGCCACCATGTTCTCTGTTTGTCTCTTTTGTGTCTGTTCATTCTCCACCACCCCCGGCATGGACCCCAATAAATTTCTAAAATTTTTAATTATTTTGCAGATTTGCCTATTTATTATATTGTTCTTTTCTCTCATTTTTGTGCCTATATAATACTGCTTTTGTATTTTTTATGATTAATAATTTTAATAAAAATCTTGATCTTTTTTTTTCCATTGAAGTCAAGAAAGTAAAATTACAATAAATTATTTTTTGGCATAAATAAAAATTTTGAACTTAAAACAATGTTGTGAGTTTGAATATATCTACTTTCTAATACTTTTTTTTTTAAAATTATACTTTAAGTTCTAGGGTACATGTGCATAACGTGCAGGTTTGTTACATATGTATACTTGTGCCATGTTGGTGTGCTGCACCCATCAACTCGTCAGCACCCATCAACTCGTCATTTACATCAGGTATAACTCCCAATACAATCCCTCCTCCCTCCCCCCTCCCCATGATAGGCCCCGGTGTGTGATGTTCCTCTTCCCGAGTCCAAGTGATCTCATTGTTCAGTTCCCACCTATGAGTGAGAACATGCGGTGTTTGGTTTTCTGTTCTTGCGATAGTTTGCTGAGAATGATGGTTTCCAGCTGCATCCATGTCCCTACAAAGGACACAGACTCATTCTAATACTTTTCAACCACTTTAATATTCTTGAAAAAAAATTCATGTACATAGGCACACACATTTTTTCTTTTGGCCCAGGCTACAATATGGTTTGACATGAAATTATAAGACTCTGTCTTCATTTAAATTTTTGATATTTTGTTTATCATGCATTTTTTGCATCAATTTTGATTAAAAATATTTAATTAAAATATTATTTACCTTGATTGCTGAGCTTTTTGACATCTCTCTTCTTTTTTTTTACCTGAGAATGTGTCACTTGTCTCACTGTGGTCTCCATCTTGACTATTTTGTATATTTGATAATTTCAAAGGCCCAAAGTCCTTGAAGATCTAATTCTGCTACTTCTCATTTACAATATCATGTTTACATAAGAGTTTTTTAGTTTTAGGTTATGCATTCATTTTGGTGTGTCTCTGTCAGGTCTTTGCAGTGTCTCTATGAAGTGTATATCATTTGTAATGCTTTATAGGAAGGGTATATCCCAGAGCATTTATATTTACTTTTTCTAAGTACCCAAAGACAGCACCTACTTTGAATTACTTTAATTAAAATTTTTCTTTGGGGTTCCTGGATCACATAAGTAACATAAATATGACACTCAGATCCATGGGAGGTTAGACTGTGGTTGTGAATTCTTAGGCAAAAGTCTCTATTTTTTTCCCACCTGGATCTTAGAGTGAGACTCAGGAGTTCTCTGATTGTTGTTGGTGAAGGAATTTTTCTGTTTCCCCTGTCAATGAGATGTAGCTCTTACAGGGTATTGGTTTTATTGGCGAAAAGTGTCTATGTCCTAAGTCATCACCCACAGATAGTCTAAGGTAACATCCTGACGTTGGGAGATTCTCAGTATCCAAGCTGATTTGATTCTGAAACTGTAGCTGTTTCTTAGGCATCCATAGCTTCAACATTAGATTACCATTCTGCTTTCTAGCTACTTTTCATTTTTTGTTTTGTTTTGTTTTGTTTTTTGAGATGGAGTCTCGTCCTGTCGCCCAGGCTGGAGTGCAATGGTGCAATCTTGGCTCACTGCAACCTCCACCTCCTGGGTTCAAGCAATTCTCCTGTCTCAGCCTCCTGAGTAGCTGGTATTACAGGCACATGCCACCACGCCCAGGTAATTTTTTGTATCTTTAGTAGAGATGGGGTTTCACCATGTTGGCCAGGCTGTTCTCAAACTCCTGACATCATGATCCACCTGCCTTGGCCTCCCAAAGTGCTGGGATTACAGGTGTAAGCCACCGCGCTGGACAGCTCCTTTTCTTAAACCAACCAACTAACCCCTGGAGTGTTTTCTTAGTTTCTTTCAAGTTTAACTACATATTTAAAGATATTTTTGGTCTTTATTATTAACAATTTCTACATCAAGAGGTTTTCTTTTTTTTTCCTTAATTTTTATTATTATTTTTTGAGATGGAGTCTCTCTCTGTCACCCAGGCTGAAATGCAGTGGTACGATCTCGGCTCACTGCAACCTCTGCCTCCTGGGTTCAAGCAATTCTCCTGCCTCACCCTCCTGAGTAGCTGTGATTACAGGTGTGAGCCACTGTGCCCAGCTGAAGAGGTTTTTAATAGTATTTATTTGGTTACATTGTTAGAAACAAAAGTTTTCTTTAGTCTTGAGTTGATTCTTCTCTCCTTTCTTATCTCAGATTTAAGCAGACAGATTAAAAGCAAAATGGAGTATTATGAATTTCTTTGTAAAATTTATTAACATTCCATAATATCTCTCTGTATCTACTTTTTCAGATGTTGATTAATTCAGGGTTCCAGTTTTCATAGGTTAGTAGTACCTTTTTATATATTTTTAAATCAACTTTAGCAAATATTACCTAGTTTGCAGTATTCTTGGAATTATCTTTATCTTACAAATGGGGAACTAAGGTTGGCTAGATGAGGAAGTCATTCAACTTTGAAACAGAGAATGAGGAGGTAAATCCACATTTTTCAGTCTACATCTAATCCTCTTTATCCTATTTCACAATTTATTTTTTTATTAAGTTAATTTTTAATTTTATGGTTATATTGTAGGCTTATATGTTTATGGGGTACATGTGATGTTTTGATACAGGCATACAGTGTGTAATAATTACATTAGTTTAGTTGGGTTATCTACCACGTCAGGCACTTATTATTTATTTGTGTTAGGAACATTCCAATTCTACCCTTTTAGTTACTGTAAAATATACAATAAATTATTGTTGACTATAGTCACTCTATTGTGCCATCAAATATTAGATATTATTCTATTGAACTATATTTTTGCATTCATTTATCATCCACACTTTTTGCCCTGTTCACCAATACCCTCCCAGCCTCTGGTAACCATCATTCTACCTTCTATCTTCATGAGTTCAATTGTTTTATTTTTAGCTTCCACATATGAGTGAGAACATGCAAAATTTGTCTTTCTGCCCTTGGCTTATTTCACTGAACATAATGTCTTCCAGTTCCATCCATGTTGTTGCAAATGACAGGATTTCATTCTCTTTCATGAGTGAATAATATTTTATTGTATATATGTACCATATTTTCTATACTCATTCATCTGTTGATGGACACTTTGGTTGGTTCCAAATCTTCGTTATTGTGAATAGTGCTGCAAGAAACATGGTAGTACAGATAAATCTTCAATATACTGATTTCCTTTCTTTTGGGTATATACCCAGCAGTGAGATTGCTGGATTGTATAGTAGTTCTATTTTTAGATTTCTGAAGAACCTCCATACTCTTCTCCATAGTGGTTGTACTAATTTACATTCCCACCAACAGTGTATGAGGGTTCCCCTTTCTCCACATCTTCACCAACATTCATTACTGCCTGTCTTTTGGATAAAAGGCATTTTAACTGGGTTGAGATGATATCTCATTGTAGTTTTGATTCACCTCTTTCTGATGATTAATGATATTGAGTATGTTTTCGTATACCTGTTTGCTATTTGTATATATTCTTTTGAGAAATGTCTGTTTAGAAATTTTGCACATTTTAAAATCAGATTATTAGATTTTTTTTCCTGTTGAGTTGAGTTCCTTATATAGTCTGGTTATTAATCCCTTGTAAGACAGATAGTTTGCAAATATTTTCTCCCATTCTGTGGGTTGTCTCTTTACCTTATTGATTGTATCTTTTGCTTTGCAGAAGCTTTTTAATTTGATGTGATCCCATTTGTCCATTTTCACTTTGGTTGCCTGTGCTTTTGAGGTATTACTCAAGAAATCTTTGCCCAGACCAATATTCTGGAGAGTTTCCTCAGTGTTTTAGTAGTTTCATAGTTTGAAGTCTTAGATTTAAGTCTTTAATTAATTTTGATTTGATTTTTGTGTATGGTGATGTTGCAGGACTTTTTTTTAGTTCAGCTAAAGACGGGACCCTTGTCACACGGCCACAAAAATTTAGGCTCACAGACAGTTTAAAGGGTGAGTAAGGCAAGGTTTTATTGGGTGAAAAGGGAAAAGAAGGAAAACAGAGACCCTCTGCAAAGCCAGAGTCCCTGCTGATATGCTTCCTACCTGGCAGTTTGAATCTCAGGTTCCACACAGGAAGAGGTGGGGCCAGGCTCCTCCCCACTGCAAACTGCAGGAACTTTGGAGGCTCCTCCCCAGTGAGCCTTCCTCCCGGCTTGCAGGTTGTGGGAGGTTCTGTTGGGGAGCTCTTCCCACCTGGTTGTCTCAGTGAGAGATAGGGGTCTACTTTGATTGTTTGGCATGTGGATATCCAGTTTTCCCAGCATGATGTATTGAACAGACTCTTTCTCCTATGTATATTCTTGGAACCTTTGTTGAAAGTGAGTTCACTGTAGATGCATAGATTTATTTCTGGGTTCTCTATTCTGTTCCATTGGTCTATGTGTTTTTTTTTTTTTTTTTTTTTTTTTTGCCAGTACTATGCTGTTTTGGTTGTTATAGCTCTGTACTATAATTTGAATTCAGGTAATGTGATTCTTTCACTTTTGTTCTTTTGGCTCGGGATGGCTTTGAGTAGTCTGGGTCTTTTGCTGTTCTATATAAATTTTGAGTTTTTTTTTCTATTTCTGTGAGGAATGTCATTGGTATTTTGATAAGAATTGCATTGAATCTGTAGATTGCTTTGGGTAGTATGGACATTTTAACAATATTGATTCTTCCAAATGAACATGGAATATCTTTCCAATTTTTTGTGTCCTCTTCAATTTCTTTCATCATTTTAAAAATAGCTTTCACTTCTTTGGTTAAGTTTGTTCTTATGTATTGTATTTTATTTGCAGCTATTGAAAATGGGTTTTCCTTTTCAGATTGCTTGCTCTTAGCATATAGAAATGCTACTAAATTTTGTATGTTGATTTTGTTTCATGGCAACTTTACTGAATTTATCAGTTCTAACAGTTTTTTAGTGTTGTCTTTAGGTAATTCTAAATAAAAATTATTTGCAAAAAAGGATAATTTGACTTTCTCTATTCCAATTTGGATGCTCATTATATTTTTCTGTTGTGTGATTGCTCAAGCTAGGACTTCCAGTACTTTCACGTGGTACAAGTGAGCATCCTTGTCTTGTTCTAGAGTATAGAGGAAAAGCTTTTAGTTTTTGCCCATTCAGTATGATACTTGCTGTGGATCTGTCCACAGCTGTGTGTTGAAATATTTTCCTTCTACTCCCAAGTTTTTTAGGGTTTTTATCATAAAGGGAGGTTAAATTTTATTGGATGTCTTTTCAGCATCAATAGAAACAATCATATGGTTTTTGTCCTTCATTTTGTTGATATGATTGATTAATATGATCTGTTGATATCAATGTTGATTGATTTGTGTATGTTGAACCATTCTTGCATCTCTGGGATAAACCCCACATGGTTATGATAAATGATTTTTTCATTTGTTGTTAAATTCAGTTTAGTAGTGCTTTGTTGAGGATTTTTGCATAGATGTTCATTAGAGATACTGGCCTGTAGTTTGTGTGTGTATGTGTGTGTGTGTGTGTTTGTGTTTTTGTCCTGTTTTAGTATCAGGGTAATATTGGCCTTGTAGAATGTGTTTGGAAGTATTTCTTCCTCTTCTAGTTTTTGGAATACTTTGAATAGGATTGGTGTTTGTTTTTCTTGAATTGTTCCTTAAAGTTCAGCAGTGAAGCCATCAGGTCCTACGCTTTTCTTTGATGGGAAACTTTTTATTATATCTTTGATCTCATTTCTTGTTATTGGTCTATTTGGGTTTTGGATTTCTCCATGGTTCAATTTTGGTAGGTTGTATGTGTCTAGGCATTTATCCATTTCTTCTAAGTTTTCCAATTTCTTGGCATATAGTTGCTCATAGTCTCTAATGATCCCTTGAATTTCTGTGGTATCAGTTGTAATGTCTCATTTTTCTTCTCTGATTTTATTTTGGCATTCTGTCTTTTTTTCTTAGTCCAGCTAAAGGTTTGTCAATTTTGTTTACCTTTTCATAAAACCAACTTTTTGTTTTGTTGATCTTTTATATTCTCTTTTTCTTTGTTTTAATTTCACTTATTTCAGCTTGGATCTTTATTATTTCTGTTTTCTACTGATTGTGGGTTTGATTAATTCTTGCTTTTCTAGTTCTTTCAGATGCATCATTAGGTTGTTTATTTGAAGATTTTCTACTTGTTTGATGTAGGTGCTTATTGCTATAATCTTTTCTCTCAGTATTGCCTTTGCTGTATCCCACAGGTTTTTTTGTGTTTTCATTTTCATTTGTTTAAAGAAATTTTTGAATTTTCTTCTTAATTTCTTCATTGACCCACTGGTCATTAAGGAGCATGCTGTTCAATTTCTGTGTGTTTGTATCATTTCCAGAGTTCCTCCTGTTACTGATTTCTAGTTTTATTCCATTGTTATCAGATAAGATATTTGATGTGATTTCAATTTTTTTGAAATTTTTAAGACTTGTTTTTTGGCCTAATATATGGTCTGTCCTTAAGAATGATCCTTGTGCTGAGGAGAAAAATATATATTCTGCAGGTATTGGATGAAATGTTTTGTAAATATCTATTAGGTTCATTTGGTCTATAGTGCACATTAAGTCTTGTGCTTCTGTGATGATTTTCCATTTGGATGATCTTTCCAGTGCTAAAAGTAGGAAGCTGAGGTCCCTAGCTTCCCCAGCTATTATTATATTAGTGCTCTCTTTAGCTATTTAGGATTTATCTCTTTAGGGTTTATTTCTCTCTTTAGCTCTAATAATATTTGCTTTATATATCTGGGTGCTCCAGGGTTGAGTGCATATATATTAATAATTTTTACTTTATCCTCTTGCTGAATTCACCCCTATATCATTATATAATGACCTTCTTTGTCTCTTTTTATAGTTTTTGTCTTAAAATCTATTTTGTCTGATGTAAGTATAGCTACTCCTGCTCTTTTTTGGTTTCCATTTGCATGGAATATCTTTTTCCATCCTTTTATTTTCCCTCTGTGTGTGTCTTTATAGGTGAAATGTCTTCTTGTAGGCAGCATGAGGCTGGGTCTTGCTTTTTTTAAAAATCCATTCAGCCACTCTGTGTCTTTTTATTGGAGAGTCTAGTCTATTTACATTCAATTTTATTATTGATAAATAAGGACTTTCTACTTCCATTTTGTTATTTGTTTTCTTATTATTTTGTAGTCTTCTCTTCCTTCCTTCCTTTCTGTCTTCCTTTGAGTAAAAGTGATTTTGTCTGGTGGTATGTTTTAATTTCTTACTTTTAATTTTTTGTGCATCTGTTTTGATTTTTGGATTTCAGGTTATCATGAAACTTGCAGACAACATCTTATAATCTGTTATTTTAAACAGATGACAACTTAATTCCGATCACAAACAACAGCAAGCAAACAAATAGCTAAGAGAAAACTAATAAAAACTGTACACTTTAACTCCACCACCCCACTTTTAAATTTTTTGTTGTTTCTGTTTATATTTTTTATACTTCTAACTTTTAAAAAGTTGTTGTAGTTATTATTTTTGATAGGTTTGTGTTTTAGTCTTCTTCCTCAAGATATGAGTGGCTTACATACCACAATTACAGTGTTAAGAGTATCTTATTTGTCTGTGTACTTACTATAACCAATGAGTTTTGTACCTTCAGTGATTTCTTATTGCTTGTTATTGTCCTGACTGAGGGCAACAGGGGCCATCCCTCATCTCTTCAGAATGGGACCTGCCTGTCCATCGGGAGTAACCAACCCATGCTTAACTGCTGTTCATATGGAAACTCTTCTCCACTTCTCATAGTGGTGTTTATTATCTGTATGGTCCTTTTAAAGTCTGATCTCTTCAGAGAGCCTGATGAAGCTGTATTGGTTTGTGTATATGTGAGGCAAGGAGTACTGGTTAATTATGCACGATCCATTGCCAACCTCCACCATTCTTGTTTGCTCTCATTATACAGGCAGGAAAATTCAGCCTCTTTTGAAGCTAGGGATAGCTATGTGACCTTTCTCTAGTCAACAAAGCTTAAGGGGACTTCTGCTGGTTGACTTCTGGGAAAGGTGTTTTATCTTCAGCACAGTGAAGGAGGATCACAGAAGGTTTTTCCCTTGTGCTGATCTGGCCAGTTCCCTGCTTCCTGCCTTTGGTTGTGTGAGGATGTGATATTTGGAGCTATGACAACCATCTTATGATGTTAAGTCAAGCTCAAAAGAATCACACATACACCAACCCAGTGTCCTTGTGTGGAGCTTGTGAGCCAGCCATGGCATCAGTCACCTGCAGACTTCTTATGCAAATTATAAATCTCCTTTGGTTTAAGTCATTTTTAGCTAGTCTTTATGTGATTAACAGCCTAATGCATATAAATGGATATGTTTCCCTTTTCCTTTTTTCTTTATTTTTTTTATTATTATAGATTGTATAATCAGAATTTGTTTTTTTGAAAAGTAACTTTTAAAAATATATTTTCAGTTATAAAACTTTATCCATTATTTCTCTTAAATTTCTCTTCTAGAGCTTAGGAAACTTGTAGGTCCATCAGTAAATAAATTGAGTGCCTTTTCTATATCAGGTATTGTGTGAGAAATTGGATAAAAAGCAATGAACAAGATCGACTATTTGCTGTCTTGTAATCTAATGGGGGAAATATTTGTCTGCCTTTGATTTATTTTGCTATTATAAACTCTCAGGTGGTAAGGCTTACTTTTCTTAATTTTCTTGCCACTTCTGCATTCTTTACCTGTTTTTCCTTTTGATCAAAATGAAGCCAGAGTCATAGCCCTCATCATTGCTGCTTCTGCCTTTGGAGAGATGAAATGATTAGTAAGACAAATGTGGAACTGATCATTTATACTCCATCTGCACTGCTCGGTGGGACAGATGGTGTCATGTGGCTCAGGAACTGTCCTGAAATGAAAGTACCAGCACTCTTTCACCCAGTTTCCTTCATGTCCTTCATGTCAGAAGTTCAGAAGATTAGAGAAGCCCTCCTACCATGCTTGGCACCTATTTAGCCTGTTATCTTTCATCACTTGGATTGCTTTCTCCAAGAGAAACCAGATATTCTTTTTTTTTTTAAAAAAAACCAAACAACCCCCCTCTCCAAAGACCTAAAACATATTTAATTTGCACATTAAAATGCTTATGCAGTTATTTGTGTGGCAACCACATTTCCTTAAATCAGTGCTGTGGCTGTAGAGTCAACAAGGCAGAAACAGATAGCGTGGGTTTCTCTTGAAATGTACTGATAAGGAGAAAGAACTAACCTGGCTCTTTATCATTTAGATTATTCACACAAGTGAGGGACCCTGAGCTCCATGATGTGCAAAACAGGTCCATCCTGGGCTATGATCTCTGGTACTTGTGCAGTGTTTGATGGAACAACAACCTGTACTTGTCCAGAACACTCTGGCAGATGGCCCATCTGTTTATCCACCTGCCAGCATCCCATGTGCTCTCATTTACCCATCTCACTTCTTCTGGCTCCTTCCAAATGGCCTACGCCAGAGGGTTTGTGATAGTTCTAATTTATCTCTCTCTTACTTCTAATTTCCTGTCCTACCCAGCTCTGTTCCTTCCTTGCTCCAGGAAAGGAGTTTGTTTCTATGTGACAGTTCATGGGAGAAGTGATGGCCCTTAACTGAAAGTCAGAGTCCTAGACCAAATTTATTCTCAAATTCAAATGTGTGCCTCTCTTGCAAGCAAAGCCAAAGGTGGGTAGGGAAAACAAAGGAGCAATTCTGTAGAAATACACTGACAGCCAAGAGGAAAGGAGTTCTGCATATTCAACCTGTAAAGCACCTTACAGTTTATGCAACCTTAGTATGCACAAAATCATGTAATTTGCACAACAGTCCTGAGAGGCATGTTTGATCATTCCAGGAGGAAACCGAGCCTTTGAACCTGGAGGTAGACAGTTGGCTGCAAACCTGGGTTTTGGGTCCCAGGCCCTGGGCACTTTCCAGCACCCCCACCCCATCTCTTGCGCTGCTTCTTGCTCCTGCTTTCCAACTCTGTGTGGCTGGGTCTGAGCCAGCCTAGCAGAGATGTCCCCAGCCTTGTGGTCCCATTGTCCCCTCTCACTTGGCAATACCTTGGAGCTGGATGAGGCAGCCTTCAGGTGCCAGAGAAGCTGCCCTAGCAAAATCTCAGTGACTGGAGAGTCTGTCCTCATTTTCATTTTTATTAAAATCCTCACTTGGCCGGACGTGGTGGTTCATGCCTGTAATCTCAGCACTTTGGGAGGCTGAGGTGGGTGGATCGTGAGGTTAGGAGTTTAAGACTAGTCTGGCCAGCATGATTAAACCCCCCTCTTTACTAAAAATACAAAAATTAGCTGGGCATGGTGGCACACATCTGTAATCCCAGCTACTCAAGAGACTGAGACAGGAGAATCACTTGAACCCGGGAGGCAGAGGTTGCAGTGAGCTGTGATGGCACCACTGCACTCCAGCCTGGGCGACACAGCGAGACTTCGAAAAAAAAAAAAAAAAAACATCCTCACTTATCTGTATGTTGCTATTTTTTGAAACATACTTTTCTCTGTTTCAAGCAAGAAAACAGCTTCAGGTTCAAGTAATTCACTCTCCTCTTCTTGTATTTCCACATTCACTGTCTGTTGACTTCCAGCTCCTTTATTCACTGTCTTCTGCACACAACATGCCCTCTTTGATTTAAATACATTGTTCACATCACCCCACAGTGCTCCTTCCAATCTCTAGTTAAACCATTTCCCTTCTCTCTTTCATTGCCTTTATTTGATTGGAAATTTCCTGAAGCCTGGAACTCAACCTTAGTAATTAATGTATTTATTCATTACACATATCGTTCAAATTTTAGAGAGCCAATAAATCTCATCTGTCTTCCTCTTATGTCTTTAAAGCCCATTGAAAGGTAGACTTGGAAGTCAGAGAGATGGAGATAAAAGTGTCCCTCTTATTATTGAAAAACCTGTTGGGAAAACATAGCTTTGAGTCTGTGACAAAGTGTCTTTACTCTCATATTAAGTGAAATAAGCAGATCACACGAGGACAAATCTGCATGATATTACTTATCTAAGGTGTCTAGAATAATCTAACTCATAGAATCAGGGAGTAAAATGGTGGTTACTGGGGGTTGGAGGGCAAGGGAATAAAGAGCTATTGTTCAAGGGGTATAAAGTGTCAGTTATGCAAGATGAGTAAGTTCTAGAGATCTGCTGTGCAATATAGTGCCTATATTTAACAGTATTGTAGTTTGCACTTAAAAATCTGTTAAGAGGGTAGATCTCATGTTAGTGCCTTTAAAACAAAAAACCAAGGAAACCTTTGGAGGTAATGGATCTGTTTATTCCCTTGATTGTAGTGTTGGTTTCATAGGTGCATGCGTATGTCCAAACTCGTTAAACTGTATACATTAAATATGTACAGTTTTTAATGTATCAATTATATCCCAATAAAGCTATTTAAAGTAAAAGAAAGAAGAAAGACTTACCTACCCAGATGTGGACACAACAGGACCTTCATAGGCCTCCCTAATAGGGCAGATTCCTTACTGCCAGGCAGAATGGGCTGTAAGGCAAGCTTACTAAAGGTAGACTTGCTCAGAGAACAAAGCCCAAGGCATGCTCAGTTTATTCTTCTAGAGAAGCCGGCTACATTACACTAGTGGAACTCTGTCTGTGTGGGAACTTGAGGTCAGAGAACCCGAGGTTCTCCCAACACAAATTATTATATAATGTACAGATGTTTACTGAGCTAGGATGTGATTATAGAGGCTAGAAATACAAAATTGAATAAGACATTGTTGTACCCCTCTTTAATATCTCAGCCTATTGGGGGAGACAGAAAATAAATAATTTATTGTAGGATTATGTGACGAGTGCTATGAAAGATGAATCAAGAGAAGAGTCTTTCACATCTAAATCTTAAAGGAGATGCTGCTTGAGCTGAACTTCAAAAGTATAGTAGGATTTGACCAGATGAAGGAGTGGGAAAAGAACATTCTGGGTGTAGGAGAAGCAGATGCAAAGCCATGAGGTGGGAGCCACAAATGGTCACCTGGGGAACTGTTAATAGTTCAGGATGGCCACAGAGGGGCAGGTGTGTGAGTGTATGTGTGTGACTGTGTGTATGTGTACAAATGTGTGTGATGGGGAGGTGGAGTAAGTGAGAGTGATAGGAGATGGGTTGAACAGTAAGGCAGGAACTAGACCAGGAAAGGCCTTGTCTGCTTTAAGAATCTGACCGTGGGGAGTGGCTGAGAGATTTTAAACAGAGAAAGGATAGGATCAGGTCTGCATTTTAGAAAGAGACTCACAATGCAATATGGAGGGCCAGCTGAGAGACTTGAACCCAAGTTTGAAGACTGCTGTAATAATCCAGTTGAGAGATGATGAGAATCGGCTCTCATGAGATTATAGGAACTAAGACTGGGATGGTAAGAATGGAGAGGAGGGGTAAAATGCAGAAATAGTGAGGAGAGGGAAGAACCACCATTCTTGCATACCATGGCCACTCAGTAAATGAGATTAGGGAAATGGAATGAAATCTCCCAAACCCTGTTCTTCGGGTGATCTACGTGATGGTTCCCACACACTGAGTCCTCATGCTGGTGCTGCTGAATGCCCTGGGCTTGTGAGAGCTCCCTGTGGGTTTGGAGAGTCTGCACCCTTGACTAACCTCCCTTTGCTATTAGATTGCAGCATAGGGTAGTAGTGAAGACCATTGGATTTAGGTCCATCTCTTCCACTTACAACCTCTGGGATCTTTGGCAAGTTACTTAACCTCTCTGTAGCACAGATACCCATATTGCACTGTGGGTATCTTTCTAAAATGTAGATCTGATCCTATCCTTTCTCTGCTTAAAACTTCTCTCCCCCTGGTCAAATTCATAAAGCAGACAAGGCCCTTCCTGGTCTAGTTTCTGCCTTACTGATCAACCCATCTCCTATCACTCTCACTCCACCTCCCCATCACACACACGTACACATATACACAATAAATAGAGACATAAAAAGAGAAATAATAACATTAATAATGCCTACTTCATAGGATTTTTGTGAGGATAAACTAAAACTAAGCACAGTGCCTGACACTTGTGCTCGGTCAATGTCCACTGTAACTACTCCCAGTTTAATTCAGGCACCGCAACCCCTCCTCCAGTTGGCTCTTCAGAGGCCTTGCTCCATTGGTGGTCCTTGTTCCTGTTGGGCTTGCATCCTTTCCAGCAGAGTCTGGAAAGAAGACAGGGCTCATCGTCCACTGATGCCATTTCTCTGCACATGAGGGAGGCTGAACATCTCATGGCGTCTTTTATAAATGCAAACCCATCCTGATGACAGACACAAATAATAAAATAGTAATAAAAAGAAAGAATACAAACAAGACTTGAAAAATTCAAGTGAAATTTGAGTGCCACATTGATATTTTAAACATTGCCAAGCTAAATAAAATAAATTGAGAAGTGCTGTGTAGGCACAGTGTCAAGTGTTACAGTGAAGAGGGAGCAATTTGAAAAGACAGTCCTAGAATGGATAAGCGGAGACATGTTACCTCAGAGCTGCCACCACCAGACCCTTTGCTCAGAGTTAGTCCCCCATGATGGATGAGGAGAGGGTCGTGAAAGGCGAGAAGGATAAATTATTTTCAGATTCATCATGCTTTGCCTTTTCTGTTGATAAAGGCATTATATGGTCATTTTAGAAAAATTGGAAAATGCAGAAACATAAAAATAAAATATAACTTGCCTCCATGCAAGTATGTATGTCCTCCATGCAGAGAAAAGTACAGTTAATATGAGCAGTTTTGGTGATTTTCCTGAGATAAATCCTTTATTTCTGTACCTCCTTCCATGCTCCAGTAACACAGGCAAGACTATCTTTCTTGGGGACAGCAACACAAGGTTTGTTTTTTCTGGGACACCTTCTCCCTCCTGACTCCCTTTCCTCAGCTCCACCTTCCTGCCCATCGCAGCTCTGACATCACCTACTGCAGCAAGACTTTCTCAAACTCCACCCATGAAAGGGATTCAGGTGCTTCTCTGGGCTTTTGTGATACCTTGTGTCTATCTCTAGCATTGCACTTATTGTATAATCTGTTTAGATATCTGTGTATTCCATTGGACTGGCTGTTTTGTGTATTACTCATTTTTGTTTTCTTGACACCTGGAATAATGCCTACTGCACAGTAGATGCTCAGTATCTAGATTTTTTTTTTAAGTGTATGAGCCAATAAGCTTAGGAGAGATATCAGACTTGTTTTGTAAGGCTTTAAGGATTAAAACTAGGACTAGTGGTTAGAGGCTATGGTGTGACAAATTTTCTTTCAATGGAAGACAAAATTTGAGTGAATGAAAACGGAATGGGCTACTTCAGGAGCTAACAAGGTCCTGGTTGCTGAAAGCATGTAAACGTAGGCTGGGCAACCTCTGATTCTGTAGAATACTGTCAGTCTCTAGATTAATTAGTGTTGATCTGGAAGACTCTCCAGGTTCATTCAGCATTTAGATCCCATAGTCCTACATTGCAGAAGTCATGAAGTAATGTCATTTGTGATTAGAAATTCCAAGTTGGTAGTCTTGACTAAGGTCTGGCCCTTCAGTGCTCATAGATAAAATGAGAGTTTTCACTTCTATTTTTATGTAGCTTTGAGTAATTGTACAAATATACTTTTAACTGCTTTTTTTCAATTCTCAAGTCACACAGCTTCGTACCTGAAGAAGTCGCAGCTGCCACAGAACCATAGACTTATTCCATCAAAAATGGGCTCTGAAACCAAGTGCCAGCAAATAATGGGCTCTGAAAGTGCCAGCAGACACAAAATGGTGACCTTCTCCTGTGTTCTTTTAGCTTCTATCTGCTTTGTTTCCTTCAAATATATAGCCTCCCTAGAGTTCGCAAGATACCTTACCTGTCATGAATGCTCTTTCCTGGTTCTCAAGTAGGGCTGGATTGATCACCTTACAGGTGGAACTTGTTCCCTCTGTCCTTCTAAGTCTCAGATAAGTGAGAAAATGCAGGAAAGCATCTACCTATAACAGCACCTAGTACTTGGTAGGTGCTACATTTGAGCGAGGTCCTTCTCCACTTATGTTCCCTATCTAAGACCTCTCTTAGTGCCCCTTCTCCTGATGTGGCTCCTCTCCAGCCCCATAGGCAGTTACAGTAGAGCCTGAGCCACACAGGCCTATCACTGCTGCAAAGCCCACTTTCTCATCCCGGCTTATTCCTCCTTCACCCTTCTCCTCTAGGTGAAGGTCCTGCTCTCTTCTCTTTGTGTAGCTGCCACCACATACTGAGTGGATATGTCTCATGGAGTTCTTTCTCTAGGTAGGACCGGTGTCCCACAATTCTTTGACATCTCTGAACACAGCCCATGGGCCACTTTTCTTTTGCAGGTCCCACTGCTAATCACCACAGCAAAGTGGCCAAGAACTAAGGGAAATTTGGAGAAGATACTTCTATCTAACAAGGTTAAGCAGGACTCATAGCACTTTCCCTTAGACCATTAGGGGATATAAAACAAGGCTACTGCTCTCTTTTTCAGAGATTCCTTTTAACTCCTATCTCATCAGACCTGAAGGAAATCTCTGTCCCCTCATTGATCTCTCCTTTAGTTCTTTGGCAATAGGCTTCTTTGAACCTGTGCTATGAAACACTATTAGTAATTTGAGTAATTTGCCTTTCCAACCCCAACTGGGCTGTAAACTGCTTACAAGACAGCATGTGGCACATGAGAAGTGCTCAAGAAATTGTTGTGTTTTTTAGTGTCTTACTCAGTTCTATTTTCCTGACACTAAGAATAATGCCTAGCACATAGTAGGTGTTCAATAGATATTTGTTAAATAAATAACTTACTGATTGGAAGAACGATCAGGGTTCCCAGGCTTTAGACTTAAATTTTAGCAAGGAGGATTGTCAAAAAGTATAAAATTTGTCAACGTGGGTAAATTTATGTGACAAGAGAAGAGAGGAGTATCAAAGAAAAGAGAATTTAGAAGTGTCAGGGAGGGGCGGGGATGGGCAGGAGAATGGAAATGGAAAACCCAGGCCTTTGGATCTTCCTAACCTCTAAGGATCTGACATCTGAGAAAGCAAAATGTAGCATAGCGGGCCTTCTGCCCCTTCTCTTAGCCCTCCACCCTTGGGGCCAAATGGGGCCATCCTCAGAACCTTCCTCCTGTACCATTCATTTGGGGCCCATGCAGCTACCCACTGTTGGATCTCAGAACTTTCCTAGGTCATCCTCTTTGTGACTATATTCTAAAAATACTTAGTTTCTCACTTTTACAATATAGCTTAAAGCTTGCTGTGTAAAGTATTGTTTTATTTTAAAATTTTGCTTAACATTTCATCATTTCTTTTCTGTCTTATGTTTTGGATAGATAATATGTACAATGGCACATGGTGGTAACAAAAAGTAAATCTCATTTGTCTCGCTTTCTTCCAGTGTCTGAGTTCTCATTTCTGGAGGCAATTACCATTATCAGATATTTATATCTCCTTCCAGAGATTTGGGTATATAAACCTGTTTGTTTCTTATAGAAGTAGTAGCATGATATTAGTTTTACATCTTGCCTAAAAATAGTTACAAATACATATCTTAGAGTTCTATATTGGTTTGTATAATGCAGTCATGTCCTTTTTAGTGACTCTATAATATTCCATATTGTGGAAGCTCTTGAATTGGTTTAACCAGCCCCTTTATTGAGTCCTTGAAGTTTAGTTTTTGTCCAGTCTTTTTCTGTTATAGACAATGCAATAATTCACATCTCTGTGCATATGTCTTGCACACGAATGAGTATACTTAGAGGTAGAATAAATTCCTGTAAATGGAATTGACCTATGAAAGGGTATATTCAGTTTATATTTTGCTAATAGTATTAGTATATATTTGCTAATAGTATTAGTAATTTATCAGTATTAGGAATAGCAGCAATGATTCGCTCAGTGGCTTACTATTTTGATCACTAGGCATTTTGCATGTTCTATATCTTACTCATTCCTCATTACATTGAAGGAGGTATTGTTACCACCTCTATTTTACACAAGAGCCAACAGGCTAGAAAGGTCAAGTAACACAGTAAGTGGCAGATCTTAGGTTCAGTTGTCACATGCGATAGGGTTCTGGATAGCTTATGGCTCTAAACAGCATTCTTGCTCCTCAAACTGGCTGGACCATCAGAGAATGAGAAGAACACATGCTTCATATAGAAACAGAAGCACATGCTCACACCCATACTCTTTCCTTGGCTTCGATTTAGAACTAGCTAATAGACCCTTTTGAAGACCCCTGCAGAGTAACTTCATAAGTTCTTTTCCTAGAAAACACCAGAAATACCAAAGAGACAGTTTTTAGGATGATAAAGGCATCTCCTTTTGGTTAGTCAAAACACGATGACTGGTACAGCCAACTTGAAAAATGAGAATTTGACCTCAGAATGAATAATCTGTCAATGTTTCTTATTCATTCATGGCCACTGAAAGCTACTGTACCCTGAAAGATAAATAATGCCTTTGCCCTTTACTGGTAGGCCTGTTGGTCTAATCCCACCAGACCAAAGCTATTTTGAATCCACAAATGAATCATATGATTAGATTAGACCCTTTCCTCTGCCACTCATGGTGAAGGCTTTTATTTCCCCCCTTTATGCTGAGAAAGGACAAAACCATGACATTTTCGGAGTACTTAGTCACTTGAATCTGAGCTGACCTAACAGTGAAAAAAGCTGGTTCTGGACATAAGTGAACCTCAGGGCTTTCTCATACATTATCTGCCTCTATGGTTGTCTTTTTAAAATTAGGACTAGAAAAGAGATACACAATTTACCATCTTAACCATTTTTAAGTGTGTACTTCATTTACATTGAATACATTCACATTGTGAAAACACCTCCAATGTTCTCTTTTTCAATGGCAGACCCTGCAGAGTTGTTGACAGATGCCCTCTCTACTTTCTTGCACCCATTTTTCCTCTACCCCCGGTCAGTATTTTATCCCCACCATTTCTTTACAGCCTCACCAGCATGCCACCAGTCATATAACCTTCTTTGGTTACTTACAGGCACATATCACAAACTGCAATTAACATGCATTTATTTGTTTTCTTGTTTATTACTTTTCCTCCCCATTAAATATCAGCTCATGAGTCCAGGCCGCTTGTCTGTTTTGTTCATCCTGAGGCCTGGTGCACATCATGGCCTTCATTTCATATTTGTGAAATAAAATAAGGCATTACACCAACTTTTTATTTTTATACACTTTGAAATCAATGTGGGGTTCCTCTTCTCTCTCAGCCCTTCTTCCTTTCATTCTACTTCTTCATCTCTACTCAAGTTTAGGTCCTTTCTTTTCTAATTCCTGTGGCTTAATGATTTATTAGAGGTCTGTGCTTACACAGATTATCACAAAAGATTGGCCATGCACATTACAGGAGAAATTACTCCCTAATCCTCTCCTACTTGAGGAAGGAGGCCCAGGAGAATTGCCACTCTGTGACTTGATGAGGTAAACTCCACACCAGCCTGGAGTACCAGGCTGAACCACCCCTGGCGGGTATGGGGTATGGGTCAAATCGTACTCAATGTGCCTTCCTCTCCTCTTTCCATTTTCTCCAAGGAAATGTATTTGTGTAAAATCTAGCTAAACATTATCACTTAGAAACTTCTAAGAAAAAAAAGGAGTCACAAATAAACAGTCTGAAGGGTGTGGGTGGATATAAAGGGACTGGATGGCTATTGTAAAGGAAACAATTACCCATTATTACAATTACAATAATAATATGACCAGGTCAGCTTTTATAAAGAGTCCTGCAATATAGATTCTCAGAGAGGCTAAGTTTTATTAAAGCAATTTGAACCAGGTCTTCCGTCAACTCCCAAGTCTAGTACTTTTCCATGATCCAGACTGGTTGTCTGGCTTTCAGACTCAGGAGACTCTTCTTTATTCGCTAGTGTAACCCGGCTGTTTTTCTTGATGCTGTTTCCTTGAGTCTAGTGCAGATAGTATGGGGTCCTCTAGAGCAGGGGTCCCCAACCCCTGGGCTGCAGATTGGTACCAGAAAAATTGTCTTCCATGAAACTGGTCCTTGGTGCCAAAAAGGTTGGGGACAGCTGCTTTAGAGTCTTTGGCTGGGGGATTTTGTTTTCTGCCATACCCATGAGAAAGGCACGACTGCCAGCTGGACTGGATGGAAGTACCATGGCTGTGTGGCCCTGTCATGCATGGCAGGTCTGCAGACCATGAAGGGAAACATTGAAATGGCAGGCACTGGATAACAGTAGAACCAGGTAAAGAATGTCAAGTTCAGAAAGACAATATGGGAAACAAATCTTCTATATATTTCCACAGGCCCCTTTTAAATTGGGATTTTAAAATGTTTACTTTTAGAAACATGTATTAAAACAATCACATAGATGAGACTATCTTAATTGCCATTTTTAAGTTGCTTCAGCTTTCATGCAAACTCTTATACTTTTTCTTTTTTTTTTTTTTTTTTGAGACGGAGTCTTGCTCTGTGCCCCAGCCTGGAGTGCAGTGGCGCGATCTCGGCTCACTGCAAGCTCCGCCCCCCCGGGTTCACGCCATTCTCCTGCCTCAGCCTCCCGAGTAGCTGGGACTACAGGCGCCTGCCACCTCGCCCGGCTAATTTTCTTGTATTTTTAGTAGAGACGGGGTTTCACCGTGTTAGCCAGGATGGTCTCGATCTCCTGACCTCGTGATCCGCCCGTCTCGGCCTCCCAAAGTGCTAGGATTACAGGCTTGAGCCACCGCGCCCGGCCTACTTTTTCAAATATAGGCTATGGCAACTGAAAAACTTGTAAATCTTTTTCTTGGCATTTACAGTCTGTTTTAATATGAGAAAAAGACATTTAAAACCAAAAATATCTCAAGGTCCCAAGATCAGTGTGAGAAAGACAAGGCAAAGAGAAACACCATGGACAGGTTAAATGTTTCCACGTAGCTGTGATTCTCTTGATTTCAGATCTACCTTTAAGTTCCATAATGTCAAGGTATTTTTCATCTGTTGGTGATTCCACCAGAATCTCTGATGAAAGGATTTGTGAGGTCTCTTCAGTTTCAGACAGGCTCAGGGAACCTCTGACCTGGTATCAGCATCTGAAAACTAATGGTGTAATTCAATGCTTGTGGAGCTAAAAGAACACTCCGCCTTTGACTTGAGCAGGGCTTGCTCCATGATGAACAAGGCATCTAATGAGCAAAGAGATGGCAGGTCATGGTCAGAGGTGCATGGAGGTGCAGGATGTGACAGAGTGAAGAGATCCATTTTGCTTATGACTTCTTTGCAGGTAGTTAGGTCGAATCTCTCCTATTTTTGGAAATGCATTTTCCTCCCCCACTTTTGTAAAATGGAGCATGATTTTATACATTTGTGTCTTGGAAATGCAGTATAGGTAATAATGGCTTAGTTCAAGCCTATGAAGTTTCTTATTTGGACTCCTAAGCAGGCAGTACTTGCTGCTTCTTTTCTGATTTTGGTGGAAATGTGTAAGTATGAGTCTTTTTAACACAATGGTAAAGCTCCATAGATAGATAGATAGAGAGATAGATAGATAGATAGATAGATAGATAGATGGATAGATGGTTTTCAAGTTCTTTGTAGTTAAGATCAGTAGCTCAATTTTCTGCTGATTACTCTAATTCCCTGGCTGTGTCTTCCACTGATGACATTTCAAGTGGCTTTCTTCTCCCGTTCTCAGCCTATAGAGTAAGAGGAGGCAATGTGTTCTTGATCTTTGTGCCTGAGTGCCATGCTAATTTTTATGCAAAGCTGGTGGATGAGAAATACCTAATTTAGCTGCCAAATTGCCTTGTGGTTATGATCACTTCAATCTTGGAAAATGTGCAGTTTTTCTGCTGTAATCCAGAAAGCACTGAGGTGAAGGGGTGTTTTTCTCTGTGTTCCACTGGCTGTAATCAGTCCCGGAACAGAATGTATCTGCTGCAGGCAGTTCTTCCTACTAGTTGCAGTGGAATCAGATGAAGGAGGCTACCTATATTTTCTATCAATAAGGGGCTCCCAATGCAGGAGATTATGAAGAAGACCTATTTCTTCTTTGTCGGAATAAGGGTTAGGAAGATAGCATAAACAGAGACTATATGAAGCCACAGGAAAAACATTTAGTAAATTCAAGAGTTGAGTTTTTTTTTTAAACTTATTTTTGTTCTGAAGAATTATTCTGGTATTATTATTATTATTATTTCTGTTATTATTATTATATCTATGTATTGTAGAGACAGGGTCTTGCCGTGTTGCCCAGGCTGGTCTTGAACTCCTGGATTCAAGCCATCCCCCCACCTCGGCCTCCAAAAGTGCTGGCATTACAGGTGTGAGTCATTGTGCCTGGCCTTATTCTGTTATTTCACTTCATTTTGGGAGGCAGCATAGGAAAGTGGTGAATTGAAAGATTTTAAATGTAATCCAAACATTTATAGTGGTTCAGGGCTATTGATGTTAATGTCATTTTCAACAAAAGAACTAACTTGAAAATAGACACATAAGTGAAAGAACTGTAATTTGATCTTCTGAGCTAGACAGCAAGTTGCATTTGATAGTTGAGGGTGACACATGTTTATCTATTCATGGTCTTAAAAATGAGAAGAAAAGCAGGTGGCTAGGCTTCTCAGGTAATGCAGGGAGTCCATCACTTAGAACTGACACACGTCTTTCTCTCCCAAGGCTGACCATACCTACTATATTTTTGGCTCTTTTGCCTTTCTTATTCTCACCATACTTACTCTCAGACCTCATAGGGATCTCCATCCCATACCTTTTCCTTTCTTCCTCCATATTATTAAGCAGTGAAGGTCTCATCGCTCATCATCTAAACCATGGTTGGCAAATTTTTTTGTGAAAGGAGAATAAATCTTGGGACCCCAAAATCACTAAGCCCAGGTAAAAGTCAAACTGGGAACTATGGCAGGCAAATCTGCCTTCCATTTTATTTCTAAATAAGATAGCTACAAAGATAAGAAGCTACATACCTCCCTGACAATTTGTCCCCAAGGATATTCCTTGTGGGCCAATGACAGACAGAACTCAAAGTCATTCCTCTGAGGCTCACCTGAGATAAATGCATATCTGATTGCTTCCTCTGCCCTATTGTGTAGGTAAAAATGCAGATTCACTGAGCCAGACTAAAGTGTGTATTCTGTGGAGGCTGATCAAGAACTTAAAAGAATGCAACCTTTTGTCTCTCTAGGTAGAGAGACATGACCTGGAAGGCCCCACCTCAGGTTGTCCCAACTTACTGGACCAAACCAATGTACATCTTACACATATTTATTGATATCTCATGTCTCCCTAAAATGTGTAATAGCAAGGTATACCCCGAGCACTTTGGGCACACGTCATCAGGACCTCCTAAGGCTGTGTCATGGGCACATCCTTAACCTTGGCAAAATTAACTTTCTAAATTGGTTGAGAATCGTCTCAGCTACCTTTTTGTTTGCATTTTCTAAAAAGGACCAAATGGTAAATATTTTAAGCTTAGCAGGCCATACAATCTCTATCACAGCTAAGCTGTACCACTGTAGTGCAAAAACAACCATAGAGAGTATGTAAACAAATGGGTGTGGCTGTGCTCCAGTAAAACTTTATTGATGGATATTGACATTTGATTTTCATATAACTTTTGTGCATCATGAAATCTTCATTTGAATTTTTGTACCTTTCAAAAAGGCAAAAGCCATTTCCCATATTTTGTCTATGAAAGCACAGGTGGTGGGCCTGACTCAGCCTGGGAACTGTGGTTTACCGACACATTCTCTTCTCAACATCCTTAACTTCTTTACCTCATTTTGTTATTCTCAATGACCTAGCAAAACCTCAACACGAAATTGGTACAAATTGTGTGCTTTCTTTTCTCGTCTCCTTTGTATCTTCAGTCTCTTACTCAAGCCTGTCAGCTAATGGGCTCCATGTTTTCAACCTCACCTCCTCACCAATCTCATTTCTGACTAAATGATCTTTCTAATTTGCTAATTTGATGTTGTCTTATATCCTGCTGAAAGTCTTTTAGTCTGTCTTGTTCCTTTGTGATCTTGATATTGTATACCCATCTAGTTTCACCAGGTCTCTGTTGCTACCCTGCCACTGTTGTGGGTCTTTGTCCAGCCAAACTGAAACCCTCTGAGTTTCATGACACACAGATGTACCATTTGCTCTATGCCTTTGAGTCTACTACATGATCTTTCCTGACTTCTATTCCCCTCTTTGTCATCTGGCTAATTCCTATCTGTCCTTGAAAATCATCTGTCACTATGTTCCTCTTGCAAGGGGCTTCTTCAGCCTTCCCCTGGCACATTACAGTCTACTTTAAGTGTCTTTTTAAAGGATCACACATGCAGTCAGAGGCTCTCCTTATGTCTAAGCTCAGAGACCTTGGCACAGTCCCAATACACATCATGGCTCACTGCAAACTCCGTCTCCCAGGTTCATGCCATTCTCCTGCCTCAACCTCCCGAGTAGCTGGGACTACAGGCACCTGCCACCACACCCGGCTATTTTTTTTGTATTTTTAGTAGAGATGGGGTTTCACCATGTTAGCCAGGGTGGTCTCAATCTCCTGACCTTGTGAGAAACCCAATCTCTACTAAAAATACAAAATTATCTGGGCATGGTGGTGCATGCCTGTAATCTCAGCTATTTGGGAGGCTGAGGAAGGATAATCACTTGAATCCATGAGGTGGAGTTTGCAGTGAGCCGAGATTGTGCCACTGTACTCTAGCCTTGGTGACAAGGGCGAAACTCCATCTCAAGGAAGAAAAAAAAAAAAAAAAAAAAGGAAAGAAAGTAAAAGGAGAAACAAGGTTCTGAAGGCAATTGGAGAATGTGGGATAAAGATATAAATAAATGGTTGAATTAGGATGGAGAAAGGCACTTTTTCCTTTGTAGAGGGAAGGGAAGGGTAGGTGAAGTTACAGAGTTATTTTAAGGTAGAGAGAGTGAGAAGCTGAGGCAGCATATTCCTTTTCCAGAGAGTGAAGGAGGCAAAGGGTATGTGGAAGCCTAAGGCTACAAAAGATGCTTAGGAATAGTTCATGTGGGGAATGGGACAGAGCTTAACTAAAGTTGAAATGATTGATTATTAAACATGATTATGGGAGTGGGGCCAGGGAGCCGGGGGGTCATTCACCCTGTGCAAAGATACTTTAAGAGCAAGTGGATGATTGCAGTTGTTATTTCTAAGTGCTTGAGATTTGTGAAGTCAATGAAGGTATAAATTAAAGACATGATTCCACCTGTGGTTGTTTGGAATGGGAATGAGATCATTGGAACTGAAGATCATGAAGGGAGAGCTTGCTCTGGGATTTCCCCAGTTCAGTTGTGGTCTACAGACTCCAGGTTGAAGGGGAAAAATTATGAAGGAACAACTAGTGCTGTCTAACAGTAGATAGACACTGTTCTTGTCATGTCCTTGTTCAGTAGGTAGAACAAGTGTTCATAGAGCTGGAGGGTGCTCTCAACCACTGATTATAATTTAAACAAAAACTGAATAATCATCTTTAAGGGTATACATGTATCACTCATATATTTGCTACTTTTGAGACAGAAGCTACAGATTGTCGTTACATTTCTTTTTGCCCCCAAGTTTTTATAAATAGTTTACTTACACAATTCCCATACATTCTAAAGCTTTATTCCATCACATTCAACATCACATGGATTTAGATACTTTGCAGGCTGACTTATACCTCTCAGACCTAACTACAAACTCAGAAATATCTGCATCGCCTGCTTATCTTTATGGTAGATGATAAGTTGATTCCCAGAATCAGCACTGTAAGACAGAAAGGAATCAGTATTCAGACAGCATGCCGTTGTGAGGCAACATACTGAGTAGACTCATATGTCACATGCCCCTAATTGTAAATCCTAATTCCACTTTTTTATTTTTGTTTTTAAAATAGCACAACCTTGTGATCTTGGACAAGTTACCCTTTAAACTTCAATTTTTTCATCTGTAAAGGAGGGACAAAAATAGCATCTATTTGATGGGGTTGTTGTGAGGATTAAGTGAGGTAGGTTCACAATAAGGCACTTATAGCTCAGGGCAAATGCTCCGTGAATTTGAGCTATTGAGCGCACTAAAAAGAACAGGGTCAAGTGCATCATAGGCATCAAGCCAATGACATGGGGACAAGGAATTTATAAAGGAGATTTGGTTAAGTGAATCTCAAGCAGAGCAAGGTGATGTGGCTGAATGACCAAGTAAGAGATGGGATTTTCTTGTTATGAAAATGGCATCTCTCAGGTTTTTCCAGTAACTATGACTAGATTTTTTAAAAGTGGATAATTCATTTAAATTTATCTAATTACTAAAACAGCAAAGCTCTGTATAAACTCATAAAGGCATCTCAACGTTTTAATGAATATACTTTCACAATGCAATGTAAGAAAAATCCTTGCAGATGGTCAAAACACAGTATCACTTTTAATAGGAAATCCTCCAGGTGGCAATAACTGGTAGTTTTAGGTGTAGTGGTAAACTGTTTTCCTTTGGTCAAGGTTCAGCCTTTGGATGGATAGTTAGTAATAGAGATTTTTAGTCCCTTGATGATGAAAACATTATAATATGCAAATTTTTTACCCTCTCCTGGGCATCGTCATTAAAAAAATGTGGTGACAGTTTATACTTTCTGAGTTGCTGAGCAGTGGCGACCTGGAGGACCAAACTTGGTAGTACAGCAGATACTGTTGTGTGCCTGCTCCAAAGATATTCACCTTCTTTCCCCCATAGTAGAACCTCAATTGTGTTCAAGGACGTATGGTGTTTTCTGACCTCAACCAATTCTCCAGATACCAACTGGGTGTCTAACAATTCAATTCAGTTCTGACACTAACTACCTAGAGTTAGTGCAGATCCCATAGGTTAAAGATCCAGACCTGTAAGACTGTCACTGCTTCAGACACCAGTCATAAATGGAGTACCAAGGCCACCCACCCTTCTTCTCATCTGACTATAAATTTGGGAGTTCAGACAGTCTCCTTCTTGGGTTTAATAATTGGCTAGAACAACTCACAGAACACGGGACAGTGGCTTACTTATGATTATCGGTTTATTATAAATGATGCAGCTCAGCTACAGCCAAATGGAAGAGATGCATAGGGCATGGTATGTAGGGAGGGGCACAGAGCTTCCATGCCCTTTCCAGGTGCACCGTCCTCCCAGCACCTTGATGTGTTCACTGACCCAAAAGTTCCCTTAGCTTCATTATTTCAGATATTTTATTGAAACTTTATTACGTCAGCATGATTGATTAAGTCATTGGCCATTGGTGATTGAACTCAATTTCCAGCTCCTGTTCTCTCCCAAAGGTTGGTGGGTAGGGCTGATATTTCTAATCCTCTAATCACATGATTGGTTTTCTGGTGACCAGCTCCCAGACAGCCGTTATCTAGGAGTCCCCACCAAGAGTCACCTCATTAGTATCAACTCACATGTGGTCAAAAGGGGCTCTTATTACTCAGGAAATTTCAAGAATTTTAGGAGTTCTGTGCCCTGAAATAAGGACAAGACCAAATATATATTTTTTATTATACCACAAGGGGTCACTGAAGAAGTAGTCCCAAGCCCCTCCCAAGGGAAGTTCCTGATTGGTTTAAGCCCATCTAGATATTGGTCCTTATACGAGCTTGACTTATTCATAGGCATGGCCAATGAGACATGAAACAAGGTTGACTTCTGGGAGTTTCTTCAATTTAAGAAGCCCATCTAAAAATAGTCCCTCTTGACCTGCTAGATGTTGTTGTTTTGCATATCTAGATGTACATGTGCCACATTGTGAGAATGAGAGAAATTAAGCCATGAGAGGATACACAAAGAATAGTAAAGTAGAAATCTGAAAGAACCTGGGCTGTTGATTATTGGGTCATCATTGTTAGTTGTCTGAATTCCAAGCTAAGGAATTTGCCTTTATGCTGTAAATAACTTATTTTGAAAATACATTTTATTTTGTATATTTGAGGTTTACAATATGGTGTGATGGAATACATATAGATGGTAAAATGTTTACTATAGTGAAGTAGATTAATATATCTATCATCTCACATAGTTACTTTTTTATGTGACAAGAACAGCTAAAATCTACTTAGTTAACAAAATTCCCTAATGCAATACAATTTGTTAACTCTAGTGCTCATGCTGTACATTAGATATTGACTTATCTTATGTATTATCTTATGTATCTGCTACTTTGTATCCTTTGACCTACATCTCCCCATTTCTCCCATGCCCCACCTTAGGTTGTGAAAAAATATTTACAAACCACATATTTGATAAGGGGTTAATATCCAAAATTTGTAAAGGATTTTAAAAATCTATAGCAGAAAAACAAGTAACATGATTAAAAATTGGGCAAAGGACCTGAATAGATATTTCTCCAAAGAAGACATAAAAATGGCCAACATATATGAAAAAATCTGATAGGTAATTTAGAGTCAGCAAATATTTATAACCTGGAATGGTCCAATAAGCTTTTTTTTTTTTTGTTAATAACTCCATTATGGAGAATGATTGTAGTTGGGGACATTAGAGGCAAGAAGGTCATTGTAATTGTTGAGGTTTCAGATGATGATGGCTGCACTAAGGAAGCGGATGTGGAGTTGCTGAGGACATGCTGAATTAGAGGCACCACTGGAGTGTGGGATCGACAGTATGTGGCGACCAGTGAAGTGAGAGTGGGTGAGGAAACAGTAGCTGTCAAAAGTATTCTTAGATTTCTAGCTCGGTAGGCTGGATTGACAAAAATGTCTTGACTAGAAAGAGGGAATACAAGATGTAGTATGGTTTAATTTTTTTCTCTTTCTGATGGAAGGATGATGAGTTCAGTTTTAAACATGTTGAGTTGCAGAACTTGAAGCAATTCTAGGTGGAGGTGTCTAGTTGGTATCTAGAAATATAATGTTGGAGCTGGAGGGAGATCGGGGATTTTCTTTCAGGTGGAATTAACAAGATCCCTCTTATCTGGCAGCAGTGTATGCTTTAGACACTCTTGCATTATAGTTACAGAAGCCAAAGGAGGAGGGAGCTCATGTTCACAGCTTCACTGGACAGATATAGAACTAGATTTGTAGAGGTTAAATGGTCTTGCTAACTTCACCAAGCTATTGACTGGTGGTTATCAGGGAGGAAACAAAACTTATTTCCCAACTCTTTGACCAATGCTTCTGCCAAAGTCTCAGTTACATTTTCTTAGTCACAGCTTAATCCATGAAGTCAAGATGTTTGAGTTTCACATCAATGTCAAAGACAAAGATTTGTGTCTAGAGAGTTTTCTTCTGTTTCTTACCATACAAGATATTCAAAATTGCTACAAAAGATGAGGAACCAGGAGAATAAATGTAGTTTCTCTTTTGGAAAGAGAAGGAAGTATATAACAGGTAAGACTTCAATTATTAATCTAGAGACGCCAAACCTTCTACTTATATTCCCTTGTTATTACCAAGAGTACTACTAACAATTTGTTTATAATATATACATATGTATATGTATATATATTTTTTAATATATAAAAATATATTTATAAAATATGCTTGACCCTGGGGCCTATACTACTAAAATGAGTTAACACTAAACTCATTTAAATTCTATGATTTGCTTTACTGATAGCTTTTTCTTTTTATACTTTTATCTCATGACAACTAATAGTGCCTTGAAAGGGTTCATCAGTTTCCCTAAACTGAATGTATTTTCCCAATGGAAGTGTGTGTTTGGATAGGAATAGAATTATGGAGTTGTTGACAATTTTGGGAAGAGCATAGTCGGTGAAGTAGTAGAGCATAGGGGATAAGGTCATGGGTTCTGGGATCTGACAGACCTGTGTTTATATCTTGGCCCTGACATTTAATGCTTTGGCAAGTTACTTTACTTTTCTAAGCCTTAGTTATACTCTGTAGAATAGGAATAGTATAAACCAATGTGGGCAATTGTTGTGAAAATCAAATGAGAAAATGGACATGAAGCCCTTAGCTTTTTTGTGCTTAATACAGAGTTAGTACTCAATAGATGGTAATTTTTAAAAGAGGGGTTGTGGAATCAGAGCATGCTGGTGGTTAGATGTTAATAGCCTTGAGCTACTACTTCTGGAAGATTGTGTTTATATGTATTTGATGCTTATTGAGAGGAAATTTAATCATATTGTGAGTAGGAAGTGACTATTCTTTCAAAAAGAGTGGAGATGAACATGTACACTTTACTGCAACATGCCTCTGATAGCAGTGTGACCAATGACAGATAACCTCAGAGTTTCAATTTGTTTGCCTATAAAGGGATTCAAGTTATGTAGTCAGCACATGTTTATTGAATGGTAATATGTGCCAGGCACTGTGCTAGGCTTTAGGGATAAAATGGTGAGCAAACCAGATGTGATCTCTCCCTTCATGGAGTTCATATCTAGTAGGGGAAATTAGCACAATCACATAGTCATAAAAGTGCAATAAGTGCTGATAAGTGGAAAATTACCAGCATGAATGCCCTGAAGGGAAGGTAGCGCAGATGTTATTAAAGTATGTCAAAGAAGGATCCAGATCTGGCCTAAGAGACCCATGAGAGTTTCTAAAGAAAGAGATTTTAACTACCGTGTACTATGAGCCTGGTCTAGATGACTTGTATAGTCTGTTCCAGTTATGACATGTTCAATTCAACACACATGACAGAATTATGGCATCCTCTGAAGTTATGCTGAACTCTGTTATCTTAACCAAACCCCACACTACATTGCCCTACCTCACTCCTTTCCTTCCTATGGGGCTACTTGAAATAACCATCTATACTTGCACCATATCCCACGGCTTAGCCATTCTTCAATCCACTGAAATGTTTTTTCCCTTCCTTTCAATGTAAGTAGCCATCCCCAGTATAACCAAAGATCTTAGGGTTGATAAATAGACTGCCTTTTGGTCTTTATCTTAACATTTGGGCAGCTTTTGACGGGGCCCACCTCCTTGAGGCCCCCTTCTCCTCTTGGCTTCTGGGGTACCATACTTCCTTTCTACACCACTAGCTGCTCCTCCCCAGGCTTCCTCAAAGCCTTGTCTTCCTCTGTGCACCTTTTGAATAGTGCTAGTCTGAGGTCCTAGTCTTTGGGCTTCCTCTCTACACACATGTACTGGCTAATCTCATCCATTCCAAGGACATGATTACTGATTCTGAACTGATAGCTCCAAATCTGTACTTTTTGTCCCAGTCTTTCTCTATCTGAGGTACAGACTCATATCTTCTACAGCCCTCTGGTCATTTCTCCATGGGGCCTCTGCAGACAAACTCAATTTATTCAAAGATGAACTTACTCTATCTCTCAGTGAAGCTCTTCTGTCTGTGGAGTGACACTTCATCTAACACCACTAAAGTCAGAAATGCAAAACAACTGACCATTTCCTTAAATTTATCATATTTCTCATTTGGGGACTTTGCACTTGCTGATAACTTTAGTTAGAACAGTTTTCCCCTCCACAGCCCTTTCTACTTATCTTCAATACTTGTTCTGGTGTCATCTTTGAAGCCACGGAAAGTTCCATTTTGGGGTAGATGCCTGTAGTAAGCAGATTTCTAATATAGCTCCCAAGATTTCTACCCTCTGGTTTACATGCTTCACACTTCATATTATCCCCTCTCTTCAAGTGTGGGTGAATGTGATGGGATATTACCCATATGGCTAGGTTACATTACATGGAAAAGATGAAGAGGTTTCACAGATGAAATTAAGTTGACTTTGAATTAATCAAAAGGGAGATTATCCTAGGTGGGCCTGACTTGATCAGGTGAGCCCTAAAAGAGGGTCTAGAATTCAGATAGATTCTCCTACTAGCTTTAAGAAGTGAACTGCCATATTTTGAGAAGGTCTGAATAGGGCCATGTGGCAGGGATCTCTGAGGGCCTCTAGGCGCTAAGAATGGTTCTAGATTGACAGTCAGCAAGAAAAGGGTAACCACAAGGAAGTTAAGTCTGCTAATGTCCATATGAGCTTGGAAGAGGACTTGGAAGAGCTCCAGGAAAGAATACAGCCAGGCTAATACATAGAAGAAGCCTTGTGTGACCTGGAGCACAGGCCCTATGTGAGCCTTGCTTGGACTCCGGACCCATGGAAACGATGAGATAGTAAAGTATATGTTGTCTTAAGCTGCAAGTTTGTGGTAATTTGTTACACAGCCTTGGAAAACTAATCTAGTGCTCCTCCTGGGAGTTCCTTGAACTCTGTTGATCTCCATCATATCCCTGACCCCACTGACTTGAGAATATGCTGACTTCCCTCTTCTCTGCCCCAGACTCTGAGCTCATTGAGTACAGGGGAAATTTCTTTTTTTCTTTATATTCAGTACCTGGCAGTGTTTGATACAACATTGGTACAGAAAAATTGTTTGTGGAATGAATAAATAAGAGGGCTTATGAGGAAACAAACACATATATGGTTGGAAGAGATAAGTCTGCGTTTTTCATGGAAATTCTTTGAAAAAAAAAAAAAAAAGGTTCTGAAATGGTGTTTCTCAGGTTTCCTGCCAGTAAGAAATGAATGTTTTCTGTGGTTATGTACATGGTACTCTCTACCTCCAAGCTTTAAGATAAAAGTTTTGAACTGCATAAAAGTTTAAAAGTCCCCCCAAAACTGGGTTCTGCAATAGTAGTGTGCTAGCCAGTACTTAGAGGGTGAGGAAAATGAATTCGTGTCTGAAGCATCTTGGCTTATGCCAGGAACTAATAGAGGCATTGGAGAAAACTGGGCTCAGTAGTCATTTTATGGTGTTCGGATGACATACTGTTTTCTTTCCAACAAATTCTACCACCTAATAAGTTGTTTATGTGTAAATGTTCAAGCACTGCCCTGCTTTAAAATTACTTGTCATGAAACATAGGCCCTGAAATTGGCTTGGATAGATTTCCCTGGTGGGGAGAATTGGAGAGAGGACAGACTAGAGGTTACAATGAGCTCTGCCACTGTATTTTAGCTGAGAGTTCTAAAACATGAAGCAACATGTATTGCTTTGATGTATGAGGCACAGCAGGGAGTGCTGTAAGTCTAGCTCAAAGTCAGTGCCCCTGGGGAAGAAGAGGCATTGCCTGGGTAGGAATTTGAATGGATTCCTTTACAAATAAGTTTTCCATTTTAATGATATGGGATTTTACATTTTTACCATTATAAAATAATATGTATGTATTTACTATAAAATAGGTAATAAAAAGTAAAAAAACAGGGAAAAAATATACCTATAATTTCACTAAACAAAGACAGTCATAATCACTGATGGCACTTTGATATATTTCCTTGCAATCCTTTGTCTTTAACTTTTTTAGAAATGCATATTTGTGATCATATTCACTCTGTAATTTCATTTGCTGCTTTTATCTATTTTATGTAATGACTATTATAAACTCAACATTTTAATGGTAATTTGTTTTATGAAGATAATTTTAAGTTAAGAAAAAAATTACTAGTTAATCTAAGATCTTTACCACAGCATTGTAATAGAAACATCATTGGAAACAAAATTAGTATACAAAATAGAGGAAGAGCTGTGTAAAATACAGGAAATTTATAACATGGAATATATTTCATTACCATTATTTCCTTAGGATAAATTACTAAAAGTGAAATTACTGGGTAAAAGGAAATGAATATTTTCAAAGACCTTGGTAAGTATGTTTACAAAATTTAATTTTCATTTATTTTGTTGTTTAGTTTTAAGTAATAGTCATAAAATGCACAGATCATGTGCACAGTATCATAAACCGAATGTAGTTAGTATGGCCACCACTACCTTCTAGTTACCAGTACCCCTTTGAGCTCTTAACTTACGTTGAGAATTTTCATTTATTTTCTTTTTGTAGTTTCCTTGTCACTCCTAAAATTTGTCATCTTCTCACTTCTTTTCTTGAATATACTCATCATAGTTACAATATATGGATCACATGTGGGCCTGTTACTATTCTATTCCATTGTATTTTTGTTTGTTCTATTCCATTGTCATTTTTCTTTTGTTTTACAAGTAATTCGTGTGTATTTAAGGTCTATTTTATTTTTTATGTGAGTGCCGGACATTGTGTTGAAAAATTATGGAAATATTTAAGGTCATGGATGGTATTTTCCCCCAGAAAAGATTCACCTTTACTTTTGGCAGGATGCTGGGTGTGGGAGTGTTACCTGAATCCAACCAGGAAATCAGCTATTTTGAACCTGTGAAGTCTTTTTGAAATAGACTCTTGGTGAGTTTATTCCTACTTCATCCTTTTTCCTTGGTTGAGTTCCTTCTGTGTCTTGACAAAAAGGCTAGAATATTTGTTTTTGGAATTCTTCTTCTTTGAGACCCTAAACTTCTATTTTTAGCTCCCTGTCTTTCTCTGTGAGATTTATGAAAACCTTGTTCAGTTTCTCAAACTCTCAGCTGTTGCTTTTGAATTGACAAATGCCTTGGGAAGGAATAAAGCATCAAATATTAGATTCATTTATCTGAGGTTCTCCCCACTCCAAGATATTAACGCACAAGTCCTCACTGCCTTTGTAGCTATAAGGCACCTTTGAATTTGTCCATGTCTTCTGCTTGTCAATGAGAGAGTTGGCCTAAACAAGTCAAAACCCCTTCACAGAAACAGAACTCTTTTTATTGTATTTTAAGCACAAAGAGAAGGACCAAAAGCAGAAAAACAGGGAGCTTACTTGTGGGCATGTATGGAGGTGGAAGCATTCATTGATGGGAATGTCATCTAATATGGCCAATTCTTCTAATGTTCTTAACACTTGGACCTCAGTTTCCCTATCTTAAAATTTAAAAATTATTTACCTGTTCTACTTTCTGCTGGGTTTGTGAAGGATCAGATGAGATAACATGTGTGAAAGCACTGTAAATTTTAGAGTGACACTGAAATGTAAAAATGTACCATCAATCTGTGCCTCCCAAAAGTCCCAGGTTTCCTAGACTGTCTATGAAAAATGGCAGCCGAAATGGCAATCATGCTTACACACAGGGACTTCCTCTGAAAGGCAAAGCTTACTTGATAACTGTCATGAGTTTTGAGAAAAGCCTGGCCTTTTATTTTCTTATCTATAAAGCATATCTTATTATTGCTTGCATTTTATTCTCCAAAAGTAAATTTTAACCCTGCTATTGTTATTATACAATTTGCTACATTATGCCTGCTGAGTGATTCCTTACTCAATTCAGTTTAAATGGAATGAAAGCCAAAATATTTTCCTTTTTTATTCATAAAATATTCACCTTAAAATTAAACTTAAGCAAGCATCAATGAGTAATGTGCTCTGAGTGCTGAAAGGAAGACAGCAGATTCAAAACTATAGCTCATGATAGGCATTTAAACTGTACTTGGGATACTTAGGACCAAATTAAGAAAACTGGCTGTTGGTAGTTATCAATGAGATGGCTTCTGTTGTAAAATTGTCAGCAGTGAAAATGCTACTTTCTTTGATAGCCTTTCCTTGATAGCTCACTCTTTGTTCCAGATTAAAGGAAAAATATTATTCAGTTCACTCTCACTGTCATTAGCTACCACTATTTATGATGTACTCTCTTCATACAGGGTACTTTGGTGTTGGGGCTTAAAAAATAACAAAAGATTCATTATCTGTCCTCAAAGGGCTTCAATATAGTTGGAGAGATAGGATATGTCCATTAATAAATATAAATGATACATAAGGCATTAAGGACTAAATATTTGGTACAAGAGTGTGTTTGGTTGGCGGTTAAAGAAATCTGAAACTGGGGAGATCTGGGAAAGAGTCATAGAGGAGGTATGGTTTGAGCTGGGTTTTGAAGATATTAGAAATTAGTTAAGTGGAAATTATAAAGGAGGGGGTTGCAGGCTAGAAGAGCATGAGCAAAAGTCTAGAGACGCAGATCCACAGGGTGCAATATAAGTTCCATAAAACAAAAACACTAGAAGATAAGCTCCAAGTGAGCAAGGCCTTGGTTTTGTTCATTGCCTTATCCCCAGCATCCAGGTCAGATCCTGGCAAACAGGATATACTCAATAAATATTGTCTGATTGCATGAGAGATCAGGGATCAAGGAGTTTACCCATTGGTGTGGTATGGAATTCTTTGCAGGCAGAAATTCTCAAGGACAGAACAGAAAGTTGAATGTCTGGAGAACTGGATTCCTGTCTGAGAGCAGCAGGCAGGTTTCCTGAAGGATCTTTTCCGCTGTCCTTCACAGCACATCAGTAGGTCGTTTCTCAGGTCGGAGTCGTTTGCATTATGCATGTGGAGAAGGCGAGTGGGTGGGGGGAATCGCTCAATGAGCGAAACTTCCTACTGCATAGGAAGCTTTCTGAAGGGCATTTCTCCCATCTCCACTCTTTCTGAGTTTTTGTGGCTCTCATTTTGTATTGGGAATAGAGATTTTGTGCACGAGCTTTAGTGGGAACTAAAGTTTATAAATGAAACTCAGCTCAGTTAATGAAAGACCTTTCTTGAGTGTTTGACAAGTTGGAATTTGGAGAGAGCAGACTGCTAAGTCTGAAGCCCTCAAACTGATGGTTTGAATCTTTGAAAAACCAGTAGTGACTGAAATAGCTGACACGAATTCATTGATAACGTGTCATGCTAACCTCACATCCTTTTGGGATGGGATTGCCAGACTGATACAGGCAATACTCATCAGTGCTTACTTTAATTTAGTTTTCTGCTGAACAGTTTGTGAATGTAAAGGGAAAAAGTATCTTGGGCATCGGTTTTGCTCTGAACTGAACCTGGCATGGAGTTGCTCACTGGGAGTAACCTAACAGATTGGGTGATAACAATAATGTTATTAAAGCTCACTTTTAGAGCCTAATGTCTAGGCAATAATGACAAGCTTTAGGGATAACAACAACAACAAAAAACCTAGAAAAGCCAAACTCTCCAAACCCATAAGATAGCTTAATGTTAGCTAGGCTTTCAACAAAATTCTTTTCATTTCTAAGTTGCAGAGAGAAGATAATGAAGTTGAATAAAGTCATAAGCAGTTGAAACACTGTGCTGTGCTGTAAGAATGTTGATTGGTGACCAGGCTAGTCTATAACATGCCTCGAGATTCTGTCTTTGTGCACTGTCCTGCTCTCCATGATATTCTATCAGTGATGTCAATAAACATAAACTAGCATGTTATATTTTTAATAAGTCTGCAGCAAAGGGTTACATGTGGGAAGAGGCTTATAATTTAATAATATGTGATCCCTCTTTAGATTTAATTTTGTTGCTATAAAAATAAGTTGGAATCGTATATCTATAAAACCCAAATGTAGTGGCTCAGATGTTCTGGGGTAGTTGCCATATTCCCTACCTTTCTCAGAGAAATATCATTGCAAACAATTTGTGCCATGTGTGCCTTCTACCTGGACTCCACAGATTGGTGCCTCACTCAAGGGGCAACTGGGTGACTCTTGGGAGAAATTTGCCCAGTGAGGGCGCTAATAGTAGACAATGACTAGAAAACTCAAAATGAGTCTTATTCTTAGAATATTCACCTTATTATTAAACGGAAGCAAGCATCAATGAGCAGTATGCTCTGAATGCTGAAAAGAAGACATTTGAAGACAGCAGATTCAAAACTATAACTCACGATAGGCATTGAAACTGTACTTAGTTAAATTAAGAAAACTGGCAATTGGTAGTTATCAATGAGATGACTTCTTTTAGAAAATTGTTGGCAATGAAAATAATACTACTTCCTATAGTAGTAGTAGAAGTATACTACCACTCTTTCAGAATAGTATCTGACTCTCTTATAGGAAATTTTTATTGTTCTTATTTATTTTTTTGAAGACAAGGGTCTTGCTGTGTGGCCTAGGTGGGACTCAAACTCCTGGCTTCAAGTGATCCTCCCTGCTCAGCCTCCTGAGTAGCCAGGACTACAGGTGTGTATCACCATGCCAGGCTTGTTATGGGGAATGTTAATGTGAAAACAGATGATCCACAGGCAGTGGTAGCACATGTGAAGAGATCACAGACAGAAGGCAGTGAACATAAGTCCAGAAGAAGAAGGAGCATTGAGTCAGTACAATGACAACTCAAGAGGGGTGTTGAGAGAAGCACAGAGAAAGGGAGCCTAGAGGAGAGGTGAGGTAGATATTAGAGTTGCTGTTGGGACATGAAAATTGCCCTTGTGTCCTGAACAACTTTCCAGTTTCCTGAGGTCTGTGTCTTTTTTTTTTTTTTTCTGAGACAGGGTCTTGCTCTGTTGCCCAGGCTGGAGGACAGTGGCTCAATCATGGTTCACTGCAGCCTTGACCTCCTGAGCTCAGACAATCTTCCTTGCCTCAGCCTCCTGAGTAGCTAGGATTACAGGTGTACACCACCACACCTGGCTAATTTTTATATTTTTTGTAGAGACAGGTCTCACCATGTTGCTCAGGCTGGTCTTGAACTCCTGGGCTCAAGCGATCCATCCACCTCAGCCTCACAAAATGATGGGATTGCAGGCGTGAGCCACTATGCCCACTTGCCTGCATCTTTCAGGTATGATTTATTCTTCATGTCTTTAGCTAAACATTGTGTTGCTTGAGATGACCCTAACATTTCTTGAAAATTTGTAAAAGCCCAAATAAGACTTCAAATAAAAAGGATGAGGTAGGGTTGTCAAATGACTTTTCTGGATTTTAGGGACAGTTTATATTAGGATTTATATCAAAGCCCCAAGCAAAGAGTCCTTGAGGAAATTGGTCCTTTTGGTGACAAAAGACATCAAACAAAGTTGGTGCCTTATCAGGGAAGCTGTCCATCTGTTTCAATTCCCATAAAGCATTTACATTTCTTTATATACTTCACAAAGGTTTTCCATTTATTTTGACCGATTTGACAATCACTTTAAAAATATGTAAGTTTGACTTTGAATTCTGATTACCATTTAAAATCCATGGTAACCAAAAAAGTTTTCAAACCAGCATATATCCTGTAAATTTTAATAGATTTCAGAGAAACTTCAGAGTTAGAGGTATATGTTCCTTTGAGTAAGGCTGATATTCTGCAGTACCACTAGATATGAGATATCTTTTCAGTATAATGATGGTTTATGCATCTGTTTTCTTAACTTTAACAAAAGAAAATGGCATCATGGGGGGAAATGGGTTTAAAGAAAGAGTTTTTTTTTTTCTTTTATTTAGGCAATTTTTTCCTTAAGGCTGAAGAATATCTATAGCTTCTTTCTCTTGGCTATATGAAAAGAGAGGAATGAGATTCAATCCTCTTCATCTTATTCTTTCCTTCTGATATTCCTCCTCCTTCATTAGTTGGCTGTAAAATGTTGAGCAATGGAAGATAAAAAGGAAATAGAAAGCAAAAGGGAAGACACTAGATTAGAAATGTCAACTTCTTTAGTAATAAGGTGAGATGAGGGCCCGGAACCACAGGTGGAGAGCTAGTCATGGAAATGGGTGTAACAGCGGGAGGAACTCAATGTTATCGCTCAGGGAGGGACAGAGATCTCTAGCCAGGTAAAACTGGAGCTGAAATGAATAATGTCTTAGGTCAAAATGAGGCATGAAGTTCAGGTCAGAGAGCATATCCAAGGCAGAGTTTGAGTCATCACTATGGAGACAGACAGATAACAAGTTCACCTGCTTTAAGAAAGAAATCAAGGTTGTTTTAGGCAGGCCTTAGAAGGCCCTCAGGCATTAGGAGGCTGGCACAAAAAGGTACATTGATGACACACTGAGGGTAGGATGAGATTTGTCTATCACTGATGGTCAAACAGGATTATTAGTCCACTAGTATACCAATAAGGGAAAAGAAAAGAGCTAAAAGAACTAAGCTTTTGTTATCAAGTATATTTCATCATCAATGATTCTTCCATAATGATTTCATGATGCTATGAGGAGGATCTCTTTGCTGCCATTTCTCCATATGAATGTTCATTAAGTCCTTTTGGGTTTCCTATGAAGACTTACAACCTAAAAGGACTTAATGAACATTCATATGAAGAAATGCCAGCAATGTCTGTTGCTGCAGGATGTGCTGATCTCCGCTGAGAAGTTGGTGTCCAAAGTCCTCCTGCTGGTTAATAAAGTCTTATAAAAGGTGGCGTCTTATCAGCAAATTGTCCATTTGCCTCAGAGTCTGTCTCTGGAAAACTGTGTCCCAAGTGTATGATTCTGATTTTAGGTAATAGCCAAAGAGTCTTGCAAAGGGGACCCAAAAGATGCAATGGGGACCCAAAAGACACATTGGGGTTGTGGGTTGGAGAATCATTAAGAAAGTGTGTTGCATTAGATAAGTAGTCTAAAGTCACAGGAGTTCAGAGTTTAGAGAGTGAGGCAAGAGGGTAAGCCAAAGAATGGACAAATAAGAACAAGGAACTCAAAAGAGTTAAAGGACAGGCAAGGCATTGCACTCCCTGGCTGAACAGTCTAGGGAAAGGCCAGAAGCCCTGCAAGTTGTTGACTCACCATTCACTCATTCACTCACTTGATATTTGTTAAGCGACTTTTTAATGTTAGGTCTTTTAATGTTAGGACTTTTAAATGTTAGATAAAAAAGATGAGGGATATATCATAATGCACAAAACAGACATGGCCTCTTAAATTATGGTGTTTATGGTCAAGTAGAGCAGAGGCCACCAACATTGCCCCTAAGGAAATAAACTTCTTACCCAACCTGGAAGTCTGAAGAGCTCCCTGCTGGGGCAGAACCAGGCCAGGGCTGGGAGGAGCCTTGACCAATTGACAGTTGGTGGGCTTCGTTAAAGCGTTGACTTGTGTTTTTAACAGTCATTTAAAATTTGCCCAAGGATTTATGTGTGTGTGTGTGTGTGTGTGTGTGTGTGTATGTGTGTGTATAAAATAGACTATTTATAGTTAGGTGATTTTAAAATTAATACTTAGTTGGTCAACAGACAGGAAATTTCAGATAGATGGAAAAATTAAGTTTAAGAGACCTATTGTACAAAAAGAAGATAAATATTTTTAGTTACACTTTTAAATTTAGGCCTTGATTGGCAATTTGGGGGAACTATCTTTCTCTTCTGTCATGTCTCTTATATAGGTAATATCTTCAAAATGCCTTTCTCATTTGTAACAACATCCAAAGTAGACTGCAATGCCTGTGATAAAAAATATCAATCTACATTTTTTTTTTGCAGAACATACTAGACTTGTAAATAAATCATTAGTTGCATAATCAGTTGTATACTGTCTGTTTCTGCTGCTAGATTATAAGCCCCAAGAGTGAAATATCGAACTATATTTTGTTCACTGCAGCATCTCGTCCATGATAACCATAATGCCTACATATGAGATACTCAATAAACAGTGAACATATGGCTGCCTAAAATAAAATAAAATTAAACCAATTTAGTTTATTAAAGTCACAAATTGGAAAACCTATTTTTCTTAAGGCCTTACATTTAGCTTATAAAACTTGTTATTCTATCTATAATTTTAGTAAATATTTATCTAAGAATATATATCTTTATGTAAGAATATATTTCTGTGTACATTAATAATAGTCAATAAATTCATAATTTTAACAGGTTGACTTCCCCTAAACAATTAACCTCATTTACAAACCTAATTAATTTGTAGCTCTTATACATCTTTGTGTAAATTAAATGCAAGTTTTCTGATTCTCTTAAACGCATCAAATGCTTCAGAGGGAAAACTTCCATACCCAGCAAACAACTCCTTCTAGCTTTGGAGAAGCTTTTGTAAATTAAATAACATGTTTATGAATATCTTAAATCAAGTTTATGTAAATGTTCACACTGTTTACAAGTGAACTTTCTTATGCCTTTTACATGAAAAGCACAGATAACTTCCATTTAAAATTATATGTTGTTTCAATGAGAAAAAATACCTATAATTACAAAACATTTTAAAATTTGACAAAAATATTAATAACAAAGTTTTTATATATTTTATCATTGGTTTATTTTTATACATTTCTATGGCTTTAAAATCATATTTCTGACTAAAAAGAGCAGATTAAATGTATCATGTGGGCTACGGTGATGAAGGTAAAAGCTGGGATCATGAGTTGGATACTAGTCATTAGAGATGTGAGTGGGATACTTATTTTCTGCATAATTCAACTCGGTCACAGAAGAACCCATGGAATCCTCTCTTTTGATTGGAGACTTTTTGTGAAGTGAATGAAGAATACTTAAGTTTGTGCTGTGGGTGTTGCTATGAACTGAGTGTTTATGTCACTCCAATTTAGATGTAGAAATCCTAACCCTCAATGGGCTAGTATTTGGAGGTGGGGCCTTCAGGAGACGATTAGGACTGGGGGTGGAGCCTCCATGAATGAGAGTTGTGCCCATATAAAAGAGGCCCCAGAGAGTTCCCTCACCCTTTTCACCATTTAATGATAGAGTGAGAAGGAACCATCTGTGAAACAGAAAGGGGACCCTCACTAGACACCAAATCTGTTAACACCTTGATCTTGGACTTCCCAGACTCCAGAACTGTGAGCAATAAATTTCTATTGTTTATAAGTCACCCAGTCTATGGCATTTTGTAATAGCAGCCCAAATGGACTAAGATGGATGTCTTTCAAGTTTTACCTTTATCCAATTTTTATCCTCTCTTTCAACATTTTGTTGCCTGTTTTGGATAGGAAAAAATTCTTGAACTCTTCCCACTCTTAATTGGGTGGTCTGTAATCTTCTTGCTGGATAATTAGAGGAGTTGTTGAACTTTGTACTTCACCATTCAAGTTGTACATTTTCTAGTTTGATTGGATTTCTGCATTCTTTAAAAAAAATTTCTTGCATGGCTTTTAGCCACAATTCTGTAGTCATTTATTGAGATCTAGGAGATTAATCTGGTTAAAATGGGGGGTAGGTAAGAGCAAAAGTCAGGTCTCCTTCTTACAGAAAAGGAAGCATAAGGCATTCTAGAGAACAGTTTTTAACCACTCTGGGCCAATAAAATAAAAGTTCAGCCTGCAAGAGGTAAGCTGTCATGTTGTGCCCCTTAATTCCCCAAGCTGAAGCCTTGGTCTTACTGATTGCATGCGCCATCAAGAACAGGGCCCCGGTGAGCCACAGCATAAAGAGACCATGAGTATTGCCATCTCTTTACATTTCTGGGGATATTAGCATCTCTGTAAATTTCTGAGTAACAAGTAGATCCGGCAGCATGGAATTGCAGACTACGGAAGAGGGATAAATAATGCAGATTCATTTAGCGACAGCAGTTAACTGACTGTATTGTCAAAAGTTATGAATAATCCATTTGCTCACTTGCTGGACTGACTTTCTCCTGCCTGAAGACCAGGAAAAAGGGAAAACCATAGTTTCCTATTGAGTGGGATGATTTGCTAGAGGAAGGAAACTCACAGGGGATAGTTCAATACCTAATCAGGGGGACTGAAAGGCAGTGATTTAATCAATCATCCTGAAGTTCCTTAGGAGAGGTCTGTGCAGGCTCATCTGAATGCGGGCTCCGGAACTCGCTCCCCATCCTCCGGGAGGATGTGCATTTCCGCTGCCATGTAGCAGACCCTAAAATGGGCATCAGCACCCACTGGATTTCCGGCGGAGGCTCAGTCAGGATGTCACATGCTGTAGAACAGCTGCAGAGGATGACAGTGGCAGCAGCTGACTGTGAATGCAGACAAGGGCTAAGATACTGGCTATAGAGAGATTTTCATTACCAAGAGAGCCTTCTCTTGGACAAATTATGTAACCCTACAGTCTATCATAGTCAAGCTGCTCATCTGAGACTTCAGACCCATGAGGCTAGTTATCTTATGTCCGTGGCCAAGTCCAAGAAAGAGCCTATAACATCACAGAGATTTTGAATATCAATTTTTCAAATTGATTATCTGAATATCAATTACTCTCAGTAATATGAGATTTTTCCTGCCATGGGTCTGAAGACTCATCTTTTTCTTATCATTCCCAACTGCCTAACCCAGGTCCACATCATTTTTTACTTGAGTTACGACAGTACTTCCCTGTGTCTGCTCCCTGCTATAGTCCATCTTGAGTCCCCTGTCAAGTTAATTTTTAGAAAACTCCACCTTTTGTCACATCACTACTCTGCTCTGGACCTTTTTTTTTCTTTTTTTGAGATGGAGTTTCACTCTTGTCACCCAGGCTGGAGTGCAGTGGCATGATCTCAGCTGCAACCTCCGTCTCCTGGGTTCAAATGATTCTCCTGCCTCAGCCTCCCAAGTAGCTGGAACTACAGGTGTGTGCCACTACACCCAGCTAATTTTTGTATTTTTAGTAGAGACAGGGTTCACCATGTTGACCAGGATAGTCTCTATCTCTTGACCTTGTGATCTGCCCACCTTGGCCTCCCAAAGTGCTGGGATTACAGGTGTGAGCCACCACACCCACCCTCTGCTCTGGATCTTGTAGTGGCTTTCTGTTATTTAGTAAATATTTACTAAATAACAGTAGTTTGGAAAGCCAAACTACTCTGGCTTTCCAGGATGTACAGTGTCTAGCCTTGCTTTCCTGCCCAGCATAATCTCAGTTGCTTTCTGGAGGGCTGGTCCTCTTCAGGGGGCTTGCCTCCTTGCTCCACCTTATGGATTCTAGGCTCCTTTCCAGAGCTTGTTTTGTTTCTTTTTGACCTCTTACCTCTTCCATGAAGTCTCTCCCCTCCAGGCCATGCCAGTTTGTTCATTCATCCATTCATTAAGTCTATTTAGCACCCTTCACATTCCATGCAGTGCCAGGCTGTGGGTACATATTTGTAACCCCCTTGTCATCAAAGCTACTGAATATACATTTGTGCAGTTTGTGCTCTCACCAATGTGTCTGATTGAGGGGACCAGTAAAATCTACCTTAAAAAAGGAAAAAAATCTTTAGTACATTTATAATTGTGTACGCTGCATTATTGAGTATATTTTTGAAGGAAAGAACTTCTGATCAAAGGATGCAGAGTACGGTTTCCTCTTTAACATTTTACACATTCAGTGATTGGAAGAAGTTTTCACAGCTTCTGTTTCCGTGCATTGCAAGCCTTGTTTCTTCTCCACTGTCCACACACCCTTGTTGAATATGTTCATATCACCATATGACCTTTGACCTGCCCCTTCATGACACAATGCCAAATAAATCTTGCCATGGATGACAGAAGTACTATTGAAAGTCATTCTTACCCTTGGTTGCCTAACAACTTAATTTTACCCCCAAATGTCTGTTAACTGCATAAACATATCCCACTAAACCCAAATTATATATATTCCCAACTCAACTTTGTTTTAGCTGGACTGCTTCGATTGCCCCCTAATACGAATGGAAATGTGGAGGAAAAGATGGTGTGCAAAGAGACAGCATTTTAAATCAATTGCAATTAAAATATCTTATTTCTGAAAATTTTTACATATAATAATGTAATCCCATTGTTAGGCCTCTTCCCATATCCTTAGAAAGTGCTCGTGTGACTGGGTGTGCTGGCTCATGCCTGTAATCCCAGCACTTTGGGAAGCTGAGGCGGGTGGATCACTTGAGATCAGGAGTTTGAGATCAGCCTGGCCAACATGGTGAAATCCCATCTCTACTAAAAATACAAAAATTAGCTGGGCGTGGTGACCCGCGCCTGTAATCCCAGCTACTTGGGAGACCGAGGCAGGAGAACTGCTTGAGCCTGGGAGGCAGAAGCTGCAGTGAGGCAAGATCGTGCCACTGCACTCCAGCCTGGGCAACAGAGCCAGATTCAAGATAAAAAAAGAAAAAGAAAAAGAAACGCCTATAATTCCAGCACTTTGGGAGGCCGAGGCGGGTGGATCACGAGGTCAGGAAATCGAGACCATCCTGGCAAACACGGTGAAACCCCATCTCTATTAAAAATACAAAAAAATTAGCCGGGGTGGTGGCCGGTGCCTGTAGTCCCAGCTACTCAGGAGGCTGAGGCAGGAGAATGGCGTGAACCTGGGAGGCGGAGCTTGCAGTGAGCTGAGATCGCGCCACTGCACTCTAGCCTGGGCGACAGAGAGAGACTCCATCTCAAAAACAAAACAAAACAAAACAAAAAAAACAAACAAAGAAAAAAAGAAAGAAAAAGTGCTTATGCAAGTAAGGGGTGACACCCTTTGGCTTCATTAGCATTATGGTAAAGGTGCCACTGGATCCACTGGGGGTTAGGAAAGACTTTAACTCTCCCCAGCCTGCCCTGCCTCTCGTGCTCCAAGGCTACCCCTTCCCCATCACTCTGAGAGCCTCTCTCCTTGCAGGCCTCTCATGAGCCCTGTAGCTGCAGTTCTCCTGCTTCCAGACCCTCCTGCTTTTCCCCCTTAGCTTTGGCCAGGTCATCAATTAAGACTGACCACTCCAGGGCAAATCTAGTCATATTTTTTCTCATTCTGGTCTTTGTACCAGTTACAGTCTAGGAAGCAATCAAACAGCTTATTTGGCTGGGATTTCTGAAGATAGTTTAATATTGGTGCTTGTTTCAGGGGAGGTATGAGTTAAAGGAACCTGCAAGGGGAGTTGAGGCACACGGGGAGGAATAACAGCAGGAGTCTGTTACCTGGAAGAGAGCCTTCAGGCAAGGGCTTCCCATGAGGCTGTTTTGTCAGAGTGGAATTTCTCAACCTTGGCTACATTTTGGGTCAGATAATTCTTTGCTGTGGGGACTATCCTATCTGTGCATTGTAGGATCTTTAGCAGCATTCCTGGCTTCTCCCTACAACATGCCAGTAGCACACAGCCACCTAGCCATCATAGCCCAAAACATCTTCACATTGCCAACTGTCCCCAGGTAACAGGGCCAATTCATACCTGGTTGAGAACCATTGTCATAAAGGGATGGAAATGATTTCAGACCTAGAGCAATGGGTGGGGATGGTGAGGAAGAGGAAGGAAATAACCCTGTGTCTCTCTTAGCCTGTCCTCTCATCTGTCTACTTGGCATTGCTAAACCCAAACAGAAACTAGAGGACAAGTTTGTGTTCCCTTCAGGATGCTCCTTTCTTTTACTTTGAGACTAAGCCCCAACAGGCAATTATAGCTGCAGCTCCCAAGCTGGAGCACAGAGTCACTGTGGCCACAAGCCATTCATTCACTCACTTGTGACTGCTGACAAAGATTGCCTCTGGCAGCACAGAGGTTAGTTATTAAAGTCATTGCTAGGGACAGGCCTGTGCCTCTTGTTTTCACCTGTTTTTGCTCCACGCTAATGCACAGTTTGCTTATTTCCTGTTATTTCTAATTTAACATCTTCATTCATATCTCCCTGCTCACTTCTCAGGAGAAGCACCTTGGCAAAGTCTACAGAAGCTGGAGGAATAATCATTGTATCAATATACTTCTGGACTCCCAGGACTTCTTTCAAGACAAATCCTATCATGGCCAAAGTTTCTTCTCTCATTTGTCCCTCTGTATTGCTCCCAGAGCCTTCTAGAGGAAGTATTGCCAAACCATTATTCTATTGATGTTATTTTGCACTCATGGTTTTGTGCTTGGATGACACTTTGACCACCTTGTTGACATCATGCACAGAGCATTCTATCAGGCAATATTTTGTTGATTGATTAATTGGATAGATCCTTAGCTCTCTTGGGACAGGGTTTCTATATTTTGTTGAGAGAGTTTGTTTACAACAGTGCTTATTAAATTTTAATAAGAGCACAAATCACCTGAGACCTTGTTGGAATTTAGATTCTGTGGTTAGATATGGGGAGGGGCCCGAGTATGCATTTCTAATAAGCTCTGGAATGCTGCTGCTGGTCTGCAGACCATATTGTGAGTAGCAAGGAGCTAGGTGATAGCAAGATACAGAGGCCTTTCTTATATGAACAATTCTTTCAATAATACTTTTAACCTGTTGCAAAACTGGGTTTGGCATTGTAAGGGAGACTCATTCTTGCTTTTTATCCTAAAGACCCCATGCCACTCTGCATGGAAAGATAGAGGCTTTCTGGCTGTTATATTCCTCAAGAGATGCTTCTTTTTTGACTCCCAGTCTATTTCCCACATCACCAATGTGAGCCAACTTCTGTTGCCTTTGTGCTGCCATCCTCAGCTTTGTTCCACATGCAATACTTTTTATCTTGATGCACAAGGGAAAAAAAAAGACATTTCTTGTCCTGAGCCTGAGTAGAATTTGGCTATTTCCTCTCTCTGGTGTGGAGGAATCATTTTGGTGACAGGGAAATAAGTCAAGCATGGCTGCTTTGCCACAAGGGGCCAGGTTGGGGTATGCATATATGTGTGCATACCTGTGGGCTGTGAACTCAATTTAGTTTTGCAATGAAGTTCCCTTCTATGAACTACAGAACACTGTAATGTTTCCTGAATGCTACCCCAATGCAGCAGGGAAACCTTACAGAGACTCTGTTATTATAGAAGCCGTCGTTGTTTACTTCAGAATTCTCACTCATGGCTCATTGCATCTCTCTTCTGCGAGAGTGTTTTTGGTCAGCCAGGAACACTGATTGAGTGGTTTTTGAGGTTACAGACCCCACGGAAGGGCTGGAATGGATCCAAGTCTGAATAAATTATGGATTGTTCTCAGATAGTCATCTTACCAATGGGGCATATCCAATGAACTGGCTCAAATGCTTCCAAATGACTTAGATCCTGCTCTTTATATATGTAAAGGGTGGTGAAGAGAGGGGGTTAGCATGTAGAATGTTGGAACTCTCATTTAAAGAAAAGCTACTCCCTTTGGAAAGAAAACCCCCCCTTTTCCCTTTCTGCCTTCAGGCTAAAGGAGATTGTTATCACATCAACTGATGTCTGTTGGGATAGGTGACTATATATTAAAATGATATGAATGAGATAAAAATCACCCTACAGCAGGAAAGGAAGGAACAAGACTTCATGTTCTGCTAATTCTATATAAGTTAATTTAAAACAAAGGACAGAGGGAAAATTCTAATCAGGCTTATCCGTGTCAGTGCCATTTGGTTTCCAAGTAGGTAGAGCAGGTTTGAACTCTGGGAAACTAGAGGGCTTGTTGTTCTTGGTTTCTGGGTAAGGAGGTGAGGCAGAGAATGGGAGAAGCATTCAAAGATCAAATGATACAATATGGTTTTTATTTAAAAAATTACCCATATATGAGAGTTTCAACTATTTGCAAATTTGCAGATCTTCTTTCCCTGGTATTCTGTGAAATAAATGAATACAACCAAAAATAGAGAATACATTATGTACAACAGTGTTTCTCAGCTTCAGTACTGTAGACATTTTGGGTCAGATAATTCTTCGTTGTGAGGACCGTTGTGTGCAATGTAGGATGTTTAGTAGCATCTCTGGCCTCAACTCAGCAGATACCAGTAGTATACCCCCAACAATTGTGACAACCTAAAACATCTCTAGACATTGCCAGATGTTCCCGGGGTAGGGGCAGGGGAGCAAAATCTCCTTCTCCTCCAGTTGAGGACCACTGATCTGCACCAAATCCAGAGGGTATCCCCTGACCTAATACTGTAGGTTTTCACCTGGAGTCTTCATACAGCTCCACTAACTTCTGCTGTCATTTTATTTTTTTTTTTGAGACAAAGTCTTGCTGTATTGCTCAGGCTGGGGTGCAGTGCATGATCATGGCTCACTGCAGCCTTAGCTCAAGAGATTCTCCCACTTCAGCTTCCCAAGTAGCGTATGCCAGAAGCATATACTATCATGCCCAGCTAATTAAAAAAATGTTTTTCGTAGAGGTGGGATCTCGCTGTGTTTCCCAGGCTTGTCTTGAACTCCTGGGCTCAAGTGATTCTCCTACCTTGGCCTCCCAAAGTGCTGGGATTACAGGTGTGAGCCACCGCACCCAGCCAGCTCCACTAACATGGACGCAAGACCTGTGCAGGGTTCACTGGTAACACTTGTGACAGGCCCACTGCAGGTCTCCAGTGTGGAAAGTGGTGTCATCAGGTGTTGCAAGAGAGACAGGTGTTCCTGCTTAGCCGCCTTCCCCATCGTGGAGCAGCAGGGGCTGAAGGGAACGTGGGGCTTTCTGTCTTTTCTCCAGAGAGAACTGCTCCCCTCAAAGCAGGGAAACAGCTGGAAACTCAGGCATGCCTGTGCTGTCTGTGTGAAGACAGACCACAGCTGAGCCAAGATGCTACAGGGCTTCAGGCTGACAGGGAAAGTGCAAGGACAACAGGCTCCCTTGGTGCCAGATCATCTCCAGGTCAGCAATATGTACCAAGATTTAAAAATGTTGGGCTGCCCTTTAATCCAGCAATTCCACTTTTAGGAGCTTTCCTGAGAGCATATTCAGGTAAGTATGCAAAGACTGTATCTAAGAAGAATGTTTAAAATATAAAAAGAACGAAACTGGTTCTACCACTGTTTGGGGATTGGCTAAATTATAGTAACTACAGATAATGGAATAAAATATACATATTGTATTACATGTTTTTCTATTTATGATTTAAAGAGCTTGATGGGAAATATCTATATATCTTTATCTGTGTCTATTTCTTTATCTTATAATGCTGACAAAATAAAATACCCTATTACCCCACTTATTTAAAGTATGTGCATATGTGTGCCTGTGTAAGTAGGTATTATGCATGTTCTTGTGTGTCTGCATATGTGCGTGTGTATGTGTGTATGTGTGGGTAAAGTTACATGGCAAAATGTCTGGAAGGATGTTCCTCCAAAACTGAGTGTGGTTATTGCTATTTCATTTTCTTCTTTAGGCTTTACATTTAAGTGGCTCCGTAGTGACTGTGTCTCATTTTTAAAATAAGAAAAAGAGCTATTTGTATTTTAGAAAATCAAACAAAAGCAGTATGTCACATTTCTTGTTCAATCCTAGTTGAAATAATAGATTTCTCTCTAAGTTAAAAGTCACAAGAATGATTCTTATTTGCCTTTATTTTTGGTCTCTGAGCCTGTTGGAGCTCATTGTGATATTGCAGTTGCCACCATTTCTCCATGCTTCTCCAAGGAAGCTATGGCTTATCTTGAGATAGCTCCTGCTCCTTCACTTCCTAAATTCTGGATTTAAAAAGCCACTTAACCCAAGGAAATGAGTTCTGATATTATGGGGACATTGCCTGCTGTTTAGGGTGTTTATTCCAGATATCTCAGACTTCAAATTTTAGGATATCTCCTGCAAACTGATAATCCTAATACTATATTTACCAAGCAACACAGAGCTTAAAGAGATTTTTCCATTTGGGGCATCTCTGCCCTTCATGACCAATGACCTTCCTATTTCAACAGGACCCTGTTACAGGTGATCAACACTTGCAAATTCAGCAAAAGCCAAAGTCAAAAAGTTATGGGTTTGTCACTGTCAATGGTTTCTACTTAGAGAGGGGGAAACTGGTTCCATCTCTACTGGAGTGCAGTGGCACAATCTTGGCTCACTGCAGCCTCCGCCTCCCGGGTTCAAGCGATTCTCCTGCCTCAGCCTCCCGAGTAGCTGGGATTACAGGCATGTGCCACCATGCCCAGCTAATTTTTTTATTTTTAATAGAGTTGGGTTTCCACCATGTTGGCCAGGATGTTCTCAATCTCTTGACCTCATGATCTGCCCTCCTCGGCCTCCCAAAGTGCTGAGATTACAGGAGGGAGCCACTGTGCAATTTTATTATACTTTTAGAGATGAGATTTTACTGTTTCCCAGGCTGCAGTGCAGTGGAACAGTCATAGCTCACTGAAACCTCAAACTGCTGGGCTCATGAGATACTCCCACCTCAGCCTCCCAAATATCAAGGACTACAGGCATATGCCACCATGCCTAGCTAATTAAAAAATATATATATTTTTGTAGTGGTGGAGGTCTTACTATGTTGCCCAGGCTGGTCTTGAACTCCTGGCCACCAGCAACTATCCTGCCTCAGCCTCCTGAGTCACCGGGATTACAGATGTGAGCCACCACAGCCAGCTCTGGACCACACAGTTTTGCTGCCACACCCTTTCCTCCTCTGGATAAGAATGTTCTGATTTCAATAACACAAGTAGAGGGATTGTGTCACAGGAACCATAGGGGTGAAGTGCAGGTCAGCCAGTGGCTTTGGTCTCATAGGAGCAACTCTGAGGGTACCTGCAGGCGAGCGTTGTATACTTGATGATTTCATATGGTCGTCAGCTTCTCTTTGGTTCCAGAGTTACTGTTGTGCCCACTGGATTGATCGGTTTTTATTCTTTTCTAACATGTTGTATTTTTAACAGTTTCTACTCAAGATAGTAATTTTCAGAAAATTTTCCTTTTAGGTATTTCATTTGGATTTCTTATAGCAGAAGCTTTCTCTTTTAAGTTTTCCACTCTGAGATTAGCTTTGAGGACTATAATGAATGAATCTTACCTGAAGCCTCCTATTATTTAACAAAAAGGTCTGTAGAGATAAATTGGCTACATTGTGAACAAGTATGCAAGCAATAAGTGAACACTCCAAGTGGGGAGTTGCTTTTCTATTTTATTGTTGCCTGAACATGCATGTTACCTATTCTGGCTTTGGTATACGGGGCTTTGACTCTTTGGAGCAATGTTAGACCTTGCCTTGGTTGAAAGATGTCCTCACCTATATTGGATAAAATGCCCCCACTTTTATAGGATAGAAGATAAAAGCACTTGTGAAGAAGTTTGAAACATCCTGGGAATTTTTCACATTGCTCTCTGTCCTATGTGTTTCATTATAGAATTTGCAAATAAAAATTATTTGTACTATAACAGATCTAAACTCCTGATGTTCAGTATGAAGAAGAATCTAACTCAGTGAGGTAACAACAAACAACAGGATCATCTGGACTTGCCTCTCCCTGGCCTCATTGCCCACCATCACCCCCTTTGCTCATGACACTGCATTCTCCCTGGTTTTCATCTTCTAGGTTGTAATTTAAATGCCCCTTCCTTAGGTAAGCAGCCTCTCAATCTCTAGAAGACAGCAAGGATAGAAAGTCCTGTAGTTATATGATCTCATAGGACTCTGATAATCCTCCCTAGTATCTTTTATCAGAATAGTAATTATATGGTTATCTACATAATTAGTTGTTTAACATATATCTTTTCCCTAGACTGTATACTCAGGGACCAAGGCTGACCATGTTTGTACTCCTAAAGTTTAGAAGAGAATATGTATGACTCAGTGCAAATCCATCCCTAACAGTAAGTGGGGTGGGGAGAGGATTAGAGAAGGGGAGAGAAAAAAGTTATATATTTCTCTGATGATGAGTAAGGGAGATCACCAGTTGTCACATGAATTAGGAGAATCTTTCAGGTAACAAGACAGTTCCAAAGAGCCCTGAATAGAAATCTGTCAGCTCTGATTGCTTTAGCCTTACCTGATATGACCTGGGACATCTGAATGACAATGCTGTCAAGAGGGTGACAGTGAGAATATGAAGTTGACAGCAGTAATAGCAAGGGGTCTCTCTGAGTCAAAGCTAAAAAGGAAGAGATTGACCCTGTATACTGGCTATGTTCATTTCATCTTGGGGTGACTTTGGTGCCTATTTCAATGACACACATGAATGGAAATAACTTCAGTAGAAGCTGGGCTCTTACTCACTGTAATATCTTTTTTCCCCATTTTTTTTTAATTGTGGTAAAATACACACAACATGAAATTTACCATCTTAACAGTTTTTAAGTGTTTCATTCAGTGGTATCAAATACTTTCATAATGTTGCACAACTATCACTACCATCCAACTCCAGAACTTTTTCATCTTGCAAAACTGAAATTCTGTACTCATTAAACGACTTCCCTTTTACTACTTCTGCCCAAGTAATTACCATTCTACTTTCTGTCTCTATGATTTTGATAACTCTAAGTATTTTATATAAGTGGAGGGCTGCACATAGTGGCTCACGCCTGTAATCCCAGCACTTTGGGAGGCCGAGGTGGGCGGAGCATGAGGTTGGGAGTTCGAGACCAACCTGGCCAACATGGTGAAACCCTATCTCTACTAGAAATACAAAAATTAGCTGAGCGTGGTGGTGGGAACCTATAATCCCAGATACTCAGGAGGCTAAGGCAGGAGAATCATTTGAACCCTGGAGTCAGAGGTTACAGTGAGCCGAGATCATGCCATTGCACTCCAGCCTGGGTGACAGGGTGAGACTCCGTCTCAAGAAAAAAATAATAATAATATTAAGTGGAATCATACAGTATTTGTCTTTTCGTGACTGGCTTATTTCACTTAGCATGATAGCCTCAAAGTTTATCCATATTGTAGAATATGCCAGAATTTTCTTCCTTTTTCAGAAACAGTAATATTCCATTGCATATATATGTATGCCATAGTTTGCTTAATCTGCTCATCATCAATGGTCACTTGAGTGGCCTTTCACCATTTGACTATTGTGAATAATACTGTTACAAATACAGATGTACCAATATCTTTTTAAGACCAAGCTTTCGATTCTTTTGGGTATATACCTAGAAGTGGAATTGCGGAATCATGTGGTAATTCCATTTTAAGGTTTTTGAGGAACCACCATACTGTTTTCTGTAGTGGTTTGATATGGTTTGGCTCTGTGTCCCCACCCAAATTTCATCTCGAATTGTAATCTCCATATGTTGAGCGAGGGACCCTGGTGGGAGGTAATTGGATCATGGGGGCAGTTTCTTCCATGCTGTTCTCCTGGTAGCGAGGGAGTTCTTATGAGAGCTTATAGTTTTAAAAGTGTTTGGTAGTTCCCCCTTCACTCTCTGTCTCTCCTACTGCCTTGTAAAGAAGGTGCCTGCCCCCACCTTAGCCTTCTACCATGATTGTAAGTTTCCTGAGGTCTCCTCCCACCAGGTGGAACTGTGAGTCAATTAAACCTTTTCCCTTTATAAAGTACCCAATCTCAGGTAGTATCTTCATAGCAGTATGGGAACAGACTAATACATGGATGTACCATTTTACATTTCCACCACCAGTGCACAGGGGTTCCAATTACTCCACATCCTCCCTTGTAATTTTCTATATATTTTTTATAGTAGATATCCTAATTGGTGTGATGTGGTATCTCACTGTAGTTTTGATTTGAATTTCCCTAATGATTAGTGATGTTGAGTGTACTAGTTCATTCTCACACTGCTATAAAGGACTACCTGAGACTGTAGTAATTTATAAACAAAAGAGGTTTAATTGACTCACAGTCCACAGGCTGTACAGAAGGTACGGCTGAGGAAACCGCAGGAAACTTACAATCATGGTGAAATGGTAAAGGGAAAGCACACACAGCTTCATGTGGCAGCAGGAGAGAGAGAGAGAGAGAGAGAGAGAGAGAGAGAGAGAGAGAGAGAAAGAAAGGGGAAGTGCTACCCATTTTCTAACAACCAGATCTTGTGAGAACTCAGTCACTATCATGAGTACAGCAAGGGGGAAGTTCACCCCCATGATCCAATCACCTCCCACCAGGTTCCTCCGCCTATATTGGGGATTACAATTCAACATGAGATTTGGGTGGGGACACAGAACCAAACCATATCATTGAGCATCTTTTCTTTGCTTATTGTCCATTTATATATCTTCTTTGAAGAAATGTCTATTTAAGTTCTTTGTCCATTTTAATTTTTTTGTGTATTTAGGCATTCTCTACATATCCTGGACACTAATATCCAGATACATGATTTGTAAATATTTTCTCCCATTCTGTGGGTTGCCTTTTTAGTCTGATAGTATCTTTTGATGCACAGAATTTTGTAATTTTCTTATTTTTGAGTGTGAAACAACAATAATTGTTTATTATTGTTATCTCTTATGATTTGGTGACTGGGTTCAGCTAGGTGGTTCCCACTCAGAGTATCTCACCTGGCTGCCATGAGACAGGATAATGCTGGAATCATCTTGAAGGCTTCTTCATTCACATGTTTGGCACTGGGACCAGGAAACTTCAAAGTGCTGGGGGCTGAAACAGCTAGGGCTCCTCTGACTCTCTCTTTACCTTCCTGTGGTCTCTGCAACATGGTGGTTTCAGAGCAGCTATACATATGCTCCAAAGACATATGTTCTGAGTCAGAAAACTAGTTGAAGCTGTATCACCTTTTAAAAAATATTTTCATTGGCATATAATTGTTCATATTTATGGGGTACAATATGATGTTTTGATACATATATATGGTGTAATGATCAAATCATGATAATTAACATACCTATCATCTTAAACTTTGTTTTGCTGTGAGAATGTCCAAAATCTTCTTTTCTATTTGAAATGGACAATTCATTATTGTTAGCTATAATCATCCTGCTGTGCAATAGAGTACCAGAGTATATTCCTCTTATATAACTGTAATGTGTACCCCTTGATTATCTTCTCTCCTTCTTCCTCTTCTCACTGTTCTCCCCAGTCTCTGATAACCACTATTCTACTCTCAATTTCTATGGGATCAATTTATTTAGATTCCACATATGAGTGAGGTCATGTGGTATTTGTCTTTTGGTGCTTGGCTTATTTCACTTGACATAATGTCCTCCAGTCTCATTCATGTTGTCACAAATGACAGGGTTTCATCCTTTTTTAAGGCTGAATAGCATTCCATTTGTGTATATAGCATATTTAAAAAATCTACTCACCCATTGATGGGCATTTGGTTGATTCCATATCTTGGTTATTATGAATAGTGCTGCAATAAACATGGGAGTACAGTTGTCTCTTCAACATACTGATTTCATTCTCTTTGGAATATACCAAGTAGTGGGATTGCTGGATCATATGGTAGGTCTATTTTTAATTTTTTGAAAAAGCACCATACTGTTTTCCATAATGTCTCTATTAATTTACATTCCTACAAATAGTTTATAAAAGCATTCCTTTTTCCACATTCTCACCAGCATTTGTTACTTTTTTGTCTTTTTGAAATTAGCCATTCTAATTGGGGTAAAGTGATATCTCATTGTGGTTTTGATTTGCATTTCTCTGTGATTAGTAATGTAGAGCATTTTTTTTTCCTATATCTGTTGGCCATTTATGTCTTCATTTGAGAAATGTCTGTTCAGGTTTTTGCCCATTTTTACATACAATTATTTGTTTTTTGGCTATTGAATTGTGTGAGTTCCTCATAAGTTTTGGATATTAACCCCTTAACAGATGTATACTTTGCAAATATATTCTCCCATTCTATAGGTTTTCTTTTCACTCCGTTGACTGTTTCCTTTGCCGTGCAGAATCTTTTTAGTGTGACGTAGTTCCATTTGTTTATTTTTGCTTTTGTTGCTTAATTTTTGAGGTTTTGTCTAGAAATCCTTGCACAGACTTTTGTCATGTAGCATTTCCCCTATGTTTTCTTCTAGTAGTTTCATAGTTTTGGGTCATATATTTAAGTATTTATGTTATTTTGAGTTGGTTTTTTGTATATGGTAAGACATAGGGGGTCTAGTTTTATTTTTATACATGTGATTATTCAGTTTTCCCTGCACCATTTATTGAAGAGAGTGTCTTTTCCCCATTGTGTGTTCTTGGCACCTTTGTCAAAAATCAGTTGGCAGCTGGGCATGGTGGCTCACTCCTGTAATTCCGACACTTTGGGAGGCCAAGGCAGGAGGACCGCTTGAGCTCAGGAGTTTGAGACCAGCATGGGCAACCTAGTGTGACCTCCTCTCTTCCAAAAATAAAAAAAGTATGTAGCTGGGCATGGTAGCATGTGTCTATAGTCTCAATTATTTGTGAGACAGAGGTGGGAGGATTGCTTGAGCCTGGGAGATTGAGGCTGCAGTGAGCTGTGATATAGCCATTGCACTCCAGCCTGTGGGAACAGAGCAAGATGCTGTCTCCAAAAACAAAAAAGAAAAAACCGAAAAGACCAATTGGCTATCAATGTGTGGGTTTATTTCTGGGCTCTCTATTTTGTTCCATTGGTCTATGTGTCTGTTTTTATGCTAATACCATACTATTGGGTCACTACAGGTTTGTAGTATGTTTTGAAATCAAGTAGTGTGATGCATCCAGCTTTATTATTATTATTATTCTTATTATTTTTGCTCAAGGTTGCTTTGGCTATTCAGAGTCTTTGGTAGTTCCCATGTAAATTTTAGATTTTTGTTTTTGTTTCTGTGAAAAATGACATTGGAATTTTGATAGAGATTGCATAGAATCTGTAGATTGCTTTGGGTAGGATGGCCACTTTTATAGTAGTCTTCTAATTTATGAACATGGAATACCTTTCCATTTATTTGTATCCTATTCAAATTCTTTAATAGTGTTTTAGAAGTTTTAGTGTAGATATCTTTCACCTCCTTGGTTAGATTTGTTCCTACTTTCCTTTTTTGTAGCTATTATGAGTGAGATGGTTTTCTTGATTTCTTTTTCAGATAGTTTACTATTGATGCATAGAAATGCTACTGATTTTTACATGTCGATTTTGTACCCTGTCACTTTTCTGTATTAATTCTAACAGTTTTCTTGGTGGGGTCTTTAGGGTTTTTTTTTTATATATATAATGTCATGTTGTCTGCAGACAGGTGCAATTTGACTTTCTTCTTTCCAATTTGAATGCTTTTCAGTTTTTCCTAATTGCTTTGGCTAGGACTTCCAGTACTATCTTGAATAGTAGTGGTGAAACTGGGTAACCTTGTTATGTTCCAGATCTTAAAGGCAAAACTTTCAACTTTTCCCCATTCAGTATGATGTTGGCTGTGGGCTTATCATATATGACCTTTATTTTGGTGAGGTATATTTTTTCTATATCTAATTGGTTGAGAGTTTTTATTAGGAACTAATGCCAAATTTTGTTAAATGCTTTTCTGCATCTGTTGAAATGGTCATATGGATTTTATCCTTTATTCTGTTATTGTGATCTATCACATTTATTGATTTGCTCATGTCAAACTATCCTTGCACTCCTGAGATGAATCCCACTTGATCATGACAAATGATCTTTTTAATGTGCTATTGAATTCTGATTTCAAGTATTTTGTTCAGGATTTTTGAATCTATGTTCATTAGAATCATTGTCCTGTAATTTTCTGTTTTGTTGTATCCTTGTCTGGTTGTATAATCAAGGTAATACTGTAATTTTCATGAAGTCAAATTTCTCTATTTTTTCTTTTGTTGCCTATGCCTTTGGTGTCATATCAAAAAAAATATTGCCAGATCTAATGTCATGAAGCTTTTGCCTCATGTTTTCTTCTAAGAGTTTCATAGCTTCAGGTCTTAAATTTAGGTCTTTCGTGTATTTTGAGTTAATGTTTTTGTTTATATTAAGTCAGAGTCTAACTTCATTCTTCTGCATGTGAATATCCAATTTTCCCAACACCATTTGTTGAAAAGACTGAATGAACTTGGCACCTTGTCAAAGTAATTCAACCCTGTATTTGAGGGCTTATTTCTGAGCTATCTTTTCTATTGTTTATAAGTCTGTCTTTATGCCAGTACCACAATATTTGATTATTGTAGCTTTGTATAAGTTTTGAAATCCAGAAATGTTAATATGAGCCCTCTAGTTTGTTCTTTTTTTACCAAAATTGTTTTGGTTATTCAGATTCATTGAGACTCCATATGAATTTTAGGATGGGATTTTCTATTTCTACAAAACACATCACTGAGATTTTGATAGATATGGCATTGAATCTGTAGGTTGCTTGGGTAGTATTGGCATCTTAGTAATAGTAAGTCTTCTAGTCCATGGACATGAAATGCATTTCTACTTATTTATGACTTCTATTTCTTTCAGTAATATGTTTTTCATTGTTTAAGTCTTTCACCTCCATGGTTAATTCCTTAGAATTTTTTAATGCTATTTTAAATGGAATTATTTTCCTGATTTCCTTTTCAGATTGTTTATTTTTAGGGTATAGAAATCCAACTGATTTTTATCTGTTCACTTTGTGTACTGCTACTGTAATGAATTCATTTATTTCTAATAATATTTTTGTGGAATCTTTAGGTTTTCCTACATATAAGATCATATTATCTGCAAACAGAGATAATTTTACTTATTTATTTCCAGTTTTGATGTTTTTCATTTCTTTCTCTTGTCTAATTTATTAGGTTAGAATTTCCAGTACTATGTTGAATAAGTGGCAAAAGTGAGCATCCATGCCTTGTTGCTAATCTTAGAAGAAAAGCTTTCAATTTTTCATCATTTAGTATATTTGTTGTCAGTTTTTCATAGATGGCTTTTATTATGTTGAAGTAGTTTCTTTCTATTCCTTGTTTGTTGAGCCTTTTTATCTTGAAAAGATGAATTTTGTCAATTTTTTGCATCATTTGAGATTATCATGTGTTTTTTTCCCTTCATTCTGTTAATGTGGTGTATTACATTGAATGACTTTCATGTAATGAACCATTCTTATGTTCTGGGAATAAATTACACCTGGTCATGGGGTATAATACTTTTAATAGGCTACTGAATTTGGTTTGCTAGTATTTTGTTGAGGATTTTTGCATCAGTCTGGTTTTGGTGTCAGGATAATGCTCGTCTTATAGAATGAGTAAGGAAGTGTTCCTTCTTCAAGTTTTTAGAATAGTTTAAAAGGATTTGTGTTAGTTCTTAGGGGAATTTATCAGTGAAGCCATCAAATTCAGGGTCTGGAGTCTTTCTTTGTTAAGCGATTCTTGATTACCGATTCAATCTTCTTACTAATTATCGGGCTATTCAGAGTGATGCAGAAATCCTCAACAATATTTCTTTTTTACTAATTTAGTCTTGGTAAGTTTTATGCTTCTAGGAATTTGTTCATTTCATTTAGGTTATCCAATTTGTTGGCATATAAGTGTTCATTGTACTCTCTAATAATGCTTTTTATTTTAATAGAATTGGCATAATGTCCCCACTTTCATTTTCAACATTAGTAGTTTGAGTCTTCTCTTTTTTTAGAAATTCCATCTAGGTTTGTCACTTTCGTTGATCTCTTCAAGAACAAACTTTTGTTTCATTGGTTTGCTTTACTGTCTTTCTGTTCTCTATTTAAATTTGTCTCTGCTCTAAACTCTATTATTCCCTTCCTTCTGCTAGCTTTGAGTTTAGTTTGTTCTTCTCTCTTTTAGTTTCATCAGTTGCAAAGTTCGGTTATTGATTTTAAATCTTGTTTTTTTAATGTAAGCATGTATAGCCATAAATTTCCTCCTTACTGCTTACACTACATCCCCTAAGTTTTGGTATGTTGTGTTTTTATTTTCATTTGTCTCTAAATATTTTCTACATTCTTTTGTAATTTCTTCTCTGATTCATTTGTGGTTTAAGAATGTATTGTTTAATTTCAACAAATTTGTAATTTTTTCCCATTTTCCTTCTGTTATTGATTCCTATCTTCATGCCCTTGTGGTCGGACAAGGTGCTTTGTATGATATTCATCTTTTTAAATGTATTGAGACTTAATTTGTGGCCTAACCTCTGTTCTACCCTGGAAAGTGTCCCTTGTGAACTTGGGAGGAATATGTATGCTGTTGTTGCTGGGTAGAGTATTCTATACATGTCAGTTAGATCTAGTTGGTTTATCATGTGGTTAAATTCTCTGCTCCCTTGCTTTTCTTCTGTCTGGTTGTTCTCGTTATTAAGAGTGGAGTATTGGCCAGGTGCGGTGGCTCAAGCCTGTAATCCCAGCACTTTGGGAGGCCGAGACGGGCGGATCATGAGGTCAGGAGATCGAGACCATCCTGGCTAACACAGTGAAACCCCGTCTCTACTAAAAAATACAAAAAAACTAGCCAGGCGTGGTGGCGGGCGCCTGTAGTCCCAGCTACTCGGGAGGCTGAGGCAGGAGAATGGCATAAACCCGGGAGGCAGAGCTTGCAGTGAGCTGAGATCCGGCCACTGCACTCCAGCCTGGGCCACAGAGCAAGACTCCCTCGCAAAAAAAAAAAAAAAAAAAAAAAAAAAAGAGTGGAGTATTGAAATTTCCAACTATTATTATAGAACTATTTCTTCCTTTGATTCTGTCAGTTTTTGCTTTATATAATTTGATGATTTATCAGTATGTATATAACTGTTTATTCTTGTTCTATCTTCTTGCTATATTGAAATTTATATTATTAGATGATGACTTTGTCTCTTGTAATTTTTTTGATTAAAAGTCATTTTTTTTTTCTGATATTAGTGTTACCATCCCTGCTCTCCTTTGGTTACTGTTTTAAAACGTTCATTTTCTGCTGCTACAAAAGAATACCACAGACTGGTACTTTTTAAACAATAATATTTTATTTTGCTTATGGTTATGGAGCTGGAAAGTCCAAGAGTATGGTACTGGAATCTGGCACGGGTCAGTATCCTTGTATTATCCTATGGTGGAAGGTAGAAGGCAGAAAGGCAAGTCAGCACATGAGACAGGAAGAGGAAATCAAGCCAAACTCATTCTTTTATCAGGAGCTCACTCCCACAGTCACTAATCCACTCCCACAATAACAGCATTACTTTATTCATGAGGGCTGAGCCCTTATAGCCTAATCACTTCTTAAAGGTCCCACTTCTTTTTTTTTTGTTCAACTTTTATTTTAAGTTTCAGGGTACATGTGCAGGATGTGCAGGTTTGTTGCATAGGTAAGTGTGTGCGATGGTGGTTTTCTGCACAGATGAACCCTTTAGCTAGGTATTAAGCTCAGCATCCATTAGCTATGCTTCCTGGTGCTCTCCCTCCCCTACCCTTCCTGATGGGTCCCAGTGTATGTTGCTCTCCCCATGTGTCCATGTGTTCTCATCATTCAGCTCTCTTTTATAAGAGAGAACATGCGGTGTTTGATTTTTCTGTTCCTGCATTTGCTTGCTGATCCACGTCCCTGCAAAGGGCATGATCTCATTCCTTTTTATGCCTGCATAGTACTCCATGGCATATATGTACCACATTTTCTTTATCCAGTCTACCATTAATGGGCATTTTGGTTGATTCCATGTCTTTGCTATTGTGAATAGTGCTGCAATGAGTATACGCATGCATGTATCTTTTTTTTTTTTTTTTTTTTTGACATGGAGTCTCACTGTTGTCACCCAGGCTGGAGTACAATGGCACGATCTTGGCTCACTGCAACCTCTGCCTCCTAGATTCAAGCTATTCTCCTGCCTCAGCCTCTTGAGTAGCTGGGATTACAGGTGCTTGGCTACCATGCCTGGCTAATTTTTGTACTTTTAGTACAGATGGGGTTTCGCCATGTTGGCCAGGATGGTCTCGAGCTCCTGACCTCAGGTGATCTGCCTGCCTCGGCCTCCCAAAGTTCTGGGATTACAGGCATGAGCCACCGTACCTGGCCACATGTATCTTTATAATAGAATGATTTCTACTCCTTTGGGTATATACCCAGTAATGGGATTGCTGGGTCAAATGGTATTTCTGCCTTTAGATTTTTGAGGAATTGCCACACTGTCTTCCACAATGGTTGAACTAATTTACATTTCCATCAACAGTGTAAAAGCATTCCTTTTTCTCCTCAACCTTGCCAGCATCTGTTATTTCTTGACTTTTTAATAATCACCATTCTGACAGGCATGAGATGGTATCTCGTTGTGGTTTTAATTTGCATTTCTCTAATGATCAGTGATGTTGAGCTTATTTTCATATGTTTGTTGGCTGCATGAGTGTCTTTTTAGAGAAGTGTTTGTTCATGTCTTCTGCCCACTTTTTAATGGAGTTGCTTGTTTTTTTCTTGTAAATTTGTTTACGTTCCTAGTAGACTCTAGATATTAGACCTGTGTCAGGTGGATAGATTGCAAAATTTTTCTCCCACTCTGTAGGTTGTCTGTTCACTCTGATGATAGTTTCTTTTGCTGTGCAGAAGCTCTTCAGTTTAATTAGATCACGTTTGTCCATTTTTGCTTTTGTTGCAATTGCTTTCAGCATTTTTATCATAAACTATTTTCCCATGCCTATGTCCTGAATGGTATTGCTTAGATTTTCTTCTAGGGTTTTTATAGTTTTGGGCTTTTACATGTAAGTTTCTAATCCATCTTGAGTTAATTTTTGCATAAGGTCCAAGGAAGGGGTCCACTTTCAACTTTCTGCATATGGCTAGCTGGTTCTCCCAGCCCCATTTATTAATTAGGGAGTTCCTTCCCGATTGCTTGCTTTTGTCAGGTTTGTCAAAGATGAGATGGTTGTAGATGTGCAGTCTTATTTCTGAGTTCTCTATTCTGTGCCATTGGTCTATGTGTCGGTTTTTATACCAGTACCATGCTGTTTTGGTTACTGTAGCCTTGTTTAGTTTGAAGTCAGGTAGTGTGATGCCTCTAGCTTTGTTCTTTTTGCTTAGGATTGTCTTGGCTATTCAGGCTCTTTGTTGGTTACATATTAATTTTAAAATAGTTTTTTTCTAATTCTGTGAAGAATGTCAATGGCAGTTTAATGGAAATAGCGTTGAATGTATTAATTACTTTAAGCAGTGTGGCCATTTTCATAATGTTGTTTCTTCCTATCCATGAGCATGGAATGTTTTTCTGTTTGTTTGTGTTCTCTCTGATTTCCTTGAATAGTGGTTTGTAGTTCTTGAAGAGGTCCTTCACTTCCCTTCTTGGCTCTAGTCCTAGGTATTTTATTCCTTTTGTAGCAACTGAAGGCCCCACATCTTAATACCATCACAATACCATTTAAATTTAAACATGAGTTTTTGGAGTGGATGTTCAACCAAAGCAGTTACTATTTGCAAGGAATATTTTATTCCATCTTTTCATTTTTGATTTATTTGTGTCTTTGGATCTCAGTTAAGTCTTGTAGACAGTATATAGGTGGATAATGGTTATTTTTTCATTCTGCCATTCTCTGTCTTTTGATGGAGAGTTTAATTCATTTAAATTTAAAGTAATTCATTATAAGGAGGAACTTATGTTATCTTGCTATTTGCTTCCCGTATGCCTTATAGCTTTTTTGGCTCCTCATTTTCTTTTGTGTGTAGTCGATTTTTAATAGTGAGTTTATTTTTTATTTTTCAAGACAGAGTCATGCTTTGTTACCTACGCTGGGGTGTAGCGGTGTGATCGTAGCTCACTGCAGCCTTGAACTCCTAAACTCAGGTGATCTTTCCACCTCAGCCTCCCAAGTAGCTAGGACTACAGGTGCATGCCACCACACCTGGCTAATTAAGTATATATATAGGCAGTGACAGGGCCTTGATATATTGCCCAGGCTAGTCTTGACCTCTTGGACTCAAAAGATCTTTCCACCTTGGCCCTCCAAACTAATGGGATTATGGGCATGTGCTGCTGCACCTGTCCTAGTGAGACACTTAAATTACTGTCATTTTCTTTTTGGGGGCTATATTCTATAGCTGTTTTATTTGTGGTAATTATGGGGATTACATTTCACACCCTAAAGTTAGTTATAACATTTTAATTTAAATTTATACAGCTTAATTTCATTAATATGCAAAAGCTGTGCTCCTTTACAGCTTTATCTTCAAGTCTTTTGATTGTTGATGTCATAAAATTATGTTTCATACATTGTCTGTAGCATAAAAACAAAAAATATAAGCTAATAATTTTTTGAAGTACATTAATCTCTAAAATTATGTAAAAAAACAAAATATAGAGTTACAAGCTAATGTTACAGTAATACCAGCTTTTAGACTTACAATTGTTTAAAAAATGTGTTGGTCTCTTAAGTCATATAGAAAACAAATAGTGGGGTTACAAACTATTGTTAAAATGATACTAGCTTTTACAATTGCCCATATATTTATCTTTATTGATTAAAGATATCTTATATGGCTTTCAGTTATTGTCTAGTGCTCTTTCATTTCCTCCTGCAGAGTTCCCTTGAGCATTTCTTGCAGGATAGGTCTAATAATAATGAACTCCCTTAGCTTAAGTTTGTCTGTGAATATTTTTATTGCTCCCTCACTTTTGAAGGACTGTTTATTGGATATGGAATTCTTGGTTGATAGTTTTTTCTTATAGCACTTTGAATATATTGGTCCAGTGTCTTCTGATGAGCAAACTTTTTGATGAGAAATCTGATAATCTTATTGAGGATCCCTTATATATGATTAGTTGCTTCTCTCTTGTGGCTTTTAAGATTCCTTCTTTATCTTTCTGAAGTTTAATTATAATGTGTCTCATTGTGAGTTTCTTTGAGTTCATCTTAGTTGGAGTTTATTGATCTTCTTGAATGTTTATATTCATGCCTTCCATAAAATCTGGGAAGTTTTCAGTCGTTATTTCTTCAAATATTCTTTCTGCCATGTTCTGTCCCTATTATCCTACTGGAATTCCCATACTGCATATGTTGGTCTGCTTGATGGTGTCCCACAGGTCTCTTAGGCTCTCTGTTTATTGTTGTTCAATCTTTATTGTCTCTGTTCTTTAGACACATTTATTTTCAGTATCCTATCTTCAGTTAATGGATTCTTTTTTCCAGCTCATCTCTGCTTTTGCATACTTCTGGTAAATTTTTAATTTTAGTTATTCTATTTTTCAGCTCCAGCATTTCCTTTTGGTTTCTTTTTTAGGTTTTCCATTTCTTTATGAATATTTTCATTTTGTTTGGACATCATTTTCTTGCCTTTGTTTTTTTTACATCTTTCTTTGGTTCTTTGAGAACTTTAAGATAGTTTTAGAGTCTGTCTAGTAGATCTACCATCAGGGAAAGGGCACTGTTCCTAAATCCCCCATAGGTTACTTCAGCCAGTGGTGTAGGAGGTTGCAAACAATGGGGAGAGATGTGATAACAGTGGTTACTTACCCCTCTGTCTGCACCTATGTTATCAGAAGCAGCAATCAGTGATATTTGTAGGGAAGGTGCTTTTTGCCCACCTGGTTCCCATAAGCTGTGTGCAAGCTGCTCCTGAAATGTGTGCACAGCTGCCTGCCATGGGGCTGGGAGTGGAGGATAGGTAGCGGCTGCTGTGCAAAGAGTGGAAATTGACTAAAAGTGACTGTAATTTACTATCTAAACCTTCTTCTGGAAGTTGCAAGCCTTCAATAGACTCCAGAGTTCCATATAATTACATCAGATAGATTCTGTTAGTGCAATTATTGTCTAGGTGGAGATGGTAGATTGCTGGTGCCTTCTACTGCACTATCTTTCTAAAATCCTCTTGAAATATCTTTTTAAGAGCTAAAGGCCCCGCTGGTATCCGGTTGTCCAGATCTTGCTGACCATTAACTGGAGCAGATAAACACACTATAGGTGTCCGCCCCCCACCTCCAACTTTTTTTTTAGGTTTCATAAGAACAGATGGTGGTTTACAGCTATGAATAGAACGGAAGTGTTTAGGCTGGCCACAGTGGCTCATACCTGTAATCCCAGCACTTTGGGAGGCTGAAGTGGGCAGATCACTTGAACTCAGGAGTTCCAGACCAGCCTGGGCAACATGGCAAAACACTCTCTACAAAAAATAGAAACATTAGCCAAGTGTTGTGGTACATGCCTTTAGTCCCAGCTACTTGAGGGGCTGAGATAGGAGGAGAGTTTGAGTCCGGGGGTGAGGCTGCAGTGGGCCATGATCATGCCACTGCACTCCAGCCTGGGCAACAGAGTGAGATTCTCTCTTCTTTGGAGCCAGGAGTGCAAATGGAAAATTTTTTCAAAATTTATCAGAGTGCCTTCTATACCTTTTTACATTTTGCTGTATTTTGTGTTCTTTGTCACTCTACTTTATATAAATGTGAAAATGTCAGGCCAAAATTATTTTATGTATCTGGTTTTATTAGCTTTGATTATCTAGTAGCATATGTAATAGTGTATTTATTATATTTTTCTAAAATAATTCATTAGAACATAATCCCAGGAAAAACCAGTAAAGAAGTGGAAATGTGGCATTGGAAAGGAAGGAGATTGAGTGAGGGTATGGAATTAAGCAAAGTCCCTTAAAGCTAATTTTGTATCACTTCTGCAGTGAACTCTGGGGACAATGTAGGTCACACCTCAGATTTTTTCTAATAATGGAGTAAAGGAGCTGAAGTACTTATACCTCACATCTATCAGTCATTGGTTAAGTGCTGCCCTTGGGGCCATGTCAGTTCTCAGGTACTTCTGGCTGTGCTATGTGTGTGCAGGCAACATGACTTCTAGCAACCTAAGTGAAATCTTCCAATGAAGATACACAGATGCTTGCTGCTGGGAATGAAAGCAAACTGAGAGCTGGTGTGCACAAAAGTGTCTAAGGGATCCAAGGAAACACAGATGGAAGACTAACTACATTCCACCCTTTACACCATTCAGGGCCACTTCCATCTCATGTAAGTTTATTTGATTGATCCTGTGGTTTTGTGACTAGTTACAAATTCTAAGTAAATAAAAGGACTTACAAGAGGATGGTTAATGGAATAAGCTGCAGCTCCCAATGTTTAATTGGTCCTGAGACCATAGGTGATACCTATCAACTCCTTTCTCCACCATTCATCCTAAACTCCTTTCCTACATGGGCAGGATTTCTACTAATGTAGATTGCTTTCCAGTTGAAATGACACAGCTATTCTTTCCAGAGAGTTCTGAGGTTCTGAGGGTTAGGTAATCATGTCCCTCCCATGAATCTTGTTCTTTCTTACTCACAGTTAAAAACTGGGCATGGCATCACCAAGAGAAGGTGATTCAGGGAAGAAAGCACTGCTTCTCTTTAGTGAATTATCAGACTTTCTGACTTACTTTTCATTGCCCCTCTTAGCTAGCGGCAACTCTACCTTCTCATGATGGTCTAGGTCAATACTTCATGCCAGAATGAAACTCCTTTCTGTTTCTGCTGATCTACTGTATTGAGGAGCCCAAAATGATTAGCTTTAGGTTCAGTGGAGCCTTACTGTGTCCCTTAGTAAAAGCATTTCCTTCCCACTCCTACCCCTGGGAACCAGTACCCCTAGATCTGCCAAGTCTAACGTTGTAGGACTAGGAAACACAAACTTCCTAAGTGGATCACTGGGTATGAAGATAAGAGAGGCCACGTCTGCTTTCATCCTTTGGATCGTGGACCCAGATATTCTACCTATTAAGACATAGCAACATATTATTATTGGTTCAAGGTATATACCACATCTTGATAGCACCTCATTTTTGTGGAGTTTCATCTCTTATCTTTATCTGGCACCTTAGCTACATTTTCTTTTCTTTTCTTTTTTTTTTTTTTTTGAGATGGAGTCTTGCTCTGTCACCCAGGCCGGATTGCAATGGTACAATCTCAACTCACTGCAACCGCTGCTTCCTGGGCTCAAGTGATTCTCCTGCATCAGCTTTCTGAGTAGCTGGGATTACAGGCATGCGCCACCACGCCTGCCTAATTTTTTTGTATTTTTAGTAGAGATGGGATTTCACCATGTTGCCCAGGCTGGTCTTGAACTCCTGACCTCAGGTGATCCACCCACCTTGGCCTCTCAAAGTGGTGGGATTACAGGTGCGAGCCACTGTGCCTGGCCTACATTTTCAATGGATAGTCTATGTTGTGTATAGCTGGCAGCTCCTGGATGTGGTATAACATAGGAATCCTATGTTCATGTGCCCAGTGTTGAACCTCATTGGCTGGAAATGGATTTCTTGGTCTAAGACATTATTCTATGTAATCCTATGTTGGCTAATCAGTATGAGCACTTGGATAGTGATACTAACTGAGGTACTATAGGCAGGAAAGATCAATCTATACCTGGAATACGTATCAATCCTCTTGAGGATGCATCTCTGCCTTTTCTAAGGTGAAAGGAGCTCAATGTAATCTACCTGCAAAAAAGTGGCTGGTTGGCATCCTTGAGAGATGGCAGCATGTCTAGATCCCAGCATCAGTATCTGTGATTGATAGGTCAGACGTTCAGAAGTGGCAATATTGAAATTAGTCTTTGTAAGATGAATCCCTTACTATTAAACCCATCTCTGCCACCACGGCTATTACATTTATGTTCTTACCATGCAAGCATTGTGATGGCTAAGGACAGAGTCTTGATGATAATTACTAGATGAGATGTCTTGCCTATTTGGTTGTTTAATTCCTTTACATCAGATACTTTCTGATGGGCGTTAATGTGGAGCATGCAGATCCTGACGTTTGGTATCTGTATGAGTTCATTCTTACACTGCTTTGAATAAATATCTGAGATTGGGTAATTTATAAAGGAGAGAGTTTTAATTGACTCACAGTTCCACATTGCTGGAGAGGCCTCAGGAAACTTACAATCATGGTGGAAGGCAAAGGAGAAGCAGGCACCTTCTTCACAGAGTGGCAGGACAGAGTGAGTGCAAGCAGGGAAATGTCAGATGCTTATAAAATCATCACATCTCAAGAGACTCACTCACTATCATGAGAACAGCATGGGGGAAGCTACCCCCATGATCCAGTTACCTCCACTTGGTCCTGCCCTTGACATGTGAGGATTATGGGGATTATAATTCAAGATGAGATTTTGGGTGGTGACACAGCCAAACCATACCACTGTCCATTCTTGTAGGCCCTTCTGTGTGCTTTTTCTTCATACCTTCTTGTCCCTGATTTCTTAACCTTACTCCTTATATGTCCCTGACCAATGAGCCAGGCCATTTCCCACAAAGCAGGTGGCTATATATACCCTTACTATGAGCCACTTTTCTCTTCACACAAAGTGGATGATAAGGCACATTACTCAAAGCTCTGCCCATTGTGAAGAATTTCCCTTCATCATTATTTTCAAGGTCGCTCCTGGGGTTGTAGTGTGGCAGCAGTTTATTTTTGGCTAACGTTAATATTGAGTTTATTTATTCAAGAACTAGGCATTTTTTTTCTCCTCTATTACCTGGTTGTATGGAACTCACTCCTTTCCATTCTACTCCATGAGACCATGGACAGTGTCAGTGCAGAAGAGATGAGTCAAATGGGATTCTTGGGCATCTATTTAGGGACCTTCTCAAGCCTGAGGGTCTCTACTTGATTCTGTGATTTTGTATGTCTTATAGCACCAGGCTCATGAGGGACAGCTCTAGTGACATGTTCATTTGATACTCCATGGTCAGACACTTCATCTCTGCCATAGTATGCTAGTAGTTGTTTTTCGAATGGTGTATAATTCCCTGTTGCAGAAAGCATGCAAATGGAGATTGGCTTCCTTTGGCTGGTCAAAAACTCTGTATGATGGTTTTCTCCACTGTATGTTCTATCACTGTTATGTCTGCTGGTTCATGTGCAGGCAGGTCTCCTTGCCTCACAGTCTAAATTTGTAGAATTCTCTTTTTCTTTGGACATTCTACTTTAAACTGGCAGGCTGTTATGGCCCCAGTAAATTGATCACAGCAGCAGTTTTTACAAGTGCAGAATATGTTGCTTCTAAAATCAGAATAGGCCTCCCAGTTTCTGGGTGGAAGGAGGTGGAAGGCACAATAGCTTATTCTTTACCATGGAGGGGATGGATGTTCCATTATGTCCAGACTACGGTCTTCCTCAAAACTTCATGAATGCAGCAAGCTCTTGACTATTTTGAGGGTTATATTTCTCCCTGGCATATTTCTTACCAGGACATCTATAGTTCTTGTCACTTTTTGATTATCAAGTCTAATTAACTTATGTCATTATTTTAACAGACTAACTTGATGTTTTGTGGGATATCCAAATGATCCAAATCTCTTCAGACTATATTGAAACAGAGGGCAGGAGGGTTAACATAGTCCCAGAGCAAGACTATGAATGTAATGTTATCTGTCTTATGTGAAATCAAGTACTTCTGATCTATCTTTCTGATGGATATTGAAAAGAATTTGTTCACCAGATAAATAGGCACATATCAAGTAAGGAGGCTGTACTGATCCGTTATAGTAAAGATAACATACTTCACATACAACTGTGATTAGGAACACAGATTGACTAAGTGTGTGATAATCTACCATCATCTACTAGAATCCACATTTTTTTTGCAATGGCTCTACTGGTGAATTAAATGTTGTTTGCTAGAGTAACCAATCCTGCGTCCTTTAGGTGTTGAGTGTAGTATTAATTACTGTTATTCTACCTGGGATACAGTATTGTTTCTGCATTACTATTTTGGCCAGGAAAGGAGGCATTTTCAAAGGCTTCCTCTTGACCTTTCCTAACATGATTGCATTTACTCTGCAGGTCCAGTAACCAGTGTAAGAGTTCTGCCAGATGTAAAATATGTCAATCTCAGTTATATATTCTGGGACAGCGGAAATGATCACCTTGTGAACCCCTTAACACATTGTAAGCTAGAATTGGTCCAGGACTGCATTTATCTCTTGATGTCTATATGTCTCCTCCCTAACAGGGCCTGTTTTTAGTGTCAGTTCAGATTCTCTATCCAGATTATGTGCCTCTCGACATATCTGGCCTTCTGTAAGATAATTTCAGGCTTCAAATTCACCCATTGTTGTGGCTCTGCTACTCTCCTAACAAGGCCTGGGCCTGATTTTAAGCATAGTCTACTGTCTGGCTGCAGTGGATAAAGATATCTTTAAACACTGTCATAAACATATTCTAGCTCTTGCATTTTCTCCCGAGTTAGTAATTGCATATATATTTTTTCAGTTCATCAGTTGTATATGGCAGCAACCCAACTCCACAGTCTTTTACCAAATCTCCCATGTATGTCAACTAATATACGTATCATGCATGCCAGTGCATCCCTTCCATCTGTATCCTATCCAAATTCACTACAAATAAAAGTCTCAGCAATTAAGGCAGCATGCTAGTGGATGTCTACCCTCTATTTCCCCATAACAGTGGGTCTCTTGTTAGCGTTTGTCTAGTGAGTGATCCAGTTCCAGAATCCTATCCTGAGATTCTGCTTTTTAGGACCAAACATGGAACCAACTATGTTAGGTTGGGTTTCCAAAAGCAGAGGCTAAACTGAGAATTTATTCAAAATGATTTATTAGGAAATGCTTCAAAGAAAGTCTGGTAGGGAGTGGAGAAGTGGACTTGGAAGAAAGATACCAAATGAGGATATAGTGCAACAGTAAGGTTTCTGCCTAGGCATTAGAAGTAGAACACCACACCCAAATGACTCATGCCGGTAGCCAAGGATAGTAACTTAGAGGCATCTCTTTTGCCTAGCAGACTGGATTCTCTGCTATTCTTGCTGCTTCCTTTAAATAGACTATTGAGGCATTTACCCTTGAACTTAAAGTGACCTGCACCCTGTTCCCTTATATATACTGCAGATTTCCACACTCTCAGTCTCTCTGCCTGACACTTTATTCCTGCCTTGTGTGATCAGGGGCAGTGGGACTGCCTCCCAACTCATTGTGCCCTCCCTGCCTAAGATTTGTAAATAATAAGTCTTCGAACTTATTTCCTGTTGTGGTAGTGTATTGAATTTGAGTCTTCCTTCTGAAGAACCAGGAGCTGCTCTAGGCTGGGTTTCCCGCAGGATGCCCCAGGAGAACACAAAGTTGGACTCCTAGCACCGTAGCGATGCTCAAGCAGGCGTAAGCTGTACATGGGTCAGACCTGACTGCAAGGGTGTTTTCCAATATAAACAAGTTTCCTATGTGAGGGACCCCTGGTCATGGGTCAGACAACTGGGTATTAGGCCCTCCACCAGGTAAAAGAAGTATCCCATGAAAGGGACACTGTAAATGCCCATGCCTAACTCCCCTTCATATCTCACTGGGGCAGGTTTGCCAGCTGCTCGGGTACTGGAACCCCACTTTTGCTGGGGGCTCCCAAAACATGGTATCAAACAAAGTTGCACAAAAGGTAATTTTGTCTCACTACTGCAGGGGAGTTCCAAAAACAGTGGCGGTCATATTTCAGAGTGATCCTCATTAGTGTAAGGGAGCAAAAACATTTATACTGCTACACCACAGATGTTGACTTAGGGCTGTCCCTGTGGGAATGTAAATTTCTAGGCACTTCTGGCTCTCTGCACCTAGGCAAAACAGGTAACAGAAGCCTGAGGGCAAGTTCTCTAAAATAGAGATTTAAATGCTGGCTGTTGGGAGTCGGGAAATACCAGGTGCTCAGATGGGTGAAAATGCCAAATGTGTCTGAGGACTCACGAGTAGAGCAGCAACTAGGCCCACTCTTCTGGCCCTGAGATTCTCTCCTAATTCATTCATCATGGATTCATTCACTTATCTGGGTTTGAAATCTACTTACATCACTTACTTACTACCTGACTTGGACAAGTTATCGAACTCCTCCGTAACTCAGTTTCTCCATCTATAAAATGGGTATGATAAAGCACCTCTATAAATATAATATGTTGTTGTGAGGATTAAATGAGACAATGCATATAGATAACTCAGAACATTCTGCTTGACCCAGAAATGATACTCAGTGAATGGTAGTTTTTATTATGACTGACAAAAAGAAGCAGCAAACGAAGACAAGAAATAAGCTTGCTAATAGTCCTCAGTACAGAGATGGTCTATGTGGCTACGATGTTTTCTTTCTGCCAAATATGGGAAATAGAGCCAGGGTGGATAGTTGCAGCATGAAAGGACAAACTGGAGATTTTCCTCTGATGAAGAGTGTGTCTATAGGGCAGGTATTTTTCCTCATAAGAAGAGATAAGGATAAAGGAACCTTGATCCCAGGTGGAATGAAGAAGCTGTACATAAATCCAGGATATTTATTATATTGAAGCAAGGTGGTGAAAGAAGAATCTAAAAGGTCCTTGAAATGAGGAAGGAAATTAAGTATCAAAACCACTAATTATTTTTTAAAAGTACAAAATTATATTAAATTTATTTTATTATAAAACATATGTTCTCCATATATTATCAGTAATTATTTTAGCCCTTTTCATTAGGAGTTGCATGGTTTGTATGGATAAAGATTTTTTTAAAAGTCACGATTTCTTCCCTGCATCTGAACCCAACATTGCCTTATAGTTTAGACCATATGACCTAGGCCTTTTGCCAAAATCTTGTAGCAACTGTTGGGAGAGGCAGTCCTTTATGAGCTCTGAGTGTCCCTGCACATCCTTGTTTTATTTTTCAAGAATGCAGGCCTTGATCACTTTTTGCCTGGGGCATTGCTCAGGGTCATGTTTGCAGTGAGCAACCTTGAGGAATGAGGTAAGGACTCTTGGGAACAAATAGCAGGCTTGCTATAGAGGAGGTGGAGTCCCCAAACTCAGAGCTCCTCAACTGTGATACAAACCCATTATGTGTGCAGCATTCACTAGGGCTGCTTCAAGTTGCCTCTGCAGGAATTAGATGAGGAGGAGACAAAGGGAGCTGACAGAAACATAAACTCATGCTGCTGGACAAGCTGTGAGTAATGATGTCATTTATGTCAGGTCTAGAAATCTCATGTCTTCTATCAGCATCCACGAAATAATAACAGGTTAACTCGTTAGCTTGTAAGTAGGATAAAAATGCCAGATCCTGAGAGCAACATTTCTAGTGTAGGAAATACATGTGAAACTGTCCCCATAGCATTAATAAGAATTATGTACAGGCATTAGACAAAAGTACAGATAAATGTTAATCAGATTACCCTTTGACTAACTTCCCTGTAGCTGCTTATGGACCATGTAGACCAGGACATAAACTCTAACTTCCTCATTTTTCCTATAAACAGCATCTTTAACATCAGGAGCACAAGACTTGCCATTTGAGATATTTTTCGGAACAGCTGATGCCAACTAGTCCTTGGTTCCCATCAAGAAGCCAAGTCAGCGTGAGAATGCGATTTCTTTACCTCTTTGTCCCATAACTTCACCCTTCATTCTTCAACCGGTCAACACCTTGGCCTACTACCTGTCCAAATTCTTTAAAACACCTGAACCCAAGCTCTTCATGGAGATGGATTTGAGGTTTCCTCCCATCTCTTCATTTGGCAGCCTTATGATTAAAACTTTCTCTGCTGCAGCCCAATGACTTGCTGCACATTAGGCAATGAGCCTGGCATGATTACATATCTCTTTAGAATAAAGAGAAGGGCAGTTCAAGGAGAAGCATGGTTGTGTGTGTTAAATCTTGAAAGGAATCCATAATGTTGAGGCTTAACAACTGTCCAGATGTGGGTAACCAAATTCCCAGAGCTCTGGATGGGATCTTGAGGAAAGTGTCAAAAGTTTGTGGTGGGACATCCCAAGGTGGTGGGATGACTACCTTAAAGGAAAAGAAAGCAGTTGATCTAGGGCTAGGAGAGGCAGAGATGAAGTACAGTGTTCTCCATTTGCAAGATAGGCCCCCTTTCTGTGGGGCTTTGAGACCGAGAGGCAAATGAGATCAGAGTCCTAAGGCATTTATAAAGATCCAGAGTGTCAGGTAAAGGGAACAGGAACTGGCATGGTAAGTAGCAGTGCCAGGACTTAGAAAAAGAAGAATCGCCAGGAAGGGAATGAATTCTAAAAGGTCACAGTAGAAGTTGTGCACTAGCCTGCAAAACATGACAAATCTCCATATTTTAACATTTTTGAAATGTAGGGTCATTCTTGTAATCAATAGTGTCAAATAGTTGGAGGAATATGCCAATGCTATCATTGTTCCCATCTCTATTATTCTTCAAGCCTTGATCTTTGTTCCTGCATAATTGCCTGGTAGAATCTGACATGCAAAGTTTGGATAATGACAACTGCGGATGTCTACATTTGGGTACAAATGCAATATGGGTTATTTGGCTTGCGGCTTTTCTCTTGAGGGAAGGGTGAATCACAGACTGGTCTTGTAGTTGTGCCATTGAGCCCAAGTGGTAGGGATAGGTTGCAGGTTGGAGTGGCTGGCTGAGAGCAAAGCAATGGCTCCAGCTACTGGTGTCTAAGGGCTGTAGCCATGATAGACCAAGGACCCAAGGCAGGTGCTTGTTCACTTAAGTGATCAGAGAATTTAATGGGTCTTTGTGGTGATTATCTCAAAAAATCTGAGCAGGCGAGTTTGGTGACTAGGAGATCAGTTTACAGGCCTGAAGCTCCAGACACCCTATGGGGCTCGGGGTTAGGGATTTTGTCCCCGGGAAAGAAAACTTCCAAGGATCAATCTGAGCTCTGGTTCTAGAAACTTGAAGATAAAAGGCCAGTTATGGGCACATTGAGTGGGGCATCTCAGGATTTAGAACTAGATTTGAGGAGGCTGTTGTCAGACGGAAGGTGCCTAATGGAGGTTGGGGGTGGAGGTGGGTCACAAACCTAGAAAACAATGTTTTTGTTTTGTTTTTAAACATAAATCCTTGCCATTTGGAAGAGAAAGGTAGAGATTCCCCTTAATTCCAGTGAATCCTGTGTTGTCAATGAAACATCTTTTAGAATCTTCAGCTGGAAAAAAACATGAGAACTTCTCTTACCTAGTCTTCTGATTCTAGTGTGCAAATATTGGGGCCTTTCCTATTCTAGCAAACCTCAGGGCGTGTTCTGAGTTCACATCTGCAAACCTGTCTATATGACCCGCCTCGTAATGTGAGACCAGCTCCTGACAAGAACATAGCTTCACTCACAGTAGATGTTCTGGGACAGATTGCTCCCTTCCTGCCTGTGTTCCCCCTCTCCAGCTCCATCCTCCTGTGTCCCTGGCTTATGACTTCCTGAGTTTGTCTTTAGTCTTGACAATGGATTTTGCTTCATTACTGCTGACCACTAGCATTTTATTTTGATGTGGTTTGCACTACCTCACTGTTTTTTTCCACTTCCTTCTTTTTAGGGCATTAATCTGTCTACTCAGACCAAAGCCCAACCTTGACCTGCTTGGCCATGGGCCCGCTTGGCCTGGCTCTACATCCTTGGGACGGGAGATTATACTATTGGATACAGGATATCAAAATCTCCTTGGGTTTAGCTAGTTAAAAAGACATATGTCTTGATATTTCATCAGCCCCGAGTGTTTTTTCTTTTTTTTAAATCATTATGGGAAAAAGAAGACAAAGCATTTTGGGAGCTTTTATCATTTTGAAGATCATGCTGCAGTAGAGTGATAAAAAATACTAGCAATGCAAACATCTGGGTGAAAGAGCAGCAAATCAAGTCATAATTCTTTTTTATGTGAAAATATTTATATTCTCCCAGGCCTTGTATCCTTAGTAGTGTCTGACGTTGAGTCAAAGGAATGTTTCACTACATTTAATAATGAGCATGAGGAACGAACCTCAAGTGTGACGCCATCTGCAAAGCAGTGTGCATTTAAAGTTTGTTGACAGAACTTCCTAGAGGATAATTGGAAAAAGAAGCTTAATTCCTAATGAGAAGATACCTTACATTTTCCTTCCTCTATGAAAAGGACCACTTATAATTTTTTCCATTTCTAACAGAAACAATTTTAGCACTCAAAATTCAGTTTTGTAAGTCCTAAAGGGATTGGAGACATATGTCTCCAGAAATCTCTACTATGATGGGGAATGAGATCTGGTCCAGTATAGAAAGCATTCACATCATAGGAATTAGGGGACACACATTTATTTGCATGTTTATTTTTAGAAAGTTTAGACAGACTTTAGAAGGTCTGTTTTTCATAAGAAGAAGTCTTTTCTAGATTATTTATATAGGCCTGGAACAGGGGAAGAGGAAGAACTTTCTCTTTGGAAGTTTTCAAACACTTTACATAGCATTAAATGTTATATGTCAGACTATCATAGCATTATCTATAGGGTAATTAAATATCTTAGAACTATGCTATGATGTTATTTGCTGCTGAGTGGAAATGGGTTCTGTGGCTAGTATCTTAGGCTAATCTTCTTCTAATAATCTCATTTATTCTTGAGAATCATCTAAAATAGAAAATAGCATTTTGTTTCCCAGCATTAATTTTTTTGTTTTGTTTTGTTTTAGAGATGGAGCCTCGCTCTGTTGCCCAGGCTGGAGTGCAGTGGCGCGATCTCGGGTCACTGCAAGCTCTGCCTCCTGGGTTCACACCGTTCTCCTGCCCCAGCCTCCCGAGTAGCTGGGACTACAGGCGCCTGCCACCACGCCTGTCTAATTTTTTTTTTTTTTTGTATTTTTAGTAGAGATGGGGTTTTACCGTGTTAGCCAGGATGGTCTCGATCTCCTGACCTCGTGATCTGCCTGCCTCAGACTCCCAAAGTGCTGGGATTACCCTCAGCATTAATTTTATAATTGTTTTTCTGGGATGAGAGAGGGCTTGTGGGACATATGATTCACATTTTGACAAGAGAAGTGCTAGGAGAATAGATGTAGGACAATACATTGCCAGATTCAATGGAGGAAAATGGAATTTAAAAATGGAAGATTCACAAACTAGAAATCCATAAGTTGACATTGACTTGTGTGGGTTTCTTGCCACTAATACCAAGAAAGGAAAACGATAATCATCAGAAGCCAGCATGGATTCACTTATGAGCAAGTCAAGACTAACTAGTATTATCCATTATCTATGCACCTATACCTGAGCCTGTACATATAGCTATACCTGTATCTATACCTATGGCTATATTTATGCCAGATGTATCTCCATCTAATATTATGTATTTGTTCACACATCACCACTAAAAAACTTACTGTTGTAACCAAATACCACCTGCTCCCCAAAAACCTATGGAAATAAAAAATTTTTTAAAAAAGGAATTCTGTAGATATAATCAGTCAGAATTTTAGCAATAAATGTGATGAGATCTTCCATTACATCCTCTAGGAATGTAGAGATGGGAATTGTGGGCTCAAGTGCATAAAACTAGGTAAATTCTTAATTAATTGAATGAGCTAAACCACTGCCTCTGAAAGAAAAATTTCTCTAAAAGACCAATGCTGATTCAGATTATTTTTATCAAAGTATTACAAAAAGGGAAAGAACAAAAAAGGAGATACAAACTCATTATGTAATAGCTTTTATTAAAATGTGGACAGGTTAAATTATTTTTATTTTTTTATTTTAGGTTTGAGGATACATGTGCAGGTTTGTTATATAGGTAAACTTGTGTCATGGGGGTTTGTTGTACAGATTATTTTGTCAGCGAGGTACTAAGCTTAGTATCCAGTAGTTATTGTTTCTGCTCCTCTGTCTTCTCCCACCCTCTGTCTTCAAGTAGGCTCCAGTTGCTTTCTTTGTGTCTTTGAGTTCTCTTCATTTAGCTCTCATTTATAAGTGAGAACATGAGGTATTTGATTTTCTGTTCCTGCATTAGTTTGTAAGGATAATGGCCTCTAGCTTCATCTATGTTCCCACAAAAGACATGATCTCATTCTTTTTTATGGCTGCATAGTATTCCATGGTGTATGTGTACCACATTTTCTTTATCCAATCTGTCATTGATGGGCATTTAGGTTGATTCCATGTGTCTGCTATTTTGAATAGTGCTGGAATTTCATTGCATACATGTGTCTTTATAATAGAACAATTTATATTCCTTTGGGTATGTACCTAGTAATGGGATTTCTGGGTTGAATGTTATTTCTGTCTTTAGATCTTTGAGGAATGGCCACACTGTTTTCTACAATGGTTGAACTAATTTACACTCCCACTAACAGTGTATATGTGTTCCCTTTTCTGCACAACTTCATTAGCATCTGTTTTTTGTTTTTTGTTTTTGATTTTTTAATATTAGCCACTCTGACTGGTGTGAGATGGTATTTCATTGTGGGTTTTGATTTGCATTTCTCTAATGATCACTGATGTTGAGCTTCTTTTCATATGTTTGTTGGCTGCATGTATATCTTCTTTAGAAAAGTGTCTGTTCATGTCCTTTGCCCACTTTCTAATAGGGTTGTTTATTTTTTTCTTGTAAATTTGTTGAAGTTGACAGGACAAATTAAAAAGTTTCATGCAAATTTGTAGTTAGGCTTTAGAAATTCACTAAAGAATGTTGCTCTTGTACTAACAACAACAAAAAAAGCTGAATTCATCTCAAAATAATCCTTGAAAAAAATGCATCAGAGAATTGAAGATGCAAAGAAATCTAATTGAACTAAAGTCCAGAAAGGAATAAGCCCTTCTTGGGAGAGAAGAGACCCATGCTACTTTCATCCTTAGCAGTGCAGCTGGAGGAGTACTTAACCCTGCCAGAGAGGGAGAAACAAGCCATACTTCTAAAAACAGCACACAAACAGATGAACAGAATAGAATCCCTGGGAGCCTGTATTAATTTCCTAGGGCTGCCTTAACAAATTACCACAAACTTGCTAGCTTAACACAACAACAATTTATTCTCTCACAGTTCTGGAAGCCAGAAGTTTGAGATCAAGGAGTCAACAGGGCCATGTTCCCTTCACAGTCTCAAAGGAAGATTCCTCCCTTGCCTCTTCCTAGCTCTGGTGGCTCCCCACAGTCTTCGGTATTTCTTGGCTTATGGCTGCATCACTCCAGTCTGTGTCCACCTTTGTGCTATCTTCTTCTCCATGTCTAAGTATTATCATTTTCTATCTCTTATAATAATGACACTTGTCATTGGATTTAGGGCCCATCCTAATCCAATATAATCTCATTTTGGTCCTTATCTTAATTATATCTGTAAAGACCCTATTTCCACATAAGGTTACATTCTGAGGTCCTGGGTGAACATGAATTTTGAGAGGACACTGTTAAACATACTTCAGAGCTCCAGGCACAGAATGAGTTCACAGAGCCACAAAGGAGCCCAGCACAGCAGATATCACTGGCAAGAGAAGATCAGAACTACAAGGTTACAATGACAACAGTGAGTGTTTGACATCCTGCTCTACTTCCAACCTTGAGAAAGGATCAGTGTGTCAGTTGGATCTCCAGATTTCCTCAGAGTCCCTGTTGTCTGGGAAAGGGGATTCATTCTGATCTCTGGACAGCCAGATTGGTATTATCCAAATGAACAGATTCCTGCCAATCCTGACTTCTCATAATTGACTTCTCTTATATTGTTTTCACAGAGCTGGCCCTTGAATTACAATCAAAGCCACAACTAATTCCCCCCGCCTCCTTAGGCTTAAGCACCAATGTGCTCATTCCAGTTGATCTCATTCAGTAATAGTTCTTTATTGAATGCCTACTGTGTATTAGACAATTTTCTAGATGTTGGGAATATAATAATAAATAAGTCAGATCCCATAGGGCTTACAGTCTAGAAAGGAAATGGATAATATATAATGAAACAAACAGGAGGTTGCATATTGTGATAGTTGCTATCAGGGCACTCATCATATTGGAGGTGCCATGAATCATACATGGTGGTTCTGAGTGCAATACAGGAACTAAAAGGGTGTTATCACTTGGAAATGCTTTCAGCTGTTTTGACCCGAGTACTCAAAAACCAGTGGCTTAAGAATGAGGACATTTAATAATCTTAAATAGTAAGTCTAGAGTTTGGCAATTTAGGGTGGAAACAGCAGTTCAGCCAAATTCTTAAAGATCCAGTCTCTTTTTGTATGTGTCCTTTCTGCCTTAACTTTGGTTTTTCTTCTGTTGGTTGAAGCTGTCTGTTGTAGCTTCAGCCATTACATCCATGTTCATGAGGGGAGAAAAGAGAAGCCACTGTCAGCTGTATCTGTCTATTCCTTCAAGAATACCCAAAATGTTTCCAAAACTGCATCCTCTTTGCATCAAAGTGGCTAGAACTGGAGCCTGTGGTCACCCATCAGAAGGCTCAGAAACTGAGGAATGGGATGGCTGTGTTTGGCTTAAACCAACTGCAATCCGGGGATGTGTCCACTGCTGTTCCAAGACTGAGGTTCTATTAGTGAGGAAGATGGGGAAATGGATAATGGTTTGATGGAGAACTTTGCCACTTAGGGTATAAGTTGAAAAATAACTGTTGGTGGGAAGTGGCGATGATTGATGAGTGCGGTCAGGCTGGAAATAAGAACGAGTTAGATTCAGTTTAAGAAGACTCTTACTGGACCAGCAATGAGTTAAGCCAAGAATACCAAGAACACAAGTGAGTGGATGGGCTCCCCATCATCTTCTGCCTTTGTCACTGAGACCTGGTCAATGCAGTCTGCTTGGACTGAGATATCTGCCGGGTCTGAGGATCCCAGCGCTGTGAGCTCTTTGCTATTGATATCAGTAGCTGGTGGAAAGACCATATTAGTGCTTGGTCATTCACCTGCAAAAAGCAGTTTTTGCTGTGGTACAGAGTGGTTTGTTTTGGCAGTCCACATTTTGAAATTTACTAACAATAGAGAAAATAAGTGCCCTTAAGCAAAGCCTATGAATATGCACAGATACAAAGCATATATACAAAGAATATTCTGCGAATATATTCTGGAAGGTGAGGGTGGAGATGAGGCAGACAAAATCGAAGAAAGGTTTTATACATAGAGATGTTCATCCAAGTGTTTAGCACAGACAAAAGGCCTGAAAGTACAGCTCCCATTGACTATCTGACTTTGATTCCCTCTTTATTCCCAGAACTTCTTTCTTTCAAAGTTAACCTTGAATTTAAGTATTTGTTATATTTTATTGAGCATTTAACAAGATTTTTGAGAGAGGATTCTTTTTTAAAAAATCAGTTCAGTGTGCTCTCTCATTAGAAGCCCCCAGAAGATATTTTGACACAGGAAAAGGGAGAATATTAAGGTAAGGGAGAAAGTGCATTAGTGGGTGCTCTCACTCAACAGAAAAGCCTCTAGAAAGATACAGAGCATTGAGTGGACAGATTGTTTTATGGATTGCTATTCACTTCTCTAGCCCCTTCTCTTCTTTCCTTTTCTGTAGGGATTGAGAGGGTCCAATTCACTTCCATTTTATTTATTTTTACTTAATTTATTATTATTTTTAAAGAGATGAGGTCTTGCTATGTTGCCCAGGCTGTTCTCGAGTCCTGGCCTCTAGTTATCCTCCTGCCTCAGCATCCCCACCTCCCAGTAGCTGGGATTACAGGTGCGAGGCACCCTGCCTGGCTACTTACATTTTTAAAGGCTTTTGGTATGTTAAAACACAAAAGTCTGAAGTTTTTGTAGTACATTTTAGAGGTTTACATTGAAAAAATTCATACTGTGGCTCAGGTCTGTAATCCCAGCACTTTGGGAGGCTGAGGCGGGTGGATCACGAGGTCCGGAGATCGAGACCATCCTGGCTAACACGGTGAAACCCCATCTCTGCTAAAAATACAAAAAATTAGCCGGCCGTGGTGGCGGGCGCCTGTAGTCCCAGCTACACGGGAGGCTGAGGCAGGAGAATGGCGTGAACCTGGGAGGCGGAGCTGGCAGTGAGCGGAGATCGTGCCCGTGCCACTGCACTCCAGCCTGGGTGACAGAGCAAGACTCCATCTCAAAAAAAAAAAAAAAAAAAAAGAAAAAAGAAAAAATTCATGCTGTAAAGCATGAAGACACAAGATAGTTTTTCTGTTCAGAGCTTAATTGCAATTCATAGCATGTTAGAGGTGTGCATTGTGGTGATTGCATGTAAGTGTAAGTCTGGGTGATAAATTTCTTCTTTCAATCATTCAGTGTATCTCTGGGACTGATGTATAACTTCATTTGGAGTTAACTTCACCAGTCTAAATTTGAATCCTTTTGTGAATGTGAGAACTAGTCCAAAGAGCTCTTCTGGTTCCCTGCTCCTTGTCAAAGGTAAAGATTAAGAGTTTGAACTGAGAAGATGTGTTGGAACATGTTTATTGAATGAATGAATGAATGAATGAATGAATGAATGAATGAATGCCTTGTGTGGTGCAGATCAACAAAAAAAAGCACTCACAGGAGGTGGAAGTCAGGCAGTGCTATGATGTGTTTTCATTTTACTGCTGGCTTATACATTTTTGAGGGGCAACTGTTTCCTAGATTTTCATGATATTTTCGATCTGATGAGGTTGTGAAATAATCTCTCAAGTCTGCTTTCTCCCCAGCAGTGCAGAGCCTGCCAAGGTGTTACTACACAGCAAGCCCCTTTGGATTAAATGAGTCCCATCTGATTCAGGGATGAGTGCTAAATGCTTGTTGATAGCAGATCACAGGGAAAGGGCACAATTCCAGCTCAGTGGCAGCAGCTGAGGAGATGTCCTGCCACGGGTGGTGGTGACAAAGGAGCAGATGGCTTGGAGTGAAAAGAGAACAAGATGTGTACCCAGTGCGGTGTAAATTAGTTACAATTTCTGCATAAAGCTCCATCAGGTTACTATGTGCAGTGTTCTGTGTGCGTAGCCAGCAGCCTTCAGGCTATGTTCATATTCTTATGGTTTAATATCCAATATTAAGGGTCTCTGGAAAGTGGAAGCTTAGATTTACCTTTTTCAAGCTGCAGTTAACAGTTTTGCAGAGTTCATTACTATTTTTGGGGGAAGGAAATTTATTGTTGAGGAATTGGGGCCTGGATGGAACAGCACTCGGAGGCTCTCTTGGGTCTCATTCTATTGTGCTGTTTGTTGTGGAGAGCTCAGTTACATATTCAAATCTGAGTGCCTCTTTTTTTTTTTTTTTCTCCCAGACAGCTTTCTCAACCAAACACTGGTGCAGAAGAGAAGAATCCCCTTTATGCAAAGCAGAATTGAGCAATTAAATATATTGATGAAGAATGCAAGTGTCAGTATGCGTCCCTTGGTATCCTAGAGAGAGAGTCCTGTCAAGTGTAGATGGAATAATTATTTGGAATAATTCATCAGTTAGACAGTGTTACTTAACAAAATACTGGGGTCTATTTCTATGAAACAAGCTCTACACATCTACTTATTCTTGAAATGGGAATTGACTGTAACAGGGAAAATGTATGTAAAGTCTGACCACATAAAATAACCTTATTTTCTTACTTCCCCAAGAAGTGGGAATGTGCTGTGATTCCTTCCTTGTTGGTAGATAAATTGAAAAATGTTCCACCTCTCTTTAATTCAGCTCTATTAACTATGAGTAATAGCCCCTGGCTTCATTATAGTTGTATTAAACGTGATGTCTTCTGCATAGCTTCTGCACAGATTGGAATATGCTTCCCTGTTTTCTCTCATCTTGACATACCCTGTCCTGGAGAATTCGTAAAATCATATAAGGGGTTATAGAAGAGCATCAGCTCAGGGCCTAATAAGGAGATTTCTCCCACAGATGTGAGTAATCAGGAATGCCTCACTAACTGTGGAGTCCAGGGTTAAAAGTGCTATGATGGTCTTATTAGAAGTCATGAGGCATGGGCAGGGGGATTTGCCTAGAAATGAGTCTACTGGAAGTTTCTTGTAATTCTCATCTCTGATTGAAATCCTTAATTGATTCAAGAGCTCTGGTGCTAAAAACCCTGATTCATTTTTTATTCTGATGAGGGAAACATGTTCTCTAGAGCTGTGCACATGTGGAGAAAGGAATGGGGAGTCTTTGCCAATTGACAGCAGGTGGTGTGAGGTGGTGAAGAATGGCAAGCCAGGAATGACACCTACCTGGGTCGGTCCTTACTTCACCATTGTGGCAGGAACACGCCTTTACCTCAGTTTCTACTTCTGTAATGTGGGGATAATAATATCTATCTCAAAGGGCTGTTGGGGCATCAGATGAGGGCCAGGAACATTGTGGAAGCTTATTAAGCCTTCCTTTAAAAAAAGTCTCTTCTTGATCCTGCTTACCTCCTTGAAAATTCTAAACATATAATTTTAATCCAATTTAATGCCTTAATATACTGCAAGTATAGGCCAAACACAGGGGATTACTTAAAATTCCCCTTTATAAATTGGCAGATTACCAAAATCGAGTTTTACCTCAAAAGGGGGTTGGCCCCAAACTCATTTAGAAATTCTTCTTGTTCCATCCATCCTGTCTATATTCTTCCCTGCTCTTCCTATCCTTCCCCATTTCATCTGGTCAAGAGAACACTTAGCAAGGGAAAGAATCAGTAGGGAATAGGGTGGAGAGGCAGAAACCATTCTGTTGGAGAGCTGTGTTATTCTCCTTGGGTCCTGTAATAGTTAAGTTTATGTGTTGACTTGACTGGGCCTTGGAGTGCTCAGATATTTGGTCAAAAATTATTCTGAGTGTGTTGTGAGGGTGTTTCTGGATGAGAATAGCATTTGAGTCAGTAGACTCAGCAAAGCAGATTGCCTTCCCAATGTGGGTGGGCCTCATCCAATCCATGGAAGACCTGAATAGAACAAAAAGGCTGAGTAAGAGAGAATTCTTTCTCTCTGCCTGACTCTCTTCGAGCTGGAACATTGCTCTTTTCCTGCTTTCAGATTCACACTCAGATGAAGACTTACATTACTGGTTTTCCTAGTTGTCAGGCCTTCCAACTTGGGCTGGAAATACCATTGACTCTCTTGGGTCTCCAGCTTGTCAGCTGCAGATCTTGGGACTTCTCAGCCTGCAGAATCATGTGAGTCAGTTCGTTATAATTGTTGTATCTATATGTTTATATATACATAGATATAGATACCTATCTATATAGATGTATTTGGATTATGTATATGATGTGTATGTCTATGTCTATAGACATGTCTGTATTGGTCTGGATTTTTTAGAGAAACAGGACTGAAATATATATCTGTATGTAGAGCTATCTATATATCTAAACCATATTGGTTCTGTTTTTCTGGAGAATCCAGGCTAATACAGATTTTGATACAAAGAAGTGGGGTGCTGGTATAACAAATACCTAAACATGTAGAAGTGGTTTTGGAACTAGTTAATAGGTAGAGGCTGCAAGAGTTTTGAGTTGTGTGCTAGAAAAATAGATGTTAAAAGTGATTCTGATTAGGGCTTACATGGAAATTAGGAACATGATATTGAAAACTGGAGGAAAGATGATCCTTTTTATAAAGTGGCAAATAATTTGGCCGAACTGTGTGGAAGGTAGAATTTGTGAGCAAAATGTGGGCTGAAGAGATTTCTAAGCAAAGTGTTGAAAAAGTGGTTTGGTTCCTTCTAAATGCATATAGAAAAATACAAGAGGAAAGAGATGAAATGAAGAAGAAATTCTTAATCTAAAGGAAGCAGAATTCAAAGATTTGGAAAATTCTCAGTTTATCCACATTGCAAAAAATGGAAAAGCTTGTTTTGAAGAGAACATTAAAGATGTGGCTGAACAATCATTTGATAAAGACATCATGGGTATGACTTTTGACTTAGCCATTTTAACAGAATCCAAGCATCGAGATGAGATTATACCAACAAAAACCCTGCCAGTTTGCGCTAAAGAGAATGCAAAAAAATGAGACTAAATTAGGGAAGGCAGTTGTACTTCTTTGATTTAACAGGACCAGACCATAGAGCCATTTAGCTGTAAACATGCACTATTCTTCAAGAAAACATGCATTATTCTTCAAGAAGGCAATTCAGAGATTACCAGTGGTACCACTTGGTTTGAACAGGCTAGATGGCCTCTGACCAATGCTGTGGGAATGGGACCACTCTGCAAAATCTTGTGAGAGGGGCCACATGGAGCCTTGAGGGTGCAACCCTGTACCTAACAGAGCTTCAGAAGTGGGATTGTCACCCTGGTGGTCCATGAGGCAGAGCCTGAAACCAAAGAGGATTAATCTGGAGCATTAAGATCTGGTGGAATTTGCCTTGCTAAATTTCAGACTTCCTTGGGACCCATTGCTCCTTCCTTCTTTCTTATTTCTCCCTTTTGGAATGGGAATGTTCATCCTGTACCTGTCCCATTTTCATAGTTTGGAAACATGTAAACTTGTCTGATTTCAAATGTTTGCAGAAGGGGAGGAATTTTGTCTCAGAATGAATCATAGCAACATATGCATCTCACCCATATTTGATTTTGCTGATATGAGTATTTGGACTTTGGTCTTTAGAGTTCATGCTAGAATGAGTTAAGATTCTGGGGACTGTTGGATGGAAGGAATGTATTTTACATGTGAGAAGGACATAAATTTAAGGGGGCCGGAGTGGAATGACTGAATTGTATCCTCCCCAAAATTCATATGTTGAAGCACTAACCCCCAAGTGATGGTGTTTAGCAATGGGGCCTTTGGGATGACATTAAGTTTAGATGAGGTCATATGGTGGGGACCTCATGATGGGGTGGGTGGCTTTATAAGAACAGGAAGAGAGAGATTGCTGTCTCCCTGCCATGTGAGTGAGATGGAGGCCATCTGCAAACCAGTAAGAGTGCCTTGTGATGCATGCCTGTAGTCCCAGCTACTTGGGAGGCTGAGACAGGATAATTGCTTGAACCCGTGAGGCAGAGGTTGCAGTGAGCAGAGATCACACCACTGTACTCCAGCCTGGGCAACAGAGCAAGACTCTATCTAAAAAAAAAAAAAAAAAAAAAAAAAAAAATAGAGTGCCTTCATCAGAACCCAACCATGCTGGCATCCTGATTCTGGACTTCCAGCCTGTGAGAAATAGATTTCTGTTGTTTAAGCCACCCAATGTATGGTATTTTGTAATAGAAGTCTACTTTGACTGATACAGATCTGCTGTTTTTTTCCTCCAGCAGGCCATCTCTTTAATGTGATATTTGGCCATGGTGTTTGTGTGTATGTGCATATAGACAATGTTAATTACTGCGAAGTCCACTGATTTCAAGCAATTCTCAGCAAATGAGTGCATTAGATATGCATTGATCATCACTTGGGGCCTGTCATATTTATTACATCAACCACTGTTTAAGAGCATCTGATTCCCTAAATTACCATGGGCTGAGAATCTCCTTGTCAGGTAGTTTGGAATTATGGAATAACAGCAAAATATCTTATGAAACTGTAGTTTCAGAAACAGAGGAATGGGCTCGAAACTATGAGAAAAGGAACAACTAAAAGATACTGACCATGGAAAGGAGTAGAACTCTCTTTCTCCCCTCCTTCTCCTTCTCTATCACTGTCACCATGAAATAAAAGTGTATATGAGCTCCATTTCTCCCTTTTCTCACGTTCTCTTTTTTCTTTTTTTTTCCTTCACATAGCTCCTTGCTCTGGAGTCCAGCAGTCTGGCTGCTTCTCTGCAGCTGCAGTTTCTTCATGGCTCTGCATGTTCTCTGATGGTCTATTCATGGTCCTTGTTATGGGTTGAGGTGTATACCCCCAGAATTCATATGTAGCAGCTCTAACCTTCAGTAGCTCAGAATGTGACCTTATTTAGAAATAGAGTCATTTCAGATGTAATTAGTTAAGTTAGGATGAGGTCATACTGGTGTAGGGTGGGCCCCTGACTTCATGTGACCAAGGCTTAGGACAATACAATGAGAATAATGATAGGACCTACCTCCTAGAACATTTGGGAAGATGCAAAGAATTTGGTATTTATTTATGTCAATTATTATTCTGTAGTGCTAGACCATTCAAAACCATGTTGCTTCACCTCTGGACAAGACTTGGTTAATTTCCCTTGCAGAGGATTTCAACATACACAGGTTTAGAAAAGTAAAACCCCATCTTACACATCACCTGGCCAGATCCTCCAAATAGCAATTGTGGTGTATTAGTCTGTTTTCACGCTGCTGATAAAGGCATACCCAAGACTGGACAATTCACAAAAAAGAGGTTTAATGGACTTACAGCTCCATATGACTGGGGAGGCCTCACAATCATGGCAAAAGGTAAGGAGGAGCAAGTCACATCTTATGTGGATGGTGGCAGGCAAAGAGAGAGAGCTTGTGCAGGGAAACTCCTCTTTATAAAACCGTCAGATCTCATAAGACTTATTCACCATCACAAGAACAGCACAGGAAAGACCTGCTCCAATGATTTGGTTGTCTCCCACTGAATCCCTTCCACAACACATGGGAATTCAAGATGAGATGTGGGTGTGGACACAACCAAACCATTTCCTGTGATATGCTAATAAATCCTTACTATGAGCTCACAGTTATTAAATGAACAAATCCATAGATTAAGAACAGAAGTGTTAATGAATTTTTAAAGTCTGCTAATTTGTTGAACGTTTAGGGCCATTAACAAGTGCATGAATTTTCTTGAGAACATACAATTACCTTGTCTTCTTATTACAGACAGCTGACACCATAGCATGTTGTTTACAAAAGCAAGATTGTAGAAGAGATTATAGCTGCTGGTTTTGACTGGTGATAACTTAGTTAGGGACTCCTAATAGGACTTAAAATACCCTCCCGCCGTTTTGTATGTACACTGTAATATACTGGAGTATATTCGAAGAAGCTTTAAATTGATGACCATTTTTCTGAGAGTGCAGCAATTGCAACTTATTTTCTTCCTTCTTAGCAGGACTCTGATATCCAGGTCTGCAGATGCTGCAGGATTTTGCTTAATACAGTTAAGAAGTATTGATTCTTCTGGGCATAGTTGGAGATGAAGGAGTAGTTTCTGGAAGAACTTGCTTTGGAAGAGAAACAGGCCTTGTGGCAGCAAAGGAAACATTATTAGAGAGGACAGTAGGTATGTGTGCACGTGTGTGTGTGTGTGCACGTGTGTGTGTGTGTGCATGTGTTGGGTGTGTATGTGTTGGTTTAAGTTTCCACATTAGGAAAATGACAATAAAGTTACACAGTGGGGATAGGCAACCTTTTGAGAAAGGCAACTATGCTCCAGCCTCAGGACTGAGCCTTTTGCAGAGCCAGTAAAGGCTGTACTTGGGCTTTGTCACTCTTTTTTACATTCTTTATGCCTGTATTCTGTGAGGATACTTTATTCCCCTTTCTTCTCTCTCCCTCCAACCTTTTCTTCTGTACCCCAACTGTGTTGTAGAGCCAAAGGACCTTAGGTTTTGCTTTCTCTTCTCTCCGAAAGGTGCTCACTGTTAGTGTGAATTTTGAGTCAGCCAGTGTGCTTCCTCTCCCAGGAGTAATTATTTACTGAAGCATTGTCTCTGATGGTCTACTCAGGGCTCCTGTTACGGGTTGAATTGTGTCATCTCAAAATGTATGTTGTAGTCCTAACCTGTAACAACTCAGAATGTGACCTTATTTGGAAATAAGGTCATTGCAGATATAATTAGTTAGTTATAATAAGGTCATAGTGGGGTAGGGTGGATTCCTAATCCAACATGAATTTGCTTTTATAAAAGGGGAAAATTTTATAAGAAGAACAGCACTATGTCAATATCAAGGTAGAGATCGGTGTGATGCATCTAAAATCCAAGGAATGGCAAAGATTGTAGGCAGATCACCAGAAGCTAAGAGAGAGGCATGGAGCAGACTCTCCCTCACAATCCTTAGATGGAATCAGTCCTGCTGACACCTTGATCTTGGACTTTTAGCCTCTAGAACTGTGAGACAATTAAGCTCTGCTGTTCTAAGCTTCCCAGTTTGTGGTGCTTTACTATGGCAGCCCTAGTAAACTAATACAGGTACTATTTTCTTTTAAAACCAAGCCATCTCAGGCAGCAGTGAGGTGGTGGCAGAGTTATCCAGAGAGGAGGGGCAGAGTCCCCATTTGAGAGCAGACCAGGTAGGCTTAGCATATACTTAGATGCAATTTAGAGGCATCTAAAGCTCAGCTCCAGCTTGGCTAACACCATTTCACACTTTTCTTTAAACCAGCTGGAGATTCTTCACCTGTCTTTGCCTGTCCCTGAGTGACAGGATGATCAAGGGCCAGAGGATCATTAAATAGTCATTGCTTTTAGCACTATGCAATGTTATTTCCTGCATGACCTCTTGAAAGGGCACAGATGGGAGGCTGTCTTGTTGATTCCTGGTCTGCAACAGGCAATTTATATTCATAATATTCTTTTAAAAAGCACATACTTCGTGGATCCCAGTGCAAAATAAAAACGTGGGGCTGGATGGGATGGCAAAGTCAGTCTCCCCTTCCTACATGCTGGCTGTTCTATTCTAACCCCTGCTTGGATGTACTTGGTACCTAGACTGAGGTGGATGATACATCCCTCCCCACTGGTCACCCACCAAACACATAGTGGTACTGTCAGCCTGGTGCAGGATGGATGCTGTCTTGTCCTGTCCCAAGATGCCATGGGGTGAGTGTCTAACCCTGATCCTCTCGCTCCTTGGGGCAAAGAATGACAGCAGAATGCAGTCGTCTTCTGTTGATGCAATTTGGTCTTAGGAATGAGGAGGTCAGACTGGGCCAGGACACCAGGGGTTAGGGAGTGGACTGCTGAGAGCCTGTCTGAAAAGGCAAGCAGGTAGGGAGGCGGTGGCACGTAGGAGCGTATGTGAGTCCAAGCTCCAAGCCTGCAGCTCCATGGTCTCATTAGACTTCATTTACTAACCACAAATTCAAAGACAAAATTATTAAGAATTTCAAGATGGCAACTGCAGAGCATTGAACTTCAACAGCATGGCCCTTCTGAGGGTGTGGGGCTGCGCAGGTCACTGGCCCATGAAAGTGGTCCTATTATAGAGGCAACATTGTAGAACTACTTAGAAACAAAAATAAATATTATGATGCCATGTGTATCATCATGAGTGCCATAGCTTGAGAATAAATTCTGTGGCCAGAAAAAACAATGAGGAAATTCACGGTTGACCTCTGTCCTTGAAGGTTGATTTCAAGCCTAGATTCATAGAAGGCTTTGTCTTGGAGGACTAGGAAGATCATCTGATACAATTCTCTCCTTGAACAGGTGAAAAGATGAAAACTTGCAAAGAGGCTCAAGGTCACACAGCTAATTATGATTAGGTCTAGGGTAAGAAACAATGTTATTTTGCTCATAAATTGAGGTAAGAAGGGCCTGGGAAAACTTTTAAGGATGATGAATATGTTTATTATCTTGATTATAGAGATTGTTCATGGTGTTTGTATTTATTACAACTTCTCAAATTGTATAATTAAAATATTTGCAGTTTGTTCTTTGCCAATTATACCTCAGTGGAGCTGCTTAAAAATATCGAAGGCAAGAATCAAATAAAAAACTTGATTTAAGAATAAGGTAAATAGCAGCTGAAGTTTTTCTGGAATATAGGGAAACAGAAGTGAGCAGTTTTTTGGACGAGCAAACTGCCATTAGTAGCATGTATAGGGTTTACAAAGTGCTTTTGTTAATACTGTCTTACAGTTTTAACTGTAAGACAAAGTGCTTTTGTTAATCCTGTCTCCTAAGGTTCTTCAGGGAACTTTAATATTGAGAAATGTCATGGAAATGCAGAGTCACTGAAGACCTCCTGAGCAAAGTAGGAAGCTTGGGAATCCTGGAATAGTGAAGACAGAAGAACCCTTAGGGATTATTCAACTGCTAGAGGAATTCTTAAAATTAACCTCCTTTCTGAAGGGAAGATTGGGGATGTAAAAGATTAACCTTTATTTGACTTCTTTTGATGGGAGGAGTGTTTCTGCCACTTTTATCTGCAGGAACAGGGCTCTCCACCAGCCTGTAGGCTTGGCCTGCCTCCCGTCCACCCTGTGGAGGAGCGCCTGCTTCAGAGGAGGAGGCTGGGCAAGTTCTTCTTCTGACTTTTAACAGGCAGTTATGCTTCAGAATAATTTGGTCTGTTATCTTTCTTCAGAGAATACATGACAAAAATGAGTCAGCAGGGAGGCAGGTTAGAGCAGTCTAAAGAAAAACAATAGATGCTGTGAAGATGAAAAAGAAAAAGTTTAGATTTCCAACGTTAGGATGAAGTTCAAGACTCATGCTTCCTCAGGGACTGCGCGCCCTGGGACAGGCTAGGGAGATCCCTGGGCTCTTTGCCCCTCAGTCAGTTTTCTCACCGGGAGGCAGCAAGGCCTCATCTCTTTGAATTCCTGTCATTCATGCTGGAAGTGTTTTCTTTGCTTGAACTGGGATGGGCAGCTCACCACGAGGTGAGCTTTTCAGGAAGAGGAAGGCACTGCAGTTCTTCAGAGAGAGCTTGTGACAGTTGGAACCGAAGACTGGACTGCGTTCCTCCTCCACATGCTGAGTTTGCATTTAAAGGAGGGAGAGAGCTCTCTTAATTTGTGATTATTTTTCCTGGTTGCCTTGAAATTGAGCTGAGTGTTCCCCAGTGTTGTCATTTTTGTTTCACTGGGTGAACTGCTTTTAGAGAGCCCTGCTCTGAGATGGGGGATGTGTGAGCCCAGAGTCTTCTCTGCGGGACTAAGTTCCTGCTGCCTCTCCTTCAGACCCACCTTGGCTGGCAGGTGGACCACTGGGGAAACACCCCTTGCTCTTGCGGGGAAGGGTGGAGTGGGGTGGGGAGAAGCCAGTCCCAGGAGGATGGAGAGCAGTGAGGGCTGTCCTTGCTGCTCAGTGTCTGGGTGGCCTGGGTACTTTCTGAGGATCCAGGAAGGCCCATGGAAGAAGCAGGCCATGCAGAATCTGTCCGAATGTCTTATGGCTCCTGTGGTTAGGTCAGGCTTTTATATCTTGGATTTTTTTTTCTTGAAAACACCGTGTGCATAAAAGAGAAAGTCACACACACACACACACACACACACACACCCCAACTTTGGCTGTAAATGGAAAGGACCTACTTCTTTTTCAGTGCTGCTTTTATTTTCATGGTTAATTATTTATTCATAAATCTTGCCTGAGAGATTTTATTTTGGCTCCCAAGCGATAAAAGCTCAAGGTCACAGGGGAAGTGTTTTCAAATGCTAAGTGATCCTCCTCCAACCTAACGTTGTAAAATTTTTATTTCAGGAGGAGCGTTGCTCACAGGAGGGGTGATGACTTAATTTTAGCTCCCAGATGAAATACTGACTTCGCTGCTGATGAGGGATGGAAGACAGCACAGATCAGCGTAATGAGGGCCGTGGCGGAGCTGCCTTCACCCTGACTTGGCAACCCATTCATTGTGGGATGACCTTTATAAAATGATGATGATGTCGGGGGAAAGGAGGGAAAGTTTCAAGGATGCTAGGCTGCTGGTGATTTCTGCTTCCACTGGCAGCAAACAAAAAAATACATTGAGGAAAGATCTGATTTTTCTTGTGCCATTTGAAAGCTGTACATACTTATGTCCAAAAGGAAGTTTGCTTTCACATCCACTAATAACAATGGCCTTCAAAAATGCGACATTTTTTTCTCATTGTGCCACTGTGAGCTATGGTCACCCAAAAAGGGTGAAAATCATTCATATGAGATAAAGGGTTAATAGCTGAGATTTTAATCCTCTCTAAAAATTAGTTTTAACTTGTTGACTTCTTAAGGTTTAAATGTTATTTTTTAGTAGTTACACGTGAAATAATATTCAGAAAGCATCCAAAAGTGAGTTCTTTTCCTCCAACACTGTCTTCCTATCCTTCAGTCCCCGTCTCCAGAGGCAGCCACCTAAGAAATTTGTTGATATTCTTCCATAAATAGTCTACATTTATAACACTTGCATATATATAAACCTTTAAAAATTAACTAACAACAGCATATCAGCAGTTTTGCTTGAGGCTATTTCATACCGGTACAAGTAGGAGCTCTGATGTTTTTATGATATGAGAAGCCCCAGCCTTCTGTGGAAGAATTGGGTCTGGAACTGTGTAGTTCTTAATTTCTCTTCTACTCCCTTTCTTCAACCCCCAGTTATTTTCCTTTGCTCCCAAAATACCCAAAGGCAAGAAAGACATTCTCAGTGTAATTTTTGTATTAGTTAGGGTTTTAGCCAGGCTGCTATAACAAATAAACTTCAAGATATAATGGCTCAACTGAGATAGAAGTTTCTCTCTTCCTTCTATCACTGTACAGGAGGAGGTAGTCCAGGGCTGCCAGGTGTCAGTGAAGTCCTCTACTTAGAGCTCCCATCTCAGAGTCCAAGGCAGATGATAATTCTTGTTATTTCACCAGCAAAGGGAAATCAAAGAGAAAGAGTCAGGGAAGTACTTACACATTTCTTTTCAGGGGTACAACTCGTAGGTGGCACATATCATTTTTTCACATTCTGTTGTTCAGGGTTTATGCACATGGCCACATAGGCTGCCAGCTGAAACTCGGCAGTTCTGTTATCAAAGCAGGGAGGATGGATATTATATGGTTCCAGTTGGGGGTAGGATGGTGTCTTGTTCTATATCCTGGCTCCAGGACTAGGGTTGACCCCCAGTGGAAAAGGGAACACTGGAAAAAGCTGAAAGAATCGTTTTTTGGTAAGAAACCCTATAAAACTTCAGGTCCAGGTGACATAGTTCAATGCTGCACTGAACTGTGGTGGAAAAGGAGCAACTGTCCATCATCTCTTCCTGGAACACATGGGTATCTACCAATGGAGAAAGGAATTTACATTCTAGCAAGGAGAGACAGAAAATAAACACAATTCAGTAACTTAGGTAGCATGTTTGATAAGTGCTGTGGAGATAAACCATGAGGAAGGAAAATAGAGAATTGGGTGGTGGGGATTGTTGTGGTTTTGAAAGAACAGCTTGTGAGGGCCTCTCTGAGAAAATGATTTTACGAAAAGGTCTGCAGGATGAGAGTGTGAGCTATGCAGACATCTGCAGGAAGTGCATATTTGGACAAAGGGAAGAACAAATGCAAAGGCCTGAGAATGAGAACATGCTCAGTCTGTTTGAGTAACAGAAGAGCAAGGAGACCAGTATGGCGGGGGCAGAGTGAGGGGGAGATGAGGAGGTGATGATGAGAGGGGAGGGAAGCCTATAGCATGGGGCCTTGGAGGCCATTGTAAGGATTTTGGCTTTTGTGTGGAGTGAGATGAGAAGGCAATGGAGGATTTTGCAAAGAGGGGACATGATCTAACTTACTTTAAACGTCTTTCTGGTCTATGTTGAAAAGTGACCCTAGGAAGGCAAAGGATATTTATTTAGGTGAGGAATGATTTGGTTTAGGAGATGTAGTAAGAACATTGCATTCAGGATGCACTTTGAAGGTGAAGCCTACAATATGATGACGGATTAGATGTGGAGAGTCAGAGAAAGAGAGGGATCAAGACTGACTCTAGGGTTCCTGGCCTGAATAACTGAGGCAATGGAGCTGCCATTTCCTGAGATGCAGAAGGCACAATAGGGAGTGGATTCTGGAGAATGATTAGAAGAAGGTCAGGTTTTTGACATGTTAGGCTTCAAATGGGTATTAGACATCCAAGCGATATAATCTGAAACCCTGGGTTTAGCTGTACCTTTAGTCAGATACATTTCTTGAATTTTCTAGGTCTGTGAGCCAATGTAATTTTTTTTTGCACTAGGGTTTTTGCTTCAACTGCTGCAGGCAAAAGTCCTGATTTATTTACTATCTTATCTGTTCATTGTCTGCCTCCTTTTCAGGTCTATACTATGGAAGTTCACTGTGATCATCCATGTCTTTCTTTATTATCTGTCTTAGGTTGTAATCCATGAAAAGGCAAGAGCTAAAACTGTAACCTTCTCTTATAGCTCCTCCTAAGTTTCTCTCTCTCTCTCTCCCCCCCTTCCCACTCCCTCCCTCTGTGTGTGTGAGGGAGAGAGAGTGTGTATGTGTTTTGAGGAAAACCATTAATATATTATTAATGATGATAATTCAATTTAAAATACATTTACTGAGTGTTGAATAAGACAGTGTCTGCCTTCAGGAGCAAAGAAGACAGATACATTAACATATAGTTATAATGCAATGTGTCATGAACTATAATAGGAGTATGGGAATACAAATCAGAGGAAAATTAAACCTGTTGGTTTCAAACCAAGCTATGGCTTACTTTCACGTCATGGTCTCATTTCCCTGGTGAATTTGATGGATCTGCCAGGAATCTTAACCAGATGTGTGGATGATGCAGCAGTTGTGTTGGGTGTACTGGCTGGACATGACCCCAAGGATTCTACCACAGTACAAGATCCTGTTAAACCATTCATACTTCCCAGTTTGACAGATGTAAACAAACAATGTATAGGAATTCCAAAAAATATCTTGTACCAGAATTATCAGTGAAGTACAATCTCTTCAGTCCAAATTTGCTGACCTCTTTTAGTCTGTGAGGGCCAAAGTAATTGAAGCATCCCTTCCTCACACCAGTTATTCAGTTGTCTGCTACCATGTATTGCACACATTGGAAGTGGCATCAAATATGGCAAGATTTGATGGGCTACGATATGGTCACTGATGTGAAATTGATGTGTCCAGTGAAGCCAGGCATGCTGCAACCAGACAAGAAGGATTCAATGATGTGGTGAGAGGAAGAATTCTCTCAGGAAACTTTTTCTTGTTTAAAAAAAAACTATGAAAATTATTTCATCAAAGCACAGAAGGTGAGATACCTCATTGCTAATGATTTTGTGAACGCTTTTAACTCTGGAGTAGATGTCTTGCTAACTCCCACCACCCTGAGTGAGGCAGTACCATACTTGGAGTTCATCAAAGAAGACAACAGAACAAGAAGTGCCCAGGATGATAGTTTCACACAGGCTCTAAACATGGCAGGATAGCCAGCAGTGAGTATTCCTGTTGCACTCTCAAACCGAGGTTTGCCAATAGGACTGTAGTTTACCGAATGTGCATTTTGTGACCTGCAGCTTCTTACAGTAGCCAAATGATTTGAGAAACAAGTACAGTTTTCTGTTATTAAACTTCAAGAGCTCATGGATGATTGTCCATCAATCCTTGAAAATGAAAAGCTGGTCTCTGTCTCTGTAAAACGGTAGAGAGAAATATATAATGCAAATTAAAATGACTTTTAGAGATTCTAAAAAAAAAGAAATTAGAAATTATTGCTTGCAGTTTTAACTTGGTGATGGTTATCCTTTTAGACATGGAACCATAAAGATGTAAAATTTACAGAAGGATTAACTTAGTCTGCAAAGCATAGAGGTTAATTCACAGCTAAGATAATACAGAAATTTGTCAAGGACAGAATATGGTAAAACCTGTAAGAAGCAAAGGCAAATTATCGATTGACTTTGGACTTCATCATCTCTTTTTATTTCCTCCCCCTTTTTATGACATTTAAAATGTAATTAAAATGTTCTGAGAGTGTTTCTAGCATGTATTTTGATCTTGACTTGGGTCTAGCTTAATAGTCCAACTTTTGAGTGTCATAGATTAAAAAATATTAGGGCTAGAAGTAATCCCTCTTTTCCTTGCTATGCCTATCACCCTTACTTGATGTCTGCTAACACCTACAGTCTATACAATTGTCTTCTAAAGTGTACCCATGGATGCCAGTTCTATGGAATACTAACAGTTATCTGGGAAAAATGGGCCTGGGCCAGTCAAGTAAGTTTCCTTCCTCAGGACCTGTGGAGTCTTTTGCATACTAATGTACACAGAGAATGTCCAAGATGGAACTGAGGGTGGAGAGTGAAATATGGTGTGTACAATATTCAGGGTTTCCCCAAATGATTTATATTTGCTAACAAATGATGGGTAGTCTTGGATTTTTCTCTGCTTTATGTTTGTGTCTCAGTGAAATTTTGTGTTCTATCACACTCAGTACTTAAATGGCAGTGTTTTTGGTTTGTTTATTTGCTTTAAGTAAAAAATTAGTTTAATTTTTGAAGCAAAGTAAAAATTGTAGCTTGCCTTACTTTTAAAAACAGCTTTATAGAGGTGTAGTTGGTATAACTTAAATGTACATATTTAAAGCATAAAATTTGCTAAGTTTTGATGTATGTATGTAATTGAGAACTCATTATCGCAATCAAGATAATGAACATCTTCGTCATTCCCAAAGTTTTCTTGCATCTTTTCCCTTCTTCCTGATCTCTTTTGCCTACCCTCTCCATATCCCCAGGATCATGTGCTTTCTGTCAAATAGATTAGTTTCTGTTTTCTAGTATTTTCTATAAATTGAATCAGAGTATGTACTTTTTCTTTTTTTTTTTGGTATGATGTCTTTTACACAGCATAAGTATTTTGAGATTTATCCATGTTGTTGCATTTTCAATAGTTAATTCTTTCTCACCATTGAATACTGTTCCATTGTATGGTTATATCACAGTTTGTTTATTCATTAATGTGATGATAGCTCTTTGGTTTGCTTCCAGTTTCTTGCTACTCCAAACGAAGCTGCTATGAACATTTGGGCACAAGTCTTTATATGTACACATGTTTTCATTCTCTTGGAACTACCCCTAGGCATGATCATAATAGGTGTACGTTCATATGTTTAAGAAACTGCCTAACTGTTTTTAAAAGTAGTTCTGCCATTTTGACATTTCTGTCAGCAGTATAGAGTTCCACTTCTTTCACATCTTTGCCAATACTTGGTATGGCCAATAATTTTAATTTTAGTCATTCCGATAGACGTGTAGTGGTATTTACCTGAAGTTTTAATTTGCATTGTCTTGATGACTAATGATGTTGACCCTCATTTCATGTGCTTATTTGCTATGCTTATATCTTCTTTAGTGAAGTGTCTGTTCAAATATTTTGCCTGTTTAAAACATATTAGGTTTTGATTATTGAGTTTTGAGGGTTCTTTGTGTATTCCAATGCAAATTCTTTATCAGATACATGATTTGCAAATTTTTCTTCTAGTATTTGGTTTGTATTTTAATCTTTTAACAGTGACTTTTGAGAACAGACATTTTAAATTTAGTTAAAGTTCAATTTGTCAATTTTTTTCTTCATGGATCTTGGTTTAGTGTCATATCTAAGGGTTATCTTTGACAAATCCAAGGTCACAAAGATTTTCTTTTATGTTTTCTTCTAGAAGTTATATAATTTTAGGCTTACATTTAGATTATGATACATTTTGAGTTAATTTTTGTGTATTATGCAAAGTTTAGCATAGACCAAAGTTTACTTTATTTGCACATAGATATCCAATTCTTTCAGCACCATTTGATAGTAAAACTATCATTTGTCCACTGAATTGCCTTTGCACTTTTGTAAAAAAATCAGTGGTCCATATATGTATGGGTCTATTTTTGGGTTCTCTCTTCTGTTCCACTGATCTATTTGTGTGTCTGTTTGACAATACTACATTGTCTTGGTTAGTGTAGCTTAAGGGTCAGCAAACTTTTTCCATAATGGGTCAGATAGTAAATATTTTAAGATTTGTGGGGCACATATGTCCTCTGCAGTGTGTGTGTGTGTGTGTGTTTCTAACAAGCATTTAAAAATATAAAAACCACTCTTAGCTTGAGGACTGTAAAAAACAGGTCATGGGCTGAATTTGGTCTGCAGGTCTTAATTTGCTAACTCCTGCTATAGTGTTATAATACATTTTGAAAGTGGGTTGTGTTAGTCTTCCAACTATGTTCTTTATTTTCAAAGTTGTTGTTGCTATTCTAGGTCCTTCACATTTCCATATGAATTTTAGAATCAGTTTTTTTGACTGGTGTTTCCTTTTGGGGTTGTGTTGATTCTCTAGGTCAATTTTGGGAGAAATGACATTTTCACAGTATCGAGTCTTCTGGCTCATGAACATGATATATCTCTCCATTTATCTAGGTCTTGTGTACCTTTTGTCATACCTAACCTCAGGTATTTAATATTTTTTTAAGCTACTGTAAATAGTAGTGTCTTGCAATTTTGAATTCTGTTTTTTGTTGCTTGTATAGAGAAATAAAATAGTTTTATGTGTTGATTTTATAAAATGCAACTCTGCTAAACTCGCTCACTAATCCTGATACCCTTTAAACATATTTCATAAGATTTTCTACATAGACTTTCTTTTTTTTTTTGAGATAGAGTCTCACTCTGTCACCCAGACTGGAGTGCAGTGGCACGATCTCGGTTCACTGCAAGCTCTGCCTCCCGGATTCATGCCATTCTCCTGCCTCAGCCTCCTGAGTAGCTGGGATTACAGGCGCCTACCACCACACCTGGCTAGTTTTTTGTATTTTTAGTAGAGATGGGGTTTCACCATGTTAACCAGGATGGTCTCAATCTCCTGACCTTGTGATCCGCCCACCTTGGCCTCCCAAAGTGCTGGGATTACAGGCGTGAGCTACTGCGCCTGGCCTACTTAGACATTCTTGTCATCTGCAAACAAAAATATTTTTAGTTGTCCCTTCCCATTCTGGACAATTTTAATTTTTTTTTCTTGACTTTTGGCACTGGCCTTAACTTCCAGGACAATGCTAGGTAGAAGTGATGAAGGAAGACATATTTGTCTTTTCCTAATCTTAGGAGATGATTAGTTTGCTAGGGCTGCTATAACAAAATATTGCACACTGGGTGGCTTAAACAACAGAAATGTATTTTCTCACAGTTCTGGAGTCTAGGAGTCTACGATCAAGGTGCTGGAAAGTTTGGTTTCCTCTGAGGTTTCTCTCCTTGGCTTGCAGATGGCCGCCTTTTCACATGGTCTTTCTCTGTATCCGTCTGTGTCCTATTCTGTTCTTATGAGGGCTCCAGTCATACTGGATTAGGGCTTAGCCATGTGTCCTCATTTTACCTTAATTACATCTTTAAAAACCATATCTCCAAATACCCATGGTACATCTTAAGGTACCAATGGGTTAGGATTTGAACATATGAATTTGGAGGATGGGATGTAATTCAGCCTGTCATGGGGGAAAGCATTCAATCTTTCATCATTACGTATGATGTTAGCTGTAGGTTTTTTGTAGCACTGTTTCATGTTGTGGAAGTTCCCGTCTATTCTTAGTTTGCTGAGAGTATTTATCAGGAATTAATGGAATTAATATTGAAATTTGTCAAATGCCTTTTTACATCTGTTGAGCTAGTATGATTTTTCTTAATTTGTTTATACTGTGCTTTTAGAATGTTATCCAACTTTGTATTCCTGGGATAAATTCTAATTGGTCATAATGGATTAACTTTTAAATATATTGTTGGATTCCATTTTCAGAGACGTGCTAGCTAATGAGACAATAAAACTAGAAAATGTAAGTGACATTTATACACAAAACATAAAAAAGGTCAAAACTAAAAGAATTATTTGAAAAAAAGTGTGCTGAATTTAAAACATGGAAGAAATAGACGTTGAAAATTTTATGCATAAAATAGAACTTCATATTGATAACACTAAAAATCATATATAATTGCTAAACTGTTTTAAAGATGTTTGCTGGGAAATATAGGATAATTATATAGCAAAATAGCTGAAGCTACTTTGACATGTAGGTGTAACTGTATTTGGACACAATAGCTTGATGTAATTTTGAACTGGCTAATGAGATAAGACCAACTCAAAGAACAAATAAACTTAGCAAAGTGTTTTTCATTGAAATTTGACTTATACACTGATATTATTAACTTGCAATTCTTTTTATATATGTGCAACTTGAACATGATGGTGGTTTGAAGAATTAATTTTTTAAGCTTCACCGTTGACAATTATGATTAACTCTGAACTATATAAATCTGTGAAGGATTACAAAGTTAACAAGTATGTTTTAGAGTTTAAGTTTTGTATAGAAGTATGCTCTGATGTCACACTTCCAGTGAAAAGAAAATTTTCTGAAGTAGTTACCTAGATCAAGGAGCTTGGGCCAGAAGAAAAATCACTGCACTGTTTCCTTTATTGCAAAAGTCATGCTATGAAAAAAGCCTAAATAAACAATGTGCCAAGTGACACAATAAAAATTGTAAATTAAGTAAAGTGGAATGCATTACATTCTAGATTATTCTCTTTACTATGTGATAACATGGAAGATGAATTACAAATGACTCATTACATATTAAGGCACAGTGATTGTAGAGCAGAAAAGTTGAGTGTGCTTGATTTATAGAATAAGCTCTTAATACTTCTGCAAGATAAGAAAAGTATTAGGTTTCATCTTCTTAAAGAGGTAAATTGGACATCTGAACTGCTCGTTTGTCTCATATCTTTGGTATTATAATGATCCTAATACTTCCATAAAAGGAAGGAGTACAGAATAATTGTCAGTGGCAGATAAGATCAAAGGACAAGAACAAAATTGGAAGCTTAGAAGAACAGAGATTTAAAGATTATTATGACATGTTCCATAATTTAACAATTTTCACCTAAGTCATGATCCTGATTATTTCAAAAATGTAAAATGTTATCACCAAACACTTGATGAATTTTGGCAGAATTTTTGCATTTTATTTTCTACTAAAAATATTCTTACATAGGGGGCCAGGCACCCTGTAATCCCAGCTCTTTGGGAGTCTGAGGCGGGCAGATCAAAGGTCAAGAGTTCAAGACCATCCTGGCCAACATAATGAAACCCCGTCTCTACTAAAAAAGTACAAAAAATTACCTGGGCGTGGTGGTGGGCGCCTGTAATCCCAGCTACTCCGGAGGCTAAGGTGGGAGAATCACTTGAACCCAGGAGGCGGAATTTGCAGTGAGCCGAAATTGCTCCATTGCACTCCAGCCCCGGTGAAAGTGCAAGACTCTGTCACAAAAAAAAAAAAAAAAAAAAAAAAAAAAAATTCTTACATAGGAAATTTATTGATCTGAAATCCATTCCTTTCATTGAGAGATAATTTAAATTTCATTATGACTTTATTGGAAAAGGTTGTTGGAGTGGTTACTGATGGATTGAAAATAAATATCAAAAATAAAATATTGCTTACTTCATTTTGAATAAAGTTTCAACATAAATATGCTAAGCTTGCTAAAATTCCTTTTAAAATCACTTCTAATCCTCCTGTCAACATATATCTGTAAGACTTGTTTCTCTACTATCGGTGTTATGAAACACAGAAATAATTTAGGTATACATTATCATAAGTGAGAAGCATTGTGATCAATCCAAACTTAATCAAATACATTAACCAGCACAAAGCATGCTAATTTGTCATGTTAAGAACTTTAATACTGACAAATCTGATGTTCCTTCAAAGTATGCACTTCAGTGTTTAGTATGTGGACTCACTCTTCCACACTCTTTGTTTAGTTACAATTGCAGAATGACAAAAATTATCATTGTATATAAGTGATTCATTACTTATTGTCCTATATACACACTTTCAATAAAAGAGGTGTATAATGTTTGCTATTCTTTTCTTTTTTCTAGGTTATGTTTATTCTTATATTTATTGAAATGTAATTTTATGTCTGCTGAATATCATAAATTTGGAGGTTATATTTTGTTCATTTTGCTTTTTCTAATTTATTTTTCTAGCAACTTCATTTTTAAAGATAAAATGTTTTTAGAACAGTTTTAGATTTCCAGAAAAATTGCAAAGATAGTGTGAGTTCCTATATACCCTACACCATTTCCCTGTTTTTTAACAGCAGTGTGGTACATCTGTAATTAGTGAGCCAATATTGATACATATTATTAACTAAAGTCCACAGTTTATTCAGGTTTGTTTAATTTTACCTGATCTTTATCTGTTCTAAGATTGCATCTAGGGTACTGCATTACATTTAATTATTGTGTTTCCCTAGACTCCTCTTGGCTGTGATAGTCTCTGAGACTTTGTTTTTGTTGACTTTGACAGTTGTGAGGAGTACTGGTTGGGTAGTTTGTAGAATGTCCCTCAATTCAGGTTTCCTTAATTTTACCTGATCTTTTTCTGTTCTAGGATTGCATCTAGGCTAGTGCATTACATTTAATTACTGTGTCTCCCTAGGCTCCTCTTGGCTGTGATAGTCTCTGAGACTTTGCTTGTTTTTGTTGACTTTGACAGTTGTGAGGAGTACTGGTTGGGTAGTTTGTAGAATGTCCCTCAGTTGAGATTTTTCTGATGTTTTTTGTCATGATCAGACTGTGGTTATTGTAATCCATTGTTAAATCATATTTTACAAGTGCACAGATGCATGGTGGATTGGATATTCAAAACAAACAAACAAACTAGTTCTTCTCTACAGATGGTTGATGAAGCATGCTTTTGTGAAACTGGGGTCACACAGCATTCAGGGTGTTACTGAATGACCTAGGGAAAGGTGATTCCAGACCTCCTCTGGATTCTGGGGCTCCCAGCAGAAGAACTTTTGCTCTGAGATTTTCCTGGAACATCTTTTAGTCTCTGTGTCTTTCTCATTGATCTTCAGATTCCAGGGGAGGAACTGTGATGAACTCAGGGTGGAGAAAGTCAACTAGAAAATATTTGGTGATTTGGGGGTTGGGTTTGCAGGTGTGGGGCTTTACCTGGATGTCAGACTGGGGGAATTGATGTGTCTGAGCTCACTCATTCCCACCTCCTTCATGCCACCCCCCAGCAGGCACACTTGACAGCAATAATTTAACTTAAGCATACCCTGAGAATGACACTGTGATCTAAGAAGAATGTATGTTCCAAGTCCAGGAGTGGCCAACCTGGAGATTCAGTCTTTATCTATGAAGGACATCTGAACCTCTAGCCCATCACTTAGAATGCAGGTCATACAGAGGATCGAGGTTTTTTGTTTTGGGTTGAATGGAGGTTGCAAGGTAAAGGTTGCTGGATGGAGGGTGCTAAGTAAAAATACTATGTAAGCTGTATACTTTTTACAAATGGTAGTGGTTCTCCTGTTCAGCCCCACTGCCACTGGACCATCCTTGTATGGAAATTCCCCCTAATAAACCCCATGTCTCCTTTGTTGTCTCTGGATCTCTCTCTTTTTTTTTTTTTTGCCCTCTTGGACATGATACCATCCTTACTGGAGTCAGTAGGGGTCTGGCATGCCACCCAGGTGTCCATTTTTATTTTCTATATATTCTTTGTTAATTCCAAAGCCCTGCCTTCTTCTTCTTTCAGAGTTGGAATTGTTTTACTTTCCAAAGGGGTTTGATGAGACACTGCTTACTAGCTCATCCAATAGGCCAGGCTGGTAAAGCAGGATATTTCCCTGACCCCTTCATTGGTAGGAACTGGGGTGCATGGGCACCAGCAGTGGTGAACTCCACTCAATTGCTGCTCCACCCCTTATGAGATGGGAAGTGCAGATGAGTGGGTACAGGAGTTGGGGTGGGTGCTTTTGGATACCAGCAAGAGCCAACCCTGTACTGGCCCTGTTGCAGCCTCTAGGGGAGGGTGCCCATGACCCCTGAAGCCCCAGAGGAAGTATTATACAGTGCCCTTTTAGCTTTGCCATCCACTGATGGCTTAGGTGTTAACAGCTCAGTGGAGGGTCAGTGTGACAGCCTTTTGAACCCACACTTGTGGCACTTGAGTTCTTACCTGGTGTCCAGGAGGAATGAGGTGGCATGAACAAATTGAAGGTGGTAAATGTGGGGGATTTTAGTGCTGATGAAAGTGGCTGTCAGCTGGAAGGGGAGCTGAAAAGGGGATAGAGAGGGAAGGTAATCTTCCCCTGGAGTCTGGCCGTCCCTGGTTGGACTCCTCTCTGAAGTTATGCCATCAAGCTCTCCCTCTGAATTCAAGCTGCTTCTCTCCAACGTCCAACTGTAGTTTCTGACATCCAACTGCTTCTGCTGTCTCTACTGGCTAAGCTTGGGGCTTTTATGGGCACAGGATCAGGGGTAGGGTGGGCCACAGGTGGTTTTGGAAAAGGCAACATTGATCAGGAAAACAGGGATGTAACTTCTCACTTTTGGTGCGGTATTAGGCTTTTCAGCTTGAGGGTGGGGCCCTTGCCAAGGACTTGCCCTCTTCTGCCCAGAATTTCCCTCCCTTCTGTCCCTATCACTGGGATGAGGAATCCAAGGTAGGAAACTAATCTCTATTTTCTGGTTTTAATCAGTAGGATTCATTTCTCAATAGAAAATGTGTATAGCTCCAGTTCTACCTCTTTTCTCTTAAATATTTTTTCTTTCAATATTGTTCACATTTTATGCACTAATTAAAGAGCCAGACATTGCAAACATGATACATTGATTTTTTCCACAATAATGTTTGTGAGTAATGTATGGAATTGCTAACTAACAAAGTTATAGTTCGGTTTGTCTGTCTCCTTCTCCATTTGGGCCTCTGGCACAGCCTCCTAACTGGCTTCCCCACCTCCAGGCCTTGGCTCTTAAAATTGCAGCCTATCCAGAGAGTCCATGGATTCTAAGAGGCACAACTTACCTTATGGATGTCTTGCTTGAAACCCAGTAAGCCCTTTTGGTTGCCTAGAGCAGGGTGTTATCAGGACCAGCATCATCTGCATCACATGAGAACTTGTTAGAAATGCAAATTCTCAGGCCTTACACCAGCCCTAGGAGGTCAGAAACTCTGAGAGGTGGGGCCCAGCAATGAATGCTTAGAAAACCCTTCAGGTCATTCTGAATCAGGCTGAAGTTTGAGAACCTCTACCCAAAAGGATAAAAAACAAGCTGCTTCTTTGGGGAAGGCCTGCTGTGGCCTGATCCTCATCACCTTTTCTGCTTCTTTGGATAAGGCCAACTGTGGCCTGGTCCTCACCACCTTTTCTGCTTCTTCTCTCCCATTTCCTGCTTTGCATTTTATACTACAGTAAATTGTCTGCAGTTGTCTGCATAAACCATTCTCTATCTCATTTTCAGTTGTTTACTCAAATAGATCCTCTTGGTGCAAAATCTCCCTGCCCCTCACCTGGTCAACTCGTGCTGATACTTGAACACTTAGCTCCAAGGTCATTTCTCTAGGAAGCATTCCTCCTGCCTCCCTGCACCTCCTTAAGGGCTCTCCCAGTACCCTGTGCCCATCGCTGTAATTAAGATAAACTCATCACATTATATTTATTTGCTTATGCCTATTTCTATCACTACGTTGTGAGCTCCTCTTATCAAGGACTCCACTTCTTTCGTGTTTAATCTACAGCACCTAGCCGCGTTTGCTTGACAGGTAGTCAGTTATTTGACAGTCACTGAATGATTTATGAATGAGTGAAATAATGAATGAATAAATACTTGCCAATATTTCTGTCACATCTATGGTTCTATTCCTGCATTCTCTATAGTCAAGTAAATATTCCCTTTAATTCACCAGACGTGGCAAGCCAAGAGATATTAATTCTATCCCCTTTTTCAGGTTATCAAATGTAAGACAGGTACTTCCTGTCCTATTACTTCCACATTATGCATTTTAAACCTCCCACACTTGGTCCAAGGGCTAATCTTAGCTCTCTCCCAGTCAGTGACATTGTCATATTGTACATTTGGCGGCAGCAGAGATATCTGATTGATTTCTGTCACTTCTTATTCATTCAGAAATTCATTCAACTGAGTTTGCTCAGGTGTCATCATGAAGCTAGTATGGACTGAATCAGAGGAAGGGATTTTTAAAAATTCTACTCAGTGCTCCCTTAGGGCTTCTCTATGCTACCAGAGTAGAATAATATATTTTAAAGAAGAAGAAAAACAGTCATTACTGTTTACTCATATTCCTATTTCTTCTTTTATTTAGGAGCCCTGTGTCTTGCTTGCATCAAAGACATGCATATTTAGACAATTTTGAAAATGAGACATTAAGTAGTCCTGTATAAAATAACACAAGCAGAAAACAAGACTGGTTCTAAAAGTCATTTCTGTTCTTCTTCTGTATCCTCGCGTCACCTGAATAATACAGATGTGCACACTTGCTGTTCCATCTGCTGCAGGACTTGCATACACAGCAACTAATCCTGCGGAGGTTGTCGGACCATGCCGATCTGGGCACATGCTTCTGCCCACTTTCCTTTTGTCATTACAGATTATAGTTAGAAATATGCTTTCTGGCCATGGGGTTAAATAGACAGTAAAAAATAAATAGTAATGGTGACAATTAATTTACTGTTTTAGGTCATTTGTATTCTTTAGCAGCCTTTCCCATTTATTCTCACAGTTTCTTTTATTCTGATAGTTGAGGTACATTTGTGGAAGTATTTTGGATTTATTGATAAAGAAGCTGTGAAATTAAAAAATTCAAACTTAATTCAAACTTAAAGCTGTTGGAACTTTACATTTTTAATACTTTTAAAATATAATTTAAAGAAATTGACCATGTTCACTTTTCTGTTCTTTTTTTTTTTTTTCTTTCTGAGACAGGGTCTCAATCTTTTGCCCAGGCTGGAGTACAGTGGCAGGATCTAGGCTCACTGCAACCTAGATCCTCCCACCTCAGCCTCCTGAGTATCTGGGACTACAGGTGCACACCACCACGCCTGGCTAATTTTTGTATTTTTTGTAGAGACCAGATTTCTTTTTTCTTTTCTTTTCTTTCTTTCTTTCTTCTTTTTTTTTTTTTTTTTTTTTTTGAGACGAAGTCTTGCTCTGTCGCTAGCCTGGAGTGCAATGGTGTGACCTCGGCTTGGCTCACTGCAATCTCCGCCTCCGAGTTCAAGGAATCTCCTGCCTCAGGCTCCTGAGTAGCTGGGATTACAGGTGTGTGCCACCACACCCAGCTAATTTTTGTATTTTTAGTAGATACAGGATTTCACCATGTTGTCCAGGCTGGTCTCAAACTCTCGAGCTCAAGTGAGCCTCCCACCTTGGCCTCCCAAAGTGCTGACATTACAAGTGTTTGCCACTGCATCTGGTGGGAGCTTTAAATTATCCTGAGCCTTGAGAGGAAGGTGGCTATGCCATCTGAGTCATGTGCCTTGCACTTGCAATTTCTGCCTTTTTCTTTTCTTTTTTCTCTAAATAATTAAGACCAAACAGTGCTGGAGCTAAGACACCTACTCAGATGACTACCCCTCCTTGGGGAGTTATAGAGTAATCTGCCTTGGGATGTAGCAATTTTTAACCAATTAAATTGCTGTGGCATATGCTCTGATCTTGTATGGAAAATGTCATAATCCTGCTAAGATTTCTATTTAAGTGAAACCTTAACTTCTCTACTTTGGAATGCTGACCCTGTTTGTTTGGAGTTGGTGTCTTGGGTGGCCATCCTCAAGCTTTGCACTCAAATAAACTGTACTTAATTATATTTTCTGAAATTCATTATTTAAGACTGACAATCTGTGGCAGGACATATGAAATCTCCCAAGGTTACTTAGCAGGTCACCCGTGGACTGGAAGTAGAACACCTTTTTCTAGTTCTCATTTAGTTACTGGATAAGAAGGAGCCAAGATGGAAGGAGCCAGATGGCAAATTGTTCAATAGAGTTTGCAGAACCTTTGTGCCATGTGTTAGCAGGTGTACCAGGGGCACCCACATCATCAGGAAGGGTCAAAGTAGAGCTCTGGACTCAGACTGTCCAGGTTTGAATTTTAGGTCTTCCACTTGCTTAATTGTGCACAATGAACACATTACTTAAACTCTCTGAAATTTAGTTTCCTCCTTTGTAGATGGAGAAAATTGTAATAACTATTTCATGTGGATGTTTGAGGCTTAGATGCATTAATATATGAACAGCTTAAAATTATGTCTTAAAGTGATAAGAATTACTTAATAAATGTTAACTCCAATTATTATTCCACACCAAATTCCTCTGTGAAGACCTCTCTCATTACAGAAATGAATCTACCTTCCTGTCTTTCTTCCGTGAACCATGGTCATAAAGAACTTTTTAAAATGACACAACTTAGCCATCAGAATATACTTCCTAATACTCTAATAATCATTAAAGCTATATTTGTTTCCTTAATTCTGTTGCAAACTCTAGAGGCTGACTCTATGCAGTATACATCTTCTGAATCAATGCCAAGCCCTTAATTAATATTTGGGTGAATGACTTTTGGACAAAATGGCTTAGATTCTACTATTTTGTTTTTTCATGATTTTTGTTAAAACAAACATCTGGTAGGGTGTAGTAGCTCAAGCCTGTAATCTGAAAGTTTTGGGAAACCAAGGTGGGAGGACTGTTTGAGGCCAGGAGTTCAACATCAGCCTGAGAAACCTAGCAAGACCCCATCTCTACAAAAAAAGTTTAAAAAGTTAGCCAGGCATGGTGGTGCATGCCTGTAGTCCTTGCTACTTGTGAGGCTGAGGTGGGAGGATTGCTTGAGCCCGGGAGTGTGAGCTGCAGTAAGTTATGATCATGCCACTGCCCTACAGACTAGGCAACAGAGTGAGACTCTGTTTTCTAAAACAATAAAAACAAACATAAAATCTGCCTGGCATATTTGATTTTAATATGTTTTTAGGCAAATTACCTTATTTACATTTTATGATACTGTGCAGGTGAGGACATTTTACTATACCCACCTCGCAGATGACAAATATGAGCGGTTGAGCATCACAAGATAGATACACAAATATGAGCGGTTGAGCATCACAAGATAGATACATTAAGTACATTGGCCAGAATTTGCATCCGGGTCTTCTGGCTCCAAAATTATGTTTCTTTTTCTTTCTTTCTTTTTTTTTTAAACTGTACTTGAAGTGTCTGGTTAAGTCAGACTGGACCAAACACCTGACAGTCATTTGCTTTACAAATTTCTTTTTTCGTTTCTCATTTGGAGACATCTGTTTAGGGAATTAAAGCAGGCTCCTTCAGAATGGGCTACAAACCAGGATTCCGATTAGAGGGTGATACAAATAGGGTTGGAACACATCATCCATGCCCTCCCAGACCTCTGGATCAAGGCTGGGCTGCCCAGCAGGACTGGTGGCAAGCATTGTCTTTCTTCCGGGCCATACCCACAGGGCAGTTGAGATTTTGGTAGCATAGCCAAGCAAGGATGATTTTTTTAATGACCTGAAAATATAAAAACCTGAGAAAACAAACAAAATGTTATAACAATTTCAAAATACTTTTATTAGAGAGGAGGGCTATTTCCTAAATATTTGGGGAAAAATGCTTCTGAATTGCAAACATTTACTGTGCAGATACTGCATTAAAGTAAAATAAGCATCCAATCTTAGCTTAGTTTTCTAGGCCTAACAAAGATGGACACCAGTATTCCCTCCTATCTTCATATTTGGAATATCCTGAAGTGACAATTAGGGACAGGCCCTCCTTGCCATGACCTCACAGCTTGATTCAGCAGCATGGCCCGGGATCTCCAGGCTAAAGTTCTTTTCTGAGAGTTTATTTTCTTGACTGTAGAGTCAGAAACTCAACAGCAGAATGTGAGGAGATGGCAGGTATTCAAAGAGGTTAATAAATGGACTTATTTTGAAATGAGAAGGCTCTGTCTGGAAAAGCCACAGGGGACTGTGCAGTGCCCCAGAGGAAGTAACAGAGGGTGGAAGGGTGTGTTTTGGGGCCTGAAAGGATGAAAAGAAGAGTGGTTACTCAGAGACAGAATTAGGTAGCAAGAGCAACCTGATCAGAGCAGGATGCTCCCATATTCAGTATCAGCCAGGACTCTGCAGGGAGGGAGGCCGCGTGTACACTGACCCGTCTCTCCCCTCCTCCCTCCCATTTTATGGTAGCGTTCCACATTGGCTGGACCCAGCTGGGAGCCAAAAGGCCTTTTAATGCCATCTGTATAGGTCAGCCTCCCAGAGCACAAGGCAGGGTGGAAAGGATAAGCAGAGACAGAGACGGGGTGGTGCTGAGGGCAAGTGGAAAACAGGCAGCCTAACATCAGTGAGTCTTTATCGGGAATGAACTTTTTTTCTGGATGTTTTTTTTTTTTTTTTTTTTTTTTTTTTTAATGCAGCACAAAGCTCTGAGCAGTCAGCAATTTCATATTCCATTTGGATGTGTTTCCTGGGTATGCAGTGGGATTCTCGACTTGCAATTGAATCTGGGAGAATGTCTCTTCCTTAGAGTTAGAGGAAGAAAAGAGTGCACAAAGTACTTAAATCTCTGCCCCTAAGGTGTTTGACTCTAAGAAGTCTTAGGTTGAGGTTGGGAGGAGGGTGTTGGTCTCTAGGAAGTTACTGGGGTGTTGATGTGGGGAGGGTCATAAAACTGGAAGAACAAGAAAAGAAAGTGACGTCTCTTTTGGGGTCAGATGAAGGGCTTCATTGCTTCCTTCCCTTTGGAAGTACACAGGTTGTCTAAAGAGCCTATCCTGCCCAGGCTGGCTTTTCTAAATTCCCTGTCCTCATCTCTTTGTTTTCTGACCTATGTTCTCCTCCCATGTTGACTGTTGGAACACAAGCTTAGCATGAGCTGCTGGGCTTCCTGCTGAGCTCCTACAAGCTGCAACTCTTTCAGTGTGCACCACTCTGGTCATTGTCTGCAAGGTATTTATGCTGTCTTGTTCCCACCATACAGACAGAATGGTTGTTGTCTCCTGCCTTGAGGTGTGGATGGAAAGAGCAGTTTCCCCACACAATGGGAGAGAGCTTTGGAATAGGGTGCTTTGGTTCTGCTTACCTGTGGTAATTAAGGCACAGGTTGACTAACAGACTTTCCAACAAAATGTCTTTGGAACTTGAGGTGATTTTTTTCCCTCCTCTTTTGTTATCTCTTTTAAAAATGTTCAGTTTAATTCACTGGTATGGCCTTTTGGGCTTGGGGTTTTTTGTGGGAAGATTTTAAATTATGGATTAATTTTTTAAAGTTGATATATGTCTAGTCAAATTTTCTTTTTGTCCTGTGTACATTTTTATAAGTTGAATTTATTTGAGGGATTTATCTGTTTTATCCAAGTTCTCTCTCTCTCTCTCTTTTTTTTTTTTTTTTTTTTTTTTTTTTTTTTTTTTTTTAGCGTAAAGTTGTTTGTAATCTCTTTTTTAAAAAAACTTTTCCTAATTAATCTTTGATCTTAAATTTCTTTTTCTGGCTTACCTGCTTTTCAATAGTTTTCATTTATTTTTATCTTTCTAAAATTGATAAAGATATTTTGAACTATAAATTTCCTCTGATCCCTACTTTAATGCATCTCACAGATTGATATGTAATGTTTTTATTATCATCATTTTTCAGAAATTCTATAATTACTGTTTGTATTTCCCCTTTATTTATTTATTTATTTTTTTTGAGAGGGAGTCTCACTCTGTCACCAGGTTGGAGTGGAGTGGCACAATCTTGGCTCACTGCAACCTCTGCCTCCCGGGTTCAAGCGATTCTCCTGCCTCAGCCTCCTGAGTAGCTGGGATTACAGGTGCCTGCCACTATGCCTGGCTAATTTTTGTATTTTAGTAGAGACAAGGTCACTATGTTGGCCAGGCTGGTCTCGAACTCCTGACCTCAGTGATCCTCCCGCCTTGGCCTCCCAAAGTGCTGGGATTACATGCATGAGCCATAGTGTTTGGCTGTATTTCCCGTTTGCCCAAGGGCTAGAAAGTCTTTAAATTTCTAAGGTCAAGGACTTTTTTATCTTTCTTTGTTTTCATTCTTTACCTTTTTTGCATTGTGATCAAAAAGTTCTATTGTATGGAGCCTACTGGTGTTTTCTTTGAACTGTATGATCAATTTTCATTCAATGTACACTTGAGAAAAAGGTATATTCTCTATTATCAGGATGTAGTGTTTGATATATGCCTAAAAAATCCACCTTATGTTGTTTAGCTACTTTACAACCTTACCTTTTTGATCTGTTTAACGTGTGTTATTTGAGAGTGATGTGTTAAAGTGTTCTATTATTAGTGTGTTTCTACTTATTTATCCTTGCATCTCCCATGACTTGTATTTCATAAAGGTGGTTGCCAGGTTATTTGGTGCCTTAGCTATTCATAACTATTATATTTTCAATGTAGCATAAACAAAAAAAAATCCCCCCCTACCCATTTGAACAGATTTGGAATGGCCAAGAGCTTTCCGAAGTTAACCTGACAAACTAGTTCAGGCCATGATGGAAAGTGGGGGGCAGTCCGAACATACCTCATTATCATTAACATCAACACAGACCTTAAGGCTGATAGAACAGACTCTTTAATTCTGATAAGAAATATTTACAGCCTATTCTCTCTGAAGCCTGCTACCTGGAGGCTTCATCTGCATAATAAAACCTTGGTCTCCACAACCCCTTATCATAACCCAGACTTTCCTTTCTCTTGATTCTAGGTTTTTAGATAACTCAAATAACTGCCAATCAGAAAATTTTTAAAACTACCTATGACCTGGAAGCCCCTGCTTTGAGTTGTCCTGCCTTTCCGGACCAAACCAGCCTACATCTTACCATGTATTAAGTGATGTCTTATGTCTCCCTAAAATGTATAAAACCAAGTTGTACCCCAGTGACCTTGGGCACATGTCAGCACCTCCTGAGGCTGTCACAGGTGCATCCTTAACCTTGGCAAAATAAACTAAATTGGTTGAGACTTATCTCAGATAATTTTTTGTTCACAGTACACTGTGGCTTTTAATATTATAAAATTTCCTTCTTTGTCTCACTGAATGCTTTTTGGCTTGAAGTCTACTTTAGTAATGGCACTGTGTCCTCCGCTTTTACTTGGTACATTTTTTGCTACCTCTTTACTCTTAGCCTCTTTGAATTATTCATTTTAAGTGTATCTCTTATATATAGCATAGAGTTAGGTTTTGTTTTGTATACCAACTTTTAAATCATTTTTATTAATAGATACCTTATGCATATTCACATTTTTTGATATTATAATGTTTAGTCTCAATTCCACACTTTTATTTTATTTTATTTCTGAGACAGAGTATTACTCTGTTTCTTAAGAAGGAGTACAGTGGCACCATCTCAGCTCCCTGCGACCTCTGCCTCCTGGGTGATTCTCCTGCCTCTCAGCCTCCTGAGTAGCTGAGATTACAAGTGCATGCCACCACGACCAGCTAATTTTTGCATTTTTAGTAGAGATGGGGTTTCACCCTGTTGGCCAGGCTAGTCTTGAACTCCTGACCTCAGGTGATCCACCCTCCTCAAGCTCCCAAAGTGCTGGAATTCCAGGCATGAGCCACCGCACCCGGCCCACCCTACTATTTTACAGTGAGATTACCATGTGCACTATCCTAAATTTACTAGCTTTTCTCCTTCTCTATTTGGTATACCCTCTTTGACTTTTAAATTTTTATTTTGATATTTAGGAAAATTTAAATTTTTATTCTAAGTAGTTGCCTTTGTATTAATACATTTTATTTATGTTCAATACCCTTTATTTTTACTTAAGTTTTACCACCTATCAGTTTTAAATGGTGCCCTTTGACTCCCATCTATTATCTGTACACAACAGGTAATGATTTGATTCTATTTTCCATTTTGTCCCTTTTGTTTTGTTTCTCTTTATGAAGTCTTTATTTTATTTTATGTTTTTTTTTTTTTGAGACAGGGTCTCACTCTGTTGCCTAGGCTGGAGTGCAGTGGCGAAATCATGGCTCACTGCAGCCTTGACCACCCCAGGCTCAGGTGATCCTTCTACCTCAGCCTCATGTAGCTGGGACTACAGGCACATGCCACCTGCCTGACTGATTTTTTATCTTTGTAGAGACGGGATTTCATCATGTTGCCAAGGCTGGTTTCAAACTCCTGAGCTCAAGCAACCTGCCCGCCTTAGCCTCCCAAAGTGCTGGGATTACGGCACTGCCTGGCCTGATTACAGGTGTGAGTCACCACACCTGGCCTACTTTGTCCCTTTTGGTCCCACTTTTCAGTTGCACTCTTTCGACTTGTCAGAATATATAATATTTACATATTATTACTTAGCCCATAACCCACTCTTGTTTTGTTCTTACCTGTACAATTGACAATACAAAACGCCCACTGCCAATCCTTTTGAAGGGTGTATATGTAATTTTGGTTAAATGAAGTCTATCATCTACTAAATGTCTTAGAAAGGTCACATGCGTATAGTATTTCCTTCATTATGCCACATTCAGAACTGCATTTCTATGGCCTTGAAACTTGAAAAACAGCTGGGTTCGGTATAATGTCTTTCATTTACACTTTTTCTTGAAGTTTTCTAACAATGCTGTTCCACTATTGTTTTGCTTTTTAAATTGTTTCTGAGAAGTTTGAGGACAATCTTTTTTTTTTTCCTTTTTTTTTTTTTTTTACCTTTTAAAGTTATTTTGCCTTTTTGCCTGGAGGCCCCTGAGAATATTTATCTTGATCTTTAAGGTGTAATAATTTTATAAGAACATGTCTGACAGTTGATAATTCTGGGTAATTTCCCCCTGTATCTGGTAGGTCTTTCAGTTTGTAGATTCAGGCATTCCTTTATTTATAGAAAGACTTGTTATGTTATCATCTTAAATATTAGTTTGTTTCCTTAAAAAAATTTCTTTTTCACGAATTGGTAAAATGAATGTTCAATCTGCTTTGCCTATCTTCCTTTTCAGTGACTCTCTCTTGACTGTTTATACTTCCTCTGTATCCCATTTTTATTCTCTTGGTTGTTTTTACACCATTCTTCAATGTTCCTCATAAAGTATTCATTAAAAGCTATAAGCTTTCCTCTCTTGAGTACCTTATAATTTAGTTTTGCTTTCTGATATGATTTTTTTTTTTTCTGTTTCTTCCCCGAGTTCATTGTTTGCAGAGTAGTTTGGACACATAAATCCTGGGATGTTGTGAATTCTTTAATTCTTTTCTAATTTCATACCTTTATAAGGCTAATGAAGCCCTCATCAAAATGCTTTTAATTTGCTGGTTTTAAAGAAATGATTTCTTCCAATAATAGTATCTACTGTAGGGAAGTTTAAATTTTTCCCCTGAAGGATGAATGATTTGAGTCTATAAAGCAAACTGATAATACACAGATTCACTGGGGATAAAAAAGGCTTACAAATGTTATCAGATGTGTATGTATGCACAGGTATTATCTAAAATATAAAAACTCAAAGAAATGGTCAGATGGTTGTTGCTTGTATACCATCTTGAGGTTACAGAAAGAATAGGAACTTGGATTGTGATAAAACAGGTTATGGTGGTAAAATGGGTAATGGGAGGAAGAGAAGAGGAAACCTCGCTAGCAAAGGTGGTCTTGTTACGCACATGAAACCTTACAGGCAGCAGTTAGTGGTTGTTAAGTACTTTTAACAAGAGTTATCAAACTTTTTCTGTAAAGGGCCAGACTGAAAATGTTTTAGGTTTTGTGGGCCATATGGTCTCTGTCGCAACTATTTTAATATGAAAGCAGCAATAAATAATATGTAAATAAATGGGAATTACTGTATTCCAAGAAAACTTTATTTACCAAAACAAGCCTGGATTCAGCTCATAGGTCATGATTTGCTGGCCCTCGTTTAGAACAAAACTAGGCACACATTACATGATATTTAAGTCTTGATCAGTAAAACCAACTAAATAAACTCCATGTGAAAGGGCTATTTTTAAAAGATGATTGTCAACACACTTGTGCCATAGCTTTGTATCCAAAGTAAAGACAATGAGATCTGGATACGCATACACAGGTACACACAGAAACATGCACACACTCACATATACTATGTCACACCTCATGCACTTACAGACACATGCACTCATCACACATAGTTTATTCATATTAGGGTTTAATGGGACCACTTAATTCATTTTTCACTGACTGTCCCTTGCCAACCAGAACACGCTGAATTATACTGTCCTGTGACCTGACACAGTGGGATTGGAAAAGACAAACTAATTTTAGTGAGAACTGAGCACATATCAAATCACTGTGCAAAAATCATATAATATTCCTAAGGCAAATATTAATGGTATCTTGATTAAGTTCTGCTTTGGATTAATTACTTATTCTTTTTTCATTAATGAAAATAGTGGATATTTGCTTATATATGTATATCTGTGTAATTTTTATAAATGTATAATTATCAGAGTGTCTTGAAGGGTTTTCTATAAATGATCACTTTGATGTGTTACGTTGGATGATGAATTTTGGTTTGGTTCCAGTTGCAGGAAGTTTGGGATCCTCCTTTGGATTGTGCGTCACTGTGCAAGTTAGTGTGAGTCATGGTATGCAGCAGTGTCCCTCACACAGGGCGACCAGCTGCAGAGGGTCTGTCCGTTGCAGACACCTGACCCAGGGATGGATGAATAACATACACTGACACACAGATATTCTGCTTTGCCAGTCCAGCTGAGGGTGTCTGGAGCCGCTTACAGACTCCCTGCTGAGTGCTGTAAACAGTTGCCACTATGGCACTGACCAGCTAGTGAGACTCACATTTATTCAGTAGGATTAATTAGCAATGGCTTGAGTCAACACCTTTAGAGGGTAATTGACATTGTGCACTTCCCAAGTAAAAAGCACTTAAGCACCAGCAGTACATCAAAGGTTAGTCCTCAGACCATATGAGTAAACAAGCTAGCTAGGTAAACTACTCTGCCTTCCTTTGTTACTACTTTAATTTGTTTAACTAAAGGTAAAGGGAGCAGGCCACCATCAGTGAGATCTATTACCGAAGTTATGCAAATTTCTTGGCCTTCCAGAAGAAGATTTGTGTCTATCTCTATAACTATCTCTAATATTTTTCCCACCAGCCTGATTGAACCACAACAATAGTATCTCCAGTTGAGGGACTCACTGACTGCAGAAGAAGTGCATGTTGGCACACACCTGCACCGTTATTCCAATACGTGGTGGAAAAGTAGACTCAGAAAGAACATTGTGGGAGGCCTGGGGAGGCAGACATTGCTTGCCTTGTGCTTGTAAGGTACAGCACCATGTGGAGGTCGGAGTTTGATTATTTTGGGTGAAGATCATGATGTTGATGAAGCTGATGGCAAAAGAATAATTAGGTTTTCTCAGGTGGCTGAATCTTACACACAAAGAATAGGCTAATGTGGGCCATAGGATGAGTTTTGGCCACGTAAGGCCTTGAACTTCTGTATTTCATGAGCAACTGGCTGATTTCAAAAGTCTCATCTGCCTAAGGAGTATCTTTACTTTCCAGGTTGCAATCCCAGGCAGTCCCTGACACAGCTAGAAAATTTGCTGACTGTAATCAGTGAGTCAACCAGCTGTTCTTAAAGCAAGCTGATTATTTGTGTGCCTTCCTGGTCAAGTCAGACTCAATGTTGAAGAATAAGTAGTTCTTTCAGTAATAGCTGAGCTGCCCTTTTTTTCAAATCCAAAATGAGAAGTTAAAGCAATACAACATTTTTGCCAGCTACATTCTGTTTTGAAAAGATGAATCATCCTCATGTTTGTACTCAAAACATCTAGTTAGGTGCAAGATGATTTGGAGGCTAATTTTGTACAGGAACCACCTTTTGACAGCAGATCAATATGAGTATATGTGTTTCTTCTGGGGAAAAGGAAAATGGCACACATTTTGTTAGTCCGGAAAAAACTTGAGTTGCTACTTCTCAAATACATTATTGTAGTGTTTTACATAAGTCACAAGATCATATACAATTGTATGTGAAAGCTAACAAACAAAATCTCTATTACCTCTTTGAGAAAACCTTAGTAATAGCCTTAAAACAGCCACTTACATTCCCTGTAATCAATTTCAGATTGGGTGATATTGCAGTTTTAAGCACATTTGAAGCTCCACATTTCCTGGGTTTCTTCCTCTCTATCTGGAGTTTGGAGGTGAGCAAGGAGAATGGAAGGGAACCTAGAGGAAGCAGGGGCAGTGTCAAGGACACAAAATGACCTTGAAAAGCATAGGTCACTCATTGTTTTAGTTAGCTTTGGTGGCAGGGGGAGGATGCAGAATAAAATTTTCTGTACACAGGAGTCACCTTCAATAGTGATATTTTCAATGCAAGCTAAGGATAGGACTGATTGGTTGAAGATTTCATTGAATGTTAGATTAAAATGAATGTGAGTAAAATTATTTCTATCCATCTTTATTATGAGAGAGTGAATATTATTGGCCAATGAAAAAAAATATTGGATGCTTTTTTTAGTAAGGGACCAGAACTAGTTAGATGCTAGGTCTAACTAGCTTCAAGCCTAAGTTAACTCCACCTAAGGGTGTCCTCTGGAGTATGAAAAGTCACAGAAACAAATTCAAAGGGAATTATGCCCAAAGTTTTTTTTAACTCTTTTACTCCTTTGCTCCATTTGTTTCAGAGTAGGCTCATAAGGAAAGAGCCATGTTTTACAGTGGTTCTCTTTCATGCTTCCCCTCGTTTGTTAACCATTTCCATAGATCTACAAGTTCTGTTAATTACTGTGTCTTTTTTTTATTATACATGCCCAAAATTGCTGTCCTATGTTACTGTTGTGATTATTATTTTAATCTACTATTTCTGCTTTTTTCACTGGTGTCTTGCACCCCTCCCAGTTACCTTCTTGAGTACCTTTTTATCCATCGGAAGCTTTCTGAAGTTACTAAGCACTGTGACCTGACCATACCCCATGTCTAACTAGCTTCAAGCCTAAGTTGTTAACTCCAGCCTAAGGGTGTCCTCTGAAGAGTATGAAAAGCCACAGCATTTTCTAAGCTGATGTTGTAAAATGTGAGTCAGCCATCCCCAAAGCAGCCAAGTTACAAACCCTTGAAGGAGTTGAGAATGAACATTGACCCTCAAAAATGATTGAAAATAGAACCAGCAGCAAAAATAAAACCTGTTCCTAGGACTTGTGTGGGTATTTTTTTTTCTTTTCACTTTTTGCTTTCAAAAAACAGCTGTACCTATTTCCAGGATCTAAAATTTGGAGGGTTGGGTTCATGCAATACAAATTGCCATCTCCCATAGAATGCAGGACATGGGGCAGGTAGCTGACACTTGCTCAGTGCAGCAGCACTATCCAAGTTTTACCTTATAATTCCAAAAACTTCCTATGAGGCTCAGTCAGTTGGCATTTTCCCTGATGCTGAAGTTGTCTGTCCTTGCCATTTTCTCTTATGGGAACAGTTGGCCCAGGGGTTGAATGGATGAGGCTCTGAAAGTCAGTTAGATTCCATAATGACCCTTTGGCCGAAATGGCCACAAGCGGAGTCCTCTTTGGATTAAAAAAAATTCAATCACAAAAAATCCAAAGCAGTCTTCAGCTGGAACCTCCGTAACTTCATGGTTTGGGATTTTTAAAAATCATTTCTGTCTTTCATTAGCAGAGGTAATTGGAGTTGACCAGAGAGCCACAAGTGATTGTTTTTCTGGCCCTGAGCCATCCTGACTCCTTCCATCATTAAATTAATCATTGTTCACCAGGCAATTGTTTAAATGGCAGAGAACATTTAGAACCTGGAGCAGATAGCCTGGGAGAAAGGTTGAAATACAGAGAAATGAAGGAAAGAATTTAGATAGCTGTGTCTGTTCAGGTCAGAGTCATTACACGGCTCTTAAGAGACAAGTACTGCTGGACCTGGCCAGAGGGAGCTGAAAGAGAGCCCAGAAGAAGGTCAGGAGAAAGCAGAGCCATCAAGGGCAGTTCCAGGACTGCAGCAGCCCCAGAGATGCAAATGCAGATGTTTGGTCTGTGGTGTCAATTATTTTAAATTGTAAATTGATTTTTTGTGTTGTTGTTACCATTATTTGGCTTTGAGTGGTTGGGAAATTGTGTGTGGCTGGGATTATAAAAACCAAGAACAACATTCTTCAAAATACCTTTCAAGGAACAGTAATTCAGTGGGAAGTTATAGGCATTAAAAGAGAAAAAAGACATTTGTTAGTCAAATAATTTTGGGAAATTCTGGCTTAAATAACGTTAAACACCTATGTGCTTCTCAAGCCTTCAATACATATTTATGCAGCATAAATCCATGATGGGGGTATAAGATGCAAGGTTCCCCCAGCTTCTCTGAGCATAAAATAATGGACCATCTCATACAATTAGTCTTCTGGGGAACAAATTTTGGTGAATGTTTGACTAGTGCATACAGTACTGTCCTGGAAGTCAAGCACCCAGATCTGATCCTTGGTGCAGAAAGGGCTAAAGAATGGCAAAAAAATGAATGCTTAGCAATTTCAGGATTTTCCCAAATCTGGACCTGGCACTAATACTTAAATGAAAACATTAAAGTTACAAGAGGAACTCAGTGATACAGTATATGAGGTCATTGATTGACTGTTCTCTCTGGACAAGAAAAGAGAGACTAAATTTTAAGTCCAGCATTTAGGAATTCTGGGAGGGATAGGATTTTGGCCAAATGTTTGAAGATTATTTATTAATAGGTTTCCGGGAGATATTTTGGTAGACCATGGAGAACTAGATGCATTGGTGGGTGGAGAGAAGGAGGTAGAAACATTCAGTGTAGGTATCCTAAATCTTGAAGGGATATTCATTTAGTTAAAAATGCTATTGGTCCAAGGGTCACTGGAGTGGAGGCTGAGGGGGGTCCTGGTATGGTGAGCTTGTTTCCTTATATCATGAGGGTATAATTGGCTAGAATAAATGAAAAGATAGGAGAAATTGTGGTCAGCTCTTTTCACATCTAGAGTTTTGAAGGTTATTTAAAAATGTTTACCTACTTGTTTATGATCTCTACATTTTCCAAGTATGTAGTTGGTACACCAACTTACTAGAACTTCAAATTTGTGGAGGAAGGTTGTATGGTATAGTGGAAAACAAACCAAAAAACTCCCCTAAACTTTAGAAAGCTAGGGCCAACCTCATTTTTGCTACTGCTTAGCACTATGGGATGACATTTAATCTGTTTGTAACTTAGTTTCCTTCTTGAACATGGGCACAGTGACTTAACCTGTTCTACTGGTTTCTTATAGCTAATTAATTCATTAATTTGGTCAAGAAGTACTTATGGAGACAATACTTTATACTAGGTACTCTTCTAGGGTATGGGCACAAGAGTACACCAACTGAAGAAAAGAGTTTAATATTCTTTAGAGGAAGCAAACAGCAGATAAACCTACAATGTAATATTATATAGTGATAAACATTATGTAAACCAAAAATAAAATTCTAAGCTCCCCAACTAACTGAATGGACTCCCAGTCTTGACCAAGGGCATTCTAAAGTAAACCTGCAAAACTAGTTCAGGCCATGATGGGAAGTGGGCATCACATCAGACATGCTTCATTGTAATCTCCTCCCTATGGAATTCAGGCACAACTGACCAACATTGACATTAAAACAGACATTTTAAGACTGACAAAACGGCCTCTTTGTAGCAATAAGATGTCAAATACCAACCTGTCTCTAGTATAGTATCACATGACAGATGGCAGGCCCTGAAAGAAATAAAAGTATTTTACCCCAAAATGTATTTCTTTGACATATTTTGAAATGGCCCTGCACAGCTGTCTCTCATGTGGAAACCATATTCTATAGAGAATCCTCTTCCCTTTCCAGGTCTTTTCCTGATCCAGGAGAGATTTAACTAAGAGCCTGGAACCTTTTAGGGCTTGATAAAGACATTTATCATTTCTTCTCTGAAGTCTGTGACTGGGAGGCTTCATCTACATAATAAGAACCTTGGCTTCCACAACCCCACCCCTCCATCCTGAATCATAATTACAAACATTTCTTTCTGCTGGCTTCAACTCTTCAGTCAGAGTTTAACCCTTTCAACCAATTACCCTCAGGACATCTTTAAATCCACATATGACCCACAAACCCCCACTTCAAGTTATCCCATCTTTTCAGACTGAACCAATGTATACCTTACATTTATTGATTGATGTCTGCCTGTAACTTCTGTCCCTCTAAAATTATAAAATAAATCTGTAACCCAACCACTTTTGGCACATGTTCTCAAGACCTCTTGAGACTGTGCTTTGGGCCTTGGTCACTCATATTTGGCTCAGAATAGATCCCTTCAAATATTTTACAGAGTTTGACTCTTTTTCATTGATAGTTATGAAGAAAAATAAAGCCACATAAGGGATTAAAGAGATAGGAAAGTCAGAGATGGCCTCTCTGAGGATGTGACATTTCAGAATAGACCCTATGGTGTGTTTTATATCTGTATACATATATTCATCCATGGTTCCTGGTTTATAACTCCCATCACCCTTGTTATAGTCTTTTGTTATAATGTTGGGGTGCTTTAGGGCTCAGAAACAAAATCTTTCTCTCTGATCTTCTCATGTCCTCGTTTCACCTACTTAATGCAAGATTGTAATCTCATTGTAAATCATAAGACCCTCATTCCAGAGAGAGTCCTTCCCCATACTCTGGAGGAAAGATTGCTGCACAGAAAGACCAAGAAGAATCTGAACAGACAGGTCTTGCTGGGCTTAGATATTATCCTTTATGTCCAATCACATTTTGACATGGTTGTCCATGCTTCAATCATGGACAACCAATGAAGTCTCCATAAAAGGCCCAAAGGACAGGATTTGAGGAGCTTCCCAATAGCTGAACACCTGGAGATTCCTGGAGGAACCTCCCAGGGAGGGCATGGAAGCTCTGTACCCCTTCTGTCGTACCTCATCTGTATCCTTCGTAATAGTCTCACAAATTGGTAAACACAAGTAAGTGTTTTCCTGAGTTCTGTGAGCCACACCAGCAAATTAATTGAACCCAAAGAGCGAGTCATGGGAACCCCAACTTGAAGCTGGTCAGCCAGAAGTTTCAGAGGCCCAGACTTGTTATTGAAGTCTGGGAGCTGGGGGAGCAGTCTTGGAGACTGAGCCCTCAACCGGTTGGAGTTCACTAAATGCAGGAAGATAGTGTCAGAATTAAATTAGAGGACACCCAGCCGGTGTCTGCTGCTTGATGTATGGGAGAAAACCCCCACACATTTGGTCATGGAAGTCTTCCGTGTTAATTGTGGTGTGAGAGCAGAGGAAAAACAAAGAGTTTTTCTCTAAAACAGACATAAATAAAGCGACAGATTGAGCCAATGAATGCCTGGAGAAGAACTGGCAGGTACAAAAGCAGGAGGTGTGCATGTGCTTGGCAGGATAAGATAACTACTTTGACAACAATGACAACAATATAAAATACACCATATCTCAATGGCTTCATGCAATTGAAGTTTATCTTTTGTTTATTTGTAGAGGAACCTAGTGGGTGTTACTAAGTATGGGACTTCTGCTCCACTTAATTGTTTAGGGATCCAAGCTGAGGAGGGTCCTCCTACTTTTACCAATGGGTCCCAAATTTGTGATAGGGATCATCTTAAGTCCGGTATAAAGAGGGCATAGAGAGGGAGTACTTGTATTGCATGAGTAGTTTCGGAGACCAGGCTTGAGGGGGGCATATATCACTTCCACAAATGTGCCATTGTTCGGAACTCATACACATTACAATTACAAAGGATTGGGATTTACCATCTAGTCTGTGCTCTGGAATAAGAGGCAAAACAGGGACACTAGCAAGCATGAGCATTCTCTGCCACAGCACATTTGAGTCACTTCAGGAAGGTCAATTTGGTTGGAACATGGAAAATGAAGTGACAGTTGTTAAAAAATGGTTCTTGATGGGATTAAATAAAATGATACAACCTGGGAGAATGAGAAGTGCTGGTGTATTTCATTAAATCCAAATGCTTTTGATCTTAAGCCACTATATTTTGTGTACTGCTAATAAAGAAAATTTTCTTCAAATTAAACAGTGTTACACTTTTTGTCATTTAGAGTCTTTAAACTTATCGAAATGATTCTTTTAGACTTATACATGTTTTTAAGAAACATATATCACTGTTGCATATCCCATGGAAAGGAAGATATAAACAAAACAAATTGGTTAATATATTCTGATAACTGAAGAAAGACAAGATTCATAAATTTGGAAAGGAGAGCTTTATTTCTCATAAAGAGTTGCAGCCTGCAGGGTGGCCATTCTGACAGGCTGGGAAGTGTAGCCTCCCTCCTGTCAGAATCCTGGAATGACACTTGAGAGTAAGGCAGGAATTTATGCTGAATGGGGCATATTCAACAAGCTATGGGAAGAGTCATGAATATTTATGAAAGGAGAAACATGCACATGCACAACTGAGCTTCATGCTTCTCCATGGGACCCTTGTTCAATAAATGGTGGTGTTAGCATGATCCAAGGTGGAGATTTTGGCCTCCTAAGGTCAAAAAGTGAAGCAGAAGACATGAAAACCTTCACTACATTCTCCATAGACTGGCCAGAACCACTTCATGTATGGCGGTCTCTTATCAGGAAGGAATGCTGGTCAGTTGTTTTGCTGAAACTGCAAAAGGGAGGGAAAACATCAGGCAGTTGGTTAATATCAGGGTGGAGCAATATTTCCAGAGGGCTGGTTTTTGTTTAGTCCTTAGAGAAAAAAGCCTAATGGCCATTAGTGATGGAGGGGGTATTAGTAGGTGTGTCTGAACACCTATCCTCCTGAGAATTCAGTTTTCAAGGTTTTCTGGGTCCCCTTGGCCAAGATGGGGTCCATTCAGTCAGTTGAGGGAATAAGAATTTCATTTATATTTCTGAGTTCCTAAAACTTACTCAAACTGAGGATCTGGTTTTTCTGAATAGCTTTTCAGTTCTGTCGTCAATGTCCATGTTTTCCCACTCACTTTTGCCCTCTCTGCTGTCAAGAGCTTTCAAAGAAATGTTCTTCACTGTGTCTCTTGGATTTTTCTTAGGGCTACTGAGACCTTTCTCACATGTTTTGATGCATGTATTTTTTTGATCTTACCAGAAAATGGCAACCAGGAATCATACTTCTTCAAGTGATCTTTGGACGCTGTGTGGACTGAAATGCTTAGAGTTTCCAGTTGTTCAGACAAGCCCCAGGAATAGCACCCAAGTTCACGTGCATACAGGAAATGACAGTCTGCCATGACAGCCAGCAGTGGTTGTGAGACAACAGTTGATTATTAGAGGTGTTAAAATGTGGTAAAAATTCACATCTACAATTGACTGCCTAGTATACTTAAGAGGTAAAGGATAAATGGATCTCTTCAAGCTACTAAAAACATCACATACTGGCTTAATGGTACATTTCTAAAGGGGCTATGGAATGGTTTGAGAGAGGGCCATCTATAAGTCAGTAATGGTATTGCTCTTAGGACATAAGAAGCCTCATGCTCATCTTTGTTATTTATTTCACAGACTTATTGAGGTAAAGGGAACTCCGCTTGTTTCATCCCCTGTTTTCTCCAGCCCACTTCAGAATAGATACTGATTTCTTCTATCTGAAGTCTCTCCCTGCCTAGAACTTAAGCCAAGCTGACTCAGGATGCAGCTCTGACCTACCAGTCATATGGCATGGAGATTATTTTGCTGCTGTATATTTCTGGTGGCCTAGGGTGAACTCCTGGTGTTGCAGTTCATGATGCTGCAGCCCTCACCTAAGCTGGAATGTGGATCCCTATTCTGCAAGACTGGGCTGTACTTGCTTCTTATGCAGCCTCAAGTTTCATATTAGGACGGTGCTTTGCTCTGGACCTCAGCCTTATTGACTAGGATCTTACCCTCTTACCTAACTCTTGCCAGGATTCTTTTTTCCCACCTGAAAAACAAACCCCTTTCTCATTTTCTTCCTAGCAGCTGGCATACTGGCCACCTCTGGAACTTCTGACCTTTGCATAGACTTTGCATGGACATGAATGCCAGTTAAAGACATCTGTATATTGCCCAGTCCTTTGGAGAAGTTTTATATGGGAGTCCTTGCTTTCCACAGCCCTTAATCAGTTTTTCTTAGTCTCATCTTCCAGTGATACTCCACATCTCATGACATCTGAAGGCCTGGGAAGGCTGACATGGAAACTCACTCAAGTCAAGAACCACTGAGAATGAACGCAGATGAAGCATGCAGACTTCTGACAATTTGGTACCTTAAGGAGGTTCTGTCCCCGGAGAAGAGCCACTCAAGATTTTCAGAGAGTTCCAAAGTCTTATTAAAATGAGTGAATGTCAAAATAGTAATGTTTTAAAGATTAGATGGGACTTCAGAGAGCCATTAACTTACATATTGAGCGGTTGGTGACCATTTAACTTTGTCTTATTTGAAGAATTTACAGCCATTGTAAGTGGGTTGTTAAAATGTGCCACAGTTGGGAACTGTTAAGGTTAAATTATTAACAAGAAGCCATATTTGTAGAATGAATGAGGCTGTAAAATGAGGTTTTCTAGAGTATTTAATTAAAATGGCCCATTTAATTTTTTTCCTTTCTTGCTTTGCTCCTTAGATCATCATGTTAAATTAAAAATCTTGGCTCTATGTTTTATTTTATTAGTTTTACATTTGTTTGACTTCAAGTCACTCTCATGATTTGCAGGAATAATTATGGCCATTTGATTATGATTGTCATAGTGTTATGGGGCTTCTATCATTTTTCATCTTTTCTTATCATCTTTTCTTAGATGTTTCATAAAGGTGTTTTAAGATACTTTTGGGGGATACTTCATTTAACTGATGACAAATACCCAACTAATTCATCAGAAATTGGACAACATGAATCTCAGGTGGGGAAATCATCCCAGCCCATTCTCTAACAAGCTCACAGACTTGGGTTTGGAAGTTAGCACAGGTGTCTGGATCCAGGCTCAATTGCTCTTAGAGCCAGAGCACAGAAGTAGGGAAACATCAAAGCTTTTCAATGTCAATGTGTTTATCCTGTCTTCACATTAGTGGGCTCTGGTATAAGATTTGACTTATGTATCTAAACATGGAGGCAGAGTATAGTCTTTCACAAATAAGGCAACTTCATTTGAGTCTAGATTTTTTTCATGAAGAAAGATTGGTAGGATAAAGGAAGGAGAGTAGTATTTCAGTTCTTTTGAGGAGTTTCCTTTTATCTCTCTCCTTTGCAGTGGTGACATTGCCTTTTCTCATATTTGGTTTTGTTTTTCTTTTCTTCTCATTCTATGGGAAATATCTTGGAAGGCAGGTACTTGTAGCATCCGTCTACAAACATGAAGGGATGGGCTCCTTACATGACGAAAGCATTGGGCTTATCACATGTCCTTCATTTTCAGACTAGAATCCTGGGGTACATTTTAATGTTGGCTAACTCCGAGGGGAGACATACTCCTGAAGGAAATGCAGAGGGCCAAGCTGAAGACAGGACTTTGCCTAAAATCTGCCATGAGAGTTTAAGTTGTGGATGATGGGAAACTGTAGAGGACAGGAATGGATGGACGCAGATCTTACACAATAGGCATGTGTATGAGGACACCCATGCTGTTGCTGGCTCTAACCAGCATCTGTTAGAGCAGCACTGTCAGTTCTAATTACTCAGATTTTGTACAGAGGTTGCAAAAATGAAAAACTTCTGTGAATCCCAAGTGTTATCACTTTTCATCACAATAAAGATATTTAGTGGAATAGTCCACAGATTAGACATTTTCATGAAATCTAAGTTTTGCTGACCTCCCCTGTTCTCAGGCATTGTTTTGGGGGTGGGCGGTGGGGGGAAGAAGGGCTAAATTTTCATTCCATTGAAGTTCAGTGGCTCATGATTTTTTTGTTGCTATTAAAATTTTTTTTATTTCACTTACCACCTGTCTGTTTTGTATATTATTCAGGCCTTTGTTCTTGTTCCATATGCTTCAGGTTGATGTCAATTCTCTGTTTTACACACAACCAGAAGCCTATTTAGGATAAATAGGAAGAATAAATAAGGCTACAGAGAGCAGGTCTCAGAAATCATAGCCCTTGAGCAAATTCTTCTCTTCAGAGTGGAGCTCTCTTCCTCTCCCCAACCCCAGCTGCAGCATCCTATAGATGGGAAAGGCTGATGTCATACAAACATCTGCAGGAAAAATGGTCACACTCCACAGTGCATGCCCCCTTTATCCAACAAATGCGTAGTAATTATTTTCTTAATAAACATCTTCTATTTTCTATCCTCTGTGAGCAACACATGTTTCTTAAGCTCTGCAAATCTCTGCATTGGTGCTAGTAATCCAAAAAGGAATATGATAGATTTCCTGCTCTTAATTGGCCTAATTATGAGTGAGGAGAAAGACAAGAAAATCAATACTCACCCTATGGTGTGGCAAGTGCAAGAATGCAAGTGTGCTTCGAGGCCAGCTCAGTATTAGTGGTACTCCTTCAGTGACGTATATCCTCGTTTTTCTTCAATATTGGAACATTTCAGCCATTTTTTGAATAATTTATCTTCTGTATAGCATATATTAATCTACTTCTATAGCATGTATTGAATCTTCTAATTCTATCCTCTGTGTTTGCTAACTTCTCATTTTTCATTTACTTACCTCTTTATCTTGCACACTAGGGAGTTTCCTTAGGTAAAGTTTTCAGCGCACCAATTGCCCCAGTTTGCGTCTTCCAAGCTACTGCATTATCTAAACATTCGGCAAAGGTTTTATCCTTCCCCTTTAGAAATGTATTTTAATTCTAGTGTGAAGTTAATGGCTTTAAACAGGACTGTAGAATCTGTCTTCCCAAATGCCAAACCAATTGAACAAACAAAATGCTAGTAAAAATAAGCTATTATACCTCAGACTCAAGCCAACATTTTACCTGCAAGATTCTCTAAGAGTGGAGAACTCACCTTGGGAGTGACTGAACAAAGAGAGAAGTGAGGGGTTGTTATTTGACTTGAATATTGCCCAGTGTTAAAGGCTAGCTGAGAAGTATTGTAGGAAAAAACTTCTTAAGATTTTGCTTTTAAGAAAGGGAGACTCAGAGAGGTCAAGATTCAGCCCCAGCTTCAGTGGCCACAATAGTGACTTCTCAACTAAGGTCCTGGATTGGTGCAGGGAATAGTGAAATGTCATCACTAGGTGCAAAACATACTATTTGAGCCAGGTGAGAACATAAGTCAAGTGAGTTGTTCTAATAGAAAGAAAGCAAAAAGTAGCATCAGGAAAAGACTGACACAACTTATGAAGAGCTAATTCCAGGGTGGGTTTGACAAACCAAGATTTCATTATTAGTTAAACATGCCAACCTTTTTTGCCACTGAGTCTCAGGAGCTGAACTGTCAACTACTGTGAAGTCATTTAGGGCCAAGGATAAGAGCCGGCCTCCTTCTCTCTGATTTTAAACTGAGGACCACTTGCTTGTGAGATGAATGTGGTCACCTGATAGTTAGGGAAAAACTTCAGAATCTTAGTTACATTTACCTTTGATCCCCTTTTCTCATATTGACTGTCTTCTGGGATTATTTTCCTTTGTCAGAAGTAATTCATTATTACCTCTATAATAAAGAGTATTACATTTTTGGTGGTAAACTCTCAATTTTTGTTTATATTTGTAAAGGACTTTATTGTGTTATTGTTTGTGAATATAATTCTGCTGGTTAAAAAATTTTACATTGAACATTATTTTATCTCAATTCATTGACACTATTATTTCACTGTCTTCTGGATTCTATTAGTGCTTTTGAGTAATCTATTGTCATTCTTATTTTCATCCTTTTTAGGTAACCCATTCTTCCTTTCTGGCTTCTTTAACAACCGTTACTTTGTCTTTGTTGTTTTTCAACTTTATTACGATATATTTAGACATGGATTTGTTTTTATTTTTCCTGCTTGAAATATATTGGGTTTCCAATACCTGTAGATTTATATTGTCTATTGGCTAAAATAGATAAAAATTCATGATATTTTAAGATATTGCCTCATTATTGTTTTTTTTTCTATCTTTTTGGGAAACTGATTACATACATGATATACCTTTTTATGTATTATCCATATGATATAGTTTGGTTGTGTCCCTACCCAAATCTCACCTTAAATTGTAATAATCCCCACATGTCAAGGACAGGGCCAGGTAGAGATAGTTGAATCATGGGGGCTGTTTTCCCCATAATGTTCTCATGGTAGTGAATAAGTCTCATGAGATCTGATGGTTTGATAAAGGGGAGTTGCCCTGCACAAGCTCTTTTTCTGCTGCCATGTAAGATGTGACTTTGCTCCCCATTTGCCTTCCACCATGATTGTGAGGCCTCCCCACCCATGTGGAACCATGAGTCAATTAAACCTCTTTCCTTTATAAATTACCCAGTCTCAGGTATGTCTTTATTAGCACCATGAAAACAGACTAATACACCATATGTCTTAATCTCTCTTTTGTATTTCCCATTTTCTGTGTGGCAGTGTATACATTTTAAAATATATCTTGTTGGGCCAGGTGCAGTGGCTCATGCCTATAATCCCAGCACTTTGGGAGGCTGAGGCAGGTGGACTGTGAGGTCAGGAGTTCAAGACCAGCCTGTCCAGGATGATGAAACCCTGTCTCTACTAAAAACTGCAAAAAATTAACTGGGCACAGTGACAGGTACCTGTAATCCCAGCTACTCGGGAGGCTGAGGCAGGGAATTGCTTGAACTTGGGTGGCAGAGATTGCAGTGAGCTGAGATTGCAGTGAGCTCAGATCATGCCACTGTACTCCAGCCTGGGCGACAGAGTGAGACTCCATCTCAAAAAAAAAAAAAAAATTGTTTTACTAATTTTTCTTTCAGTTGTAACTAATCTGTTGTTTAACTTTATTCTTTGATTTAAAAAAAATCAAATTCTATTTATTTGTTTTTATCTGAATGGATAATACATTCACATGGATAAAATGCAAAAGGTATCAAAGATTATCTGGTAAAATGTCTTCTATCTACTCCTATTCTCTAGCCACTTCGTTCTCCTCCACTGTTTCTTATATCAGCCTCTCTGTTACTATTTCCAATGATCTGTTCTTAGTCCTCATATTGCTTGAATTTCAGAGTTCTTTGACATGGCCAGTCATCTCTCTTTGTTTCCACAGACACTACACTCCTCTTTTCTCCTCTAGACTCATTAAATCCTCCTTTTTAGTTTCCTTTTATTCCCAGTATTAATGTTGGAGAACTCTAGGACTCAGTCTTTGATCTTATTCTCTTTTCTATACACAATTACGCCCTTAGTGATCTCATCCAGTTTCATGGATTTATATACCCTTTATATATGGATAACAGTCAAATTTATGCCTAATCCCTCACTCAAACATCAGACTTGTGTAATTGATCACCTGCTTGACATTTCCACTTGGAATAGGCACCTCAAAATTAACATGTCAAAACCAGAACTCTAGATTTTCTCTCACAAATCTACTCTAGTTGTATCCTTCCCCATTTCAGATAAAGACAATTTCATCTTTCTTCATACCCTGGCCATGAAACCCACATGCTACTTAAATCTTGGAAATGTTCGGCTTTTTACAGGTTGGTGCACCAACCTAGTAAATTTTTGCTAGTCTATCTGGCCTAAAGTGATATCATTTTGTTTTAATTTTATTTATCTGATTACTAATGATTTTGAGCTTATTTATTACCTTTTTGGTTGCCTCACCTGTGTATTGTGTAATCGTATCCTTAGCCTATTTTTTCTCCCTATTGGGCTGTTTCTCATTTTGTTCATTAACATTGTTTTCATGTATTGAGCTCAGTGTCTGATCTCAAGACAAATTACTTGAAATCTAAGCAACACAATGTGGACTCTACTAGGTGAAAATATATGCTAATTATTTGGGGACCAGGAAAGTATCCTAATTGTTTTTACATATATTAAATCTTCAGTGGGCAACCTTTTGCATGTTGCCCAACACTGTCAAAGACCCAGGCCGTAGGAGGCCCTTACTTTCCATTTCTGGGAAGCCGAGTTCTTAGCACATTTCTTAGAATGTGAGTCAATTGTCCTGCTTTCAGACTTCCTGCTGCCTGGGATTCTAGCTTTCCTTGATTTCCCATTTTCCTCTTTTTTCCTGTTCTGATTTTTAAGCAGTTATAAATCTTAAATCAGAATAATCATATCACAAAACTAACTTCCTGATCTTAATTCTGCTTTATTTCACTTGAAATGCAATATTCTAGACTAACATTTCGATGAGGAAACTCTGTTGCATTTTTATATTCATACTGGTATTGAATGGCTTAGAAATTTACTCTGAAGTCTGTGATCCAGATTCTTAGGGAATCGTCTTTGGAACAACCTCCTAGCATACACTCCTGACTCTGCCATTTATCCATTAATTGGCAATTGAAGAAGAAATTAGAACCCAGTGTTATATTATTGTTAAATTTTTAAACAACTATCTCTCTTATTGAGGCAAAACAATGGGGGCATTGCTCTGGGAAGCTGAGGTTATGGGCTCAAGTATTCTGATCTGATTGTTTCTAAAATTGTACTTTGTGAAATCTGGGAGGCTTGAAGGCCGTGGTTCATAGGCTGTTGTGTGTACAGGCAAGGCCAAGATGGAGGCAATTCTGCTCTCCCCTGCTTCCCCCAGAGCAGTACCATCTTTATTATTAGTTCTGTGTATTCGAATCACACATACAACTTTGTTTGGTAGAGGGTTTTCATAGTTTTTGTTTATTGTTTAGTCAGGCTTTCCTTAAAATGCAGTATTAGGGTTTGGATGTTTGTCCCCTCCAGATCTCATGTTGAAATGTAATCTCAAGTTTTGGAGGTGGGACCTGGCAGTAGGCGTTTGGGTCATAGGGGTAGATCTGTTATGAATGGTCTAGCACCATCCTCTTGCTGATGAGTGAGTTAATGTGATATCTGGTTGTTTAAAAGTGTGTGGCACCTCCCTGCTCTCTTCTTGCTCCCTTTTACGCCATGTGATGTGTCTGCGTAAGCTTCCAGATGTCCTCACCAGAAGCAGATGCTGGCCTTGTGCTTCCTGTACACCCTAAAAAGCCATGAGCCAATTAAACCTCTCTTCATCATAAATTACAGTCACAGGGATTCCTTTGTAGTAATGCAGGCAGATTATAACATATGCAGTAATGTGGACAATTAATGTTAACAACTTTAATGGGGATGATAATCAATTCTAATTGGGTAGTTGATTAAAATTTTACTTTCTTTTATGTCACCTAGCGATTGCCTCCACCAGTTGGTGCTGAAGCTATAAAGGTACTGTAAAGGAGCAAGAATACCCTTGCCTTCAGGATGTTTTATAGTATAGAATTAAATACAGTACATAAAATATGTGCATGTGTGCACACACATGTATACCACATAGCAGAAAATTTCCAAAATAAAGAGGATAACATTTAAATGAAAGGAAATTAATAGCTGGTGGTCTGGTAAGTTAATATGTCATATTTGGTAAAAGGTAGGATTTTGGAATATACTGACCTTTTGTTCAGATCTAAGCTTCTCCTCACTAAAACACTACTGACTAAGCCGGGTCGGAGTGAGGATTAAAATAGTCAACCCATGTAAAATCATATTTACTCCATTGCACAGTTATTCAATAAATGCTACTTCCTTTCCCTTCTCTCTGATCCTTTCCTCCTTTCATAGACACTTGCTATCTATTTTTATCCCCAGCAATCTGGTTCATATTCTCAAATTCTAATCTTTGAAAATTTCCAGGATATTTGTGTATATGTGTGTGTACACACACATTTGCTACTATGAATACCTTAAAGGCAAGGACGTTCTGACTCCTTCATGATTTGTATTATAGCTTCAGATTTTTTCCCTGACACTTGCAAGATAGAATAACATCTATTCCTCTGCGTATCAAATCCATACACCCCCCAACATAAAAATATCCAGCAAGATGGCAATGTGTCTGACTGTTAGATCTCTGGACCCATGATCTTTTTCTGTTTTGGCTAAATTCTAAGACATATAAAATTTCTGGCAACATTAATAGGAATGAACAGATAATAAAAAGCATAGTAGAGACACTCTCTCCTCTCCCTGCAATATGTCTACTCAAAAAAATCACTAAAAATCTCTTTGGAGAAGGTTGGCCAATGAATCCGTGGAACGTGATAATCCTTAGTGTTGTGATTCTTATCTGCAAATGGTTTCTGGATATTACAATTTAAGTAGTGAGATTTGAGCTAAAATTGACACCATGTCAAACTGTAACAGTTAGAAGTGACGCTAAGGAAAATTGTTCTTTTTTTTTTTTTTTTTTTCACAGTTGAAACATATTTTATTTTGAAAGATTACCCCAGTGGCATATTGGAAAACAGAATTGTATACATAGCTTATTTTCCTTCATTTCAATTACATTATTTCTGCCTATTTCTTTTTTTTTTATTTTTTTTTATTTTTTTAATTTATTTATTATTATTATACTTTAAGTTGTAGGGTACATGTGCATAACGTGCAGGTTTGTTACATATGTATACTTGTGCCATGTTGGTGTGCTGCACCCATCAACTCATCATTTACATCAGGTATAACTCCCAATGCAATCCCTCCCCCCTCCCCCCTCCCCATGATAGGCCCCTGTGTGTGATGTTCCCCTTCCTGAGTCCAAGTGATCTTATTGCTCAGTTCCCACCTATGAGTGAGAACATGCGGTGTTTGGTTTTCTGTTCTTGTGATAGTTTGCTAAGAATGATGGTTTCCAGCTGCATCCATGTCCCTACAAAGGACACAAACTCATCCTTTTTGATGGCTGCATAGAAAATTGTTCTTTAAGAAACAAACAGGACAAAATCATGAAGTGTGGGCCTTTTGCCAGTTTAAAAAATAAAATCCATATTATTGGCTCTGTTTAGTTTCAGAGATTTGTGTTCTAAGCCTAAGGCAGTTCTTCTAGATAAAATAGTATAAACTGTATCCACATATGCATTTAAATAAGCCTATGACTAATTTCCTAATAATCAAAATATTTTTCTCTTCATTTAGAAGAAAAGATTTCAAAAACTTGTTAAATGCATTTATCATTTCTCACAACCCTTTGGGAACTTGAGTCGCATTTGACGTATGGCTTAGAGGCAGCATTATTGGGTTTCCCTAACACCCAGTATTGAGTTGTTATTGAAAATGTTGGGACTCAAAAAACATCTGCAGGGATTGATGCGTCTTAATCATTCAATTTTATGAATTAAGGTATAGCATCAAGGTGGCCACAGTGGCTGAATGCTGACTTATTTCCAGGAGTCGAGGTGGGGTGGAGTGGACAAAAGATAATTAAGAAGAGGTTTCTAGGAAACTTCATGCTTGGCTAGTCTTGAGCTCAGGAAAAAAAAAAATCATAGAGCGTTTTGCTTTTTAAGAGTTATGTAAAGTCTTTTAAAATGCTGCCATTTTTAGCTCTGAATAAAGGAGTGATCCATGTCATCGGCCAACTATAATTCCTGCCCTTTCACTTTTAGTTCCTGTTTTTCACTTCTTGAAGGTTCAATGTCAAATATATTTTCTTCTAATGACCCAAACCATAGTAGAGAGTCATTGGGCTGTATGGAACTTTGCCAACTTAAGAAGCCAGGATTTCTTTTTGTTTGAAAAGAAAACTGTGACCTCAAGTGGCTACAATAATGCTAATGATAATGAGTAATTAGATTATCGTGCTTACCAGGTGACAGGAAGTCATTTAAATGCTGAATATGTATAAACTCTTTAATCCTAACAACATCACTATGAGTTAGATACTGTTATCATCTGCATATTACAGACGAGCAAATTCAGGCCAATGTATGTAATTAACTTGGTCAATGTCACACAGTTAATAAGTGGTGGAGCTGTACCTTAAACCCAGTGACTAGATGATGAATAACAACCATGCATGATGTGTCAGAGCTGGGTGTATCACTGGGAGTGGGGTGCTCTTAGAGAGCTAAACTGCCCATATGCAGTTGACATAGATTTTAGAGATTTAGGCAGAAAGCTTATGTTTATGTGGGGTTTACTGTCTCTCTTTTTTAGGTTGCCATCTCTAAGCTTGTCTGACAAGATTTAAAGGAATAATTTGAGTTCTTATGTCTGCCTAACAGGTTCTTGGTTCTTACGTTACATTAGTAAGGATTGGCTCTAACCCAGTGGAGCATTACAGAGGTCTGTGATCACATTTCCTAAAGTGTGATCTGGGTTTTGTAGATAGTGCTGAGAGGGTGATCTTGACCTGGAATTTGTAGTACCAATATATTTTTCTCCACTTAATAAAATAAATCCAATTAAATAAGATTAGTATAGAAGTAAAACTTTTGACTTGTAAGTTTCCTGCCAAAGAAACAAAGCGTATTTTTTTCAAAGCCTCTTGTTCTGAGATCCAAGTGCCTTTGAAGTGATTGGGGTCAATAAGATCACAGGCACAGGTAACTACAAACAAGTGTGGGGTGTGAGAATAAAGGAGGAAGTAGAACTTGGATCCTTCAATATTAAAACCAAAAACAAGACAACATTTTCAAAATCTATGTGGGAATAGAATACAGAGTATTCCAGAAAAAAAGGGGTACTAACAAAGAATATAAAGTATTGCCAGAGTATTGGTGAGTGAACCAAGCCTGTTATGTATTCAGCTTATAGTTATACAAGTAACTCTTGAAACAAGGCTCCATAGGAGAGAGTAATACACAGAATCAAGATCAGAAAATGAAGAGGATCACAATATGTTTCTTTTGGGAGCAACCAAGAAAAATGAGTTTATGCATTAGAGGGAACCACTCTTTAGAAACTTAAAGAACAGACAACTTCAATGTTAAAAATAATGTAATTGATAATAGTGCCTTCTACTCGCACAATTTTGTGACTACGGCTGCAAATCAGGGGTCTTCCAAACCACTCTAGGGTTCAATAATTTACTAGGAAGTTTCCCAGACCTCATCAAATCATGGCTTCGATTTATTATAGCAAAAGAATCAAAAGCAAAATCAGGAAAGGGAAAAGGTACATGAGTGAAGTCCAGAGGATACCAAATACAAGCTTCCAAGGGGTTGCTCCTGGTGGAGTCACACAGGCCATGCTTCATTCCCTAGGAACAAGTTGTGACAACACATGTAAAATATTGCCAGCCAGGGAAACTCATTAGAGACTCAGTGCCCAGGGTTTTCATTGTAGGTACCTTTTGCCAAACATATAACAAGATTCTAGACTTCCACAAAGAAAGCAGATGTTTAGCAGACATCATGTTGTTTGTATAATGGTTTAGACATAGTGGGCCACTCTTGTCAATTAGGGTGGTGGAAATCCTTTTGCACAAATGCCTAGTTGCCAAAGGCTGACCTTCACCTTGCAAAAAGGCCTTTATAAAGATAGCCTGCTGTGTTAACTGTTCTGTACAAATGGCAAGTATCATGACAGACTGGGAAACAATGACGTAAAAATAAGCTTAGAAACAATCAAGCAGTAGAATTTCTAACGTTCACCTTGAGTTTCCTAAGAAGGGACAGACTTGAAGTCAAAGTGAGCTTGGATGTGACATGATGAAACTCTGACAATAGTATCTGACTGTCATGGGAATGGCAGATATATTATTACCTCCCCACTCTTCTCTTCCCCTCTTATCTTTGCTTTGAGCATGACTGGGCAAGGCACACAAACATGAACTCATATTTTAAAATTATATGAAATATTCTCTTCTGGGATACATTTACAAATTATTTGGCCTGTTAGGGTGAAAGCAGCTATTCCAAAGGTAGAGTTCCTACTAGACTCTCAGAACATGTAGGCATTTCAAAGTTGCACTGCAAGTGTCCATATAGGGGTTTTTCTTCACAGAGGGTTAGTTGTTAAGGTTACTCATTCAGACATTGTGACTAAGTTTCTAGGGAGACTCCAAATGTGGTAGGTCAAGTGTGTCATTAAACCTGAACTTATTTATATTCAACACTTCTGGCCTCATAAACAACCAAATGAGATTTTTTTTAAGTCTTCAGAAAGTAATAAATCTATTCTGGAATGGGAATAAAAATGACAGGCCTATAATCAGAGATACTACAGTTGAAAAAGACCTTATTAGGTCATTTAGTTTGCAGCTGGGTTCCTCTCAGCACGGTTGCCAGGGTTCAAACAGGGCCAGACTCAGTGTTCTGATATATCCCTCAGAAGGCTCTGCTACCATCTAATAAGGTTAGAAATTTCATCTGGAAGGTAATGGTGTCATCTGTCTAGGAGCTACTACATGTAACTGATGAAAAAGGGTATACTTTAATGGTAATTGGGAGGAAAATTGCTGGGGCAAGGACCTCTGGGGAAAGGAATGATGAAGGGCCCTCAGAAGGGAGATGTGGTGGGTGCAGAGGGAGTGGGTGAGGCAGCAGCATGGAGTGCAGCCCTGTTCTGCTGAGTGCTAAGGACCAGGGAGTTACAGAGGAAGGTGAAGGAACAGTTTGTAACCTACTTAGCTTATTGTCAGATACGTTTACCTGGGAAATCAAAATGAGTAAACTGAAGAACAACATGGGAAATTCTTTTTCCTTCTAACCTCCAAATTGGTGTATCATAAAATCCAATTATAGATCATGTTTCATTTCTAATGCTGCTTATATACTATCAGTAAGCCACATGTTGTTTTTTTCTCCTCCAAATAGTGACAGAGCAGGAGCATCTCCATCTTTGACAAGCCCCTCATTCTAAAGTTCACCTTAATAAAAAACCACCTAAATCCAAAGGGCATTGGCCTAATGGCTAAGGTCAGCACAACCATAAACCACAAACAACATCTCCAACCAGAAACATTACAAACCCCTCCCCAACCAGAGACATGCTAGCCCCGAGATAACTCACCTCCAGCCGGGAAGTTGACAGCCTTGAGATAACCCTACTCTGGCCAGAAAGATGTCTGCCCCAACATAACCTCCCCTCCCCTCAAAGACATTCCAAGCCCACCATAAAACTTCTCCCTCACACAGGAACATTCCAAGCTTGTAGTAAGCCCCTCACCCTAAAAGCAATATATACTGTTAGTCTCTAAGAGAAAACGGTCCTTACTGAAATCGACCAGAAGCCCCTCTCAGGTTACATCTAAAGAAAACCTGTCTTTGACTGCCAGGACGTGTTTCATGTTTCTTTTTTCTTTCTTTAACTCTTATAAATAGTGGAAGACTAAATATGAGCTGCCCCAATATACTTATAAAAGTATGTTGGACAAGGGTTCAGTCTTTCTGGTGTCTCTTGGTGTGTTTTTGAGATAGGGAGGTAAACTGAGTTAATGTCCATTTTTTGTAGACTAGAAGAGGTATATCCATTCTAATCATATCTTGCATCAGCTTAACATTTTTATAGGTACACTAGTTTAATTAGTTTAAGGGAAAAGTAACCACACATGCCTTATTACATTTCAGATTTATCTTAACACCAAGTCAGGACCTGGGAAGGTGGAAGAGTGGGACCCCAGTGGCTTCCTCATTTTTCCCTTCCTCCCTCCCATCTTACCTCCTTCACTTCCTTAGTTACTTTATCTAACTAATATTTATTAAAACACTTCTCTGGACCAGGTATTGCCATCAACACTGTGGAAAAGAGTGTTGTACCAGATAGATAATATCCCTGCATTCAAAGAACTTTTGTTTGCTCTGGTGGGGGATCAAACATATGAGCAAATTATAATATGGTGTGGTAAAGACAAAAGAACATGGTGCTAAAGGAAGCACATGATGTGGTATCGAACTCAATTAATCAAATTCAAGAACATTTTCTCATGGGAAGTGACATATAGGCTGATACCTAATGAATAGGTAGGAGTTATATAAAACAGCGGTCAAAATATTGATCATTGGCAGAGGGTATAACATTTGAGAAGTTTCATAGGTTTGAAAGAGCAACGGTCAGGCAGGCAATCGAAACAAGCCCAGTGTACCTGGAACATACAGCAGAGATGGAGAAAATGACAATAGCAAGATGAGGAGGGGGAGAGTGTGTTGAGAGTGAAGGTGGAAGGATGATCAGTAATCAGGTCAAGGTTATGCTTAGTAAGTTGAATTTTACCCAAATAGCATTAAAGAGCCATTGAAGAGGAATGAGCAATACAAAGTCATGATAATATCTTTAAAGAAACCTCACTAGGACACTCCTGCATAAGACCAGTGATTAGCTCTCTGAAGAAGTTAAATGAATGTGACTCTTTACTGAGGTTTGGGGTTTCAATACAAATAGGAGAATTAAATAAAGGTGATATAAACAGTAAGATCCATATCCTCAAACTCTTTCCTCCACTTGCCTCCCAAAATCATAATAGTTGGGTTTACCCCCATGGTCCCAATCTCCTAGCAGAAAATTCATAGATTTCTTTCTGAGAAGTATCTACACAAGAGAAAAGCACTATCAATAATAATTTTTAGGGATCTAACACTACAGTGAGGCCTACTATGCAATAAACCCCATACCTACAAAGAACCTTGCAATTAGATTTTTAATTCCTCCTTCTTAAAAATGAAGACATAACCAACTATCAGCAGATAGATTTGAGGAGAGCCAGAGTACAAAACAGGCAGAAAAAGAAAGAAAAAACTTTCAGAAGAAAGAGAAAGTATGTAAAAGTAGAACACTTTCTTTGAAGAAGTATGTTTTTAGAGAAATAAATGAAAATTCATCTAAAAAACAAGGATCGACAAATCAACAAAAGAAAGACATTAATGTTACCAGAAAGAGCTTTTAAGCTTACCAAACTTATTATAGAAGATCTAAAAAAGTCTCAATAAAAAGTTTGGAAGATAAAGTGAGAAAATGCTTCAGAAAGTAGAATAACAAGAAAAAAATGCAGAGATGAAGAATAGAATAGAAACATTTTAAAAAGCAAAGGGTTAACTTTGAAAGTCCAGCTTTTAAAAGCATATACTTTAGGACAGAGAAAATTGAAGAAAATTATCCAATAAGTAATTCAAGAAGATTTTCTAAAACTGAGGAATATGAAGTTTCCAGATTGAAAGGGCCCCTGAGTGCCAATGAAGTTGGTCAAACAAAGCCTATTAAAATGTACGTTAATGTGAAATTTCAGAACGCCAGGGGCAGAGAGGATCCCAAAACCTTTCCTAAGGAGAAAAGAGGTCATATGCATAAGATCTGGAATTAGAATGGCTTTCAACTTCTCAGTGACAAAAATAAAAGCTGGAAGACAAAGGAAAAATGTCTAACATTCTGTGATGCCCAAAATGTAATTCTGTACACAGACAAAATAGAAATCAAATGTGAGGCTCGAATACAGCATCCGAGGTAGGGAAGATCTCAGAAGTTTTACTTCCTATACATTTTTTTTTTTTTTTTTTTTTTTAGGTAATGAGTGGAATAAGCAAGCAGGTGTCTTAGTTCATTTGTATTGCTATAAATAAATACATGAGGCTGAGTAATTTGTATAGAAAAGAGGTTTATCTGGCTCACTATCTCACAGGCCATACAAGAAGCATGGCACAAGCATCTGCATCTGAAGAGGGCTTCAGGAAGCTTCCACTCATGGTGGAAAAGGAAGGAAAGCAGGTATCACAGCACAAGAAAGAAGAAAGTAAGAGATAGAGAGAGGAGGGAGGTGCCTGGTTCTATTTAACTATCAGTTCTCATGTGGACTAATAGAACAAATACTCATTACTTTGAGGACAGCACCAAAACTTTCAGGAAGGATCTGCCCCCATGACCAAAAAACTTCACACCAAGCACACCTCCAACACTGGGGATCACATTTTAACATGAGATTTGGAGAGGACAAATATATCTACAGTTTCACCATGTAAGGTAACACTCACAAGTTTTAGAGATTAGGACCTGGAAATCTTTGGGGCCATTATTTGGCCCACCACAGTCATGCTGACCTTCTGGACTCTGTTGGGAAAGGGAGCTATGGGTACATGAACATGGATGAGTGCCCCTATGGCTAATGACGAAGGCAGAGAGACTCACTGTCTGAGGGCCAGAGAAGACCTTGAGAGTGACAGTGATCATACCTGTCTCTCTGAATGCCCATCTGGACATGTTCACACTTTTGAGAAGGGAAAAGGACAGGGCCCAGTAATAATCTGGTTATAGTATGGGTTCCTGTCTACCCCAGGACAGCATCCTTATTTTCCTCAAGCTGTCTATATATATATATATATATACTGGTTTCCTTCAGGGAGTGAGTGCTTCTCAGAACCACCTACTTGTTCCCTCCAGGGATATCTCACCTCCATCCTCAGCCTCTGGCATGCTAGTTTCTGCTGTTTTTCACACAAAGAAGTTTTCTTTTCTTCTTCTTCTTCTTCTTCTTCTTCTTCTTCTTCTTCTTCTTCTTCTTCTTCTTCTTCTTCTTCTTCTTCTTCTTCTTCTTCTTCTTCTTCTTCTTCTTCTTCTTCTTCTTCTTCTTCTTCTTCTTCTTCTTCTTCTTCTTCTTCTTCTTCTTTCTCCTTCTTCTTCTTCTTCTTCTTCTTCTTCTTCTTCTTCTTCTTCTTCTTCTTCTTCTTCTTCTTCTTCTTCTTCTTCTTCTTCCTCTTTTCTTTTTTTTTTAAATGGAGTTTCATTCTTGTTGTCCAGGCTGGAGTACAGTGGCACGATCTCGGCTCACTACAACCTCCGCCTCCCGGGTTCAAGCGATTCTCCTGCCTCAGCCTCCTGAGTAGCTATGCTTACAGGCGAGCACCACCACACCTGGCTAATATTTTAATATTTTTAGTAGAGATGGGGTTTCACCATGTTGACCGGGCTGGTTTTGAACACCTGACCTCAAGTGATCCGCCTGCCTTGGCCTCCCAAAGTGCTAGAATTTCATATGTGAGCCACCGCACCCAGCCAGTTTTCTGACTACCAAGAATGTTTTAATATTTGGGTCAGCTGGCTGCACAAAAACTCTGTTTTATGTCCATGTCAGCTGTGAAAAACTGTATCTTCTCCTGTCCCCTATCTTTCTAATTCTTTTCTGTATTCTTGATTTCATATCCCCAAACAATGCATCTTTAAATTTTTATCCTAATGTCCCATGTTCTCCCCATTTCCTCTCCAAAATAGTTCACTGGTCTATCAGCGTCCTGTGGGGGCTGCTTTCTGTCTTTGGTTTTGAGTGTGGAGGAGCTCCTGACACTTGCTACCCTGAGGCTTTGCATCTGGGGATTCACACGATTTGCCTCTTGAAGTGTTTCCTGCCCTGTAGGCAAGTGTGAACATGAAAATATATGCATGAAAATATATACATTCAGCATTTATTAAACAAATGTTTATTAAATATCACCATAGGCCTGGCATTTTACCAGTCCCAATGGAACAGAGATGGACGAGGCATGAAGGAGTTGCTAATCCAAAAATAAAATATCTAGCATGTATTGTTTACTAGGTGATAGGTAATGTGCACTTTCTAAATGTATTTTATTTAATCCTCACAATGACTCCTGGAAGTAGATGTTTTTAACCCTATTTATATATGAGAAAGGAAAGCGCAAAAAGTATGAATAACTTGCCGAGTTCACATACCCTGTAGGGTGGAGTCTTTGGGACTACAGTCTATGCAATCTGAAACTAATCAGAGTTCAGATCTGCACTCAGAATGCATGAGGGTCATGGTGTGTTTTTCCTGCTCTTATTGCATATTCCATATTCCATTGCTTCTCTGGAAATGTAAGGGAGTTCTTAGAAAGTAGGACATAGAGAAGCAGTTACTCTCACATGCGTTGCTTTAAAGCATCAAAATTGCTGCATTTCTTTTGGAAAGCAGTCTGGCAGTGCATAACTAGATACGTTAAAACTTTAAACCTAATTATAGCCCTTCTGGGAATCTACTCTGAAGAAAGGACCAAAGTTATAGAAAAAGCTTTACGCCTGAGGATGATCTTTGCAATGTTATAAAGAGAGGTAGAAAGTGTACTTACTCTGTGTTGAGATGTGCAAAGGAAATGTAACTTCCCTTTTCTTTTTTCCTGTAACTTACCTAATCTTCCCCTTGAGTGCTCATCCTGCCATTCCACCACCCTCTCTCTGCCTTGTGGGGAAAGGAGAAATCTAAGTGTGTTCTCATCTGGTTAAGTTAGCTCAGTCTCTTTGGGATAATACTCAGTTTTTCATTTTCTTGCCCCTCCCCGTTGTCCTCACCAAATGGTATCTGGGTGTGTAGCGCAGGGTGTGAATGTCCCCTCATGGCCACCAGATGACCTCAGAAGCACATGAACAGGTCTTTGCTCTATCCTCTGCCTTCCTGGCCTCTGTGGTAATGACCCTTTTCCCTGGACATTCATCTGATGCTGAAGTTTAGGGGTGACGAATCCATGGGGGCTCTTTGGGCACAACCAGGACCTGGTGACTGACTCAGTCCCAGTCCCGCCTCAGTGCAGGTTGGAGCACCTGAGTCTGAGGTCTGGTGGTGACCCCCACCCCTCATTCATCCTTAGTGTGGGTAGCTTGTGCCATAGCCCTTAGCTTCAGGGTCACTCAGTTTTGTCTGAGAGCCAGTTTCTAGGAGCTGACTACTCAGTCACAACCTTTCCTCAGCTGGGCATGCAGGAACATCTGCCCTTTACTGTACACATGGAAGTGCTAACCTAGACTGTCTCTCTCCCTGATGCCCCAGCAATCCTGGGTTGTGACCTTGTGACCAGTGAAGCATCATTCAGAGTCCTGACGGGAAGCCAGGCTAGAGTCCCTTCTGCTTTCCAGTTTTTTCTTCTAAAATGCACCCCATTTAGGGAGGTGACATTATGGATGATATTTTTTCTTGCCATTTTTTATATGTTGCTAGATATGATTGTAATGCTTTTTATAAATCATAAGAAGATGTTTTTTAAACTATGGTCTGTGGAAGAAGCTGGTTTGCACCCTAATTAAAGGGGGGCTCTAATACTGTGTTTGAGTACAAGCAGTCAAGCAGCATAGAACTGACTCTTAAAACATGTAGATGAGGCCACGCTGGGCAGGACAATCATTATAGGTGGGTAATGGAGACAGGCTCCACTGTCACACTCTGGTCTTCTCCTCCACACCACCTCCATCCCTTCTTTTCTATACTTTCTTGGAGACAGACCCACTGTCCCTGCAGTCAAATCAGAAAGTGAAGGACATCACGCCTGTAATCCCAGCACTTTGGGAGGCCTTGGTAGGCAGATCATGAGGTCGGGAGATGGAGACCATCTTGGCTGGCGTGGTGAAACCCCATCTCTACTAAAAAAATACAAAACATTAGCTGGGAGTGGTGGCGGGCACCTGTAGTCCCAGCTACTTGGGAAGCTGAGGCAGGAGAATGGCGTGAACCTGGGAGGCGGAGCTTGCAGTGAGCTGAGATCACGCCACTGCACTCCAGCCTGAGTGACAGAGAGAGACTCAGTCTCAAAAAAAAAAAGAAAGTGAAGGACATGTATGAATGTGAAGCCCTCAGGGTTCACCACCTAATGGACTCTGCTGCCTTGGCCTGGAGAACTTGCGTTCTAGAGAGCAGAATTTTCAACATTTTCAGGAAGGAAGTCATTTGATTGAGGAAGGATACAGGGCACAGTGACATTTGGCAAGGGAAAGGCTAATTTAGGATTTGGTTGGCAAGGTGAGAAGTTTCTTCTGAAGAGGAGTTCTCTGAAGAAGAAACTGCTGTTTCTGAAGAACTTCTTCAGAAAGTTCTTCTGAAGAAGACCCTGGCCCCATGTTGAGCCTCTCCTGGGTCCGCTGTATAACTGGATTAGGTAGGTATTTATATTTACCTCCTTATCTCTTATTTAATAGGTGCCTCATTTAAGTCCTCAAATGCTTGTTCACAGTTTCCATCATTTCTTGAATTTAATTCAATGACAGCATTGCAAACCCTTTCAGCAGGAAATGGCTATAATATGTTTTGCAGACATCGGAAATACCCCGAAGAGAAAGTTAATGGGAGAGAACATAATAAGCCTTTTTACGAAGAATAAAATGTGGGATATATTTTATCTTAACAGTTTTCAACAAAGCCCCTGGAGGTTGTTTTCATGTGGGTAGAAGTTTTTCATTAAAGTAGAAGTCTTTTTTTTTTTTTTTTTTAATTTGAAACTTTTTTTGTCTTAAGTATTTCTATCCCCTAAGAAAATCTCAGGACAAGCGCCCTCATCTCCAGAGGTCTCCCAATTATATTGGTTAATATAGATTGTAGACACATCAGAACAAGCATTACAAAAGGCTTCTTTTTCTTTTCCATAAGAATTTTCTTTTGGGGAAGAGGTTCTTTTAGGTAAAATTGTCTTCTTAATAAGACACAGAAAGGTGCAAAAATCATGTTAAGTGATCTTGGGGATTCCTTTCTCTCGTTACGGGTGATACAAATCAGAATCTGATTCATGGGGTGGTGTGTGTGTGTGTTAGATGTGTTCACCAGCATAAATCAGACCACAGTGGAAGCTCAGCATAATTGTCAACACTAAGGTGCACTTATTGGGGGGAGGGTGTGGACACTGTTCTCACAAAGTCCTTAAGCCCCACTTTACAGTCAAAGCAGCATCCATAAATTCTCTCACCATTTCTCTTATAGTATCTTTAATTCTTTCACTTTTGATTCAAATGGCACACAATTCAAGTTTACTTATTAACTTTTGGTCTTAAAAATTATTCTCAGTTGATGCCATCAAGTAAAAATTCTTGAATATGAGAACTTAAACATGTCTGGTATGTAAAATCCAACAACGAGGCTGCTTATTCTTTACAGTCCCTTGATTATAAATAATTGTAATTAGTTTGGAGACAGAGGACTCTGGGGTCAAATCTCTCATTAACTGGGATGTTAGGAAATCTCTTTAGGTTTTTCTTTTTTTACAGGTTGATTTTGAGCATTTCTTAATATCATGTTTTAAGAAAAGTGGAAGACAAATTTGAGGAAAAAATTGCTGAGCCAATTTCAAACAGCAAGAATGATCTGTATCAATTAGGCACTGAGCCTGAATTTGCATTCCATGCAGTGCACACTAACCTCTTGCATATATGGTATTTTGTATTTGGGGTAGACATGAGTTGACTGGCTTAGGGTAAAGTTCCAAGCAGCTTTATCACAAATAAGAATTAAAATATCAATTTATACTTAGTGTGATTTGACTTCGTGTCCCCACCCAAATCTTACCTTGAATTGTAATCCCCAGGTGTTGAAGGAAGAACCTGGTGGGAGATGATTGGATCACAGGGGCAGTTTCCTCTATGCTGTTGTGGTGATAGTGAGTGAGTTCTCATGAGATCTGATGGTTTCGTAAGCATTTGGCAAGTTCTTCCTTCACTCACCTAGCTCTCCTGACTCCTTGTGAAAGAAGACACCTGCTTCCCCTCCCGCTTCTGCCAATATTGTAAGTTTCCTGAGGTTTCTCCAGCCATGCGGAATTGTGAGTCAATTAAACCTCTTTCCTTTATAAATTACCCAGTCTTGGGTACTTCCTTATAGCAGTGTGAGAGTGGACTAATACAATACTCAAGACAAAAAATAACTATTTGAGGTGAGGGATATGTTAGTTAATTTAATCAATCCGTACATACATCATAACATCACTTTGTACCCCATAAATATATACAATGATATTTTGTCAATTTATAATAAAATACAAAAAGCTCCAAGTCAATTACATTCTCCACTATATAATCATAGATACAGAAAGCAACACCCGCCACAACCTGAAGTCAAAAGAAAAATTTACTAAGATTACACCACAGAGCACCGTATCACTCTATCGCATGCATGCAGTTGAAAGTGGATTCTTCTCCTATTGGCTCCTCTATTAAGACTGTGTGTGTATCAGTGCCCGTGAGCTTGGTATTAACTAACTGGTCTGACTGTCCATCTTGTGGTTTGAACTCTGAGAATTATTACAAACCCTAGAAGAGGTAGTCTCTCTATTTGCTTATGAATGCTTAGGTAGTACAGAGCCCTGCCCTAATGATGGGGCAATGTCTTGATATTTTGGTCTTTAGCTCCACATAAAGGGTAACAGTTTATAGTGACCCATAGCAAAGCTATTTTATTTCATTTTTTAAATTGAATTTCAATAGCTCTAAGGGTACAAGTGGTTTTTGGTTACATGGATGAATTGCATAGTGGTGGAGTCGTGGCTTTTAGTGTAATCTGTCACCCGAATAGTATATATTGTACCCAATAGGTAGTTTTTCATCCCTCATCCCCCTTTCCCCCTTCTGAGCCTCCAGTGTTCATTATGCAATCCTGTATGCCCCTGTATAGCCATAGATTAGCTTCCTTTTACAAGTGAGAACACACAGTATTTGGTTTTCCCTTCCTGAGTTACTTAACTTAGGATAATAGCCTCCAGTTTTATCTAAGTTGCTGTAAAAGATATTATTTCATTATTTTTTAGTGGCTGAGTTTTGTATGGGCAAAATAAATTATGACTAAGACCCCAAAAGCATAGCAAAAGAAATAACCAGTAGAGTGTACAGACAATTTACAGAATGGGAACAAATACTCACAATCTTTACATCTGACAAAGGACTAATATTAAGAACCTACAAGGAATTCAAACAAATCAGCAAAAAATAAAAAACCCAAATAATCCCGTTAAAAAATGGGCAAACAATATGAATAGTTATGCTGAAGTGTGACAGAAGCCCCTGAAGGGCCATCTTTAGTTCTTATGCAGTCACTGTAAGAACTTCGCTCCAATGCAGTATGTCCCACCAAAAATGAAGAGAATGGAGCTCCTGAGATGTCCCTTGAGGAGCCCCATGAGAATCTGGAAGCAAAGGCTAGGAAGAGTGGTTCTGGCTGGTGTGACAAGACCACTCCCAGGGAAGCAGCTGGGAAAATCACAGAGACGCTAGTTTAGCTGCAGGGCTGTACCTCAGGGAGTGACTCCATGTAATGGCCAAGAACCATTATGTGCCACCCTGATCACCAAAGTAAAAAGAACAAAAATCAAAAAACTATTCAAAAACTTCTCTCTCCTCTCTTTAAACTTGAGCCATGGCTATACTGAACTATTTTGGCAGGAAGAGGGGTAGCCAAGAAGGAAACAGGAGAAAATACATACTTAAATCACTATGGATTTTTTTTAGTTTTTAAGTTTTGTGGGTACATATGGGATACATGAGATGTTCTGATACAGGCATGCAATATGAAATAATCTCATTATGAATTTTGAGCTGTGAATGGTAGAATCCCAAACTTCATCTCTAATTTGGTTTAAAAATACTGGAGGATTCCAATCAGTACACACACATGCACACCCACACAGACACACACGTACACGCACACACACATAAACACGCATATATCCAAAGTATAATCTATTTTTGTTTTTGATTTAATTTGTAGAGATTTTCTGCCTGGAATCAAATTTGCAAGTTCAGATTAAGCTTAGAATAAAAAAAATACATCCCTCAGTTTAGGAGATGAAGGAGTTATAGAAAAATATTTTCTGAAGAAGCGTTTTCATAAAATTAGAAATTACTTTTAGAATTCTATTAAAGTCGGGCTTGGAGAGTTCATCTCTCACTATATAGCCTTGTGTTGTAAGGCAGATCAGTGGCTGGGGTGCCTGTTGTGGGTGTATGTTCAGGAGTGATTGAAGCCAAATCTGTGGCTGTGTCAGTAAATGACTTGAAAACTGAATGTGATACTTGAGTAGGTGTTTTTCTAGTTTATAATTTAGTCTGTCTTTTTTACCTTCATAATATTTTATTCAACAAATTGCTAAGCTCTGATCACACTTGGAGATGTGACTACAGATCAGTTTAATGAAAGTCTCAAGGAAAGAATGAGGGTTACTTCAAAAATTAAAAATTTTGTCTTAGATGGGCGGTTAGGTCAGATGGACTTACAGAGGCTTAAACTGCCCTGTGATCATACCACCCCCTCAAAATGGGAAACAATTTTTATTTCTCATTCAATTTGTACTCTCTGTTCTTTGCCCACCTCCAAAAGCAGAATAACCAACCTCCTATTGAATTGTTTGTTTGTAACTGCTTTGACCCAGTTAGTCAAATCATAGAACTGTTCAAAGTTTCAGAATTGAACATTGAAGTATTGACTTTTCTGTTCACATATTTAGAATTTTACGTCCCAAAATGGTAGGGAAGACTTACCCTATAGTAATTTATTTGTGTTAGTGTTAAACATGAAACGTTGTAACTGACCCTTTTTTTTTGTTTGTTTTTTTTTTTTTTTTTTTGAGATGGAGTATTACTCTGACATCTAGGCTGGGGTGCAGTGGAGAAATCTTGGCTCACTGCAACCTCTGCCTGCTGGGTTCAAGAGATTCTCCTTCCTCAGCCTCCCAAGTAGCTTGGACTACAGGCATCTGCCATCACATCTGGCTAATATTTGTATTTTTAGTAGAGATGGGGTTTCACCACGTTGGTCAGGCTGGTCTTGAACTCCTGACCTCAAATGTTGCACTCGCCATGGCCTCCTAAAGTGCTTGGATTACAGGCATGAGCCACCATGCCGGGCCTGTGTAACTGACTCTTAAAGTATTAAATAAATATTATAGAAGTAAAAAAGAACTCACACAAAAAGGGCTTAATTTGAGGGAGGCTTATTTCTGTTTACAGTGTATTTAGCACCTTCCTTCCCTCTCCTTCTCCAAAAAAAAAAAAAAAAAAAAAAAAAAAGAAAATGCAGTTTGAAATTCACTGAAACAGAGCCAGAAAGTCTTGAGATTTTTGAGTTAAGGTAAGAAAGATGGTTGGATAAAATTAATGCATAATTTCTCAGTGAATAAAGTTGTAGCTCTCATATATTAAGTAGGTAAGTTTACACACTGATATGTAGAAAATGGCTAAAATATTTAAAAAGCATGTTTTACTGGCCGGGCGCGGTGGCTCACGCCTGTAATCCCAGGGCTTTGAGAGGCCGAGGCGGCGGATCACGAGGTCAGGGGATCGCGACCATCCTGGCTAACACGATGAAACCCCGTGTCTACTAAAAAAATACAAAAAAATTCACCGGGCATGGTGGCAGGTGCCTGTAGTCCCAGCTACTCGGGAGGCTGAGGCAGGAGAATGGCGTGAACCCAGGTGGCAGAGCTTGCGGTAAGCAGAGATCGAGCCACTGCACTCCAGCCTGGGCTACTGAGCGAGACTCTGTCTCAAAAAAAAAAAAAAAAAAAAAAAAAAAAGAGGCACGTTTTACTAATCTGTTTTAAGTTACACCATGTTCAGAGTTCCATGTAAGGTAGGGTTTTATTTTTCTTTTTAGGGTAGTTGGTATAATAATAGTAAGAACTGTCCCATATGTTAGTGAATTACATATGTGCATCTTGAAACTAAAAATTGTGAACACTGGAAAGCACCATTGTGACACAGAGTAAGCATCTTAGTAATATATAAAAATTTATGTAAATGAAAGTTAAAATTATATTACTGTGAAACTCATCTTCCAACTCCAAGTTAAGCTTTAGAAATATGTATTAGTGAGTAACTGTTAAGAGCTTTGAATATACTACACATTCCTGTACAAGCCAGAATTATTTCTTTGTGACTTATTATTCAACTTGGCAATTGCTTTTGATTTGCTGGGTTTTGCAACATGGTAGAATATATTTACTCTATTTGAAACTATTCATTCCTATGAACTGTTTTTTAAAATTGTCTACTATATGTAACATACAATAAAACTACCTGTGCTGAAACTTGGGGAAAATTTAGGTCCTTTTAAAAAAAGTATTAGTAATCATTGACTACATTTATGATAAAAGCACTTGCTTGGTTTACTTAGATAACACAGTTGGTAGAAATGGTAAATACATAAAGTATTAACACCTTGTGAATGCATTGGATTTAATTAAATAAACATTTTGTAATAATCACTTGGTAAGAATTATAAACTTAATTTTTGCACTAAACTAAAATGAAACATTACTTTTTTTTAATGTGTCACAGATGTAGGCTTGCATTATTTGTAGGTTTGTGTGAGCTAGTCCATCAATTTCTAAAAATCTAAGGTTTCTAATTAAAACACAAGGAAAGAGTCTTCTTTTTGAAGGAAGTAACTGTAGTTTTGCCTTTTTTTTTTTTTTTACAATAGCCACACAAGAAAATAAAATACTTAGAAATAAATTTAATCAAGGAGTTGGAAGATCTCTACAAGGAGAACTACAAAACACTTATGAAAGAAAGTATAGATGATACAAACAAATGAAAAAACATCCCATGATTATGAATTGAAAGAATCAATGTCATCAAAATGACCCTGTTGCCCAAAGCAATCTACAGATTCAACCCAGTTCCTATCAAATTAACAACATCATTTTCAACAGAATTAGGAAAAAAAGCCCTAAAGTTTATATGGAACACAAAAAATGAAGCTCTAATAATCAAAACAATTCTGTAGGAATCACATTACCTAGGTTCAAATTATACCACAAGTCTATGATAACTAAAACAGCATGGCACTGGTACCAAAGTAGACATATAGATTAATGAAACAGAATACAGAACCCCGAAGTAAGCCACATGACTACAATCAACTAATCTGCAACTAAATTGACAAAAATAAACAACTAGAAAAGGACACTGTATTTAATAAATGGTGCTGGAAAAATTGGCAGACCATATGCAGAAGAGTTAAACTGGACCCCCTGCCTCTCGTCATATACAAAAATTAACTCAAGATAGATTAAGGACTTAAAGGTAAGACCTGAAACTATAAAAATCCTAGGAAAAGCTTTTCTGGACATTGGCGTATGCAAAGAATTTATGACAAAGACCCCCAAAACAAAACAAAAAATAGACAAAAAAGCTCTGCACAGCAAAATAAATAATCAACAGAGTAAACAGACAACCTAAAGAATGGGAGAAAATATTTGCAAATTATGCTTTCAACAAAGGATTAATAATCACCATCTACAAGAAACTCAAATAACTCAACAAAAAACAACAAAAAGCCCTATTATAAACCAGGCAAATAACATGAACAGACATTTCTCAGAAGAAATACAAGAAGCCAACAAACCTATGAAAAATTCTCAACATCACTAATCATCAAAGAAATGCAAATTAAAACCATAAAGAGGTATCATTTTATATCAGTTAGAATGGTTATTATTAAAAAGTCAAAAGACTGGGCATGGTGGCTCACACCTGTAATCCCAGCACTTTGGGAGGCCAAGGTGGGTGGATCACCAGGTCAGGAGATCAAGACCATCCTGGCTAACACGGTGAAACCCTCTCTCTACTAAAAATACAAAAAATTAGCTGGGTGTGGTGGTGGGCGCCTGTAGTCCCAGCTACTCAGGAGGCTGAGGCGGGAGAATGGCATGAACCCGGGAGGTGGAGCTTGCAGTGAGCCGAGATCGCGCCACTGCACTCCAGCCTGGGTGACAGAGAGAGACTCCGTTTCAAAAAAAAAAAAGAAATACAAAAAGTCAAAACACAACAAGTGTTGAAATGGATGTGGAGGAAAGGGAACACTGTTGGTGGCAATGTAAATTAGTTCAACTTCTGTAGAAAACAGTATAGAGATTTCTCAAAGAGCTGAAAGTAGAACTAACATTCAATCCAGCGATTCCACTACTAGGTGTATACCCAAAGAAAAGTAAATCATTATATAAACAAGACATTTGCACTTGCATGTTTATTGCAGCACAATTCACAAGAGCAAATTCATGGAACCAACCTAAGTGTCCGTCAGTGGTTGACTGGATAAAGAAAATACTATGCAGCCACAAGAAAGAATATTTTTTGCAGCAACATGGATGGAACTGGAGGCCATTATACTAAGTGAAATAACACAGAAACAGAAAACCAAATACTGCATGTTCTTGCGTATAAGTGGGAGCTAAACAATAGGTACACGTGGCCATAAAGATGAAAATAATAGACACTGGAGACTTCAAAAGGTGGTAGAGGGCTCCACAAAATGACCTACTAGGCACAGTGTTCACTATTTGGGTGGTGGGTAAACTAGAATACCAATCCTGATCATTACACAGTGTACTCATGTAACAAACATGCACATGTACCCCAGAGTCTAAAATAAAATAAAATAAATTAAAAAAAATAAATCCATATTAAAAGGAGATGACAGAGCCAAAATAAAAGAACTATGGGTTGACAGGACAACTGGATTAAAATTAGCATCAGTTTCATTGAAAAGGGCTAATTTGAAGACAAATCTTTTGACTCCAGCTCTTTAGAGGATCTAAAGTGGCCTTGATGGACAGGGGAAAAAATCACAACATGGAATTCCTTGAATACAAATTTATTGACTTTAAATAATTTTGTCTAATGTTACGTATACACAATTAAAAAAAAACACCTCTTTACCCTGTTAAAAATATGTAGAAAATTAAAAATTTTTAAAAATAAAATAAAAATAAAAAAGAGGCATCAAACCATGGGACCACAGGGACCAAGAGGTAAGCTATAAAAAGTCCACTTCTACACTGAAGCATCCCCTACAGGATCCTGTCCAGAGACACAGAAGGAGATAATGCTGCTGCTCAGTGCTTTTTGTCATTTTATGCTCTCTCCTACCTGCCCAAGTCCTAGTCCAACCTGCTTTGTCACCCACTGCCTGCCTATGGTACTTTCTTCTCTGGTCTTCACTGTTCTCCATGGTCAAATGGACATATCTCTAATCACACATATTCATTGTATGGAATGTGTGCAGTGATGGAAATAATATGAAAGGGCTATGAACACGGTAGTAGGGAAAGGAAGCTGGGGCACTGTTTTTTTCCCATTTTCCCAATTCCTGCATCAGAACCACTCTCCTATGCCCCAACTCCCTAACTCTATCTTAGCCCTTTGATCCATCTTTGCTTACAGTGGGGCAAAACTACACGGTGTTCCAAGAACAGGGACTAATATTACAGCCCCATTCCTTCTCTCTTCTATTTTCCGTGATCACCCTTAAACCTAGAAACCGGGACCATTTCCCTGGTTGGTAGGTCCTCCTCACTAGACCAAAAGGGAGAGGAATATATGTTTCGCAGTGGGCATTCAGTCAGGGAATATTCCGAGGACTGGGTGTGAGATACAAGTTGGAGTTGGTCTGAGCATCTTCCAGTTACTGATTTTGACTCATTTGAACAAGTGAGTAAGTGGGGCTGTCATTTGAAAAAATGACAAGAAAGCTACCTTGAATTTCTCCCTCTCAACCCCAGCCTTCACCTTTTTCTGCTTCTTTGTGCTCTTGTCCTCCAGCCCTCTTTTCTCCTGTTATTCCTCAATTTTCAGACCTGTATCTTACTCTCTTATTTCATCCAACTTTTTTGTTTTCTGCTCTGTTCCCTGTCTGACTGACATCATCCCTGCCCACTACACTACCTTAAGGATCCCTCTACCCAGCTCTTCTGTTAGTTTTAAGTCATGCATTTGACACTGCCATGTTTATCAGTGTTCCAATTTCCGTTATACCTCTCCCCCTGCTGCTCCTCCTAGCCCTTGTTTCTAGATCATTGTACTCTAGTCTCCACTCCTAATCCAGCCACTTACAACCAGACTTTATGATTCCCAAATCTCATCCTGGAGAGTTGGTTTCCTTCCTATTGGGACAGTTCTTGGGTAGTTCAGAATTACCAGGACTGCGGATTCCCAGCAGCCTGACCTGGTGTACATAGGGAACGCAAGACGATGGCATGCTAGTATTCAGCCTCATCTATTCCTTTCCCCTCCTGCCTGATCAGCCAGCCTGTATGAGACTCTACATTTGTAAATGGTTTCTCCATGGAACTTGGTCTGTAACCACAGGGCAATCTCCAGGACCAGTGACATAGAAGGTAGAGGAGAATAAGGAGTGAAAAGCATCTAACCTATTCTTGAGGAGGGAAATGAGTGGCTAAAGTGAGGTCCAATCATAGGTTCATTACCTCCCGAGTCTGCCCCTTGACAATGAGCCCTTTCCTGGTGGTATCCAGAGGTGGTTCTAGTAACCAGGCTGGGTCCTGAGAAGTGAGGGCAGGGAAGTACTACAGGGGCACTGTTGCTTGGAGACAGTATGTGACTCTGTTGCCCGAAGACAGCAGAAGGCTGGGGACAAGGACATCAGAGACGGGGGGCTGAGAGACCACCAGAATGGACTAAGCAGCACTAAGACCATGGCAGGACACCCAAGGGAGAACGTGATCACAGATGAGGTCCATCAGAACCAAATCTTGTGGCAACTGTTCTCAAAGGACTATAAACCCAGAAGGTCTACATACAGTATCATGTGAATCCCCTTCGCAGGGTTTACATGATCATTAGGAAGCCCCTATCTTAGCATGATATAACCTGGAGGAATCTGCAGATGCCATGTTTCTGAATCTCATTTGCCATGCTGCCAGAGACCAAGGAAGAAATACCCAGAGACACAGACTGAAAATCAGGAAACTGGATGGACTCAGAGCCATTGCAGCCTGGCCTTCTCATCTGTTCACACAACTCCAGTCTAGGGCATGTGTCTCTGATGCAGTGAGTCTGGGTTTTATTGGTAAGGAGAGGAGTGAATAGGCTAATCATTCACAATAGCTTCTCTTCAGATGTGGGGGTTAGCCTTGGAGAGAGGAGACTGGGAGAAAGAAGCTTTCATCAGAGGCCTCCACTTCTTACTTTCACGAGGAAGGACTGAGTCCAAAGGGGAGAGAGTAAAGACTTGGCTCACGGGTGCAAAGCGTGCATGTGGAAATGTTGCACCTTTGAACCTCCAGGACATCTTGTGACAGACAGGCTTAACATGACAGGAAGGACAAGTGTGGCTGGCCTAGCCAGGCCTGCCCTGCTTGGACCCTCCTAGGCTTTGCAGAGAACAGATTGCATATGGCTCCAGATCAGTGATGCCTCTGGAATTTCAGAGGGTTAACCGAGAGTGCCATGGCCACAGGCGGAACCATCCCAGGGTCTACAATATCACCATTCTGTACAAGGCTAAAATGTGGAGCCTTGGGGAAGATAATTGCCTCAAGTAGCATCCCAGCAGTGGAGTGGGCCTCTGGATTTAATGCCCTAAATGTTCACTGTCCAGGGAAATAAATTACTTAAAAAATAAAATTGTTGATTTGTTACAACGCAAATTCTTTACTTATTAAAGTTCAAAATAAATTAGTGCTTTTACTTCTTCCTGAACAATTCAAAGCCCTGAGAACATTTTAGTTCCATTTGTCTTCCTCCAAATGTATAAGTGATTTGTTTTCGTGTATTTTAAATTCTCACTATCTTTAAAGCCCCACAGACTTTATTATAACTGCCTATACAATCAGCATTGATTTGGATAAACACATATAATTTCCCTTTTCTTGACATTTATTCTTTCCTACATCTCCATGCTTCTATCTAGGAATATTTTCCTTTTTCCGGAAGAACTCTTTTTATATTGCCTTTAGTACAGGTCCACCGGTAATTAATTCTCTCAGTCTTTATTTCAGAATGTCTTTAGCCTTTTGGGGGGGATATTTTTGATAAATACAAAATTTCAGTTTGGCATTTACTCTTTTCCCACACTTTGAAGATGTCCCTATATTATTTTCTGGTTCCATATTTTCCATGAAGAAGTCAGCAATAAATCTTGGTGCTCTTATGAAAGCAAGGTGTCTGCTCCCTGGCTTCTTATACATTTTTACTGTCATTTTTTTTCCCAATAATTTTACTATAATGGGCTTGGATGTGGTTTCCTTTGTTTTTATCATGCTTGGTGTTCATTGTGATTATTGAATATATGGTTTGAGGTCTTTTGTAAGTTTTGGAAAATTCTTAACTCTTAACCTCCAAATATTACTTTACTGCGTTCTTTCCTCTCTGACATTATAATTATTCATATATTAGATTTTCCTTCAGTATCCCATATAGCTGTTTCTCTTTTATCTATATTTTCTCTCTTTTTCTCTCTCTACATGCATTAGTTTCGGTATTTTTATATTGTAGTCCTCTAATTCTTCAATTGTGTCTAAACTGCTATTTAAGCCCATAATTTCAGTTATTATATTTTTGGTTCTAGAATTATCATCTGACTTATTTTTTAGTTTTATATTCTATCCATTTTTTCTTGTCTTTTGAGTCTTTAATCATACTGTTTGAAAGTCTGTGTTTGCTATTACATTAATCTGTATCTCTGTGACTCTACTTTTTTTTTTCTGTTTCTCTTGATTTTTAGTCATATGGGTCTGTCTTCCAATGTTCCTGGTTATTTTTGATTCAGACAGTCATTATGTACAGAAAATTAGAGATAATTTTAGTCTTTTGATGCTATTATATTCCTGCAGAGGGGATTTACATTTGCTTCTGGCAGGCAGCTAGTCTAGGAGCATTCAGGTCACATTAATCCAATCAGGAATTGAGATGATTTAAAGCTGGGCTTCTGTGCCTGTAGCGGTTCCTGTGTTACACTGCCTATCTCTCTCCCTTCTTGACAAAGGATGAGCCCAAGTTTATTTCCCAGGTTGCCAGAAATGAGGCTTGCACTCAGCCCTAAGCTGTCAGTCCTCTACAGATACTGTCCATAGCTAAAGAGAAGCATTTTGGCCTAGGTCATACTCTCTTCCCAAAGGCAGTCTGCATGCAATGACTGGTTAATGTAGGGGTATAAAGTCTTGGCTCCCTTCTCCCAACTAGGGAGAATGCTGAAGGGCTGCTTCAGCTTCAAAGCTTCCTGAGGGATTGGCTGAGTCTTTTCTTGAGACTGTATCATAGCTCAACTTCTTCCTATGCCCACATTTGCTTCTTTCCCTTCCCTCATAGGTGATGATCCAAGGAAACTTCTGATTAAATTTCCTGAATGATAATATCTACCACTAAGCCTTTTACTTTTTTTTTTTTTTTTTTGAGACAGAGTCTCTCTGTCACCCAGGCTAGAGTGCAGTGGCACAATCTCAGCTCACTGCAAACTCCACCCCCGGGTTCAAACTATTCTCTTGCCTCAACCTCCTGAGTAGCTGGGATTACAGGCACCCATCACCACGCCTGGCTAATTTTTGTATTTTTAGTAGAGGTGGGGGTTTCATCATGTTGGACAGGCTGGTCTCGAACTCCTGACCTTGTGATTCGCATGCTTTGGCCTCCGAAAGTGCTGGGATTACAGGCATAGGCCACCGTGCCTGGCCCCTTTTAATGTTTTTGGTCCATCATTTTTTTTCCTTGGGTGTGAGCCTTTGAGTCCAACCCTAATCTTTCGAGGTTTGCTAGGGTTCTTCTTCATTGGCAGACCATGAACTCTACCATTTGTCATCATAGGGTCTTTGGTGAGATTTTCTAGGTTTCTCAATCACACTTTCATAATTGGTAAACACCTAAGAGGAAAAGTGGCTCCAAATGCTGGGCTTATGTCTTTTGTCTTCTTGTTTTTCCCAGATATTGGCTCTACAATTTCATATTGTGCTTATAGCTCTCTTGGGCTTTCAAAAAATTATTTTTCAAATTTTGTCTCTAGTTGTTTTTACCCAATCTGCTATTGTCAGAGTGGAACTTCTTACCCCTGTGATTTGAGTTAAAAATTATTAGAAAAGTTTAAAGTTAGAGGCAAATTAACTAAATTCCACAATTGTATGTATACATCTATATATGCCAGACATAGAGCTATATTCTTGGGCTAAAATTCATAGTTCATAATTTTAGCCCAAGAATATATTTTCTTACTGTCTTTCTTCCATCAAATAACTTATAATTTAAAAAGAATTTCTTTGATAGATACATCATTAAGGTATTATCATGACTGATAACGATGAAACATTCAGAATAAAGCTCTATTGACTGAGTTGCCTTTGGTTGCCTTTGGTAGGAAAGCAGAGAAGAGTTTATGTACTAAGTTGCCTTAGTAAGTAGATTTAGCCCCATAACTATGTCTTTCTGCTGAAAGTTAACAGAAGCTTGAGCTGTGGGGCCATGAGTACAAATGATCAGGGGAAGAGGGTGGCGCTGCTATGAGGAAGCTTCTTGTACAAAAGCAGAAATAATACATAACTAGGATCCTGAATCAACAATAATACTAGTCTGAAATAAGTATTTTCTGCTATTGAGCTTACAGGATTGCTGCAACGTGGAGTACTTGGGCAGGTAGTGTAGAGTGAGCAGAAGCAGAAGATGCCAAAACCAAGAAGTATTTTCTAAGAAGGCGCTAAAACTCAGCTGTGGACTACAGAGATCAGTGAGCTGCTGAGAAATACCAGCTGGATCAGACAAGCAATGATGATGCCTTGTAAGTCAAGTAGAAGAAAAGGCTGTGAATACTGAGAAGGAGAAGGAACTTTACACAGAGCAGCCTCTACTTCATTGTGCTTGAGATGACAAGGCTGAGGTAAACCCTGATTGTCGTACATTGAGACTGGAGTAGCACTTGTCAGAATCTAAGCAAAATGTGAGGGCAGGACAGGAAAAAGGTTAGGACAAAGTACAAACTTCTTTACTAGGTGTGGCTCAGGCTTCAAAAGTTGGTCTGACAGAGGGGAACAACAGACATTGGGGGTATATCAGAGCATGGAGAGTCGGAGGAGGGAAAGGATCAGGAAAAATAACTAATGGATATTAGCCTTAACAGCTGGGTGATGAAACAATCTGTACAAGAAACCCCCATGACATAAGTTTACCTCTAACAAACCTGCACATATATCCCTGAACTTAAAAGAAAAGTTTAAAAAGTGATGCTTCTGAAAGCATCGAGGTGGTCCATTACAGTGTCTAGAGAGTACTTCTAGAAGTCTGGTTTAGTTGAAGAGAAGGGATATATGTAGTAGGTGGAGTTTAGAACTGGAGAGGAAGATGGTCAATGAAAGGAGATCTGCCCGTACTTAGCACAAAGGTGGTAGGATCAGCAGGATTCAGCTTAAAGGAAGAGAGCATAGAGAGTCTTCTTTCCCATCTCAAAGTCCAGCCATCCCACAAGCCAGACTTGCAGACCCCTGAATGTGTCATGCTGTTTCATGGCTCTCATAGGACCTTATCTCTGGAGCACTTTTTGCTTCATTCATTTTTCCAACTTATACCCATTCTGAAGTGTCTAGTTCAAGTAACTTAGAAGGTTTTATTCACCACCTCAAGCCGAGTTGAACGTTTTCTTCTTCTTATCAACTCTTCACCTTCCATTTTTCTGTTGATTGTCACATATTGTGATTGTTTACATGAACTGCCAGGTATGAGAGAAGCAATTGTATTCAACTTTGTACTTTAGTCCTTCAGTAGTATTCGATAAATCTTTGTAGAACAAATGGCTTGAATTCAGAGCAAAGTCCCAGTGCTAGAGTTCGTGTTAGATACCAGATAGCAAGAGGAGAGGAAGGCTGAGGAGAAAGTCACTTTCACAGACTGAGCCAATACAGCGCATAGTGATGGTTCATCCATGGGAGTTCACAGAGGCCAAGGACTCACCTTTCAGTGCTCCTAACACCAGATTGTGTGACTTTGGACAGGAAACACAGCAACACAGCAGTCATTGTTGGGGCCACCAATTTCCAGGTCTGGGTAGTGAGACTAAATTCCAAGATGGTCTTTATGAGTTGACTTAGAATGGGCTCTGGACCTGGGGAAGAATGAATCTACAAGTGGAGAGACCCCAATGGCAGAAGCAGAGCAAACTAAACTAGACTTGATCCCAATTGCAATAGCTTCAGTATTCTCTTTTTGAGGAAGATGAGGGGTGCGTGGATAGTAATGAGTCTTTCTCTTGAACTCTTTGTGCTGTGATTCACAAACTATTATGTGCATCAATAACTCTTCTAGAAAGCATGGTAAAATTGATATTATCAGACCTTATACTCCAGAGATTCTAATCAAGATCTGAGACAGGGCCTGAGAATCAGCATTTATTATGCTCCCTAAGTAATTATAATGCAGGCGTCTGGAGACTACACTTTGACAAACACTGATGAAGGAGTTAATACATCCTGGGGGTATGGCTGTTGCCAGTCCTGGGTCCTCTGGATAGAACAAGAAATAGAGATCTTTCACTCATTGATAGTGGCTCTTCTCACAAAGTCCTGGGTTCTTTCTAGTATCTGCAAGCTCAAACTGGAAGAGCCGTATCTTATACTTTTAGAAAGTACTCACCCAACCCTTCTTCGTTTCCATCTCTTTCCAATACAAGAACTAGCACTGTGCAGGGCTCATAGCTGTTAAAAATAAATTCTTTTTTATCTCAGTTGAACAGCACTGTTTGAAATCAATTGTCTTATCACTGATCTCAAAACATAGACACCACTATCAGAGCTCAGAATCCCAAAGGGAGGATGAATGGCAAGGATTAGAAATACCATGGAAGTTTAGGGTTGGTTATATGCTGTAGTTACAAGATTACAGAGAATTATAGCTTTCAGAAGGGTCTCTAAGGATAATTTAAGTTTTGAGCTGGGTGTGGGAAAATTAGTTTAGGAAAATAATAACATCTTTAAGAGAATTATGGAGGAACCTATTATGTATGTATCTATTTATCTATCTATCATCAATCGTCTGTCCACCTATATCATCTATTTATTTGCACACATATGGCTGTATGAGACACACACACACACACACACACACATATAGGGTGAGAGTTGTGTTTGACTAAAGGATGAAAACCTAGTCTCTATTTCTGTTTCAAAGATTTGTGACAGTAGAAATGTCTTGAAAGAGGTCATTTTTATACTCTCAGCAAAGTGACTAATGAGTGTGCTTCTTTTCATTCTTAATTTATACATCTCTGATTTTCTTACAAAGACAACTGGCCTGTTAAGAAAGTCAGTGGTAATGGAAGAAGTCAAGACACATTAGAGTTCATTTTTGCTCACTGAGGTTTTTGGTGAGGGCTGACGCATTAATTCATCAAACACTTACTGAAATCAGAGGTAGTTCTCACTTCTCAGGGGTAACAGTAGGAGGCAGTTCAGCTCTGTAGGGGGTATTAATTAGGGGAGAGATACTCCCACAACTAGTCTTTAGGGCCTTGATGTAACAAGTCTTCGAAAAATAAAAAGATCTGTGGACTTTGTGTATGTATGTGTGTACGCACACACCTTTCTCTGAGCAACCCCAGATATAAGAGTCAGGCTGCATTTGAAGCTTGCATGAAAGAGGACTCAGACTTAGTTCAGAGTGGCTTTCATTTTACTTTACTGCCACATCAACAAATAAATGGTTCAAATGATGTTTGTGCCATATAATGATATCAGTAAGTAGATGGACTATTTCAGTGTCTCAGTTTCTTCTAGAAGCTTGCTTGAAGTGAGGCTATCAATGCACCCTATATAGCATGATGAATCTGGCACATTAGATGAGCCTGGAGCTATGGGCTGGATACCTGTTGCATCAGAAGGCTTTGGGAGGTGCCCTATCAGCATGCCAATGTCTATCTACTACCATTGTCTTCCTCCTTCAGATACATGCTGCTCAGGGCAGGCCTGGCTGTGGTCCTCCACTTTTAGTTTCTGAAAGACAGAAGCTTTTTCTCACTTGTTTTCTCATTGGACCTTGACTGATTCTCTTACTTGACACAAGTTAGATCCTCATGAATGAGCATAAATGAATGGTTATAAGATATTAACTGTTTCTAACACTATTCTAGATCTTACTAGCCCAAAGGGTAATTTGAAATTTTACTAGTGAGCTTGTTGAGATTGGAAAATATGTACAAAAGTTACAAATACTTTCAGAAGACTGAGCATGAGGGAAACTGAAAGTCTGCTCTTAACATCTATTCCAGGGACACCAAAATGACACATCCATCCATTCATTGTTCATTCAACATACATTTTTAAAAGTCAAGTGTTGTGTTAAGTTCTGAATGTAAATAAGATGAATCACTACTGTGGAAGGGAGATAGAAAAATTGGCAATAAATTACAAGGTATGCGAATGCAGAGATAAAGAAATTCACTTTACTTGGGGAAATCACAAAGACATAACTTTTGACTTGAGACTTAAAGGAAGCAGAACAGTGCTTGATTAAGAAATGAGTATACAGCAATCCATATAGAGGTACCAGCTTGCATTAGAAATGTTGATGATGTAGACTGTGGTGGGGTAACAATATAAGGTTGAACTTCTCTCAGAGGAGGGAGTTGGAGTTGCTGTGGGGCTCATCTTTCTTATTCAGATGATACTTTGTGTTCCAACTCATCCTTGATAATTACGCCTGCAATGACCATCCAAATAACATAAAATTGGAGCCAACACACCATGACATCGTACAGCATAAGTCACTGGCATCTGTAATTCACCAAGCATCTCCATCCTTAGAATGAATTGGGAAAGTTTCTTACCTTAGGACGAGGGAAGAAAAATAGAGAGATGGGATTCATACTACTTTTTGATTTTCCTTTTTTGGTCCACAGTACCCAATTAAATAGTCTCTCCAAGTTTTGTTAGCACCTGGTGTTTATTGAGCATTCCATATAATGGAGTCATGCAAGTGGACTGAGGATGATTTACATATGGTAGTCCTTAGTATAGCAAGCTTGAGCAGAAGCCATTTAGAGTTATAAAATCAAATTTGCATATTGGCTGACTCTGGAAGTCAAAGTGGAAGATACGCTGTGTGGAGGAAACTGATGGCAGGTAGATCAGTCCCAAAACCATTGGAATAATTCAGCCAGCGATTATGATGATCCTTATTTAGGCAGGTGTTTTGAAGGAAAATCCATGGGGCTTGGGGATTGATTGGATATAGAGTGTGAGGCGTGGGAAGGGAGCTGAGGATGATTCAATGTGAAAGTTTTGGATGAATGGTTTTATTCAAAGAGTTATACGAGTTGAATAGATTTTTGTGGGAGTAGAGTTGCATTTCAGGCCTGCTGAGTGTGGGCTGTGTGATTCCAGGAAGTTGTGCCCAGAAAGCAATGAATTTAGAGATTAGTAAAAGGTTTGGGAGCCATTAGTTGTTGAAATCATGGAAAATTATGTGATTGCCTAGGTCTGCTATGCAAAACAAAAGGAAACAAAAATTTAAAAGTCAGGTGGAGGAGGATGCTTTAGCAAAGGAGAATGAAAAATGGTGGCCAGAGTGGTTGGTAGACAACGAAAATTTGTTTGCAGGGAAACTGTTGGGGTGGGAGAGTAAGGCCATGACACTATTTGGGAACATATTAAATTCTGCTATCTCTGTGACTTTGGTATCATGTACAAATGAAATATCTAGTAAATATTTGGCAATATAAATCTGGAGTTAGACATTGGTGAAATAGTGGAACCAGAAACCAGATCATAGCCAATAGGGAGGTGGTAAAATGGAAGCTGAGGATGTGACTAATTCCTTCAAGAGATGTTGCTACACAATGAGGTTGGGGACAATTTTTTTTAAAGATGGGAAATTCTTTGGCATTTATAATTGCTGACAAAAATGATAATAAATGAGGCAGAATTTGAAATCGTAGGAGAGAGTTACTAATAAATAGAATGTCCCTGGGGAAACAGAAATGAAGGAATTCTGAGAATAAGTAGAAGAATGACCCTTAGACAGGAGGGGAAATACTTCATGCTTGGTAGCAGGAGAAGTGAGCAATAAAGGTTGTGGCTATAAGCACAAATGTGAAGGCAGAAAGTCTTGGGGATTCTATTACGTCTGAAGTGACTGAAGAAAGAGAGTGAAATCTGACCATGAAAACATGGAAGAGTTGCTAGACAGCTACCAAGGCCAATGTGACAGTGGTATGCATGATGTTAGAAAAAGAATAATCTGCACAGTTGTGATCAGCAACAATGCTGTAGTTATAGTGATGGCTCTGACAGTTGAATTAATGTGCATTTGAGCCTTGGGGCAAGAGGGAATTGAGGTGATGAAACATGGAATCTATCCATTATGGGTTCCTAGCTATAGGAACCCATAGGTCCATATTCTATTTTCCTCTATTGGATAGGAAAAACAGTGACTAAAAGGGGGATTGGGGATTGATAGATAGGAAGAAAAGGGATAGGACCCCGGTGGGGGAGGGTTCCATCATGGTATAGGGCAGGTGAAGCAGGAGTGTTTGAATGACTCTTGGAATAGGAAATGTGATCATAAATGTTGGAGTATAGTTTCATACATGAAAGAGTTCTGGGCAATGATGATGTCTGGAGTATGACCTTTTTGGTTAGTAACTGATATGGAGTGAAGGTGCAAGTCGTTAGAAATAACAAGCCCCATATGGAATTAAAGGGCTAGAGGAGAAGTCCATTATTATGACTACATGTGGAGTGGGTAAAAGGGGGAAAATGATTCAGTGAATGAAAGGGCATGACCAGTGGGTAAGGAAAATAAGGGAGCACTGATACTGGCATAGCTGAGTAGTATGAGCCTCAGAGGAGCAGAAAAAGGGTGTGGAAGTAGAACTGGATAATGGAAAAGTTGTAGGCTCCATCTTTGGGGTTTGAGGTATGTGGACCATGGGAGAATGGGCAACTCGCATGTAACAGTGTTTTAGAGCCAGTCGTGTCCTTAGGGGATAACCAGGCTTTAGTCATGCCAGGAAGCACAGAAACTATTAAAAGAGCCTTGAAAAATAGAAGAAAGTTTGCTTACTATGGAAGGTTTTTGAGGATGGACAAGAGCTGCAGGAGTTGGGCCAGGGAAAAACACAGAGTAAAATTAGGATGAGAGTATGGGGTGACTAGAAAACCCAGTTAAATCCTGTGTGAGCACCAAAGATAATAACAGATCACAAAGAAGTGACAATGGTGCATTAAATTGGCCACAAGTTGATCATGAGAGGTGCAGCATTGTGGTAATTGTAGGAATAGAGAATTTGGGGTTCTAAAGTCAGCTTCAGCCAAAATGAATTGCATTTTGGGAAGAATACTTGTGCTTATGGCTGTTCTGTTTAGGACTCGACATGGTCTGAATCAACCATCAGGTTCTTGGGAGAATCTCAAGAAAAGCCTTCTTGCATAGGAGCTTCCAGCGGGTGGTTGAAGATGGGCCATTGTATGCTAAGGCTAGGGGTGGAGAAGGCCACAGACCTGGTGGTTGGAAGCCTGCTTTCTGTGTAGGTTCCACTTATAATTACATAATTATGTTAATTGAAATGACAAGCATTAGCAAAATAATTTATCTACTTCAGAAATAAATGTAATGATGCTTAATACTGTTAATTAAATTTACTTGTTTCAGTATCTAAATAACAAAATAATTGAGTTTAAACATCAGTTTCCATCATTCTAAAGCAGATATTTATGACTTTGGTGTAAATCATTGTTAGGAAGAGAGAATATTATTTGACCTTTTGCAGTTAATAAAAAATCAAAGATTTATTTATGAGTTTCTGCAGTGTCATATTAATTTGTGAGGAAGGAAATGTGTGTGGAAGTGAATATTAGGGGAAGATTATAAGGAGAGAAACAACAGTGATTACTTTTGCAAATGGCACAACATTTTGCAAATTCTAATGTAGTATATAACCTAGTTAACTTTCTTTCACACAGTGGGTCAATATGACAGTAGAAAGGGTTCCAAGATGGAGAACAATCTGAGAAAATGTACGTTGAGAGCTGTTTAAGGGTTTTAGTCTATGAACTAATTCCTTGCACCATTATCTTTAAGAATCATGAATTTAACACTATAAAAGACATTAATTTTAATTCAAAAATATGAAATGTATAAGATATTTTGTGGTCTAGGGGGACTTGTTTTGTACCTGGGAGACTGGTTTTATAGAAAATGTGGTGATAAGGAAAAGTTTCCTATAGAATGGCAACCTCAAAGGGGCACAAAGCAAGTCTGATTGTGGAGCAGGTGAAGAGAAGGGCAGGCGATCAGTATCGATATCGAAATCAGAGTGTTTAAGAACAGCGTGCATGATGTGAGGTGCTCACGTGAGAAAGAACATTGGTGGGATTCAGACTGAAACAGACAAGTGGTAATTATAGTGACAGAGATCAAGGAGAGGTCTAGGATGGGGCAAGAAACTGTTACTAAGACAGACTGTAGATAAAAGGCAGAGTTTGGTCAACAACGGAAAGAGGAACAAAAACGCTGAAACCCTGAAAATACCTCACTCCTACGCTCTAGAGCATAGTGTTTCTCTAAGAGTAAAGCTAGATCAGCAAAACAGAAATCCCCTGTGCTCCCACCATGGGCATGACACAGAGTGCCAAGCAACAGTGATGCATTGCTGAGACAGAAACAAGAACATTGGCATGGAGAGAGACCCTCTCTGTGACGCAGGTGTTTAGGGACTGCTGGAAGTGGAGGGTGAAGCACTGACACTGAGAAAAAATCTGTGCACCCTACTCCCACCAAGAACGAATCAATCAAAGAGAAAACATCAGGAAGCTAGATTTAAATCCAAACACATTAACAACATCTTAAATGTAGCTCACCTCTAGAGGAGCTTGAAGATGTTATCTACTTAAGATAACTTTACCAACAACAAAATCCATACTCAGTTCAACTCCTGACTAGGTTAACTCAACCCCAAACACTAATTGCCTTATATAACATGATACTTGGCCATTCTTGGAAAAAAATACTATTTGTTTCAGTTTTACTTTTTTATATGCAGTGCCTGATATTAATTAAAAATTATAAAACACATAAAATACCAAAAGAGGCAACCCATTGTCAAGAGACGCAGCAACTGATGAACTAGACTCAGAGATGACACAGATGTCAAACAGAAACTGTGTTGATTAGCTGAGACTGCCATTACAAAATACTGCAGGCTGGGCACAGTGGCTCATGCCTGTAATCCCAGCACTTTGGGAGACTGAGGTGGGTGGATCACAAGGTCAAGAGATCAAGACCATCCTGGCCAACATGATGAAACCTTGTCTCTACTAAAAATACAAAACTTAGCTGGGCATTGTGGTGTGTGCCTGTAATCCCAGCTACTCGGCAGGCTGAGGCAGGAGAATTGCTTGAACCTGAGGCGGAGGTTGCAGTGAGCCGAGATCGTGCCACTGCCCTCCAAACTGGCGACAGAGTGAGACTTCGTCTAAAAAACAAACAAACAAACATGCAGACTGGATGGTGTAAACAAAGAAACTTATTTCTCACAGTTCTGGAGACTGGGAAGTCCAAGATCAAGGTACCAGCAGATTCCGTTCCTGGCAAGAGCTGTCTTCCTGGATTGCAAACACCTGCCTTCTTGTTGTGTCTCATATGGTGAGAAAAGAGAGCATTCTCATAGCTCTTCCTCTTCCTATAAGAGCGTCAGCCCTATCAGATTAGAACCCCATTCTTAAGATTCATTTAACTTTAATCATCTCACAGACCCTATTTTCAAATACAGTGGGGGTTAGGGCTTCAACATATGAAATTTGGAGGGGACACAAACGTTTAGTCTATAAAAGAGACCTTAAAATAACTACAATTAAAATGGTTTTACAACATCTAGATTGACAACATTTTAAACAGATGGAGATTTCAGCAGACAGAAGGAAACAAATTATCAAATGGACATGCTAGAAATACAAAGATGATATGAAAGATGATAAATTTATTTGACTGGCTCATCAATGGAGTTCACACAGCAGAGGGAAGAATCAGTGAACTTGAAGATAGGTCAATAGACATTATTCAAACTTATAAACAAAGAGAACAGAGTGGAGGAAATTAAAAAATCTCCAGAGCATTCAAGAGCCATGTAACAATATCAAATGATCAAGACATGTACTTAGAATCCCAGAAGAAAAAAGAAGAAATATGGGTAAAGAAATAATGAGTGAGGATTTCTCCCAAGTAGTGAGATTCATCAAACCCCAAATCTAAGAAGCCCAGAGAATCCTGGGCAGAATAAATTAAAGCAATAAACAAACAAAAAACCTACTCATATTGTAATCACATTGCTAAAAGCCAAGATAAATAAACTATATTGAAGGCAGCCAATGAAAGACATATTTTGTTGAGAGGAATCATGAAGAATTAAAGCAGACTTCTTGTTAGGAAATTTCCAAGCTAAAAAGAAAATGGAGGGACATTTTTAAAGTACTAAAACCAACTAACCAACCAACCAACAAAGGCGAAACTATAAATCCAGAATTCTATTCTCAGTGAAAATTTTTTCAAAAATGAAGATGAAATAAATATCATTAAAATAAATGAGAGCTGAGAAAATTAATTGTTAGAAGTCTTATGCTAAAAGAACTATTGTTAGAGGAAACTCTTCAGAAAAATGTTATGTAATACCAGAGAAAAGTTTGGGTATATGCAAAGAAATGTGAAATCATAAAAATGAAGGTAAATGTAAAAGACATTTCATTTCTTATTTTCACTATTTATAAATATAACTAACCTTCTAAAGCAAAAGTAGTGACACTGTATTGTGGGAATTATAATATATGTGAAAATAAAATGTGCCATAGCAATAACATAAAAATTGAGAGGTAAGAGTTAGGAATATATTGTAAGTTTTCTTTCCTTTCTTTTTCCTTTCTCCTTTCTCTTTTCTCTTCCCTTCCCTTCCTTCCCTTCTCTTCCCTCCTTTCTTTCTTTCTTTCTTTCTTTCTTTCTTTCTTTCTTTCTTTCTTTCTTTCTTTCTTTCTTTCTTTCTTTCTTTCTTTCTTTCTTTCTTCTTTCTTTTTTTGACAGGGTCTCACTCTGTTGTCTAGGCTGCAGTGCAATGGCATGATCTTGGCTCACTGCAACCTCTGCCTCCCAGGTTCAAGCAATTCTCCCGCTTCAGCCCCCCAGTAACTGGGACTACAGGTATGTGCCACCACATCCAGCTAATGTTTGTGTTTTTTGGAAGAGACGGGGTTTCATCATGTTGGCCAGGCTGATCTCAACTCCTGACCTCAAGTGATCTGCTTGCCTCGACCTCCAGAAGTGCTGGGATTACAGGACAGAAGATGAGTATGATACCCAGTTCAGGAATTTGATAGCTATCTGATCTTGGACAAGTTTATTAATATCCTCTCTCTATGGGAAAAAAGGATTCCTTCTAAGATTCAGTATGAGAATTAAATGAGACAATGAGGGCTAAGTGCTTAGCACAGTGCCTGTCCTAACAAATGCTTGCTATTTGTACTCTTCTTTTTTTTTTTTACAAAAAAAATCACCACATGTGTGTCTTCAGGGAACTCAGAGTTTTGTGTTTATATTCATTTTATTCTTTAAGCACCTACTGTCTGCCAGATACTGGATGGTTGAAGTGGAGCATAAAGATGGAAGGTTCCTATCCTAAGATAGAAAGCCAATACACATGGACCAACAGTGAGTAATATATCAATGGACAATTTAGCCAAACAATTCTGAATCTAAATTCATAGATATGAGTTAAAAGTGAGGTAGAAATTTAGCATGCATGCATGTGCATGTGTGCACACGCATGGACATACACATTTAAGGATGCTTTCTGCTTCTCTTCACCCTATCTCCTCATTCCTGCCCTGAACTTTTTTTCATAGTAAATTTCCTATATATCTTTACCGGTTGAATCTCATGATGAAAATGCTGTTTATGAAAAGTTATTTTGATGATCAAATGCAGGATGGTTTGGAGATATGGTATCAGAAGTCTAGCGACATCCCTCTACTGCCAGTATCCTCCCATGTAAACTAAAGACAGTAACAGGAATGGGGAAATGTGCATTATTAGTAGAAAAACAATTGTCCTCCTGACCCAGCATCAGGCAGCTATTGTTATAATTGGTTTTACAGCTTGGGGAATGGCTTTGTATTGATCCTTCTGCACACCCTCCCATCCAGCATCCTTGTGAATAGTAATTGACAGTATGTGAAGTGACTTCTCCCCAGGCAGGGGAGAAAAGTCGATTACCCTTCAACAAAGCTAAATTAGCTGATTCACTTGCTATTTAAACCAAATCTATGTCCTCATCCTCTTACTTAAAGAGCAACCATAGGGTGCTCAGTTCAAAAACACAGTGAACACTACTGAGTGCAGAACACGGGGTGGGTATGTTTTCCTTGATGGGAGAGACAGCCTTCTGCTGCAGAAATTGAAAATGCCAGAGACTCATTTTCCCCAGCTTCTCTTGCTATTGATGCATAAGCATGGAACCTAATCCTGGCCAAAGGGTCCTGAGGGAACATCTGCTGGAGAACTTCTGAGGTCAAGAAGTGTGGGAGAAGATCTTCTCCCTGCCTTTTGGCTCAGTGATATGAGGATGTGGTGCATGAAGCACCAGTCATGGCAGCCGTCTTGCATGCATGAAGCAGTAAGACTGAGGATGATGCAGCTCTCTATGCTGAAAATGGCAAAGAGAGAAATGGAAACACCTGGATCCTTGTTGACATCATGTGTCACTGACCCTAGGAACCTCATCTCTGTGGAGATCATGTATTAGTCCGTTTTCACGCTGCTGATAAAGACATACCTGAGACTGGGTAATTTACAAGGAAAAAGAGGATTAATGGACTCACAGTTTCACATGGCTTGGGAGGCCTCACAATCATGGTGGAAGGTGAAAGGCACATCTCACATGATGGCAGAAAAGACAAAAGAGAGAGCTTGTGCAAGGAAACTCCCCTTTATAAAACCATCAGATCTCGTGAGACTTATTCACCATCATGAGAACGGCTTGGGAAAGACCCACCCCCATGATTCAATTACCTCCCACCAGGTCCCTCCCACAACATGTGGGAAATGTGGGGGCTACAATTCAAGGAAAAATTTGGGTGGGGACACAGCTAGACCATATCAGATCGTAACAATGTCCTTAATGTGCCAACGTTTATTACTTGTCTGTTTACTTGCAGCTGAAAACACTCTGAAACAAAATGAAATGTACAAGAGATAGTTCACAGAACTCTTTGAGATAGTTGTAGTTTAGGTGAAGTGTAGTGTAGGTGAAAGGCAAAGCACATGTGACCAGAGTTAAGAAAATAAAAGTTAGAAATAGTGGAGCATGCGTGGAAAAATAGGAGCCTTGTAGGATCATATGCTGGGGAGTAATAGCTTTAATGTCAGTGATCAGAAACAGACGTCGTTAGCCAGAGATTATGTGACAGAGGATGTGATTTTATTTCTCCCCTATTCCAGATATCCAAACTTGATGATTGGTGTTTAAAAGACAGTCATTTCTATTTTGGATGTTTTCCATTAAAACATCCTGTTACCAAGGGTGGGAAGTGGGGAGCAGAGGGTGCTGGCAGAAGACAAGATTTGCTGTTAACAAGTAAAATATTTTCCGATGTTTCTTGAGTCCAGAAAATATTCCATTGTGTCCCAGAATCATTGCATCCCAAGGATCCATTGCTTTTAGACCTTGTTAAAGTGATGACTTCCTGAAGCAACACTCATAGCCATGGGGCCCCAATTTCATCCTACCATAGCTTTAATGGCTTTCCCCCACTAGCATATCTGTAAAATGAATGCATGTGGAAATCACTGAGCCCAGGATGACTGAGCTCTTGAATCAACAAAGGACTAAGTTTTTCTTACCTAGTCATACACTCCTGCCTTCTAGAGTTGTGGTTTTCATTAATGGGTCATGAAACCAATTTATTGAAGTGAGACTAGCATTGAGAAAAAACAAATTGAATACAATAGTATCGGTTAAGTCAAACAGAGAATAATATCAGAGAATACTAAGTATTAAAAATATATACATAGTGTCCCCAGAGACTTAGTTCAGTTTTAAATTGTTCTCAAAAATACATTTCTCATTTGTAATTTTTAGTTTTAGTCCCTCTGATTGAATATGGAAAACACTGACTGAAAAAAGTAATCTTTCAAAGTTCATAAAACTAAGTAAGTATATATTACATTTAAATAAATTTCCAAATGATGCTGTTTTAATTTTATAGCATTTATCCTTCTGAAGTTATTATGGCTTAAAACTGCACTAGGACATTGGGGACACTGCATTGCTTTGTGAGATTTATTTCGGTTTGGGGATGTGTGAGTGTATGTTGAGAAAAACATATTTGGAAACCACTGTTTTAGTATATTGGACATTTCTATTAGCTCCAGCATGTGGATCTGATATGATTTATCTAGTGTCTTATTTATGTCATCTGTGAGTATGGGCATTAATTAGCATTTGAGCCAGAATCCCTAAGGAAGTTAGATACTGGGTCCAAAGAAAATGAGGCAGAGAATCTAAATATAATTCAAAAGTCTCTGCTTCTTATTTTTGATCTTTTTCTCTTCTCTTCAGAGAAACCTATGTTTCTGGGAGAATATCAAACTGAGGGGGTCTGCTGAAGGTGGAATATTGGTGTTGCCTTCTGGAAAGTGCTAAAACACAGACAACTTCCAGTTAGGAAGAGAGGCACAGTAACAAAGATGCCCCACAAATATACTCTGCTTTTAACATTCACTTCCCCAGGAGTCTGTGTCTACTTCCATTCTTACATCATGACACACATGTGCATGTACATGCACACACATGCACACATGTGTGCACACAAATATTTATTTGCTCCGCATATTGGGTTTTGATTTTTCTCAGAGTCACATTTACAAATGTGCCAGGAAAAGACCTCAGAGAATCTGCCCTCATATAATGAAGTAAGCTGTTTCCTAATGCAACATCCTTCTCCACTTGGATGGGAGACAAAATCAGACTCCTTTAATGAATTCTGTTCTTTCTGGTGAAAGGCTTACTATTAACATCATTTTATCTCTCTATCGATCGTCTATTTTTCTATGTATCTATGTATCTATCTATCATCTATCTATCTGTCTTTCAAAAGACGATTGATGAACAATGGCTTTGAACCAGGTGCACTGCTAAACTCTGGGGTTGCAAAGAAGCATACAAAATTATTCTCAATCTCTAGGATAAACTCAAGGAGTTTACTGATGGCTGATATGGACAATCATTCTACAGTGGCAATACAGTGTTTCCTTGTTATGATAGAGATGTATTTAGTTAGTATGGGAACACAGGATGGTCAGCCAGTTCAAAGAGAAAAACAGAGCATGAAAAAGCTTCCAAGGTTTTAATTAATGAGTACAAGATACCTAGGGAGTGGAGAGTGATGGAATAATAGCGGAGGGGGCAAAGATAAATGTGGAGAAGATTCTCCAAGCTGTAAATTATAACATGTGCAAAGGTACAGAAGCATTAGAGAGCATGGCATGGGAACTGCAAGTAATTCTGACACATGGCCCTTATGGAGCAGAGTGGTGGATGGTGAGATTGGGGAACTGAATGGTGTGGGTTGTGAAATTCTTACAGTTGGAGTGGGATGAATGAAAATCTTCCCTCCCTTCCTTCTGTTGAAGGCAAAGCCAAAAGTGGAATTGCTAGTTATCAATTTTGGGAGAATTTAACCCTCGTGCTATTTACAGCCAGCAAGTTGACTTTTGTAACTTAGGTCAGACTCAGGAGAGTTGCAGGCTCTCAGAATAATAAATCAAGGTTTATTGTTTCATAGGACAAAATGCGTAAGGGTTGGGAAGCTTAAAATTAACTCAAATATTTGCACCCAAAGTCTAAGAAATGACAGATAAAACGAGGCAGGCAGGCTCAGAGTCTTACTAACAGGAAGGATATCCTTTCTTCATATGAGATGGGGTAGCTTATGTTACCCTTAGCAAGGTGAGCTTGCTTCCTAGGTAAATTGTGAGGAACTCCATGATAGCTTTCACTGGTGGAGATGCCAGAGACTGAGGACTCACCATTGTCCATATAATGTGACCAGAGACCACCTTGTGTTCCCTGGAACTGCAGTGTCTGCATAGAAGCGAACCTCTGTTTACAACTGGCAGAGGTCTCATTCCTTGACTTGGCAAATACACAAACATAAAGAGAGTTTAAGGATTGAAATGTCTGTACCATGTGGGGAAGAATCAGTCTTCTGGAGGATGGGATGTTACACCAGTTTTCATAACATCAAAAAGTAGTCACCGGCTGGGCATGGTGGCTCGCGCCTGTAACCCCAGCACTTTGGGAGGCCGAGGTGGGCAGATCATGAGGCCAAGTGATCGATACCGTCCTGGCCAACATGGTGAAACCCCGTCTCCACTAAAAATACAAAAATTAGCTGGGTGTGGTGGCATGCACCTCTAGTCCCAGCTACTTGGGAGGCTGAGGCAGGAGAATTGCTTGAACCTGGGAGGCAGAGGTTGCAGTGAGCTGAGATTGTGCTACTGCACTCCAGCCTGGTGATACAGCAAGACTCTGTCTCAAAAAAAAAAAAAAGAGTTACCAGGGAAAGGGGGTGGGATTGTGGGAGAGAGAGGTGTTGGCAGAGAGAAAGAGTTTTTGAGGGATTGAGTCTATAAGGCCTTGTTGGCCTTATACTTTTGTGTTACACAAGTGGGTAGTCTAATAAAATGACATTATAATCTGTTTTTCATATTCTATATTACTCTCAGGAGAACTCCATGGCCCTTTAATAAAAATGATTTTTTTTTTGTCTGTCATGTTTCTGCATGTATGCAATCTGTGAAAGGCCAACACAATATTAATAGGAAGTGCTCAGGAAAGAGATAACTAAGAGCTAATTAGGTTTTGTGTGGGAGTTCTGATGGAAACCAGGCTAAAAGGATCATTGGCCCCTCACTGCACTCCCTGATTTTGAGTTAGATGTGAATGGCCATGATTATTGGTCACTGCATGAACCAACAATGAAAGAGAGTAAGATTGGCTTGAAATTTGAAACTACATATAGAACTAAGAAGTTCAGGTTTTTTCCTAAAGATAATGTTATACTTTTGAAGGATTATACGTAGGATGTGAAATGAACATATTTACATTTTACGAAAGTAAAATGAATTGGCTAAAGTTCAGAAGATGACTCAAATGAAAGAAAGACCAAAGACTAGGAAACCTTTTATAAGCTCTTGTGGTAACCTAGTGTGTTAGTTCATTCTCACACTGCTCTAAAGAACTACCAGAGACTGGGTAATCTATAAAGGAAAGAGGTTTGATTGACTCACAGTTCTGCAGGGCTGGGGATGCCTCAAGAAATTTACAATCATGGCAGAAGGGGAAGCAAACATGTCCTTCTTCGCAAGGTGGCAGGAAGGAGAAATGCTGAGCAAAGGAGAAATGCTGAGAAAGGGAGAAATGCTGAGCAAAGGAGAAAAGTCTCTTATAAAACCATCAGATCTCGCTAGAACTCACTCACTATCACGAGAAGAGCACGGGGTGACCACCCCATTGATTCAGTTACCTCCCACCAGGTCCCTCCCATGACACATAGGGATTATGGAAACTGCAATTTAAGGTAAGATCTGGGTGGGGACACAGCCAAACCATATCACCTAGACCTGAAGTAATGATGTTCTGCATCAAGGAAGGCAGTAATGTGGAGAATGGAAAAATATTAAGGAACTTTAGTAACTGATTGGATGTGATAAGTTGCAGGAGGGAGTGCTTAGAAAGAGCTTCTTTTTTTTTCTGGCCTTGTGAGCTGGCTAGGCAGTGGAATATATATGTAATAGGAATAAACTTATGGGGGTTCATGGGACATTCTGTTTTTTTTTCCTGTGGACATATGTTTTTATTTTTAGGAGTGGTATTACTGCTAACATTATAAGGCACTGCCACACTGTTTTCCAAAGTGGTTGTATCATTTTGCATTTCCGCCAGCAATGAATAAGAGTCCTGGTTGCTGCATAGCCTTGTCAACCTGTGGCATTATTAGTCTTTTGAATTTTAATAATTCAGTTAGGTATATAGAGGTATTTCATTGTAGTTTTAAATTTTCATTTACCTAATTCCATCAGATACATTTTAGAAATTCACTCTATAAATGATAGTTTCTGTGCTATTTAATTTTTAATCCATTATATATGTGTAGATATATATAGCTATATGTTCATATCCTAAATTCATAGAGTTTCCATAAGAACATCTTCACATTTTTCATTAAAGGTGCATTTTTTTAAAAGCCTTAGTTGTTTTAGAATAGTTTCAGGTTCATAGCAAAATTGAGAAGGTACAGAGATTACTCAGCTATCCCCTTACCCTGCACATGGGTCTCCTCCCCCAATAATAACACCATCATCAGAGTGCTACATTTTTTTGTTACAACTGATAAACTCACATTGACTCATCATTATTTCCCAAAGTTCATGGCTTACATGAAGGCTCACTCTTGGCCTTATACATTCTATGGGTTTGGACAAATGTATAACAAGATGTATCCAGCATTATAGTATCACAGATTGCTTTCACTGACTTCTGCATTTTGCCTATTCATCTTTTCCCTCTTCCTGCTGCTAACCCATGGCAACCATTGATCTTTTTACTGTTTCCATAGTCTTGCCTTTTCCAGAATGTCATATAGTCATACAGTATGAACTCTTTCCAGATGAACTTCTTTCACTTCATCATATGCACTTAAGTTTCCCCTATATCTTTTATGGCTTGATAGCTCATTTCCTTTTAGCACAGAATTGTATTCTATTGCCTGATGTATGAGTGTTTGTTTATCCATTTGGCTTCTGATGGACATCTTGGTTGCTTTCAAGTTCTAGTAATTATGAATAAAGCTGCTATAAACATCTCTATGCAAGTTTTTGTGGGGCTGTATGTTTAAAACTCCTCTGGGTAAATACCAAAGAGTCCAATTGCTGAATTGTGTGGTAAGAGTTTGTCTGTTTTTTTAAGAAACTGCCAGACTGTTTAGCAAAGTGGTGGTACCATTTTGCATTCCTACCAGCAGTGAATGAGTGTTCCTATTGCCCCACATTCTTACCAGCATTTGCTGGTGTCAATGTTCTGGGTTTTGGCTATTCCAGTAGGTTCATAGTGGTATCTCATTGTTTTCATTTGCATTTCCCTGATAACATATGATGTGGAACATCTTTTCAGATGCTTAGCTGCCATCTGTATATATTCTTTGGTGAGGTGTCTGTTAAGGTTTTTGGCTCATTTAAAAACATAATTGCAACTTTTATTTTAGAATCAGAGGGTACCTGTGTAGGTTTGTTACCTGGGTATATTGAGTGATGCCAAGGTATAACTGATCCTGTAAGCCAGGTACTTACTGAGCATAATACCCAACAGTTAGTTTTTCAGCCCTTTCCCCCTTTTTCCTGTTCCCTTCTAGTAGTCCCCAGTGTCTATTGTTGTCATCTTTATGTCCATGACTGTCGAATGTTTAGCTCCCACTTATAAGTGGGAACATATGGTATTTGGTTTTCTGTTTCTCCATTAATTTGCTTAAGATAATGGCCCCCACGTGTATCCATATTTCTGCAAGTATTCTTTTTATGGTTGCTTAGTATTCCATGGTATGTATGTGCTACATTTTCTTTATCTAATCCGCCATTGATGGGCACCTAGGTTAATTCCATGTCTTTGCTATTGTGAATAGTGCTGCAGTGAACATGCAAGTCAACATGTCTTTTTTTGGTAGAACAATGTGGGTTTTGGGGGGTATGTATGAAGTAATGGGAATGCTGGGTGGAATGGTAGTTCTATTTTAAGTTCTTTGAGAAAGCTCCAAACTGCTCTCCACAGTGGCTGAACTAATTTACATTTCCACCAACAGTGTATAAGTGTTCTCCTTTCTCTGCAGCCTTGCCAACATCTGTTGTTTTTTGACTTTTTAAATCATAGCCAATCTGACTGGTGTAAGATGGTATCTCATTGTGGTTTTGATTTGCATTTAACTGATAATTTGTGGTGTTGAGCATTTTTTCACTGTTTTTTGGCTTCTTGAATGTCTTCTTTTGAGAAGTGTATGCTCATGTCTTTTGCCCATTTGAAAATGGGGCTGTTTGTTATTCCTCATTCAATTGTTTAATTTCCTTATAGATTGTGAATATTAGACATTTGTCAGGTGCATAGTTTGCCAATATATTCTCCCATTTTGTAGACTGTTGATAGTTTCTTTTGTTGTGTAGAAGCTCTTTAGTTCAATTAGGTTCTACTTGTCAATTTTTGTTTTCGTTGTAATTGCTTTTGAGGACTTAGTCATAAATTCTTCCCCAGGGTTGATGTCCAGAATGGGATTCCCCAGATTTTTCTCCAGGATTGGTATAGTATGAGGTCTTACATTTAAATATTTAATCTTTCTTGAGGTAATTTTTATACGTGAGGAGAGGTAGGGGTCCAGTTTCATTCTTCTGCATATGGCTCACCAGCTATTCCAGCACTATTTGTTGAACAGGGAGTCCTTCCTCTATTCC